>NC_141694.1:238817586-240195660 GCF_964263255.1 Lissotriton vulgaris | reverse complement strand
CAACACTGTTACACCGAGCGGTGATGTTCACCCGGTATAGTTACCAAAAGGAGTCCTACCTGAATTTGTAGAACTCGTAGCTGCAACGGGGAGATCGCTTTCATAAGCGCAGGGCTAGCAGGATGGTAAAGAGATGAACTCCGGGTTAGACAAGAAAGGACGCTGCGTCTTACCAGAAAACTGAAGGTCTCTCTCTCTGTGCCATTACCCGCGTGTGGATAGTTTCCTGACTAGTGCTGGCTCTGCCCCCGGATATCGGATGTGTTCCGGTTACTCTGATTTAAAGGGGCCTCAGTTAAGCAATCGTCTCTAATTAAAGGAGCCTTGTGGTTCACATTTAGCAAACGGCTTGACTTGTAACAGCTAAGTTATTATTAAAAAATCACTCTGATCTTAAGCAACATTGTGTTGGGTGAAGTATTTGATTTTCCGGTGCATAGTAGGTAATGCCGTTTTTTCAGAGAGAATGCGTTGGTTACCATTAATGTGTTTTTGCATTTTAAACGGTGTAGTTGTAAAGTCAATGAGCAAAGTGGTGCCACATAATGTTATCATTCAGACCATGTTCATGGGTGCGTAATCGGTTCACCCACCTCTGCTCCTTTTCATACAGCATTTTTTCTGCGTTCTGCGATTTATCCATCAGCATCTCAATCACTGTCCAGTGAATGTCATCGCAAGAGTGGTTCATTTCAATGAAATGTGAGCATAATTTAGTGGTATTCTTTTTCAGTCTGATGTTACTTTTATGCTCACTTATCCTTGTTTTTATTTTGCGACATGTCATCCCTATATATTTTTTTTGACAAGGGCAGCTCACCATGTAGATAACATGGGAGGAATTGCAGGTAGTGTGTTGTTTTTGTGTCCATGTAAAGGTTTCAGATAGTTGCAGTGTTTTGGAAGCTGAGGTGGTTTTACATGCGACACCCCCCAGGGGTAATGTCCTGTTATAGGTGTCATTGTTACATCTCTCATTATGGTCGCTGGTCTGTATTTAGGAGGGCGAGTGTGCACTAGAGCATCTTTTAGGTTTTTGGTTCTGCGGTTGGCAAATCTCGGTTTGGGCCAATCGAATTTACCAGTATTGAGAATGTGCAAATTTTTGTTTATTAGTTTTTGTACGGCATATGTGGCTGGATTAAAAGTAGTCACACAGGTGGTAAGATCTGGTGTTGATTCTTTTTGGTAAGTTTGTAATAGACATTCTCTCTGTTGGTTACTGGCTCTTTTTTTGCAATTTCTGATTGTTTTCTCAGTATAGTCTCTATTTCTCAATTTTATACTGAGTTCTTCTGCTTGGGCTTTGTAATCTTCATTTTTACTACAGTTTCTTTTAAGCCGTAAAAATTGGCTATAGGGTAAGTTATCTCTAAGTGGTTTTGGGTGATAACTTTTGTACGATAAAAGGCTATTCTTAGCCGTTGGTTTTGTATAGGTCTTAGTTTGTAGGATGTTGTCTTCATTGAAGATCGTGAGGTCCAAAAAATCAAGTTTTTTATTGCTAGAGGTGTATGTAAAGTTGAGCCAGGGGTCCAAACTGTTGAGCCAGACTATGAATTGGTTTAAGTCTTTTTGGATGTCCCAAATCAATAAAATGTCATCAATGTATCTCTTCCAGTATAATATACTGGAAGAGTGTGGATTGGTTTCATTGAGGACATGTTGGGTTTCGAATTGGCTGACATATAGTCCAGCCACCGAAGGCGCAAAAGCGCTGCCCATAGATGTTCCATGAACTTGTATGTACAATTCGCCGTCATATTCAAAAAAGTTCTCCTTTTACGCCAATTTGCAGCACTCGAGAATAAAGTGTCTAGGAATATTCAATCTTGGTTATTTCTTCAATCTGTTTGGGTCTGACACCATACACACGTATTCATCACTGTCTTGCTGTGGGAGACGACGACTCCCGGGACGAAGACCTCTGGGATCTGTATGAGTTAACTGACTGGGCGCTTGATTTTGATGAGCTGGGTGAGCGGCTTTTCCTTGCCCTCACTGCTCTTGCATGGTGACGGATTTCTGAGCTTGACTTGGCTGTCTTCATTTCCGACCTTTGCGTTTGACAGGGTACTTCAAAGTGGTTCTCTCGCCCACAGCGGTGACACTGCTGTCCTATGGCAGGAATATTTACAACAAGGGGTGGTGAGGGACAGAGTCTCTGAATTAAGCAGAAAGCTCTCACCCAGTCAAGAGATCAGGGCTAGATCCAACACCGTTTTTTAGCTCACTGCACCATCCCAGTTTCAGAACCTGGCTGTATGCAAATTAGTCTGTTCCTGTCCCAGTGCATGATGGGAACAGGGCAAACCAAACTACAAAAGCCAATTCTTACACTGGGAAGGAAACAAGCTCCTGGGGACCGGTTTCTGGCATTACAGCCGTCTTCGGCCCGGTTTGCTTGAATCCTGATGGTGCAATGAGCAAGGGTCTCACATCTGAGAATACCCTTCCACGCTTAGGGTGGACAAAAATATTTACAACAAGGGGTGGTGAGGGACAGAGTCTCTGAATTAAGCAGAAAGCTCTCACCCAGTCAAGAGATCAGGGCTAGATCCAACACCGTTTTTTAGCTCACTGCACCATCCCAGTTTCAGAACCTGGCTGTATGCAAATTAGTCTGTTCCTGTCCCAGTGCATGATGGGAACAGGGCAAACCAAACTACAAAAGCCAATTCTTACACTGGGAAGGAAACAAGCTCCTGGGGACCGGTTTCTGGCATTACAGCCGTCTTCGGCCCGGTTTGCTTGAATCCTGATGGTGCAATGAGCAAGGGTCTCACATCTGAGAATACCCTTCCACGCTTAGGGTGGACAAAAATATTTACAACAAGGGGTGGTGAGGGACAGAGTCTCTGAATTAAGCAGAAAGCTCTCACCCAGTCAAGAGATCAGGGCTAGATCCAACACCGTTTTTTAGCTCACTGCACCATCCCAGTTTCAGAACCTGGCTGTATGCAAATTAGTCTGTTCCTGTCCCAGTGCATGATGGGAACAGGGCAAACCAAACTACAAAAGCCAATTCTTACACTGGGAAGGAAACAAGCTCCCGGGGACCGGTTTCTGGCATTACAGCCGACTTCGGCCCGGTTTGCTTGCATCCTGATGGTGCAATGAGCAAGGGTCTCACATCTGAGAATACCCTTCCACGCTTAGGGTGGACAAAAATATTTACAACAAGGGGTGGTGAGGGACAGAGTCTCTGAATTAAGCAGAAAGCTCTCACCCAGTCAAGAGATCAGGGCTAGATCCAACACCGTTTTTTAGCTCACTGCACCATCCCAGTTTCAGAACCTGGCTGTATGCAAATTAGTCTGTTCCTGTCCCAGTGCATGATGGGAACAGGGCAAACCAAACTACAAAAGCCAATTCTTACACTGGGAAGGAAACAAGCTCCCGGGGACCGGTTTCTGGCATTACAGCCGTCTTCGGCCCGGTGTGGCAGGGTATACTCAGACATGAGTCCCTTTCTCACTGCTCCATCAGGATTCAAGCAAGCCGGGCCGAAGACGGCTGAAATGCCAGAAACCGGTCCCCGGTAGCTTGTCTCCTTTCTGGTGAAGAATTGGCTTGGTAGTTTAGTCTGCCCTGTTCCCATGATGCACTGGGCCAGGGACAGACTGATTTGCATATAGCCAGGTTCTGAGCTGGGATGGGGCAGTGAGATAAATAATGGTGATGGATCAAGCCCTGATCTTTGGACTGGGTAAGAGTGGTCTGCTTAATTCAGACACTCTGTTCATCACCACCCCCTTTTCTGAATCGTTTTTGGCCACTATAGGTGTGGCAGGGTATACTCAGACATGAGTCCCTTTCTCACTGCTCCATCAGGATTCAAGCAAGCCGGGCCGAAGACGGCTGAAATGCCAGAAACCGGTCCCCGGTAGCTTGTCTCCTTTCTGGTGAAGAATTGGCTTGGTAGTTTAGTCTGCCCTGTTCCCATGATGCACTGGGACAGGGACAGGCTGATTTGCATATAGCCAGGTTCTGAGCTGGGATGGGGCAGTGAGATAAATAATGGTGATGGATCAAGCCCTGATCTTTGGACTGGGTAAGAGTGGTCTGCTTAATTCAGACACTCTGTTCATCACCACCCCCTTTTCTGAATCGTTTTTGGCCACTATAGGTGTGGCAGGGTATACTCAGACATGAGTCCCTTTCTCACTGCTCCATCAGGATTCAAGCAAGCCGGGCCGAAGACGGCTGAAATGCCAGAAACCGGTCCCCGGTAGCTTGTCTCCTTTCTGGTGAAGAATTGGCTTGGTAGTTTAGTCTGCCCTGTTCCCATGATGCACTGGGCCAGGGACAGACTGATTTGCATATAGCCAGGTTCTGAGCTGGGATGGGGCAGTGAGATAAATAATGGTGATGGATCAAGCCCTGATCTTTGGACTGGGTAAGAGTGGTCTGCCTAATTCAGACACTCTGTTCATCACCACCCCCTTTTCTGAATCGTTTTTGGCCACTATAGGTGTGGCAGGGTATACTCAGACATGAGTCCCTTTCTCACTGCTCCATCAGGATTCAAGCAAGCCGGGCCGAAGACGGCTGAAATGCCAGAAACCGGTCCCCGGTAGCTTGTCTCCTTTCTGGTGAAGAATTGGCTTGGTAGTTTAGTCTGCCCTGTTCCCATGATGCACTGGGCCAGGGACAGACTGATTTGCATATAGCCAGGTTCTGAGCTGGGATGGGGCAGTGAGATAAATAATGGTGATGGATCAAGCCCTGATCTTTGGACTGGGTAAGAGTGGTCTGCTTAATTCAGACACTCTGTTCATCACCACCCCCTTTTCTGAATCGTCCTATGGCAGGACACTGTCCTGAGTGCGGGTAATCTTGTCTGCATCTGTAGCATTTTGAGGCTGGCCTGCTTAGCCGACTGCTTCTGGTTCCGGTGCGCGAGGAGGTCGCACGGAAGGTCTGTGTCGATCTTCCCGACTTGCGGCAGTCGGAACGGCGCTTCGGGTCTGTGTGAGACTGCATTCGGAAGGCTTGCTCCTTTTTCTCGGACTTGCTGGCTTCCATCTTCTTGGAATGATCTTCCGCCTGATCATTTATGCGAGTGAGTTCTTCTAGTTCTTCAAGTGTGTAGACTTTCTTTAGCAGTCGGCGGCATAGTGATTCTGACTGGGACCCTTTAATAATGCGCAGTCGCAGCGCGTCTTCGGTGTTGAACGTGTCGAATTCGCAATATTGGGCTAAGTGCCGAATGCGAGCGATGAAGTCACACATTGGTTCTTCCTTTTCTTGTGACGCCAGGTTGAACGTATACCGCTCGTAGTCTAAGTTTCGTTTGTGGAGAAACTTCCGATCTAGAGCTCCTTTCACATCTTCGTACGAGGCGGCACTGACAGCAGGCAATTCTTTGATGATCTGTGCGATATCTTTCCCTATCAGATTTCGCAGAGCTATCAGTTTTTGCTTGGAGTCTTGCACTTGAGACCCCGTCATGAAGTCCTTGAAACCCTCAGCCCAGCTTTTCCATTTGGACCCCATGCTGTTCCCGGACGTCAGCTCTAGGGGTTCTGGCGGGCGCAGATATGACACTCCTAGCAACATAGGATGCGATTGCTGGGCTTGCTGGGCGGACCCCAACAATCAATCAATCAATCAGAAATTTGTAAAGCGCGCTACTCACCCGTTAGGGTCTCAAGGCGCTGGGAGGAGGGGAGGTGCCACTGCTTAAACAGCCAGGTCTTGAGTTGTTTCCTGAAGGAGAGATGTTCCTGGGTCATCCGAAGGTGGGTCGGGAGGGAGTTCTATGTCTTGGCCACCAGGTAGGAGAAGGATCTTCCTCCGGCGGTGGTTCTGCGGATTCGTGGGACGGTGGCGAGGCTGGCTGATTGGAGCTGGCGGGTGGGTGTGTAGAATGTGAGGCGGCTGTTGAGGTATTTGAGGTATTTGGGGCCATGTCATGGAGAGCCTTGTGTGCGTGGGTGAGGAGTCTGAACATGATCCTCTTGCTTGAGGAGTCTGAACATGATCCTCTTGCTGATGGGGAGTGTGATTGGGGGGTGCCGCATGCTCGAAAATCAGGCAAGGAGGCTGGATATAGTGGGCTATGCCGGTGGTTTATTATACACAAGTCGAAAAACAGGAGGGTTAGAAATAAAGGATATCCAAAGGAGAATGTCCGTGTCCTCTTCGGGGCTCTGGTCCAGTTCCTTTCTGTCGTCGGGGATGAACCTCGGAGGGCAATAAGAGAAACAAAGCTACCGTTAGTCCTGACTGGGACTTTAGTGAGATTGCATTCACCGTCACCCGGGTAGTGAGGGATGGAGAGAAGACCGTGAAGAAAGGAGGTATCGAGAGGGGGGAACGAAGGATAAGTATACAGCGATAGTAAGGTTGTGAGGAGGAAGGCTTTCTACACAGTGATTGTGCTTTACAGTAATACACAGTGCAACTACTACGAGGATTTGTGCCTAAGAGATTTATTTACACAGTATTTACAATGATCACCTAGTGTGCTCTGGAGATGGAATTACGGGTACTCACATGGTCCGCCACAACTCTCCAGTGAGTCGCGGCCCCTCTTCAGCCACCTCCTAGGGACTCCACCAATCTTCCGTCCACACGTCTTCTTAGGGTTTCGCCTGTTCTCCACCTTCTGCGCCAGTCCGAGTGTTCCGCCACGATGCTCCGACGGCGTTCTGGTCTCCGCGTTCTGTTTTCACTTTTCCTGTCGCTGCCACGGGGGTGGGACTTCCGGGGTCAGAGGGAAGTGCTTCCTGTGGATGTCGGCCTCCGGTTGGTTCCTGCAATACAGTGAGGGGCGGGGGTCTCCTTGTCATGGTTACTGTTCCGGGACTAGTTTTCGGCACAGGAGAATGTCCGACGGGGCTTACACCTGGTGAACAAGATAGCGGTATGTTTCTGAGAGGGCCCAGTCCTGGCGGGGATGATAGCAGGACCGTATCACATCCCCTTCCCCTAGCTGTCCTTCTTGTACGGGTTGGGGACAAGGGATATTGGGATAGGAAATCAGCGTTGCCCTGATCTGTTCCCTTCCGATATTCTGTTCTGAAGTGGAAGGGCTGAAGGGACAGGAACCAACGGAGGACCCTGTCATTATGTCCTTTATTCCAGGCCATCCACTCTAAAGGGGCGTGATCTGTGTAGATGGTGAAGTCCCAACCCTCCAGGTAGTAACGTAGGCTTTCGACGGCCCATTTAATTGCAAGCGCTTCTTTTTCCACCACGGCGTAGTTCTTTTCCCTGGGGAACAGTTTCCTGCTCAGATAGAGGATGGGTTTCTCGCTCCCTAGGTCGTCCTTTTGGGATAGGACCGCCCCCAAGCCCTGGTCTGAGGCGTCAGTCTGTAAAACGAAGGGTAGGGAATAGTCAGGGCTGGAAGACAGGGCATGCTTCAGGTCTGAAAAGGCCTGCCATAATAAGGGAGTGGGGTTTTTCAGGGCAGCCTCGGTTTGGGTAGTTTTCTTCAGGAGGTCCGTAAGGAGAGCTGCTCTCTGTGAGAAATTGGGGACAAACCTGCGGTAATAGCCCAGGAGTCCCAGAAAGGCTCGGAGGTCCTTTTTCGTCTGAGGAAAGGGCAGGGATTGGATGGCTTCTGTTTTGGTTTTCTGGGGTCTTATCAGGCCTTCCCCCAAGAGATAGCCCAAGTATTTGACAGTTTGTGCTGCAAGGGTGGTTTTGGCTGGGTTGATGGAAAAACCAAAGGAGCCTAGGGAGGAGACGACATTGAAAAGATGAACCAGATGTTGAGCCCAGCTATCACTGTAAATGATAATGTCGTCTAAGTAGGCTCCTGCATACAGAGAGTGAGGCCGTAAGACATGGTTCATGGCTCGCTGAAAAGTAGCGGGGCGCCATGAAGCCCAAAAGGCATGACTATGAACTGAAACAACTCCTCAGGGGTGGAGAAGGCGGTTTTCTTTTTATCTTGTTCCCTGAGGGGTATCTGCCAGTAGCCCTTGCAGAGATCTAGTGTGGAGATATATTTGGCCTTACCTATCCTTTCGACCATTTTGTCAACCCTATGTAAGGGATAGGTGTCGAAATTGGATACCTTATTGACCTCTCGAAAATCTATGCAGAACCTGACAGACCCGTCGGGTTTTGGTACAAGGACAATAGGGAAATTCCAGTCGCTTACTGAGGGTTCTATGATCCCCATCCTTTGCATTTCCTCTATCTTTCTTCGTATGACTGTCTGGCGGGCCTCTGGGACTCTGTAGGGTCGCAATCGGACAACCTTCCCTGGTTCTGTTTCTATGGCATGTTTAGTGATCGTGGTCCACCCCGGATAGGAAGAGAAGACCCCTTGTACGGGTAACAGGGCTTCTCGGAGTTCCCGGGTTTTTACCGTGGTTAACTCGGGATCCAGGCAGGGGTCAAAAGGGAAAGGAGATGGCAGCCTGGACCCGGACAGGACAGGACGGGGTCCTTCCCACTTTTTTAGGTGATTTACACCCGAGTGGAGTCCAGTTCAACCTCATAGGTAACCGGGGTCACCTGTCGTCGAATGGCATATGGCCCTTGCCATTGTCCCAGTAGTTTCTGGTCGGAAGAGGGCATCATCAGGAGGACTTGGTCCCCGATGGCGAAGACACGGGTTCTAGTGCTCTTGTCATACTGTCTCTTTTGGGCGTTTTGGAGGTTCTCTAGGTTCTGTCTGACTATGTCTCGAATCACCGACAGGTGGGTTTTCAAGTTGTCTATGTATTCTGGGAGTGGTCTAGTGTGATCTGGTTCCGCTTCCCAGGCCTCCTGAGCCATGTCTAAGAGGGAACGAGGGGGGCGGCCATACAGCAACTTGTAGGGGGAATAGCCAGTGCTGCTCTGCGTCTTACACCGGATGGCGAATAGAGCCAGCTGTAACATTTCTTCCCACCGTTTTGCTTCTAGACCTAATAGCTTCTTCAAGGTTTGCTTTAAGGTGGCGTTATAGCGCTCAACCAAACCGTCAGTTTGCGGATGGTACGCTGACGTCCTGATTTGTTTTATCCCTAATTGGGAACAGACCTGTTTCATAAGTGCTGAAACAAAAGGCGTGCCCTGATCGGTCAGGATTTCCCGGGGAAACCCTACCCGGGATAATATAGAGATAAGGGCCTTGGCGATATTCTGAGCAGTAGGTTGACGTTAGGGTATGGCTTCAGGGCAGTAAGTGGCATAATCAACTATGACTAAAGCATAGCGACACCCGCTTCGTGAGGGCAGGAGGGGTCCTATGATGTCCATCCCTATTCTGCTAAACGGGATGTCAATGATGGGGAGGGGTTGTAGTGGCACCTTAGGAGGCCGATAACGACTATGTTTTTGACAGACCGTGCATTCGCAGCAGTAGGTTTTAATTTGATGGTGCACGCCGGGCAGTAGAATTTCTCAAGGACCGCCTGACTAGTTTTCTCGTCCCCAAAATGTCCCCCTAAAAGGTGGCTGGGTGCTAAGAAGAGAACCTTGTCTTGGAAGGGACCGGGGATCAGTAACTGTGGATTCTGTTGTGCCCCCCCTTTTTGGTATAACAACCCGTTTTTCTTGAAAAAGTAGGGACCTACTTGCAAGGGATCCTCATTTTCTAGGGCCCTTCCCCATGCTTCTTGTAGGAGTGGATCCTCTTGTTGTGCTGCCCTGAATTCCCGGTCTGTCTGCCATGGGTGTTCCTCAATAATCGTGGGATATGCACTGGTATGGTCTTTCTTTTCTTTTCTCCTCTGGTTTTTGGATTTGTGAGGTTTGGGATCCACATTCGGGTAGGACAGGCCCTGGTCATAAGGGGCCTCCTTCCACTACTGGGCCAGGGAGTCAGTGGTGTCCTGGAGGAGCCTAGGTAGTCCGGAGTAGTCGCTCCCTAGGATGACTTGTTCGGGTAGTGCGGGCACAAGACCGACCGTAAGGTTGGTTCCTGGGTCTCCGGGGTGTTGTACACACACCTGGGTTGTTTGGTAACGTTTGTGTCGCCATGGACGCATTGGATGGCTACCATTCCGGTAGGGGGGCCCCCAGGTCTTGGGGTCTGAGAACACTTTGGCGACAGCCGGTGTCGGCTAGGGCTAGGACGTCTTGGCCATCTATAGACACAGGACAGTGGAATGGAGGAGGTGCCGCCCACGGAGTGTTGCAGACATAGTTCTTTACAAGGCCTATCTCCATCGGCTCTTCCTTCTGGGGGCACACGCGAGCTATGTGTCCAAAACCGCCACAGTTATAGCACTGAGGCCCAGGGTTAGGAGGACGGTACAGGACCGATGCGGGTAAGAGCGGAGAAGGCACTGGTCTCCGGGGCGGTAGTGGTCGGGGTGGTCGAGGGGCTGTCGCGTTGTGAGGTCTATCAGCAGGTTCCTCCTTGCTGCGCTGGAGTTTTTGGGCTCTGCTATATGCACAGGCTGTTTTGACGGCCGTCTCCAAAGTGAGGTCGTACCCACCGCTGGGTGGCCGGGTACAGGGAGTTCAGAAACTGTTCCAGGTATATCTTCCAGAGGATGTCTTCCTTCGTGGAGGCCTCTGGTCTGAGCCATCTATTTGCGAGATCCTTGATCCTGAAGGAGAGGGCCCTAGGATTTTCTTGGGGCCCTTCTTTGGCCTGTCTCAGTTTTATTCTATAGGTATCTTCGTCTATTCCTAGGTGCTCCAAAATACACATCTTTATATCTGCATATGGGGTGTTGCCCTGGACGTTAGTCTGTTGGTATGTGGCTTGCAGGTCGCCGGTCAAAAGGGGTCCCAAATATTGGCCCTATCGCTCGACAGGCCAATTGGCTGCCTGGGCTAACCTTTCAAAATTGGTAAAAAAATAGTCTAGGTCGTCCCCCGGGACATACTTCTGAAGGACCACGGATGGAAGGGAGGTCATTGGTCTCTATTGTCCTAGGGCGTTAGTCAGTTTACCCATGGCTTGTTCATGAACGACCCCCTGGCCCTTGAGGACGTCATGCAACTGACCCCGATCATCCTCCGCGGTTTTCAGGAATTGTTCCATTAACTTTCCCAATTGTTCCTGGGACTCGGCCATTCTTTTCACGACAGCCTCCATGCTTCCAGCGGATCCCACTTCTGACACCAGATGTGATTGTGGGTGTGCCGAAGGCTGGAAAATCAGGCAAGGAGGCCCGATATAGTGGGCTTTGCCGGTGGTTTATTATACACAAGTCGAAAAACAGGAGGGTTAGAAACAAAAGATATCCAAAGGAGATTGTCCGGGTCCTCTTCGGGGCTCTGGTCCGGTTCCTTTCTTTAGGGACTTGTGGCGGTTCTCTCGTCAGGGATGAACCTCGGAGGGCAATAAGAGAAACAAAAGTACCGTTAGTCCTGACTGGGACTTTAGTGAGATTGCATTCACCGTCACCCAGGTAGTGAGGGATGGAGAGAAGATTGTGAGGAAAGGGGGTATCGAGAGGGGGGAACGAAGGATAAGTATACAGCGAGAGTGTCTCTGGTAAGATCGTGAGGGGGAGGGCTTTCTACACAGTGATGGTGCTTTACAGTAATACACAGTGCAACTACTACGAGGGTTTGTGCCTAAGAGAGTTATTTACACAGTATTTACAATGAGCACCTAGCGTGCTCTGGAGATGGAATTACGGGTACTCACACGGTCCGCCACAACTCTCCAGTGAGTCGCGGCCGCTCTTAAGCCACCTCCTAGGGACTCCACCAATCTTCCATCCACACGTCTTCTTCTGGGTTCGCCTGTTCTCCACCTTCTGCGCCAGTCCGAATGTCCTGCCACGATGCTCCAACGGCGTTCTGGTCTCCGCGTTCTGTTTTCACTTGTTCTGTCGCTGCCACGGGGGTGGGACTTCCGGGGTCGGAGGGAAGTGCTTCCTGTGGGTGTCGGCCTCCGGTTGGTTCCTGCCATACAGAGAGGGGCGGGGGTCTCCTTGTCATGGTTACTGTTCCTGGACTAGTTTTCGACACAGGAGAATGTCCGACGGGGCTTACACCTGGTGAACAAGATAGCGGTATGTTTCTGAGAGGGCCCAGTCCTGGCGGGGATGATAGCGGGACCGTATCACAGGGAGCCAGTGCAGGTCTCAGATGGGTAGAAATGTGGCCGTGACGGGGGATTTCCAGGATGAGTCGTGCAGAAGCGTTCTGTAAGCGCTGGAGTCTTTTCTGGAGTTTGGCTGTGGTTCCCGCGTAGAGGGTGTTTCCGTAGTCCAGACGGCTGGTGACGAGGGCCTGGGTGACCGTCTTCCTGGTTTCGGTGGGGCTCTATTGGAAGATCTTTCGGAGCATGCGCAGGGTGTTGAAACAGGATGACAAGACAGCGTTGACTTGTTTGGTCATCGTGAGGGAGGAGTCCAGGATGAAGCCCAGGTTGCGTGCATGATCCGTTGGCTTGGGCCGGGGGCCACCAGGAGTCATCCCAGGCAGAGGGGGAAGGTCCCAGGATGAGGACTTCCCTCTTGTCTGAGTTCAGTTTCAGACGGCTGAGCCTCATCCATTCCCAACGTCTTTCATTCCTTACTGGAGGCTGGCTCTGGTGGGGTCGTTGGTGAGGGAGAGTATCAGCTGGGTGTCGTCAGCGTAGGAGAAGATGTTGAGGTTGTGTTGGCATGCGATGGCTGCAAGGGGGCTCTTGTAGATGTTGAAGAGGGTGGGGCTGAGCGAGGATCCTTGCGAACTGCCGCAGATGACTTCGGTGGCTGCGGATCGGAATGGGGGAGGTGGACTCTCTGGGTTCTTCCGGCGAGGAACGAGATGATCCACTCCAAGGCCGTTCCTTGGATTTCTGTGTTGCTGAGGCGCTGTATTAGGGTGCGGTGGCATACAGTGTCGAAGGCTGCAGAGAGGTCTAGGAGGATGAGGGCAGCGGTTTCCCCTTTGTCGAGCAGGGACCTGATGTCGTCTGTGGCTGCGATGAGGGCCGTCTCGGTGCTGTTGTTTACACGGAAACCGGACTGCGAGGGGTCGAGGGATCCGTTCATCTCGAGGAAGGCGGAGAGTTGTTTGTTGACGGTCTTCTCGATGACTTTGGCTGAAAAAGGGAGGAGCGAGATGGGGCGGAAGTTCTTGAGGTCCGTGGGGTCCGCAGTGGGTTTCTTCAGGAGGGCGCTAACCTCGGCATGCTTCCAGCTCTCCGGGAAGGTGGCGGATGCGAAGGAGCAGTTAATGATGTCCCGGAGATGGGGTGTGATGATGGAGTCTGCTTTATTGAAGATGTGGTGAGGACAGGGGTCGGTTGGGGAGCCGGAGTGGATGGTGTTCATCATGCGGGTGGTGTCTTCGAGCTGACCGGGGACCAGGTGCAGAGGGTGGTGGTGGGAGGCACTGGTTCGGTGGTTGGGTGCGTGGTCTGTGGGCCGAAGCTGTTGTGTATGTCGGCGATCTTGCGGTGAAAGAACGAGGCGAGTGAGTCACAGAGGTCTTGCGAGGGTGTGATGCCGTTGTTGCAGGCGCTGGGGTTGGAGAGCTCTTTAACAATGCTGAAGAGTTCCTTGCTGTTGTGGGTGTTATTGTCCAGTCGTTCTTTGAATGTAGTCCTTTTGGTGGTGCGGATCAGCTGGTGGTGTTTGCGGGTGGCGTTCTTGAGGGCTGTAATGTTTTCTGTTGTCTGGTTGTGGCGCCAGGCTTTCTCGAGGGTGCGACAGGTTTTCTTGGAGTTTTTGAGGTCGTTGGTGAACCACTAGGCTTTCTTGCTGCCGAGTCTGCTGGGAGGGTTCTTCAGTGGTGCGAGGTCATTGGCGCAGTTGGTGAGCTACTGTGTGAGGTTGCAGGCTGCTTCGTTGGGGTCCGTCGTGTAGGTGGGAGGGTTCTGGCTGAGGGAGGTGGTGAGCTGGTCGGCGGTGAGCTGGTCGGCAACGATCTTACTCCAGCTTCTGCGGGGGTGTTTGTGGGTCATGGTTCTCCTGAAGGTGAAGTGGACGCAGCTGTGATCTGTCCAGTGCAGTCCGGTTGAGTGGCTGAAGGAGATGTACTTGCTGGAGGAGAAGATTGGGTCAAGCGTGTTGCCGGCGTAGTGGGTGGGGGTGTTCACCAGTTGCTTGAGTCCGAGGTTGGCGAGGTTGTCCAGCAGGGCGGTGGTGTTGCTGTCATTGTTGTTCTCCAGGTGAAAGTTGAGGTCCCTTAGGAGGATGTAGTCTGAGGAGGTTAGGGCGTGTGGGCTGATGAAGCCTGTGATGGCTTCGTTGAATGGTGTGCGTGGTCCCGGGGGTCTGTAGACGAGGGTTCCTCTGAGAGTGGTCTTGGGGTCGGTGTGTATCTGGAAGTGAAGGTGCTCCACGGCGGTGAGGGTGTCGTCGGAGTAGGTCGTGATGCGGATGGTGTTTCTGTGGACGATGGCGACGCCTCCTCCGGTTTGGTTAGCGCGATCCCTCCGGGTGATCTTGTAGCCATCCGGGATGGCTATTGCGATGTCGGGGGCTGAGGAGGCGTTCATCCAGGTTTCAGTGAGGAAGGCGACATCTGGTGATCTTGTGTCGAGGAGGTTCCAAAGTTCGACGGTGTGCTTGTGGACGGAGCGGGTGTTGAGCATGATGCACTTGAGGGAATTGTTGCTGGTGCTTGGCAGGTGCGGTGCAGGTACGGAGGCAGGTGAGTTTGCAGGCTTGTCAGGAGAAGGGTCTGTGGGTGCGTTTCGGGTGGCTTGGTAGCAGGCGGGGTTCTGGCCAGTGTTGAGTGCGTGTAGGGTGGTGGTGTCGTAAATCCGTCAGGTGGGCTGGGATCGTAGAGGGCCAGGGGTCCTGGAGCTGGGCGCGGTCTAGGCGTGGACGGGCGCGGACGGGCTTGCCTTTGGCGCGCCGGCTGCACGCTTCTACTGCGTGGTCTCTGAGAGGTGTCCATATTAGGGGAGCTGGGAGGGAGGAGCAGCTGGGTGGCGGGAGCGGGGCGGCGAATGGGCAGGGAGGGGGCGGGGCCGCAGGGAGGCAGCGGCAGGAAAGTCCAGGAGGAACGAGCGAGGGCTGCAGGCAGGGCAACCAGACAGGCAGGCAGGCGGCGTGGGGGCGACCTGACCAGGAGCAGAGGTCAGAGGTCACTCCCATGGCTGCTGGACGTGAAGTGTCAGCTTCTACTGACATCTTGGGCAGGGGTGCAGGCTCCCCGGGCAGGGTGAGGCTTTATTCGCTGGAATTCACAGGTTTTTTGACATTTTTCTGGAACTGCCTGACTTCAAAATGGCCGCCGAGGTGAGAGTCAGTGTTACCCTATGGACGGTGCCTGACTCAAAGGTGGCCGCCGGGGAAGACATGGGTCTTTATTCTTAATATCTGCCTCAGTCTCTCTTTTTGCCTCTCTCAAGGGTAGTCGCTGTTCTGGACTCACCCTTTCTCGTGTCTTGAGTCTCTGGCACAGTGCTCATGTAGTGGGCGACTCTCCACGTGATTCTGATCGCGTTTTCGTGCTCTTTTGGCTCCGACGCGATGAGCAGGCTGGTATTCGGCTGCACGTTCGCAGCGAGGGGGCAGAAGTGGTGGGTTGTCAATATCCCACACGTCGCCAGTGTATTGTACTCTGGCCTCCCAAGTAAAAACTTGCACTACGGAGCTTTGATGGCACCTTCTTTATTCAACTCCTGACATTGCCCTACTACCATTTTTCCCCCTTACTTCCGGCCCCTCCCCTTCCGCCTCCGCCTGCCCTGTACCGACATCAGGGTCAGATAACGGCGACATGACAATGGGTATGGCAGCATAGTTGCTCCCTTGACAGAGCTGACTTCCAGAAAGCAGCCCAAGAAAGTGCTTTGGACTGACACCTGTCAGAAAGCTTTTGATGCCGTGAAGACAGCCATGTGCAAGGCGCCGGTGCTCCTGGCCCCCAACTTCTCAAAGGAGTTTATAGTTCAAACAGATGCTTCAGAGCATGGTGTGGGGGCTGTTTTGTCACAGATGAATGAGGAGGGCCTAGATCAACCCGTCACCTTCATCAGTAGGAGGTGACTTCTGCAGGAACAGAGGTGGAGTGCAATTAAGCGTGAGGCATTTTCTGTGGTCTATTCACTGAAGAAGTTGAGACCATACCGGTTTTGGACTCACTTCCGGGTTCAGACACACCACAGGCCCCTCAGATGGTAGATGGTTGATGCAGATGAGGGGTGAGAATCTAAAGCTGTTGAGGTGGCCCATTTCCCTACAGGGGATGGATTTCATGGCGGAACACCCCCCTGGTACAGAACATGCCAATGCTGATGGTCTGTCCAGATTTTTTACGCCTTAGTGATGAGAACTCCCAAGAGGTAGGGTAGTTTTCCCCACATTTCAGCTAGAGGGACATGTGTTAGACCTGGCACCATTGGCGTGGGTCCTCTTTAATTTTTGCTGTTGCCTTGTGTTTTGCTGGTTATAGATGCTTTGGGCACTGTGCCACTGCTATTCAGTGCCAGTGTGCAAGTGCTCCCTATAGTAAATTGATGCGTGGATGAGTGACTCCATGATTGGCTGGTTTGGTTTACTTGTCAGACCCTAGTCAAGTGCACTGAGTGTCCCCAGGGCTTGTAAAACAAATGCTGCTGGTAGGCTTGCAGCACTGGTTGTGCCACCCGAACCTGTAAAGTGTGTCTCTGGCCTGCCATTGCAGAGCCTGTGTGCAGTCTAGTACTGCCATGGGGACTGGGCAAGTGCACCCACTTGCCAGTATCTAAACCTTCCCTTTTCTGCATATTAGTCACCCCTAAGGGTGCATTGTAGGTAAAAGGTAGGACATGCCCTGATGGTTGTGACATGTCCTGATAGTGAACCAGAGCAATTTTCGCGTTTTACTATTGCAAGGCTACCTGTTCCCCACAGGCCATAATGGGCAGTTTGATAGTAACATTTTATAATCCTAACTGACTCCGGGAACTAGGTAGAAATTCGAGTTTAGTATGCTCGAACTCGGAATGATAAAATACATCTTTTAGTGAAGTTGGTTTTACATTCTGTGTTTGAAAATATCACTTTTAGATAGTAAGTATTTTCTTCTATAACTGTCCAAGCCTGCCTCTGCTAGGTTGTGTATTCCTTGTCTGGAGTTTGAGTGACATGGGCTGGGGCCTTCCAGGAGACAGGGTGAGTCCGCACAGGGCTGAATAGACCCATCTGCATGCAGAGTGGTGGGAGGAGTTGCACTTGGGACCTGAATAGGCCTGTGCCTGCCTTCCACAAAGCTGGATCCACCTCCTGTGGTGCGTCTGATGTCCGTGGCCCACACTGTCAAAGGAAAGAAGGAGCCTTGTCGACAAAGTTCTCCAGGACTGCACAGAACTGGTTTGGACTGGGTACTGGACCATCTGCCTTCTGAGGACAAGGTTTTTGCTAGTATAAATATAGTGACCCAGACCCCAAGTTTTGATCACTTTTGGGAAACAAGAAGAACCTTTGCTGAGGAGAGGAACCAGAGAGAAACTGAAGTAGGAGTCTATTCCTAAGCTGAGTGCTGTTTGGGGGATTGACCTGCAGGGGTTGCCTGACTGACAAAGAAAGGAGAAATTAACTTTGTGCTACTTTCATCAACTTGTAAAGGATCTCAAAGGGCTTGGAAATTGAGCCTGACTCCTGCTGAAGTCTCAGGGATAACAGACTTCACCAACCAGCTCCCCTGAGTTCTTTTGAAGTGCCTGCTGTTCTGCTTGGCCTTCTGAGGGACTGCGTGTCGCAAGGAACTGGAAGCGCGACTCACAAAGAAGAAGCGTGATGCCACCGCAGCCGCTGTTGTCGCATCACTGAAGAAGGGTGTCGCCTCTGCCGCATGGCATTGCAGAAGCGCCTCGCATCGCCGGAGAAGAGTGTCGCCGTCGCAGCATATTCCATAGTATCACCGGAGAAGCATGTCACTGCCACAGTCGCTGTTGTCGCATCACTGAAGAAGGGTGTCACTGTTGCTGTATCGCATCACTGAAGTGGCTTGCATCACCGGAGAAGAGTGTTGCCGTCACAGCAGACACCGTCGCTTCACCGGAGAAGCGTGTCGCAGGGCCCGTCGCGGCTCAGAAGATTCGTTGAGTCGCTGCACGGCCTTCGTGCGTGCACGCGTTGTTATCGCATTAAGAAGAAGACGCCATTTTGTTTCATTGCACCGGATCTTCATCGCATCACAGCATTGTGGGTCACATCGGCACGGAAGCGCAGTAAGAAACCGATGCATCACGTCCCCATGCAAAGAAGAACCAATGCATCATCATCCCCTATGCAGCAGTAGGGAACTGACACATCACTGTTGTTGCGTGTAAGGAACCAACGCATCACCTTCCCTGCAACACTTTTGTTGTATAGTGTTATGCATCCAAAGGTACATTGAACATAAAGTGTTGCAGGTACCATCTAAAGAGAACTAACCTATTTCTACCAATTTTAAAGTACAGTATTGTGGATTTTTGTCATTTGTGGTCTTGTGCCAAGTCTATATAAAAATACTTATTTCTATACTACAATTATGTGGTGTCAATCTGTAGTGTTGTCACTGGGTTACTGTATGTGTTCACAAATGCTTTACACACTGCCTCTGAGATAAGCCTGCCTTCTCGTGCCAAGCTACCAAGAGGGTGAGTAGGGGTTATTTTGGGAGTGTATCCCCTTACCCTGACTAGACGCAAGGGTCTTTATTTGGTCAAAAGAACCCACCTTTGCCAACTGGAGACCACCAAATCTAACAGCAAGTTATTGTGAATAGGTGAACAGTAATTACACTGACTGTCGGGGTGCAGAGGCTTCTGGAAATCCTCCCCTCAAGTGTAGCAAACAGGTGAAATGTAGACGTTTCAAGTCTGTGTGATGAAGTAGGTAGTTCTCTGTGTAGTCTTACATTCCCCCGTGCCTGCTTGCTGGATATATTATCATTTGTTAGGAGAAGGATGTGTGGCATTTTTCCTTACTCTGGCTCTTGGTGAAGGCACGTGCTTTGTCATTGTCCTTTTTAAAAAATTTACAGCAGGCGACTGTGGACTGTATCTGGGCAACTGCCATTTTGTAGGGCTTGAACTATTTAGGCTCTCTTATTAGCAGAGCTCTTACAGGGTGCACCACTAAATATCTATGATTGTAAGTAATACAATAGCAAGACAAATGATCTTTAAAAGTAGATTGTTCCATACAAGATCCTCAATGGTTTGATGCACGTTTTTTAGATCGAGCATCAGTGCGCATGCGCTAACTGCTAGACCTGCTGTAATTACTCTATTGAAGGAAATTCTGCCTGCCGCTTATCATTGGTTTTCTCCTGTGTCAACCTGTTTCGGAAGCTCCTTATGGATTGGTGCTCCTGATACCTCATTTCTGTTTTTCTTTCAGGAGCACCAGCAACTACAGATTCATTACACTGTGGGACTACTTGTGTAATTACCTGCTGCTGCTTACTCTTAAATGTCATTGACAGTAAGTCGTGGCCTTCAACAGTTTGTTTTGCTTCAGCACCAATGCCTTGACTCACTTTTGCCAACATTTAAACTAAGCCATTTTGACTTAATAATCAGGAGTTTCCAGTTTGAGTCGGGTATGTGGGCATGTGTGCTTGAGGCAGTTTCAGATTCCTCAACTCAGCATGTAGCCCCAAGTGTAAAGTATTCTGTTTTTTTCCAAAATCACAACCCACCAAACCACCATCTGTGCCATCCTTCATCACCTCCTGTCCCTCTTCCCAGAAAGCAGGCACCTTTCTTCCCGTCCATGCCTCCCCTCACCTCGGCTCAATGCCTCCCCCTTGCCCTGGCCTCTCACCCATCTCCCCGGTGTCAGTGGTTGCGGGCTTAACAGCGATGTGCAGCTGCTGACCCGGCAGGCAGTGGAAGGCTGGTCCGACCTGGTGTATGCCCCTAGCAGCATCTGCTCGACCGACTGGGCGCAGGTACACTGACACCAAGGGCTCGAACAGCTTCCTGCTCTACAAACTCAAGTACAGCGAGAACATGCAGTTGCTGCTCATCCTGGCTTGAGTCACTTGTGTTGCAGGTCCGTGACCAGTGAAAGTGCAAGCCTATCTTACCTTCATCCAAATAACCAATACTTTGTTTTCAGCAGTTAGCATCCAGAGCAGTGTGTATGTGTCAGATGGGGGCAGAATCCAGGAACTGCTGATGTACTTTTGACCCAACCTCCCTTGAACTTTCTGTCCCTGTCAGCTATTGTAACTCTCATTTTCCAGCCTTACCCCATCCACATAGGTTTATCCGTACATTTGGTGCAGATACGTTTAATAAGTTATCCAATATGTGGGAGGACATCTAGTGGTTAGAAACAGCATTAGTCACTATGTTATGTTATGTTATAGTAAACTTGTAGTGCGCACTAATAGTAGTGTCCTGGCGCGAAATTATAACAGTGAATTGAAGGAATGGAGACCGCTGCTGGAAGAGGAAGGTTTTCAGTTGCTTTTTGAACAGTGTAAGGCCTTGAGTCTGCCGTAATGACAAAGGCAGAGAATTCCAGAGGGTAGCTGCTTTGACAGACAAAGACTGGGCCCCATCTGCATTCTGCGGAAACGAGGGATCACCATCCATCGAAGGGATGCAGAGGGCAGCGGTCTATTCGGGATATAGAAGGAAAAACGTTTTCTAATATACAATGGTCCCAGCTCATGCAGAGCTCTGTGAGCCAGTATGAGAGCCTAAAATTGTACTCTCTGGGCCACAGGAAGCCAATGCAGGTCACGTAATTGCCGTTTGACACTGGTCCTTCCAGAGATGTTAAACAGGAGACTGGCCGCAGCATTCTAAATGATCTGAAGATTATGTATTAGGTACCCAGGGATACCGACAGACAGGGCATTGGCGTAGTCTAAGCAGGAGAGAATAAGAGCCCGCAGGACCATCTCCTTGGCTGGCCTTGACCGCAGAGGAAAAAATCTATGCAGAGCTTTAGGGTGCCAAAGGAAACTCCAGACCCCGAGATTTTCAGCAGGGACGCCCACAAACTTAAGACAAGGATATTCAGAGGTCCATAGCGAATCCCTAAAGGCGGGTGGAAAGTGGCCAAACAAGAGAATCTCGGACTTGCTCTCGGTACACTTGAGTTGTGACTGCACCAACCATCTAAATACAGCTGAGAGACAGTTCCGAGCAAAGTCAGTGGTTGAGTCGGTATCCTCCCATGTGAATAAGAGCTGTATGTCGTCCGCGTAAGCAATTATTTTAGCACCATTTTAGATCATTCTGGGCTCTATTGGTCACAATGTTAATATGTAACACAGAACCCACACCGCTCTTAACATAGAGCCTCACACTTTCATTTAGAACTGGATCCCCTCACCTGCTTGTCTAATTTTAGTCTCTAAACTCTCTTGCTTATAACTGCATGTTTTACTAGTACTTTTTAATCCAATTGACATGCCCATATTTACTACCTTCAATGTGATCTCAACCCTTTACTGGGGCGTGGCCCCTTATAACCACAACTACCCTGCATGCTGCTTGGTGTCTTACTGCTAGTAACCTCAATTCTCAATCCCACCAGTAACCCCACTCTTCCTCACTTTGGACACATTAGCTTCCAACTCACGGACACCCGCTGCCACTTAGAATGGCACCCATACCACTCCCAGTCGAATGTATGATATTATTCCCCTGTATTTATCCCCGCAGGGAATCATAACGCGGTTGTTACAACGACCGCGTTGTGATTCCGCATACCATTACTCCGCAAGTCGGAACAACGACTTGCGGAGGGGGGGGCGCTGGATGTTGGAATAGTATAATTTACTACTCCAACTCCAGTCTGTGCGGACAATAAGGGAGGTGTTGAATTTTAAATCCAACACCTTCCCCCTCCCTCCGTAAGTCGAGAAATTCCTCACGGAGGAGTCGATCAGGAGGAATTTCCTCGCTGAAATCGTGCAAATTAGCATATGGGACTCTGACAGTTGGCTCATGAGGCTTTTCAACCCCTGCAAAACAGTCGACTATAAAGCGACGTTTTGTTAGGTACATTGTTTACCTGCACTGTAGTTCTCACTTTTTATTGGAGATTCTGATAGAAATTAGAGAAACGTGAGTAAGGTGTGGATTTGTGTACCCCGTCCAGAAGAAGGTGTTTTTACACCGAAACATGTCGACGCACACACAGAGAGGAGGTAATGCACATTGTTTGCGTGAATAACCTCCCACACTTAATTTTAATAGCACCAGCCCGGGGGCTCATTAAATATTTTTAGTCACCCCACAAGCCAGGTTCCTTTTTAAACTTCACTCACGTAGATCTAAACCCCACCATACACTCACATTTGAATACCCCATCCACACCACACATAATCTACTAAGTGCTCCCGCGTATCCGTAGGTCGCAGCACGCCGTACCCCGTAGAGGGGTACGAGGACCCCAATGATGAAGCATGACACCAAGGGGCCTGTTGGTGTGTGAGGGGACCCAAAAACAAGGAAGGTGTTCCCCAACTGTGGAGGATACGCCCTATACCCAAGGAGTGGATTCCTTTTGTTTATTTGCATATGTGTAGAGAGAACGAATCCATTTTGATCCCTTTTTTTCTCTCTCTCCCCCTTTTGTTATTGATAGTATTATTTTCAAGTTACATATCTTGAGCCCAATATTATAGTCACGTTATATCATCTCATCCCTGTTTTCAGTATAGTATTCTGACAATATATCATATACAACTAAATTCATTACTTTCCGCATCGCCGAGTAGGCTCCTTTGTACAGTTTGCAAGCCTTCGTCAAATTACAGACCTCACAGGCCCACATCCCATACCACCCACTATGTATTATAACACTCCTGGTACACTCTATTCCCTCGTGTGAGAGACCAAGTAGCACGTCAATGGGGCCCAGATATCATTTGGTCTGGATGACACAGGCAACAATTCCGCATTAGCTAGGTGCTCCTGGCACTTCATCAAGTCCTCCAACCATGTCTTGAATTTGGGGCCCGCCCCGTGCACCATCTACAGGCCACCCATCTCTTAGCCATCAGAAGCGCCAATGCACAAATTTGCGATGTTCTGCTCTAAGGGGTTTAACAAACCCAAGTAAAGCCACAAGGGATCCGCCTCCATAGGGGTATCTATCATTATCTGCAGGGCTCTAAACACTTGGGTCCAGTAGTCTCTGACGCGCGGGCAATTCCAGGCCAAATGAAGAAAATCAGCCCCCTCAGCATGACATCTATTGCATCTATCATCAGCCCTAAGCTTATATCTGTACATTTTAGCCGGGGTATAGTATAGTCTGTGCAAACACTTATAATTAATGATCCGGAGCCTGCTACTCGCTGATACACACTCTGTCTGTAAACAGCAGAATTCCCATTGGTCGTCAGGGCCACCCCGAACTCCTCCCCCCAGCGCTCACGCGAGTGCGCGTCGGTAAACTCCTTCTGTGTGTGCACTGATGTATAGATCTGGGAAACTAGTGTGTCCTAACCCACTATGAGCTGAAGGGGGCTAACACTGGCGGCTCTTCTGGGAAATTCCGAGTCAGTGCCCGCACACCCTGCCGTAATCTGATGTACAAAAAACCTTTGGAAACATATGATCAATAGTATGAAATTTCTGTTCATAATACAAATCCCCCCATGTATTGATGTTCGTCTTGCGCTTAAAGGTATGAAATATTTCCTCCTGCAGTAGAGGCATACTAGGGTGGTAAGTCAGGGGAAGCAACGGCGAATACAACATGGGCATCCCCATTGTGCGACCTATACGCTGCCATACCATGATCGTACACGTAAGCAAATGTGGCTGCTTCTCACCGGTACTCACCGTTATGTATAGTGCCCCGTCCAAAGGAACAGGGTGTGCCAACCAATGTTCCGTTGCCACTTGCGGCATATATCTCGGCCGTTTGATCCAATACCATGCAAAATGGGCCTGCGCCGCAGCAAAATAGAGCTCAAAGTCCGGTATGCCAAATCCGCCCATCGAGTAGGGCCGCCTCATTACTTCCCACTGCAACCTCGTCTGCTTACCCCCCAAGCAAGCCGTATTAGTTCTGTTCTAAGCGTTTAAAAAAATGTATTCCCGGGTACTAGGGTATATTTAGAAAAAGATACAGAAATTTGGGAAGTACCACCATCTTTATAAATGACGCACGGCCAGCCATGGACAGGGGCAGAGCCACCCACCTTGAAACGCTCTCCGCCACTCGGGACATGGCTGTCCCATAGTTTATTCGTACAAGTTCCTCCATGGTCCTAGTGACTGCAATTCCCAAGTATTTCAAGACATCTGTGCACCATTCCAGGGGATAGTCTATAGAGAATTTTGTCGTAGCATCAGTGAGTGGGAAAATACTAGACTTCATCCAGTTAATCTGGACCCGTGAGAGTCTACCAAATACTATGAATTCACGCAGTATCGGGTGCAGGTTATTTTGTGGGTCACGGACATATAGGGTAATGTCGTCCGCATATAGGGACACAAGTATTTCACGCTGATAGCATTGTAGGGCCTTTTCGCGATGCAATTGGCATAGCCTCGCCACGAGCGACTCTACAGCAATAGCAAATAGTAGAGGGGACAACGGGCATCCCTGTCTGGTCCCCTTTGTTATTCCGAACGTTTGGGATGTGTGTAAATTAATAATAACTCCATTCCACTGAGTCAAATGCCTTAGTGGCATCTAAAAAAATTGCTACCATCGGGAAATACGGAGAATTAGTATTAATAATAGCAGAGAGCGTCCTTAAATTATGGGATGTGGATCTCCCTGGCACGAAACCCGGCTGATCTGGCAATATCAGGTTTTCCATCAGGAGGCTCATCCTTGTTGCAATGAATTTAGCCCAAATTTTCGCATCGCAATTAAGTAGTGATAACGGCTTATATGAGTCGCAAAGTTCTGGGGTCTTACCTGGTTTCAACAAAGACAATATGAGGGCTTCCCTCATAGTGGGAGGGAGATGACCCACGTCCAGGGCATCCTCATAGACCTCTTGAGGTACTGGGTTTTCTCTGAACCGATACTATCACAATAACCCAGCGGTGTCAGGGCAACACCCAAAGACCCCGGATTCCCCTGTCTTGGCAAACAGAGACACAGGATTCTTCTCGATGACGTCAAAGACCAAAGTTTATTGGTTGGAACCAGGGACATAGGTCTACGAAGTACACACGGGTAGTTCGACAGAGACTGCACCAATTCAATGGACGAAACTCAGTCTTTTATGCAGGAAATTACGCCTCTGGCAACATCACAATTTACATTTGGTGCATACAAACTAACCAATGAACAAGTAGCATTTCAAAAAGTAACGAATCACGACAGTCAAAGTCAATCCCACTTTTCGTTGTCCAGCCCACCAAAACGATCGCACATATGCTAAGTTTCCTGTTCGATCAGGCCGGACAAACCCACCATAAAACCTTCAACCCAGATCGATGAACATGTCGTAAAGGAAAGGCAGAAACAGATGGAAAGGAGATAGAGGAGTGGGAACGGTGTGCCATAAAGTCAAGGCACGTCCTGCTCTTTGATCTTTATCAGGCCAGCTGCTGAACAAGGAACTGGCACAGCGGGATTCGCCCCAGGCGAGGAGTCAGTTCGGCCAGGTCAACCAGAAGTCAACTAAGGCGTACGTGTCAAGGACTCGTTCGGCCACGATCATAGGGCCTATGTTAGGGCAACCATACAAGATGGCTGCCACATACAAAATGGTACTTCTCTCTGTGTCGTATGGACACTCATTCTCGCAATAGTCTGGATTCTTTCTGGGGTCAGTTTCCTTCCCTCCTTCGATTAGAGGTGACCTAGATAGGTAACTTCTTGGCAACAGAATTGCAATTTTGAAAGAGAAACTTTGTGATGACATTCAGACAAATGAGACAACAAAGACACAGTGGCATCCTTAAATATGTCTTCTGTATCGGCAGCAACCAACAAATCGTCAACATACTGGATAAGGGCTGCACCTTCAGGTAAGGCCAACAAGTCAAGTTGCGTCTTCAAAGCTTGACTATAGATAAATGGACTCTCGCAATAACCTTAAGGAGCGCGCTCAAAGCGAAAACCTCGTCCTCCTAAAGAGAATCCAAAGATATCTCTACTCTCTATGGCAATTGGGATGCTGAAGAAAGCATTCTTCAATTCGATCACCGAAAACCAGGTAGCAGAAGCCGGAATTAATGTCAATAATGCAGTAATGTCGGGCACAACAGGGAACTGTGGAACAACAATTTTGTTCACTTCACGAAGATCAATAACAAACCTATATACAGGAGGCTGTGAAGAATCAGTTGTCTTCAAAACAGGCAAAACTGGACTATTACACACATTACCTCGAGTCTCTTCAATAACCCCCTTGTCGATCAAATCATAAATGATCGCCAAAAGTGCTCGTTCACCATCGCTTGAAATACGATATTGCGGAATGCGCGGTAACTGAGCATTCGCCTTCAGCGTCACAACATATGGGGGAATATCTAACAGGCCCACATCAATTGGACCCGTAGCCCATAACGAATCTGGTAAAGAAGACAATTCAGGTGGAATACAATCTTTTGAAACATAAATCGGAGAGATCACATTCTCACCTAGAGTAAGATGTACTCCTGACGGAGAACAGTACAAAGTTGCATACAATCTCTTCAACAGGTCGAAGCCTAACAAGTTCTCATTACAACCTGTAGTCAAAAGAAGGGGTGTTTCGAACCTACGAGGACTAACAGAAAGAAGCAATGGAACGGAAATCGGATTCATAACGGTGGCGCCAGAAAAACCTATAGAAACATTATTAAAGCCAGACAAAGGTTCCCCAGGGAGTTTAGAATGCATAATAGAACTCTTCGTAGCACCAGTGTCTAGCAGAAAAGGCTCTGACACACCTGATTCAAACACTTCCACGTAAGGTCCACTATGATCTACCGGAACTGAAACAACTCCCTCTCTTTGTCCATGGCTGTCCTAACAATCATTACCTTGCTCCTCATCACCTTCAGCATAGTAATCATCTACGTAGTACTGTGTAGACCTACCAGAAGAATTCTGCTGTTGATCAAAACTGTTCATTGAATTCTGCGGAGGCAAAGGGCGCGCATTTTGTCCGCGACCTCTACCTCTAGGCGCTTGTTGAGCACCTCTACCTCTAACACCAGGAGCAATATTAGCACGTTGCAACAAAACCGGACAACTGTTCTTATAATGGCCCTCTTCTCTGCAATATGCACACTGATTAGGCCTATACTGAATACGCTGTTGTTGAGGAGTCTCGTCTCTTTGCGAGTTCCTCGAATACTGTTGAGGCGACTGATAATCGCGCTGATTATGAACACGGGGTGGATAAGCTTGTTGTAGAAGAACTTTAGTCTTCAATTCCTTAGTCTTCTTATCCGCTCTCTCTAACTCATTCTTACGCCTATTCTCATAGTATTGAGCCGTAGCAAGAATTTGCGCCGACGTAGAAACAGGCCAAGCACTCTCAGAATCCTTCAACTTAGTACACAACTCAGGAAGAAGATTATGCACAAATTTGTCAACGAACAATCTCTGGCCACCTTCAGTAGCCATATCCTGACCACTATGATCAACAAATGTTTCCTCGAAACGCGAGAAAAAGTCTGAAACAGACTCGTCTTTCTTCTGCTTAAAGGCTGACAATTTGTCCCAATTAACACGGACTTCAGGCATTAAAGTCTTCATGAAAGTGATAATTCTACCAGGAAGTTCAGCAATACCATCTTCAGGCTTAGCACCTCCAACTTGTCTATCATTTGCTGCAACAAGATTCACCCACAAATCGCCCAATTCATTATCATGATCTGTATGCCGAATAACATTCCAAATGGACTGTGGGACAACATTCCCAAACAACATATCTATATCCGCCAAATTCATAACGCACAAACTCACAGTTTGCGTAAATTCTTTATAATATCCGGCCGGATTCTTCCGCGGATCTGGTAAAGTCTGCTTAAGCGCTAGAACTTCTGCACGCTTCCATGGTACATGAACCCACACCGCTGAAAGTGCGCTGAAACCGGTGGTTGAGCAGCAGCATCAGCAGGTCTCCATACTGGAGGAACCTCTCGCATCGGATATTGACGCGCATGTCTCCTAACTGACGAATCTGGCTCAAACAGCCGTTCAGTAGGGACATCGCTACGGAGCAACAGTAACGTGGATACCACTTTCTCAACATCGAGTATATTCACAATCGTTCCTTTGGCAAATTCCGAACGCAATCGAGACAATTCTACAGGAACTCTACCCAATCCGTCCATTCATTGTTCATGGAGGAACGCACACATAAGCTCAAAAACATAACGCTGCTTTGGTGCTTCCCATTGTCGGAAAACATACATAATACCTTCTAGATCATACTGGGACTTATACGTCACCCATCTACGTGCCATATGGTCAAGGACCACTCGTTCATCTGTATCGGGCAATTGGCTACGCGATTGTCTACGCTCACTCACAGGAGACATACCCATTTGTCCCAACAAAGGAGTTAGAAAACTAGAAAAGGCAGCTGTCACCCGCTGTCTAGGAGAAGGAACAGCCGGAAGGACAAGAGGAGACGAAACAGTAGTAGTAGTAGGATCCATAGTCGGAACAGACATAGAGGCAGTAGTAGCAGAAAAAGGCAAAGTTGGCAACCCTTGAGAAGGCTGTGCATAAGGAACAACAACCAATGAAGAAGCTGGCTGTGGAGGAATAACAGGAGGCAAAGCAATAGGTGCTTGCGCGGCTACAACTGGTGGTGGTGGTGCCGTAGCATTCTGCACATAAGGTGGTGGTGAATTTAGCAAATGCGACATCAAAGGGTCTTTCACAAGATCCTTATCGTCTTTCTGCTCTTTAGCCGGCAAGACTGGGTAGCATCTGTCTACCGCTAATTTCTTCACTCTAAGCATCTGCTCACTATTTTTCTCTTCTTCGTCATCTCTGTATGCAACGGCGGCTTGTACCATTGACATACCCTTTCTATTCTTCTTTGCTAACTTAATTTCTTTCTGTTTGGCTTCCTTGCGCAATATGCGGAAAGAGTCAAACATTGCCGGCCGGGCTTTCTTCTTGAACAACCTCACTTCAAGATTATCTAAAACTTCTGTCTCAAAACTACCATAACGGGGCCACTGTAGGACACCGTCATTCTTCGTATACTTTACCCAAATCTCATTGTAGCTAATAGGACCTACTCCATGTTTCACATACAACTCGTATGTAGGAGTTCCGATCGGAGGAACCGGACACGAATCCTCTAACCGGGAATCCCTCAAAGTACCACAACTAAACAAATTCCTAAGACTGCTAAAACCAGGCATCTTGCTCACTAGTCTAGCTTCAAACAACAAGGGTAATCTAAAATCGATAAGCTTGTGAATACACGAATCCCTTGGCTTTGGGGCCTGCAGGTACCAAATCAAAGCTATCCACTAAAGGATACAAAACAAACTAAGAACTAGGAGACGCTCCCTTTATACTTATTGAGTTGTCGATGGCATCACCAGAAGACCCGTCAATCGTCTCGCTCTACAATCGTCTAAGGCTCCAAAACAGGGTGACAGTCAGGGCAGCAGTCCTTCGTAGCCTACGGGACGCGGGAAACTTCGCAGCAAAGACCTTCGGAACCACGTCGACATACAGGGGTCGCTGAAGTGGCTGGCCAACCTCTGGAATTTTCTCACGAAGCTCCTCATGAACCTCTGGCTTGGACCGGTACCGCTGAAGTCGCCCAAAGTGGGCGCCAATTGAGGTACTGGGTTTTCTCGGAACCGATACAATCACAATAACCCAGCGGTGTCAGGGCAACACCCAAAGACCCCGGATTCCCCTGTCTTGGCAAACAGAGACACGGGATTCTTCTCGATGACGTCAAAGACCAAAGTTTATTGGTTGCAACCAGGGACAGAGGTCTGCGAAGTACACACGGGTAGTTCGACAGAGACTGCACCAATTCAATGGACGAAACTCGGTCTTTCATGCCGAAAATTACGCCTCTGGCAACATCACAATTTACATTTGGTGCATACAAACTAACCAATGAACAAGTAGCATTTCAAAAAGTAACGAATCACGACAGTCAAAGTCAATCCCACTTTCCGTTGTCCAGCCCACTAAAACGATCGCACATATGCTAAGTTTCCTGTTCGATCAGGCCGGACAAACCCACCATAAAACCTTCAACCCAGATCGATGAACATGTCGTAAAGGAAAGGCAGAAACAGATGGAAAGGAGATAGAGGAGTGGGAACGGTGTGCCATAAAGTCAAGGCACGTCCTGCTCTTTGATCTATATCAGGCCAGCTGCTGAACAAGGAACTGGCACAGCGTCAGCGCCAGGTCAACCAGAAGTCAACTAAGGCGTACGTGTCAAGGACTCGTTCGGCCACGATCATAGGGCCTATGTTAGGGCAACCATACAAGATGGCTGCCACATACAAAATGGAACCCGAGGGTTCAAACTAAATCCTCAAATGCAGAGTGTTCTCCTATATATCGATTCATACGAAAACACTCAGACACGTTACACTCGCCATTTGCGGTCTGTTGACACCAAAATCGTCCATTTCCGACTATCTTTATAAATCGGGTTTTGGAACTATCGAACCCAATTCGGGACCACGGAACCACACTCTCTAAGCACAGGAGCCATAATATCAACGTATGTTTTATAGAATTCTATCGGAATTCCATCTGTTCCTTTGGCTTTGCCGGATTGCATGCTCATTATTGCTTCTCTAACCTCGTAGAGTTCAAATGGCGCACACAAAAATGCTCTCTGTCCATCGCTAAGCCATCCAAATGCTACATCCCCTAGGAAGCTATCCAGATCAATATCGCCTTGCCCTGTAGTGTTGTAGAGTGCGCTGTAGTGCCCTAAGAAGGCATTAAGTATAGTGTCTGTATCCCGGTAGGTCTCCCCATTCGAATCCCTCACGTCTGTGATGTGCATTGAGCAGCGCGGGCGTCTCACCTTCTGTGCCAATACCTTACCAGGTCTATCTCCTTCCCCATAAGTCCTGGCCACCCAGTGTTTGCCCTTAAACCTCGCCTCTCTTAATGCCTCTTCCATGTATAGAGTAAGCTCAAAAGGCAGCCTGTGCGGGCCCCCCCGGGCTCCCAGCCATCTTAGTTTCCAGCTGTTTAAGGTCTCTGTGCAACGCTCACAACGCAGCCTGTATATCTTTAAGGATCCCAGCCCCCTTTGCTAAACAATATCCCCTCACTGTCACCTTAAATGCTTCCCAAACTATTTCCACACTTTGGACCGAGTCTTTATTCCTCCAGAAGAAATCACCAATCTCCTCTCGCAGCTCTTCCTGGAAGACCGTGTCTAGCAAGATAGGTGCATACAGTTTCCAGGGTCTGCGCGGAATGTTAAAATCGGCAGAGGCCAGCGCTATCAGCACCGGTGTATGGTAGAAATATGTCCTAGCCAAGTGCCTGGTGTCAGATATCACAGTGGCCAGTCCCCTAGTTACAAAGAAGTAATCTAACTTAGCCCAGGACCGTGCCTGCGCAGTAAAATGAGTGCCCTCTCACGCATGTGGGTGTGTATGTCTTCAAGTATCCGCCAGCTGATAGGTCAAGATAATCTCCTTTAGCACAGGCTGAGCTTTTGAATAAAGGTGCGGCGCTGGGTGGGACCTATCCATGGTGGGGCAGTATGTAACATTGAAATTCCCCCCAAAATTATATGTGTAGAATTTAATTCAAATACCTTTGCCCAAAGCACACCAAAGAATCCAGGTACATCTGTGTTTGGCCCATAACAACAGGCATGGGTAACGGATTGAGATCCCACCCTCCCCCAGGCTATGCAGTACCTGCCTTCCGAGTCCCACTGAGTTCCTACCATCTGAAATGGGGCCTGTTTCTTAACTAATATCGCTGTCCCTCTAGCATAGGTGGAATTAGAAGAAAAAATTCTATAATCTGCCCATTTACTAGCAAGCGTGTTTGGAGCATTCCGTGAACAGTGTGTCTCCTGTAGCATTGCAATATGTACCCTACGCCTTTCTAAATACAATAATATTTGCCTTTTCTTTCTAGGATCCCCCAGGCCCCATCCATTCCATGATATGATGTTCAACGTGTCTACAACTGTCTCACTCATGGCCCTGCATGGTGTAGTAGGCTATTAGCGGCTTAATGAGGTCAAGTCTTCGCAGCAGTGACCAACTCTTTTTCGCAATTACCACACTGTGATGATGCCACAAGTAACACTTCAACAGAACCCAATTTCGACCAATAGTATGCATCTGTAGTGCAACCCATCTCAAGCATACTGCACCCCAACCTTCACCCACCCTTCTCCCCTCCCACTGAAGCAACCCAATCTTGCCAGTATCCAACACCCACCCCCCGCCCTCCCCAACAAACCCAAAAAGAACTCAAAGTCCCAAGCACTGTGCATAGTGCAATCTGTCATGGGGTACACTCACTGGGGAACATCTCTAGAGGGCTACACAGTGATTTATCCTCCCATGGACCCACCCATGGTGTTTCAACAGGGTCCCATCCCAGGGGGAGGGGGACTGAAACTCAATAACAACAAACAGCTGGCACAACCTGCAATGATCCACAGTAGAGTCTTAGCTATATAAGTGCATACTTCACTTTCCCTCGTAGTTACCGTACAGAACTGCCTTCTTCAATACTGCTGCCTTTCTGCAGCTCTCTCAGGGGAGGACTGCCGAGAACCATCAGGGACGTCACCTCCACGCTGCATTCACTTCGGTGAATGGAGGAATTCCTCTACTTGATTAGGATTAGTAAAGAAACGCTGCTTTCCCTGGAGTGTGATCCTCAATTTTGCCGGATAGAATAGGGCATAGTCTATCTGTGCTGCACGCAGCTTTTTCTTCACGTCAAGAAATTTGCGTAGTTCATCTTGTACTATAGGTGTGAAGTCCGGATAGTTTGAAAACGTCTTCGCCTCATATGTCATGTTTTGCTTTTGTCTCGCTGCACGAAGGGCTACATCACGATCTCAGTAGCTTAGCAGACGTGCTATTATAGGTCGCGGAGGGGTGCCTGGTGCCGGGCCCGGCCCAAGGGATCAGTGGGCACGCTTGACTATAAATTGCACAAAAAACGCTTCTGCCCCTATCGTCGCTGTCAATAACTTCTCCACATACTCCTCCATTTTGCCTGTATTGGTGGATTCCGGAATACCTATCACCCGTATGTTTTTCCGGCGACTACGCGCCTCCAAATCTTCATTCTTAGCCGCTATTGTTCTTAGTATTTTGTCCATGCGCGCCAGCTGTGTGGTATGTCTAGCTATGGTATCATTATTATCAGATATCCTTCTCTCTGTCTCTGTGATACGCTCCTCATGGGCATCCAATTTGTGCGCTATAGCATCCATTCTAGAGGACATACAATCCACCTTATCCACCACCTTCGCAAAACCTTGTCTCATTTCTTGTAGGATATTGTGCATGTCTGAGTTGGGGGGCTGCGTCACCTCCACTCCTGCTTTCCTCTTCCGTCCCCAGACCATCTTGCTGCGATCGGGCTGATTTTTTGGTCGTCTCGAAAGTGAGTTTCGGCTGCTTATTGTCGCCTTTCCCCATCTTGGTACCATTTCCTTGTAAATTCTAGGCACGTCAGTGCTACTGTCTCTCAGACCAACCTGGCCATGTGTGGCAGCTTATACTCAAGCCCCGCAGTGCCTCTGCACAGGTGCCAGCCCAGCACCAGTGTCCAGCTACTCGGTCAGCCACTGCTCAATGCTAACAGCAACTCAAATTAGGCCTCCAAGACAGTATAAGTGCATCACCGATCCTTCAGCACCAGTGCAATGATTTTTTAAAGGGGTGAACACCCCAACAGCCCTTCACAGAGTTGTACGCCCCAGCGTCACCTCTGACCTGCGTCCTCTCTGCAGTAGCGCTGCTCCCCACGGTGCAGTCCCATCAGCCTAGTCTTCGGGGGGGGGGCGGGCAACCACTCGTCACCTTGTCCGCTCAGGGCGCCGTTACAATCATCGATAATGTACTGCGCGAGGAGCTACGACACCAACCAAGATGTCCGCATAGTCTCCCGGCACCGCTGACCCCCATCCTACGCTCGCTTATCCTGTCAAATATCCTGATCTCCTGCCCCGGATTCGTGTGGGTGAACTAGTCGGCTCCCCGATGGTGTGCTCACGGAATTTATCTGATGTTCTGGGGTGAAGTAACATCGAAAATGCTTTGAGGCCTAACCCAGACTGGAAGCCGGGGCCTCGATTGCTGGTCTACCCGGGTCCAAAGTGAACAACAACGGACTGCTGAGGGTGGTTGGGTCCGGTCCCTGGAACTTTTGAAAATTTCTCTGGACTACTTTGCAACCATCTGCTGCCTGGAGCTGTACCTGAGGTGAGGCAACGGGTGGCACGTGGTGCTGCATCGCGGGGGTCCCGGCCCGGAGGCCCGGCAATAGCACCGCTGGTAGAGGTCCTGCCACGCGTTGCTGCGCGCTGCTGGCCCATCCCTCACGGCTTGTTTCTGCCCCGGCGTATCCTGCCCCGGAGAGGGCGCCTCTCCATGGGGATCGTTATGCCTGCGGCCGTATGGAACCTGGCGGAACAGACTCAATGTGGCCCTTCCTCGCGGATGGTAATGGCGGAACTTGCGGCGCTTCACGCGATGGTGAGGGCCCAGGTCAATCATTGGCTGACGGCAACAGATGGGATCATAGGACCGGGAGCAAGCCCTGACTTGCTCTCTGCGACCCGGCAGCCGACGTGCTCCCTGGTGGAAGCCCTACAGGCACGTTTGGACCCGGTGCTGAAAGCTGTGCCTGCCCCCGAAGAAATGGTACTCATCGTGTGTGCTGAGATTGGTGACTCTTCTATGTTCTCGGAAACATCGGTCCTACAGTTATCGGAGCATTTCACTGCTTCCCCCATCCTGGACACTGTTGGCTCACATTTTGATCTGTACCGGAACGAGTCGCACCCCCTCCCCAGTCGGTCTCCCAACATGGTGGATGGATCGATGCTTGGCTTCGGAGACGGGGAGGGACATCGTTGGTGCAAGCCGTGTGCGTTGGGATCTGCTAATCATCTCCCATTTGCCGACTCATGATCCGGCTGCTTCTGTGTGAACTTTGTCTTTCCGGGGATGGGGCTTTTCTTATCCGAAGGACTCGGCAACTTTGTTAGACGGGGCCAAGGCTGAGACTGCGGGTTGAATTGTTTACGATGGATCTATTGGTAACGGGACTGCCTCATTAACAGACGGATTCCGGGGCGGAGGGTTGGTGGTTCCCCCCGGGGTATTTTTGTATAGTGGACAACTTTATTCGTGTTGGCCTAAGTGGGCCCCCTTGGTTAGGGCGGGGGGAGAGACCGGGAGCGCATAGACTACTGCCCTCCTCCATTTCCCCGTTAGGTGGGGTCTCCTTTCTTTCTTCTTTTCTCTGTTTCTTCTATAATTCGGGGTTGGTTCCCGGGCAACAGGCACACTGCTGGGGGGCGGGCAGTAGTCATTTGCAGGGGTGCAGGGTAGGGGGTTTGGGAGGGGATTTTCCGTTTTTAATTTGTTTCTATGGCCTTTTTTTTTTTCTTTTCTTCTCTTATCCTTCTTTGTCTTTTTCTTTTCTTGGGTCAGTGCAGTGGGTTTCCTTTGGTATCAATCACTGCTTTTTCATCTGTGCCTCAATTTTCGTGGTGTTCTTTGGATCTTAGGGCAGGGGACTGCATGCGCGAATTGACTGTGATATTCCTCCACATGATGAACCTCCTGTTTCCGCGCCATTGACTTGATCGATTACTGTTTATTGTTGACACGTTTACTATTCTGCCTGCCATTTTTCGCTGCTGGGAAATTGTTCGGCACCTGATCCTTCCATCCTATATTATAAAATGAAAACCTTTTATATCCTGTTTTCCTAATTGTGCTGTTCAGTGGCCAAGAGTATACTAGCATGGAGAATCTGCTCCCCGAGGTGCTGCATGTAATTAAAAATTGCTTTTTGTTACTCTAACTGCTTAGCGGCCGGCCCCGGGGGTTGTAGGCCCTTACTTGTCTTTGGTTGAAATGTCAATAAAGGTTTAAAAAAATAAATAAATAAATTAATTAATTAATAAATAAATAAATAATGTACTGCGCACCAGCACTTCAGACTCGCATGCCACACTCTCGTACCTGCCTCGGGGTCTCTCCTGCGTGGCACTGTCCCCCCACCACTCACCATGGGGCAGACTGCTCTCCGGGTGCCGAGCCTTCCTCCCGAGCACGCAAGTCTCAAAGCCCGCCGGAGCCCCGGGCCACACTCTCCGCCTGCAGCAGTTCGCAACACAACAGCTGCCCTGGTCTTGCGGTATAGGGCCTCTCTTCACCTTTGCCTCCCAGGTAAGTGCTGGTCCGCTCCTCAGCAGCTCCTGATGTCTCCACACAGCTGCCCGGTACGCCTCACACCAGCCCAGAAGTGCCTTGCATACTTTTGCGGTCTCCTCCTGCGCTCAGTTGGCACGCTACGGCCTATACTCCGTCAGTCAATCCCTGACCTCATTTAGTTTTTCAAGCCGCTTCAAGTGTCCACCGGGCAGCGGTGTACTCAATGGTCTAAAGTTCAGGCAGCCAGTAGACAATGATGCAGCATCCGATCGGGCTCAAACTTTCAGCGAGGGTGCATCATGCCAAGGACTTCTGGTAGCCAAAGTTTCAAGTAGTTACCGCACCAGTTGTTAGGATAAATGTCAGGATATATAGTTCAGGCAGCAGGAGCCTCACATTTGTGCAGCCATACTGCTTGTGCGCCCTCTAGCGCCCCCAGCATGGTTCAGGAGTTGTTTGATAGGTGTATGTTAATCAAGCAGAATAGGGTATAGTGTGCGTCTTGTTTGCACTGTGCAACCTGTCCCCTCCCCATGAATCAGTGAAACACTCATTTAAAAATGCATCCCGTGCTCTTATCAAGCGGCTCCTGCTTTCTCAGCAGCTCACAAACCTAACCTGCCCTCTAAACAACGTATTTGTTTTACCCAACTTGCATCAAAAAATATAATCTCGCTATGACTATTGACAAACTATTGCACCACACCTAATGAGCTGTATCGAAAAACCTTTGCCAAGCTGGAGGATGGTAATGGTGATGGGCGCTTGCAAGAAATAAACCAATCAAGGGTTACAAACTGACATAATTTTAAAAAATCCATTCGCTCACAACTTCACTGGACAAGCTTTGTTTTGTCAAAGTCTATGATAATCCTATTTATTACCTATACTGAACAGTTTTTTTAGAGCATTCATTTTATTTGAAAGATTGAACATATTTTAAAGTTTTTTAACAATGTCCTTTTGCTCTCAGTTTTTGGAGCAGAAGCTATATCTGTTTCCTTCATGTATCAGATTGCAAATGTAAAAGTAACACTTGTGATTTATAACATTTAAAAGGGTGTATAAACCGATATCCGAAAAAATGTTTAAATCAAAAATACAAGCTGACATATGCATGACTGTGCTGTGAAGCGTAGATACTCTACGTAAGCGAGTACACCACACTGATTTAATTTGAAAGGAAAGTTTTAACTCAGCAACTTGCGTGGAAGAAAGACGAGTACTCGAAAGAGCCAAGCCTTGCTGGCATTCAGTCGTAGGCACTTTTTTTGACTGCAGATGGGGCCTTTACCTTCCCACCCTTCCCCTTTAAGCCTCTTGGTTCAGTATCATCCTGTGAACAATGGCATTTAAGTTCATCCTTCAGTTACCTTCAAGTCCAGACAAGACACACCTATCCCAATTGTCTAAATCTGACCTTGCAATGCCATAATGTCACCTTTAGGTAGCCACAATTCCATGCCACATAATTCCACAACAATTACAAAACAACTCATGTCTACCACGTACTTCAACAAACCCTGTCATCTCCCGCCCACTATCCCTCTCATCTGTCTCTCATACTCTCACTACCCCATCTCATCTCACAATTCCATTGCCCCTGTCATCCATCTCTCATACTCACTGTCTCCTTTCTATACTACCTGCTCACACATGCTACCTTCCTATACCTCCTTGTGCTGTGCACTGGTCCACCTCTCGCCTCCCCCCCTCGGGTGCCCCTCCCACTCATCCATCTCTCTCACACCTCTCTCTCGCTCTCTCATGCACTATTCTCACCTGTTAATTTCAGGTCTACGGACACACTTTCTTTCCTGTGCCTTTTCAAGATTTCCGTCCGTCAAACCCACACTCTCCTCCTGTTCTTTGGGTGTCTTCTGCATACACAGGTGCTCCCTCTTAATATGTCTGGGCTACTCACCCCTTCTTTCTCACACACTCTTTCTGCTCTTCTGTATGGAGTTCATTCGCCAATTCTTGCACAAACTACCTACCCCTCTCTATCCTCCTTTCTATCAATTCTGTGCAGCTCTCACCCCATCTAGTCTACATGCTACATAATTCCATTACACATATACACTCCACAGCACACAATTCAACCCCTCACAATTCAACAACTAACATTTTCAATACAAACCACATAATTCCACTCCACTCCACATACATCCACTACAGTCCACACCACCTAGGTAAAATATATTATCATTTACAATGCCATTAGCTCTAACTTTTGTAAAGGCAAGACATATTGCATTGCAAGTACCTGTTTTGGTTGCCTTTGAGTCTCGAAAATGATTATTCAAATTCTGGAAATCCCTGAAACCTCACCTCTTAACCCAGACCTGTACTTTATTACACTTGGGTGGTTCCATATCAGCTGCACTATCGTGAATTCTGCAGGCGTACTCTTTAGCTGGCCAGAGGCCATTTTCCTCATTATGTACGAATATTTTATGAATTTTTGTTCTGAACATCTCGCCTATGTGACGTCATTCATTCTCTTACCAGGAGGTAAGCTCTTACCTTCAATTCATTAGATCTACGTTTTGACCAAGAATTCACTCTTTAATCTTCCTGCTTCCATTTCACCCCTGCGCCATAGAGCTAGAACAAGTAGCAAAAAGAAAATACATAATATTTGTTGAATCTGCTTTACACCCTCGTTTCCCTATCTATTTCAATAGCCACAGCGTTTGGGAATGCTTTGGCCCTCCTCCTCAGAGTATTTTCAACCAGTTTGGCTGCAGGCCACTAGTGCTTTAATACCTTATATTGAGTTAAAAAAAAACACTTCTCAGTGTAAATCTCTAAAGAGCAATGGAAGAACTGTTCATGGAGTGCAAAGTTTAGAATGGTCACTAGGTGGCACCAAAGCAACGCATTCGGAATCTGAAACCGCTTACAACTGTCTTTGAGTTTTACGGGGGAATTAAAACTGCAGCCAAAGACATCTGGCCACATGCATGTGAGTAGATATACATAGCGTTAATGTACAGCTCTCGGGAACGCACGTGTGATTAAATGTTATGATTTGACCTCCTGCACTATCAATTTAAAGGATATGAATTTTTAGCGCATGCTTCCCATGTGTTCAATACCAAGAGCAAATAGGAACCACTGTTGAAGAAGCACACTATTTACTCTAACATTAGTATCCTCACAGCAGAGATGGCTTGAGCAACTTACATGGTATAAGATTTCGAATTTGAAATAAAACATCAGGGGGAGGGAGCCTGAAACTCAATAACAACAAACAGCTGGCACAACCTGCAATGATCCACAGTAGAGTCTTAGCTATATAAGTGCATACTTCACTTTCCCTCGTAGTTACTGTACAGAACTGCCTTCTCCGTTACTGCTGCCTTTCTGCAGCTCTCTCAGGGGAGGACTGCCGAGAACCATCAGGGACGTCACCTCCACGCTGCATTCACTTCACTGAATGCAGGAATTCCTCTATTTGATTAGGATTAGTAAAGAAACGCTGCTTTCTCTGGTGTGTGATCCTCAATTTTCCCGGATAGAGTAGGGCATAGTCTATCTGTGCTGCATGCAGCTTTTTCTTCACGTCAATAAATTTGCGTCGTTAATCTTGTGCTATAGGTGTGAAGTCCGGATAGATTGAAAACGTATTCGCCACATATGTCATGTTTTGCTTTTGTCTCCCTGCACAAAGGGCTACATCATGATCTCGGTAGTTTAGTAGACATGCTATTATAGGTCGCGGAGGGGTGCCCCTGGCGCCGGGCGCATCCCGAGGGATCAGTGGGCACGCCCGACTATAAATTGCGACAAAAACGCTTCTGCCCCTATCGTCGCTGTCAATAACTTCTCCACATACTCCTCCATTTTGCCTGTATTGGTGGATTCAGGAATACCTATCACCCGTATATTGTTCCGGCGACTACGCGCCTCCAAATCCTCATTCTTAGCCGCTATTGTTCTTAGGATTTTGTCCATCCGTGCCAGCTGTGTGGTATGTCCAGCTGGGTTATCATCACTATCAGATATCCTTCTCTCTGTCTCTTTGATATGTTCCTCATGGGCATCTAATTTGTGCGCTAGGGCATCCATTCTAGAGAACATACGATCCACCTTATCCACCACTTTTGCAAAACCTTGTCTCATGTGTTGTAGGATATTGTGCATATCTGAGTTGGGGGAGCTGCGTCACCGCCAATCCTGCTTTCCTCTTCCATCACCAGACCTTCTTGCTGCAATCGGGCTGCTTTTTTGGTCGTCTCGAAAGTGAGTTTCGGCTGCTTATTGTCGCCTTTCCCCATCTTGGTACCAGCTCCTTGTAAATACTAGGCACTGTCAGCTCTACTCTCTCTCAGACCAACCTGGCCATGTGTGGCAGCTTATACTCAAGCCCCGCAGTGCCTCTGCACAGGTGCCAGCCCAGCACCAGTGTCCAGCTACTCGGTCAGCCGCTGCACAATGCTAACAGCAACTCAAATTAGGCCTCCAAGACAGTATAAGAGTGTCACCGATCGTTCAGCACCAGTGCAATTATTTTTTAAAGGGGTGACTCCCCAACAGCCTTCACAGAGTGGTACATCCCAGCGTCACCTCTGACCTGCGGCCTCCCTGCAGTAGCGCTGCTCCCCATGGTGCAGTCCCATCAGCCTGGTCTTCAGGGGGGGGGGGGCCGGGCACCCACTTGTCACCTTGTCTGCTCAGGGCGCCGTCACGATTATCAATAATGTGCTGCGCACCAGCACTTTAGACTCGCATGCCACACTCCTGTACCCGCCTCGGGGTCTCTCCTGTGTGGCTCTGTCCCCCCGCCTCTCATCACGGGGCAGACCGCCGTCCGGGCGCCGAGCCGTCCTCCCGAGCACGCAAGTCTCGAAGCCCGCCGGAGCCCCAGGACACACTCTCACAGTCTCCGCCTGCAGCAGTCCGCAACACAACAGCTCCCCTCGTCTTCTGGTGTAGGGCCTCTCTTCACCTTTGCCTCCCAGGTAAGTGCTGGTCCGCTCCTCAGCAGCTCCTGATGTCTCCACACAGCTGCCCGGTACGCCTCACACCAGCCCAGAAGTGCCTTGCATACTTTTGCGGTCTCCTCCTGCGCTCAGTTCGCGTGCTACGGCCTATACTCTGTCAGTCAATCCCCGCCCTCACTTATTTTTTGAAGCTGCTTCAAGTGTCCACCGGGCAGCGGGGTACTCAAAGGTCTAAAGTTCAGGCAGCCAGTAGACAATGATGCAGCATCCGATCGGGCTCAAACTTTCAGCGAGGGTGCATCACGCCAAAGACTCCTGGTAGCCAAAGTTTCTGGTAGTTACCGCACCAGTTGTTAAGATGAATGTCAGGATTTATAGTTCAGGCAGCAGGAGCGTCACATATGTGCAGCCATACTGCTTGTGCGCCCTCTAGTGCCCCCAGCATGGTTCTGAAGTTGTTTGACAGGTGTATGTTACTTAAGCAGAATAGGGTATAGTGTGCGTCTTGTTTGCACTGTGCAACCTGGCCCCCTCCCCATGAATCAGTGAAACACTCATTTAAAACTGCATCCCGTGCTCTTATCAAGCGGCTCCTGCTTTTTCAGCAGCCCACAAACCTAACCTGTGCTCTCAACAACGTATTCGTTTTACCCAACTTGTATCAAAAAATATAATCTCGCTATTACTATTGACAAACTATTGCACCACACCTAATGAGCTGTATCGAAAAACCATTGCCAAGCTGGAGGATGGTAATGGTGATGGGCGCTTGCAAGAAATAAACCAATCAAGGGTTACAAACTGACATAATTTCCAAAAGTCCATTCGCTCACAACTTCACTGGACAAGCTTTGTTTTGTCAAAGTCTATGATAATCCTATTTATTACCTATACTGAACAGTTTTTTTAGAGCATTCATTGTTTTTGAAAGATTAAACATATTTTAAAGTTTTTTAACAATGTCCTTTTGCTCTCAGTTTTTGGAGCAAAAGCTATATCTGTTTCCTTCATGTATCAGATTGCAAATGTAAAAGTAACACTTGTGATTTATAATAGTTAAAAGGGTGTATAAACCGATATCTGAATTTTTTTTTAAATCAAAACCGCAAGCTGACATATGCATGACTGTGCTGTGAAGTGTAGATACTCTACGTAAGCGAGTACACCACACTGATTTAATTTGAAAAGAAATACCACCATGTCGAGGAAACTAACAGTTATTCTGGTAATGTGAGTATCCACCATTTCTATTTCATGCACTAATGTATCGGGCATTGCGTTTATAGTCCCCGGATATTTTGTCTTGTGAATCCACCTCAGTAAAATACAAGTTTTACAAAGTTTTAACTCAGCAACTTGCGTGGAAGAAAGACGAGTACTCGAAAGAGCCAAGCCTTGCTGGCATTCAGTCGTAGGCACTTTTTTTGACTGCAGATGGGGCCTTTACCTTCCCACCCTTCCCCTTTAAGCCTCTTGGTTCAGTATCATCCTGTGAACAATGGCATTTAAGTTCATCCTTCAGTTACCTTCAAGTCCAGACAAGACACACCCATCCCAATTGTCTAAATCTGACCTTGCACTGCCATAATGTCACCCTTAGGTAGCCACAATTCCATGCCACATAATTCCACAACAATTACAAAACAACTCATGTCTACCACGTACTTCAACCAACCCCGTCATCTCCCCCCCACTATCCCTCTCATCTCTCCCTCATACTCTCACTACCCCATCTCATCTCACAATTCCATTGCCCCTGTTATCCATCTCTCATACTCACTGTCTCCTTTCTATACTACCTGCTCACACATGCTACATTCCTATACCTCCTTGTGCTGTGCACTGGTCCACCTCTCGCCTGCCCCCCTCGGGTGCCCCTCCCACTCATCCAGCTCTCCCACACCTCTCTCTCGCTCTCTCATGCACTATTCTCAACTGTTAATTTCAGGTCTACGGGCACACTTTTTTTTCTGAGCCTTTTCAAGAATTCCGTCCGTCAAACCCACGCTCTCCTCCTGTTCTTTGGGTGTCATCTGCATACACAGGTGCTCCCTCTTTATATGTCTGGGCTACTCACCCCTTCTTTCTCGCACACTCTTTCTGCTCTTCTGTATGGAGTTCATTCACCACTTCTTCCACAAAGTACCTACCCCTCTCTATCCTCATTTCTATCAATTCTGTGCAGCTCTCATCCCATCTAGTCTATATGCTACATATGTCCACTACACATATACACTCCACAGCACATAATTCAACTCCTCACAATTCCACAACTAACATTTTCAATACAAACCACATAATTCCACTCCACTCCACATACATCCACTACAGTCCAAACCACCTAGGTAAAATACATTATCATTTACAACGCCATTAGCTCTAACTTTTGTAAAGGCAAGACCTATTGCATTGCAAATACCTGTGTTGGTTGCCTTTCAGTCTCGAAAATGATTATTCAAATTCTGGAAATCCCTGAAACCTCAGCTCTTAATCCAGACCTGTTTTTTATTACACTTGGGTGGTTCTATATCAGCTGCACTGTCGTGAATTCTGCAGGCGTATTCTTTAGCTGGCCAGAGGCCCTTTTCCTCATTATGTACGAATATTTTATAACTTTGTGTTTTGAACATCTCACCTCTGTGACGTCATTCATTCTCTTACCAGGAGGTAAGCTCTTACCTTCAATTCATTAGATCTACGTTTTGACCAAGAATTCACTCTTTAATCTTCCTGCTTCCATTTCACCCCTGCGCCATAGAGCTTTAAAACAAGTAGCAAAAAGAAGATACATAATATTTGTTGAATGTGCTTTACCCCATCGTTTACCTATCTCTTTTAATAGCCACAGCGTCTTGGAATGCTTTGGCCCTCCTCCTCAGAGTATTTTCAACAAGTTTGGCTGCAGGCCACTAGTGCTTTAATACCTTATATTGAGTTAAAAAAAATACTTCTCAGTGGAAATCTCTAAAGAGCAATGGAAGAACTGTTCATGGAGTGCAAAGTTTAGAATGATCACTAGGTGGCACCAAAGCAACGCATTCGGAATCTGAAACCGATTACAACTGTCTTTGAATTTTACAGGGGAATTAAAACTGCAGCCAAAGACATCTGGCCACATGCATGTGAGTAGATATACATAGCGTTAATGTACAGCTCTCGGGAACGCACGTGTGATTAAATGTTATGATTTGACCTCCTGCAATATCAATTTAAAGGATTTGAATTTTTAGCGCATGCTTCCCATGTGTTCAATACCAAGAGCAAATAGGAACCACTGTTGAAAGAAGCACACTATTTACTCTAACATTAGTATCCTCACAGCAGAGATGGCTTGGGCAACTTAAATGGTATAAGATTTCGAATTTGAAATAGAACATCAGGGGGAGGGGGCCTGAAACTCAATAACAACAACTGCTGGCACAACCTGCAATGATCCACAGTAGAGTCTTAGCTATATAAGTGCATACTTCAATTTCCCTCGTAGTTACTGTACAGAACTGCCTTCTCCGTTACTGCTGCCTTTCTGCAGCTCTCTCAGGGGAGGACTGCCGAGAACCATCAGGGACGTCACCTCCACGCTGCATTCACTTCACTGAATGCAGGAATTCCTCTACTTGATTAGGATTAGTAAAGAAACGCTGCTTTCTCTGGTGTGTGATCCTCAATTTTGCCGGATAGAGTAGGGCATAGTCTATCTGTGCTGCATGCAGCTTTTTCTTCACGTCAATAAATTTGCGTCGTTCCTCTTGTACTATAGGTGTGAAGTCCGGATAGATTGAAAACGTATTCGCCACATATGTCATGTTTTGCTTTTGTCTCCCTGCACAAAGGGCTACATCATGATCTCGGTAGTTTAGCAGACATGCTATTATAGGTCGCGGAGGGGTGCCCCTGGCGCCGGGCGCATCCTAAGGGATCAGTGGGCACGCCCGACTATAAATTGCGACAAAAACGCTTCTGCCCCTATCGTTGCTGTCAATAACTTCTCCACATACTCCTCCATTTTGCTTGTATTGGTGGATTCAGGAATACCTATCACCGTATATTGTTCCGGCGACTACGCGCCTCCAAATCGTCATTCTTAGCCGCTATTGTTCTTAGGATTTTGTCCATCCGTGCCAGCTGTGTGGTAATTCCAGCTGGGTTATCATCACTATCAGATATCCTTCTCTCTGTCTCTTTGATACGTTCCTCATGGGCATCCAATTTGTGCGCTAGGGCATCCATTCTAGAGAACATACGATCCACCTTATCCACCACTTTTGCAAAACCTTGTCTCATTTGTTGTAGGATATTGTGCATATCTGAGTTGGGGGAGCTGCGTCACCGCCAATCCTGCTTTCCTCTTCCATCACCAGACCTTCTTGCTGCAATCGGGCTGCTTTTTTGGTCGTCTCGAAAGTGAGTTTCGGCTGCTTATTGTCGCCTTTCCCCATCTTGGTACCAGTTCCTTGTAAATACTAGGCACTGTCAGCTCTACTGTCTCTCAGACCAACCTGGCCATGTGTGGCAGCTTATACTCAAGTCCCGCAGTGCCTCTGCACAGGTGCCAGCCCAGCACCAGTGTCCAGCTACTCGGTCAGCCGCTGCACAATGCTAACAGCAACTCAAATAAGGCCTCCAAGACAGTATAAGAGTGTCACCGATCGTTCAGCACCAGTGCAATTATTTTTTAAAGGAGCGCCTCCCCAACAGCCTTTACAGAGTGGTACATCCCAGCGTCACCTCTGACCTGCGTCCTCTCTGCAGTAGCGCTGCTCCCCACGGTGCAGTCCCATCAGCCTGGTCTTCGGGGGGGGGGGGCGGGCACCCACTTGTCACCTTGTCTGCTCAGGGCGCCATTACAATTATCAATAATGTGCTGCGCACCAGCACTTTAGACTCGCATGCCACACTCCTGTACCCGCCTCGGGGTCTCTCCTGTGTGGCTCTGTCCCCCCGCCTCTCATCACGGGGCAGACCGCCCTCTGGGCACCGAGCCGTCCTCCCGAGCACGCAAGTCTCGAAGCCTGCCGGAGCCCCAGGACACACTCTCACAGTCTCCGCCTGCAGTAGTCTGCAACACAACAGCTCCCCTCGTCTTGTGGTATAGGGCCTCTCTTCACCTTTGCCTCCCAGGTAAGTGCTGGTCTGCTCCTCAGCAGCTCCTGATGTCTCCACACAGCTGCCCGGTACGCCTCACACCAGCCCAGAAGTGCCTTGCATACTTTCGCGGTCTCCTCCTGCGCTCAGTTCGCGTGCTACGGCCTATACTCTGTCAGTCAATCCCCGACCTCACTTAGTTTTTCAAGCCGCTTCAAGTGTCCACCGGGCAGCGGTGTATTCAAAGGTCTCAAGTTCAGGCAGCCAGTAGACAATGATGCAGCATCCGATCGGGCTCAAACTTTCAGCGAGGGTGCATCATGCCAAGGACTTCTGGTAGCCAAAGTTTCAAGTAGTTACCGCACCAGTTGTTAGGATAAATGTCAGGATATATAGTTCAGGCAACAGGAGCCTCACATTTGTGCAGCCATACTGCTTGTGCGCCCTCTAGCGCCCCCAGCATGGTTCAGGAGTTGTTTGATAGGTGTATGTTAATCAAGCAGAATAAGGTATAGTGTGCGTCTTGTTTGCACTGTGCAACCTGTCCCCCTCCCCATGAATCAGTGAAACACTCATTTAAAAATGCATCCCGTGCTCTTATCAAGCGGCTCCTGCTTTCTCAGCAGCCCACAAACCTAACCTGCCCTCTAAACAACGTATTTGTTTTACCCAACTTGTATCAAAAAATATAATCTCACTATGACTATTGACAAACTATTGCACCACACCTAATGAGCTGTATCGAAAAACCTTTGCCAAGCTGGAGGATGGTAATGGTGATGGGCGCTTGCAAGAAATAAACCAATCAAGGGTTACAAACTGACATAATTTAAAAAAATCCATTCGCTCACAACTTCACTGGACAAGCTTTGTTTTGTCAAAGTCTATGATAATCCTATTTATTACCAATACTGAACAGTTTTTTAGAGCATTCATTTTATTTGAAAGATTAAACATATTTTAAAGTTTTTTAACAATGTCCTTTTGCTCTCAGTTTTTGGAGCAGAAGCTATATCTGTTTCCTTCATGTATCAGATTGCAAATGTAAAAGTAACACTTGTGAGTTATAACATTTAAAAGGGTGCATAAAACAAAAACACAAGCTGACATATGCATGACTGAGCTGTGAAGCGTATATACTCTACCTAAGCGAGTACACCCCACTGATTTAATTTGTAAAGAAATACCACCATGTCTGAGAAACTAACAGTTATTCTGGTAATGTGAGTACCCACCATTTCAATTTCATGCACTAATGTATCAGGCATTGCGTTTATAGTCCCCGGATATTTTGTCTTGTGAATCCACCTCAGTAAAATACAAGTTTTACAAAGTTTTAACTCACCAACTTGCGTGGAAAAAAGACGAGTACTGGAAAGAGCCAAGCCTTGCTGGCATTCAGTCGCAGGCACTTTTTTTGACTGCAGATGGGGCCTTTACCTTCCCACCCCTCCCCTTTAAGCCTCTTGGTTCAGTATCATCCTGTGAACAGTGGCATTCTAAGTTCATCCTTCAGTTACCTTCAAGTCCAGACAAGACACACCCATCCCAATTGTCTAAATCTGACCTTGCACTGCCATAATGTCACCTTTAGGTAGCCACAATTCCATGCCACATAATTCCACAACAATTACAAAACAACTCATGTCTACCACGTACTTCAACCAACACTGTCATCTCCCCCCCACTATCCTTCTCATCTCTCCCTCATACTCTCACTACCCCATCTCATCTCACAATTCCATTGCCCCTGTCATCCATCTCTCATACTCACTGTCTCCTTTCTATACTACCTGCTCACACATGCTACCTTCCTATACCTCCTTTTGCTGTGCACTGGTGCACCTCTCGCCTGCCCCCTTCGGGTGCCCCTCCCACTCATCCATCTCTCTCACACCTCTCTCTCGCTCTCTCATGCACTATTCTCACCTGTTAATTTCAGGTCTACGGGCACACTTTCTTTTCTGTGCCTTTTCAAGAATTCTGTCCGTCAAACCCACGCTCTCCTCCTGTTCTTTGGGTGTCATCTGCATACACAGGTGCTCCCTCTTTATATGTCTGGGCTGCTCTCCCCTTCTTTCTCGCACACTCTTTCTGCTCTTCTGTATGGAGTTCATTCACCACTTCTTCCACAAAGTACCTACCCCTCTCTATCCTCATTTCTATCAATTCTGTGCAGCTCTCACCCCATCTAGTCTATATGCTACATATGTCCACTACACATATACACTCCACAGCACACAATTCAACTCCTCACAATTCCACAACTAACATTTTCAATACAAACCACATAATTCCACTCCACTCCACATACATCCACTACGGCCCAAACCACCTAGGTAAAATATATTATCATTTACAACGCCATTAGCTCTAACTTTTGTAAAGGCAAGACCTATTGCATTGCAAGTACCTGTTTTGGTTGCCTTTGAGTCTCGAAAATGATTATTCAAATTCTGGAAATCCCTGAAACCTCACCTCTTAATCCAGACCTGTACTTTATTACACTTGGGTGGTTCCATATCAGCTGCACTATCGTGAATTCTGCAGGCGTACTCTTTAGCTGGCCAGAGGCCATTTTCCTCATTACGTACGAATATTTTATGACTTTGTGTTTTGAACATCTCACCTCTGTGACGTCATTCATTCTCTTACCAGGAGGTAAGCTCTTACCTTCAATTCATTAGATCTACGTTTTGACCAAGAATTCAGTCTTTAATCTTCCTGCTTCCATTTCACCCCTGCGCCATAGAGCTTTAAAACAAGTAGCAAAAAGAAGATACATAATATTTGTTGAATGTGCTGTACCCCATCGTTTACCTATCTCTTTTAATAGCCACAGCGTCTTGGAATGCTTTGCCCTCCTCCTCAGATTATTTTCAACCAGTTTGGCTGCAGGCCACTAGTGCTCGGGTTTTAATACCTTATATTGAGTTTTAAAAAAAACACTTCTCAGTGGAAATCTCTACAGAGCAATGGAAGGTTCATGGAGTGCAAAGTTTAGAATGGTCACTAGGTGGCACCAAAGCAACGCATTCGGAATCTGAAACCGCTTACAACTGTCTATCTTTGAATTTTACAGGGAAATTAAAACTGCAGCCAAAGACATCTGGCCAGAGGCATGTGAGTAGATATATATAGCGTCAATGTACAGCTCTCAGGAGCGCACGTGTGATGAAATGTTATGATTTGACCTCCTGCACTATCAATTTAAAGGTTTTGAATTTTTAGCGCATGCTTCCCATGTGTTTAATACCAAGAGCAAATATTAACCACTGTTGAAAGAAGCACACTATTTACTCTATCATTAGTATCCTCACACCAGAGATGTCTTGAGCAACTTAAATGGTATAAGATTTCGAATTTGAAATAAAACATCCCTTTTTATTGACGCTTTTATAAAAAATCTTTCTTTAGGAATTTCGTGGAAGTACTGAGTGCATGCATTCTGACCGTTTAGACCTCCACACAGGTCTCAAACAGCATTACTCTCTGGCCTAGATGCATCATTGTAACATTTTGCGATTTCTTAATTGCGAAAATTAAGGAATCGCAATTAAGAAATCGCAAAATACTATGCATCAAAAAATCGCAAATTTTATAGCGATTCGGTATTTTTCCTTAATTGCGATTTACAATTTGCGAATCGCAATTAAGGAAAACCCTTCCCATTGATTCCTAAGCCATAGGAATGAATGGGAAGGCATTCACATTTTGCGAATTTCAAATTGCGATTCGCAAAATGTGAATGCAATTTCAAGGGTGCAGGGGAGGTTCAAAGAACACCTCCCTGCACCCCTGAAATTGAACTGTAAGTGCAATTTACACACACACATGACCCAAGGACATGTGTGTGTGTAAATGTAAACTTTCAAATATGCAACTAGTGCATGTTTGAAAGTTTTCGGTAAATTATCTAATTTACCCCTTCCAAATTGAGAATTCGCAATTCCAAAGTAATCATGCATTGCATTTAAGAAATCGCAAAATTGCGATTTCTTAAATGCAATTACAATTTAAGAAATCTCAATAAAATTTCGATTTCTTGAATTGCGAAAATAGCAAAATGCTTCATGCATCCCAAAAACGGGATTTGCATTCGCAAACGGACGAAATTTGCGATTCGCACCGTTTGCGAATGCAAAAACCCTTGATGCAGCTAGCCCTAGGAGCCATGTTTATTTACCTAACTAAAACACTTACAGCCACATGCATCAAAGGAAATTGCATTCGCAAACAGTGGGCATCGCAAAATTCGGCAGTTTGCGAATGCAATTCCCATTTTTGGGATGCATTAACATTTCTGTTATTTTCGCAATTTAAGAAATCGCAAAATTGCGATTTCTTAAATTGCGATTGCATTTAAGGAATCTCAAATTGAGATTCCTTAAATGCAATGCATCAAACTTTAAAAATTTGCGAATTTGCCAATAAGGGGAGCAAATTACCATGAAGTTGACTAAAGTGCATTTTTCAAAGTTCCATTTTACACACACACAGTGTGCAAAATGTACTCCTAAGCAGATTTCAGGGGTGCAACAGGGTGTCCTTTGGACACCCCTGCACCCTTGAAATTGCATTGTTAATTTGCGAATTTTTAATGGTGAATTACAAATTAAGAATGTCTTACCATTCATTCCTATGGGCCTCTAGGCCCATAGGAATGGATGGCGAAGTAATTCCTTAATTGCGATTCTCAATAGAGAATCGCAATTAAGGAATTTTAAGAAATCGCTATTTTTATAATGATTTCTTGATGCATTGCAGTTTGCAATTCCTTAATTGCGATTCCTTATTTTTCGCAATTAAGGAATCGCAAAATGCAATATTGATGCATGTGCCTGTAACAGTTTCTAGAGGTCAGTGCCAGAGGAGGAACTCCCACAGTGCAAGATTTGAGACTAAACCGTTTACACGGGTGACTCCTCCGTTAAGGCGTCGCCCCTCTAACCAAATTGCCACCAGACAAGAACAATAAAATGGTAATAAAAATAAAATGGTAATAATAAAATAGTAAGAAAACTTATTTCAATTAATTTTTCCACACCTGTCCTGAGTTTCAGCCAGATATGCGTAGTTTACACCTCTCTAACCAGCTGAGTCAGAGACCGCATAGGGCTTCCACATACAATGCCATACTAAATGGGACCCCAATTCCAGATTCTCGGCTGGGTGGCAAGGTCGTCCCCATCTACAAAAAGGTCGACAAAAGCGACCCGGCAAACTATAGGCCCATAAGCCTTATTGACATCACTCCAAAAATATTCTGCTGCCAACTGTTAGGAAGAACTAACGATTGGATAAGGGAAGGGGATTTACTATCACTCCTGCAGGCAGGATTCGGATGGAAGACAAGCACCTTACCACCAGGTGCTTCGCTTCCTTCTGATCCTGTGGAAATATGTGACAAGTGGGAAGGGCACATTATGCGTGGTATTTGTGGATCTCTGTGCCGCTTTAGATCTAGTGCCGTGGGGGAAACTGTGGGTAGTTCTGAATCAATTGGGGATCCCAATAAACCTTCTTACAAATTATTATGAGATTGCATACCAATAACTATGCCCAAATTAGATGGGGAGAGAAGGGCAGGCTCACAAATCGGATAGGGGTGAGTCGCAGAGTGAGGCAAGAGTGCATTCTTGTGCCAGCTCTTTTTACTCTTTATATAAGTGGCTTTATCGCAGCACTAACAGGCTGTAGGGTTGACTCCCCGAAGCCGCAGGCCAAGAGGTGCCTGCCTTGCTTTTTACAGATGATACTCACCTCATTTCACGCATACCAATGGGGCTTCAAAATCTAGTGAACAAGTTTGAGAGGGCTTGTTTAGACCATGGATTAGAAAGTAACACTCCAAAAACAAAATTCATGGTTTTTAACCGGCACAAGTCCGTCACCCGTATAATAAAATTGGGCTCAACTGTGTTAGAAGAAACAATTTGAATATGTAGGGCTTAGGCTCTCTAACACACTCTCATGGTCACCAGAATTATTGAATATTATCTGCAGCACGGTGTTTAATCAGCATAGCACACCACCACAACATTAAGGGTGCCACATGCCAGGGCTAATTTAAATGCAGTTTCCAAAACCAAAACGGGTTACATCATCCATTTCCGTAAACCATGTGATGGCTGGCATTACTTCCTGCCCCCATGCGCAGCAGTTCTGCATTCCTTGGCCACACTTTCCTCACTGGCAGTGTGTCCTGTGGCAGTGCTAAGCCGTTCGCTATGCCTCCTGGACTCTGTGATAGGGGGCTTGATGTTACTGTGGCTAGTAGCCTCTTCACTATCCCCCATCACCTGTAGTGGCTACCTGGTTAGTCTGTAGCACTTCTAGTGCACTGGTCACTGTGACCAGCCCCCTTGCCACATCACGGCTGCAGTGGGCCATCTCCTCCAGCACTGGCCACCGAGCGCCTGCAGAGCAGAGAGGTGGCAGTGGAGAGGCGGTTCACCGCCTTGGTGTAGTTTTCAAGTTTCTGCCTCTCCCTGCGCCTCGTCAAACGGTCCTCATCCAGTTTGCTGCACAGCAGCCTCACTGCCTCAGACATGTCCATCATGCTCTCAGCCACAGTATTGTTCATGGAACCAATGCCCTTCCCTATTTGCAGCATGTGCCCATTCATCTGTACCATCTGCCTCTGGACTGACCTTATTGCTTTGCCTTGTAGGCACTGCACCTTAAGCATGTTCCCCTCAAGACCGGCAAACACACTCTCATCCTCGCCCTGTGAAGCTGGACTGGCTGCCCTTGCCCTGCGGCATCTGGCACGTGTGTGCACGCTCTGTAGGGGACTATGGGCCTGCACCATTGGCATCCTCAGCCACCGTGGACTGTTATCCTCCCATGCTGTCCTCCTCGGACACCTCTATCTGCTGGAGGCTGGCCACTGCATGCCTCATGGCACTCTGTGCTGGTGGCGCTGATGGTGTCGGTGGTGATGCTGGTGACGGTGGTGATGGTGATGGTGATGGTGGTGGTGAGGGTGGTGGTGGTGATGGGGTGGTGTGCCCTGCAGGTGATAGAACCTCCTCCTCCTGTGTCCTCTCTGTCCTGGGTGCCTTTCCTTTGCTCCCCTCTGCAGCCCTGCGTGATGGCTCGCCTGTGAAGACAGAATGTACATTTGCTCACTTATCTGGCAGCATTTGCATAATAATAAATGTCATGCCTGCCAATCAAATTGACTGTCCTCTGATGTGTGGTACATGCCTTTGGGTTCAGTGGACCGACTGTTCTGACATGTGTTACTTCTGCCTACATCTCCCATAATGCATTTCTGGTTTTAAGTAAAACATGTACTGGAGTAGGATTCACAATGCCTCATTGGGAATTGTGGTTAGGGAGTGGGGGGCACTGCATGCACTGCATGTATCTTACCTTGTTTGGTGACAGCTCTGGCTGAGCTGCCTGCATCCCCAATCCCACTCACACTCTCCGGCTGGAAGGTGGACTCGACCAGGAGATTCAGGGCAGTTGGTGCAGGTACTGTGTTTCTCCCTCCACCTGTAAGGTTGGCTTGCTTCTGTCTCTCTTCCAGCCTCTCCTTTGCATGCTTCCTTAGGTCATACCAACGTTTTTTTAGTTCCTCAATGGAGCGCTGGGTTACTCCAATGGCATTGATCTTTTCTTGGATGACCAGCCATATCTGTCTCTTCTGGGATTCAGGCACTTGCAGAGACTGTTTGCCAACAACTTTATCATTGTCCTTAGTGACTTCCTCAATAAGGACCTCCAGCTCCCTCTCACTGAATTTATGCTTTCTTTTGTGGTCAGCTGCCTCCTTCTCCCTCTCGGCTATATTTGCTCAGTGTTGTTAGCAAAAAGTTGGAAGGTTTGCTCCTGGCTTGTTTGCTGAACTCCCTGCCTCTCAAACAGCTTCAGGCTCAGTGCAGCTGCATGGGTGTGGCCACTTCCTTGTTGTGAGGTAATGAGGGAGCACAGGATTGGCTGATTCGACAATTACCGATTTTTTTCAATTACTGATTCGCTAATTACCAAATCGGTATTAAAAAAACCGTGATACCGATTCGGTAATGGGGAATCAGTAATTATTTTTACCGATTCATTCCAAATTGCAAATTTTTACCGATTATTACCGAATCGGTAATTTTTACTGATTTTTACATACATCTGAAATACCGAGTTCTTAATAGCGAATCTGTAAAATTCTCTATTAAGGACTCAGTATTTCAGGATTACCTACATCTGGCCCTAGATTCCTTAAACTTAAACATAATACGCAGCAAGAAGATTTTCTGGACCGAAATAAGCCACCACTTGCAAGATCTCTTTATTTAAAATTCATGTATGGAATCCTCCCAGTTAACAGTTTTGTTAGAAGCTGGAATGGCATTGAAATTCCATCCAGCTGTCCAGTATGTAAGGAGGTTCTTGAATCAGAAATTCATTTCCTCTTTTTCTGTCCTTTGTATAGCCAACCGAGAAGAACTTGGCTAATTCCAGTTTGTCGAATTCTGGCAGCTTATCGCCTAATAGAGATTGTCAGAATCCTGAAAAGCGATAGCACAGAATATCTAGTGTTTGGATTGTCTAGATATCTACTCCATGTATGGACAACATGAAGCAAAGCAGTAAAGAATACCCAACAAGCAGGATTAGGGCAGTGAGTATATTAACTGTGGGAAGACTTAAATTTGTGGGAAGATGAGCAACTATCAAGGTACAGAATTGCATTGAATAGAAAAGTATTATGGGTTACCACTACCCTGCCTTATTCCTACAGAATGGCTACAATGCATTTCTGTTCAGAAACATGTGTTATGACCCAGAATGTGAAATTTGAATTCAAATTTAATATGCTGCTATTATTTTTTACGATGAATTGATATTTTATTATAATTATGATTTTAATGTACATTCCAATCGCGACCAAAATATTTAGTGTCATTTTATTGTACATATCTCAATTTTATCATGACTTTTTTAATAGACGTTTTAAAAGCATAAGCACTAGGCACTTTAGCAAACCCAAAATGCAAGCACAATCGTAAACTGAATGCTATTGCTAAGCCAACAGTTTCCCATATAAGGAAGGGTAGTGGGGTTGTTATTAGGAATGATGGAAGAGGGGAAGGTGCTAGGCACAATGTATCGAACAATTCATATTTCTAGGTATGCCTGAAGTGGAATTTGCTTTTTCCACCCTCCCCCACTTCTTCATTAGGATGTACTTCTCAATGTATTGCAAATTGATGTGCTTTTATGATTTTAAAATGAAATCTGATAAAGATATTTAACTAACAACTGCTTCTACTAGGTCCCGCCTGCATCCTCTCTGGGGCTTACCCCCTGTATAGCGCTCCATTTCTAGGCACAAAGTCACTGAGCTTTGCATGGCCTTAGATATGGAGTGAGACAAATCAGTTCAAATCACTGCATTACCTTTTCTGTTCCAGGGAGGCGTTCCCTGGGTGTTGTGGTGGGTTTTCTCATGCAATTCCCATGAATGTTGAAGCTAACACAGATTTACTTAATCACGGAAACCTGGAGCAGTACCAAGACCTTACCCCTCCACAGCAGGTGTAACGAGGAGAATTATTTTTATTTCTCCACATTCTTTCCTCTTTCCATTTATGAGCATTCTACAGCACTCCTGGGAAGAGAAAACTCCTTTCAGGATTGTTTTTGTGCAGGAAGGCACAACTTCCTGCACAAAACCAATCATGCATGCAACACAGACACAGTGCACCATGGTGCAAGGGTTCGTGTGTTGCTGCTAGGCAACACATTGTGTGCCAGCACAGTTGGAAAGGTCAGGAATGCATTGTATTTCTTAAAAACAGTGCATTCCTGCTCTTTCACATTGGTGTAGGGCAGCGCTGCAAGAAGACTTGCATTGCTTCTCCATGCCAGTTCCCCATAAATGAGGTCCTAGGTCTCTAGACTCAACCCTACAGAAACCAAAAAATGGATGACTGGTAACCACTTTAAACTAAAATAGAATTCCTCCTAATTTCCCCACTCATACATTCACCCAACATCGCAGAATAGATGAAACAACTAACAGCACTGAATTGTGTACTACACATTATAACGTCAATGCGATCTCTGGGAATAATGATGGACAAGAATCAGAACATGCAGGAGCACATCAGAGCTGCCACCAAAGGAGGATAATTCCACATGAACATCATAAGAAAAATAAAACCCTTCCTACCCCCAGATGACTTCAAGTCAGCTGTTCAAACCCTAGTGATTCCCAGATTGGACTACGGGATAGCAAACCTATGAGGCCTATGCAGAGCTAAGCTAGTGCCACTTAAGGCCTCTCTTAACTCTGCTGCTAGGCTCATTACAGGATCTAACAGAAACAATCACATTACTCCTGACCTAAAGTCCGTAAACTGGCTTCCATATGAGGCAAGGATTAATTTGAAAAATGCCTGCATGACCCACAAAGCTCTCCACTTCAACAATCTGAGATACCTTGCACAAAAACTCTGGAGGAATAAGAGCATCTAGAGGCACCAGTTCCCTACTGCTGAAACCACCAACATTTCATTTTATGGAGAAACAAAAACATATAACTAAGCCTTTCCAGGTATTGCCCCGAGAATGTGGAACTCACTACCCCCTGAAATCAGAATGAACCCCACAACTGTTCTAGTAAAGCAAAAAGTCAAAAGCATACTGATGAACACATTTCTGCTGTGGAACACATGAACTAGACTCCAGGACAATATTTAAACTTGTTGGAACCGGAGGTCTCTGGTTGGCACAGGTATGCACTTGTGACAAGCAAGGACCCTCAGCTCCACGTAGGGCAAGGGAACTACTCCTTTGAATAACCCCTGCTCACCATCTAGGTAGTGTGACGCGAGCAGACAAGGCTAATCCTCAGGGCGATAGTAAGTTAAGCATTCATGATCACACACAGTAAACCCACTGACCCACCACAAATGGACACCAGTCGTATGGTTGTATCAAAAATACGTATACTTTATATAAAAGATAGATTCAAACAGGATTATCACAAGACCAAATAACGTTTCGTAAATTGAGGTCACCAGATTACAATAGGCAAACTTAGTCTTTCAATGCTCGTTGTTTAGCAAGGTACGATGACAGGGAAATAGGAACGTTGCGGACCCTGGATCCGATATGAACTCGAAACGGAGTTCAAGTGTACCTTGCTGGTGGAAGTCCGAGGCGTTTCAGGCGTGGGTACTTGTGAGGGCAGACCCCGAACGAGGCAGACGGTTCTCCAGGGGATCTCTCCGGCTCAATCCCCCTCGAGGAGTGAGGTGAAGGAGCTAGACTGTGGAGGGTTGCGGCGATCCGGGATCGATGCTGCTCATGGGGCGAGGCGCCGTTCAGGCCTGCGGGACGTCCTACTTCTTAGCACGCCGGGTCGTACTCATGGATCTGTGAAAGGCATTGAGTTCTCGGGCAGACGGGTGCAGCACCAGGCTTCCAGTACCACGGTACGGGGAGGCCTTTCTTGAGGTGCGGCACGAGCCTTGGTATGCAGGAGCACAAAGCGAGACAGTCGGGTACGTTACGACTTACGGACCGTCCGAGGCTATGAAATGCTCTCCGTGCAGATTCCGGCTGGAGAAGATGAGAGGTACACAGCACGCTCCGTAAGCGGCGAGGTGACAGGAGAGCCGGCGGTCCGGCACTGAAGCGGAGAGCGACTCAGGGATGAGCGGGGCTCCCAAACGGCGGGGCCACCAAGCTCCAAGCTGTCATGACCTGGGAGGGGGCGAAGGCACCCGAGTCACAACTCTGGCGAGGGAATAAGAACTGAGGCCCAACAGCAGACGGGCACAAGCAGATAGAACCCAATGGTCCGGGGTTCCGTTCAGTGTGCAAGCTGTCGATCAAGCCCTTGGAGATCGTTTCAGGCACAAGTCTACAAAGTCCTTTCTGGTCCTTTCCTCTCCGTTCTCAGCAAGGCACCACTGCAGGCCAGTCCAACAGGATACAGACTGGTTTCCGTCCTTCAGCTTCTCTTGGTCCTTCTAGTCCGGCAGAGGTTCGTCGTGGTCAAAACTGAATCTGATTTGTAAGGAGCGGAGCTCCTTTATTTATACTGCTTTTCTTTTGTCTTTGTGGGCCAGGGGGCCTGAGCCTGGTTCAACCCGGTTCTGAAGTACTTTGTTGACAGGACACTGCCGTCTTCTTTCAGGGTGCAGGGCAGAGACATCAGACGCTCCGCAGGAGGTGGAGCCAGCATTGTGGTGGTGGAGCACAACCCTATTCAGAGTCAAGGACTACTCCGCCCACCCATCCTGGTGTAAACACCCCATTCACAACCTGGAGCACCCGACTATCCCCGGGAATCTCCCAGCCCTGTCACTCACACAAACCCAGACAGCAGATACACATCCTGGCAGAGGCTGGCTGAACAGTTAGGCGAGCAAAGGCTAACTTTCTAAAAGTAGCATTTGCAAACATAGGATATTAAAATAAACCTTACTAAAGGAAGTATTTTATTATTCTGAGTTCAGGCATACTAAACTCGACCTGCTACCGTGTTCCCTGAGCCTGCCGGGACTATAGCGTGTAATAGCTCCGACAGCTCATTTGGCCTAAGAGAACAGGTAGCCCTTCAATAGCGAAGAATGAGAAAGGGCCGTAATTCACTACTAGGACATGCCACACTCTAGGCTTGTCCTACCTTACGCTTACAATGCACCCTTCCTGGAGGCCTGCCATAGTGGTGACTGATATGAAGGTGAGGGAAGGTTCTGGGACTGGTAAGTGTGGACACTTGCACAGTCAGCGTGACAGTACGGGACTGTACGCGGGGTCAGCAGTGGCGGACCCGAGACATATCTTACGGGGCCACTTCTGTGGGTGGCGCAACCAGCGCTGCAGGCCCACTAGCAGCATTTGTATCTACAAGCCCCGGCACGCCTCGTGCACTTTACTGGCGACTAACAGTAAACCAAATAATCCAATCGTGGAAATCAATTACACATACACTTTACATTGGGAGCACTTGCACTGCGGCACGGATTGGCCGTGGCGCAGTGCCCTGAGCATCAAACACCAGCAAAACATCTGAGGCACATCAGCAAAACGTAAAAGGGAAACTCACGCCAAGGTGCCAGGTCTGACACGTATCCCCTCCAGCTGAAAGGTGAGGAGAACTACCCTACCCCAGGGAGTTCCTCATCACTAAGGCGGAAAAACTTAGACAGACCGTCAGCATTGGCGTGGTCTATGCCAGGGCGGTGTTCCACCATAAAGTCCATACTCTATAGAGAAATGGACCACCTCAACAGTTTCGGGTTCTCACCCCTCATTTGCATCAACCATCTGAGGGGCCTGTGGTCCGTCTGAACTCGGAAGTGAGACCCAAACAAGTAGGGTCTTAGCTTCTTCAGGGCCCAGACCACAGCAAAAGCTTCTCGCTCAATCGCACTCCACTTCTGTTCCTGTGGAAGTAACCTTCGACTGATGAAGGCCACCCGGTGATCCCAGCCCTCCTCAGTCGTCTGTGAAAGGACAGCCCCTATCCCATGCTCTGAAGCGTCTGTCTGCACTAAGAACTCCTTGGAGAAATCAGGAGCCAGGAGCACGGGCGCCGTGCACATGCCCTTCTTCAGGGTTGCGAATGCTTCCTGACAGGCGTCGGTCCAGATCACTTTCCGGGGCTGCTTCTTCAAAGTCTGAACACAGTTGTGGGTGATAAGTACAAACAATACCGACAACATCAAAACAATTACAAATGCATGAGCCAATTAGTGTATAAAGGCATAAAATAATTAATGATTTTTCATAAAAACTTTCAACGGACACCAAGTCAGTACTAAACTGTAGAGGGCAAGTGCCGGAAGTTAAGTGGAAGACACCGTCGACGTTTCGACCCCTATATGTAGGCTCAGTTCAGTCCTTAAGTGGGGTCTTCATCAGGACGAGAAAAGGTGGGGGGAGTGTGGGGCAGTCCTGTTGGATAAATTGATAACAGTAAATTAATGAGTAATGCAACATAGTCAGTACATTCAGACTATGATGAGAATAGAAATGCTAATGAGAGAGGGTTACCATGAAATCGTGGCCTACTTTGGCTCGCGATGAGGAACAGCAAAGGACTGTGGTTTAGTCACAGGTCACTCGCCGAGAGAATGAATCTCAACACAAACTACAGAGGAGAAAAGGAGAACCAGTCAAGTAGGACTTTGTCCTATACTTCTATCAAGCAATGTTAAAAGGACCCAACTAAAATAGGATCCACTGATAATTTATGTGAAGAGTGATATCTTAGGGTGGCTCCACTGCGGGAGTATGAGATAGGGAGCCTCATACACACATCGGGGTGGAGGTGGGCACAAGCCCTTGAAATTAAACTCCGAGAGTAAGAGCACTGGGGGTGGAGAAATTAGTGATAAATCACATGTGTCTATGAGGGTTGCCAGGCCCAAACGTGAAGTCTCGGTAAACATCAGACACTTTCTAAGGAAGATACAACATACCTGGGCGCCGTGAAATGGAGCCGATGAGTAATGGCCCACAATTACGAACATTGGTCGTCAGCAGCTCAATACGCTGTGTTTTAAATCGAGGTTTGGTAAGTAACCCAGATCATGAGTCTTAAAAGAAAGAAATAGAAAATCGTTGTGGGCGCGTCCAGTGCATTTAAATGGGGCTTACACAGTAAGACAATGTGACCGCTATGAAAACACGTAACACATCGGCTACATCACATACCTATTTTGTGAAAGGCGAGACAAATCCGTTTCAGGCGCACGGCACACACGTTCTATTTCAGACGCCTGTTATGCTCGTTGGCTGAGTTGGCGAACTCGGTCAAAGTTCTGAAAAAGATTTAAATTTACAAGACCTGGTCAGGGGCTGGAAGGGGCGATTAGATAACCCGATTACATTAAAGGGTTGCCGCGTTGTGGTCACGTACCATTTCGCTGCTGTCAGGTCCAAAACTCCGTAAGCACTGCTACGCGGAGTTTGGGTGGGCGGGGCTTCACTACATAACGTCAGTCCGATCATAGAAACGGGAGAGTTACTCCAAGACAAGACTTACAAACGGAGCGGATCAGGATTAGGACTCGGATATTAAGTTGCAAATGCAATATGGATGGTTAATGGATAAATGCAAAGCCGTGGGTATCTTAGTAGAAAGGTTTAAAATTGGTGTAAAGAAAAGTGCATTAATCTATTAGTACATTCCGCGCAACTCTCCCATACGAGGTTGAAGGCGGATCACTGGGCAAGTTAAATATCAGCATAGGTCCTAAAAATTAAGGCTTACCGCGCAACTCTCATCCAAGAGGTTGAAGGCGGGTCCATTAATGTATTTGACTGATAAACACGCATTTGGTTCTGGATGGAGAATAACATTACAATTATGCTCATGTACTGAAAACAGAGGAAGGCTCTTTTGATACAGTGAATAATAGCCCTGCAACTCTCAAGCATGAGGTTGAAAAGGGAGTGGCATTGAAAAGCGCTCTGCAAATGCACAGTTCGAATAACCCCAACCTTATCCAAAATGAGACAATAATGTAGTGTTAATCAAGTCATTCTCAGTCAGTTAGGTTAACCCAGGGCTGCCTACTGTGCTAGGCTACTATCTTGCTCATTTAAGCCATGTTTAATTGAATTTAAGAGGGACATCCATTTGGATTCACGGGTGTTAAGTACTGACGGTAGATTACCTCCTCTTCTTCCCAAGGAGACCTTTTCTATTACAAACCATCTCAGATCGGAGACAGCATGTCCTTTCTTTTGCCAGTGGTCAACTAAGGGGGCACCAACCACATTGCAGCGTAGCCTGCTGCAATGGGAGGAGATGCGTGACTTGATCTTCTGTTGTGTTTGGCCTACGTATACTTGTCTGCAAGGGCAAAGGATGATGTAAATCACACAGCTCGAATTGCAGTTGGTGTGATGTTTTAGTTTGTAGGACCGTTCACCATAGTCAAAGGTCTTCAACTGGATGGTGGTTTCACATGCGGTACAATTACCACATCTGTGGTGTCCCAGTAGTGGTGGTAAATTCCAAAGGCTTGTGAGAGTAGGCTGGGTTACTGGTTCCAGGTATGAGTGGACCACCATGTCCCTTAAGTTTTTTGTTCTCTTGAAGGAATGAAGAGGGGGCTGGGTCTGCATGATCTCTTCTGATACAATCGACCAATTTTTGTTGATAATGCTTTTGATTTCATTGCTCCGTGTGGAGAAGGTGGTGACACAAATGATCCGATCTGCTTTGAGTTGATCCATCTTGTCTGGTTGTAATAGAGATTCGCGTGGATTGTACCAGGCCCTTTTCCTGGCCCGTCTGACCATTCAAGATGGGTAACCACGTGAAATGAGACGCTCACTTAAAATTTCAGATTCTTTTTGGTAATTCTCACGTGTGGAACAATTCCTTCTAATCCTAAGGAATTGGCCAACAGGAAGGTTATCTTTGAGGCCTCGAGGATGGTGACTTCCATATTGTAACAAGGAGTTACGCTCCGTGGGTTTCCTAAATAAGGTGGTCAAAAGGCGATCCTGCTCCACATAAATAGAGATATCTAAGAATGGAATCTTGTCGTTACTGGAGTCCATCGTGAATTGTATATGAGAATTTTTGGAGTTCAACCATGTGTGGAAGTCTAGAAGGAGTGTCTTACTTCCTTTCCAAATGCAAAGAACATCGTCTATGTATCTGACCCATAGTGTCAGATTGTCATGGAAAGGGTTGGTCATGGAAAAGATGTGTTGTTGTTCAAAATTATCCATATAAATGATCGCCAAATTCAGAGCAAAGGTTGCCCCCATGGCTACCCCTTTGGTCTGCAGGTAGAACTTGTCTTGGAAAATGAAAAAATTCTGTCTCATAGCAATGCTGAGTAATTCAATTATGAAATCTGTCGGAACCTGAACAGGTGCTGGTCGTTTCTCCAAAACTTGTCTCATCACTTCCAAGGCATCAAGTTGTGGAATGCTGGTATAAAGCGAGACAATGTCGCATGTCACCAAAAATTCACTTGCTGGATTGAATGGTCTGTTGTCAATAAGGTTTATGGTTTGTGTTGTATCACGAAGGTATGTTTGAGTACTCAGGGCAATTGGCTTGAGAAAGAAATCGACATATTGACACAAGGGCTCTAACATGGAACCACAGCCGGACACGATGAGACGGCCAGGGGGACTTGCTAAGTTCTTATGTACCTTAGGTAAGGTGTATATAGTGGCAAGTCTAGGAAATTTTTGATTAAGGAATTTGAATTCCTGCTCGCTTACTCATCTGCTCCATTTCTCGGCGCCCAGGTATGTTGTATCTTCCTTAGAAAGTGTCTGATGTTACCGAGACTTCACGTTTGGGCCTGGCAACCCTCATAGACACATGTGATTTATCACTAATTTCTCCACCCCCAGTGCTCTTACTCTCGGAGTTTAATTTCAAGGGCTTGTGCCCACCTCCACCCTGATGTGTGTATGAGGCTCCCTATCTCATACTCCCGCAGTGGTGCCACCCTAAGATATCACTCTTCACATAAATTATCAGTGGATCCTATTTTAGTTGGGTCCTTTTAACATTGCTTGATAGAAGTATAGGACAAAGTCCTACTTGACTGGTTCTCCTTTTCTCCTCTGTAGTTTGTGTTGAGATTCATTCTCTCGGCGAGTGACCTGTGACTAAACCACAGTCCTTTGCTGTTCCTCATCGCGAGCCAAAGTAGGCCACGATTTCATGGTAACCCTCTCTCATTAGCATTTCTATTCTCATCATAGTCTGAATGTACTGACTATGTTGCATTACTCATTAATTTACTGTTATCAATTTATCCAACAGGACTGCCCCACACTCCCCCCACCTTTTCTCGTCCTGATGAAGACCCCACTTAAGGACTGAACTGAGCCTACATATAGGGGTCGAAACGTCGACGGTGTCTTCCACTTAACTTCCGGCACTTGCCCTCTACAGTTTAGTACTGACTTGGTGTCCGTTGAAAGTTTTTGTGAAAAATCATTAATTATTTTATGCCTTTATACACTAATTGGCTCATGCATTTGTAATTGTTTTGATGTTGTCGGTATTGTTTGTACTTATCACCCACAACTGTGTTCATTCATCTCTCACTAACCCCTCCCCCGAGCACTCCTCTTCACCTCTCCCCCTTTCTGTCGGGGCACATTTTGCAACAATTGTATACATTTCCTCTGAAGCATTATTGCAAGGTATTGTTAATAAATTACAATACACACTTCTAAAAGTTATGAATGTTTCTTAGTTTTCCTTTTAAAAGTGTTTGAATTATCACTTGTTGGTTTTGTAACACAACTTAATTCCCTTACGGGGACCCCCTTTACATGTACTAGATACCGCCCAGGACAAACCCTTCCTCTTGTAATGCTTCTTCAAAGTCAGCTCCGTCAAGAGGGCAACAATGGTGCCGTATCCCTTGACAAACCTCCTGTAGTACCCGGTGAGTCTGAGGAAGGCCCTTACCTCCGTTTGGGTCTTGTGGGCGTCCCAAGCCAGGATGGTCTAAATTTTGGGTTGAAGGGGCGCCACCTGGCCGCTCCCAACTTGGTGTCCCAAATACACCACTGAACCCTGCCTGATCTGGCACTTGCTTGCCTTGATCGTGAGGCCTGCCTTGCGCAGAGCCGCCAACACTTCCCAAAGGTGCCGCAAGTGTTCCTTCCACGTTCCGCTGAACACTGCGATGTCGTCCAGGTAGGCTGCACTGAAAGCGTCCAGTCCGACCAACACCTGGTTGACCAACCTCTGGAAAGTGGCAGGGGAGTTTTTCATCCCGAAGGGCATGACCCGGAATTGGTAGTGCCCATTTGGGGTTGAAAACGCTGACCTCTCTTTGGCCCCTTCAGTTAAGGCAATCTGCCAGTACCCAGACGTTAAGTCAAACGTACTGAGGTACCGAGCAGCTCCCAACGGATTGATGAGCTCATCAGCTCGGGGGATGGGGTCTGCGTCAGTCTTCGTGACCACAATTGAGTCCTTGATAGTCCACACAGAACCGGAGTTCGGGTGTGGCTCCCAGCGTCGCAGCCTTCGGGACCAAGACCACTGGGCTGGCCCAAGGACTGCTGGAGGACTCAATCACCCCAAGAGCAAACATCTTTGAGACTTCTTCCTTGATGCAGGCTTGTACCTGGTCAGTCACGCGATAAGCCTTATGCTTCACCGGTAAGCTGTCTTCTGTGTCCACATCATGGATGCACCAATCTGTGACACCAGGAACCAGGGAGAACAAGTCAGAGAATTGCCCCAGCAGCTGGCGGCAATTACTCTGCTGCTCAGGGGTCAGGGAGGGTGAGAGGTTAACTCCATCCACTGACCCATCTCACTCGGAGGCCACCAAGAGGTCCGGAAGAGGTTCGGTCTCCTCCTTTCCGTCATCGGTTGCCAGCAGCATGCCCACTTCGGACCTCTCCAAGTGGGGCTTAAGGCGGTTAACATGCAGGACCCTCAAAGGGTTCCTGGGAGTTTGCAAGTTTACCAGGTAGGTGACAGGAATCTTGCGCTCCACAACCTCAAATGGACCCGTTCACCAACGGGAACCGAGTACCAACCAGGTTCCCGTTGGTGCTGCGCCCTTCAGGTGCCATCTTGCTCTCACACACTTTTTTCGTTTTTGCACATCACAATTTGACACTAAAGTGTGTGTGGTATGAGTGGTCTCACAACTGATTTATACCTGTTGGGAAACAGGCGATTGTCTAAAGGAGGCAAAATCCTAGGACATACCAACTACCCCATTAATTAGTGGAAGGGGAGTAAGGTTTGCAAAGATAATGCAACAAATGGTATATTCCAAATAAAGGTACACTTTATAAGTGCGTATATATTAGTTTTTTTTTGTACTAGATGCACTTGTGACAAGCAAGGACCCTCAGCTCCACATCAGGGCAAGGGAAGTACTCCTTCGAATAACCCCTGCTCACCCTCTAGGTAGTGTGGCGCGAGCAGACAAGGCTAATCCTCAGGGCGATAGTAAGTTTAGCATTCATGATCAAACACAGTAAACCCACTGACCCACCACAAATGGACACCAGTCGTATGGTTGTATCAAAAATTCATATACTTTATATAAAAGATAGATTCAAACATGATTCTCACAAGACCAAATAACGTTTCGTAAATTGAGGTCACCAGATTACAATAGGCAAACTTAGTCTTTCAATGTTCGTTGTTTAGCAAGGTACGATGACAGGGAAATAAGAACGTTGCGGACCCTGGATCCAATATAAACTCGAGACAAAGTTCAAGTGTACCTTGCTGGTGGAAGTCCGAGGCGTTTCAGGTGCGGCTACTTGTGAGGGCGGACCCCGAATGAGGCCGACGGTTCTCCAGAGGATCTCTCCGGCTCAATCCCCCTCGAGGAGCGAGGTGAAGCAGCTAGATTGTTGAGGGTTGCGGCATCATGGGATCGATGCAGCTCACGGGGCGAGGCGCCGTTCAGGCCTGCGGGACGTACTACTTCTTAGCACACCGGGTCATCCTCATGGATCTGTGAGAGGCGTTGAATTCTCGGGCAGACGGGTGCAGCATTAGGCTTCCAGTACCACGGTAGGGGGAGGCCTTTCTTGAGGTGCGGCACGAGCCTTGGTACGCAGGAGCGCAAAGCGGGACAGTCGGGTACGTTACGACGTACAGACCGTCCGAGGCTATGAAGTGCTCTCTGTGCAGATTCTGGCTGGAGAAGATGAGAGGTACACAGCGTGCTCCGTAAGCGGTGAGGTGACAGGAGAGCAGGCGGCCCGGCACTGAAGCGGAGAGCGACTCAGGGATGAGCGGGGCTCTCTACGGCGGGGCGACCAAGCTCCGAATTGTCACGACCTGGGAGGGGGCGAAGGCACCCGAGTCACAACTCTGGCGAGGGAATAAGAACTAAGGCCCAACAGCAGACGGGCACAAGAATAGAACCCAATGGTCCTGGGGTTACGTTCAGGGGGCATGCTCCCGATCAAGCCCTTGGAGATCGTTTGAGGCACAAGTCTACAACGTCCTTTCTGGTCCTTTCCTCTCCGTTCTCATCAAGGCACCACTGTAGGCCAGTCCAACAGGATACAGACTGGTTTCCGTCCTTCAGCTTCTCTTGGTCCTTCTAGTCAGGCAGAGGTTCGTCGTGGTCAAAACTGGATCTGATTTGTAAGGAGCGGAGCTCCTATATTTATACTGCATTTCTTTTGTCTTTGTGGGCCTGGGGGCCTGAGCCTGGTTCAACCCAGTTCTGAAGTACTTTGTTGACAGGATGCTGCCGTCTTCTTTCAGGGTGCAGGGCGGAGACATCAGACGCTCCGCAGGAGGTGGAGCCAGCATTGTGGTGGTGGAGCACAACCCTATTCAGAGTCAAGGACTACTCCGCCCACCCATCCTGGTGTAAGCACCCCATTCACCACCTGGAGCACCCGACTATCCCCGGGAATCTCCCAGCCCTGTCACTCACACAAACCCAGACAGCAGATACACATCCTGGCAGAGGCAGGCTGAACAGTTAGGTGAGCAGAGGCTAACTTTCTAAAAGTAGCACAGGATGTTAAAATAAACCTTACTAAAGGAAGTATTTTATTATTCTGAGTTCAGGCATACTAAACTCGACCTGCTACCATGTTCCCTGAGCCTGCCGGGACTATAGCGTGTAATAGCTCCGACAGCTCATTTGGCCTAAGAGAACAGGTAGCCCTTCAATAGCGAAGAACGAGAAAGGGGGGTAATTCACTACTAGGACATGCCACACTCTAGGTTTGTCCTACGCTTACAATGCAGCCTGCCCGGAGGCCTACCATAGGGGTGACTGATATGAAGGTGAGGGAAGGTTCTTGGACTGGTAAGTGTGAACACTTGCACAGTCAGCGTGACAGTACGGGACTGTAAGCGGGGTCAGCTGTGGCGGACCCGAGACATATCTTACGAGGCCGCTTCTGTGGGTGGCGCAACCAGCGCTGCAGGCCCACTAGCAGCATTTGTATCTACAAGCCCCGGCACGCCTCGTGCACTTTACTGGAGACTAAGAGTAAACCAAATAATCCAATCGTGGAAATCAATTACACATACACTTTACATTGGGAGCACTTGCACTGCGGCACGGATTGGCCGTGGTGCAGTGCCCTGAGCATCGAACACCAGCAAAACATCTGAGGCACATCAGCAAAATGTGGAAGGGAAACTCACACCAAGGTGCCAGGTCTAACAACCATACTTGTTTCTAGCAGAATATAGGCCTGAATATGATGGCTGTTGGTGGTGTTTGGACTGCCGTCAGCCCTTTAGTCTGACCGACGGATCACAATGCCAGCAGTTGGACCCACAGCGGTCGGGGGGAACACCACCCCCTCCGCCAGGATCTATGATCCCGACGAGGCTGCAGTCGGAATAGTAGTCTTGAATGGAGGCGGTGCCAAGGCAGGCACCGCTCTCAGGATTACGATACACATTTCCAACAGCCCTGTCATGTCGGAAAGACCGCCATGAAAAGGCCATGAAAAGGACTCAAACAGTGCCTCTGCTCATCATGGGCCACTGCAAAGTTGATCTGAGGGCACATGTAGTGTCCCCACTTACCTCAATGCACCATGTCCCATGCAACACATAGTACATGGCACACGTTCCATGGACATGCAGGAAGTGCTCTTTTTCACTGCAGCTTATGCTGCTGTCCTTTTCCTGGGCTGCAGAGCAAGCTGCCATGAAAAGGAGCACCATGCGACCACCAGCCCGGGGGTGGCATCCTAATGTGGCAGTCAGACCACAGACTACTTGTCAGATTGTCTCCTGACCACCACAAAAGCAGTCAGCAGTCCAACCATCCACCATGGTAATCAGCCTCTATGTTCTTATTTGTTTGGGTTGTTGTCCATCTTGGGCCTGAAGTGTTCTCTCTAGGGGATTCTCCCATACCATGTCCCATCCTTGATGATGCTGTTATTTTTATACTAGTTGCTTTGAACATTGTAAAGTTCTCTGATACCCGCAAGGGTCGAGTTTGCGCTATATCAAACTTTATAAATCTATATATATAAAAAGGAAAGTATGTCTGTCTGTTTGTTCTTTATGCATTACTACACCAATCATCCGATCGGCATGAAACTTTGGGAGGTTGTTGAGTACACTCCCGCGAAGGTTTCTGGCAAAAAACAAAGAAAGAAAATGTTGTTAAATATCGGTCCGCCGGCCCTCCAGTCCCCTCATAATCTTTCCTATACTGAACGTTTACAGTTTCCGGTGCGACTCGCTTTTGCAATGACCATCAACAAAGCACAAGGACAATCGCTGCAAGTCTGTGGACTAGTTTTGGAGAATCCTGGCTTCTCACATGGACAACTGTATGTTGGCAGCTCACGCGTCGGAAAACCTTCTGATTTATTTGTGTACGCACCAGACGGAAAAACAAAAAATACTGTGTATCCACAAGCACTCGAATAAATAAACAGAATTAAACAACCCTTTAAAATGTTTTCCATATTAAAACGAATAGGTTTCAATAAAAATGACACAATGTAAATTGAATGTTATTGTCATGTGCTTATCTAGGTTCCTGATCGATACTGTGACCTTATGCCCCTATTCGGCTATAAAGCCCTTTATTCCCTATATTGGCATAACCGTTCAAGTGCGATTTTCTGAAAAGTCATCTCTGGCCTCACACGAGCAGAGCCACAGAGCCACATTCCAGCATGACTCTCTGCTACTTCCTTTGCGACCAATTAGTGCAATGACAGAGCAGCAGTCACTATCTGATATTCCTAGATAACACTCCGAGTTCTTCAACAAGATAAAAACTTAGCAAACCTGGAAATCCCCGCTTGCTATGTTTTGATTAGTAATAGAACTCTAATGAGCAACTGATAGCTGCCACTTCCTAGTGACATCTTTAATTGACGTCTTATGTCCAGCAAACTTGCGTCAAACCCGGCACCTGTCAGGTATAAATATTACCAACGTTGCCTTAAGCAATGTGCGTTGCCTGTTGCTGATGCCAGCTGCCTGCATGACCAGTGTTGGTAAAAACTAGCACTCTGTCGCTGCAGCCTGCTATCCTGTGGTGGTGAAGCTACTGATTACCATTATCGCCGCTACAGCGCGAACTGTGGTTCAGTACGCTTGAGGAGCCGTGCAGCCGTCCTCTGCGAAGACATCCAGCCCAGCTGCCCGCGGACGCTGTCACCCCTCCTTCCTCCCGACGCGCTGAGAGAAGCCGCTGCCTTTCTCGTGCAGAGAAATCCAGTCCCGGCGCTTCCGGTTTACCCTCGCGGGTGACTGGGATATCGAGAGAGACCCCTGAAGGAGATACCAATCCTCCATCATTCTATTCAGAGGTATGGTGTTGACTAAACCCTTAGAAGAGAATTCTTGAAACAAACCTTGGCAAAACCAACTTAACTTAAGCTACTTACTTACTCCCCCTTTCACGTGTTAGGCCTAGGTCAGGCACACTGGGGTAGGCTTAGTTAGAAGCACCAGTTGAGTATGTTAGCCTAATGTATATATGACTGTATATATGTTTTATTACTTTTAAACCATTGTATGGCTAAGAAACCATATCAATGCTTTTACAGTTCTATTTCGCAATTCTTATCTTACTGTGCGTACTTTTTATAATAACCGTTATTGCAATTGTGGCAATACATTTCTCTTGTACGAGAAGAAAGACTGTTCAATAAATGTTAACCTTTATTGATACACGCCCGTCTCTCTATTCTCTACATATTGTGAAAGTAAACTGCACTAGACTGACTGAGTGAAATCTATGTCTATTGTTTCACACGACCCTAGAGATCGACTCTTGATCTGAGGAGCAAAGTTGTCATGTTGCACGGTTGTTGGAAAACTGAATCCCTTCTTGTCTGTGCCAAGGAAGCTGATCACTCCCTATGCAGAGAAGAAAGTTTCCAGTGACCTCTGAGCTAGTTGGTAACACAACCCAATTAAGTTTAGCATAGTCAGTGGAGGCCTGGAATATAGCCAGTTCCACGTCGATACTACTGTTTATGTTATTCCAATGCGCAGGGCCTAGTGGGAAACTAGGAACTACACTACATGGCGCCCAACGTTTGGTAAGGCGATAAACTAACGTAAGACTTGTAGAGTAACTCAGTCGTGCATATTTCACACCCCTTTCACCCGTAAATACTCCAATAGACGTCTGGAGTGGGTGAAAGGTTAAAATCCGCCCGACCTTAGTAGGAAGAGATTCCTATGTAAAGCTCCGGTTTATTCAACGTTGAAGGATACAGTGTTCCAAAATATTGTGCATCTAATCTTTGTCTCCTTGGAGACCTACTCTGCAAAAACTGCATTTATAAAATGTCAGACAATGAAGGAGCAGCTAGGCTGGCTTCCATACTAATAGAGGAAGACACGAGTCTCCTACAAGCAGACCCGGATGCTATTATCATCCCGGTCCAGTTAAGAAGATCTATAACTTTAAAACTTATAGAAAACGGACTGACACCTCAAGGTGGTACAGTAATTTTCGTGATAGAGGCTCACGAGTATCGGCAGACAGAGGTATTCTATTCATGGATAAACTTTCCAGCGGTAAACGCAATAACACAAGAGTTTCACTATTACAAAATAGAGGAACCTCCGGATGAGTACGCCCCTTTCGAGGAGGTTGAAATTCCACTTAAATTTCAAGAGCACCTGCTCTGGTTTAATGGCGCCCTAAAACACAATGATCACATAACTAGGCTCGGTCCACTAGGTAGACCAGGAGCTACGTGGCCGGTTCTAGCCAGCTACACACCACATCCTGACATTGCAAAAATGTCTAAGGAAGAGCTGTTAGCACAGCTAAACACATTAATAAAAATACATAGGCAATTAGTCCAATATGTAATACGGACTGCAACAGTCCAGCCAGCTGTTAATTCACCACAGCTGACCCCTCATCAGGGGAACACAAATAAAATTACACCACAGAACATACAGTCATGTCTTGGTAAAACACCCGTAAAACGGGAACAAATTCCTTTCTGGTTAGCCCAGAAAATCACTCAAATAGAGGCAGTATTTCCTGATACTACCCCTATTGAGAAACACATAATCTTGACCATCTGCCTTCCTATGGGAATCGCACCACACGTGGAGGACTGCGACACTTGGGGTACAGTCTTTGCTTCCATTTACACAAAAACACACGGTGTTCCGTCTATGGCGGTAATACCAGACGTGCTAAAACAGATTCAAAATGAATTCGGTCCAGAACCAGCTTTAAATCTAGGTATGAAATTACTGAAAGACTTCAAGCAGGTCACGGCTATATTATTAGCCAATGTAAAGGGAGAAGCAGCATCTGTGGCGATTCGCCAGAAGTTGAGGGAAACAGATATAAAAGATCCTGTTGAGCTTGCAAAAATCATAGAAAAATGCTATGAAGAATTAGGTAGAGACAGCTTGGGTGGAAAACCAGTTAAACCCCAACTGCTCGAAAATCCTGAAAAATTATTTATTAAAAATAATTTAAATACTCCTAAAAAGAGCTGGGATGGAAATAAACAATCCACTCCCAAGGAAAAAGTTTTCCAGACCAGAGGAAGGTCTCCTCGACGGAGGGAAAGAACTCCGACTCGAGAACGCCAGTCTCCCCAACGGGAGCCCTCTGAGAAAAGATATAACCTTAGAAATAGGGATAATATAAAAAAACCTGATAGATATCAAAGTATTGATACACGTCCCTCTCGATCTTTTCCACAGAATTCGGAAAGAAGAGGACGGTCAGACCCAGGAGAGCACACCAAGTCCAAAGACAAGGAACCTGCTCAAAATAAGAAATCTCAATTTCCTAAAAAGAAGGTAGCCAGTATTAGAGTAATCAACCATGCCGAGAATACTGAGGACACAGTTGAAAAACGGGGAGTGGGCATTGACAATGTTGGACAGTGCAGCAGAGATCAGTATAGCGCGCAAGAACTTGATGAGTCATCTGGAGACAGTGGACACGAATGAATACATTCAGGTTGAAACTGCCGACGCCAGACTTAGCGAGCCCCATAAAATATACGAAATAACATTGCGTATGGAGGGTGATAAGACTAGGAAAATTAAGGGTCTATTTTGGGATAAGCTCTCAAAAGGCTATGATATTCTGTTAGCTGAAAAAGATTGGCCCCCGGAGTTTGTCAGGGAGTGCCCTCGTGGCGAAGAAGTGATTATGCCTGCCTTCTCGAATCACATTCCGATTCATAAAAAATACACATATGCAAGGAAATGGGCAGTAGCCCAGGCACCTGCATTGTATAAAAATCATGTAGGATGGGATGAGGATTCTCCGCCTCACAAAATCCAATTAAAAAGTGAACCAACTGCCCAACGGCAGTATCCCATAAAGCAAGAAGCTAAAAAACAGGTCAGGGAGATCTTAGATCAACTTGAGTACCAGGGGGTGATTGAAACATGCACCTCTCAAATGAACAATCCTTTGTTTCCTGTCTCCAAGCCAGACAATTCATATCGTCTAGTTTTGGACTACAGACATCTTAATACATGTTGCAAAACCTTTGCAGTACAAAACTCGCATAGTGCAGCCCTAATGAATAACATAGTTAGGAAAAAATATAAAACGACATTAGACATTTCTAATGGTTTCTTTTGTCAAAATATTGCACCAGAAAGCAGATACTTGACCGCTTTCTCCGCATTTGGGTCGCAGAAAAAATTCTGTCGACTCCCACAGGGGTTCAAGAACAGCCCAGGACTATTCTCAGCTAGGGTAACAGAGTTACTACAAATCTATGATGATGAAGCATTATCTTACGTAGATGATATTTATCTCACAGATGATGACTTGGATACTCACTTGAAAAGAGTGAACACCATTATACTTGGGTTCGCAGCAGAGGGTTACAAATTCAACTTTAAAAAGTCCCGAATTGCCCATCTGACAGTACTGTTTTTAGGGTACGAATTATCAAGTGAAGGGAAAAGCCTAGCGGACAACTTCTTAGAGAAGTGCGCTGTACTCCAAGCTCCAAAAACGCTGAAGAATTTACAATCAATACTAGGTTTTCTGAATTTCGGAAGAACTTACATCCTAAATTACGCAGAGAGGGTTAAACCTCTCTACGAACTAATTAAACCTGATTTAAAACAAATCAATTGGACTCAAAAACACACAGAAATTTTGAGATCACTGCAAACAGACATGTTAGCAAAAACAAAATTAGATACACGTGACAACACACGCGATCTGGTAATCCGAGTCATCCCAGGAAGATGCGGATTCACATACCTAACCTCTAATGAGGGAGAAAAGGTACCAATTTCAATTAAATCTCACTTGTACACACAAGCAGAAAAAACATTCAGTCGCACAGAAAAAACTGTGAACGCAGTGCAAATCGCATTAGCAAATGAAAGAGAACTAGCACACGGCAAACGGATTAATATCCTCACAGCGGAATCCGCCTTCGAGGCGCTATTCAGCCCAGTAAACCTGCCTACAGTGTCACTGGATCCAAAATGGATACAGTGCATAGATTCTCTAGGAGCGGAAGATGTGAAATACTTTTTCGCCCCGCAATACACAGAACTGAATGATTTAGATTATGAAGAAGAATATCCTCTGCCAATCGAAATCCTGCCTCTCCCACAATACGCCTGTATAATCTACACAGATAGCTTTGTACAGCATTTCAACGTAGAGAGAAAATCCTACGATGCAGCATGTGCGATCATTAAATGTCGTTGGCTGTGCGGTAAAATCAAACCGAAAATAACAAAAACTGAATCAGTTAAGTACTGTTCGGCTCAAAGAACTGAAATCAGATCTTTAAAGATGGCGCTCGAAAATGCAGAACGCGAATTCCCCACACTTATAGTGTGCGATTCTCATTTTTGCGTCAATTCTTTCAATAACAAACTGCAGAGTTGGATCGAAAACGACTACAAAGATGACACAGGTGCCACAATAAAGCATAAAAAGCTCTGGAACGAGGTAGCTCTTTTACACAAAGAACTACAAATGACTCACGTGATTCACGCACAGAGTCTTCAACGTGATGGCGTTCACGTTGCAGGGAATTCATTGGCTAATACAGCCACCACGGAAGCAACTAACCCGGCTTCCGTAGTCACAAAAAAGCGTACAGATAAGTATATAGACGGGGAAACCATGCTGGCAGTAAGAACGACCGTAAAAGGCGACTGCGCAGCACTACCCGTAAACTATCCACTCAATTATGCATACATAATCGATGCAAACTCCGTTCCTTTTGCTCGAATCCCTGGAGTGGGGGATAGAGTAATTCCAAACAGGAGCAGGAGGGGCTTCCTCTTACTGGAAGCACACATGGGGTTGGGACTGAGACACCAAACAATCAAAGCCTCTCTGAAAGAATTGCAATCAGAGTACTGGTGGCCAGGAATGAGTATAGATATTCAATGTTTTGATCAAAATTGTGAAAACTGCAACAGAGATCGCAGTAATGAACAGGCCAGTGTAGTTTCAGGATCCCTTCTAGACAGCATAAGGCGGTCTATCTGCGCAATCAAAGAAGAGAAGCGCGTCCCAGTGTACAACGTTTAAGACGAAATACACTTAAATAATGAGGCCTCCAGCGCTCGGCTGACGCTAGAACGGTTATAAAAGATTTGCGAGTCCATATCGGCACATACGCAATTACCACGTTCCATTCTGACCAGGGTCCTGCTTTTGGCTCTTGAGCTATGGGGAGGCCATGGCCAGCATGGGAATTGGGTTGTGGTATTCTTGTCATTCATACATTAGTGTGATAGAAAGAAAAAACCGGGGCATAAAGCAATCTATAACTGCGAAGGTATTAGGTTCAGGCGCTGGGTGGGTCAAACATTTAATAAGTGTCCAGACTAGTCTTAACAACATGCCAAGAAATTCTCTAAAAGGTTTCAGCCCATACGAACTATTGTTCGGAATTAGAATGAACGTTCAGGACCTCGATAGTCAGATGTCAGTGGTACAAAAAGAAACAAAGCAGTTTGAAGTAAAAGACCGTTTGGCTGTTTTACAGGAACTGAATGAAACAAGAAAATCATTAAGCAACATAAAGTTAAAGAAACAGCCAAATACCACTGACGAGGCACCACCCGCAACAGCCCCAGCAAGGCCTGTCTGGATTCCAAAGATTGGGGATTTAGTCAGAGAAAAGATCGCGGTTAAGAAGGAATTTGGGCCTTCTTACAGAAAAGCAGTACCTGTCTTGGCAGTCACCGGAACAAGATCAGTTGTGCTACCGCCCCTTGCTGGTAAAAAGGAGAACAGAATCGTGTCCATCGATCTGGTAAAACCACAAGCATGTGGCCTATAATCAACAGTAGGCCCAGTGGACTCCCAAGAAACAACAGAATACCCAAACTTGCAACAATCCAAGAGGTTCAAACTGAAAGACTAATCACATTCGATCAGCCTGCAGTGCACAATGAAGGACTATGCAATACAACCATGGAACTCGTGCCTCTTGAAACACAGATTGAAACAGTTCGTCAAGAAACACCAGTCTACAATGATGTGGCATCAGAAAGTGCTACCGAAAGACAAATTGAAAAAACGGTCCCCTCAATTGACAGAACTGCCTCTGGTTATTTCATCAACTTCGACAACTTCTCTGAAGATTTTAACGACCCCGAAGTGATGCCAGAAACAAAAAAGTCTTTTAAAGAAAAAGCAACGGAACTCTTTCATCAGCTGAAGGAAATCTACCTTGTTTCCCCTTGGCTAGAGTTCTGGTTCGGTCTAGGTGTATTTTTCCTCCTGCTTTGGCTCATCATGGTACTGTGTTTGGGAAAATTCATTGAAGGAAGATATATTACAATGGACACAGCAAGTCAGAACATCAACCTAGTCCTGAAACCACACAGATCATCCCACGTGAAGAAAAGAGAACTGTCAACAGTAAATGTCACAGCAATTCCAATACCTGGTGGGGTAGTATGGGAGAAAACAGACTATGAGATCTATGGTCCGGTCGAAATCCTGAAGTATCCTCATCAACTAAAGGTTTCCTTAAGTGACTTTGTTACACCTAGTACATTCTCTGATGATTGGGACTTTAACAGTATTAATGACATGATGTCTGATTTAGTTATGTCAGCTAGATTCACAGATCATGATTATTTACAAGGTTCATCTAGTTATGAGCAGTTATTCTGTTATACCCACTATGGTGATCACTACTTGCATAAATCTGCACAGCCTAGAAATGTTTTTATGTATAATCAATGGGAACATTGTTCTACACCACCTAAAAGCAGTTCTAAAGCATTTTTTGAGAAATTCAAATATTTTTCAGGGTTCAACACCAGTGATGCAGAAACGTTTTATTATAAACTGTTAGATAGAACAGGAATGAAAACAATGCTGACAAATTCTAAATTGATATATTCAGAAGCATTTTATGACAAAATGATGACATTTGGTTTTGATTATTGGAAAAATAATATTGAAACGAAAACAATTTGGGGTACAAAAGATTGGCAGGTGCAAGGCTTAGAAGCACTATTTAGAACCTGCATGATACCAGAACAAATGTTATTTTTAAATGACACTGTACACCAAACATCTTGTCTTGGCCTAGCTAAGAACAAAGACCTTAAAACACCGTCTATACCAAAGCCAATAGCTGAGAATGCAACTGCAGATAAATGAGTTAGACGTGTCACACATTTTACATTTCAACAGAACACATCCTGATTGGAAAAAGTGGTTAATCTGGCCTACAGACACAAATAACTGTCAAGATAGGTTCCTGAATAAAACACAGGGTTTAAAAATGACCAGATTAGACTCAAGATATTCCCAGAGACAACATCCAGGGGTTATAACAACATACAGTGTAGGTAAACTCTGCCTAGAATGGCTATCTACATCCACACTGGCTGAAATTAAGCAACACTTGTCTTTATTAAAAGATGGTGCTGATTTGCGCGATTTCATTCTTGGACCACGCAAACAGCGTCAAAAGCGTTTCATAGCGACCAGCATCTATGCTTCATACAACGAGGCTTGGAAAGTAAAGCAAATTGAAACTGCTGAAAAGATACGAGAAATTGATCGTATTAATTTGGAGAAATCACTTTCTGTGGTAGACAATGGGTTAATGACTCTGTCTTCCAGAATATATTCTTTGGACAATATTGTATCATCTGCCTTTGATGTGATAGACAGAGATTTGCTAATGTTACAACATGGCCAATCTCAATTACGCTCTATTATAGAACTAGGCTGGACGCTGCAAAATCTTCGTTCAGGCTATGTGCCTTGGCGTTTGATAAACACAACGTCATTATTTTCCATTTTTAACCTTACTGATAAACAGATCAGTTTGGCACAGAAAGGAGCAGACTATACAATCTTGAGCATCGAGAAACTCGAGCGATTACCATTGACAATGTCAGAGAGTCCTGTCATTGAATGGATAATACACGGAATTATCACAATTCCGATAACAACTTTCCGATTTCATAAGTGCCTTGAATACATACCTGCTGGCCAATATGAACAATTGGGTAAAGGATACTTAAAATCCGAATGGAAATTACCATACACTCATTCTTGCTACAGTGACAGCGACAAAAATGTATTTCTTAGTGGTGACAACTGTAAACACTCACTAAGCGGTATACTTTTGTGTCAGGGTATTAATTTACACGGAGCATGTGATGGAAATTCAAACAACCTTTCATGCCACCAGCTAGTCACACCTGCAACTCAGATAGAGCCCTTCTTTATGCAACTCGCAAACGGGAGTTACATTCTAAGAACGGATCACAGGTGCTGTGGCCTCGCGCCCGGACTAAGTTATCTAGTAGAAGTAACGTCCATGGTCAAATGCTGTATGCAAGCATTGTTCCCGAGCGGGCCTCCAGACATAGTGACTCCCCTCTGGCCTCGTCTGAATCTCTATTCTATACGAATTGATACATTAAGCAAAATGAAATCTGTGCTTTTACAGACAACAGTGCCTATAACGTCATCCAAAGAGACGTATGATCTTCTAGTCGCAAGGACGGCTACAGAAGTCCATGACCTTTTATCAACAAATTGCCCCGTGCATTTCGTACAAATGCTCGACGAGCTCCTTAACATGTCTAGTGCCACGAGCATCCCAGGCATATTTAAGACAGTCTTTACAGGACTGCTAACACCCTTCCAGGCAATTTTGGGAATCTTTCCTAATTTTGTGCACTCCATTTTTGGTGGTATTCCACTATTTTTTGGACTCATCGCAGGGATTCTATTTTTGACCATCCTGCTACGTTATGGCAAGCCTCGGCTCAGACATAGCTCCCATGGGAATGGAAGAGACAATCCTAGCAATGCGCTACAGGGACAGGATAACTAACGTCCTCGGATTGGCCAGGCTGAGAGATCTAAACATGACCTGGTTCCTTTCATTCAGACCGATATGGCAAAATTGCATTTTACCTGTGCTACGGTGTATGCTTTGCGGCGAGGAATGCGTGTTGGACATCTGTCTTTCACTTCCATCAGCAGTACCAATGGACGTCGATACTTTGCTAAGTCCAATAACGGCTCACGCATTGTGTTGTCCCCAGCGGCTACCAATCCTGATGACGGCATTCGTGGAGACTCCTGTACTACAGCCAAGTGGTAACAGTGGAGCGAGTGACAAAAGCAACATCATCCAGGTACAACGTTCTGTGAGCATTGCTGATCCTGCCTTCGATGACAGCAATCATTCTCACACCTGCCAAGTTTCAGCGCTATCTAATTTGGTTGAACTATCACCTGATTTTGTAGACCAATTCTTTGCGAGCCTGTCTGATACGATGTTCTCACCCATAGAGAAACAATAACTTTTAAAAAAGCCTTCCGACACACAGCGTTCCTATGAACTCTGAATTCGGCCTTCAGTTTTGATCAACAAAAAACTGCCAGGAGCTTTGGTAAACTGATTTTTCTTTGAATTGGACAATTTTTGAAATATTGACCCTCTCTTTTTGGCACGAACAATTCTTTGCTTAACGTAAAAACTATTCTTAGAGAACAGAAGCTTCACACTTCTATTTCTAAACACATCTAGAGACATAACAACATTACACCAGCCTCTAGCACACATGTTATTACAATGCATTTTTATGTGATGATTTATCTCGCATTTCTTCTGTCAGAGATACTTCATGTGTAATTCTTTATGCATAATCGTTCATTGATTTCATATGCAATACCTTTTGAATGATTACTATGCTTTAAACAACGTACAGTACCTAAATTCCATGTATTACAAGTACGCCTATTTCGAATGCATTTATGTATTTTGGGGTGGGCTATGTTACACAATGTTACACATGCATCTAATTGCTTAGTTTTAGTAATTTTGATGGACATGAATTCGTGGAGTGGGTGTCATGTGCTTATCTAGGTTCCTGATCGATACTGTGACCTTATGCCCCTATTCGGCTATAAAGCCCTTTATTCCCTATATTGGCATAACCGTTCAAGTGCGATTTTCTGAAAAGTCATCTCTGGCCTCACACGAGCAGAGCCACAGAGCCACATTCCAGCATGACTCTCTGCTACTTCCTTTGCGACCAATTAGTGCAATGACAGAGCAGCAGTCACTATCTGATATTCCTAGATAACACTCCGAGTTCTTCAACAAGATAAAAACTTAGCAAACCTGGAAATCCCCGCTTGCTTTGTTTTGATTAGTAATAGAACTCTAATGAGCAACTGATAGCTGCCACTTCCTAGTGACATCTTTAATTGACGTCTTATGTCCAGCAAACTTGCGTCAAACCCGGCACCTGTCAGGTATAAATATTACCAACGTTGCCTTAAGCAATGTGCGTTGCCTGTTGCTGATGCCAGCTGCCTGCATGACCAGTGTTGGTAAAAACTAGCACTCTGTCGCTGCAGCCTGCTATCCTGTGGTGGTGAAGCTACTGATTACCATTATCGCCGCTACAGCGCGAACTGTGGTTCAGTACGCTTGAGGAGCCGTGCAGCCGTCCTCTGCGAAGACATCCAGCCCAGCTGCCCGCGGACGCTGTCACCCCTCCTTCCTCCCGACGCGCTGAGAGAAGCCGCTGCCTTTCTCGTGCAGAGAAATCCAGTCCCGGCGCTTCCGGTTTACCCTCGCGGGTGACTGGGATATCGAGAGAGACCCCTGAAGGAGATACCAATCCTCCATCATTCTATTCAGAGGTATGGTGTTGACTAAACCCTTAGAAGAGAATTCTTGAAACAAACCTTGGCAAAACCAACTTAACTTAAGCTACTTACTTACTCCCCCTTTCACGTGTTAGGCCTAGGTCAGGCACACTGGGGTAGGCTTAGTTAGAAGCACCAGTTGAGTATGTTAGCCTAATGTATATATGACTGTATATATGTTTTATTACTTTTAAACCATTGTATGGCTAAGAAACCATATCAATGCTTTTACAGTTCTATTTCGCAATTCTTATCTTACTGTACGTACTTTTTATAATAACAGTTATTGCAATTGTGGCAATACATTTCTCTTGTACGAGAAGAAAGACTGTTCAATAAATGTTAACCTTTATTGATACACGCCCGTCTCTCTATTCTCTACATATTGTGAAAGTAAACTGCACTAGACTGACTGAGTGAAATCTATGTCTATTGTTTCACACGACCCTAGAGATCGACTCTTGATCTGAGGAGCAAAGTTGTCATGTTGCACGGTTGTTGGAAAACTGAATCCCTTCTTGTCTGTGCCAAGGAAGCTGATCACTCCCTATGCAGAGAAGAAAGTTTCCAGTGACCTCTGAGCTAGTTGGTAACACAACCCAATTAAGTTTAGCATAGTCAGTGGAGGCCTGGAATATAGCCAGTTCCACGTCGATACTACTGTTTATGTTATTCCAATGCGCAGGGCCTAGTGGGAAACTAGGAACTACACTACATTATAACAAGTTTCCTTAAAAATCTTCCTTTCTTCTGAGATCACAGCAACGCGCGACGGGTATGCTAGTAAATAAATAAAAATACCCAGGCATGGGGAGTAGAATGAATGGCGCCTAGAGAGAAATTTGCTGGAGAACCCTGTTAAGTTAAAAGCTTATTGGAGCAATCTCAATCACATTTCTTTAGTCAACAGTGAGTGTTTCTTATGGTTTCTTCCAAGGTAGCTTTTATGGTAACATTTTTGACTTAAGCGCCCTGCATGGGCTAATCCTTTAATTAAGAACATCAGTCTCTTGTTTATTTATTATAAAGATTTCATGAACAGATTTAAGCAGGCTTTCGATAAACTTCTCAGATGGCACATACAGAAAATGTATCCTTGAGGCAAAGGGCCAGAGAAATAATAGCAGTTCAAAGTCAAAAGATAGCTTTATTCGATTTTAGTATAAAATCATAAAAGCACACATAAAAAATACATACATCCAATAAAAAACTCACTTTAAACATTATAAAATACATTCATTTATAAGTATTTCATACTGGGATTTCCTCTAGGAGCGTTTTAAAAACATAACTTCTACGCAACAGTTAACATGATTACCCTACAATATTATAAGGCAAAGGAATCTTTAACATTCAAGTCCAAGTTGCAGTTAAACCATGGTGGATCTGCATCTAATTGCAAATTTCAAAAACTTAGATACAGCAGTAATGGTCATTTCATCAGATAATGTAAGAAGTTTAAATAAAGCGGGTCTACACTGTCTCAAATTCCAGGACTTTAGGAGAGGTAATAAATATCTCTTCCGCCCCACACATAAAATTTACAAAACAAAACACAATGAATTGTAGATTGTGTGGAGGAATCATCACATAATCATTTGAGTTAGGGAAAGTTACCATCCTGAAAAAGCTACCAGTTCTCAAACGAGCTAAGTGCATTCTATTGTAACTTGTCTGGTCGGGGGAGAAGTAAAGCTGCAGGCCAGGACCCTGCAGCAAAGATTGATGTTGGATGACAGAAGCCTTCTTCCCCTCTACATACCAACGTTGATCTTCCAAGAAGGCAAGGCAAGATTCCTTTAATGCTTTTCTGGAAATTGAGGACAGTGATGAGGGCAAGTTATAAAATTCTGGGCAGCCTATGTTTATAAAAAAAATCCTGCACATAGGAGAGCCACTGGATCTGTTTAGACCCCTCAAGTTTAATACAGTCCGCAATAATCGTCCTGTTAAAAACAGTTTCTGTAGAAGTCCATATCTTGTGCCATAACAGCACCAGACTTATCTTAATTAGGTCTGAAATGTAGACCAAAGCCAGCTCCTTATGGCAGATGTAGATGGAGGTAGATTTGGGGACAGCTAGCAGATATCGCAGGAAAGCATTTTCCTTTACTTGAATTTCTCGACAATCTGCGATCCCCCAAATACCAGCTCCATATATAGCAGTAGATACGCCTTTGGCCCTATATATATCGAGCAAAATGCGTACAGGCCTGCCCCCTAACTTGTTGGCGAACTGTTTAAATGCGCCAATGGCACGCGAAAAAGCTAAGTTCCTGGTCGTGGTAGCTGTAGTCCAAGTTCCCCTTTTATTAAAAACAATCCCTAGATATGAGAAAGTATTGGTTAAACCTATCTTTGACTTTTCTAAAAAGGTATGGCAAGCAATCTCTGAGGTTCCGTGACGATTGTAAGTGGTGTTTTTGACTCGCACGAATATGGTCGAGTCTGGTATCTATGAACCACAAATGATGAGTTTAGTGGGTGTACGCGTTTTCGCTGTGCTAGCCTAAACCGTTCGTTTGTTTCGTGGGTTTATATATCCGAGCCCACGGGTTCCATCTTAGATATGGCATCCATTTTGTTTCTTGCCCTCAAGTAGCCAGCGAACGGACGCTGTCCGCTTCGCGACCCTGGGATTCCCAAGACTTTTGCGGAAGACACGTTTCCTTTGAAAGTGTCTTTATGATGAGGGGGATGACACTGTAAGGCAGATGGCCCCGCTCGAGGTTCATCTTGCCGTGCCGCTCTATTGTCTCAGCCGTGCATCTCATTAGGCACGTCCCTTTGATGCCTGTAGCTCGTGTTTCCCGATACCACCCCTTTTACACCCTTTCCGATCTCCCCACTGTTTCTGTCTTCCTCTGCACCTGTTTTCTGTTCCTTTTTCGATCTGTTTACTGCCAATTGAAATGTACTAATGGTGGGAAGATGGTTTTTTACAGTTGGGAACCACCAAATGTTTCCGTACTTATGTTCCGGGTCCTGAATACATGAAAGCAACCCTTCTGGTGTTTACTATGGGAACCAAGCTGTAAACCTTTGTGTACCATGTTAACCTATGAGAGAAATGTGTATAAAAGGAGCGACCTACAGTAGCAGTTTGAAGCAGACTCCTCGAACCTACACACGCTGTACTTCTTGTGACTCCTGTGTTCCCTGCAGTAATAAACCTCGAATCTTTGACGCCGAAGGAAGTGTCCCGTGTCTCTGTCATTTGTACGCCGGAACAGGTTACCCACAAAGGTTTCAGGTGTTGTCCCCTGGCACCGCTGGGTCTTCGAATAACCCAGTCCTTCAGTTGGCGCCCAACGTAGGGCCGCATCAGTGGTACCGGTCCAAGTCCGACGATCGTGAGGAACTTCGTGTGAAATCTCCGAGGGAAGGTGCACCCCGCTTCATCGATCCTGTTGTCGAAACAAGTGGCCCGACGACTTTTCCCGCGAAGATTCCCACCTCCTGACGGCTGCGACGGACTGCTGCCCTGACTGTAGACCTGTTTTGGCGCCTGGCGTAGACCTTGGTACAGCGAGACGATTGATGGGCCTTCCTGGTGATGCCATCGATCTTTGAGTTAAGTATTTGTGGGTCGCTCCCAGAGTCCTTAGTTGTGGTTGCTTAGTTGTTGCATGGTTCCATTGCATTTGTGGTTCTTAGTACTTGGTTCTTTGTTGTGATATTTGACGCCTGCAGTCGCCAAAAACCGAGGATTTTTGCTCTTTGCAGGGACTTGGTAAATCCCGTAACCCTTGAAGTTTGTGAAACTCGGCTAGTGTGCAAGATGCCTGGTCGCAGTACTTTGTTCAGTTGTTTTAGACGTTGTGGTACGGATTCCCGACTGGAGGACTCGTGTCCGATACCTCCGGTTGGAACTCCAACTTATGAGCTCGATAGTAAGCACGGGTTAGGTCCGATTACCTTTAATGAATATTGGATTCGCTATACTAAAAAGGACGGTGTCCTTAGTTGGCCACCTCATGGTAGCTTTGAGACCCCAATATTAGATAACCTTGAGGCTAAATTGTTTAAGAAAAAATCATGTTTGATGCTTTTCGGTTATGGCGTAAAGAAGCCAAACAGAGAGAAATCAGACTGTTCAAACGTAATCAGAGAGATGGAGTTGCTACAACGGTAAGAAAAGCAGAGCAGTTTCAGCGAGATAAGGAGGAAAAGGAAAAGGAAGTTTTCGATAGATTGCAACGTATGTCTGTAGATAAGTGCTATCCCGCATTACCGGCCGATACGGATAAAAAGGAGGAAGGTACCGAGGACCCCTTAATGTCTTATCTCATGAAGTCACCACCTCCATATGTACAGGGTACTGCCGCTCCTGTGGTCCCCCCTGTTCCTGCTCCCCAACCAGCTCCTGTTCCTGTACTTCCAGCTGTTCCTGCTCCTCTACCTGCTTCTATCCCTACTGCTCCTTCGCTTACACTTCCTCATACTCTTGTTCCCGCTGCTGCTCCTGTTCTACTTACTCCTACCGTTCCTTCTGTTTCCGACTCCTCTCTTGTTAATACCTTATGCTATATTCTCCATCCATTCGACGTCGTACTCCTTTTGTTGCTGCTAACTTTTCCAATTCCCTTGGACCTATTTCTGAGTCCGCTGATTCAGACGGTCCTCAAAGACGTAGTCAGCTTCCCGGTAATAGGGAACGAGCCGCGCTGTATAATATGGCGATGGCTTGGATGCAATACCCCATTAGGAATCCTCCACGTTCGGTATTGAATACATTTGGTCAATTCAATATACCGACACAAAGATATGTTTTTGAAGAAATGTGCAAGGCTTTACGTGACCAAATATCGGCTGATGCATCTGACGATGTAATGACTGCTTTAACTAATCTGCAGCTTCAGTTTTCGAGTGGAATGATAGTAGGTAGCAATGTTCGACGTGCAGTCGAGCAATTATTGTCTTTTCGTCCTTCTATGATGCCTCGAGCATTGTTTGTAGAAGACATTGAAGGACCGCTAGGAGCACCTGGTCAGTATCCCATGCGTGAAGTTCCTCCAGTGTGGATGCCAGGTGACGCTACTGCCGTTCCTATCGTCCCGCCGCACTTTCAGAGAGTGTGGATCCATCTTCAATGGAAACGATCAAAAGTTTTACAGGTGAAGCAATCTTTGCCTGACCCTCGCAAAAATCCTGCAGGATACTACAAAGAATTATCGCAGCTCGTAGATGCTACGATAATGAATCTTGCCGATATCGATATGCTGTTAGGTAATGCCGTACCGCAACCGGTATGGGCAAATATTCGTCAAGAAAACCATGCGGCAGAATTAGGTGGTGACTGGCCTGCTCTTGTGGCAGCAGATACCCGTCAAATTGGTGGGGCTAAGCCTGAACAATTGATTACGGATCTTCCTCAGAGAATTATCACCCTTATGAAAACGCTTATGCCAGCCATGAAGGTGAATTGGGACAAACTGTCTGCTTGCAAACAAAAGAAGGATGAGAGTGTCTCTGATTTCTTTACGAGATTTGAGGAGGCATTCATTGATCATAGTGGTCAGGATATGGGTACTGAGGGTGGACAGCGATTGTTTGTGGATAAGTTCGTCTCAAATTTGCTGCCTGACTTAAGCAACAAATTGCGTAATTCAGAAAGTGCTTGGGCTGTTTCTACTTCTGCTCAAATATTGGCCACGGCACAATATTAAGAGAAGAGAGAGAAAGAAGAGAATGATCGCGCTGATAAAAAGACGAAAGAGCTCAAAACAAAGGTGTTGTTGCAGCAAGCGTATCCTCCACGTTCGAATCAGAACGATTCGCAACAGCGGAATAGGTCACAGTCTCAGTCGAACAGATCGCAATCTCGGAATGATTTCTCTTCTGATAGATCTTCGTTGGGGTACAATCAGTGTGCCTATTGCCGGAACGAGGGTCATCTAAAATTCGATTGTCCAGTTTTGCGTGATCGCAACAGCGGTAATTCTTCTAGAGGAGGTCGTAGTGGCCCCCAACAAGCATCACGTGGTAGAGGTCGTGGTGTTCAAACTGATCGTTCCAATAATTCTTCCGATTCCAACAATTGTTTTGATCAACGTGGATCATCACAAAGCAGATCTGCTCAGTACAATGTAGACGATTATTATGTTGATCACAATGTCGATGATAGTAGTTACTAGGACAGCCATGTACAAAGAGAGGGAGTAGTATCAGTTCCGGTTGATCAGAGAGGGCCTTACGTCGCAGTTGCCACCTCGGGCGTCGTTGAGCCTTTTCTGTTGGACACTGGTGCAGCGAAAAGTTCTATCATGCATTCGAAACTCCCTGGCGCACCTTTGTCTGGCTTAACAAATGTTTCCGTTGGATTCTCTGGCGCCCCTGTTAGCAATCCGGTTTCGTGCCCTTTGCCCCTTACGATTGGGCCTCGTGAGCTGAAAGCTCAGTTGATTTTGACCACTGGTTGTGGTGAAAATCTTTTGTGCCTGGATTTGCTAAAACGTCTGTATGCGACTTTGTATTGTTCTCCTGCGAAAGTGAAGCTTACGTTGGGTGAGAGAGAAGGTTGACCCCAGAGAGAATTGCAGCGATTGCGCGAATGACTGTGCCAACGACTCAGAGAGATGTGCGTGCCTTTTTAGGTATCACGTCATACTGCAGGCAGTGGATTCCAAATTTTTCACTGCTAGCGAAACCATTGGTGGCTCTTACATGCAAGGATGTTCCAACTCCTTTGCCATGGACGGAAGAATGTCAGAAAAGTTTTTCTGAACTGCGTGACGCATTGTGTTCGGCTCCTGTGTTAGGGACCCCTGACTACAGTAAGCTGTTTACACTATACGTTCACGAGAGGGAAAGTTGTGCGTTGAGTGTTTTGACGCAACAATTCGGTGGTAAGCAGCGTCCATGCGCATATTTTTCCTCGACCTTGGACCCAGTAGCTAGAGCACTGCCGAGTTGTCTGAGGGCAACAGCAGCAGCTGCGGTGTCCATCCGACAATCTGCAGGATTGGTCATGGATAATATGCTTACGGTGATGGTTCCGCATGCAGTTGACACTCTCTTGAATCGTACGAAAACTCAGCACTTGACGAGTGCAAGGTTGTCTGGGTATGAATTGACGCTTCTGGCAAGTCACATTCAAATAAAACGCTGTAACGTCCTGAATCCGGAGACTTTGTTACCAATTAGTATGGAATCAGATGAAGTAGCAGCTCACGACTGCTACTTACGAACCGAAGAGGAAACCAAAGGTCGTGTGGACCTGAAAAATACTCCTTTGGAAAATCCCGATGGGACTCTGTATGTGGATGGGTCGTGTTTTAAATTGCCGAATGGTGATGTAACGACCGCGTATGCTGTGGTAACTTTGAATACTGTTGTGGAAGCTGCGAGATTGAATCAGAGTTCTGCTCAGGCTGCAGAGCTGATTGCTTTGACTAGAGCGTGTGTGTTGTCGAAAGGGAAACGGGTGAATGTGTTTACCGACAGCCAATACGCTTTTGGCGTCGCGCATAGTTTCGGACGATTGTGGCGAGAGAGAGGTTTCATGACGTCGCATGGCACTAAGATTCAGCATGGACAACTTGTGAATGATCTTTTGGATGCACTCACTTTGCCTAAGCAGGTGGCGATTGTTAAATGTAGTGCGCATCGTAAGGTGACGGATGATGTTGGTCGTGGGAATGCATTTGCGGATGAGACTGCTAAGGAGACTGCCCGGAACCTTAGCACGAGAATGTATGTGACAAGTTCGGTAAGGTGGCCTACAGAGACTGGTATGTGTGAAGATACCATCTAGAGTGTGAAAGCGATTCAGAATTAGGCCACCGAGACTGAAAAGACGAAGTGGAAAGAAAGTACGGGAAAGTTGGATGCGAATGGCTGTTGGATAGATTTGTCGGAGCATAAGAGATGGATGTTGCCAGATGCGTATGTGCTAGCTGTTGTGACGATGGCACATGGGTTAGCACATATTAGTGCGAAAGGTATCTGCAAGTTGTTGTCCCCTGTATGGAAGAATGACGGTATTACTAAATGTGCTGAGAGATTGGTCAAGAATTGTATGATATGTATGATGTATAATCCTGGAAAAGGAACCCCTACGCCTCCTGGCCATTTTGCTCCCCCTTCATGCCCCTTTGAAGTAATTCAGCTAGACTTCATCCATATGGAGCGATGCAATAACCTGAAATACGTTTTTAGTGGTGGTTTGCGCATTCTCCTGATTATTATTATTTATTTATGAAGTTTATAGAGCGCACAGCTACCTCCGTCGGAGGTGTCCCGGCGCTAAAATTACATGATTGTCCCCATAGAGAGAAGCCAGAATCATATCACACAGAGGGACTGAAAAAGCGATAATTTGATTTGATCGAGCCCGATCCTACCGCTTAGTGAACAGCCAGGTCTTAAGTTTGCTACGGAAGATTGGCTCGGATTCGCAGAACCTGAGGTCAAGGGGGAGACTGTTCCAGAGCTTGGCGGCAGTGACGGTGAAAGATCTGCCGCCAGTCCGAGAGAGCTTAAATCTAGGAACCATCAGCAGACGCAGATTGTTGGATCTAAGATGTCTAACTGAGACAGAAATTTTGAGACGCTTTCTCAGGTATAACGGGCCAATTCCATGTATAGCCCGAAATGTCAGGATCAGAATTTTAAAATCAATGCGTCGTAAAATGGGGAGCCAGTGAAGCTCTTTACAGTAGGCTCTGACTGAAGTACGGGCAGGGATGTTACCGATAAGCCGGGCCGCCGCATTTTGGACTATTTGCAGGCGATCAATGAGGTAGAGGGGGACACCTGCATATAGACTGTTGGCATAGTCTAGATGGGTGGTGATAAGAGCCTGAACCACAGTTTTACGTGAAGATTGAGGGAGGAAGGGGAAGATTTTTCTGATCATACGTAATTTGGAGAAACAGGACCCTACCACTTTATTGACTTGAGCTCTTCCCGACAAGGAATTGTCAAAAATGAAGCCGAGGTTACGTGCTGCCTGCACAGGAGTAGGAGGGGGATTCAGGATGGAAGGCCACCAAAGGATTGCAGGAGGGGGAGATTTCTTACTGAAGAAAAGAACCTCAGTTTTATCGGTATTAAGAGCAAGATGATTAGCTGACATCCAGGTACAGATGTTACCAAGGCAGTTTCTGAAATTGGAGAAGAGGGAGTCAGAGTGGTCTCGAAATGAGAAAATAAGCTGAGTATCGTCAGCATAAGAGACCACCCTGACCCCCCAAGACTCAACTACCTTGGCCAGAGGAGCCACATAAGCATTAAACAATAGTGGGCTTAATGCGGAGCCCTGGGGCACTCCGCATAGGAGGGGTTTGTCCTCGGATTCAAAAGGGTGCATCATAACCCTTTGAGAACGACTAGACAAGAAAGAGGTGATCCAGGCCAACACTGTCCCACCAACCCCTAGCTGTTGTAGGCGGGTGGTAAGAATTTTATGGGAGACAGTATCAAAAGCAGCGGATAGGTCGAGGAGGACCAGCATGGCCTCCTCGCCCCTATCCACTGATTCCCTGATGATTTCAGCGACTTCAAGCAGTGCAGTCTCAGTACTATAGCCGGACCTAAAGCCGGACTGAGAATCATTCATTTCATTTCCAATCTTTATTTCGACCATTTGGTCATAAAAGATACACATACAAATAAAATCACATAAACTTTGTCGAATTTTGATAAAACATCAATACATGATTTAAGATCAACACAGACAATAAAAACAGTTATTAAGAATTTGAAGCGAATCTAAAGTCTACCCAGCATTTTTTAAAAGGCGATTACGCGTGTACCAAACATTCGTAAAGAATTTGGAAAGTGCAAAGACAATTGGGCCGGAAACATCGGATTTTAAAATCCTGTACACAGGTGTGTATTCCCTGCCACCCAAATTCTTAATCAAGGGAAGCAGCCAATGCTTTCTGGCTGCCTTGTAGGCTGGGCAGAAAAAGACCACATGTAAGTCATTTTCCTCTTTATCATCGCAAAGAGGACAGTGCTTGGTAGAAGGGACTTTTGACCAGGTGCTTGAAAAGGACCGAAAAGGCAATGTACCGTATCTCCACTGGAGAAATAGCTTTCTGGTAAGTATAGGATATATAGGATCGAAAGCCTTCTCAAATCTGTAGAGATCCTTGGTTTGCAGGAATATGGAAGAAAGGGACCCCTCTGTCTGGGTAGCTAAGGCCCTTGCCCTTTTGTGTTCATGATACAGATTCGCCAGGGATTTCTTGGAGATTCTTGGTGCTACATTTGCCGGTTCAGTCCACAATTCAGGGAGCCCCAGATCAGTGCAAGTTGATTGGATGTTTTGGACCCAGGGAATACTGAGCGCCTTGGGTTGATTTAATAATTCGACCAGTTCCGCCCTATAATCGGCGAGATCATCGCCGCTCCATAGCCTGCGCCAGAAGGCAATGGGTCTTAAACTTATCTCGTCGGCAAGTGGCCGTAGACCTAAGTCAAGCCTCAGAGGAAGGAGTGGAGTGCTAGGGGGAAGTGCGGCTATCTGTCTTATAAACCTATTTTCTGTGGAAGACAGGTTCCGGCATGGGATGTGGCCCCACAATTCAGCCCCATACATGATCGCCCCCCTGGCCTGGGCCTTGTATATCTGAATTAAGGCCCCCAGTGGGCGATAGGACGAGCCGGTCATCATCCGGGATATACCCCCGGTAATTTGTATTAATTTAAGGTTGGCCCTGCTCTGATGGGGCCCCCAGGTCATAGTTTCGTTGAGCGTCACGCCGAGATATTCAAACGTGGCTACTCTTTCCAGCCGTACTGCTCCCAGTTGGGGATTCGGGCGCTGTTTGGGGCTCGGATTCAATACCATGTATTTGGTTTTTGAGGCATTGATTTCCAGACCTCTATCCTGACAGAAGGCCACAAAGGCATCGAGTATCCTTTGGATGCCCATAGGTGTTTTAGATAGCAACAGTGTGTCGTCCGCGAACATTATTGCGGGCACCCTGTTGCCATTTAATTTGGGAGCATCTGTGTAGTCGGTGGCATTAAGATGGGCGATTACCCCGTTGACGAAGAGGCAAAACAGGGTCGGCGCCAGCACACAGCCCTGTCTTACCCCTCTGCCAACGGGGAATCTATCAGTCAGTTCCCCCGACCTCCCACACCTCACCTGGGCATAATTATTATGGTGCAGCCTCTGCAAGGTCAATAAAATATCTGGTGGTACGCCCATCCCTGCCAAGATGATCCAGAGTTTTCCCCTGGGCACTAGGTCGAAGGCGGCCCGTAGGTCTACGAAAATCGTGTACAAACTACCGCCCTCGAACCTCGCTGTCCTCCAATAGATCAGATTCAGTCTAAAGACCTGGTCCACAGTCGATACCCCTTTCCTAAATCCTGCCTGATAGGGACTGAGGGCGCCCACCTCCTCTATCCATTCCTGAAGCCTGTTCAGGAGAACCCTACCGAACAGCTTCTGTGCTACATCTATCAGGCTAATCGGTCTGTAGTTGGCTGGGAGGAGGGGGGATCCCTTTTTGAAAATTGGGACCACCTCAGCCCCCAGCCAAGTACTAGGGATTTCCATCCCACCGAGGATACTGTTAAAAAGAGCAGCGAGGTAAGGCGCCCAGACGGTGGGCTCCTGCTTGAACAGGTCTCCCGGTAGCCCATCCAGTCCGGGCGCCTTCCCCGAAGCCAGACCTGAAATAGCAGCAGTGACCTCACTCAGTGTTATTGGATCCGCCTGAGGGCCCAGCCTCTCCGGGTCAATAGGCGCAGGAAGTTCTCCGGGCTCAGCACTATATAGGGACTGGAAGTGGGCCTGCCACACTCCAGGAGCTATATTAGGCTCCACTGCCGAATGGAGACTCCCTGATCCCCCATTCACAATCCTCCAGAACAGGCGTTGATCTTGTATTGCTAGGGCCTTTGTGAGTTCTTCCCACTGGTTTTCCTCCCATTCTATTTTAGCCTGAGCAAGAAGCTTCTTGTAGGCTTGCCTGCATTGTTTAAGGCGTTCCCCTCCTGTGCCCTCCTTAATTACTCCGAGGAGTTCTGTTTTGGCCCGTCTACAGGCTGCATTGTACCATTGTGTTTTACCTTGGCACCTCTCCCTTGGCTTTCGTACGTTACGGGTGAAGTGGGGTGCCGCAACTTTTATAAGTTCCTCGTGGGCATCAAACAATTTGCTCCTTATGTCTTTTTTGTGTGCCACACTGTCAAGGGTCCCAACAATTTCCAGGATGGGAGTAATCTCTGCATAAAGCAGTGGGAGTTTATCCTTGTTTGTGACCATATGCTCCCACCTAATTCTTCTCCTACTATTATCTAGGAGGAGCGTGGGGTGATTCCCTTCCTCATGGGTCACTGGGGCCTGAGGGCCTGGGTGGACAAGGTCTAACTCGAGGGCATTGTGGTCACTGTCCATCCTGTCTATCACCCTGAAGTCCTGTATTGTTGACCACCTCGCTAGTTGGACCAAGACATAGTCCAAATGAGACTCTCTCCCCCGTCGATTGTAAGTGTTTTTGCTGGGTATATCGGATTTCAATCGCCCATTACACGCTCTAAGTCCAAACCTTAGCGTAAGGGCAGTAATTTGCAGTGCCAGTGGGGTCCAAGCTTTCGGAGATGGAGCATCAACCCATGGTACTGCCCACCTAGCTTCTTCTTCCGATAAAAACCCTTCATGGAGGCCGGGGAGTGGCTCAAAGTGAGAGTTAAAGTCCCCACCCACCACATAGTATGAATCAGTCGACAGTTCAGATAAAAAGTTCGAGAGTTCATCAAAGGTCGGTGATTCCTTTGCCATTCCCATCGGCCTGGAATAGATGTTGACCAGCAGGAGATTAGCTTTGTTTGGCCATGTTAAAGAGACCGCAAGGATGTCATCAGAGTTAGATGGGAGCCGTGTGGCCACACAGCCCAAATGAGCAGCAACCCACGTCGTGAGGCCCCCTGATGGGCGGCCTTTGCCTACCCACCTAGCTGGAATGAAAAATGATGAGTAGCCTTGATGTCCATAGTCCTCTCTGGCCCAGGATTCCTGGAACATGCATATGTCACCAGTCTCTATGTACTTTGCCCAGGCCGGCTCTTCCAATTTATTAGCCAATCCCGCAATGTTCCAGGAGATTATCTTCAAATGTTCGGAGGTGGCAGTTGCCATACCGTGAGTGTTAGAGGAGGTGAATCCAGGCTCCACTTCAGTTGCGGGGCCTGTGGCAGGGGCAGCGAAAGATGTATGTGGCACCGGGGGTCTCAGCACACCATTGCCCACAAGGAAAGGGGCCATAGTTGTCCCCTCAGCAACGACTACTCCATCAGTGGCTAGGTGAAGAGATTCGGTTCTGCCGTGATCTGAAGCAGCTGGATCATTCAGTGGGCCAAAAATTGAACCGGAGGACACAGTGGGGAGTTCCAGGAGGCCACAGGAGCCAGAGACCCCTGGCACTGGCTTACAGACGGTAAGTCAGTCGACCCCATCCAAACCGTTCAGACAATTGAAGCGATTAAAATCGCAAAAGGGTGTGTCCGGCGGTTGGAAGTGCGGGCGCTGTACAAAGCCTTTATGTTTACGTCTGTATTCCACCCTTGTCCAGTCGTCATTTATTGGGACCTGGTGCCTGGGAATCGGGGGGAAGAAGAAAGATACTGGGAGGGTCTGTATGGTGGAATCGAGGGATCGGTTCACTCCTCCACAAATGTGTCGAACCGTGCCCGGATCCTTAAAAGTTACCATAATACAGTCCCCCACTATGGTTTTCCTGGTCTTCCCTAGCCATGGGACCCTTCTTACCATAATGATTTCGTTATTGAAATGGGATGGCAAGGGTCGGTTCCAGTTAAGCCATTTGATTACCTTTTTCTTAAGGGATTGGTAATCCTCGTTTTCCCCTGATCTTAAGTGGGGGGCACCAGCTAAGACCACCATTAATCTATTGGCTTCCGGCGGGAGGTCTGGCCTCCGTGGTCTGGGGGTTGGCCAAACGGGCGTGTGTGGGGGGGTGTTGACCTGATCTTGATGTATTCCAGAAGACTCTGTTTGAGAGCTATGGGGGGCTTGGTCCAGTGGGTGAGTAGGTCTATTGCTTTGGTTATTGAGCTGTGCCTGGAGTTGGATGGCCATGAGGGGTTGCAAAGGAGGGGCAGGTGGCGGGTTTCTGGGGGGGGCTTTATTGGCATTGGTTGCAGTTTCTACTTTGGAAGAATCCCCAGCAGAGGAATGGGTTCCCACTAGCTTTGTCTGCTTACTTACTAGAGTGTTCAGAGTGGTAAGAGAAGTTTCTAGTAGAGTGAGCCTAATCTCGACTTTTTTTAGGCTGTCGCTAATGGGCTGCAAAAGGGAGCGGAGTAGAAATTCGATGCTCCCCGTTGCAGAGAGTGGAAGGTTTAAGTTCGAAGAAATAACCTCTGGTTCTTTGGTGGTGGCAGTTATACTGGGGTTTGGGGGCTTAGGGGGTGGAATGGTAGGCACTATCTCCGTAGGCTTACCCGGTAGAACGGTGTTAGTGCGTTTCTTGCCAAAGTCAAGATGTGATATTTTGGATTTCCCCCGCCCCCCCACTGTTTTCCGAGCACGTTTACTGGGTGGGGGCCTATGTAACTCCACCACTACGTTTAATTTGGACTTGCTCTTATTAGCCATTTGCATAGGTGGGGTTTGGGTTACCAGGTTAACAGGAGTATGGGAAAACTCTAGGGGGGCTAGCTCTGTGTTTTTTCCAGGCGCTTTCGCTGGGGTAGAGGGAATTTCCCTTAGTAGGATGGGAAAGTCCTCGAATGTCGGATTAATTAGACTGCTGGGTGGGGTACCTTCCTCTTGGGTGGTGGGGTAAGGGATGATATCGGTCAAAGGTCTGGTTTTCATAGATTCAATGGAGCGCCTGCGCTCCACCCTACGTTTCTCAAGTGAGCTTTCCTTGTCTGCCTCTCCTTTAGTGGGTTTAAAGTAATTATCCAGAGTCCCAGAGCTAGAGGTGCCGTCCCTTGAGGGGGTTTCCCGTGGTGGAGGCGAGGGCATTGCCTTGATTGTGATGCAAGGTGGGATCAAGAGAGTGGGCCTAGCCCAGCCTCCTTCGGCCCCTGACGGCCACAGACGTCCCGCCCTTGTCCCGAGCTTCTCCCGGCGCTCCCGCGCGCTCCCGCGCCGCGGGAAGACTGTTTGCTTAATAAGGAGTATGAACACAATAGGTGGAAGGGGTGGGAGGGGTCGGGGAGAGCGGCCCAGGTGTAGGTCTTCAGGGCTGGCGGGGCTCCTGGGAGATGCAGTCCCAGTGGAGCTCACGCACTCGCTCGCAGCCCCGTGGAAGTAGTTCCCTCAGAATCCCCTTCAGCGTGCAGCAGGCAAACACTCCTCACGCAGCGGGACCCGCGGAGCGGGTTCCGCAAGAAGTAGAGTGATGGCAGGCAAATCCACAGGAAAACAGCAAAGCGTCCAACTCGCCGACTCAGCGAGAGCAGTTGATAAGGGCTCGGTGGAAGGGTGGGAGGGGACGGGGAGAGCGGCCCAGGTGTAGGTCTTCAGGGCTGGCGGGGCTCCTGGGAGATGCAGTCCCAGTGGAGCTCACGCACTCGCTCGCAGCCCCGTGGAAGTAGTTCCCTCAGAATCCCCTTCAGCGTGCAGCAGGCAAACACTCCTCACGCAGCGGGACCCGCGGAGCGGGTCCCGCAAGAAGTAGAGTGATGGCAGGCAAATCCACAGGAAAACAGCAAAGCCGGACTGAGAATCATGTAGCAACTGGCTTGACTCTAGGTACAGTGCCACTTGTTTCTGTACCACCTTCTCCAGGATCTTAGCAGGTTTAGGCAAGAGCGAGATGGGTCGGTAGTTGCTAAAAAGTAAAGGGTCAGCACCAGGTTTTTTCAGAATGGGAACCAGCCTGGCCTGTTTCCAAACTGAGGGGAAATGGCCAAGTGACAGAGAGGCATTCCAGATGGAAAGAAACGGGTTCACTAGGATAGGGGCAAGAGTGCCCATGACTTTGGCCGGGACAGGGTCCAGGGGGGAACCAGACTTGACATTGTATAGCAAAGCTAACGCAAGGTCTGGAGTTAGCTCGCTAAAAGAATTAAAAGAACAGGAGGGGGGAAATAGGTAATCGTCTGGGTGATCCGGAATCGTCGCTGCAAAGGAAGAGGAGAGTTTAACTATCTTCTCTTGAAAGAAATCAGACAATCCGTTACAAAGATCTTGTGAAGGAGTACAAAGGGATTTTGAAGCAGAGGGGTGAACAAAGTCTTTTACAATGGAAAAAAGAGTTTTAGAGGAATTCTGCGCCTGCTGAATAAGATTGGAAAAGTAGGCTCTCATAGAGGAGCGTTTAAGTTTGTGGAATGTATTCAGGGCAGATTTGTAAGCAGATTTAGCTGAAGGATCATAGTTGAGTCTCCATTTGCGTTCCAACCGCTTACACTTGCTCTTCTCCTCGCGAAGCAGAGGAGAAAACCAGGGGGCAGAGGGACGGGATCTGGAGGAAGTAACAGGGGCAAGAGGGGAAACCAAGTCAAGTGCATCGGAGAGAGACGAGTTCAGTCTCAAAGTTTCTGAATTGAGGTCATTTTGTTGATTTAGGTGAAAATGAAAATGACCCTCCAAGGAGTCACAAGTAACTTTAGTCCATTTACGCCCTATACCTCGATTGAGGGGGATAGGGGGAGAAGGGGAGGGGGCCGAAAAAGAAAACGGAATAAGGAAGTGATCGGTCCAAGTCAAAGGAGTGGGGGGAAGGGTAAAGAGGGAAGGAAGGTTAGAAAAGATGAGGTCAAGTGTGTGGCCTGCTATATGAGTCGGGCCTATTACTAATTGGGGCAGGGTGAGTCCATGTAAGGTATCTAACAGAGAGGATGCAAGTGTGCAGGAAGGATTGTCGATGTGAATATTAAAGTCTCCTAATACAGTAAAATGAGGGTGCTTGAGCGAGAAATCAGCGATAGAATACATCAAAGTAGTAAGGGAGGAGGAAGTAACAGCAGGGGGGTTATAGACTAGTATGCCCGCGCAGATGGTACCAGCGGGGTCCATTATTGTAAAGTAAGCGGCTTCAATGAGGCCCAAGTTGGGGATTTTTGTGAGATTAAATTTGAGATGGGATTTAGCGATAATCGCCGATGGATTGAAGCCTACCCTCTCAAAGACAACACTGCTATGTCCACTGCGAAAATCCTACTGAAGGAATACTTTCCTCGGTATGGAATGCCACGGATTGTATGGTCTGATAACGGAAGTGAGTTTGTGGGGATTGTGATGAAGAATGTGTGTAAGGGCCTTGGAATTACTCAAAAGTTCCATAGCGCCAATCATCCTCAGTCAGCGGGTCTGGTTGAGGGGTATAATGGCACCCTTAAACTAAAATTGTCGAAGATTCAGGCCACTACTGGTCTCTCATGGCCTGGCGCTTTGCCTCTAGCTCTGTTGTCAACGAGGGCGACTGTACACTCCCGAGTAGGGCTCAGTCCCTATGAAATAGTGTTTGGCCGTCCTGCGAATGTTTGGGGGGTCCCTAGACCAAGTGTGTTTTCAGACCTTGAATATCCAATGTTGATCGATTATCTACATGATCTGACTGCTAAACTGAGGTTAATTCACCAACAGGTCTTTGAAGCACTGCCGACGCAGACGGAGGGTCCAGGCCACCAGCTCCAGCCCGGAGACTGGGTGGTGACGAGGAACTTCGGAAGAAAGCGTAACCTCGAGCCTCGCTTTACTGGACCCTACCAAGTCCTCCTTGCCACGAGAACTGCTGTCCGTCTGGAAGGCCGAAAACACTGAGTGCATGCCACCCATACTAAAAAGGTTCCTATACCTTTACCAGCGGACTCGTGGGTGAGGAAGGGCATTGCCTCGTCTGAAACTGAAGCATCCCAAACCTTTGTACCTTTCAGCGACGCTCAACTTGTCGGAGAATCCTCAGTGCAGCAGAAAGACATTGTTGAACATTTGCCATCACAAGATTCAAGATCTGAACAATTGACTGATCAACAGAACTCTGTTCCCTCATCGGATCCATTGTTTGACGAACAGACACGTCTTGGAAGAAGCCGTTACTTTTTGCGATCCAATACCAAGGACTAATAAATTTTCGTCTCTATCCTTTGACATCTACGTTACCCCTTTTGCCACGATCAGTCTAAACACACGTACAACTGTGATTTTTTGTAAATATTGAGTTTTTCCACATGTGTTTTTGCTTCCACAGCTGAGAGACTTTGTATATATTTGTGAATTAGAATACCTTGCATCCAGGTGAACCGTAGGGCCGCGCGTGTACTTCCTTCTGGTTAGTAGGTCCAGACACTAGGTCAGAGACCGTCGGTTCCTGGGAACTCCTGGGGATTGACTACTGCTACACAGAACGAAGTGCGTCAAGAAACGTTGCGGACGGTTTTAGGGGATGGCGGTTTCAAAGCTGATGGATTTGGAAAAAGCTCAGGCGCAAAGATTCAGACTGCAACAGATTACTCGTACCAGATGCTTTATGTTTCAGGTGTTCCTTCTGTTTTTAATTGTTTCCTCGTTATTGGCGGGTGGGGTGTATTATGTGGTACAGTATTCCCTACCTTCTGCCATACCTACTCCTACTTCTGAACCTAAAACTACCTCCACTGTGTCCCCTCATTCCTTCCATATCCTACCGCAACACGAACAGGCTAGACGTGCGGAATTCAGAAATAATTCCTTCATTCAACTCCTTCATCAGCATCAGTTAGTGATTAATACTACTAATTGTTGGGTGTGTGGGTTAATGCCACATACCACGGATAAGGGAATTCCATATCTGGTTCTTCCTTATAGTTCCCAGGGTTCAGCTCGAGCATTACAAACAATGTTTCGAAGTGCACTAGATTCCTACCCCAATCGAGAGCCACGTCCTCCGCACTTTGGTCCCGGTCCGTACCACAAGCCTTTGGCTATAGCGATCGCTGATTTAGATAGGGATATCTATGAGCCGTCGCTTATCCCAGAGGAGGAGGTGCAAGCCTATAGGGATCTAAGTGAGGCTGAGTATAGTGCGCTCGTAGGTGAAAGACAGCTTAGAAGCTCGTCTCCAATATGGATCGTACCCCACCTCGGTAATTTTTGTCTAAAAGGTCGTGGCCGAAGATCGAGAGCATATCTTGGAGAGAGTGCTTGCTCCCAGACGTATGTCTTACCAATGCTCTCCACCCCTGTGTTTCTGGCTGCCAAGGGTACGTACTTTGTCTGCCATGATCGTGCGTATACATGGTTGCCCTCCGACTTTGCGGGCACATGTTATATTGCGAATTTGTTGCCTCCGACGTTTACCGTTGATGCAGACTACCACAAGACTAGAGTTGTGAGGGGCGTGATTAGCGAAGAGGACACTGCCGGTCAAGAGGCAGGAGACTTTTTCAAAGGTTTCTTTCCGTTTTGGGGACCTATGGTCAATAGTAGGAACCTGAGACAGTTGACTCGAGTGGTGGAATCGACCGCTAATATCACTGCCAGTGCCCTTGGTAATATCACCGCAGAACTTCAGGCGGACAGGCTCATGACGTTACAAAACCGTATGGTTTTAGACGTTGTCTTAGCAGATCGAGGTGGAGTATGTAAGGTGATCCATTCGAGCTGCTGTATTTTCATTCCAGATAACGCTCCGACTGTCTATCAAGCCATCTCAAAGTTGCATAAGATCTCTGAGTCCATACACGTGGACGTAGGGGATTGGACGCTACTTGGGTGGTTTTGGGGCCTAATGTCGACTTGGGGTTGGAAAATTCTGATGATCATTGGGGTTGTTTCAGCATTTCTATTCACGTGTTGCCTTTGTGTGCAGTGTGGTCCTGCCTTATGTGGCCTCTGTGCTACAACGTGTATGAGACAGCCGCCTGTTGCCAAAGCAGCTCAGTTGGATAGAATGATGTTGCAGCAGCATCTAGATGGTCTGATGAATATCGAGTATGATTCTGACTAGTGCTTGCCTACATGAGGGCAAAAGGAGCGTCTGAGGTTCCGTGACGATTGTAAGTGGTGTTTTTGACTCGCACGAATATGGTCGAGTCTGGTATCTATGAACCGCAAATGACGAGTTTAGTGGGTGTACGCGTTTTCGCTGTGCTAGCCTAAACCGTTCGTTTGTTTTGTGGGTTTCTACATCCGAGCCCACGGGTTCCATCTTAGATATGGCATCCATTTTGTTTCTTGCCCTCAAGTAGCCAGCGAACGGACGCTGTCCGCTTCGCGACCCTGGGATTCCCAAGACTTTTGCGGAAGACACGTTTCCTTTGAAAGTGTCTTTATGATGAGGGGGATGACACTGTAAGGCAGATGGCCCCGCTCGAGGTTCATCTTACCGTGCAGCTCTATTGTCTCAGCCGAGCATCTCATTAGGCACGTCCCTTTGATGCCTGTAGCTCGTGTTTCCCGATACCACCCCTTTTACACCCTTTCCGATCTCCCCACTGTTTCTGTCTTCCTTTGCACCTGTTTTCTGTTCCTTTTTCGATCTGTTTACTGCCAATTGAAATGTACTAATGGTGGGAAGATGGTTTTTTACAGTTGGGAACCACCAAATGTTTCCGTACTTATGTTCCGGGTCCTGAATACATGAAAGCAACCCTTCTGGTGTTTACTATGGGAACCAAGCTGTAAACCTTTGTGTACCATGTTAACCTATGAGAGAAATGTGTATAAAAGGAGCGACCTACAGTAGCAATTTGAAGCAGACTCCTCGAACCTACACACGCTGTACTTCTTGTGACTCCTGTGTTCCATGCAGTAATAAACCTCGAATCTTTGACGCCGAAGGAAGTGTCCCGTGTCTCTGTCATTTGTACGCCGGAACAGGTTACCCACGAAGGTTTCAGGTGTTGTCCCCTGGCACCGCTGGGTCTTAGACTAACCCAGTCCTTCATCTTAGCCTGTGATGAGCAGCACACGGTAGAAGTTTTCCCAATATTAATCGTGAGGCCCCTATCTCCCATATATACTGAGAAACAAGTTAGCGCCTTCTGGAGGCCTACTTGGGTTCTAGCCATTATAACCGCATCATCGGCATACAGTAAAATAGGCACTGCTTCTCCGTCAATTTGGGTGTAATCCACCTCTAATTTAATTAAATAGTCTGCCACACTCTTAATATACAAATTGAAGTGGAAAGGTGCCAGAATACAGCCCTGACGAACGCCTTTCATAATTGGGAATTTAGATGTACATTCACCTTTCTTGCCATAACGGACCTTTGCCCCCGCTTCTCTATATAACTCTTTAAGGAAATCAAGGATATTAAGGTCGATGCCGAGGTCTACTAAAGTGTCCCACATGATATCGTGGCTCAAGCAGTCAAAAACTGAACTGAGGTCTACAAACGTCATAAATAAATTTCACTTCTTTGCCACCGTATATTTGCCTATTAACATGGTCAAGTTTAGGCCTTTTTCGACGGTGCCTAACCCTGACCTGAAGCCATACTGGTATTTAGAAAGGATGGCTTCATCCTCATCCCATGTCTGCAGTCTATTTCGTATAATTCTGCCTGCGACCTTCATCAGAGAATCGAGAAGTGAGATGGGCCTATAGCATTTAGGATCGTTTCGATCACCCTTTTTAAATATTGGCTCTACAATTGCTTCCTGCCACGTTGTTGGAAAACCTTTGATATTGCAGCTGTTATGCATATAAGTCAGAAGCGGTGCCCACAAGGTGACGTTATCCTTATAAATATCTATTGGGATCCCATCTGGTCCTGGGGCTTTACTATTAGTGCTTTCTGCTATTGCTGATTCCACCTCTGATAAAGAAAAGACTACATCCAACTGGAACAAGTCTGAAGGAACAGGCTCTGTAGTTATCAACTGGCCAGGACTTGAACTTTTTATTCTGGTCAGGACATCTTTCTTATATAACTCAGTGAAATGTTTAACCCAGACATTCTCCTCTATAGCAATCTCTACCTGATCAGAGTTCCTTTCAACAAAGAAGGGGCGTTAACCGCTTTCCAAAAAGCAGTGTTATCTTTCAAAGAACACACCTTTAGTAAAGCTCCCCAAGCTGCCTTCTTCAAATCCTTTCTCCATTTTTGTAGAGTGGATTTTTAAGATGCCCTAGCTAATCTAATGTCTAACATGTTTTTTGGTACCTTTTTTAAGGTTTGAATTGGGTAGGAGTGTGCTTTGCTGCACTCAGAATTAAACCAACCATCAGCCTTACGCCTGTCCCCTTCCCGTGATGTACCTGTCAATTTACTGCTAATATGAGCAGAAATCCTATGGAATGCTGCAATAACCTCGGGTGGGTTGGGATTTTCCACAAGGCAAGTCATAAAATCCTCTAACTGACCTTCAACTAAGTTCTGCAGGAAATTTGTAGGGTTTACCTTATTCCATTTAATTACGTAACCATTGGTTCTAGTCAATGAAATCCCGTGGCAGTATAGATTTTCAGCTACGTAAGATGTTTGTCTGCCACACAGCCCAGTATCAAAAGTTGAACTGATTGGGAAGTGATCACTAAACACGATATCCTCTATTTTAAATGAGAGGACACTACGATGGTAGCTTGTAGAAACCAACATATAGTCAATAACTGACCGTAGTCCCCGCCCAATAAAAGTGGGTTGGAAGTTAACCTGTGGATTACAAAGTTCATTTGCAAAACCTAAGTCCCACTCGAATAGTAAGTCACACCTTGGCTGCTGTGACTTTTCCCCTTCTGTGCTGAACTTGCTTGAATACTGTAGTTTCATGACGAGCTGAGCTCGTCATAAGTACAGCTCAACCGTGCCTCATGACGAGCTGAGCTCGTCATGAGCATCGAAACGGTTAAACAAATTCCGGAAGATGAGAATGCTCGAAGTGGGTACAAAGATCACCCTTAAGATTCACCATTCCGCATATCTCTGTATCTCTGTAGGGGCATAAGTGGCAATTAAAATAACTCATCACTATGATACATCTTTCCTTCTGCTCAGGTCCTGATCCCCTCCGTAAGGCGTCATTTAATTCTTCCAGGACCCTGTTTTGATCAGCCTTTGGAATATTATTATACAGGTTAATCAGGATTGTAAGCTGATTATCTCCTGCCTTAAGTGAGAGTACCTGATAGAAATTAGACCCCCCCGTAGTTAAGCATTTAGCAGTCAAATTAACTTTGTTGGATATAAAAGCGTGGAGACCACCAGAGCATCTGCCCCTACTAGTCGGCTGCACTGCTGTAAGATATGTGCGGTAGCCGTCTAGATGTATCTCAGACTTCTCCCGACATTCCTGAAGGCAAATTACATCAAACTTATCTATAAATGCCAGGAAAATAGGTTCCTTTACCTTGTTTGACAAGCCCGCTATATTCCATGATAGCAAGCCCATCCTACCAGTTTGATCGTATGCTGGGGTCCCTGTATCTAATGCAATATCATCAGAGGTGTAACTTGGCTGGGGTGTGGGAACTATTCTGTGTCCAACATCCCCCACTGTCTCGCTTATTAACCTGCGTCGAAATAACACACTAATTTCACCGCCATCAAGATGTTTATTCTCTAGAAATCCTGGCCTGGTTGACCCCTTGCCTGTGGGGCATTGATTGGAGGGCAAAGCGGCTTTATCTTTCACCTTTATCTCAGGAGTAGTTTTTAAGTTACTATGGGCCGTCTGTTTAAGTCTCCTGTTAGGCTTACTTTGCCCCTGCCGGCACCCAGTCAAGGGTTCAGTAATCGGTGACAGTCAGTCAACCATCTCCAGGCAACTATACCTGTTGGCAGTCGGGATTCCTCTCCAGGTGTCCCTGAAGACGAAATAACTCTCAAAGTTTCCACCCCATTCTCCCTAATCGCCTACCCAGTCTCGATGGCCTACTCTTCGCCAGTTTCCCTCATAATCAGGGCCCAGGCGACTCCTAAGGAGGTAGAAAAAGGAGAGTCGTTTTGTTTCAATGCCTTCATTGCTGCCTTGCGTTCCCCATGAGCAAATGTGGTCGGCCATGCAAGGGTCCTCAAAATTGACCAGGATACAGTCGCCCTGGGTTGTTTTCCTCTCATGCCCTACCCAGGGCACCCTACGCACCATTAAAATCTTACTCGACCGATTAGGCGGAAGAGGTCTGTTTTTGTTAAGCCAGTTTTGGACCTTATTCTTTAGTGACCAACTCGGTTCTTCTATGTAGTCAACCAATTCCGGGACCCCCGTCATGACCACCACATAAGGGCTTGCCTCAGGAGGCAAGTTAACAGCGAGTCTACCCTCTATGACTCCCCTGTTCCAATCCCTTGTGGGGGGCAAAGTGGGAGCCCTAAATGATTTTTCTTCCTGTCTGAGGTGAGCACTAGGATTTTTGGGTTTATCTACCGTTCTCCTCTCTGAAACTATAGGGGTCTTCGGTTTTGCAATTACCATTGGGGCAGGTGTTTTTTTAACTGGTAGGCCTACAGGTTTGTTATTATTCGGTTTATTGGGTTTAATGGCCCGGCTTTAGGAACCACATGGTTTGATAGGTTCTTGGGGAGAGCGCTCAGTTCAGCTAACTGTTTTTCTATATGTGACAATCTAGTCTCTGTCAGGGAGAGGTGGATTTTGAAGAGCTCCCCCATTCTTGCCAGGAGTAGCTCATGGCTTCTTCGTCATTAGGGTCTCCAACAAGAATGGCAGAGGACTCAACACTTATTAAATTCCGGGCACCATTTATCGCATCTACGTGTGATTGTCCATGCCCTCTAAGTGAAAGTTGATCAGATTCTTCCCTTTGCTTATTAGATAACTCACAGGTCTCCCTGGCCTTATATGTTTGGTGTTAATCCTTTTTTTCGTTATGGCGCCCTCCCTCCTTCCCCTAGACTGCCTTCTATTACAGTCATCTGGTGTTAGATTCAAGACTAGTTCCGGGGTCCTTTCCAATGCCAGGCTTAATTGTGAGTCAGTTAGAAGTTAGGATACTGACAGATCTAACACATTAGGAACACTATGTACGTCAGCATAAACTTCCAAAGAACCTGCTTTCCTAGCCTGCTCAGGGGTTCTATCAGATGCAAAGAGTCCCAAGGACAATCTTTTTGCCAAAGCTAAGTCTTGGGACACTCTACGTTCCATAAGGGAGATCCCTTGGCCTATGACCGAATTTGCCCTTAAGATAAAATTGTCTAATGGGCCAATTAGCTTTGCCCCTCCCACAGCTGTTTTACTCCGACTTCCTCGAGTAGTCATAATGGTACACTAGGCACAATGTGCGAACGAGAATCAGGACTATTAATAAATTAGAAGATAAATTAACAGATTTCAGAGGAAGTCATACAAACATGCAATTCTCACACTTACAGGACTTAGAGGGGGGCCCGTCCGGTCTCACTCGGTCTCTAACGGGCTCAAACGCGCCCGCCTGCGCGTGTCCCGCCTGCGTGGATCGGCCCGAGACTAAGTAGGTAAAGGAAAGGCGGGAAGAGGACCAGCTGCGGCAGATCAGCAGCCACCCTGCACGCTGGTCCTCGCAGTCCCGCGGGAGGCCTGTGGGTCAGTTACACCAGGTGAGGTTCAGCACAAGTTCCTGTAGGAGTTCAGTGAGTCCAATGCTCCCTCAGCGATGTCAGGGCGAGCGGCTCCCGCGAAGCGGGGGCCACAAGAAGTAGCGGTTTTGGCAGTCATGCTCCATTTAAGTTCCAGGCAGACCCAAAATACAACGTCAATCCCTCAGTTCCGTTTTCGCAGTGGCACCAAGTGAGTAAGTCCGCAGCAGATTTTTCTTTGAGGCAGTCCTCGCAGACCCGCGGAGGCCTGTGGGTCAGTTACACCAGGTGAGGTTCAGCACAAGTTCCTGGAGGAGTTCAGTGAGTCCAATGCTCCCTCAGCGATGTCAGGGCGAGCAGCTCCCGCGAAGCAGGGGCGCAATAAGTAGCGGCTTTGGCAGTCACGCTCCGTTAAAGTTCCAGGCAGACCCAAAATACAACGTCAATCCCTCAGTTCCGTTTTCGCAGTGGCACAAGGACAATCGCTGCAAGTCTGTGGACTAGATTTGGAGAATCCTGGCTTCTCACATGGACAACTGTATGTTGCCAGCTCACGCGTCGGAAAACCTTCTGATTTATTCGTGTACGCACCAAACGGAAAACAAAAAATACCGTGTATCCACAAGCACTCGAATAAATAAACAGAATTAAAACAACCCTTTAAAATGTTTCCATATTAAAATGAATACGTTTCAATAAAAATGACACAATGTAAATTGAATGTTATCATAACAAGTTTCTCTAAAAATCTTCCTTTCTTTTGAGATCACAGCAACGTGCGACGGGTAAACTAGTAAATAAATAAAAATAACCAGGCATGGGGAGTAGAATGAATGGCACCTAGAGAAAAATTTGCTGGAGAACCCTGTTAAGTTAAAAGCTTATTGGAGCAATCTCAATCACATTTCTTTAGTCAGCAGTGAGTATTTATTATGGTTTCTTCCAAGGTAGCTTTTAAGGTAACTTTTTTGACTTAAGCACCCTGCATGGGTTAATCCTTTAATTAAGAACATCAGTCTCTTGTTTATGTATTATAAAGATTTCATGAACAGATTTAAGCAGGCTTTCGATAAACTTCTCAGATGACACATACAGAAAATGTATCCTTGAGGCAAAGGGCCAGAGAAATAATAGCAGTTCTTTTTTTATAACGAAGAAAGGATTTCATTATCTCTCCAAAATTGTCTTCAAAATAGTTGGCCAATTCTGGGATTACAGCATACTTAATCTCTAACATATTTTTCACTCAAGAAGAGGATATATCTCACAAAGCTTATAAAGAATTTTTGGACATGTTTAGCATAAAACGAGTAAAAGATTTGCCTCCACATAGGATATGTGATTGTGCCAGTGATGTTCATCTCCAAGCTAAGATTCTTCACTGTCGGATATTTCCTTTTACACCAAAGGTAAATACAGTTTTTAAGGCGAATCTAGAGGTCGATTTGAAGAAAAGATTCATATGATATTCTGTGTCACAAGTGGGTCTCCAATATTGTTCATCCCTGAGTTGGATGGTGATTACTGCCCCTGCATAAACTATAGAGAGCTAAGCCAATAACAATCAGAAACCGATACCTACGTCCACTTACATCTGTTTTACTGGACCAAATTAAGACTGGAGCAATTTTGTTAAAGTTGCATTTGTGTGAACCCTACAATTTGGTCTGAATTAAAGAGGGCGATGGGTGCATGTTGGATTTTAACACTCAATGTTGCCACCCTGTCATGATTCAAAGGAGATTTCCAGCTCTGGCTACTATTTTCCCCCTCCAAACTTACCAAAAGGCAGTTAATCCCTTAAATTAGAGCGCTAGTTGGCACCGCAGTAACTTAAACATGGCTGCCAACATTCTGACACTGCACCAGTATACCGTGTTTAGAAGTCTAGTGTTTTGGGGGAATGACAGTCTGGTGAAGCGCGCTTCAACATTCCACTGTGCACTTCACTGAAGAATTTACTGAAAGAGCACTTGTTTCTCAAGCGTCGTGGAAGTTAGTCAGGGTACTTGTGGAAATAACAGGGTTAGTTTCATCAGAATACTATTTCTTCAAAGAACTAAGGTTATTTTGCTGAAAACTAGCTCATAATATTTAAATTCAGTGCAAGTAATTTTGTGGAGCATTCTCAGTAAACTTAAAGGTGCCCAGCTAGCGTTTTGACCAAGATAAATAGCGAAGCGCGAACATAAATTTTCTCTTTGAACAACTCTCTCGGGAAGTGTTAAAAAGGTTTCTGTTCAGTCGCTTGCCAGCAGCTTCAGAGTCAGTCAGACGCGGGTGTGAACTTTCAACACGCTGCGTCTGTCAGAAAATATCCCAGTGTTAATGACAAGAGTTTAAAGAGTTGTGTGAGGCAGAAATTAAATGCCGGCATGATTCTTCTACGTGGCATGTTTTAACAATTAAGAGGCAATGAAATTAAACGTAGGCACGATTCTTCTACGCGCCATGTTCAACACTAAAAGACAAATAGATTAAACGCAGACACAATCCTTCTACATGCCGCGTTTCCACAATAAAAGGGCAAAAGTATAGTCATAGCAGTTTAAAAGGAATTCTCTCCTAAAATTATTCATTATCGCAAGGCCTGGTGACAAAGTGCATTCTAGTTTAAGACAGAAGACTTGAACATAATTAAATCCGGAGCCCCCAGTACACGGCATCACTTCAGTTCATCCCAGTGAGTAAAGGTTGAGGAAAAGGAAAATTGACAACCCATAATTGAGAATAAAAGACACATATACTTACCTTATCTTCTTGCATTATAGCAGAGCAGAATCAAATGCAGATGGGACCTATAAATGAAAGCAAGAGAACTGAGTGAAGGCTTCTCATAGATACACCACCGACAAACATATGAGAAGAAGTAGGCTCCACAAAAAACCTCAAAGGTTAATAAGTAGAGTTGACCAGTGTAAATGTTTATAGCCAGTAAGATGAAGTAGACGACAAAGCAAAATAGGCAGAGTTTTGGAGCCGTCTCTTCTCTGTCCCCAACCCCTTTCCCCCCTTAGAACTTACCTGTGATGGAACACTAAATACCTATCAGGGAGGTTCTGAGAAGGTCATTGGAACTAAGCGCCATTCTGTTCCTGTGTGGTTCGACTTGAAGTACTAGCCGTGACACACTTTGAGTTTGTCATCATGATTATTGCCTCATCTAACTCACCTACTGCTTTCCAATATTTCATCAATGCTGTGCTTAGACATATATTACACATGTACACTGTTATCTATCTGGATGACATTTTTGTATTTTTAGAACATCTGGGACAACATTGAGACCATATGCAGGAAGTTTTGCTTATTTGAGGAAGCATACTTGTGCACCAGAATCGAGAAATATGTATTTAAAATGTCTCATCTTTCAGTTTTATGATTTATTATATCAGATAAAGAATTACAGATCGAACCTAAAAAAAAAATGTAATGCTGTATGGGAGTGACTCCAACCTTCCAATGTTAAGGAAGTTAAAGAATGTTTTACTTTTGCTAATTTCTGAAGACATTTTATAAATATTCCTCAAGGATAGTTTTGCCTCTCACTACACTAAATATTAGGACATTATCTTGCTGCGCCTTTCAGATAACACAGCTCCCCCATGGTGGCTCAACACTCGGCGAGGCAGGCGACATTAACACAAAACAAACAGCACCTTTAGAAAAGGGTTTTATTTTACAAAATGCAAAGACTCTCTCTTTTAGAATAAGGGTTGGGGTTTTATTTTAGACAATGTTCTCTAACAGAAAGGCTTTCCCAGATGCCAAATGCACAACATTGAAATACACAAAGAGATGTATATGTTTATATGCAAGCAATATTAACACACTTGGTAAATGCAACAGTTAAATGCATGAATAATGGGGGCGCTAGAGGGCGCCAGGCAAGATGGCAGCACCTTAGTGCAGCTCCGCCCGGCTGATCTCCTATCCTCCCAATATCGGCTGAATATTGTGGCATCCAAGTGCCCACATGGTGTGACACCCCCACTGCTGTTGAGGGCTGTTAAGACTGTTGGTGCTTCCTGTGTCACGAGCAATTTGGCGAAGGCTGCCCTGACGGTCGAGCAGCCAAGATGGCGGCTGGTGTTGCGGTGAGCTGAGATTGAGCGCCAGCTGGTGCTTTGCGGGGCAAAAGCACGAAGTGCTACTGCGGCTGAGCCTAGAATCAGCACTACAGGCAGAAGCCGATCCCTACCTCCCTCTATTGCTGTCTTAGGGGGCTCGAGCCTGACCGGAAAATCCTGGATGGCTCTGCACCCTTTTTCAGCTGTTGGCTGGCTGCAGTACTGGTGCAGATGGCCTGAACATCCTGCAGAGCCCACCTGAGGCCCTTGTCTGCTGGCACAGAGGATCGTCTACGCCCGCTGCGGTAGGCGGGGGACGGCTCTTGCCTTGGCCCGTGGCTGTGGAGGTGTGTGCAGGCCGGAGCTCTGGGTCGCGGCCTGTCGGCTGGGGTCTCCGTGCCTGGTGCGCTTAGGCCTGCCTGTTTTGGCTTCCTCCAGGTCTCTGGTTGGGCGGAAGGGAAATGCCCCCTGGTGAATGCTGCACATCCCTCTGCCCTGACCTGTAGCTACTGCCCGGGGACATTTCAATTTGCAGATTTACCCCCGTTTATCGGATATCGCTGCATGAACAGTACCCGGGACATGTGACTCTGGCCGGGAGCCCAGTGAAGCTCGGCATTGTGCAGCTGGTGGGTGCAGAGATCGCCTAGCCACAATAATTCTCCCTGCGGTGGTGCGCTGGAGATAGTGGTTTCAGGCACGTTTCTACTGTGCCACTGGAACACAAAGCTCTCTACACTGAGTACACTTTTGCGACCTATAGCGAGTGCCGTCTACATTTCTACACCGCTCCCCTGAGGTGGCATGCCCTGGATAGCGGAGACCAAGCTACCAATATGTGCCTCTGTTTAAAGGAGTTTTCTGCCCTGTGGTGCATATTTGCAGCCTGTTATGGGGGTTGACCCTGCTGCCACACTACTTTACTGCATAATACTAACGCCTTGTTCTTGCTTCTTTGTACTGGCCTGGCCGTGATTGCACGGGCACAAGGGTTGCATTATACTTGAGTGCAACAGTTGGAGTATCCCTGCCAATAACTTATTGATGTGCCGGAATCCTATTCCTGGCCTGGTGTCTGGGAAATGCACCACAGATGCTTTCGCGAGGATTCTCCCTATGGTGGGAGTGCGTCTTTAATTGTAATTGCCTGTCTGCTATCATTGTGCCCCTGGAGCATGGGACTGTATATAAAGCTTGAACATTAGTGGCCTGCTGGGAGGAATAACTCAAATGTAAGCCTGTAGTACTGCCTTGCACAGTCGCCTCTCACACGTTCTACTGCACTGGCTTGGCTCTGACTGCTGGTGTATTTGGGAGGCTTATACCTTACATCCTGTAGGGAGTGTTCACTGCTGTAGGTTCATTGCACAGTTTGCATCCTGGATCTAGCTTGTTGCTGGTCCTAGCTTCCCAGGTACCTTTGGGGGGTGCTGCATACTGCCGAGACTGTTGTCTCCTACCTATTTCCTTCACCTCTCACTATGGGGAAGCCAGACAAGGTACGGACCCCCCTCACATTTGAGGCGCAAAAGTCAGGCAGGAACCAGAAAAAAGCAGCTTCGGACTCTAAGGCTGATTCACAGGGGAAGGCCCACCCAATTTGGAATCTACGTTGCTGGCAATGCAAAAAAGTATTCAGGCTATTGAGGGTAGTATGTAATCTATGAGTCACAGGCTGGACCATATGTCTTCGCAGCTGGAAAAGCAAAACGCTAGAATGGAACAGAGGTTCTCTACTACGAAAGATGGACTTAGTGAAGTTGCCAGCAAGACCCTCAATATGGAGAAGGTCTTGACGCTCATTCAGGCTAATAACCAAGATTTAGAGACCCGGTGGGTGGTTGCAATGGAACTGGTTATTTATGGGCAGATAGTTAGGATGCACCATATTTCTATGTATGTTCAGTAATCAAGACATAGCTGCTCTGGAGCGCGACTATACTCGCTGTCCCGCCACTGAAAAATCGGCTGCAATCCAGGAGCTAGTGTCGGAACATAATGAGACAATCGACCAGGAAATGAGACCTAGGTCACAAAGGTGCACTGCTCGATATTACGGGGAGGGGGGTTGACCCAGCCACTCGCTAGCACAGAAATTGGCTGTCTCTCGCAGCCAGGCCTACATTACTGAGCTGGTGGACAATGGGGGAGAGGCGCACTTCTGTAACACGGACATTAGTAGGGTGGTCTTAGATTTGTACTCTAAATTATATGGGGATTGAGATCAGCCACCTATTTCTGAGATAAATGACTACCTAGACGATGGTGCATTGGGCTGGCTGTCCCTTAATCAATGGGAGTATCTCACAGTGCCGTTTGACGTAGACGACGTGAAGCAGGCATTCATGTCCCTCCCTACTTGCAATGCGGCGGAAGTTCTATAAAGCTTATGCCTATGATTTGGCTCCACAGATGCTGGAGGTATTTGCTGAGGCATATGAATCTGGCAAGCTGCCTCCCTCCCTTACAGAAGCGTTAATCATAATGCTTTTGAAGCCCGATAAAGCGGTGAATACCTGCAATTCCTATATACCCCTCTCTATTATTAACATAGATGCCAAGATTTTGGCAAAAATGACTGCCACCAGGCTCCAACCCTTGGTCCCTAAATTGGTTCTGCCGGATCATTTGGGCTTTGTGCCCTCCAGATCCACGACATACAACCACCAAACTATTTTTTCCACATTGCATTATTTCGATCGGGATTTTCAAGCGGTGGCTGTGCTGCTCGATGCAGCGAAGGCGTTTGACTCCCTTCAGTTGGAATACATGTCCAACGTCTTGCTGCGAATGGGCTTACCTCAGTTCTTCTTAAAATGGGTTTGCCTCCTATATGATGCACCGGTGGCGCGGATTTGTGTTAATGGCTGGATCTCTGAGGCATTCCCCATCAAATGCGGTACGCAGCAAGGATGCTCACTGTTGCCAATGCTTTTTGCACTGGCATTTGAACCGTTGGACTGTAAGCTGTGGCAGTGACACATTCAGGTGGCATTGCGGTTTCAACAGCGACCCTTATTGGTGTCATTGTATGCTGACGATATGATGCTCTATGTGTGCGAGCCCGCCACATACTTTCCAGAACTACTGAAAGAGTATGTCAGGTTTCAGCGCTTTTCGGGTATAGGCATCAACTGGGCCAAATCTACTGTGTTCCCTCTAATGGCCACTACCAAGGAGATTGAGATGGATTTCCCCTTGCAATGGTCAAATGACTCGGTGAAATACTTGGGCATATGGCTTCATAGAGACCCTGAGGTAGTCATTTCTGATAATTAAGGCCGCGCTGTTGATAAATGTATGGACCGGGCTACACGCTGGGCTAAGCTACCTCTCTCGCTTGCGGATCGAATTCGGATCATAAAAATAAAAATTTTACCCCAACGACTGTATCTGTTTAGAAACATACCTATCTGATTGAATGTTGTGCTATTTAACACGTTACAGTCGGTCCTGCTTGCGTTCATTTGGGGGGGTGGGAAACTCCGGTGTAGCTTGAAAGTTCTAACTCTGCCATTTGAGCGAGGTGGATTTGAGGCCCCAGATTTACGTCTATATTACTTATGCGCTCAGGCTCAGTTTGCACACTTCTGGAATTTTCCCCAGAGGTTTCAACCACACATGGATATTGAGGCAGAGTCTGTCCTTCCCGTGCCCCTGGCTGCAGCTGATGGGAGGGGGGGACCTCAAGTTGAAATCATCCCAGTTCATTGTATGGCATGGGCGTGGAATGCACTAACTAAGAGGGCCAGAGTGGACTACCTATATGCCACTAAACTGCAGATTGCAGCGCATCCTGATATATCTGCTGCATGGGAACAAACCGCCTTTCAAGTGCTGGGTAAGGTAGGGATAACTTGCCTTGGGGATTTGTACAATCAGGGCCAATTCTGAGTGCTTTAGGATTTGCAGAGTCGCCATGGTGCAGGCCTGATGCTGGGATTCACCTATGTGGGGGTGCGACAAGCAATCCGTGACATCTACCCAGAATTCCCGGCCGAACCACATACTTTGCGGACACTGCAGGCGGTGCTAGCATTGGAGTAGCGCAGGGGTCTGATCTCAAAATAATAAAAAGCTTCTTTTAGGGAGACTGAACTGGCATAGTCCCCCTCATATATCAAATGGGCTGCGGTAGTTGGTACCTCCATGTCACTGGTTGAATGGAAATTTTGCTGTGTATTGACCTGACGACTAACGGCGAACTGTAATCTCTGAATAATTAATTTTAAATATCTGCATCAACTCTATCATACCCTGCTTCAGCTACTCCGTTTTGGACTTAGGGACAGTGCGCGCTGTGTGCATTGTGGACAGGATGTCGTAGATTTCCTGCGGTAGTTGGTACCTCCATGTCACTGGTTGAATGGAAATTTTGCTGTGTATTGACCTGACGACTAACGGCGAACTGTAATCTCTGAATAATCAATTTTAAATATCTGCATCAACTCTATCATACCCCGCTTCAGCTACTCCATTTTGGACTTAGGGACAGTGCGAGCTGTGTGCATTGTAGACAGGATGTCGTAGATTTCCTGCGCTTGGCCTGGAAGTGTGCAGGTATCGCCAATTTTTAGGCAAAGGTCACTCAAGTGCTCACAGATGTTGTGATGGAGCCTGTTGCATGTTTGCCTGCCGTATGTCTGCTGGGATGGGTACATAAGTTTAAATCATGTAGCAGGAGACTCGTAGCCATTTACACGTTGTTTGCTAAGCGAGCTGTAGCGCAGAGGTGTGGGGCTAAAGCTGTTCCAACAGTGAAGCAGTTGATCCGGGACCTATTGTACTGTAGGGACCAATTCGACACTTATGCGGAGGAACTACTGGAGGCCTTTCGCCACAAGGATTACTGGGCCCCCCTTACGGGGTGTTTACTTGGAAAGCCAGACTTATGCTGAGATACCATAAGAAGTGCTAGGCTGTATATGGGGAGAACATGGACTGTTAGAATATATGCTGCATGACACCTTGAAGGGCTACCCAAGTTTTATTGAAATGCTATTCACAGTGCCGCAGGGTGGAGGTGGATGGAGGGATTGTTCATTGTGGGTTAAGTTCTGTAATCGAAATACAGCTTGTTTTGATATCCTGTGACGGAAAAACAACAGTGGAATGCTGAACCCCATGTTGGGGTGTCTTATGTTTTTACTGCCTTAAACCTGATCAATAAAGATAAATTAAAAAAATGCATGAATAACACCATGAATAAACAAGTAGCAAATAATATGGGATATCACTCAAGAAAGTATAATATGCTGGACGTCCTCCAAGAGATCAGAAAGATATATATACACTAGATACATCAAATAATTAATTTTGGGATGTGCACCTCAACTCATTCACACATCACAAAGAAAACACCTCAAACGATCAAAGCCACTGGCCAAACATCACAATGACAAAAATCAAAACTCAACACTTCACCTGGTACAAACACTACTTCTTAGCCCACTCCTGACCGGGGGATTAACAGCCGTGGTTAAGAGTCTCAGCAACCAGAGTTCTGCTCTAAAGTAGACACGTCCGTCCCGATTCGGATTCCAAAATTCCGGATTCTAAGTCAACAACCCTCAGCTTTATAATTTCAAAACACACTAGAAGGTTCAAGAGAAAGCGTCCCCCCTGAGCCAAAGGAATCCTACCAGAACTGGCCAGCTTCCAAGCAAGCATTCCAATGGCAGGAAGGAATTCTCACATTCCCTCTCCAATCTTGCATGTTCCAGCCTTTATCTTGCCGAAGCTCACGAAAGCCTTCCAGGGTACATTTAATAATCTCTCACAAAACAATCCTTGAACTGGATTAACTCAAACAACTTGCAAGCGCTGCTGTGCACACAGAAGAGCTGAAGACACGCAGAGTCGGAAAACGGGATGACATGAGACCATGTCAAAGCCAATAGTAAGAACTTGATAATACTCATCAATGTACAACACAATGCACATTTGTGCACTACTGCTTATACATTCACATACTTCATCTCTCAATGTGCACCACAGTGTACATTTGTGTACCACTGCTCACAGCAAGTACATTCCACACCTCTCTCTCCCTCTCATGCTTTCAAATGCACATCCCACACATTCTGTTCTTGGCCAGGCTGTTCTACTCAGTGACAGCTCCCACTGAAAGACTGCAAGATTACAAGAAAGAAACTTTTAAGAGAAACAAGGCATGTGCAGGACATCCTACATTCAGGCTTGGGTAAAATAGCACACCAAAGTCAATGAAAATATTGGTAGTCAAAGGTCATCACAGTGTGTTAGACCACAAGAGTGCCGATAGTACTAAACAGAGCTAAAGCTTAGATCTAGTTGATAGGCATCTAGTTTGTGGGACTAGTGAGAGAGTGCACCTAGGTAGGATGGATCAGGCTACTTCCCAACCACATCCATTATTTGAGGAAAAAAAGAGGCCGCTGGTGGCTAGATATATGTTAAGTTGGTACAATTGCAGTAATTTTGGGGAGGTGTTGTGGGGACATTGTGTTTTGAGAAAATAAATATTGAAATTAAAAAAAAACAATTCACTCAACTTTGTGTGTCAGTGTTCCCAATGAGATTCCTGCTGTGAATAGCATTGGCATCCTGCTGTTAATGGTGTGCTCCCACATTTTCCCAATGCCTCATCATTACTGTCATGTGGCTTCATTGCAATGGTGTGCAGCAGTGGTTCTTAACATGAGTATAGAAGCCAAAATGTTAAGAACCACTGTTGTGCAGCATACTGAATAGGATTGTAGTGTTGCACACCATACCGGGGAAAAGTTCAGCGCACTTCCCTTTTCATGTACTTCACATGAAACAAGTCTTTTTGAGTTCTTGCGCACACTCATTGGCACTGTGTGTCCAGCAGAGCTACTGATTGAATGCTGTTTGTGCCACAGTTTTTACTGCAGTAGCTACCACCACTGACAGATGTGGTGGTATCAGAAATCAGGGCTGTTAGATCTGGGGGTCTCTAGTTGGCAATGGTTATCACCTTTTTCCAAATAGGGACCCTTACTTCTAAGTTAGCATAAGGGGATTACACTCCTTAATAACCCCTGCTCACCCCCTTGCTAGCTTGGCACGAGGAGACAGGCTTATCTCAGAGACAGTGTTAAGCATTTATGAATATACACAGTAATACAGTGAAAACACTATAGATGGACACAACACAGGTTTTATAAAAATATGTATTCGTCATGTAGACTTAACACAAGACCACAAACGACAAAAATCCACAATACTACACTTAAGATTACTTAAAAGATTATTAAAGTCTCTTAGTTCAAGTTGATGGTAAATGCGACAAAGTTCTCAACGAAGTACCTGGATGCGTAACGCAAAGTGAACAAAAGGCTTGCAAAAGGGGAGATGCGTTGGTTCCATGACCCGGGGGAACGGTTGCGTCCTTCCTCAATGCTTGCGCAGAGTAGGGGACTCCTCGTGAGCCTTACCGGTGTGGAGGAGATGCGTAGATTCTCGGCCTGCGGGCCCGTTGCGGTGCGCAAGATGGCTCCTTGATGCGATGCGACGATCCGGTTGCGATGCGAGAAGATGGCGACCTTGATGCGGCGATGCGATGACGATGCAATGACGCCCTGGCAGCCTTGCGATGACTCTGTACTTTGGAGCCGCGACAGGCCCTGCGACGTGCTTCTCCGGTGATGCAATGGTGACTCTCTCGATGGCGTCACGCTTCTCCGGTGATGCGACAGCAGGCAGCTGCAATGAACACATGCTTCCAGGGAGATGCGGCAAAGGCTCGCTTCTCCGGCCTTGCGACGATTTCAGCTGCGACGGCTACATGCTTCTTCCTGATGCGTCGCGCTTCCAGCTCCCAGCGGCACGCAAGTGATTGGAGTCAGAATTCCCAGCAAGGAAATTCAGGAAGGAGCTGGAGGTGAAGTCTTTTTGTCAGTGAGACTCCAGCAGAAGGCAAGCACAGTTCAAACCCTTGGAGAATATTATGTAGATGAAAGTCCTTACAAAGTTCCTTCTCATTTCCCTTGGCAATGAAGCAACCACTGCAGGCCAACCGAGCAAACAGAGGGGCAGTCCAAACTCCTGCAGCTTCCTTGGTCCTTCTCCTTGGCAGAAAGGTTTCTTGTTCCAGAAGTGATCTAATTTCTTGGGATCAGGGTCCCAATATTTATACCCCAATGTTGACATGACTATCTTCTTCCTTTCACTGTGCAGGGCAGAGACATCAGACAAGCCAAAGGGGGTGGATCCAGCATTGTAGAGGGAAGGCCCAGCCCTATTCAGGTCTCAGGTGCAATTCCTCCCTCCCATCTACATTCAGATCTCTCTATTCACCACTGGGCTGCCCCAGCCTGTCTCCTGGAATTCCCCAGCCCTGTCACACACAAACCCAGACAAGGAATACACAACCCAGCAGAGGCAGGCTCAAATGGTTAGGCAAGCAAATACCTGCTTTCTAAAAGTGGTATTTGCAAACACAGGATATTAAAATAAACTTTACTAAAAAATTTATTTTATTATTCTGAGTTCAGGCATACTAAATTCGAATTTCTACCATGTTCCCTGAGTCAGTTAGGATTATAGGAATGTAATAATCTAATTGCCCATTCTAGCCTATGAGAACAGGTAGCCTTCAATAGTGAAAAACGAAAATGGCTGTAATTCGCTATTAGAACATGCTACACACATCAGGGCATGTCCTACCTTATACTTACAATTCACCCTGCCTTTGGGCCTACCATAGGGGTGTCTAATATGAAGCAAAGGGAAGGTTTTGGGACTGGCAAGTGGGTGCACTTGGCCAAGTCGACATGGCGGTGCTAGACTGCCCATAGGCCTTGCAATGGCAGGCCTGTATCTGGGTGGCACAACCAGTGCTGCAACCCCACCAGCAGCATTTTGTTTACAAGCCCTGGGCACACATGGTGCACTGTACTAGGGGCTGATGGATAAACCAAATAACCCAATCATGGAATCCAATTAGTATATCAATTTAACATGGGCAGCACTTGCCCTGTGGCACCGATTAGCAGTGGCACAGTGCCCAAAGCATAAATCCAACAAAAAAATATCATGACAGAGGATGTAATCCGTCAAAATGGAAGGGAGACTCACGCCAATGATGTCAGGTCTAACACACGCCTCCTTAGATAGTCATGGTCACCTATGGAGTAAAAGCCACACTTTAGAGATCACAATTACTAATTCTATGTTCAGGTTCATCAGGGCCTTTATAATTATCTGATTCTTTACCTCAACATTTATGCAGGCTATTGTTGGATCACTATGACAATTGGTACCCCACTACTTTTTGTGTAATAGTGTCAACTCTAGTGCCATAGTGTGCGTACATCATTGGAATATCATTTGGAACTCTGATGCCCCCCACACAGGTTATTTGGTGATAGTGAGTAACACATTGTTCATGGAATGTGGGCATGACACTATACATGAACATCACACTGTTTATGGAATCCTTAGGGTGGTCTTCCCCCAACTTCCCAACTTTGTGCCTGCTTACCTCCACTTTTGCTGTATCATTTTGTTGGGCTTAGGACACTTACCACTGCTAACCAGTGCTAAAGTGCATCTGCTTCTCTTCTAAACATGGTAACATTGGTGTATACATAAATGACATATTTAGGTTTCCTGTTAGACCTTTGTAAAGTTGTATACCATGTACCCAGGACCTGTAATCTAAATGCTACTAGTGGACCTGCAGGACTGATTGTACCACCCACACAAGTAGCCTTTCAAACCTAGGACCTGACATTTTTCTGCTCCTACTGCTCTATGTACCTTGCATCCTGTCTCCAATACGCGTCTGGGCTGGGTGCCAGCTACAGCATGGGCATTGTCTCGAGAGAGTCACAAATACTGGAATGATGGGTGTGACAGAGGAGTCCCCTGCATTCATCTGGTAGCCTTTGTAGGCAGGAGGGGGAGTAGGAGCAGACTTACATCTGAACATGCAGTGTCCTGTGTCCCACACAAAGGGCTCATTACACCCCACAGATAGCCTGGCAGAGAGGGCTGGAATGAAGGGAGACTTTGGAACTTCAGGGAGCTGATTCGAAGTCACCCTTAGTTCAAAGGCACATTTGGGCATAAGTACTGGGGCTCTGACCATACCGAGACAGTACACTACTGGAGCTGTGAAGAATTCTGCAAGGAGTAAGGATTAATGTGCTACAAAGATTGCCACTCTGCTTGACTGAGTATTCTAAGAAACTGATTCACTACTATGCTGAGTTGGCCTGCTGCCAGCTGTTCTCTGCCCTGTTGAGGACAAAGACTGGATTCATCTCACTTGAACCCAGAGTGACTCCAAGGGCTTGCTGGCTTGCCTTCTGTGTTCTAAAATCTCATGATCATAAAATACTTCTTGCAACTCTGCTGGTGCTGCCTGACTCTGCCATCTGTGAGTCCCTCCTTGCTTGAAGTGCCCCCTCCAGTCCTGGGACTCAGAAGTGGGTTCTGCAGATGTTCAGCTAGAAAATTGACGCATCGTCATTACAGTGCCAATCGAAAGCGACACAGCGCCCTTTAATGCTGACTCACTGGCGATCTGAAGACATCTCTGCGCAGCTCACTGATGTGGGACCGACTGTGATGTTTGACAATGGCGTAGTGCCGATCCAAGGTCCTGACTGTGGGGCTTGCTTCGACTCATCAACCTGACTGCATGAATCAGAACCAATGCATAATACTCTGAATGTTTTACTCCATCCAAGGTACTTTGTCGGCAGGACCTGTTTGAGTCCTGTAGCCGGACTGCCCTCTGTTGTGGCTGTCCTGAACTTTGAATTTACCCCAGTCTAGCGCAGTGTAAAGTAACCTTTTAGAGCTATGGACTTCAAAGCATATTTTTTGGTCTATTCTTTAAAAATTCATAACTCTGGTTCTACTTATTGGATTGTTGTTCTTTTGGTTTTGTTTCACTCAGATAAATATTCTCTGTTTGTCTAAACCTGTGTGCAGCATTTTTGTGGTGTTTTCATTGTGTTATTGTGTGTGTGTTGCACAAATACTTTACACAGTGTCTGTTTAGATAAGAGTGACTGCTCTGTGCCAAGCTACCAAAGGGTGAGCATAGGTTATCTTTTAGTTTGTATCTAGCTTACCCTGACTAGAGTGGTGATTCTTGCTTGGACAGGGTGCATACCTCTGCCAACCAGAAACCGCAATTCTAACATTTGCGTTTGTGTGTTGTAGAACCGGCTTTTTGGAGACCCCCCCCACCCCACTAGGAGAGTCAAAGCCAGTGGTGCAGGGGACACCTTAAAATCTACGGTTTCTTCTTGCTCAAATCATACATTACCAAAGAGACCAGGACAACCAGCCGTAGAGGGAAGTAGGTTATTCATTAGCTCGAGCTAAGGACAGAGGTCCCGAAATGGTACAAAGACAATTCTACAGAGACTGCTGCTTTTACTATACAGCTTATACATATTTATAGGGCTAGCCACACCCATTTGTACAATACACAGTTCCACCTTTTGATAAGTTCCTCATTCTGACAAGCTCTTCGTCAGTATTGTGGTGCAATCGTGGTCAAGGGACATCTATTCTCTGATTGCACAATGTCCACAGCCCCGTGCTTCCTTGCCCAACTGGTGTCGTCATGGGGCACAGCCTTGTGCTTCCTCTATTAGTTGGTGTGGTCACAGTGCACAGCCTCGCGCTTCCTCTGTCAGTTGGTGTGGCCACAGGGCAGCTGGTCGTGACAGGTTGAGTTACAAACAATGGACAGGATGTGGCTGAGACTCTGGCACAACTGGGGGGGTGAGGCACACAGGCAGCTTCTCAGAATCGGCTCGACCACTAGGAGCAGGGAGGGTTGGGCAAGTTTCAACAGGGACGTGGAAAGCAATTCTTCATCAGGACCGAGAGCATGGTAACACAAAATGGAGTCATGTGGGTTATTTTAAAATACAGTTCAACAGTCCCTCCTTTTGCCATGCAGACGCAACAATCAGTCGTCATCCAGGTCAATGTCCATCATCTCCTGGACCTCTTTCTCGATCATCATTATGGCATTGTGATGTAGAATTTCACAGAATAAAAACTGTTTCTTGTCCTTTTGGGGCATAATAAATACAAGGTGATTGGGAGAGAAATTTAACCTAATATAATAGGTGGTCACGGCATTAGTGTTGTTAGAGCTCTTCTTTCCAGTGTCCTTTTACAGTGGGCCATCACTGGAAGGCACCCATTGTTCATCTTAGCGTTGGCCCTGTTGAGCACCGGCGATGGAGCTATGCGTCCAGCTTGGATCCAGATTCCACGTTGCAGGGCGAGGTCGTTCTTTCTCTGGGATCACAATCCCTTTTCCCTAACTAATTCATCGCTGGTACCTTAGACAGGGTACCCACACCTTATTCTTTATCCGTGAAATCCATCCCTACTAACCCTATCCTATCTTTGTGAATTGTTCTTTCATCAAGTTGATAAAAAAAAACCCATGTGAAAAAGTGGGTTTGGGGGAGCCAAAGGAAGAGAGGGTGGAGTGGGGTCAGACTGTAGATGGACCAAGTGGGACAGAGGCTCCGCACAAGTGAGCCCACAAATTAGGCCCAATGGGCTGAGACTTCAGGTACAAGTAGACCAACAGGCTGGGGATTTTTGGACAGCCGTTCTTTCTTTCATTCTCCTTGTCCTTGTTAGTGCCTCGTCCAGCATATCTTTGCTCTGCGGCTCCACCTTGGTCATGGTCATAGGTATTCCATGCCTTGCAGTCAGGCTGTGCATCTCGTCTGACCTCTCTCTTCCAATGACTGGAGGGCATTCTTGAATCTAGCAGTGAGTATAAAACAAATTTTTAGAGAACTGGCAGGGGAAGATGTTACACAATTTAGTTTTCTCTCTCAACCCCCAAGCAGCTGAGGAAATACGTATCATTTACTAAAAAGGAGGATACAGTTGATCTTTGCATCTGTGTATATTATTCATTCGTGAAATTTCAGTGTTGTGCAGGTCTACAAACACCTATAGGAATTTCCAGCGTACATATTATCTTTTGTGTCCATCGCTTTCACATTTATGGCTGTTGCAGGAAATCTTAAATTATTAATTATATAGCCTGTGAAATTCAAACTGACTTTTCCAGCAAAAATAAACCCGTTGTTACTAAGCAAATTCCTGCAGGGCTACATTTTCTTCAAGATCTCACAACAATAAAAAGTGTGATGCGTTATTGTCATGGGCCTACAGGTACCCTTCCTAGTATTGTGCATCATAATAGTACACAGGCTGAGCGTTGTCTCATCCTTTCAATGATTCTTACTTTCAACTAAACATCTTGACCTCAGTACCCATTCAGCAGAGCTTACTACAACATTCCTTTCACTTTAGTTCAAATAATTTTTTATAAATATTATTCTTATTTCTCCATTATCTTTTACAACCTGGCTACTTCATTAGTTAATGAAGGACTTGCAATGTCCCTACAACTAAAAAAAACCAGGACTTTTCACAAAATTAGAAGAAGGACTATGATTTTACTTCAAGCGATGAGCGTGCTCCTCAGCAGAGAATTACAGAACAGTCAATAAGAACATGCGCTTGCCTGTTAATTAAATAGTTTTCTTGAAACACCTGCTAACTATCCCTCTTTTGCAGAACAAGAAAAACGACTCCGATCATTTTTAGTCGACTCTTTTCAAAAACCAGGACATGAGCTACATTTCTTGAAATTTGCTGGGACAGCTGGTTAAAAACTGGGACCGTCCTGGCCAAACGGGGACGTCTGATCACTCTACTTATATGCAATGTGTGTGGTAACATGAACGATGGTGGTGGTGCCACTAAGGCATTAAAAATGAAAGCCACCGACATATAGCTTCCTTTTTAAGGGTCCGATCAGTCGTCATACCCATCCTTTCATTGTCAGCCAATTAAATTCCATCATTTTACCGAAAGGAGGGGTAGTAACATGGCAAAATATGGTATTTTGTTTCTGTCAATTCGTTCGAACACTGTTGTGTTAAAGCCAATTAGACGTGTACTTGTGAAGTACAGTGTCGTCATTTATTAAAAAGTGAAATCACAGCATTCTGTGAAGCGAACGGCTAAGAGTGAGTCCACCCAGTTGTCATATGGAATTGATCCCAGCATATGAGAGAGAGAGAGAGAGAGAGAGAGAGAGAGAGAGAGAGAGAGAGAGAGAGAGAGAGAGAGAGAGAGAGACTAATACTTACAGTGGGGTCCCCTAATCAACTGCGTGAGGAACCATAACTGTAATTACAGTGTCAAGGACCAGGCCAGCAGGTTGGGGAATTGATATGGCAGCTTCAGCTGCTGCTCTCAAGCAGCTGGGTAGTGCATGGGCTACAAGATCTAGTAATGCAAATAAATATGCACAGGGGCGTTGTCTGTCACCTAAACACTGTGTTAGCACTGACAATGCACAACCATTATGCTCGTGTACAAAAAGCAAACAAAGGGCTTCAGATGACATGGGGTGCCTAGCACCGGGCCGAACACAAAGCTGTTTTCAGTTATTCAAATGCATGCTGGCACTCATTTCTCCAGGGGAGTGGGTGAGGAACATCTTTAAGTGTGAGGGTCAATAAAGGTTTAATGAGTAAAGAAAAATTGGTTATCCACTGGCGGCAGTAGGAGGTGATACCAATGAAAGCACGGGTCTCCTTCTGCGTCTTTGGTGGGAACATTTTACTGATTTTTTGTATTCGTTCAGGGGTGAGGCGGCGTCCCTCCTTCGGCAGGAGATGACCTAAGTAGGTCACCTCATGTCGACAGTATTGGAGTTTGGATAAAGAAACTTTGTGATTGAACTGGGCCAGATGTACAATGAGAACAGTGACAATAAGTATTTATTATTATTGTTATTATATTTTATTATTATTTTCTTGGATCAAAATATATATTTTAAGGAAAGTAAGAGCATGAAAGCATGCAAGAAAGTCACTTAATATGCCACACAATCATTATTTTTGTGTTTTACATAATCACTCCGTGCGATTTCATTATTTTTTAATGGAAGATTTCTCACCTTCGAATAATTGCGCTTTTCATTCTTTAGTGAAATGTAATTCTAGTTGTATTTTGGAAAGTCATCTGTTTCTCTTCGTTATAGTATCAATCACAAAACAACATGAAGCTGACTCTAACCCTTTCATTCCCCACCCTTGTGGAGCACGGGAGCGTGGATAGTGTTAATGGGTCAGGGCCGCTTTTTTTACTTCCCTTTGTTTCCCCCTTTGTTTTAAGAAAAACACGAACGGCTTTGTCTGAGCTTAATGCCCATGGTTCAAATACTGAAAGAGACAGTTTCCGTAATACAATGCACGGTTATGATCAGCATGAAAGCAGCACCTTTATCAACACTGCCGTTTCCCTGCGCAGAAACACTCTTAAAATAGATAGAAGATTGGCGACGAGGACAACGTTCTGCACAAACACTGCAAAAGCACAGTGTGCGGAATGGCGTCAAATAATCAAGGGAAAATCGATGTTATTTAGTGGTAATTTGAATTTAAAAAAATCAGAAACATTATCATATCAAACGATTCACACAAGGGCATGGGATGGAAAGAAAACAAAAATGCACCACGATTGTTGCCTGAAAACGGAACGTGGATCTTGTTCCTGACAAAAATGGTGTCACATTTTGGACAGTTCCCACACAAAATCAGACAAAGAATGCCCAAAATCACCAATAGTGTACCAGAGAGAAACGATGTTCAGCCCAACTTCTATATAAATGCAAAATCTAAAATTGGCACAAAGATAAAAATAGTTTTTAATGAGAGTCATGTAGATGTCATGTTCTCTCTGCCAGTGTGATTTTGTACCTTAGTGGTCCGAAAATGGTCATAAACAAAGGCTCCGCACTGGAGGACCCTTGCAGTGAACACAAAAGATCACCTTCGCTGGAGCATTGTTTGCAGGCCTGAGACGGGCTAGGAAGAGACAGCCATTGAAATGCGAGAGTTTTGAAATAAGGATCGGCTTGATAAGTTCAAATACAAATAGACCTGAATTGCAATTAGCAGCGATTCCTCACAGTTTCCCCTGCGCAGGGAGTGGATGCTGCCGTCAATTCAGGCAGATTTGCCTGGAAATCAAACTTGTTTCCTTTACGGCCACTCTTAACAGATGTGGGCAGCGTCTGCTATGAAAATGAGATTTATGACCTTGGGCTAATTCCTGGCTGTGTGTTTATTCAGCATGCCTGCCGGCTCGGTGCGGAGCCAGGGCTGGCCAGACCTCGAGTGACCTAGCATGGACGGGCACTGGAGGCATGGCTTGGCAAAGCGAGCGGGGATCTGGTGAAGTGTGGCTCCGTGGACAGTGGCAGGAGCAGTGGCCGCGGGATATACAACTAATACAATTCGAATTCAGAGTTACCGTGCAATGGGGAGGCGCTTCATACACATTTCATCCCAAAGCATCACAGCCTCATGTCAAAGTCCTACCTATGAATATCGCATTTTGTATGGCTACAGACATAATGCTTACTTGCTGTACATACAGTGTAGTGTACACTTTCAGACAGCAGGCTAAATGTATCATAAAATACTTCTTGCAACTCTGCTGGTGCTGCCTGACTCTGCCATCTGTGAGTCCCTCCTTGCCTGAAGTGCCCCCTCCAGTCCTGGGACTCAGAAGTGGGTTCTGCAGATGTTCAGCTAGAAAATTGACGCATCGTCATTACAGTGCCAATCGAAAGCGACACAGCGCCCTTTAATGCTGACTCACTGGCGATCTGAAGACATCTCTGCGCAGCTCACTGATGTGGGACCGACTGTGATGTTTGACAATGGCGTAGTGCCGATCCAAGGTCCTGACTGTGGGGCTTGCTTCGACTCATCAACCTGACTGCATGAATCAGAACCAATGCATAATACTCTGAATGTTTTACTCCATCCAAGGTACTTTGTCGGCAGGTCCTGTTTGAGTCCTGTAGCCGGACTGCCCTCTGTTGTGGCTGTCCTGAACTTTGAATTTACCCCAGTCTAGCGCAGTGTAAAGTAACCTTTTAGAGCTATGGACTTCAAAGCATATTTTTTGGTTTATTCTTTAAAAATTCATAACTCTGGTTCTACTTATTGGATTGTTGTTCTTTTGGTTTTGTTTCACTCAGATAAATATTCTCTGTTTGTCTAAACCTGTGTGCAGCATGTTTGTGGTGTTTTCATTGTGTTATTGTGTGTGTGTTGCACAAATACTTTACACAGTGTCTGTTTAGATAAGAGTGACTGCTCTGTGCCAAGCTACCAAAGGGTGAGCATAGGTTATCTTTTAGTTTGTATCTAGCTTACCCTGACTAGAGTGGTGATTCTTGCTTGGACAGGGTGCATACCTCTGCCAACCAGAAACCGCAATTCTAACATTTGCGTTTGTGTGTTGTAGAACCGGCTTTTTGGAGACCCCCCCCCACCCCACTAGGAGAGTCAAAGCCAGTGGTGCAGGGGACACCTTAAAATCTACGGTTTCTTCTTGCTCAAATCATACATTACCAAAGAGACCAGGACAACCAGCCGTAGAGGGAAGTAGGTTATTCATTAGCTCGAGCTAAGGACAGAGGTCCCGAAATGGTACAAAGACAATTCTACAGAGACTGCTGCTTTTACTATACAGCTTATACATATTTATAGGGCTAGCCACACCCATTTGTACAATACACAGTTCCACCTTTTGATAAGTTCCTCATTCTGACAAGCTCTTCGTCAGTATTGTGGTGCAATCGTGGTCAAGGGACATCTATTCTCTGATTGCACAATGTCCACAGCCCCGTGCTTCCTTGCCCAACTGGTGTCGTCATGGGGCACAGCCTTGTGCTTCCTCTATTAGTTGGTGTGGTCACAGTGCACAGCCTCGTGCTTCCTCTGTCAGTTGGTGTGGCCACAGGGCAGCTGGTCGTGACAGGTTGAGTTACAAACAATGGACAGGATGTGGCTGAGACTCTGGCACAACTGGGGGGGTGAGGCACACAGGCAGCTTCTCAGAATCGGCTCGACCACTAGGAGCAGGGAGGGTTGGGCAAGTTTCAACAGGGACGTGGAAAGCAATTCTTCATCAGGACCGAGAGCATGGTAACACAAAATGGAGTCATGTGGGTTATTTTAAAATACAGTTCAACAGTCCCTCCTTTTGCCATGCAGACGCAACAATCAGTCGTCATCCAGGTCAATGTCCATCATCTCCTGGACCTCTTTCTCGATCATCATTATGGCATTGTGATGTAGAATTTCACAGAATAAAAACTGTTTCTTGTCCTTTTGGGGCATAATAAATACAAGGTGATTGGGAGAGAAATTTAACCTAATATAATAGGTGGTCACGGCATTAGTGTTGTTAGAGCTCTTCTTTCCAGTGTCCTTTTACAGTGGGCCATCACTGGAAGGCTCCCATTGTTCATCTTAGCGTTGGCCCTGTTGAGCACCGGCGATGGAGCTATGCGTCCAGCTTGGATCCAGATTCCACGTTGCAGGGCGAGGTCGTTCTTTCTCTGGGATCACAATCCCTTTTCCCTAACTAATTCATCGCTGGTACCTTAGACAGGGTACCCGCACCTTATTCTTTATCCGTGAAGTCCATCCCTACTAACCCTATCCTATCTTTGTGAATTGTTCTTTCATCAAGTTGATAAAAAAAACCATGTGAAAAAGTGGGTTTGGGGGAGCCAAAGGAAGAGAGGGTGGAGTGGGGTCAGACTGTAGATGGACCAAGTGGGACAGAGGCTCCGCACAAGTGAGCCCACAAATTAGGCCCAATGGGCTGAGACTTCAGGTACAAGTAGACCAACAGGCTCGGGGCTTTTGGACAGCCGTTCTTTCTTTCATTCTCCTTGTCCTTGTTAGTGCCTCGTCCAGCATATCTTTGCTCTGCGGCTCCACCTTGGTCATGGTCATAGGTTTTCCATGCCTTGCAGTCAGGCTGTGCATCGCGTCTGACCTCTCTCTTCCAATGACTGGAGGGCATTCTTGAATCTAGCAGTGAGTATAAAACAAATTTTTAGAGAACTGGCAGGGGAAGATGTTACACAATTTAGTTTTCTCTCTCAACCCCAAGCAGCTGAGGAAATACGTATCATTTACTAAAAAGGAGGATACAGTTGATCTTTGCATCTGTGTATATTATTCATTCGGGAAATTTCAGTGTTGTGCAGGTCTACAAACACCTATAGGAATTTCCAGCGTACATATTATCTTTTGTGTCCATCGCTTTCACATTTATGGCTGTTGCAGGAAATCTTAAATTATTAATTATATAGCCTGTGAAATTCAAACTGACTTTTCCAGCAAAAATAAACCCGCTGTTACTAAGCAAATTCCTGCAGGGCTACATTTTCTTCAAGATCTCACAACAATAAAAAGTGTGATGCGTTATTGTCATGGGCCTACAGGTACCCTTCCTAGTATTGTGCATCATAATAGTACACAGGCTGAGCGTTGTCCCATCCTTTCAATGTTTCTTACTTTCAACTAAACATCTTGACCTCAGTACCCATTCAGCAGGGCTTACTACAACATTCCTTTCACTTTAGTTCAAATAATTTTTTATAAATATTATTCTTATTTCTCCATTATCTTTTACAACCTGGCTACTTCATTAGTTAATGAAGGACATGCAATGTCCCTACAACTAAAAAAAAACAGGACTTTTCACAAAATTAGAAGAAGGACTATGATTTTACTTCAAGCGATGAGCGTGCTCCTCAGCAGAGAATTACAGAACAGTCAATAAGAACATGCGCTTGCCTGTTAATTAAATAGTTTTCTTGAAACACCTGCTAACTATCCCTCTTTTGCAGAACAAGAAAAACTACTCCGATCATTTTTAGTCGACTCTTTTCAAAAACCAGGACATGAGCTACATTTCTTGAAATTTGCTGGGACAGCTGGTTAAAAACTGGGACCGTCCTGGCCAAACGGGGACGTCTGATCACTCTACTTATATGCAATGTGTGTGGTAACATGAACGATGGTGGTGGTGCCACTAAGGCATTAAAAATGAAAGCCACCGACATATAGCTCCCTTTTTAAGGGTCCGATCAGTCGTCATACCCATCCTTTCATTGTCAGCCAATTAAATTCCATCATTTTACCGAAAGGAGGGGTAGTAACATGGCAAAATATGGTATTTTGTTTCTGTCAATTCGTTCAAACACTGTTGTGTTAAAGCCAATTAGACGTGTACTTGTGAAGTACAGTGTCGTCATTTATTAAAAAGTGAAATCACAGCATTCTGTGAAGCGAACGGCTAAGAGTGAGTCCACCCAGTTGTCATATGGAATTGATCCCAGCATATGAGAGAGAGAGAGAGAGAGAGAGAGAGAGAGAGAGAGAGAGAGAGAGACACTAATACTTACAGTGGGGTCCCCTAATCAACTGCGTGAGAAACCATAACTGTAATTACAGTGTCAAGGACCAGGCCAGCAGGTTGGGGAATGGATATGGCAGCTTCAGCTGCTGCTCTCAAGCAGCTGGGTAGTGCATGGGCTACAAGATCTAGTAATGCAAATAAATATGCACAGGGGCATTGTCTGTCACCTAAACACTGTGTTAGCACTGACAATGCACAACCATTATGCTCGTGTACAAAAAGCAAACAAAGGGCTTCAGATGACTAGGGGTGCCTAGCACCGGGCCGAACACAAAGCTGTTTTCAGTTATTCAAATGCATGCTGGCACTCATTTCTCCAGGGGAGTGGGTGAGGAACATCTTTAAGTGTGAGGGTCAATAAAGGTTTAATGAGTAAAGAAAAATTGGTTATCCACTGGCGGCAGTAGGAGGTGATATCAATGAAAGCACGGGTCTCCTTCTGCGTCTTTGGTGGGAATATTTTACTGATTGTTTGTATACGTTCAGGGGTGAGGCGGCGTCCCTCCTTCGGCAGGAGATGACCTAAGTAGGTCACCTCATGTCGACAGTATTGGAGTTTGGATAAAGAAACTTTGTGATTGAACTGGGCCAGATGTACAATGAGAACAGTGACAATAAGTATTTATTATTATTGTTATTATATTTTATTATTATTTTCTTGGATCAAAATATATATTTTAAGGAAAGTAAGAGCATGAAAGCATGCAAGAAAGTCACTCCGTGCAATTTCATTATTTTTTAATGGAACATTTCTCACCTTCGAATAATTGCGCTTTTCATTCTTTAGTGAAATGTAATCTAGTTGTATTTTGGAAAGTCATCTGTTTCTCTTCGTTATAGTATCAATCACAAAACAACATGAAGCTGACTCTAACCCTTTCATTCCCCACCCCTGTGGAGCACGGGAGCGTGGATAGTGTTAATGGGTCAGGGCCGCTTTTTTTACTTCCCTTTGTTTCCCCCTTTGTTTTAAGAAAAACACGAACGGCTTTGTCTGAGCTTAATGCCCATGGTTCAAATACTGAAAGAGATAGTTTCCGTAATACAATGCACGGTTATGATCAGCATGAAAGCAGCACCTTTATCAACACTGCCGTTTCCCTGCGCAGAAACACTCTTAAAATAGATAGAAGATTGGCGACGAGGACAACGTTCTGCACAAACACTGCAAAAGCACAGTGTGCGGAATGGCGTCAAATAATCAAGGGAAAATCGATGTTATTTAGTGGTAATTTGAATTTAAAAAAATCAGAAACATTATCATATCAAACGATTCACACAAGGGCATGGGATGGAAAGAAAACAAAAATGCACCACGATTTTTGCCTGAAAACGGAACGTGGATCTTGTTCCTGACAAAAATGGTGTCACATTTTGGACAGTTCCCACACAAAATCAGACAAAGAATGCCCAAAATCACCAATACTGTACCAGAGAGAAACGATGTTCAGCCCAACTTCTACATAAATGCAAAATCTAAAATTGGCACAAAGATAAAAATAGTTTTTAATGAGAGTCATGTAGATGTCATGTTCTCTCTGCCAGTGTGATTTTGTACCTTAGTGGTCCGAAAATGGCCATAAACAAAGGCTCCGCACTGGAGGACCCTTGCAGTGAACACAAAAGATCACCTTCGCTGGAGCATTGTTTGCAGGCCTGAGACGGGCTAGGAAGAGACAGCCATTGAAATGCGAGAGTTTTGAAATAAGGATCGGCTTGATAAGTTCAAATACAAATAGACCTGAATTGCAATTAGCAGCGATTCCTCACAGTTTCCCCTGCGCAGGGAGTGGATGCTGCCATCAATTCAGGCAGATTTGCCTGGAAATCAAACTTGTTTCCTTTACGGCCACTCTTAACAGATGTGGGCAGTGTCTGCTATGAAAATGAGATTTATGACCTTGGGCTAATTCCTGGCTGTGTGTTTATTCAGCATGCCTGCCGGCTCGGTGCGGAGCCAGGGCTGGCCAGACCTCGAGTGACCTAGCATGGACGGGCACTGGAGGCATGGCTTGGCAAAGCGAGCGGGGATCTGGTGAAGTGTGGCTCCGTGGACAGTGGCAGGAGCAGTGGCCGCGGGATATACAACTAATACAAATCGCATTCAGAGTTACCGTGCAATGGGGAGGCGCTTCATACACATTTCATCCCAAAGCATCACAGCCTCATGTCAAAGTCCTACCTATGAATATCGCATTTTGTATGGCTACAGACATAATGCTTACTTGCTGTACATACAGTGTAGTGCACACTTTCGGACAGCAGGCTAAATGTGTAAACGATGTGTAGATTACCGCGTATAACGCACACCACTAAAATACAATGTGCCATTATCAAGTACTACACACCGAAATCCATCATCATCGTCACCCCGACTTACAACACCGCAAAATGATGCACCATCATCATCAGCACTCCAAGAAGGTGCACCATTGTGCGCATCACAGTGCTCTGGGTGGCCCTCGATCTCACCAACGCAGTACCTTGCACAGTTCTTGTCTCCACTAAAGCTGTCCTTAGGGCCCTTATCAACACAACATACACATCATTGCCTGCACCGCAATAGCTTGTGCGTTTCTCATTAGCACAAAAGAGACACCATTATTGGCATCACAATGCCCTCCACAGTCACCGTCATCACAATAAGATCATCTAGGCGCAAGTTCTCATCGACACTACCATACCCTTCAAAGTAATGGGCTCCTCAAAAGATGCACCATTGAAAGCATCATCAAACCTTGCACAGTTCTCATTGTAAAAATTATAGCAGGTGGGCGACAAACACTTGCACAGTCCTCCGCACCACAACCTGCTGCACCATTATCAGCATCACACTATGCTGCACGTGGGTATCACTACAATGCACTCCATCATAATACCCTACACAGACATCACCACCGTAAGAGGATGTACCATTGTTAGCACCATACTATCCTACACAATCCTCGTCATCACAGCAAGATGTATAGCTGTCAGCACCACAACACCACCCACAGCCCTCCTCGCCACCTTAAAATGGATTATACGAGACCCCTATTATCAGCACTACAGTCCCCTGCACTGTCCACACCACAACAATAGGCTGCTGCTGTCTCTGCACCACAAATGTAAATGTAAATGTGTGTGTCTTGTAAAGCGCACTGCTACCCGGAGGCGTCCTGGTGCTATAGACCTCTGGTGAACCCGTCCTGGCTTTCCCTGTGAGATGTTTCCTCCTGGGTATCTCCAAGGTGAAACCAGGCATCCCCGGTGTTTGTGGGGGGCCGTTGTGGAGATGAGGCAAGCTAATTCCCAGAGTTGCCAAGTGTGATCCCTGGTTAGAGTAGGCACCGAGGCGAGAATTATCGAGTCCGCTGACCTTGGTTCATGACCCTGCCGCATCAGGGATTGAACCCTGGTCCCGGGCCGTCCTCTGTTTCCGGGTCTACCGCCTCTAACCATTGAGCCACACCACACACAATACCATGCACACTCATCCTCATTACCATGAGATGACCAATACCACGCTACAGTGCACAGTTCTCTTCACCAAAACAATGCATAGTTTTCAGCAAGACAGTACCCTGCACAGTGCACAGGACCACGAAAGACGCACCATTATTAGAATCAAAATACCATGCCCAGGACACCTCGCCACAGTAGGCTGCACTCTCATCAGCACCACAATATGCTGCACAAATAGAGGGATCACTAGAGTGAGATGCATCATTTTTAATCTATCATGTATTACTACACCCTCTGCTATTCTCTGATTATCATGAATCTGGGCTTTCTGAATCACACAAATACACATTATTTTAGCTTAGTTCTTTTTGAGTTTGATTTCTTTCTGTTTGGACTCCTTGCACCAAACCCGAAAAGAATCAAGCATTGCAGGCCTAACTTTTCTCTGAAACAATTTGTCCTCTAAATTATATAATATAGGAGGCTCAAAACTGCCATATATGGCCATTGCAATTCAGTATTACCCTTTGTACTTCATGATTAGGGGTCCCCAAAGGAGGAATCGGACAAGATTCCTTCAATGCGGAGTCCTGTGTACAATAACAACAACACCATTTCCGGATGTCCAGGCATCTCTAGATGTGTATCCTGGATCCAAACGTCAAAGGGTACAATCGAATATTTACAGCCTATAACTGTGCTTACCCCTGGGCTTTGGTTTTTGCAAAAGTCAAATCAAATACTAAAACCAAAATACAATTCACCAAAGAAGTGGGCCACTCTCACTCTTACCTGACTGTTAATCTTCCTTCACACAGCAAGTGTCACAAAGGTCTCGATCTCCAAAGACTAGGAACCAGAACTGGGACGTCAGTCAGGCCGCAGTCAGGTAGCCCACTGGAGGTAGGAATCACGCTGTCGGAGACCTCGGGCCCACAAAGGCAATTTTCAGCCAATGTAGTGGCGCGCCTCCCTTGGAATTTGATCACGGACCCCTCACGACCACCAGGCTTGATGACGACCACCAAAGACGCCCCACGTTGGGCACCAGATTGTAGAACCAGCTCTTTGGAGACCCATCCCCCCACTAGGAGAGTCAAAGCCAGTGGTGCAGGGGACACCTTAAAATCTATGGGTTCTTCTTGCTCAAATCATACATTACCAAAGAGTCAAGGACAACCAGCTGTGGAGGGAAGTAAGTTATTTATTAGCTCGAACTAAGGAAAGAGGTCCCAGAATGGTACAAAGACAATTCTACAGAGACTGCTGCTTTTACTACACAGCTTACACATATTTATAGCGCTAGCCACGCCCATTTGTACAATACACAATTCCCCATTTTGATAAGTTCCTCATTCTGACAAGTTCTTCATCAGTATTGTGGTGCAATCGTGGTCAGGGGACATCTGTTTTCCCTGATTGCACAATGTCTACAGCCCCGTGCTTCTTTGCCCAACTGATGTGATTATAGGGCACAGCCTGGTGCTTCCTCTATCAGTTGGTGTGGTCACAGTGCACAGCCTTGTGCTTCCTCTATCAAGTTGGTGTGGTCACAGGGCACTGCCTCGAGCTTCCTCTATAAGTTGTTGTGGTCACAGGGCAGCTTGTCGTGACAGGTTGAGTTACCAACAATGGACAGGATGTGGCTGTGTCTCTGGCACAACTGGGCGGTGAGGCACACAGGCAGCTTCTCGGAATCAGCTCGACCACAAGGAGCAGGAAGGGTTTGGCAAGTTTCAACAGGGACGTGGAAAGCAATTCTTCATCAGGTTGCTGAGAGCATGGCAACACAAAATGGAGTCATGTGGGTTATTTTAAAATACAGTTCAACAGTGTAAGAAAAGGTGATTAATGATTGAATGTACTGACCCATTAACCATGTCCTTCTTGGTAAGTATGAGTATGTGGTTTAAGAAATCCAATTTTTTCTTAATATTGTGTAATCATGAGTTGTTCCAAGAAATCTGGTGCAGCAGTCATGTGGTACACTGTTCTGAATCACGCACCATTTGCACATTGATTGTATGCTACACTTTCCAATTTCTGTAAACGTGCACAGTGGCTCTGAAATGTGAGGGTGCAATAGATTGCCCCTATTTCATTTAGTAACCCCGCCCTTCCTCTCCCCAAAGGCAAGGAACTTAGTTTTGATGACACTGACTGTCTGACTGTTTGTAGGATATGTAATGTATTAGCTAAGTAAATTGAGGAGTGCACCAATATTCTGTCTCAGAACTTACCAAAGGTTGGCTGTGATACTGCTTGAAGATATCGTTTGGGCCTATGGTAGCCACCTGGGGCAATAATATAATACTGCCAGAAGATTCATGAGAGCCCAGGGAAGCCTCTGAATGATGGACGGCTACATAACCATGAAAACTCTTTGACTGAAAATATCCACTATCGAAGACACCCATTACCTTAAGACCTGCCACACCACTATTTAAGAGATGAATGTCATGCTACCTGCGCCAAATGCTTCCTTTAAAGATTTTCTAATTGAACCCTTCCTGTCCGAGTTATAAATCAGTAAAGATTCTTATTTTTTCTGCATTCATGCTACCAGTTATCATTTCTAAAATCACTCTATAAAATTGTTTCACCTCAAAATTCATTAACATGCATTCTTTGCAAATGTTTTACTAAATTCTGTACAGTGGTGCTCAAGCATGGTTTAGAAAACTCCTGGTATGCCTTCTAACTATTACATTCCAAGCACAGACTTTCACCAGATGGATCAAACGACTTGGAAATGATAAATGACAAGTTTAAGATTTCTGAAAATGAATTACTAAATTTCAACTTGGGCGAGGTCAGGCCAAAATCCTCAGCTACAGCAAGCATCCCTCAGACTAGTTTGACCATGCCTGGTGTTTGGCTAGACTTTTAGGTCTAATACAAATATGAGTTGCTTAGGCGTATATCTACTCATTGCACTCAAATGTTTATATGCACTTGCTAAAAAGGGACGCAAAGTCTAGTAAAGTTACTAACAGGATTATTATCTTTTTTCAAACACAATGTTCACTATAAGGATGGATCAGTTCTTAATCGGAAGCGGGATCCAAGAAATGACTATGAAGAGCCATGCCACAAAGAAGAAAGCAAAAGTTGATGAAAATGTGATAAAGGTCACTGCAATTTTAATTACCTATAGGCTGCGGATACCTGATGGAGTTTATGTTCGATTAACTGAATGGTTTCTATTGGTTGGTTTTACCGTGCTTCTCTCCCCAGCATGCACAGCTGACAAGGTGAGGCGGAGCATAGATCTAGTGCCATAAAAACAGCTTGCTAGTGCTGGCTGGGAGAATATTCTGAGAGTTAAAAAACTGATTGCGATTAAGGTGCAGAGTAGCAATGTTTTCCCTGGATCAGGATTTGCATTTCACCCTTGTCCTCTGATGGAAGTTTTCAGAATAAACTCTGCATTAGGGCATAAAATATAAATATACAAAGAAAAAATATAAAAAAGTATATTACTTACTTTAGCCAATGAATAAAATATAACATTTTAAAATCTCACTTTTACTAAAAATACCGTCAACTTTACCGAAAAGTAAAAATAAACATAATATATAAAGCAAAAACAAACAATACTGCCCAGTATATTTAACCAATATTAGGAAAATATTTGGAGTTTGGAGTATGGGAAAATTAGCTAAACTTTTCCAACTGCACTTTATTCAACAGAAGAGAAATTTTGGACTTCAGAGGGGTTAGACTTACTATTCCTACTCCAGCTTAAGTAGGGAAAAGTACTTCACTTCAAATGCAGAAAATATATGAGTAACCCTATTATTGTAAAAAACATATATACTCTTAGTATGAACAATATTCACTAACATTAAAAAATGTATATATACATATATATATATTACCTAATTAACCTCCTGCGCTTTGCCCTTACACACCCAGCAGTACAAAAGGGGGTGGTGATGGACGGAGCATCTGAACCAATCAAACACTCACACCCAGTCAAAAGATCTGGGTTTAATCCATCACCGTTCTTTAGCCCACTCTGCCACCCCAGTTCAGACATGACTATATGAAAATCAGTCTGACCCTGTGCCTCATGGGAACAGTCCAGCCCGAACTGCGGCCAAAATGTTATGGTGGCCAAAAGCGGTACAAAAGGGGGTGGTAAATGCTCAGACGTGAGTCCCTTGCTCACTTTGCATCTGGATTCAAGCAAGCCGGGCTGAAGACGGCTGGAATGCCAGAAACTGGTCCTAGGAAGCTTGTTTCCGGTGCAGGGAAGGCATGGCTTGGCAGTTCGGGCTGGACTGTTCCCATGAGGCACAGGGTCAGACTGATTTTCATATAGCCATGTCTGAACTGGGGTGGCAGAGTGGGCTAAAGAACGGTGATGGATTAAACCCAGTTCTTTTGACTGGGTGTGAGTGTTTGATTGATTCTGATGCTCCGTCCATCACCACCCCCTTTTGTACCGCTTTTGGCCACCATAAGTGTGGCAGGGTATGCTCAGACGTGAGTCCCTTGCTCACTTTGCCACTGGATTCAAGCAAGCCGGGCTGAAGACGGCTGGAATGCCAGAAACCGGTGCTCGGAAGCTTGTTTCCGGTACAGGGAAGACATGGCTTGGCAGTTCAGGCTGGACTGTTCCTATGAGGCATAGGGTCAGACTGGTTTACATATAGCCATTTCTGAACTGGGGTGGCAGAGTGGGCTAAAGAACGGTGAAGGATTAAACCCAGATCTTTTGACTGGGTGTGAGTGTTTGATTGATTCAGATGCTCCGTCCATCACCACCCCCTTTTGTACCGCTTTTAGCCACCATAAGTGTGGCAGGGTATGCTCAGACGTGAGTCCCTTGCTCACTTTGCCACTGGATTCAAGCAAGCCGGGCTGAAGACGGCTGGAATGCCAGAAACCGGTCCTCGGAAGCTTGTTTCCGGTCCGGGGAAGACATGGCTTGGCAGTTCAGGCTTGACTGTTCCCATGAGGCACAGGGTCAGTCTGATTTGCATATAGCCATGTCTGAACTGGGGTGGCAGAGTGGGCTAAAGAACGGTGATGGATTAAACCCAGGTCTTTTGACTGGGTGTGAGTGTTTGATTGGTTCAGATGCTCTGTCCATTACCACCCCCTTTTGTACCGCTTTTGGCCGCCATAAGTGTGGCAGGGTATGCTAAGATATGAGTCCCTTGCTCACTTTGCCACTGGATTCAAGCAAGCCGGGCTGAAGACGGCTGGAATGCCAGAAACCGGTCCTCAGAAGCTTGTTTCCGGTCCAGGGAAGGCATGGCTTGGCAATTCGGGCTGGACTGTTCCCATGAGGCACAGGGTCAGACTGATTTGCATATAGCCATGTCTGAACTGGGGTGGCAGAGTGCGCTAAAGAACGGTGATGGATTAAACCCAGATCTTTTGACTGGGTGTGAGTGTTTGATTGGTTCAGATGCTCCGTCCATTACCACCCCCTTTTGTACCACTTTTGGCCACCATAAGTGTGGCAGGGTATGCTTAGACGTGAGTCCCTTGCTCACTTTGCGACTGGATTCAAGATAGCCGGGCTGAAGACGGCTGGAATGCCAGAAACCGGTCCTCGGAAGCTTGTTTCCGGTCCAGGGAAGGCATGGCTTGGCAGTTCGGGCTGGACTGTTCCCATGAGGCACAGGGTCAGACTGATTTGCATATAGCCATGTCTGAACTGGGGTGGCAGAGTGGGCTAAAGAACGGTGATGGATTAAACCCAGATCTTTTGACTGGGTGTGAGTGTTTGATTGGTTCAGATGCTCCGTCCATTACCACCCCCTTTTGTACCGCTTTTGGCCGCCATAAGTGTGGCAGGGTATGCTCAGACGTGAGTCCCTTGCTCACTTTGCCACTGGATTCAAACAAGCCGGGCTGAAGACGGCTGGAAGGCCAGAAACCGGTCCTCGGAAGCTTGTTTCTGGTCCAGGGAAGGCATGGCTTGGCAGTTCGGGCTGGACTGTTCCCATGAGGCACAGGGTCAGACTGATTTGCATATAGCCATGTCTGAACTTGGGTGGCAGAGTGGGCTAAAGAACGGTGATGGATTAAACCCAGATCTTTTGACTGGGTGTGAGTGTTTGATTGGTTCAGATGCTCTGTCCATTACCACCCCCTTTTGTACCGCTTACGCACCCAGCAGCGTGCACCTAAAAAATAACTAAAATATATCAGTATTAAACAATTTAAAATATATGCGCAAGTTCTAGCAATGAGGTTCGAGTCAGTGATTGGCCCCTTGGTTCAGGCCAACCAGAACGGTCAGCTCCGTGACCTAACACATGAGTTGATACATGCAATTGACATAGCCTCAGCAAACAACGTGGGCCTTTGTGTTTTCACATTTGATGCTGCAAAAGCCTTTGATAGAGTTAGCTGGCTTTTTCTCGTCCCCCCCGATGCATCAATTTTGTTTAGGCAAGAGGTTTGCTAAACGCTAATAATGCCATAGACAAGATGCCTTTTGCTAAGATCTTGGTTAATGGGGCTCTCACCAAATCAACTAATATAGAGCGCAAGACTGAGGTGCCCCCTTTTCCCTTTGCTTTTTGATTTATACATCCAACCCCTAGCTTGTAAAATTAGGGCAGACCAAAATATTGTGCCATTTGAATGGAATGGATGGATGAAAATGTGGCACTTGATGCTGACAATCTGTGGTTTTACAAGGGATTGTTGTCACTCTGCTCCTGTGCTAGAATAACTTTTTTACGATTTTGAGGTGGTGTCCGCTTATTAAATTAATGCACTGGAAACCGCGATTTTCCCCTGGAATACCCAATTAAATAATCCCTAGATAAAGCAAGAGATTAGATATCTTGGGATACAGATAACCCAAGACCTTACTAAGCTGGCCCAGGTAAACATTTGCAAAAACAACATTAAAGAGGCTATGGCTCTGCTAAGGTTGTTGAGAGGGGGGGCTACCACTCTCAATTACAGGACGTTCTAACCTGGTAAAAATGTCGATCCTCCCAAAATTCACGTTTATCTTCAATGAGATCCCGCTGATGTTTCATTCTAAAGCTTTAAAATCTCTGCAAGGAGATATATCAAGCTTTATTTGGTCCTGCAAAGGAGTGAGGATGGCCTGAAATAATGTATGAATGCGGAAATTTGATGGTGGCATTGCTGGGTCTGATTACTGATTCGACTGTTGGGCCTTTTAGTTAAGAAATATCAGATCTCTTTTAGGCAATTCATCCTATTTCTCCCATGGTCTTCAAGCCATGACAAAAAATCTTCCTTTCAGCGGCAACGGTCTCCTCTTCAAATTTGGTCCCCAAAGTTTTTTAAGAAAGTTAAATTAAAGACTTTGTGAGCGGCTAGCGAGCTTTGGTACCAGATCAGAAGAATTCTGAGGATCCCATACTACAGCTCTGATGCACCAATCTGGAACTCTCCAGGGACCCCAAATTGTCTGCAGGATAAACTGGCTATCCCTCTGTTGGAAGTGGGAATTAATAAATGGGGACAACTATTGTGGGACAATAACTAGTCTCTTAGGAGTTTCTAGATACTATTATGAACCAAAAAGTTTCTAGGTTCAAGTTCTATCAATTATCAAGCTGGGCACGAGATCTAGGTAAAGAAGGTGAAGTTAATGACGAATGCAAAAACAAACTCCTGAGCCTCTTCATCAGCGCAAGGGGGTCTCTATATGGTACTGGACACTGGTAAGGTGGAATTTGTCATTAGAGTCTTTGGAGGAGTCCTGGAGGAGTGACCTGCCATTGACAGATACTACACAATATAGCAAGTATCAATGCTCACTTCATGGTCAGCTGTTAGAGCTGCTCCACTCAGAAAGAATCATTTGTTTACAGTCAACAGAGCATACTGGACCCCTAAAAGGTTATCAACACTGAGAGGCGAAGGAACCAAACCTTGCTAAAGTGTGCCGTGCAGAATGCTGACAATATACATAGGTAAGGCTATTTCTGAAATATTGGGAAAAGAGATCGAGCTAACAGCCTGATTCATGTACATGCCGTTTTGCGTGTCCCTAATAGCGAATAATAGCGACTCGCTATTGAGGAATCGCAAAACGGCATTCATGTACTTTTAGGGGAAAAAATAGCGTCTCGCACGCGGGCGCTAAAGCCGTTAGCGAACAACAAAAAACGCAGAAAAATCGCTATTTCCGGCCACCAGCGATCGGGATTGCGACTCGCAATCCCGATCGCACGGGATTGCGACTCGCAATCCCGTGCGATCGGGATTGCGAGTCGCAATCTCGCGGGATCTGGAAAACGGGAAGACGCAATCCGAGCACCGTGATGACATCACAACCAGGAAGCAGCCAAATCCCACCCCCAAACACCACAGTGACGCTATCATCCGAGTGTACACGACGGAAAGCTGCCGCTAAACCTCCGTTAGCGACTCCCGACCCGGCCGAAATAGCGACCGCCATGTCCGACGAACCTCTGCCTGGCCCCAGCAACAGCGCTGGCCGCAAGCGCAAACTAAAGTTCTCCGAGCAGGAGCTGGAGAACCTTATAGAAGGGGTGGTGGCCAAACACGACCAGCTCTTTGGTGCCAACTCCAGGAGGGTCCCAGAACAGGAGAAGCGGAGGATCTGGGTGGGGATTGCCTCCAGCGTCAACTCTGTGGGCGTTGCGGACAGGTCGTTGGAGGAGCTGAAAAAGCGCTGGTACGACCTCCGAGGCCGTGCCAAGGAGAAGGTGGCGGCGCGCCTTGGTGAGTCATCAGGCACTGGAGGTGGTGGACCGACTGTCCCACCCAACACCCCCCTGGAGGACCAGGTAGAGGACACCTTGGAGAGGGAGGCGTGTGTTGGCGTGACCACTCTGGACTCCTCCCGCCCCACCCAGGACACCCAAGGTAAGTGGCATGCGACTGCGACCCTGTCCCCTATGACCGTGCCTGACCAAATAGGCTCACTCATTGGCCCTTAATCATGCCTATGTTGTGCATCAGGAAATGCCCTGAGGCATTGTGGGAGACGTAGTATGTCCACAATGTAGTAGTACCACAATGCGGCCAGAAAGGTTCCTAAGTGCGCAAATCCACAGCCATCCAGGGAATGTCACCCAGCATGCATGTAACATCTGCACGTCTGACAGTCACATGCACCTAATGAGTATCCACTTACCCTCACAGGTGCGGATGATAGCAGTGACAGCCAGATGCTGGTGATCGATGAGGATGCCCAGGAGGAGGAATCCCTACCCGCTACCCAGCCACCAGCCCCTGCCGCTAAGCCAACACCAGCAGCCAGGCCCCCCACCTTACCTGCTGCAACATCTGCAGGCCCACGGGCTGCCAAGGCCAGGCACCCCACCTTACCTGCTGAACATCTGCAGGCCCACCGGCTGCCAGAGCCAGGCACCCCACCAATGTGCCTCCAGTGCCTGCCGCACCTGCAACACCAGCTGCTGCAGCCCCTGCAGCTCGTCCAACACGATCTGGGCCAGCCACATCCGCTACACAGCGGCCGAACAGCAGGAGGGGCAATGGGCATCTCCATGCCTGCATGAGCGTGGAGCGGCGAATGCTCCGTTTACACCAGCGCCAGTCGCAGCAGCAGGGAGCCATCCAGCTCCAGCTGCATAAGATCGGACGCAATGTGGCGGGAGTCGGCGAGCGGGTGGACCGCATGACGGCGGCCATGGAGCGCATGACGGCGGCAATGGAGAAGAATACTGCAGCGCTGGTGAAGCGGCGCAGTGTTGCAAGCAGGCGCCACCACCAGCTGTTGAGCCGGCTGTCGAGCTATAGTCGCTCAAATTATGTGGCAGCAAATGCCACCACCCAGATCTCGCGGCGCTCTCTGACCCAGCAGCACCAACTGGTCCAGTGCTGCGAGGAAATTACCCGGGTGCTGGAGCACTTGACCACCGCCGTGATCCCACTGCTTACACCTGTGGTACCGGCCATCGTAGGGGGAGATGATGCGAGTGAGGCTGCCTCCAGCGTGAGCAGCAACTCTGCCACGCAGGCCCCCCCACCTAGGCGCAGCACCAGGGCTACGCCTGGTCCAGCTGCCCAGGATGAGGAAGAGCCTCACAGGCGCCTGGGAATTGTGCGCCGGAGGCGCCAATGACATTGTGTCAGGGACACAGGCGCAGGCTGAAGCTAAGCCTGCCATGAACCTTTACATGCAGTATGCAGGAATACTGGATTTTGACAATAGTTGTTACCATGACCCTTTTATCTTGTGATTCAAACAAATACATTTATTTTGGTGCACACATTCGCCTTGTGTAATCATTACATTTTGCATGCAATTGTGATATGTGGGGTGGGGGAAGGGGGTGGGATAGAAATTGTTAGCTGTGATGTGGTTGCGACGTCTGTGGCCTTCAGCTGGGTTCTCCCCGCGTGCATGGTGCGCATGTGCTGGTGGCCGGTCGTCCCCCTCAGATTCACTGCCTGAGATGTCAACTGGTATCCGGCGCTTGGTTGCAATGTTATGAAGCATTGCACAGACAGCCACAATGCGGCAGCACGCTGCAGGACTGTAATACATGGCCCCACCTGTCTTGTGCAGTATACGGAACCTGCTCTTGAGCAGGCCAAATGTCCTTTCAATACAGTTCCTTGTCCGGATGTGCGCAACATTGTAGCGCCGTTGCTGAGGTGTGGCAGGGTTGAGGTAAGGGGTCAGGAGGTATTCACGTAGGGCGTAGCCACTGTCACCTGAATGAGAGGAGCAGATGTTGATTGCCTGTGCAGTTACTTCAAAACAATGTGACATTGTTGACAAAGTGTACTTACCAAGTAGGTGTCCTTCCCCATACTCTCCCCTGATCAGTCGTGTGTGGAGTCCGCTGTGCCTGAAGATGAAGGAGTCATGGGTACTCCCTGGGTACTGGGCCACAATGTCAGTGATGATGGTCTTGGCATTGCAGACCATCTGTATGTTGAGGGAGTGGTAGGACTTTCTGTTGCGGTACATATACTCCGTGCCAGCTGGTGGGCAGATGGCGACGTGGGTACAGTCTATGCAGCCGAGGACATGGGGAAAATGGGCAACATTATAAAATTGTAGTTTTGTGATGTCCAATTCCTGTGGGCTCGTGGGAAATGTGATGTGCCGGTGGAGCTGGCTGAGCATGGCGTCAACAAAAGTGTGGAGGCAGCGTGACATGGTGGGCTGGGATATCCCCCCAGCAGCGGCTACTATGCCCTGGAAACTGCCGGAGGCCAGGAGGTGCAGGCTACACAATACCTGCACATGTGTGGGCACAGAATTGTTTCGCCTTGTTGGGTGCTGCATGATGGGGTCCAGTTCTTGTATCAGCCAGGTGATCATTTCCCCATTCAGCCTGTATTTTGCATAAATCTGTTCTCTGGTTTGGCCCAGCAAGGTGACCCGCTGCCGGTAAATCCTTGCCTGCCTCATGCGTCTCCTCCGTGCTGCTCGCTGTAGCCTTCGCCGCCTCACCACCATGTACATCCCAGGCATTGTGGAACGCCTAATGCTGCTGCTGAATGTCCTTATGTGTGATTGGTCAGGCCTGGCCCTGTTGGTGATAGGACAACGGTTTTTTGAAAATTTTTTTCAATGGCTTTCATGGTTACCACCTGCTTTGAGTTGTCCTTATTTTGCGCCGTGCAAATAGCGATTTTTGGGTTTTTCGCTAATTGCGATTTTTCTTGAATGCCGATAGCGATTTTCTTTTGCGAATTCGCTATTATTTTCGCAGATTCCGTGGTGTGTCGCTATTTCCGATTCGCTAATGCTCAGCGGCAGGGATTCTGCGATTATATTAGCGAATTCGCAAATATGTGTTTGCGAATTCGCTATTTTGTTGTTGAATGCCGATTACGGAAATTGCGCCCGCATTTGCGTTTTCGCAGCGATTGCGGCCGCAATTTCACTTCATAAAACAGGCTGTAAGTCTTGCTTTAGTTATTTTGGGGGTCCAGCCAGGAGAGGGGTCATGAGTTCAACTTATAAAACAGCATGTACAATTATCATTTGTTTTAATCATAATGGCAAGAAGAAAGATCTGTCCGAAATGGATTTCTCCCTTGCCTCCATTACCCCTGGACTGGGTTAACTCTGTTAAAATAATTAACAGGTTTGATTGCAGTTGTCTGTCAGAAATAAGAGCTAGATTTTGCGATGCTTGGGAGAAGTGGGTTGAAAAAACTACCTAGCTATGACAAATCTAAGATACAATGACTATGTAATAAGCAATACCACGGCGGGCAGGAGAAGATAATCTCAGGCAGCTACTTACCCTCCTGCTCGTTTGGTTTTCTTGAGGCTGGCTTTAGGGAGACAGTTGAGTAGGCTTGAAATCTCAAGCTAATGTGCCCTTCTCCTGTCAGGACCGCTTCCGAGCCCATACCTCGCAAATATAAATCACTTATTGGTGAATGAGGAAAAAAAAACTATTTACATAATTAACGGTAAATTAAATAATGAATTAATAATTAATTAATTATTTAATGACATTTGATTTGCTAGGGGCATAGTGTGGCTTTAAAAATCCCAATTTGTTCCATCTTCCAAATAAAGCAGACAATGGCAAAGCTGTAAACGCTAGTTGACCTTGGCATTTGGTAATGCAAAAATGGGCACAAATGTGTTGCAACAGATATCAACCATGTATCATGATACATCAAACTCATGGGCTGCCATCTTGTAATGGACTGTGATGCATGCGCATGAAGCCATTCTAAGATGGCTGCCAATGTATACTCATGCACCATGAAACAGGTGCTCTGATGCATGGGTGGCATTTTGCGATTTTTAATTTAGTGTTCCAATGTGACAGCAATTTTAGAATGGTAAATAAAAAATAAAAAATGTGTGCATGAGTGTGAAAGTGGCAGAGAGCGACCAAATAACAATTTGGAGCTTCCTGACCCTCATAAATAAATCTATAAACAACCTTAACAAAATGCATCAATGGGGTAGAAATCTTTACAAAATACCGAGTGTGTAGGATGGTAGGTCACAGAAAGATGAGCGGGGGCAACAGGAGTATGAGAACAAGGTACAAAGAGAGAAAGGTTGGGTACGGTTGTCAGGAGTATCAAGGAAACACTCACATTCTTATGTAGTGCTGAAAGAGAAAGAAAGAAATCTGACTTTAACAAGTCTTTATTATTCTTTATTTTACATTTATAGACATTCCCCTGACGAAGACCCTGGTGCCGAAATGCACCTGAAAACGCATTGATTATGTTTGTTGTATGTAGGCATGTATGTAGGCATACTTATATAGCGCGACTGTCACCCAAAGGGCATCCTGGCGCTTTGACCATAGAACATTCCTACCGATGTCAATTACACTGCCTTCGGAAAAAGGTAGGTTTTAAGGTCCTTTCTAAAAGACAGGAGATCCTGCTTGCACCTTAGGCCCAGAGGTAGGGAGTTCCAAAGCTTGGCGGCCGTGAAGCTGAATGAGTGGCCGCCCATCCTCACCCTTTTTATCTTAGGAACAGTCACCAGGAAGGCCGAGGAGGATCTCAGAAGTCTGGCAGCAGAGTACCAGGAAAAAAGACCTCACAATACCACTGGACCCAGCCCATGCAAGCCTCTAAAGATCAAGCAAGCTGATTTAAAGCAGATCCGTTTTTGCACCGGTAACCAGTGTAGGTCCGAAAGGGCAAGAGAGGATGAAGCAGACCATGGCCGCGAGAGCGCCAGTTTAGCTGCCATATTCTGTACCCGCTGTAGCTTCATAATTAGAGTACTGGGGGCTCCCAGAAGCAGTGCGTTGCAGTAGTCTAACCTACTGAGGATGATACTCCGCACTGCTTCCGTCCTCGCTGAATGAGGAAGTAGTGGCAGAATCTTCCGCAACATGCGTAACAGCAGCATGCAGGTCGCCGTGGTTTTGTTAACGAAGGCGTCCAGCTGGAGACTAGGCCCGAGCAGGACACCTAGGTTACGGACTGAGTCTGCCGCTGCGACTGTGCCAAAGGTAGAAGAAGGCCAAAGTCCCTCTGGCAGAGGGCAAGGCGAACGATCTACCGAACAGTAGAGAACTTCAGTTTTTGCCCCAATAAACTGTAACGAGTTCCGACGCAACCAATCCACAGCTGCCGACATGCATTGGTGAAAGGATTCCAGGAAGACCGCGTCCCTGCCCTCGATGGAAAAAATGAGCTGAGTGTCATCGGCATAGTTGATGACAGACATGCCGAATGACTTAATCAGACTTATTAGAGGGCGAAGGTATAAGTTGAAAAGAATCAGGCTAATTGCAGAGCCCTGCGGCACTCCCTGTTTTACCTCTCTCACCACCGAACGAAACGGCGGCATAGCCACAGATTGTCGCCTGTTACATAGGTATGATGCCAGCCAGTCCAAGGCTAAGCCAGTTACCCCGGACTCCCGGAGCCTGCTTAATAAAACCGCATGGTCAACCGTGTCGAACGCGGCCGACATGTCAAGCAACACCAGAAACGCTGCTCCTCCCATGTCGACACGCGAGCGCAGGTCGTCCAAAACGGTCACTAAGGCAGACTCCGTACCGTGGGCCGGCCTAAAGCCAAATTGGGCCACGTCCAAAAGGTTGTTGGATTCAAGGAAGCTGGACAGGACCCTGTTGACCAATTTCTCTAAGATTTTTATTGAGAAAGGCAAGAGTGAAATAGGCCTATAGTTGGTCAGACATAAAGGGTCCAAGGTGAATTTTTGTAGCAGTGGGGTAATTGCTGCCAGTTTCCAGCTATCCGGGACCGTGGCCGTGGTCAATGACTGGCAACAGATGGAATGGAGCGGAGGGAAGAGCTCTGCCTGGAACGCCTTCCAAAACTTGTGTGGCAAGGGATCTAACGGGGAGCCGGATGACACACCATTCACCAACGGACAGAAATCCTCCAGGGAAGGAGTAGGAAAGCAGGTCAGCCGAGGCTGTACTGCTTCCTCCATAGTCACCTCCCGAGCTACTCCGCTGACTAATTCCAAGGAGCACAAATCAGGGTGGCTAGATAGGTCGGGGGCAGAGAGTCCCGCCAAGATGGTATTAATTTTTTCCTCAAAAGCCAGGGCTAATGAGTTGCATAGTTCCTGCGAGGCCGGAATGGCAGATGTAACACATCTAAAAAAGGATAATAGAAGCTAATGAAGTTACACAGTTAACTATGGATTTATGATTTGAAGAGCAACAATCAATAAATTGATACTCTCAATTGATTTGGAAGAAGTTTATTTCATCGAAATTGGCTGATGTATTCAGCACTTTAAACCAGTGCCTAGAAAGCCACAAACATGGCTACTTTGGCATGTTTCCGAGTAGCTTGAAAAATTGTGACACTGTCAACACCTGCAGCAATCTTCTCTCTAAGTCCTGCAAAAGAGACCCAGTGTGCAGTGATGCACATGTAATCAACGGCTTGGCAACTGGTCCACATGTCTGTTGTCAGGTGGATAGTGTGAACAGTACTCTTCTGCAAAGCTGCCCCGATCACGTCCAACACATCTTCATGTAGTGCTGGAACCGCAACTCTGGCAAAATAGAACCGGCTAGGAACCTTCCATTTAGGGTAGACTGTTGCCACAAATTCTAGAAAACCCACCCCTTCCACGAATGAAAAAGGGAGATGTCCAGCGCTAACATTTTAGCCAGCATTGCATTATAAAGACGTGCCGTTGGGTGGTTGCGTTCAAACGGTGCCTCCGACCAAAACATGCTTTTAATGGTGGTCTGTGCCAACTTACTTGTAAAATCTGAACTCCAAAAGTGATCCAAACAAAAACTCTGGGGCACTTCTTTCCTCCCAACCCCCAAAAATGCACTACTTGCACAAAATCCAAATCATCATTTTCAGAAGGTTTATGGTGCCAGCAATAGATTTCTTGTGCGGATTTGCAATTTTTGCGATTTCGGGAAAGCGAGCTGTTCAAATCTCCCGCCAGATGTCAGCTACGCATCGCATCTACGTATTCGCTATTGTTTACTCTCCCGATACGTGTTCGTGGGCCCTTATGAAGTATTTGCGTTCTGAAAGTCTCCCATTGCAAGATGGCGGGACTCTATGACGTCCTCGCGGTAGAATAGTCTCGCGCGATCACGCCATGACGTACTCGCGGTCAAAAAGTCTCGCGTGATCACGCAGCAAGATTGAAAATATCGCAGCGCACGCAAACCGGGAGGAAAACAACTCGCCGAACTCAAAATCACAGTAAGTCAACGCAGCACGCAAGATTGTATTTTGAAGCGCGACCAAAAATCCACCAACTCACGAATTGCGAATTCTTTGACAATTTTACGTGATTTGCGGACCGCAAAATTACCAAAAATTCACAACCCATGCTTAGTATATACTTGGGAGTTGTAGGACAGAGACAACCTGAAAAGATCTTGCAGAGAAAAAGGACGTGAACAAGGTTAAAGCCGTTCCACCAATGCCTATCTCCTGTAAGCAGCGCAGGAGAGTACTATGAGGTACAGTATCAAAGGCGGCGCTTAAATCAAACAAAATCAGAGCAGCTGTACTTCCATGATCTAAAGAGCCCGTAGATGCTCGGTGACAGTCAGCAGCGCAGACTCTGTGCTATGTTGTGGTCTAAAGCCATTTTGAGAAGAGTCCAAGATTGAGTTGGACTCTAAAAAGTTGGTTAGAGCATTATCAATGTGAGGCTCTATAACTTTGGTGAGGTAGGGTAGGAGGGATATGGGACAGATGTTTTCTGGTTCTGAGGCATCCAGCGCCTTTCTTTTCAAAAGAGGGATAACTTTAGCATGTTCCATGAAGTCAGTATCAACTCCAATGATAGAGAGAGATTCCTCAATTCATAACACATTGGGAGGAGACAGCCATGACACTTAAGAAACAGTTCTGACTTAAGAGGATTGACAGGAGAGCCTGATTTGACTTTATTGCAGAGAGGTTGGAGCTCCCCAAGAGACAGCAGGGGAAAAGAGCGCAGCGGAGGTGAGGTGACTCATAGGCACTTCTAGACATGAGGCCCTGATGTCAGTGACTAAGGGGTCGATTAGGATGGCGGACTGAAGGACGACCGCCGGCCTGGAGTTGGCGAAAAATGCCTTTTTTCAGTCCGCCAGCTGCGGCCAGTCCGTCCGCCATATTAGGATGGGAAGCACTGTCAAATTTCCGTACACCGCGGTAGAACAAGCACCGCCGTGTAAATACACCCGACCCCGCGGCGGACGTAACCAACCAGAAACACCGCCGTACGGAATGACGTCTCCGACCATCCACGTAATCAGGATGGTGGAAAAGACACAGGAAATCGCAGCGGAAAAACCACCAGCCTGAACACAGCGGATTCACCACAGCGGAGAGGCAAAACATTGCAGAGAGATACCCACCACAGGCAGATCGCCGTCATGGACCCAGCTCTGCACGCATTTCCATTCCTCCTCGTGACCCACCACCAGCAAGTCATGGACCGTCGCCGACAACGACGCAGGTACACAAACACACCAATCGCTGTTGGAAGGGGAGTACCTGCCGGGGCTGTGACGTGGGGAGGGGGAGGGGCATGTTGTAGACACAGCACTTACGATAGCACCAATATATCAACAATGCAAGGAGACAACCAGAAATGAAACAGCGAAGCCAGTACACTGGAATAACTAGCTTTATTGCACATAATAGGGGTTCACTTCCAGAGTAGCCAGGAGCATGGGCACTGGATAGAACAGAACAGGTACATCTGAAGCAGCACATGAGAGGGCACAATGCAGCATCCAAACAGCAAGAGGGCAGTGTTCACAACAGAGCAGGTACATCTGAGGCAGCACATGAGAGTGGCACAGAGCATCAACAGGCCATGGCAAAGAACAGGTCCATCTGAGGCAGCACTTGAGAGGGGATAAGTGCATCAACAGTCCATGGCAAAGAAGAGGTCCATCTGATGCAGCACATAAGAGGGGCACGGAGCATCAACAGGCCATGGCAAATAACAGGTCCATCTGAGGCAGCACATGAGAGGGGATAAGTGCATCAACAGTCCATGGCAAAGAACAGGTCCATCTGAGGCAGCACATGAGAGGGGATAAGTGCATCAACAGTCCATGGCATATAGCTGGTCCATATGAGGCAGCATATGAGAGGGGCACAGAGCATCAACAATCCATGGCAAAGAACAGGTCCATCTGAGGCAGTACATGAGAGGGGATAAGTGCATCAACAGGCCATGGCAAAGAACAGGTCCATCTGAGGCAGCACATGAGAGGGGATAAGTGCATCAACAGTCCATGGCAAAGAGCAGGTATATCTGAGGCAGCATATGAGAGGGGATAGGTGCATCAACAGTCCATGGCAAAGAACAGCTACATCTGAGGCAGCACATGAGAGGGGCACAGAGCATCAACAGGCCATGGTACAGAACAGAGCAGGTACATCTGCGGCAGCACATGAGAGGGGCACAGAGCATCAACAGGCCATGGCAAAGAACAGGTCCATCTGAGGCAGCACATGAGAGCGACACAGAGCATCAACAGGCCATGGTACAGAACAGAGCAGGTACATCTGATGCAGCACATGAGAAGGCACAATGCAGCATCCTAACAGCAACAGGCCATGGTACAGAACAGAGCAGGTACATCTGAGGCAGCACATGAGAGGGGCACAGAGCATCAACAGTCCATGGCAAAGAACAGGTCCATCTGAGGCAGCACATGAGAGGGGCACAGAGCATCAACAGGCCTTGGCAAAGAACAGGCCCATCTGAGGCAGCACATGGGAGGGGAAAAGTGCATCAACAGGCCATGGCAAAGAACAACTACATCTGAGGCAGCACATGAGAGGGGACCAGAGCATCAACAGGCCATGGTACAGAACAGAGCAGGTACATTGATGCAGCACATGAGAGGGCACAATGCAGCATCCTAACAGCAACAGGCCATGGTACAGAACAGTGCAGGTACATCTGAGGCAGCACATGAGAGGGGCACAGAGCATCAGCAGTCCATGGCAAAGAACAGGTCCATCTGAGGCAGCACATGAGAGGGGATATGTGCATCAACAGGCCATGGCAAAGAACAGCTACATCTGAGGCAGCACATGAGAGGGGCACAGAGCATCAACAGGCCATGGTGCAGAACAGAGCAGGTACATCTGATGCAGCACATGAGAGGGCACAATGCAGCATCCTAACAGCAACAGGCCATGGTAAAGAACAGAGCAGGTACATCTGAGGCAGCACAGGAGATGGGCACAGAGCATCAACAGTCCATGGCAAAGAACAGGTCCATCTGAGGCAGCCCATGAGAGAGAATAAGTGCATCAACAGTCCATGGCAAAGAGCAGGTCCATCTAAGGCAGCACATGAGAGAGGCACAGAGTATCAACAGGCCATGGCAAAGAACAGGTCCATCTGAGGCAGCACATGAGAGGGGATACGTGCATCAACAGGCCATGGCAAACAACAGGTCCCTCTGAGGCAGCACATGAGAGGGGCACAGAGCATCAACAGGTCATGGTACAGAACAGAGCAGGTACATCTAATGCATCACATGAGAGGGCACAATGCAGCATCCTAACAGCAACAGGCCATGGTACAGAACAGAACAGGTACATCTGAGGCAGCACATGAGAGGGCCACAGAGCATCAACAGTCCATGGCAAAGAACAGGTCCATCTGAGGCAGCACATGAGAGGGGTACAGAGCATCAACAGGCCATGGCAAAGAACAGGTCCATCTGAGGCAGCACATGAGAGCGTATAAGTGCATCAACAGTTCATGGCAAAGAGCAGTGAAGAACCGGGTTTTAGAACCCAGCGGCGCCAGGGGCACGCCCAATGTCTTCGGGTTCACCTGTCTTAGAATACAGAGACACAGGATACTTCTCGGTAACGTCAAAGACCACATTTATTGGCTGCAACCAGGAACAGAAGTCTACGAAGCACAACACGGGTGGTTCGCTAGATACTGCACAATTTCGTATTGCGAGACATCGTCTTTTATGCCAAAAATCACATTCCTGACTAGCATCAATTATTTACGAACTGTCCAATCACAAGTGGCATTTCACAAGATATCCCATAACGACAGCCCACTTTTCAGTTTGTCCAGCCCATCATCAATTTCAAGGGAAAAACCCTACATTCATGCTCTGACAGGCCGGATGAACCCATAATAAAACGACCTCAACCCAAACCATAAATAGGCCATAAAAAAGGAACAGAAACAGATCAGAAGCAAGATAGAAGGGTGTGTGCATGTACCATAAACTCAGCAATGTCCTGCTCTTTGATCTCTATCTTGACCAGCTGCCGAACAAGGAACTGGCTCAACAAGGTTAGCTTTGGGCAATGGAGTCAGTTCGCTCAGGTCACACTGAAGTCAGCTAAAGGTATACGTGTCCCAAAGACTCGCTCGGCCGTAGTCATCGGCTTTTGTGAGGGCAACCACAAAATGGCTGCCGTACACAAAATGGAACCCGTAGGTTCGGAATGAAAACCCTGAATACACAGTGAAACCATCAATCGAACATGACGAAAACACTCGTACATACCACACTCGTCATTTGCGGTTCACTGATACCAAAATCGTCACGATACGACGACCTTTATTGAACGGGTTCAGAATCACGGAACCTCAGGCCCTCCTTTTGCCCTTACATAGGCAATGAACTAAACTCATGTCAGTCTGAATCCAGGTCTATATTCATCAGATCATCAAGATGTTGCTGTAGCATCATCCTAGTACTTAGTAACTCTCTCTGGACAGGTCTCCTCGCACACAAAGTAGCACAAAGGCCACATATAGCAGGAGCACACTGTACGCAACGACAGAACAAGAAAAGGATAGCTAACACCATCCCAATGATCATCAAAATCTTCCATCCCCAGGTGGATAACAATCCCCAAAACCATCCCATTAACAACCAATCTCCTTCGTCCACATGTATAGACTCGGAGATCTTATGTAGCCTGGAAATGGCTTGGTAGACTGTTGGAGCGTTGTCTGGAATGAAAACACAGCAGCTCGATTGAATCAATTTACATACCCCTCCTCTATCTGCAAGTATGACATCTAACGCAACTCTGTTCTGAAGAGTCATAAGGCAATCCGACTGGAGCTCAGCAGTAAAGTTACTAAGGGCACCAGCAGTCTCAACTATGGTGGACTCAACCACTCGTAAGTTGCCGTATGTTCCTGCTGTTAACCGTAGGTCCCCAAAACGGCAGAAAACCCTTCAAGAAATCTCCTAATTCTTGTCCTGCAGTATCTTCCTTACTGAAGACACCTCTAACAACTCTCGTCTTATGGTAATCTGCTGCAGCTGTATACATAGGAGGCAACAGGAACGAGACAAAACATGTGCCCGAGAAATCAGGGGGCAACCATGTGTACGCTCTATCGTAACAGACAAAATAGGTACCCTTAGCTGCTAAAAATGATGGGGAAGTCTGGGACGCAAAAACATACGTCTCAGTACAAACACTCTTCCCTAACTGAGCTCTCGGATTCTTGCCATTACCTTGCAGACAATAATGACCCTGATGGGGTACAATCCAAATCGGAGAGGATCTTTTCGCTCGCTGGTTCTCACTCAGACTAACTCCATATCCAGTAACGTTCCATCCAATGTACGCTAGTGTCTCATCTCTCGGGATAGTTTCATAGGAGCTAACTCCTCCAATCATGTCTACTATACCCTTGACTAGAGTACTATTCTTTGGATTATCCTTCACAGAACGTAGGGGGTAAACTTCACGAGCATAGATGAACATCGTTCTGTATGCCCACACAGAACCATTGTAGCCGAATGGCATGACCAGGTAAGGAATACCTTTATCGGTAGTATGAGACATAAGACCACACACCCAACAATTAGTCGTGTTCACTACTAGCTGGTGTTGGTGCAGAAGCTGAACAAAGGAATTATTGACGAATTCCAATCTCCTAATGAACTCATGTTCGGGCAGAGGGTGAAAAGAATGCAAAGAAACAGTAGGAGAAGGTATGGGTTGTATATTGGGTGCAAACGTCACTTGAAAAGAGAATATTATATATCCCATCAAGAACATCATTAGGCTAAGTAGCATAGAAAGACACAAAATTAAAAAACACTTTCTGCTTATAATTTTACACATTTTGCTCTTAAAGCTCATTCTTTTAACAGGCCTCTCCATCTCGAAAAACTCCATCCTCTAACCGTGCTGTTCGCGGCAGTTGGTTCGATTCGCTCAGTGTACCTCTGAATATCCCAGAGAACGTCCTAGAACAAACCAGAAACGTCGAGCTTGTGTCTACACAGCAGTACGCTCTAAGTCTTTATACCGCGACCCTACAGCTGAACCCGGATGGCGGGTTGAAAAACAAAAATCGGTTAAAACAGTTTCTCGGAGGAGAGAGCTTAGATTAAAAAATAGCAAAGAAAAGCGTATCACTTTATTAGTCCCACGACTCTTGGTCGCAAATTATAACAGCCTTTGCCAGGCAATGTCTGATAATGGAACAAAAGTTCAGGTTCAGTTGTATCCAGTCGAACTGACGGTGGCACAGCTTCTTGCAGAAGATCGTCGCTTTCACGCTCAGAGTTTGTCCCAATTAAACGTGCATCGCTAAAAGGCAGGAAACGAGACACGGTTTCACTTTCAGAGTCTGGAATACCTTTCCGGACCCACTGGTCGTACGGCAGAGGCAAAGGAGCTCTCTTACAATGTGCGCCGTGGATCCAGTTCTTTTTACCGTGCACTCGTACTGCAGATCACGTAGATAATAGCACCAAGTAGGGTCCGGTCCAGCAGGGCTGATCGTTCTTTGACCGCTGAAAATTCTTGACCAGAACCCAGGAACCAGGATCGATGACGTGTCCTGAATATTCAGAAGCCTGAAGCAATGTATCATGAACCTGTTGGTGTAAAACACGCAATTTAGCCGTCAATTCGTACAGATTGTCAAGCAATACAGGGTGCTCAATTTCACTGAATTTGGTCGGCCCCGGCACTCCCCATATGTTTGCCGGGTGACCAAAGACAATCTCATATGGACTAAGGAATGTACAGTCATCCTAGTCGATAAAATGTGCTAACGGCAAAGCTTAGGGCCATTTTAGACCAGTGCTCGCCTGAATCTTGGCCAATTTTAACTTGAGGGTGCCATTATAGCATTCTACCAGACCAGCTGATTGGGAGTGATTTGTAGCGTGAAATTTCTGTCGAATACCTAAACCATCACACACTCTCTTCATCACTTGACCCACAAATCCACTCCCATTGTCACTGCAGACCATTCTCGGCAAACCGAACACAGGGAAAAATTCCTTAACAAGGGCTTTAGCTGTGGACAAGGCATTGCTATCTTTCAGGGGATATGCTTCTACCCATCTCGAAAAGGCACAAACAACCACGAGTACATATTTCAAGTTGTTGCACCTCTCCATGTGGATGAAATCTAATTGCAAAACCTCAAACGGATACGTCGGAGGTGCAAAATGACCAGCTGGAGTTCTTAACCACATTCTCTGCACACTTAGGAATTCCAGCATTTTGCCATATTAGAGCCAACAACTTACAAATCCCTTTGCCACTAATATGAGCCATTCCATGCGCCATCGTAACCACTGCAAGCACGTACGCATCGGGTAACAACCATCGCTGATGCTCTGACAACTCAACCCAACAACCATTCAAATCCAATTTACCCTTACTTTCTCTCCATTCATTCAACTCTTTCTCTGTAGCTTCAGCTTGAATTGACTTCACTCTCTCTATCGTATCTTCACACATACTTCTATCCGGAACCCATCTCGCCGGACCCGCAACATACATTCGGCTCATTACATCTCTTGCCGATTCTTTCGCAACTTCATCCGCAAATGCATTACCACGACCAACATCATCGGTAACATTCTTATGTGCACTGCATTTCACGATCGCAACTTGCAACGGCAAAGTAAGTGACTCAAGAAGTTCATTCACCAACTGACCATGCTGAATCTTAGTTCCATGCGAAGTGAGCCACACCAAACGCATACTGGCTGTCAGTATATACAGTCACTTGTTTCCCTTTCGACAACACACACGCTCTTGTCAATGCAATCAACTCCGCTGCTTGCGCTGAATTATGTGGGATACGTGCAGCTTCAACAATCGTATGCAAAGTCGTAACAGCATATGCCGCAGTCGTATCACCATTCAGAAGCTTGAAGCACGAACCATCTACCCATATGGTACCATCACACTTCGCAAGAGGAGTGTCCCTAAGGTCAATTCTACCTTTTGTTTCCTCCTCTGTCCTAAGAAAGCAATCATGCTGTTCAGAAACATCTGTCTCTACTGAAATCGTTAACAACGTAGCTGGATTCAACGTGTTGCATCTCTTTATATGCACGTGACTTGCTAAGAGTGTTAACTCATAACCTGGCAATCGAGCACTAGTTAAGTGCTGTGTCTTGGTCCTATTCAACAAGGTATCCACTGCATGTGGAACCATCACAATCAACGTATTATCCATCACCAAACCAGCAGACTGTTGAATAGAAACAGCCGCTGCCGCTGTAGCTCTTAAACAACTCGGCAACGCTCTAGCTACCGGATCCAAAGTCAACGAGAAATACGCACATGGACGTTGCTTATCGCCAAACTGCTGTGTCAAAAATTACAATGCACATCCATCTCTCTCGTGGACATATAGTGTAAAAGGCTTACTGTAGTCGGGAGTACCCAACACAGGAGCTGAACACAACGCATCACGCAATTCTGAAAAACTCTTCTGACATTCGTCAGACCTAGGAATAGGATTCGGACTATCCTTAACAGTAAGAGCTATCAAAGGTTTCGCAAGAAGTGAAAAATTCGGAATCCACTGTCTACAATACGACGTAATACCCAGGAAAGCACGCACTTCTCTCTGTGTGGTTGGCACACTCATTTTCGCAATCGCTTGAATTCGTTCTGGGGTCAATCTTCTTCCCTCCTTCGATAAGAGATGACCTAAGTAGGTCACTTCTTGTCGACAATACTGCAACTTCGAAAGAGACACCTTATGATGGAAGTCAGACAAATGATGCAACAACGACAAAGTAGCCTCTTTACAAATCTCTTCATTATCAGCAGCAACTAACAAATTGTCGACATACTGAATAAGAGCAGCACCGTCAGGTAAGACAATCGTATCAAGCTGTGTTTTCAAAGCCTGACTATAGATGGATGGACTCTCACAATCGCCTTGAGGAGCGCGCTTGAACCGGAAACTTCGGCCTCCTAAAGAGAAGCCAAAAATATCTCTACTCTCCTCGGCAATCGGGATGCTAAAGAAAGCATTCTTCAAGTCAATCACCGAAAACGAGGTAGCAGAAGATGGAATCAGAGTCAGTAAAGCAGTAATATCTGGCACAACAGGCAATTGCAGAACTACAATCTTATTCACCTCGCAAAGATCGATCACAAACCTATACACAGGCGGTTGCGAAGAATCAGTACGTTTCAGAACAGGCAAAACTGGACTATTGCACACATTAACTCTTGTTTCTTCAATCACACCTTTCTCGATCCGATCATAGATGATCGCCAAAAGTGCTCTTTCACCATCACTAGAAATTCTATATTGGGGAATACGGGGCAATCTAACATTCGCTTTCAACGTCACAACATATGGCGGGATCTCTAAAAGACCCACATCATTAGGACCAGTAGCCCAAAGAGTATCAGGAAGAGAAGACAATTCTGCTGGAAGTCAATCTTTAGATAAATACATCGGAGAGACCACTCTCTTCCCTAATGTAAGCTGTACTCCCGAAGGAGAACAATGTAGCGTTGCATACAATCTCTTCAACAAATCCAATCCCAACAAGTTCTCACCCAACCCGTCGTCAGAATAAGGGGTGCTTCAAATTCACACGGTCCAACAGAAAGAGACAAAGGACTAGAAATCGGATTACTAACTGGGGCGCCAGAGAAACCTACTGAAACATTGGTTAAGCCAGACAAAGGTGTGCCAGGGAGTTTAAAGTGCATAATAGAACTCTTCGCAGCACCAGTATCCAACAGAAAAGGCTCTGACACACCTGATGTAATCACTTCAACATAAGGTCCACTATGATCTACTGGAACTGAAACAACTCCCTCTCTTTGTCTATGGCTATCCTAGCAATCATTACCATCCATATTCTCACCTTCGACATAGTAGTCATCAGCATAGTACTGAGTCGTCCTACTAGATGCACCATTCTGCTGATCAAAGCAATTCATCGAGTTCTGTGGAGGAAAGGAATGCGCGTTCTGGGGGAACACACCACATCCTCTACCTCTAGGAGCTTGCTTAACACCTCGACCTCGCACACCAGAAGTACCATTCGTGCGCTGCAACATAACCGGACAACTATTTTTTAAATGACCCTCTTCCTTACAATACGCACACTGATTAGGGCCTACAGGAAAACGCGGTTGAGAAGACTCGAACCTTTGCGAGTTTCTCTGATACTGCTGAGGTTGCTGATAATCATGCTGATTATTAAGAGGCGGATACGCTTGCTGCAAAAGAACCTTCGTCTTCAACTCTTTAGTCTTCTTGTCAGCTCTATCTTTCTCATCCTTATCTCTATTCTCGTTGTACTGTGCAGTAGCCAATATCTGCGCTGACGAAGAAACAGCCTAAGAACTCTCAGAATCCTTCAACTTAGTACACAACTCGGGAAGCAAATTATGCACAAACTTATCGACAAACAACTGTTGACCACCTTCCGTACTCATGTCCTGACCACTATGGTCAATAAACGTCTCTTCAAAGCTAGTGAAGAAATCAGACACACTTTCGTCTTTCTTCTGCTTACATGCAGACAATTTGTCCCAGTTTACTCGCATAGCAGGCATTAAAGTTTTCATGTAATTAATGATCCTACCAGGAAGTTCTGCAACTAAAAGCTCAGGTTTAGCACCACCAACTTGTCGGCCATCCGCAGCACCAATATTATTCCATGTATCACCTAACTCTTGCGCATGATCCGTATGATGAATCAATCCCCATAAAGGCTGTGGATCTACATTTCCGAACAACATGTCTATATCGGCTAAATTTATAACACATGAGTCTGCAGTCTGTGATAATTCCTTATAGTACCCTGCAGGATTTTTACGTGGATCAGGCAAAGTCTGCTTAATGGCCAAATCTTCAGCTCGCTTCCAGGGAACATGTACCCAAACACGCTGAAAATTAGCCGGTACAGCTACATTACCTTGCTGAGCATTGGCCTGAACTGCTTCTTTCCATACCGGAGGAACCTCTCTTATTGGAAATTGTCGCACTTTTCTCCTAACAGAAGGATCAGGCTCAAACAACGACTGAGAAGGAGACTCGTTCCTAAACGACAACAATGTCGCAACTGCTCTTTCAACCTCAAAACCCACTATAGTTCCCTTCGCAAACTCGGGCTGTACACGGAACAACTCAGACGGAGTCTGTCCCAAATCACCATCTTCCCATTCTTCACGAAGGAAAGTACACATCTTATCAAAAACATACCTCGGCTTCGGTGCTTCCCATTGACGGAAGACATCCATAACAGACTCTAAATTATATCTTAAAGGATGAGTAATCCATTTACGCGCTAAATGATCCAATACTTCCCACTCATCGGGACCAGGCAGTTGGCTACGCAACTGTTTACGCGCCGAAACAGGGGTTATACTCAATGACCCAAAGAGAGGAGATAAAAGACCAGTAACAGTATCGGTCATTCTCTGTCGAACAGAAGGAGAAGTTGACATAAGGACAGGAGGAAAAACAGGATGAGAGAAAGTATACATAGAAGTAGTATCAGAAGGAGTGTCAGAAAAAGTAGACAATACAGGAGACGAAGTCGTAGGAATTGGAAACGGAGCAGGTAGCAAAGTCGGCGGTCCTTGAGAAGGCTGCACCAGAGGAATAGGAGCGAACTGAAGAGAAGCTAGCGGTTGCGCAATGACAGGAGGCAAAGCAACCCGAGGTTGTGCAACTAAAGGTTGCGGAGGTGCTGTAGAACTCTGCACATAAGGGGGTGGCGAACTCAACAAATATGACATCAAAGGACCTTTCTCAAGGTCCTTTGTTGCACCTTGCTGATGAGGTGGTAAAGCTGGATAACACTTATCAATCGCCATTTTACGTTGCCTGTGCACTGCTCACTCGCTTGTTCTTCTTTGTTATCTTTAAACTGTATAGCAGCTTGCATTATTGAGATACCTTTCTCTCTTTTATTTCTCTTCGCTAATTTAATTTCTTTCTGTTTGGCTTCCTTTCGCCATAGGCGGAAAGAGTCAAACATCGCCAGCCGGCAATCTTCTTCAAGAGTTTAATTTCTAGATTATCTAAAATCTCTGTGTCATAACTACCATATTGGGGCCACTTTAGGACACCGTCCTTCCTAGTATATCTAATCCATACTTCATTATACGTGATGGGGCCCAAGCCATGTTTTAAATAGAGCTCATAAGTTCGAGTTCCAATCGGAGGTACCGGACACGAATCCTCCAATCGGGAATCCCTATTACAACCACAACAAAATATCTTTCCAAGTCTGCTAAGACAAGGCATCTTCTCTCACTAGTCTAGCTTCAAACTTCAAGGGAACACGATAGCCTTGTGAATACACGAGCCCCTCGGCTTTGGAGCTTGCAAGTCCCAAATCAAAGATCCCAAGGGGATACCCAAAAACTAAACTAAGGACTGGGAGACGCTCCACTCATACTTAACTGAAGTATCGATGACGTCGCCAGAAGACCCGTCTATCGTCTCACTTTACAAATCATCAAAGGGCTCCAAGACAGGGCGACAGTCAGGGCAGCAGTCCTCCGTAGCCGTCGAAAAAGGGGAACCTTGCAGCAAAGACTTTCGGACCACGACGACATACAGGGGTCGATGAAGTGGCAGGCCTTCCTCCAGAATTTTCACACAAAGCTCCTCACGATCTTCAGGCTTGGATCGGTACCGCTGAAGTCGCCCCACGAGGGGCGCCAACTGAACAACCGGGTTTTAGAACCCAGCGGCGCCAGGGGCACGGCCAATGTCTTAGGGTTCACCTGTCTTAGAATACAGAGACATGGGATACTCTCGGTGACGTCAAAGACCAAATTTATTGGCTGCAACCAGGAACAGAAGTCTACGAAGCACAACACGGGTGGTTCGCTAGAGACTGCACAATTTCGTATTGCGAGACATCATCTTTTATGCCACAAATCACATTCCTGACTAGCATCAATTATTTACGAACTGTCCAATCACAAGTGACATTTCAAAAGATATCGCATAACGACAAGCCCACTTTTCAGTTAGTCCAGCCCATCATCAATTTCAAGGGAAAACCCAACATTCTTGCTCAGACAGGCCGGACGAACCCATCATAAAAGGACCTCAACCCAAACCATGAATAGGCCATAAAAAAGGAACAGAAACAGATGAGAAGCAAGATAGAAGGGTATGTGCGTGTACCATAAACTCAGCAATGTCCTGCTCTTTGATCTCTATCTTGACCAGCTGCCGAACAAGGAACTGGCTCAACAAGGTTAGCTTCGGGCACTGGAGTCAGTTCGCTCAGGTCACACAGAAGTCAGCTAAAGGTGTACGTGTCCCAAAGACTTGCTCGGCCGTAGTCATTGGCCTATGTGAGGGCAACCACAAAATGGCTGCCATACACAAAATGGAACCCGTAGGTTTGGAACGAAATCCCTGAATACACAGTGAATCCATCAATCAAACATGACGAAAACACTCGTACATACCGCACTCGTCATTTGCGGTTCGCTGATACCAAAATCGTCACGATACGTCGACCTTTATTGAACCGGTTCAGAATCACGGAACCTCAGCAGGTACATCTGAGGCAGCACATGAGAGGGGATACGTGCATCAACAGTCCATGGCAAAGAACAGCTACATATGAGGCAGCACATGAGAGGGGCACAGAGCATCAACTGGCCATGGCAAAGAACAGCTACATCTGAGGCAGCACATGAGAGGGGATAAGTGCATTAACAGTAAGCATGGGCGAATTTTGCGAATCTGGCGTTCGCGAATTTGCGAACTCGCAATCCGCAAAATCCGTGAATTCTCGCGATTTTTTTTTTGTGTTTGCAAGGGTTTCTGCCAGTTCGCAAGTGTTTTGTATCAGTTCGCAATTGCAAACTTACTTGTCGGCTCGCAACGGTCGCCACTATGTTGTTTCTACGTCTGGTTCATTATCACAGGTTCACAGCACCCTCTGTTTCACCACTGCCACCCTGTTTCACCCATGCCACCCTCTGGTACATCAATGCCACCCTCTGGTTCATCACTGTAGATTATGGGGGGGGGAAGCAAGCACACCTGCCCTGCTTCAACTGACATGAATTAATTTGGGATTGATTTAATAATGTGTCACTGTTTTAAAATTCCAGTCTGGCACCTGCTTCCTTATCTGTAATTTGCTTTCTGTTGCAGTGCATTTTTTTTTCCAGGACCTTTGTGGCCTACTTGTAGCTATTCTATGAGCCTGTTGTGAGGGTCAGAACAGGGTCATGGAATTGTTGCAACTAGCAACTGAACTCTGGAGGGGCCCCAGTCAGGAAGCACTACAGGGAATGGTTACTAATGATGAGTTTGAACTTTTGTACCTGCTGAGTGCTTTCAGTTTTGCAAAACTCGTTTTTCTGCAGAACAGCAACTGTAATGCCCCAAACAAACTTACATGTGAAAGTTGATTTCTAATCCAAAAGTGATCCAAAGAAAGTCAAAAGGCCTCAAATCCAAAAAAGTGCAGGCAAATGTCAACCTGAGGAGTTATTCTGATAAAAAACATCATTTTCAGAGGGTCTATGCTGCTTGCTAGTGGATTTCTTGTGCAGAATTGCAAATTTTGTAATTTCGCGAGTGCGAGATTGTTGCTGCTCGCAAAATATCGAGAAAAACAACTCGGCAAACGCTGAATGACGGTAAGTGAACGCAGCACGCCGCAATATTGTATCACCAAGAAAAAAAATCCGCTGCGTGCAAATTTGCGGATTTTCGGTAATTTCGCGAGAGTTCGCGGATTGCGAATTTACCGAAAATCCGCAAAATCCGCAAGCGGAACGGATTTTCCGCCCATGCTTAATTAACAGTCCATGGCAAAGAACAGCTACATCTGAGGCAGCACATGAGAGGGGCACAGAGCATCAACAGTCCATGGCAAAGAACAGGTCCATCTGAGGCAGCACATGAGAGGGGCACAAAGCATCAACAGGCCATGGCAAAGAACAGGTCCATCTGGGACAGCACATGAGAGGGGATAAGTGCATCAACAGTCCATGAAAAAGAGCAGGTACATCTGAGGCAGCACATGAGAGGGGATAAGTGATCAACAGGCCATGGCAAAGAACAGCTACATCTGAGGCAGCACATGAGAGGGGCACAGTGCAACATACTAACAGCAACAGGCCATGTTACAGAACAGAGCAGGTACATCTGAGGCAGCACATGATGAGAGACACAGAGCATCAACAGTCCATGGCAAAGAACAGGTCCATCTGAGGCAGCACATGAGAGGGGCACAGAGCATCAACAGGCCATGGCAAAGAACAGGTCCATCTGAGGCAGCACATGAGAGGGGATAAGTGCATCAACAGTCCATGGCAAAGGGCAGGTACATCTGAGGCAGCACATGAGAGGGGATATGTGCATCAACAGGCCATGGCAAAGAACAGATACATCTGAGGCAGCACATCAGAGGGGCACAGAGCATCAACAGGCCATGGTACAGAACAGAGCAGGTACATCTGATGCAGCACATGAGAGGGCACACAAGGACGTGTGTCATGCGCCCGTCACATTGACATAAATAATGCAAGGGTGGTCACAATGGACAATCCAGACACCAAGTACAATGACATGTGAGTGATGGAAACTGCACCTCACAGCACAGAATCAGGTGGACTGATTGACCTAGTAGCTTCGGACACAGTGGCAGGATCTGATACAGGATTGGGAGATACAGCCACAGTACCAGTGACTGACATATGAGCCATACACCCAGAAACACTGCCAGCACCAGAAACAGGAGTGTGAGGCACAGCCACAGCACTAGTGACTGACACATGAGCCAGAGACCCAGACACACTGGCAGCACCAGAAACAGGAGTGTGAGACACAGCCACAGCTCTAGTGACTGACACATGAGCCAGAGACCCAGACACAATGGCAGCACCAGAAACAGGAGTGTGAGACACAGCCACAGCTCTAGTGACTGACACATGAGCCATAGACCCAGAAACACTGGCAGCACCATATACAGGTGTGTGAAACACAGCCACAGCTCTAGTGACTGACACATGAGCCACAGACCCAGACACACTGCCAGCACCAGATAGAGGAGTGTGAGACACAGCCACAGATCTACTGACTGACACATGAGCCATCGACCCAGACACACTGCCAGGACGTGTCCCTGTACAATGATCAACAATTACCATGCCAGCATCTGAGACATAAGAGTGGCGGACACACACAGTAGCAGTACCTGAAACAGAAGAGGGCACAACTGACACAGTGCTACTACATGAGGCATGACAGCGAACAAAATACACAGTGCCACTATCTGACACATGAGAGTGAACTGCATCTGACCCACTAGGACCACTGAACTGATGAGCCGCAGGGCTGTATGGGCCAGGGGGCAGGGTGGCTCTGGGAGCTGGGGACAGCTGTACTGGAGCGACATTGGGGTGGTCAGGTGTCACTGGTGTGTGTCTCCCTTTCTTTGGGATATGGAAGGGCACCCTAGACATAACTGGACTGGTAAGTGGTGTGGGCTCATCTGAAACATCACCCATCAAAGGTGGTTCATGTGCTGGTGGTGGTCTGCTCTCTGGGGACGTGCTGGACCCTGCTTGACACTTGCTATGTCCCTGCCTTCTGCCCTCTGAATCATGTGTAATGGGGGATGTAACAACAGGGTACTCCTTCCTCTGCTTCACCGGGGTGTGGATGGGACTAGAGGTATGGGGGGACTCCACCTCTGACACATGTGGTGTACGTTCCTTCAACAACACCTGCTTCAGTGAATGCAGGTGTGATGTATGCCTGTCCTTGGTGGATGTCCTGTGAATGGGAGAAGCCTTGGCCCTGGGAGGTGTCCTGTCTTTGGAATGTGCCTTATCCGTGGGCGGTGCTCTGACCCTGGGAGTTGCCCTGTCCTTTGTAGTGTCCTTGTCCTTGGGAGTGTCCCTGGCCTTGACAGTTTCCCTGTCCTTTGTAGTGTCCTTGTCCTTGGGAGTGTCCCTGGCCTTGGGAGGTGCCCTGTCCCTTGTAGTGTCCTTGTCCTTGGGAGTGTCCCTGGCCTTGGGAGTTTCCCTGTCCTTTGTAGTGTCCTTGTCCTTGGGATTGTCCCTGGCCTTGGGAGGTGCCCTGTCCTTAGTAGTGTCCTTGTCCTTGAGAGTGTCCCTGGCCTTGGGAGTTTCCCTGTCCTTTCCAGTGTCATTGTCCTTGGGAGTGTCCTTGGCCTTGGGAGGTGCCCTGTCCTTTGTATTGTCCTTGTCCTTGGTAGTGTCCCTGGCCTTGGGAGGTGCCCTTGCCTTGGGAGTACCTTTTGAGGGGGATGCCTGTGTCACATGGGAATCCCTGTCCCCTAAAATCCCTTGAGGATCCTGTGGGTCAACTCCAAGGTAGCTGATGTCGTGTTCTGTGAAAGATTTCCCAGTCCTAGGGGATGGTGTCTGTGGCCTCCGTGCCCTGCCTTTCTGCCTGAGGCTGCTTCTAGTGCAATACCCCGAAAATGAGGCCTGGTCTGATATGTCACTCTCCCCTGAGACCTCAAGTGGTGTTGATGGGGGAACTGAAGTGGAACCTTGTCCATGCAACTGTTGAATGGCTGCAGACACTGTATTGGATAATGACTGAACTTTTATGTGGGGACCCACAACATCGCCATGCATCCCCTCCATGAATGCTACCACCTGACCCAACTTCCTATTGTGGTCTTGGAATGCATTGATCATGTTGGTCTGCCCTAAACACAGCTGTTGCAGCAGATCAACTGCCTCAGCACAAAGGGCAGTTTGTGTCACAGGGGCAGGGGGAGCGGTGCCTGCACCGAAGGCCACTCTGCTCCCCCTACTCTGGCGAGCACGAGCAGTACTTGTTGCAGTTGGTGGCAGTGTGGGCACAGTGTGCTGTGTAGCGACTGAAGGTGAAGATTGCCCACTCCCTGTGTCTACCAACAGCGCTGACTCACCAACAGAAGATGAGGACAATGGTGTCTCCACCTGTGAGTCCTCAGGGACAGTTCTGTCCCCCTCTCCGGGGCTGCTCTCTTCAGTCTCATTCTGCGTGTGTGTGATCTCCGATACGGATGCATTTCCACCACTAAGCTCCATCGTTCGTGGGTCAGTGCCCTCGGCCAAAGCTGAAAGAGAGTGAAAAGAGGTATACCTAAGTGCCACACTCACGTACTGCAAATTAAAAAATCAAAACTTCCTTGACTGCTGACCAACATGTAGCACCTATCCTGCACACGAACCACCCCTACCAGACACCCTCATGTAATTGAACCGGGGGTGCCTGTGAAACATGTACATCACACAAACAGGGCAAGTGCATGCTGACTACCACACATGTGATGCCATGGGACCACAGACCTCAACGGCATGTCCTGGGACCCTGCACTACAATGCAACTGGTATGTCCACCTGGCTGACATGGATGATAACGCTCACTTCGCTAATGGCACCAACATACAATTGCAGCACAACATACACACCACGGATGTCACTACTGTGTCTGAGCAGCAATACATGCATGCACTCACAAGCACAAACCCATTCAGTCTGCTTACCGCCAGTTTGCTGCTTCTCCCCTCTCAACCGGGCGGACAGGTCAGGATGTGTCACAGCTATGATACGTAGCATTAGAGGGGTGATGGTACGTCGTGCAAGCCGGCCCGATCTTGGAACCATCCCCAATGTCATCTCTGCCACATTCTTGCTGAGCCTGGAGATGTCGTACCACCGCTTGTGGCAGTGTGTGTGTCGCCTATTGCACACCCGTACGTCACGTGCTATGGTCCTCCAAACGGCCTTGCAAAGGTGCAGTTTGACCTACCATGATGGGAGACAAGAGGGGGCAAGTCAGTGGACAGTTGGCCATTCACACAGATAGGAGCAACACGTATCTTTCAGCAGCCAAGCACAGTAAAACACATGGGAAGGTCACACAGCACACCGCCAAGATTGCAGAAGCCAGGAGTCAGTGACCACCTCATGCACACCAACATGTCCCCCACTGCACTTACCACCTGTCCATCATGTGCTGGTGGTGGTCTGCTCTCTGGGGACGTGCTGGACCCTGCTTGACGCTTGCTATGTCCCTGCCTTCTGCCCTCTGAATCATGTGTAATGGGGGATGTAACAACAGGGTACTCCTTCCTCTGCTTCACTGGGGTGTGGATGGGACTAGAGGTATGGGGGGACTCCACCTCTGACACATGTGGTGTACGTTCCTTCAACAACACCTGCTTCAGTGAATGCAGGTGTGATGTATGCCTGTCCTTGGTGGATGTCCTGTGAATGGGAGAAGCCTTGGCCCTGGGAGGTGTCCTGTCTTTGGAATGTGCCTTATCCGTGGGCGGTGCTCTGACCCTGGGAGTTGCCCTGTCCTTTGTAGTGTCCTTGTCCTTGGGAGTGTCCCTGGCCTTGACATTTTCCTGTCCTTTGTAGTGTCCTTGTCCTTGGGAGTGTCCCTGGCCTTGGGAGGTGCCCTGTCCCTTGTAGTGTCCTTGTCCTTGGGAGTGTCCCTGGCCTTGGGAGTTTCCCTGTCCTTTGTAGTGTCCTTGTCCTTGGGATTGTCCCTGGCCTTGGGAGGTGCCCTGTCCTTAGTAGTGTCCTTGTCCTTGAGAGTGTCCCTGGCCTTGGGAGTTTCCCTGTCCTTTCCAGTGTCATTGTCCTTGGGAGTGTCCTTGGCCTTGGGAGGTGCCCTGTCCTTTGTATTGTCCTTGTCCTTGGTAGTGTCCCTGGCCTTGGGAGGTGCCCTTGCCTTGGGAGTACCTTTTGAGGGGGATGCCTGTGTCACATGGGAATCCCTGTCCCCTAAAATCCCTTGAGGATCCTGTGGGTCAACTCCAAGGTAGCTGATGTCGTGTTCTGTGAAAGATTTCCCAGTCCTAGGGGATGGTGTCTGTGGCCTCCGTGCCCTGCCTTTCTGCCTGAGGCTGCTTCTAGTGCAATACCCCGAAAATGAGGCCTGGTCTGATATGTCACTCTCCCCTGAGACCTCAAGTGGTGTTGATGGGGGAACTGAAGTGGAACCTTGTCCATGCAACTGTTGAATGGCTGCAGACACTGTATTGGATAATGACTGAACTTTTATGTGGGGACCCACAACATCGCCATGCATCCCCTCCTTGAATGCTACCACCTGACCCAACTTCCTATTGTGGTCTTGGAATGCATTGATCATATTGGTCTGCCCTAAACACAGCTGTTGCAGCAGATCAACTGCCTCAGCACAAAGGGCAGTTTGTGTCACAGGGGCAGGGGGAGCGGTGCCTGCACCGAAGGCCACTCTGCTCCCCCTACTCTGGCGAGCACGAGCAGTACTTGTTGCAGTTGGTGGCAGTGTGGGCACAGTGTGCTGTGTAGCGACTGAAGGTGAAGATTGCCCACTCCCTGTGTCTACCAACAGCGCTGACTCACCAACAGAAGATGAGGACAATGGTGTCTCCACCTGTGAGTCCTCAGGGACAGTTCTGTCCCCCTCTCCGGGGCTGCTCTCTTCAGTCTCATTCTGCGTGTGTGTGATCTCCGATACGGATGCATTTCCACCACTAAGCTCCATCGTTCGTGGGTCAGTGCCCTCGGCCAAAGCTGAAAGAGAGTGAAAAGAGGTATACCTAAGTGCCACACTCACGTACTGCAAATTAAAAAATCAAAACTTCCTTGACTGCTGACCAACATGTAGCACCTATCCTGCACACGAACCACCCCTACCAGACACCCTCATGTAATTGAACCGGGGGTGCCTGTGAAACATGTACATCACACAAACAGGGCAAGTGCATGCTGACTACCACACATGTGATGCCATGGGACCACAGACCTCAACGGCATGTCCTGGGACCCTGCACTACAATGCAACTGGTATGTCCACCTGGCTGACATGGATGATAACGCTCACTTCGCTAATGGCACCAACATACAATTGCAGCACAACATACACACCACGGATGTCACTACTGTGTCTGAGCAGCAATACATGCATGCACTCACAAGCACAAACCCATTCAGTCTGCTTACCGCCAGTTTGCTGCTTCTCCCCTCTCAACCGGGCGGACAGGTCAGGATGTGTCACAGCTATGATACGTAGCATTAGAGGGGTGATGGTACGTCGTGCAAGCCGGCCCGATCTTGGAACCATCCCCAATGTCATCTCTGCCACATTCTTGCTGAGCCTGGAGATGTCGTACCACCGCTTGTGGCAGTGTGTGTGTCGCCTATTGCACACCCGTACGTCACGTGCTATGGTCCTCCAAACGGCCTTGCAAAGGTGCAGTTTGACCTACCATGATGGGAGACAAGAGGGGGCAAGTCAGTGGACAGTTGGCCATTCACACAGATAGGAGCAACACGTATCTTTCAGCAGCCAAGCACAGTAAAACACATGGGAAGGTCACACAGCACACCGCCAAGATTGCAGAAGCCAGGAGTCAGTGACCACCTCATGCACACCAACATGTCCCCCACTGCACTTACCACCTGTCCGGGGGCACCGTAGAGCCGTTCATAGTGACGGAGCACACCGTCCACAAGGACATCCAGCTCCGCTGCGTTGAAGGGACTAGACTGGATCTCTCGAACTCTCGGCATGGCAAGGTCCCGGACTGTGGCACAACAGCAGCAGTTGGTGGATTGCTCAGCAGCAGCAGGTAGAGGTGATGGGTGCAAGCAGCAGTTGGTGGATTGCTCAGCAGCAGCAGGTAGAGGTGATGGGTGCAGGCAGCAGTTGGTGGATTGCTCAGCAGCAGCAGGTAGAGGTGATGGGCGCAGGCAGCAGTGGCTGGAAGCAGTGGATGTGTGCTGCTGAAATTTACACATTTATAGGGTCCTGGGCTCATATCAGTGGCACATGTCTGCAGCAATTGGTTTCCCCGGGCTGCCTCATTCAAAATGAGCCAATGACTGGCCCTGCTGTGGCGGTGCATGGCTTCCGCTATTTTCAAAATCGCTTACGCGTCCCGCGTTACCTGTTTCCGCCAGGTGTGGGCGGTTGCCCCCACCGGGCGCGGGCGGTCGCCCACCGCTGGGTGCGGGTGCGGGTGGTGGGTGACCGCTGAGTGTATTGAAGTGACCCTGGCATGGATGGCCATGGCCGGTCACCCACCGCTGGGTGCGGACAGTCACCCACCGGCTGCACCTGGCAGTGGGCGAGTGCCCGCGCCCGACGGTGGGTGGCCGTCCGCACCCGGCGGTGGGTGACCAGCCATGGCCATCCATGCCAGGGTAACATCAATACACAGGGCGATCACCCAACGGCCACACCCGGCGGAGGGTGACCGTCTGCGCCCAGCAGTGGGTGACCAGCCATGGCCATCCATGCCAGGGTAACATCAATACACAGGGCGGTCAACCACCGGCCGCACCCGGTGGTGTGCGACCGCCCACACCACCCGATGGTGGGTGACCGGCCATGGCCTCTGGCAGTCTGCGGTGGGTGCTGCTATGTGACTGAAGCGGGGATACCAACTGCCATTTCAACTTGCACATTCAAGTGTATGTGTTAGCCTGCCCCACCCCCGCGGAATACATGCTCTGCCATTGCAATGCCAGTGAGTGATGATTTTCAAAAGATGCACCACCGCGGTAGCGGGCACATGCGGTTGGCGGGGTGTGACCGTCATGATCCTTGACCATGCAGCAATTGTTACGCACAATTTCAGTATCAAGGATCATCTTCTGTGTTGGCGGAAGGCGTACCCGGATGCCGTGTGTGAACACACAGTGCATGTTTCGAGAAACAAATGTGATGTTTGTAGGTGTACATGTGTGTCAGGCCATGTCCGGAATGTGTCAAGAATCATTATGTCATGGCAATAGCCCGTGTCCATGTGTCTCATTTATGTACATTAGTTGCATGTATGGTCATACTATTGACCTTGCCAGTGGTTAACAAAGGCCACTGATGTGAGCCCAAGTTGCGTCATATGTGCATGGCTATGTGGTGATGTCTTGGTTTTGAGGTCACACGTTTCTAATTGTACACATCTACACAGTCCATTGAGGCTGTGTACCCACATTCTGAAGCAGTCGTGAGTGTGTGGTTTGTGTGTGCAAGTAGCAATGATGGGGGTATACATGCATTCTGTGTATGCGTCTGTGTGTCGCCTGTTGTATGTCCATGCCTATCATGTGAGGATGCACAGCATTGTAGGTGGGGTCATGGGTGCATGAAGACAAGGAGGGTGTGTTCCAAGTTCGTGTTGTGTGTACCCATCCATGTGTGTCTGTGGGGATGCTTGTGCCATTGGACATGTTTGCACACAAGATGTTGTTTGTGGCGGAACAATGTGTGTGTAGTTGGCTGTAGTGCCTTATATTTCTGTCACATCACACATTCAATCAGTGTCTGCAACATGTATTATTTGTATTGTGTTGGTCAAGATGTGATACTGTGTCACAGCTGTGCGGTGTTGGTCTATTGACATCTGCTCCCATCTACTCCCACACAGGAGGGCTCCAAATGTGCATCAACCATATACTGCATTGCTCCTGAGGCGGAAGCCGGGAGCGCAAACCCTCTTTGTTTTTAAAAATTGACTGTCACTTAATAACAATATTATTTTAAGTCACCCTCTGCTCAGACCTCCGACATCGCACAGCGGATTTAGCGCTGACGCGACCTAAGAAACAAACAATCTTGCCGCCATACCGGCACGCCCGCAGGCCACGCCCCTTTTTCGGAGGCCACGCCCCCTGATCACTTGCACTACAAAAGACGCTGAATACAAGCGCCAGACCGTACTGTATTGCTCCTGAGGCGGAAGGGGGGAGCGCGAACCCTCTTTGTTTTTAAAAATTGACTGTCACTTAATAACAATTGTATTTTAACTCACCCTCTGCTCAGACCACAGACATCGCACAGCGGATTTAGCGCTGACGCGACCTAAGAAACAAACAATCTTGCCGCCATACCGGCACACTTACAGGCCACGCCCCTTTTTCGGAGGCCACGCCCCCCTGATCACTTGCACTACAAAAGACGCTGAATACGAGCGCCAGACCGTACTGCATTGCCCCTGAGGCGGAAGCCGGGAGTGCGAAATGAAATGAAATGAAATGAAATGAAATGAAAATAAATGAAAAATTCCACTTATATAGCGCATAACTGCCCGGAGGCCTCGCAGCGCTGATGACTGATTACTGTGTTCGACTGCAGGGCAGAGTTAGTACGCTTTTGAGAACAGGTAGGTTTTTAAGTCTCTCCTAAATGACATCAGATTATCATTTTGTCTAAGGGACAGAGGCAGGGAATTCCATGCCTTTGCTGCTGAGCAAGTAAATGAACGGCCACCCCAGCGGGCTTTCTTGATTTTTGCCGTGGTTGCCAAATGCAGAGAGGCCGAACGAAGAGTTCTAGGCGGCACATAAGGCGGTACCAGGGGGAGCAGCACTGCCGGGCCAGTTTGATGAAAGGATTTGTGCAGAATGCACATGGCCTTGAACAATGTTCTTGCAGCCACTGGGAGCCAATGAAGCTCCTTTAGGGCAGTTCTCGCTGACTGCCAGCGAGGGATGTTAAAGAGCAGGCGCGCCGCACAGTTTTGAGTGACTTGGAGTTTTTTTGTCACCGATGCCGGGGCCCCTAGATATAAAACGTTTCCATAGTCCAGGCGGGAGAGTATCAGGGCCTGTACCATGACCCTTCTCGCCTGGAGTGGAAGTAAGGGGAGCACTTTCCTGAGCATTTTCATTAGCCCTACGCATACGGAGGCTGTTTTAGTGGCTTGAACCGAGAAATCCAGAGCTCTATCCAGCCAGATTCCCAAACTCTTTATCTGGTCCTTTGGAAGAGGAGGGGTGCCGAGACACGAAGGCCAGTTCAACTGGAAGGTAGGAGAAGGGTTACCTAGTAACATGATCTCGGTCTTCTCCCCGTTGAGTTTGAGATGGGAGAGTTGCATCCACTCTGCAACAGCCTCTAGACACAGACCCAGGGTGTTAGACGGACCGTCCTTGTGGTCCAAAGAGACCACAAGTTGGGTATCGTCAGCGTAGGTGACAATACGCACACCATAGGGGAGAACTATCTTCTCTAGAGGCTGCATATAGACATTAAACAGTGTGGGGCTCAGGGAGGAGCCCTGAGGAACCCCACAACTGAGCGGATGCTTAGATGATACCACCTCGCCCTCAAATACTTGGAAAAAGCGTTCCTCCAAAAAAGAGGTCAGCCATTTCAGGGCCGCGCCCGACACCCCCATGCCCTTCAAACGATGTAACAGGGTGGCATGGTTAACAGTGTCGAACGCGGCACTGAGGTCCAACAGTATGATAGCAGTTTTTCCACCTTGGTTCATTATTGCTCTGGCCGCCTCTGTGACTGCCAGAAGGGCGGTCTCAGTGCCATGTTGAGGACGGAACCCTGTTTGGGAGACCTGTAGAAGTTTGTTGGACTCCAAGTAGTCCCCTAATGTTTTATTGATATGTCTCTCCAACAACTTACTCAACCACGGAAGCAGCGAGATAGGGCGGAAATTGGATAAGTTGTTAGAATCCAGGTTTGGTTTTTTCAACAAAGCCCTAACACGCGCGCACTTCCAGGTAGAAGGGACAGTGTTGGAGGTAATGGAGGTATTCAAAACTTCCAGCAAAGACGGACGAATAGCGTCCATTGCTTTCACTAGGGTCTGGGGAGGGGCTGGATCATTAGGAGATCCTGAGGTGACCTTCTGGACCAAAGTATCTAAAGCATTAGAGTCCAGGAGTGGAAACGAGACCAGAGAGCATGATACATGCGAGTCTAAGTCTGAACCAGAGGGGGAAAATATGCCATCGCCATTTGTCGCGAATTGAGAGTAAATGGCCTGAATCTTCTGAGAGAAGAAGGTAGTGAGATCCTCACAGCGGGCCTGTAAACCCTCTGATGGTGGTCTATCAGATGGAGGGGATATCAAGGATTTAGCAATTTGAAAAATTTCCCGGGGGGAGTTGGCCGCCATACTAATTTTAGTTTCATAAAACTTGGCTTGGGCAAGTTTTATCTGGCTCTTATAGTGCCTTATTGCTGATCTGTACTCTGAACTCTTAAGTTGAGAGCGGTCCTTCCTCCATGCTCTTTCAGCTTTACGGCAGGCTTGTTTTAGCAGCCTAAGGGCAGGAGAGTACCAAGGAGCAACTTTGGATCTTTTTATTGTTTGCAAAAAACACTTCGGGAGGACTGAATCCAGTGTGCTAGAGATCCAGTTGTGAAAATTAAGGACAGCTAGATCAGGATTTGTCGTTTTCCGAGGCGGCTGTTCGGAGAGGGCCTGTTCCCATGTAGGAAGCGGAAGAGCATTCCATTTCCTACCCCAATGCCTATCGTGAGTTTGACCAATAATAGGGGTATTGTTAGTCCATGTGAGGGGGACCAAAAAGTGGTCCGACCAAGGCAGTGGTACCGGCGTTTCAACAGAAAGCGTGTCTAAGTTGCTAAATATATAATCCAAAAGATGGCCCCTGTTATGTGTCGCCTGAAACCCCTTTTGCGTCAGGTTAATAGCCTGAACCCTCTTTGTTTTTAAAAATGGACTGTCACTTAATAACAATTGTATTTTAACTCACCCTCTGCTCAGACCTCAGACATCGCACAGCGGATTTAGCGCTGATGCAACCTAAGAAACAAACAATCTTGCCGCCATACCGGCACGCCCGCAGGCCACGCCCCTTTTCGGAGGCCACGCCCCCCTGATCACTTGCACTACAAAAGAAGCTGAATATGAGCGCCAAAAGCAGTACAAAAGGGGGTGGTGATGGACGGAGCATCTGAATCAATCAAACACTCACACCCAGTCAAAAGATCTGGGTTTAATCCATCACCGTTCTTTAGCCCACTCTGCCACCCCAGTTCAGACATGGCTATATGCAAATCAGTCTGACCCTGTGCCTCATGGGAACAGTCCAGCCCGAACTGCCAAGCCATGTCTTCCCTGGACCGGAAACAAGCTTCCGAGGACCGGTTTCTGGCATTCCAGCCGTCTTCAGCCCGGCTTGCTTGAATCCAGTGGCAAAGTGAGCAAGGGACTCACGTCTGAGCATACCCTGCTACACTTATGGCAGCCGAAAGCGGTACAAAAGGGGGTGGTGATGGACGGAGCATCTGAATCAATCAAACACTCACACCCAGTCAAAAGATCTGGGTTTAATCCATCACCGTTATTTTAACTCACCCTCTGCTCAGACCTCAGACATCGCACAGTGGATTTAGCGCTGACACGACCTAAGAAACAAGCAATCTTGCCGCCATACCGGCACGCCCGCAGGCCACACCCTTTTTCGGAGGCCACGCCCCCTGATCACTTGCACTACAAAAGACGCTGAATACGAGTGCCAGACCGTACTGCATTGCTCCTGAGGCAGAAGCCGGGAGCGCGAACCCTCTTTGTTTTTAAAAATTGACTGTCACTTAATAACAATTGTATTTTAACTCACCCTCTGCTCAGACCTCAGACATCGCACTGCGGATTTAGCGCCAATGCGACCTAAGAAACAAACAATCTTGCCGCCATACCGGCACGCCCGCAGGCCACACCCCTTTTTTGGAGGCCACGCCCCCCTGATCACTTGCACTACAAAAGACGCTGAATACGAGCGCCAGACCGTACTGCATTGCTCCTGAGGCGGAAGCCGGGAGCGCGAACCCTCTTTGTTTTTAAAAATTGACTGTCACTTAATAACAATTGTATTTTAACTCACCCTCTGCTCAGACCTCAGACATCGCACAGCGGATTTAGCGCTGACATGACCTAAGAAACAAACAATCTTGCCGCCATACCGGCACGCCCGCAGGCCACGCCCCTTTGAAGGAGGCCACGCTCCCCCCTGATTTTCATCCCTCCTATCCATAAATGATGTGCGTCTCTCGGACGCGCAGCGGACGAGCGCAGTGGGCGCAACGTTTGAGCGCCGAAGGCGCGCTTAAGGCAAGCCCGTCTGCGCCCGTCATCGCCAAGACATCGCCTCTTGCCTGTCCCCCTGGCCGTGCTCCACGGGCACTCCATCAATATGATAGAGAACTCCTCATCGCCCTGAACCCCGGACGGAGCTGTGAAGAGACATCTGGTATTCTTGGCCACACGGGCCTTCAATGTAAGTCTTGCCACTTTACCACACCTAGCCCCCGTCACAGCAGACAGAGGCGAGGCTCGCCCAATCTTACCCCCCTCACCATCCTCCAACTCAACATCAGGTCTCTGACTAAACATCACCTAGAGGTTAACACCCTCCTACTTGACAAGAATCCTGACATTCTCTTCCTTTGCAAAACCTGGTTACGCGACGATTCGACCGCCATACCTAACCTCACTCTACCAGAGAACTACTTAATGATCACCATAAATAGAGATGCGAGAGGTGGTGGTATCGCAGTCATCTACAAAAAACAATTCACGTGCTCCTTCATCAAGGAAGAAATTCTGGGCTGCGAAAGCGCCCGTTTCAAAATCACAACCAGCCCTCACTTTACCCTATCAGGCCTTTATATCTATCGCCCACCCGGACCTGCTTCTAAATTCATTGAAGCTCTCCTGGAGGTGGCAAACTCCTTAGTGATGAGATCAGCCAACTTCACTATATTAGGCAACCTCAACCTCCATTTTGATCTGTCGCAAGACCCCACTATCAAAAACCTTCTGGCTGACTTTGCTGCCTTACAACTCTACTCTCTTATCCAAGCCCCCACGCACTCGGCTGGACATCCTGTCTTCACCAACATCCCGGAGGTGAAGACAGACGTGCCCCAACCCATGGGATGGACTGATCACTATCTTATTAAAATGACTATGTTAGTTAAAGAAACATTAAACAAAACTGAGCCAACCTGCCGGCTAAAGAGACCTTGGCACAAACTTTCTGCCCGTGACCTACATGTCACCTTACGAGAATTCCAATGTGAGGCCAATCAGGACATCAATATGACCTATGACGCTTTCCACGGCTGGATTACTAGAGGACTAGATGCTCTAATACCAGCCAAATGGACCAAAGGGCGCAGCTCTCCCTCCAACCCATGGTACAACGACACCCTTAAAGCCATGCGAAAAGACTGCAAAAAAGCTGAGCGCCTCTGGAGAAGGGAATATAATAATGGGGACAAAGTTCTTTACCTATCTAAACAAAAACTTTACCACAAAGCCATCTGCGCCGCCCGCGCCTCCTTCTACGCGGAAGAAATTAACTCGAGCTCGAACCCTGCAAAAGTCATCTTTAAACTGGTACAAGAACTACAGAGCAACAAATCTCCATCCTCCAGCATTTCCTCCACGCAGCAATGTGACGACCTTGCCACGTTCTTTGTAGAGAAAGTACAAAGAATATACAGATCATTTCCACAACTCTCCTCCAATTCGACTAACCCCACCAATTCCACTACCAACGGCTCCACCATGACGCACATACCAGAAATCTCATATGAAGAACTCACCAAACTTTGCAGGAAAGTCAAATCCGGCTCCCCAGCAGACCCCATGAGACCTACCCAATTTATGGAATCTCTCGAATTCTTTCTGCCTTCCCTGACCTCCATACTGAATCTCTCCTTCTCATCGGCTAGTGTCCCGACAGCCTGGAAACAAGTTTGGGTTTCTTCTATCATCAAGAAACCCACCTTGGACCCATCCAAACCGGAAAATTTCCGTCCTATCTCCCTGCTCCTATGGCTGTCCCAACTTGCTGAGGCCCATGCCAATAACGTCCTGTCTTTACACATGGACCAAAATAGCATCCTGGACCCATCCCAAAATGGGTTCAGACCGGGCCACAGCACTGATTCTGCCCTCTTGGCTACGACTGAACACCTCCGGACGATCCTTGATGCCGGTCAAAGTGCCGCGCTGATTCTTCTAGATCTCAGCGCAGCCTTTGACACGGTGTCCCACAACATCCTACTCGATCGTCTGGAGTCAGTAGGGATCTCCGGCTTGGCCCTGGATTGGTTCCGTTCTTTTCTGAAAGACAGATCCTTCCGGGTATCAGCTCCCCCATTTCTATCAAAACCCCATCCCATCAGACAGGGAGTCCCCCAAGGCTCTGCACTAAGCCCATCCATTTTTAATCTTTACGTGCAGCCACTTGCGGCAGTGGCAAAAAAGTGGGACCTTACGCTGACGATACGCAGCTGGCCATCACTCTCACGGAAGGCCCATCTATCCCGGCCTCGAGATTTAGGGATGGCCTTGCTGCAGTGGCCCAATGGATGACGGACAACTGCCTGCAGCTTAATGCAGGCAAGATGGAGGTGCTGCTCCTTGGAAAAAACACCAGCCACTGGAATGAGCACTGGTGGCCCTCATCATTAGGTACAATCCCACCTCCCAAATCCCTGGTCAAAAACCTAGGAGTTTGGATGGACTCCTCACTCAGCTTTCAGACCCACACAAAAAAAGTGGCAGCCACTTGTGTCGTTCTGTTGAGGAGTCTCAGCCCCATACTTCTTCGACGCCAAGGTTGGTCAACTCATTGTCCAAGCTACGATCCTCTCCTGCCTGGACTATGCCAATGTTCTTCTTCTTGGCGCCAACAAAGGAGAGATAGCATGACTGCAACGCGTGCAGAACTCTGCGGCAAGAGCCTTGGTTGGTCTTCCTCGCAGATGCTCCGCTAGAGCCACGATCCGTAAGCTGCACTGGCTACCTATTGACTCCAGAATCCAGTTTAAAAGTCTCATTATGACATTCAAAATCATCAAACTCGGACGCCCAGAACTGTTGCGACCTTTCCTCACACCCTATGTACCGTGGCGCAATCTACGCGCCTCTGGCCAACTCCTACTGAGCGTATGTTATGACCAGATTCTCGAACCAAATAGGACCAGCTCCTCAGAGCACCACCAACCCGGCCAAAACGTAACCACCTCCCTCCTCAGGACCCATCTGTCCAGGCACCTGGGTACCTACCTGAGGATGGGGAACTCGCAATATACAAGCTCATATCATCAGAAACACCACTAAATCTATAGGGATTACTAGGAATACTCACTGATTACTAAGGACGTCCATGCCCTACACCACACTCATACCTTGTAGTCTCGCGACCACATGGGTCCAGACTAATCTACCCTGGGGCAGTTCTGATTATTTACCATTACACACTGATCACAGTCAGTGCTCGCTCGGCACCTCCGCAATCCTGCGTGCCTACACACTGGGCTGCAGCCCTAGTACTCTCTTCCTCACAATCCGGTCCACAATCTGGCGGGCCTAAGCACTGGTGTCCCCCCAGTGTTCTCTAACTCACAGCCCGATCCACAATCCGGCGGATCTATGCACCAGTGTCCCACCTGGTGTTCTCATTAACGCGCTTACCAACGACGATCACTCTCCTATGAATACCTTCAGCTCTCTCTCTCTCTCTATGTTGGGAAGTTTCTCTCACTATTCACTAAAGGTTCACTACTACAATAATATTATGGAATGGCCGAATTACTTAGTGTATACCCAATTCTCCTAGCTCAAGGGCTCCTCTCTCTCCCTAATTATTCAGTGGCTACTTACCTGATCAGGGGCAGCATCTGTTCTGGCTGTAACACCTGACTAGAAGGAAAGGTTACCTGCGCTTTAAGAACAAGAGACACACACTGTATGCAAGAGTTATTCCCTGATTTAAACGCTCCTATTTCCTTTTGAGAAAGGTTAGCTCTATCATAAGAACAACACATGCACACTGGTTCACTAAGAACTGGGGTATCTTTATTACAATAACAATAAAATGGGAATAGACACATACACAGATCTGCAGGGTCTCTGTAACTAACAGGAACTGTAACACACCGCTGAAAGAAAAAGGATTAGACATACAGTATAAGGACAAGGTTAATGTTTGGAAATACAGAAGGATATCACCTGAGGGGTGTGAGGTCTTGCTCTAGCTGTCCTCTGGGCTCCTCTCTCGTCTGTGCCTTAGCTCATCTTAGATCCTCTCCTGCACTCTTGGACACACATCTGCGCTGATCACTCTGCACTGGATTCCTCTCCCCCACGAACTCTCTCCACCTTCCAACTTCAGTCTAATTGTTTCTGCCGCTCTGATAACCGTTCGCTCCACTAGCTTCTTCATTCTATTTGATTGTCTCTGTGCTAATGTCCAATTGACTCCAGCTGCTCCCACAGATTAATCCACAATATAACTTCAGTCTCTTCTAAAAGGCATTACTTCAGACTCCAGCTATTCACAACTCCTCCTGATAAGTAACTGCTTCTGACTGCTTCCTTCAGTTCCAGCTCACTGACTGTCTGTCTGTCTTCTCTCTGTTCCAAGCATCTTCTGTCTCTTCTCCTCCTGCAACTGCACTCCTCTCCTCTGCTCCAATTCAACATAAACTCTTTCTGATTCTCCACTCCTTCTGCAACTCCACTCCTCTCCTCTGCTTCAATCCAACTCAACTGCTTCCAGCTCAAACTCTTTCCAGCTCGAACTCTTTCTGCTCCTCCAACTCAACTAACTGCAACTCCAGCTCAACTCACTGCAACTCCAGCTCAACTAACTAACTCCACCTCTGCACTTCACTAATATGGAATGCTGTTTCCTCATGGAACGTTCCAGCCATCAGCCCGCCGCCCATCAGATCTCTGCACCACTCCGCGCCAAGGACACACACCCAGCCGGCCGGCCTTTTGTGGTGTCTTCCACACAGAGAATAATACAGCCTACCGATAAGGGCTGGCCCAGACCGGTTCTCTCCAAGTGGACAACAGCTTTAACTATAAACATTACCTTTACCCTGCAAGCATCTCAGCTCGACAGGGATAGAAAGCAAAATGGAGTCTCTCTAGTTCTGGGCCTTGTAGGCCTGAGAAGGATGAAATAACCCTTAGCTCTGTCAGAGTACCTACACAAACCATACCAATATGTAATATAAAGTCAGGACTACAAAGGACACATAACTATGTCAAAGCCAATAGGCAATAGATGGATTAGAGTCAAGAATAAGGGATCTATCATCATATAAAGCAGCTATCCTCTTCCAGGTCTGGAAGAAAGGGCTTAAAAGGGCCAACACAAGGTAAGAATACAGATTATAGATGTTAGCAAGCTTAAAGTCTTCATCACTCCGAAATAGAGCCAAAAAACCATGTCAGAACAGCGTACCTCGCACAAAACTCTGCTGCACTGGCGGTCGCTCCTTCAGGGTTCTGGGAGCCAAGCTCTGGAACACTCTGCCACTGAACCTCCGCTCCTTGGATAACATGTCTACCTTCTGGAAGGCCATTAAGACCCACCTGTTCCCCTCCCCCTAGGCCACCTCGTCCCCTCTCTTCTCATCCTCAGTAGAGTTTCTGTAGTTTCTTAGCGCCGGGACGCCTCTTTGCTGGGGCAGCTGTTTGCGCTTTACCAAACTATAACAAAACATAACACACTGTGCTGGAGGACATGGTTGAAGAGGAGGTCATCCGCAAATTCCGGCTTGACCGATCAACATTGCAGGACCTTGTAGCTCAATTGCCACCTCATCTGCAGCCACGCAGGCCATATCCAGGAGCAATTACACCCACAGCAAAGGTGATGGCGGAACTTCACTTCTTCGCGACTGAAACTTTCCAGTATACAGTTGGTCATGCCAGGGGGATGTCACAATCCATGTTCAGCATGGTACTGCGGGGTGTGCTGCAAGCCATGATGCATTACAAGGATGATTATATCCACTTCCCACATCCGGCGGAGCTGGCTGCAGTGAAAGGTGACTTCTATGCCCTTGGCCAGATTCCACACGTAGTGGGTTCCATTGATGGCACACATATTGGTCTGGTTCCACCACAGGCACGTGAACCCGTGTATCGCAAGCGGAAGCACTACCATTCTATCAATGTGCAAGTGGTGTGCCTGGTTGACAACTTCATCTCCCATGTGTGCGCCAGATTTTCCGGGTCCGCACATGACTCCTACATCCTGCGGAGCAGCATTGTCCCACAACTGATGACTAATCTGCATCAAGAACATGCGTGGCTTGTAGGTAAGTGTGCTGTGATGACTACTGTGTTGTATGTGTGCCATGCTATTCCCACCAATCCTGGTAATGATGTATGTGTCTGTCATCCCCCCACCTAGGCGACTCTGCATACCCAAACTGCCCGTGGCTGCTAAGCCCCCTACGGAATCCAACTACCCCAGGTGAACTGCGCTATAATGAGGCACATGGGAAGACACATTGGATGGTGGAATGTACATTCGGACTGCTGAAGTCTAGGTTTCGCTGCCTGAATAAAACCGGAGGGGCCCTGCAATACTCACCCGGGAAAGTATGCAAAATACTGATTGCCTGTTGCATGCTCCACAACCTGGCCTTACGCAAGAACATTGAACTGATCATGGATCCTGCAGACCAACAGGTTGCTCCGCCTCCCATACCACCCATGTCGAGTGATGAGGATAGTGGGGAGGAAGAAGGTGTGGACCAGAGGCATCAGCTCATTGATCGCTACTTTCCTTGAATGTGAGTAACTACCTCTTGTGCTGCTGTTCAATGCGTGACGTATGTCTGCTGGTGATGGCTGGATGTGGTGTGTGAATGCTGCCTGTTATGTTCTGTTTGCACATGTGTACAGGACATGGTGTACAAGCAATGCTCCCTGATGTGTGTCCCGTGATCCGCTTACTTTGAGATGATTGTGGGATGTGGGATGTTGCAGTACGTTGTTGTGTGATTGGTGTGATTCAGTTTCCTGACCTATGCTTGTTGTTCTCTGATTGTCCATAGGTCACTCACACAGAGCCATGATTCCGAACAACATCAATCCCTGCACCTGGTGATGACAACAACTGTGACAAACCTGTGTTTCAACATGGAGATCACACAGCCTTCAGTGTTTCCGTGATTTTTATTTACAGGGTGTGGATAACTATTAGTGCATATTTACAAATTGGTGTTGGGGGAAGTGTGAGTTGAAGGTCATGTCAGATGACAACACCATGTGGACACCACATTGTGTGATGTACACCTAGTCCAACAGACGTGTGCCAATGCTTGGCATTGTGGGGCAAGATAGTTTTCAGAGTGAATTCCAGGCTCAAGGAAGGGTGAAGTCAGTGGCGGCCCCTCTTTGAGCGGGTGGATGGTGCATTGCCACTGCTCTGTGCTGGATCGAGCCTTGGACGGCCCCTCCGTATTGGAGCCAGAGCAGAGCCAGCTGTGGGGGCAATTTGTTCTGGGCCCACCTCCCTGTCAGTGGCCTCAGGTGATGGTGGCGGTGGTGTTGGTGCCCTCTCCCGGTGGCCACTTGGGGGAGGGGGAGGTGGTGTTGGTGCCCTGTCCCATTGGCCACTTGGGGGAGGGGGAGATGGTGTGGCACGGGATAACCACTCCGTCCAGAGAGCTGTTTGCTGCCCCATGAGGTCAACAATTTGTCCCATTTGGGTGTCCATGGACTGTAACAGCTGGCAGGTCTGTAACGAGTCTTGATGTGCCCGATCCGCCTGTGCCTGCGACTGCTCGTAGGAGGCTTCCACTCTGGCAATGACATCCAGGGTCTCGGTCCCAGGATGGGCTGGGCGTTGTTCCCGACCTCGCCTTGCACCTGCACTCCTGTTTGTGAGCTGTGGCCTCACCTGTGTCCTCCCCATCCACTCTCCCTGCTAGCCTGAGATTTTGATGGACCATCATCGGACGATGGGTCAGGCAGGGTGGCACTGGCAGGAGTGGTGGTGGTGGTGGTGGTGGTAGCTGCACAGCTCACAATGGCAGGTGTTGGTGTTGTGACATTGGCCAAGGCGGTGGAGGCAGGGATGTCCTGGGAGCCTGATGGCCCTGGAAGTGTGCTTGGGCCAGCATCGTCCTCTGCACCGAGGTGTCCATTAAATCTTCACCGGAGAGTCCTGTCTGTGAGGGGGGCGACTGGTGCTGGTGGTTGCTGGTTTCGCCTGTCAAGTTGCGATCACCTGAGGGACAAGATTTTAATGATCAATGCTGTGCACATGACAGGTTTCTTGTTGTTGCATTACAAATTTATAGGGAATCAGGACATGGTTGTTGGTGTGGTAGACAGTACTGGGCATTATGGTGGTGTGGAGGTGGGGAGACAATACTTGTTTTTGTGTGTTCTGGTCCTACTATTGGATGGTGCCCCTGTGAAGATGGCTAACTACCTGTGAGTTTGACGGGGTAATGCACTGGGCAGCAATTGGTGGGCCGACTCCATCTTGCTCTGTGATGGGACATGGGGGCCTGTTGGGAGTTGTAGTGCTCGACCCCCCCAGACCCCCACCCTCCCTGTGGACATGGGGGCCTGTTGGGAGTTGTAGTGCTGGACCCCCCACACACCCACCCACCCCCACCCTCCCTGTGGACATGGGGGCCTGTTGGGAGTTGTAGTGCTGGACCCCCCACACCCACCCACCCCCACCCTCCCCGTGGACTTGGGGGCCTGTTGGGAGTTGTGGCGTTAGCTGCTTTGTGAACATGCAAGCCTGGGTACGTAGGAGTCAACATTTGTGGTTGATCCTGGTGGGTGCACTTGAGCCCTGGACTTCACATTTGGGTGAGTGTGTGGTCCACATGCATGGATTGGAGCCTGGGAGATGTGTCTTGGCAGTTGTGCAAGGCAGACCATGACAGTGTGATAGTGGTCATTGGTTTGTACTTACCAGCCTCTAGTCCCTCTTCTATTTCTTCTAGGCTACCAGGGTGCAGTATGCCCAGCACCTTCTCCTCCCATTCTGAAAATGGTATAGGCTACGGGGAAGTGCCGCCGCCAGTGTGTTGTGCCCGCATGTGGTTCTTGGCCCTGATGCCTTTCACCCTTGCCTTGAGGTCGTGCCACCGCCTCTAGATCTCGTGTTTGGTGCGTTGCACGGTCCCTGAAGCCTTGACTCTGGTCGCTATCCTATCCCACATGTTGGTTTTGGTTGCCAAGGTGGTCTGCTGGACTAGGGTACCGAACAGATGTGGTTCGACATGGATGATTTCATCCACCATGATCTTCAACTCTCTCTCTGTGAACTTGGGGTTTTTCTTGGGTGCCATGGTGTGTGATGTGCAAGGTGTTGGTGGGGTGTGGTGGGGAATGCAGGTGTGTGGTATGTAGGGATGGTGTTGTGGGGGTTTGTGTGGTGGGTGTGTTGGTGTGCAGGTTTTATGTGTGTTTGTGTGTGTCTGTTGTTTGTGCTATTCTGCCTTTTTCTTCCAGCTGTGCTGTGATGCAAACGATTGTGGTAATGGGAGGGATTCATTTTATACTCTGTGTGGTGGTTGTGTCCAAATGGCTGTTGACAGTCAGGTGTTCTGTGGGTGTGGTGACTTGGGTGCTCTTGTTTGTGGTGGGGGGGTGTAATTGAGGCGTGTAGTTGTTGGGGGTGGGTGTTTCAGGTGTGTGTCTCCTACTTTTGTGTTTTGTATTTACTTCCGTCCGCCATTTTTTAAGCGGTTTGACGGCAGGGGTGATGTTCGTTTGGTCCTTCCGCAGTCAAGCTCCGTTTGTCGGAGCTTATTTTCCGCGGCGGTTGGGGAAAGTGGTGAGTTCCGTTGGGATGGTGGGGTTATCCTAATCGTGCAGCCGGACCCTCCGCAGGTCTGGCGGCGGTTGGGCCTGTTTCCGCGGTCAATGCGTCCGCGGCGGACTGTGTTTCTGTGGTGCCGTCTGCTTGCGGCGGTCTTTGATGTGATCCGCTTGCCGCGGTTGGTGTGTGATGACAGAAATATCCTAATCTCAACCGCAAATTATCCGCTGTGACCATGGCGGACGGGACCCGTTTCCATCTGCCATCCTAATGAGCCTCTAAGTTCGAATAAATGAGTTCCACTTTTTTGGTACATTACTCTGCCACTTCATCGCATTGTGTGTTGGATGTGATGATAGGTTCTGCTGCCAATTAGGGTTTTATGAGACCTTTCAAGAAAGAAAAGATGATTTTAGTCGCGTTGCTACTGTACGTAGTGCTCAGCCCTAGATTTTATTTTTGCGGAGGGTTCAAAGGAGCGTCTCCAGGTGCGTTCAAGAACTTTGCAGTTCTTTTTAGCCAAGGTTAAAGCTTGTTGAACCAAGGACTGGCTTGAGTACTCTTGCTTTAGATCGGTTTAGCTGGGATACACCTGTCAAGGGCATACACAAGGCAATCATGGAAGAGACTATTAGCTACTTCCATGTTGGTCGTTAGTTCAAGACTCTGCGAACGAAGGAGGTCGCAGAAATCCCCAAAGTTAAGCTAGGACCAGGGGCCTTTAAAATTAGGGTTGTGGTTGACTGGCAGTTTAGCACCTCTGGAGTGCAATGAAATAGAAATGAGAAAATGGTTGGACCATGGCACAGGGAGCGGGGGATCGTCCGTTAACAAAGAAATGTTGGAGAAGACAGGGCAAGTAGATGCCCAGCAGAATGTGTGGAACCTGGAATGCGTTGTGTCAACTTGCAACCTGCAAGGTCATCTAGGAAATAAGTAACATCAGCCTCTTGATAAGCTTCCAGTTAGAGGTTGAGATCGCACACAATATTAAAGTTAACTACCCTGATTGCCAAATTAGAGACCTAACCAAAAAGTGCATCTTTGAATGTTCTAGGTGGGCCAGGAGGACGTTAAATTAACAGCCCCGAGAAGGTGAGATTGCTGTTCAGCGCAATTTTAAAAAGAGCGTTTTCTAAGTCAGGAATAGTCCTGAGTCTAAAGCTACATGTATAGGGCTCTTTTAAAATAACTGCAATGCCTGCTCCTTTACAGCTCACTCTGTTAACCTTCTTCATTGCGTAGAGAGGGAGGGCCAAACCAGGTACACCTAGGGTGTCTTGAGTGGGCCAGGTCTCTTTGAAGAACAGAATATCTAGATCCTTATTTTGTAGCAGGTCAAACACTTCAGCATGGTGTTTGAGCGAGGAGCCGCAGTTTAGACTAAGGGATTTGTATGCTGTGTTGGGGGGGGGGGGGGGGGGGAAGGATCCGGGTTGGAACCAGCAATGCTGGATTTGAAATTGCACCTTTTTGCAGTGGAGAGACTACTCCACTGAGGCCCGATCATGCTCATTACAGAAAGTAACGCACAGGCTGAGAGAGAAAAGCTCCTCCTGCGAATAGACCAACCTGTGGGTGTTCAAAGGGGCAGAGTACCAGGCTCCTGGCGAAGTCCAGGCACGGACGGGCGCAAACAGGCTTGCCTTTGATGTGCCGAGTGGCGCTACCACCTGCATGGGGGATGATCAGTGTTATATTGACCACTACACATAAGTTGTACTGTGTTTTATTGGATTCCGTTAGGAAAATACACGTTGGTGTTTTTACATGGTGGATAAACAGTGTTAAATAGATGTTAAATGGCCTCAGTCATTATATTTAAATAACAATTTAAGTTTGGATAAAGGGCATATCTATTTTCTACATGGGATATTTTGGGTATTACAGAGCAGCTGATAATACCAGGCTCTGTTTTTTACTGACTTATGTTAGGATTCACTAAATCAGGGATAATGTGCATTAAATGGTCATTTAGTGTATTTCATTCTGTATTTTACTTGTTACTATTAGCAAAATAAGCATTAGCAATATTTGCACAGGTAATCAGTAGAGCTAAATTGCTGGCTCTCATGTATACCTCAGATTGTATTTAGCTGATTCTTGGTAAAAAAAATTGCCATTGCTATTTTATACTTGGCAGACGATGGGTGTTAATTTGTGGTTGCAAAAACCTGGCAGTATATTTTAGTGATTTGTTCTGTGAATATGGACAGAGCTATTTTCTATAAGTAAGTGATGGGCCTTAATTGGTTGTTCAATAGAGTTTCCACTACATTTTAGCGAGTCCTGCTGGGAAAATTGGCACAGCGATTTTCTGCATGGTGGATATACCAGGCACTGAATTCCTCTAGTTACTATTAGGAAAATGGGCATATATAGTTTCAACTGGGAAAATAATTATGGTAAAGGCCAGTTTTATATACATATGTATGTATTTTAGTGAGATTGCGTACTACAAGGCACCTTCCTATATTCTTTCCTTTTGGTAAAATAGGCATAAATAACCCTTTTCAACATAAGAGATAATGGGTGGTAAATGGCTACTACGTATACCTGGCATTGTACCTCAGTAATTCCTTTTGTGAAATCAGCCTAGCCTTTTCTGCACATACAGGGGGAAAGCGATGGGTGTTTCATTAATGTTAAATAGATTTCCTGTATTTTAGTAGCATATATTGGGATAATGGGCATGGCTATTTTATACACAGGGATTTTTGGGTGTTGAATGGCTATTATATGCACCCCTCACTGTATTTTAGTGATTCTTGTTTGGAAATAGGAATATTATTCATTCATTAATCTTTATTTCGGTGTTGCATAAACCATAAAAGATACATAATAACAATTCATACATCCAAGTGGTGCCGCTTTAGACAAATACAAATGCTAAAATAATCACAATTTGAATAAAAACCGGCAATCGATCAATCAAGTTAAAATAAAATAAAAGTGCTAAACTTACAATCTAATATAATTAAAACATTGAGGGGAATATAAAATTCAGGTTGGGGTAGGAAGAAGTGAAGAGTACGTGTGATGAATGGAACCTTCTCTCATAGAATCTAAACAACTACAAAAGTGCAAGTGCTTTGAAAGGAATATCTATTTTCTATATGGGGATTATGGACATAACATAACCACTGAATCTGGTTTGTTATTTTAATTAATGTTTTTAGGAACAGGGCTAACACTATATGCTTCTAAAGAGATTAAGGGTGTTAAATGGCCACTACTTATGCCTGGTGACATAATTCCCTTAGGAAACTGAGAATATCTCAGGGCAAGATGGCCGCTATGCTGCTGTAGAGAGCAGTCGCACCTACTCCTTCTCCCGACCCATGGGACATGCAGCTGGAGACTCAATTAAGATATGCTGATTCTCCAAGGAGCAACTAATATTAGGAGTACAGGAAGTACTGGGGTGATACAGAAGGCCCTGGCAGCTTTAGTTTTCTTCTTTGGAGATCACTTGAGGAAAGCGCTCATACAAAGTTTCAGAACAATCAGAGGGATGACACAGCGCACTGGAGCGATCCCAAAACGTACAGCCACAGCTATGAATAAACGAGGCACAGCAGAGAATACTATCGCCCAAAAGGCTGAGTCCAAGAAAAAAGAGAAGCCAGACAAAGCTGTCAAAGAAAGAGAAAAGGCGGAGACCAAGGTAACGGCGCAAGCAGGAACGCCTGGAACGAAAGGATTGCAACAGCAGAGGCGCCCACAACCAGACAGCGGAGGGCTGAAAAACGCGATCACCGTACCTGCACATACTAAAGACTTGAGACAATCCACTGTCACGGAGGCATTTGCGGGCAAGGCTCAGGCGGTGATTTTGATCTCTGAAGCCGCTATAGATGCAAACACGGAGACAAACGCGGAAGCTGCTCTCACCGACCGCGAGGACGCAAGCACGGCGGTTGCTAAGCAACAGGAGCTCCAATCACCCACGCCTCGCTGAGAGGGGAGAACGCTGAGACGGCAGGCAAAGACACAGATGCAGTTGTTACGGAGAGTGGACCCAGCAAATCGAACAGCGGACAGCAGGAGGTGGCAAAAGATCCGGTTAACTAGAACAATGCCCAAATGCTAGAGGCGCTGATGCAGGTAAACCTCGCTCCCACCCCTGGGGACAGTAATATTTTAATTCAATCTAACTGGGGAAGCATGAGAAGTGTCGAAAGCCGCACATCAAGGGGGCACAAAGGGGACAAAGGAAGGAGGGTACGCTCCCCTGAGGGGGAAAAATTCTACTCTGTGACTGAAGGGTCTGATTCCTCCCTGATAGGCTCAGAAGAGGAGGGCACCACTACAGATCTTTCATCAGGGACAGAATCAGAGTGGTCCCACTCTAGTGAACCCAGAAGCAAAGAAACACAGAGGAAGAAAAGGAGAACCATGATAAGACGTGACAGAGACATAGATAGATCAGCGTCAAGTGCGAACAGGAAATTGCTCTGGGATTACGGCAGCACCACAAAAATGTATCAGGAACATGACCTAGGTGAAGCACTTGATAAACACCCAGATAATGCTTCTCAAGATACCGCTGAATTACCACCTCAAGCAACTCTAGATGGAATGTTTGCTATGTTAAAGCAAATGCATATGGAGGCCAGACTAGAAAGCAGGAGAGCCAGGCAAGACACTAAAAAAATACAAGCAAGTATAAGAAAAATGAATAAAAAATATGAAGAGGTGGAAGAAAGAGTGGTGCAGGTTGAAGAGAGAACTGGAAGACTAGAGGATGAAGTCACAGACTGGCAGTCTTCTAGAATGGAGCAAGGAAAGGTGATCGAGGACCTACAGTGGAAACTGGAGGATTTTGAGAATCGCCAGCGGCGGAACAATCTAAGATTTCTGGGTCTGGAGGAAGGAGTGGAAGGGAAGGACCCAAGGGGCTTTGTGATTAAATTACTGAAAGGCGCATACCCAGAGGCACAGTGGCAATGGGAATTAGAAATCCAGAGGGCGCACAGATTCCCATTGACGCAGAAGAAAACAAGTGGCACTAGTCAAAATGTCCTACCTAGGGCAATGTTAGTTTTCTTTGGAAACTTTCTGGCCAGACAAGAAGTTATGGAGACTGCCAGACCAGATAAAAAAAAGTCTTTTGAAGGGATTACATTCTTTACTAGGCCAGATTACTGCCATGCGACCGTAGAAAGGAGATGGAAACTCAGGCAGTTAATTACTCCATTTCAGCGCCAGGGGTCCGAAGCATATCTGATGTATCCATCAAAGTTGAAAGTTGTTACAGGGGGTCGTATCAGAATGTTTTACTCAGAAAGAAAGGCAGGCGAGTACCTTGCAGAAATCACAGAGAATCAAAAAGGCAAGAAGAGTAGGGACTTTGATCCAGCATAAGATCCATATTACAAATACTATGGAAGTATTGAATATGGCAATATTTGGGTAGGCTGGGTAGGAGAAGGAGGCGACACTACAGTAGTGAGCAGTCACACATAGGTCAAGGTTGACCTTTTTGCCTGTAGCAGGGGGGGGGGTAGTAAGGGGAGGGGGGTTGACGGGGGGGGTGGGGGCAGGAAGCGGGTGGGAAGGGGGTGGTGAAGAATTAAGGTTATGTACAGCACAAGCTAAGAAGATGTGTAGGAATAAACAAGTGGCAGTAAATGTTAAGAGGATGATGACTGACGGCTCAACTTTGAAGTTTAGATGGCGTTAAGGTTTGCTACCATTAATATTTGCGGCTTGAATGATGGCGGGAAAAGACGGAAAGTTGCGGCTATGTGTAGACTATTGAAATTGGACGTTATATGCTTTCAGGAGACACATGTGAGAGGAAAGGATACATATCTTATGGATCAGCTAGGGTATGAAGTTTTAGCATATACACAGCAAGATTCAAAAACAAAAGGAGTGGCTATTTTTGCGAAAAAAGGAATTATGTTGGTAAAGAGAAAGAAGGAAGATGATGGAGGTAGATGGGTGATGGTAGAAGGGGAGACAGCTGGAGGTCGATACACAATTGTGTCTGTATACGGTTCTAATGAAGACGAACTCGAACTATTTGACTTTTTAGACGTTGAGTTGGCATTGTGGCCAGAACCGGTAATCTTCTGCGGGGACTTCAACTTTAATGGGTTATCAGGGTTGGGTATGCTGGGAGGGGGGATGCAGGGCGACCGTAAGAAGAGAACACGAAGGGCTATTGCTAATTTAATGTCTAATAATGCATTGGCTGATGTTTGGTCAGCATACAATCCAATTGGAACAGGTAGCACCTTTTACTCTGCACCCCATAAGGTTATCGCCAGATTGGACTACTTCTTAGTCACTAGCTCCTTAATATCAGACTTAAAAATAGAAAGGCTCCCTCGGGTTTTCTCAGACCATAATCCACTAGTATTAACTATCCCACAGAATTTCAATACTATTTATAAAGAATATAATTAGACATTTGAAAGAGGGCTACTTAGAGAAGAAGATTATGTAAATAGAATGAAGGTGTGGATCAGACAATTTTGGGAGGTAAATAGAGGTACAGCATCTGCAGGAGTGGTCTGGGACACCTTTAAAGCACGGATAAGAGGGGAAACACTGGCCTATACTATCCATAGGAGCAAAAACGAAAAACTTGAACTAACCAATAGACTACATGATCTAACGGAATTAGAACAACAGCTTATTCAGGCGGTCATTAATCAAGAACCTCTTGAGCAGATCCTATTAGAGATAGAGCTGAAAAGGGCAGAGACCAACGAAAAATTGGCAAATAGAGCGGCAAGTAACTATTTAACAAAAAAGGAAAAATGTTATGAATTTAATGAGAGGGTAGGTCATATGTTAGCAGTCCGCATTAGACAAAATTTGGCAGCGGGAGAAATTAAAGAAATTAAGGATAAAGGGGGAAATGTAGTGACTAAGGTAGAAGATGTGAGGGAGGTGTTCAGGGAGTTTTATTCTGATCTATATGACCAAGATTTGGGGAATGTTGAAGCTCAGATAGAGGATTACTTAACAGGCTTCTCTCATGAGGAATTGAGTGAGGAGAACAAGGAGACACTGGAGCTATCATTGACATTGGAAGAAATCCATAATGCAGTAACTAAACTCCCCTCAGGGAAGGCAGTGGGGCCCGACCAAATTCCGGCGGAATTCTATAGAACTTTTTGGGACACTCTGGGGATTGCTATGCTGGAAACCTTAAGTTAAGCACAGAGGGGGGAAATGTACCACAATCATGGGCCGGAGCAAATATTATTGTTATTTTGAAAAAAAAAAAACACATCTGGATCCCGGCTCATATAGGCCAATAACACTCATGAATGCCGACGCAAAAATTTACTCCAAGGCTCTCTCACAAAGACTAAGTAGGGTAATTGAGGGTTTGGTATACACAACACAGCATGGATTCATTCCTGGTAAAGGGACTACACAGCACACAAGGCAGATGGTTACCATACTGGATGCTACGGGAGCCACAGGAGACCCTGCCTCGGCCATCTTCTTGGATGCAGAGAAGGCCTTTGACAGGGTCTCCTGGAGGTATCTGTGGAAGGCCTTGGAGTGGTTTGGGATAGGAGTAGGCTATATAAAGGCTATACAGGCACTATATCTAGAACCTACGGCCAAGGTGAGGATTAACAGACGGTATACTGCGGGAATACGTATAAGGCGCGGTACACGACAGGGCTGTCCGGCTTCACCATTGTTATTTGCCTTATACCTTGACCCTCTTCTGCGCAGACTGGAAAGGAACTCCAATATTCTCCCGATTAAGTTGCATTCTCATGAATATAAAACACTTGCTTACGCAGATGACGTGGCGGTGGTTACCCCAGAGCCAGGGTTGGCTATTCTAGAAATTGAGCAAGAGGCTGCAACTTTTGGTGCAATGTCAGGCTACTCACTGAATAAGGGAAAAACACAAATTATACAAAATAACTGGGTGAACTTTCAGGACATAAGGCGTGCAAAAAACCTGAAGGATCACCTAATACACAGCCATTTCCAGAGGAAACAACAGGATGATTGGTTAAAAACCAAGGGATTCGTAAAATGTCATGGGTGCAAAATGTGCCAAATTGCGAAACAGACTAAAGAAATCACGTTGGCTAATAAAAAGAAATGGCAAATTAGACAATGCATCACGTGCAAAACTCCATTCACTGTGTACGTAGTGGAATGCCCGTGCCCCATGCAGTATGTGGGGAGCACAACTGTGGAACTAAAAAAATCGCATCTTGCAGCATATGCGTGCTACAATTCACAAGGACCGCTCAAATGCCATAGCCAAACACATGGAACAATCACACCAGGGAGATTGGCAAAAACTGAGATTTTATGGCATACAAACAATCACTAAAGGTGAGCGGGGAGGTGATCGAGCTAAAAAACTAAGGCAAGCTGAATCGAGATTTATTATAAACCTGAGGACCCTGCACCCGAATGGGTTGAATCAATCGGAGGAATTGTATGTGCACCTTTGAAATGACTATGTAATGACAATCCAGCGGACATTGGTGAGGAAAGTAAAATGATGCCTATTGGGAGGCAGAACAATAACAGAGACATCAGCCTATTGGAAGGCGTATGAGATTATGTGATTAATAATCATTAACAGATTTAATTTGTGTGAGAGTGGTGCGCATTTATAGTATTATTTTGTTTCAAACAACCGGTGAAACTACAAGGACCAGAATCCTTAGCATAACATGTGACAGGAAATGCTAAACTTTGAAAAAAATGTGTATAAATGTTTAAGGGTGGGGCAAACCCGGTGATCGTGAGCAAGGTGGTGATACACCGAAACGCGTAGATCAATGCGCTAGTTGCCCTTTGTTAATTTGGAAAAATAAAAGGATTGCTGTTGAAATCCCAGTAGGTAGTTATAGTTAGGATTATTTTCAATGCAAAATCTCAACATTCTATTGTGAATAACTTTGGCGCCGGTTGAGGAATCTGCCTGAAAATTTCCTCAAATTTGCCTTGCGGCGCCCCGGTCCTTCCCTGAAAGTTTGGGGGGGATTTGTCAAGCGGGGGCCGAGATAAAAGGGGGTCCCAAAACGTGTTTTCCCCATGTTAATTTCTATAGGGCGGTCGACCTCACTTTTACCCCGAACGGCTGAATTGATTTCCACCAAACTTGGCAAAATTGTAGGGACTGGTAGCCCGATGTGCCTTTGCTATGTCTCAAGATATGTGCTCCAGTGAATTTTGAGTTATTTCGTTAAAAAAATATATATATATCTATGGCCACGCCCCGGTACGCGCACCAGGGCGCTAACCAGAGTGCTACGCGAGTTCGCGCGTGGAAACCTGATTGGCTCTCGGGTGTCTGTAAACATTCCAAACAGTCCGGAGCGGCCGCCATCTTGTGTCTTGGTAGGATCGAGACACAAGAGGTGGCAAAAACAAAGGGGGAAATGACCATAAGGGGGCAGAGTAGACCCATCCTGACCCCCTAGGTTTAATGTGGGGGCTATAAAAGGGCCCCACGGGGCAAAAAAACCTTTTTTTTTTATTTGCGCGGGGGGAGCACCCGGTACACGCACCGCGGAGCGTACTGGGAAGCGTTCCATGGGAAAAAAGAATGATAGAGTTTTTAAAAAATGTAGCCTTTTTTTAAAAATTGGAGGTAGTTCTAAAAAGAACTGTTCTTTATCTTCTTTTTGTTGTTTTACATTTTTTTTAATGTTTTTTGAACATTTTGTACTTTTTTTGGCTTTTATGAACTATTTTATATTTTTTTGTTATTTTTATGGGGAGAAACAAAAAATAGGGAATTGAAAATGGCTCAACTGGAGCAAAAAAAAAATCAGGAAAAAATTAGGGTTTTTTGGGGCAATTGTGGTTGTCACCAGCAAGGAGGATGAGCTTTATGCTCTGTTCACCATAGGAGATGGTCTTACCACAAAAAATACATGTAATTCGGAATTCCCCAAACCGTGGTTGTGTGCAAGGGATCGTCTCCCTTATCTCTGATCCCGATGGAGTGGGTTGCTTTCTTTTGGAGGTGGTGGTTGTAGATTGGGGAGGGTTACTGGCCAGTTCTCTCACCTCTGCAGCAGAATAGTTGTTTGGCTGCTTGCACTGCATGTGCCTAATCATGGTATTATTACCAAAAGAATATTTTTTGTTAGGGTTATCCCTTGAAAGTTCCATGTCACAGATTAGGCAAGTCACCTTGGGCGCATTGACTTTTTTCTTGCCCTCTGGGATTGAAAAAAACTCCCATACGATGTGCTGCCTTGGCTTGTATGGGGTATTGTCTTCTGGCAGCCACCTTCTCCCTTCTTCCTCCTCCTCCACTTCTTGACCACCAATGTAATGTTGTGGTGGTCCTCTTGATGGTGGTGGTGGTGGTGGTGCAGATGCTTCAGCTGCTGCTGCTACTGTAGCCATTTTAAAGTACAACATTTTTCTCAAAGATGTTCAAACAGGTCTTCCTCAGTCAAAGGACAAAGTCAGAATAAGGAAAAAAGGTGGGGTCTTTCATCATTTGGAAAAAAAACTGTCCTGAACCAATGAAAAGTGTTATTTTCAGGTCACATGACCCCAGCTTTCATCATTTAGAAACCAAAACTGTTCTGCACCAATGAAAAGTGTTATTTTTAGGTCACATGACCCGACGCGCTTACGCGACGCGCCCCTGGGCACGCCGCGTAAGCGCGTCAGATGATTACGTTGCGCGATCGTATTCGCTCGAGTATTTCCGGGTGCGCTTATGCCATACGTATCACACGGACGCGGCTACGCGATACGTCATGATGTTTTCTTTCGTGGCAATAGCACTAACGGGACACTCACCGGTGCGCGACCCGGGGCGCTCCGAAAAAATGCGCTTTCCAGTGCGCACACCGGGGCGCGCCCTGGGAGCGCATCAGGGCAAAAAAAAAATATATATATATTATAGAAATATACAATATAGGATTCATTATAAAAAATATTACATTTAATAGGTTTGAGGCCCTATATATAGTTAGGAATTAGCATTTAAAAAACCTATGAAATTCACTGAAAAAACCATAGGTTTCACACCAGTTATAGTTAACAGGAAGTTTTACTCGCATAAAACCATTGAAATTCCCACGTTATAGTTAGTTGGACTCACTATAACTTGCGCGTGCAATGCACTGCTGATGACATCACATATTACATCACTCATGACTTTATTTTATAACTAAATTTCAAAAAATGAGGAGCACACCTAATAAAACAAGGACAAAAATACCGTATTGCAGTGTGCCTACATTTTCAGTCCGTTTTTTCCCTCGATATTGTGTTATTTTTGTATTATCAATTCGAGATGTTTTTATTAGCCATCAATCGAGGTTACTATTATTACTATAAAATGAGTGTGATTATGTATTGAAGCTTGAACATAAATCAACAGAAGGTGACAGTATGATTTCAACTTATAAAGTGAAATTTTCTGCACTCACGCATTCTGTGTGCCCAAACTAAGAAAATCAACACGCCTCGTGAGCCAGCTGGCATGTGTCGTTTCTGAGGTCAAGGCTGAAGTGAGCGCATCATTTTATTTGGTTTCGAATAAATAAATATAAAAGCATTCCACCCGATGCCGTAGAGCCTGGTGTACCGTATCTTCCCTGTCTATTCCCAGGGCGTGCCATCTCTGCCAGTTTTGCCCCGTGTACAGTATGGGCACACCAAAGCGCACCCTGGATGCTTTTCTGGTATGTTTACAGCATAGCGATGCATACCTTAGTGTCAGATGAATCACGAACAGTTTATCAACATTTCAACCGAAGCCAAAGCTTTATTTTATAACTAATTTTGAAGTTTGAACATAAATCAACAGAAGGTGATAGTATGATTTCAACTTATAAAGTGAAATTTTCTGCACTCACGCATTCTGTGTGCCCAAACTAAGTAAATCAGCACGCCTCGTGAGCCAGCTGGCATGTGCCATTTCTGAGATCACGGCTGAAGTGAGCGCATCATTTTATTTGGTTTCGAATAAATAAATATAAATGCATTCCACCCGATGCCGGTTTTCTGCATGTAACCAAAAGTTAGCAACACTACCCATGAAAGTAAAAATTCGATTAATGCTTAAAGTGTGCAGCCTCACGGTGGTGCTGAAGTAGACAAGAGGCAACAACCACGTTTTTGTTTAGTTTAGTTTGTTTAAGTAAAAAAGTGTTTTCAGGCTGCAGTGTCTGTAACCATCATCCATATGTTTGAGGCTTTAGACCCCGTCCACTGTCTGCTTCAGTAGAACAGTAAGGGTGCTTAATAGTTGTATCTTTAGGCGCTTGCACCCTCATTCGCGCTTTCTCTGACACTGGCTCCATAGAAACATTGTTTATTTACTTTAGGGATTTCTAAAGCGCTCTATTCCTCTTTAAGCCGCTTCGGGGCGTAGTTTAGAAAACAGTGACTAAGTTCCATATTTCGCGATGTCTCAAGCGGTCCCTTTGAAGAGTGGTCGACTTTCAGTCACTGTTCCCTCATTTACTATTGATATTAGTAATCATGTTTTGCGATTATATATATATTCACTGAAAAAACCATCGGTTTTAGGCCTTATATAGTTAGGAATTAGCATTTAAAAAACCTTTGAAATTCACTGAAAAAACCATAGGTTTTAGGCATTATATAGTTAGGAATTAGCATTTTAAAAACCTTGAAAATTCACTGAAAAAGCCATAGGTTTCAGGCCTTATATAGTTAGGAATTAACATATAAAAAACCATTGAAATTGCTCCTATATAGTTAGTTGGACTAACTATATATGGCGCACCCGCAATCCACTGCTGATGATGTCACATATTACATCATTCATGAAATGGTCAGTGAAATCACTGATGACATCACTGATGGCATCTCAAACGATTCAGAAAAGGGGGTGGTGATGAACAGAGTGTCTGAATTAAGCAGACCACTCTTACCCAGTCCAAAGATCAGGGCTTGATCCGTCACCGTTATTTAGCTCACTGCACCATCCCAGCTCAGAACCTGGCTACATGCAAATTAGTCTGTACCTGGCCCAGTGCATCATGGGAACAGGGCAGTCCAGACTACCAAGCCAATTCTTCACTGGAAAGGAGACAAGCTACCGGGGACCGGTTTCTGGCATTTCAGCCGTCGTCGGCCCGGCTTGCTTGAATCCTGATGGTGCAGTGATCAAGGGACTCATGTCTGAGTATACCCTGCCACACCTATAGTGGCCAAAAACGATTCAGAAAAGGGGGTGGTGATGAACAGAGTGTCTGAATTAAGCAGACCACTCTTACCCAGTCCAAAGATCAGGGCTTGATCCATCACCGTTATTTAGCTCACTGCACCATCCCAGCTCAGAACCTGGCTACATGCAAATTAGTCTGTCCCTGGCCCAGTGCATCATGGGAACAGGGCAGACCAGACTACCAAGCCAATTCTTCAATGGAAAGGAGACAAGCTACCGGGGACCGGTTTCTGGCATTTCAGCCATCGTCGGCCCGGCTTGCTTGAATCCTGATGGTGCAGTGAGCAAGGGACTCATGTCTGAGTAAACCCTGCCACACCTATAGTGGCCAAAAACGATTCAGAAAAGGGGGTGGTGATGAACAGAGTGTCTGAATTAAGCAGACCACTCTTACCCAGTCCAGTGTTTTGAAGACAGCATATGTGCAGGACTGTATGGGTGGATGAGTGTGTATATGTGTGTGTTAGTGAGTGAATGACTGTCTCACTAGTGTCTTTATTAGTAACTACATATGTTTTAATCTAGAATATGTGAGTATTGATGTATATAAGTGTGTATATGTGAGAGTGAGAGGTTGAAAGAGTTCTTGTTTAAATAAGTATGTGTTTCTATATGTGATTGTTTAAGAGAGTAAGTATGTGTACGTTTCCTTAGAAGTAAGGTGGTAGTGTGTGAATAACTGTATATGCAAATAAATGGATGTTCAATAGTTTATTTGCATGTGTGATTATGTGTGTGAGTAACTTTTGGATGACTGTCGGTGTGTACCAGGATGTATAGGTGTTTCACTACATATGATGAGTGAATATATGTATGAGTGACTATATAGAACTGTTGGTGAATTAGTGGATGTGTATATAGATGGTGGTATTATTGAATTGGATGTTGTAACTGGTATGGGTATGTCTATTTTTTTTAAAATTGTAGTTTCTATTTTTGAATATGTGTTTCAAGGGTTACATTAAACTGAAAGGAGGTCTGTCACTCTGTCACAAGGATGGTGTCATCAGTGTTGTCATGAGTGATGTCACTGACCATGTCATGAGTGATGTAATATGTGACGTCATCAGCAGTGCATTGCAGGCGCGCAAGTTATAGTGAGTCCAAGTAACTATAACGTGGGAATTTCAATGGCTTTATGTCAGTAAAATCTCCAGCTAACTATAACTGGTGTCAAACCTATGGTTTTTTCAGTGAATTTAATAGGTTTTTTAAATGCTAATTCCTAACTATAACTGGTGTGAAACCTATGTTTTTTTCTGTGAATTTCATAGGTTTTGTAAATGCTAATTCCTAACTATATATAGTGCCTCAAACCTATGGTTTTTTCAGCGAATTTGCAAGGTTTTTTAAATGCTAATTCCTAAATATATAAGGCCTGAAACCTATGTTTTTTTCAGTGAATTATAAAAGGTTTTTTTAATGCTAATTCCTAACTATATAAGACCTGAAAGCCCACCAGGAATCTCCAGTATGCGCCAGAGGACTGCATTGCAGATAGGTGTAATGAAGCCACGCCCCTTTTTACACCTCTCTGCAACGCAGCCCCCGTGCATGTTTGAAGAGGGGGAACTAATTCCCCTTGCATACTGGGGGCCCCTGGGGGCCAACTAGCCCACCTGGAACCTCCAGTATGCGCCAGGGGGCTGCATTGCAGAGGTGTAATGAGGCTATGCCCCTTGTTACACCTCTCTGCAACGCAGCCCCCTGCCGCATTTGCAGAGGGGGAACTAATTCCCCTTGCATACTGGGGGTCCCTGGGGGCCAACTAGCCCACCAGGAGCCTCCAGTATGCACCAGGGAGCTGCATTGCAGAGAGGTGTAATGAGGCCACACCCTTTTTTACACCTCTCTGCAATGCAGCCCCCGTGCATGTTTGAAGAGGGGGAACTAATTCCTGTTGCATACTAGGGGTCCCTGGGGGCCAACTAGCCCACCTGGAACCTCCAGTATGCGCCAGGGGGCTGCATTGCACAGAGGTGTAATGAGGCTATGCCCCTTTTTACACCTCTCTGCAACGCAGGCCACTGGCGCGTTTGCAGAGGGGGGACTAATTCCCCTTGCATACTGGGGGTCCCTGGGTCATATCTGCCCAAACACCGATATTCCGAACGGTTGAAAAGGACTTTTCTTGAGAAACATTTAGATTTGGATTATTATGTCCTATACTTTGGAATTTTTGAAAGACTGACTTTGAGAATGCTATAAATTACTTAAGTCTGCCCGAATTGTGTGGGTAAAATTGATACCTAGTCACTTTGAATAGGAATGTACTTACGTCTCGTCTAACATTTGGAAGAAATATTTAGTTATATGACAACAGGATACAGACATAACTTGAAGGAAATAAGAACGCCCTGAAGAAGTTCTGTTGTACAGAACGAAACGTTTCGGCTGGCTGTGGTACATAAACTTAAGGAAAATAAAAGCATTTGAATATACACCAAGATTCAGCGCTTCAATAAGGACTCTAAGTGATATGATTTGATTGGACTTATTGTGCAAGTGGTGCTGTGCCAAACTTTGGAATATTCTCCGCTACTCTCTACTACTTACTCTCTCCTACTCCACTACTCTCAAATACTCACTCTCTACTACTCATTCTCTACTACTCTACTACTCTCTACTACTCTCTACTACTCACTCCCTACTACTCACTATCTACCACTCTCTACTACTCACTCTCTACTCTCTCTCTACTAGTCTCTACTACTCACTCTCTACTAATCTCTACTATTCTCTCTCTCTGCTACTCACTCTCTACTACTCTCTACATCTCACTCTCTACTACTCACTCTCTACTACTCTCTACTACTCACTCTTTACTACTCTCTACTACTCACTCTCTATTGCTCACTACTACTCACTCTACTACTTACTCTCTACTACTCTCCACAACTCACTCTCTACTACTCACTCTCTACTACTCTCTACTACTCACTCTACTATTTACTCTACTACTCTCTACTACTCACGCTCTGCTACTCTCTCTACTGCTCTCTACTACTCTCTACTACTCACTCTCTACTCTCTAGTACTCACTCTTTACTCTCTACCTCTCTACCTCTCTCTACTTCTCTCTCTACTAGTCTCTACCTCTCTACCTCTATCTCTCTACCTCTAAACCTCTACCTCTCTACCTCTCTCTACACGCACACATATACACATATATATATGCATATGCATTTATATATATGTATGTGTATGCATATATATATATATTCAATGAAAAAACCATTGGTTTTAGGCCATATATAGTTAGGGATTTGCATTTACAAAACCTTATTTTACTCGCATAAAACCATTGAAATTCCATATATAGTTAGATGCGCTAACTATATATCGCGCACCCGCAATCCACTGCTGATGATGTCACATATTACATCATTCATGACATGGTCAGTGACATCACTGATGACATCACTGATGACAACTCAAATGACATCACTGATGACAACATCCAGTGACTGTATGTTTCTGTAAAGTTAAAATATGTCTTACATATTGAAGAATGAGTGGATGTATAAATGTCTGGATGAAGGATTTAGTAGGTGCATGACTGATTGTATGAGGGAGTGATTAAATGTGTTTCACTGAGTGCATGGGTTAGTGATTAAACTGTCTTAATTTGTGCATCTTTATATCTGTTGTTCTGTAAACTGCTGCATGTGTTGATCAGTAGCTATATGAATAACTATATGGGTTATTGATTGGTTGCTCAAGTATTTGTATGGGAGACTGAGTATGTGTGTGGGTGGCTGGGAGGTGTGTGACTCTGTGCATAGATGTGTAAGCAGTTGATTCACTAGATGTATGGTTTCAAAAGTGCTACATGTCAAAGTAAGTACATATGTAAAACACAGTACATGTGAGAGTTAACATATATAAATAACTGTGCATAAGAGCCAGTGAATGTGTGAGTGGCTGTATGGATCATTGTGAACATGTATCAAGGATTGTATAAGAGAGTAAATATGTGTTAGAATATGTTTCAATAAGTAAGGTGTGTATAACTGTATAGTTGAGGAATTGGAGGTGTGTTTGATTCTTTGCATGACTCTCTAGGTGTATGAGTAACTCCATGAATGAGTGACAGTCTGTGAGTGTCTGTTTTCACTGAGTGTATCTAAGGATATATCAGAGTCTGTAGAGGTTCATCATATTAACACATGAATGATGTCATCTGTGATGTTGTCAGTGATGTCATTTGAGTTGTCATCAGTGATGTCATCAGTGATGTCATTTGAGATGTCATCAGTGATGTCATTTGAGTTGTCATCAGTGATGTCATCAGTGATGTCACTGACCATGTCATGAATGATGTAATATGTGACATCATCAGCAGTGGATTGCGGGTGCGCGATATATAGTTAGCGCATCTAACTATATATATTGAATTTCAATGGTTTTATGCGAGTAAAATAAGGTTTTGTAAATGCAAATCCCTAACTATATATGGCCTAAAACCAATGGTTTTTTCATTGAATTTTCAAGGTTTTGTAAATGCAAATTCCTAACTATATATCGACTATAACCTATGGTTTTTTCAGTGAATTTCATTGGTTTTTTAAAAGCTAATATGAAAAGCTTTAAAATGTCAAGTACGTGATAGATAAAAACATTTTCGTATTTATGCACGCTGATGTGCTTTGAACGCTGCACCCCCCCTCCCCTCTTTTCTCTTAGTAGTACTCTCTCTTTGCAGATAGTGAACGGTAGTTAACGCAGACCTTTACCCCCGTTGTAATCCGTCGTACCTGCTTGTCTCTCCATTTGATTGATTGTTATCCAAGCATTTACTGTTTTACAATTGATTCTCTTTGGTTCATTCTCTATTTACAAACAAGCACAAAGTCGCAATACTCTGTTTAGTCTTTGCAGATAGTGAAAAATCGTGTAAAAAAATAAAAGTAATCGAGCAAAATCAGTAGGCCACTAATTGGATCTCTTTTTGACCTCGCTAAAATAGAAATATTAGGAACAACCCTTCATGAGAAATACGAAAATAGTGAGATGAACTGAGCTCCACACCATGAGGGCTGCAAGACAGCTCGACTCCGTCACCCACCCCGCCCAAAATAACGACAAACCCTATGCAAATATTAAAAATATAGACAACACACCAGCAAAGAAACAGGGTAAAACATTTTATTAAATAACTATTTACATAACTATTTTATACTTTTTATTGCCCGATCCGGCTAGCTCAATCGATCGAGCATGAAACTCATGCACTCTGATAGCAAGCGTTGCTACTGATGCTATGCAGACCAAAACTGGTTTTCAGTTTGTACATTTTTCGAGATTTTTCAATCCAAGGTTGGTTGACTTTGTAGAACGATGGCTTCAGATTTTCAACATACGGTGTGGTGGCGCGGACTGGGAGGGGGCGCTTCGCTCCTGCCCCCTCTCCAAGTAAGATTTTCATACGTGAAAGTACGTTAATGGTTTTGGTCCCTGAGTTGCTTCAATGTCACTGCCATTCTCAAATGGCATAAGTTCTGGATGTTGGGTGCCATAGTTCAGAGTTCTGAGCAGCGCTTGTAACACTGTCTGAAGCTTATTTCCACCTACTGCAGCTTCACTATTCTCAAAGTAAGTGAGTGTCGTTTGTGGACCTGACTGCATTTGAAAACAATGTGATATGAAACCTTCCTAAACAGCTTGACGGAGGCCCCCGAGGGGCGGTGTGATGGCCATGGACTCGGAGAAGACACTTGGCTCCGACCCCCTCCCCAAGTCTTATAGCACCGGTGTAGCCTGAGATCGCCCCCGACATAGGCGGCCGGCTCCCGGGGTCCGGCGGAACTTTTTGCCTTTTGATGACTCTTCTATTCTGGACCTTGTCCCACAATCCGTTTGACCTGAAGACACGCTGTAGTGGGGCGCCCCTTTACCGTTTCAGTTGCCATTCCGCCCGCTTTTGCTACACTGTGCCTCTTCCGCCATTCAGCTGTTTACCGCCCGCTCTTGCGACTACAGCGTCTCGCTCACAATGTAGTTGAGTTGCTCCCGCTCTTGCGGTGCAGCGATAGGCGGCTGCCACAGGACTCTCAAAATGGCGGCCGGCTCTTCGGTTTTGGGCCTGGTCCACTAAAATGGCCCTGGGACACCTTTGAACTCGGACGCTTCCCTGATAGGGCTTGGGTCCCATTCTCGAAAGCGTCCCCTCAGCCGTGAAGATTCTACAAAAGTCTTGGGGGCCCCCGACTCCCGCAAGCTTCTGGTGGGGAGCGGCTGCCATGTCTGCTCGTGGAATGGCCACGACGGAGCTACGAGATGGTAGTGCTCTCATGCTGACGCCAGCTTTAGTCTGAAACATCCAGAAACACTGTAGACTACCAATTCGATCAGTTCCGGTAGCGCCCCAACATGACCCGGAAGAGAAGAACTTGCCCTCCCCTCTTTGACTGATGGTTCTTGTTGCCTGTCCCCTCTGTTGTCATTTAACAGAACTTTTTGGACTGCTGAAAGGGGTTGTGTTCCGAACGCTGGTTGGTGGAGACATTTTGACTATATTCTTGAGCTACGTTGTCGCGTAATGCGTTATATGACACGCCGCGTTAGCGCACCCGGAAGTGATCCGAGGCGCGGCGCGCAGCGCGTAACGTAAGCATAACAGGTCATGTGACTTGTTAATAAAACTTTTCATTGGTTCATTTTACTTTTGTTATTTTAATGATGAAAAGCTTGGTCATATGACCTAAAAATTACGCTTTTTATTGTTTTCGAACATTATTTTTTTTTAAACATATATGTTATAATATTCCAGGCTAATGTACTTTCCCGGAAAATTTACAACTGTCCTGCAAGTAAAATATATTCCTTTTTCGAGAAAAAGGGCGTTTCTTCGTTCCATGACGGAGCCGTTGAGTAAAAGAGACTCGGCCTGCTGTCTTAGTCGCCGATACGCCTGATTATCAGATTCTTATCGATCACTTTATGTTGCAGGAGTGGAAAACACAACTGCCCTTGACCATTTATCTTTACTGCGTTCCTACATATTATACCTTTTATCCGTCATGTAATTGGACTGCTTTATTTCACTTGCCTTTTACTGATTCGAAAACAGTGACTAAAAGTAAAAACTTTACCAATCTAAATACTACTACCGTGTTTTGTTTTAAAAACCTTTATTGTGAAAATGTCAGTATACAAATACGGGCCTATAACCACGTGGGCCGGCCACGGAGCAAACTGAAATCGTATATGATGAGGAGACATTTACACTGTAGAGGAACGTAACGAGCGGGCCATTAGGTTGCAAGAACTAAGGTGTCTAACAGTTGCGGAATCGGTGGACGTACATTTTGTAATTAAAATAAGACAGGGCCACTTACAATAAAATTTTCTAGATATACATTTGCGGGCAAGGAGTTACGAGTCCCATTTATACCGGCGCCATTTTGGGCGAGGCCGGGCAGGTCCAAGATATAGTCAAAATGTCTCCACCAACCATCGGCCAGACCAGAACCCCTTTCGGCCCTTTATGCTACAAGATGGTGTCTTCCATTCAGAAAATATTATTGGCATCATTTTGAAAGGAAACATAAACAGCCGTTCTCCTAGTGAGTTTCACATTGTTACATTTAGGAAGAATGTTGAAGAGTAGTATGTGGAAAATCTGAAGCCATTTTTCTACAAACTCTCAATCAGCCTTGGATGGAAAAAAAAATCCTGAAGAATGTACAAACTGAAAACCAATTTTTGTCTGTATAGCATCAACAGCAACGCGTGAGTCAGCTTTGTGTCAAGCCGCCATTTTCATTCACTCAATAGCGTCCCCCTGCACACATTCAGGGACCTGGTCGTGTTTTCAGATGAAACGGATTGTAGGACAAGAAGCAGAAAAGAAAAGGAAAAAAGTTCCGCCGGACCTCGGGAGCCGGCAGCCTATGTCATGTGCGACCTTTGGCCACACCAGGGCAATAGTGAAGCTGCAGCAGGTGCAAATAAGCTTCAGACAGTCTTACAAGCACTGCTCAGAACTCTCAACTATGGCACTCAACATCCAGGACTTGCCATTCGGATCTTGGCGCCTTGTGCTGGTTCCGACCTATTCACACATCGGTCCACTACTGACATCACCTCATAAGCCAACGGGGCACCCCACGCCGACTTTCGGCGCAGCATTGTAGGATGGACACACCAGTGCGGCAACTTGCTGGACACCACCTCGGTGCCATCCGGATCTCGGCGCGTTCGAGTCACTGTACCGCAAGAGTGACCGCAACTCAGCTGGACACGCCGTCTTTCGGCGCAGCATTGTAGGATGGCCACACCAGTGCGGCAATTTGCTGGACACCACCTCGTTGCCATCCGGATCTCAGCGCGTTGTGCTGCCTTCGGCCTATTCGCACATCGGTCCGCTACTGACGCCGCCTCACGTGCCAACGGATTTTCTACGCTTTTTGTAGCCCTATGCCGCATAACAGGTCATGTGACTTGTTTATAAAACTTTTCATTGGTTCATTTTACTTTTGGTTTCCTAAAGATGGAAGGCTTGGTCATATGACCTAAAAATAACACTTTTCATTGGTTTAGAACATTTTTTTTTCCCAAACGATGAAAGCCCCACCTTGTTTCTGGATGATTCAGACTGAAGCTGGCGTCACCATGAGAGCACCACCATCTCGTGGCTCCGTCGTGGTCATTCCGCGAGCAATCATGGCAGCCGCTCCCCACCGGAAGCCTGCGGGAGTCGAGGGCCCCCAAGACTTTTGTAGAATCTTCACGGCTGAGGGGACGCTTTTCGAGAATGGAGCCCAAGCCCTAGCAGGCAAGCGTCCGAGTTCCAAGGTGTCCCAGGGCCATTTTAGTGGACCAGGCCCAAAACCGAAGAGCCGTCCGCCATTTTAAGAGTCATGTGGCAGCCGCCTATCGCTGCACTGCAAGAGTGGGAGCAACTCAACAACATGGTGAGCGAGACGCTGTAGCCGCAAGAGCGGGCGCAACTCAGCTGGATGGCCGCCACCTGGGGAGGCCGCCTCCCCCACGCACCCCCCCCCGGGCCGCCCCACGCCAATTTTCGGAGCAGCATTGTAGGATACCAAAACCAGTGCGGCAGTTTACTGGACATCACCTGGGTGCCATCAACATCTCAGCGCGTTCTGCTGCCTTGGGACTATTCGCACAACAGACCGCTACTGACGAGGCCTCCCCCCGCACCACCCGGGACGCATTGAGCAGCATTGTAGGATACCAAAACCAGTGCGGCACCCAGGCGACATCACCTGGGTGCCGTCCAGAACTCAGCACGTTGTGCTGCCTTGGGACTATTCGCACAAAAGACAGCTTCTGACAATTGTTGCTTTTTTTGGTGAAAAATGTTTAAATGTTTTTACAGTTTTTGTTCCGTTCATTATATTTAAAAGTTAATAAAGTTTTATAATGTTACTTTGTTGGAGTGTTAAATATTTTTTTTAAAACGGGTGAATGGGGCCTTGAATCGGGTTATTGTCATGTGTGGGCTTTGCAAGTGTACTGCTACAGGATCGGACATTTCAAACTCAAATGCACGTTCTTTTTCTTACCTTTCCGAAGCATGGAGCGCAATAGCAGGCAGAGAAAGGGTGATGCAAGTGTTGAACACTGCCTAGCCTGGAAGTTGCTGGCATTCCCCCCCCCCCGCCCGCTCCTGAAGGAGGACACACACACACCGCCGCCCCGAGTACTTCACAGATCTTTAAAAGACCATGCGCTTGTTTATGAGGCTTAAATGGTTTATCACCCCTTCTAGAACCCCTGCATCGACCCTCTGACGTTTCCTGGAAGAATTACCACGTAACACAATACCAAGCCCTGTCAGCTGAAACCCCCGAGGAATCATGGGGCATATTATCAAGGGGGTTTATCTCCGCTTTTTTGGCTTTAAAAGCCAAGAAAGCGGAGATAAAATTATCTCCCTATTACCCAAGCTGTCGCTAACACCAGTTAGTGACAGCTAAAAGGAGATAGCGACCATCGTGGGCCCCGCTTTGCATGTCAGTGATAGTGCCCTGAGCAGTTCTTAGCCATGTTATCCAATGGGAGGTGGATAACATGGCTAAGAGCATTTGCTCGATAATACATGAATATCGCTGACTTTTCAGCGATATTCATGCATTGCGGCCGTGTTTTATCGCATTTGCGATAAACCTTGCTAATAGCAAGGTCTATCTGCGATAAAAATCGCCGATGTGCGGCGATAATTTTTGTCTCTAAACAAGTTAGAGACAAACATTATCGCTAGTTGTTGGTAATATGCCCCCGGGTTTTTGCTTGCAGAAATCGGCAGGCGGGAGACTAGCACTGAAATCAGTAGTCTCACGCCTGAATCGGGAGGGTTGGCATGTCTGGATTCTCTACAGCTGGGGCCATAAACTACATCCGCAGGGGTAGGTGATAGCCTGGGACCAGCCTGGCATCTAAAATGGCTGCCGTGCACGACAAAATTGTGGCATTGGAAAAAAGGCAAGATGGCGCAGACAATGTTTATCAATAAGGATTCATTTATAACAAAATATTTTATCGCAGTGACAAATTGGCGGTCAACACTTCCTGATTTCCATCGAATCAAACGTTAACAGACGTCACGCAGCAAAAAAAATAAAAAGCTCACGCACAGCCGCTGGCAGAGATGTATCAACATATATGAGCCTCCTCAGCCACCCTCATGAAACATAGGGGATTAGGATACGTCTCCCGCACCCCCTTATACCTAGTAATTTAATTAAAACGAAGCACAAAATGGCGAATTCCCGTTTCGCTACCAGTTTGCGGCCCAGTTCGCGGCCCGTGAAGCGCTTCTACCGTGAAAAATCATTTTTTTTTTATTTTCCTCACGGGACCCTTTAATAACCCCAACAACATTCCTAGGGGGTCAAGAGGGGTATACCTTGCCCCCTTTCATTAAATTCCCCCTTCGTTTTTCACCTCTTCTTCTCTCTCGATCCTACCGAGAGATAAGATGGCGGCCGCTCTGGACTGTTTAGAATGTTGACAGACACCGGGGAGCCACAAAATTGTGGCATTGGAAAAAAGGCAAGATGGCGCAGACAATGTTTATCAATAAGGATTCATTTATAACAAAATATTTTATCGCAGTGACAAATTGGCGGTCAACACTTCCTGATTTCCATTGAATCGAACGTTAACAGACGTCACGCAGCAAAAAAAATAAAAAGCTCACGCACAGCCGCTGGAAGAGATGTATCAACATATATGAGCCTCCTCAGCCACCCTCATGAAACATAGGGGATTAGGATACGTCTCCCGCACCCCCTTATACCTAGTAATTTAATTAAAACGAAGCACAAAATGGCGAATTCCGGTTTCGCTACCAGTTTGCGGCCCAGTTCGCGGCCCGTGAAGCGCTTCTACCGTGAAAAATCTTTTTTTTTTTATTTTCCTCACGGGACCCTTTAATAACACCAACAACATTCCTAGGGGGTCAAGAGGGGTATACCTTGCCCCCTTTCATTAAATTCCCCCTTCGTTTTTCACCTCTTCTTCTCTCTCGATCCTACCGAGAGATAAGATGGCGGCCGCACCGGACTGTTTAGAATGTTGAAAGACACCGGTGAGCCAATCAGCTTTCTGCGCGCAAAGTTCCGTTTCGCGAAAAGTAAGCGAACCGGAGCGCAGCCCGGAGCGCTGTTACAGATATATATCTTGTTTTGAACGTTAATTTCTCAAAAACTACGGGAGCACATATATTGAGACCTAGCAAAGGCACATCAGGCTAACAGTCCCTACAATTTTGCCAAGTTTCGTGCAAATCCATTCAGCCGTTCGAGCTAAAAGTGAGTCCAACCGCCCTATGGAAATTAACATGGGAAAAACGCGTTTTGGGACCCCCCTTTTTTCTCGGCCCTCCCTTGAGGAAACCCCCCCAAATTTTCAAGGGCTGCTCAGAAACAAAATGTGCCATTTTCCTGAAAATTTCAGCTGATTCCGTCCACAAACGCCAAAGTTATTAGACATAGAATTTTCAAAAGTTCCATAGACAAATAATCCTAACTATATATACCTACTGGCGATAGCCAGTAGGTAATATATATATATATATATATATATATATATATATATATATATATATATATATATATATATATATATATATATATATATATAAACATATATAATCTGTATATCTATATAAATACAAATATAAATGCATGCATACATATACATATTCACTGAAAAAACCATAGGTTATAGACCATATATAGTTAGGAATTCGCATTTACAAAACCTTATTTTACTCACACAAAACCATTGAAATTCCGTATATAGTTAGTTGCACTAACTATATATCGCGCACCCGCAATCCACTGCTGATGATGTCACATATTACATCATTCATGACATGGTCAGTGACATCACTGATGACATCACTGATGACATCTCAAATGACATCACTGATGACATCTCAAATGACATCACTGATGACATCTCATTTGACATTACTGATCACATCACTGATGATATCATTCATGTGATAATACGATGAACCTCTTCAGACTCTAATATAACCTTAGATACAATCAGTGTAAACAGACACTCACAGACTGTCACTCATCCATGGAGTTACTCACACACCTAGTCAGTCATGCAAAGACCCTGAGCTCCTGCTATAACTCTGACTACCGCTTGCACTTACAGCGGATTATAGCGCTGATTTGCAAAGTTGTTTTCGACGGCGCCATCGCCAGTCGCGAGGCCACGCCCACCGGACAGGCCACGCCCACCCCGCCTGCCTATTAAAACGCTGAATATTAGCGCGACCACTAGAATACACTACCTCTGAGGCGGAAGCCGGAGGAGCTGAAACGCGATATTTTAAAATTGTACACTTTGGTCATTTATTGCTTTTAACTTGTTTACCTACCCTGAGCTCCTGCTATAACTCTGACTACCGCTTGCACTTACAGCGGATTATAGCGCTGATTTGCAAAGTTGTTTTCGACGGCGCCATCGCCAGTCGCGAGGCCACGCCCACCGGACAGGCCACGCCCACCCCGCCTGCCTATTAAAACGCTGAATATTAGCGCGACCACTAGAATACACTACCTCTGAGGCGGAAGCCGGAGGAGCTGAAACGCGATATTTTAAAATTGTACACTTTGGTCATTTATTGCTTTTAACTTGTTTACCTACCCTGAGCTCCTGCTATAACTCTGACTACCGCTTGCACTTACAGCGGATTATAGCGCTGATTTGCAAAGTTGTTTTCGACGGCACCATCGCCAGTCGCGAGGCCACGCCCACCGGACAGGCCACGCCCACCCTGCCTGCCTATTAAAACGCTGAATATTAGCGCGACCACTAGAATACACTACCTCTGAGGCGGAAGCCGGAGGAGCTGAAACGCGATATTTTAAAATTGTACACTTTGGTCATTTATTGCTTTTAACTTGTTTACCTACCCTGAGCTCCTGCTATAACTCTGACTACCGCTTGCACTTACAGCGGATTATAGCGCTGATTTGCAAAGTTGTTTTCGACGGCGCCATCGCCAGTCGCGAGGCCACGCCCACCGGACAGGCCACGCCCACCCCGCCTGCCTATTAAAACGCTGAATATTAGCGCGACCACTAGAATACACTACCTCTGAGGCGGAAGCCGGAGGAGCTGAAACGCGATATTTTAAAATTGTACACTTTGGTCATTTATTGCTTTTAACTTGTTTACCTACCCTGAGCTCCTGCTATAACTCTGACTACCGCTTGCACTTACAGCGGATTATAGCGCTGATTTGCAAAGTTGTTTTCGACGGCGCCATCGCCAGTCGCGAGGCCACGCCCACCGGACAGGCCACGCCCACCCCGCCTGCCTACAAATGTGCCTACCACGCAAGCGCAGTGGACGAGCGCAGCGGGAGCGCCGTTTGCGCGCCGAAGGCAAGCCCGTCTGCGCCCGTCCGCGCCAGTACACGCCAGGAGCCAGGCAAGAGGCCTGAGGTAAGAACTACCTATTCAGGGGATGCTCTTCGCTATCTCAACAGGCCCGTTCCATCTCCATGCTCCCAAATACTAATGGGAGACTCCTGCCTCAATCACTGTCCACATTGCTCTTTTAAATACACCCCCTCTATCACCAACGTCCCTACCCAGACGACTATAAACATGGCAATGATTAATTGCAGATCACTACCCAAACACGCCCTTGAAATAAATATGCTTATTGAAGACCTTAGTCTTGATATAATGTTTCTTACAGAAACATGGCTGGCACCCAACTCAGACGCCGACATAGTCCTAGCACTTCCCCCAGGATTTAGTATCCAACATCTTGACCGGCCCAAAGGTAGAGGTGGTGGCATTGCTGTCATCTCCAAGGACTCAATACCTTGCCGTTTCCTTGATAGTCCTCTGGTAGACTGTGAAAACGTCCAATTCACCTTGCAGATCTCCCCTTGTTCCTCTCTTTCCGGACTCCTTATTTACCGCCCCCCCGGTTCTATGGGAAAATTCCTTAACTCCCTCCTAGAATGCTCCTTGGCCAGATCTAGCACTCGGACCAACTTCCTCATTCTAGGGGACTTTAATGTCCATTTTGAAGACAGCAAAGACAATACGGCCTCAGAATTGATCCAAGACTTAGCTACTCACCAATTGCATTTACAGAATTCCCTCCCTACTCATAATCGGGGGCATTTGCTCGACCCCATATTCTGTAATTTCCAGGACCTTGTGACCAGGCCCCCCACTCCTGTGCCATGGTCCGACCACCTTCTTATTCCTTTCAGTTGGCACACCTACTCCAAACCGCCGCAAACTCAAGCCCCCGGCAGACCATCCAGACCCTGGGCGAAACTAGACGTTGCTATATGGAAACAAGCCCTCGAGGATACAGTCCCCACCCTTAGCTCAACCATCGACCTCGCAGACAGGGAATTTTCATCCTGGATTACCAACTCCTTAGACCTAGCCCTCCCAAAAAAACCTCATCGTAAACCAAGGACAAAAGCTACCTCTCCATGGTTTACCCAAGAAATACGCCTTCTAAAGAAAGCCTGCAAGAGAGCAGAAAGAGTCTGGAGAAAAGACTTCAATCCTATCAGCAAAAACAATTACAGACTGATGATTCTCAATTATAAAAAAGCTCTGAAAAACGCACAAATCTCCTTTTACAGCGAGAAAATCAGCCAAGCAGCAAACTCGTCGAGGGAGACGTTTCTCACTTTGAAAAAGCTTCTAAAACCCCCCACTCCCCCAGCTGCGCGAGACCCTACAACAGAACACTGTAATGAGTTAGCCAACTTCTTTGACTCTAAAATTCAAACTATACTCAAACAACTTCCGCCTCTCTCCCCCTTAGACCCCTCCCCCCTTCCCACCTCCCAACTTCAGAGCAATGGTGTTGAGCTAAGCAAATTCCAACCCATCAATGCGGAAACTCTTGGTTCTATACTACAAGCCCTCAAAAGCGGATCGCCCCATGACCCAGCCCCGATGAGACATCTTAAACAGGTGGCCCCGAGTATCCTACCTCTTATAACCAACTTACTAAATACCTCTTTCGAATCTGGAACAGTGCCCACAAGCTGGAAAAAAGCGGTGGTGAAGGCACTCATAAAAAAACCTAACCTTGACCCGGATAACCTGGCCAACTTCAGACCTATATCTCTCCTCCCAGGTATCAGTAAACTGGCGGAAAAACACATAAACTCCCAGCTTTCACATTATCTGGAGTCCAATGAGCTGCTAAAAACCTCTCAAACGGGCTTCCGCCCGGGCCAAGAGACAGAAACAGCAATGGTGGCGGTAGTCGAAGAAACCAGGAAAGTCATCGATGCAGGAGGATCAGTGGCAGTGATCCTCCTGGACCTCAGCGCAGCATTCGACACCGTCAACCATAGCATCCTTGCCCAACGCCTAGGAAACCTCGCCATCTCCGGGACGGCCCTCAAGTGGCTAAAATCCTTCCTCCACAACCGCTCCTTTCAGGTGGCAGATGGAGATTGTATCTCTAAGGAAACTCCGATACGTTGCGGAGTGCCCCAGGGCTCCTCTTTGAGCCCGACACTCTTCAACGTATATATGGCACCTCTGGAACAAATCGTCGTCCCCTACGGCATCAAACTCTTGACCTACGCGGACGACACACAGCTGGTCGTTTCTCTGAGCCAGGCAGAACCCCCCTCCATCGATCTGTATTCCTGCCTGGAGAATATAGTCAGCTGGATGAGCAACTCCCATCTAAAGCTCAATGGGGAAAAAACGGAGCTAATGGTACTAGGCAACCAGTCCCTTTTTCGCCCAGAGTCTCTATGGCCGCCCAGTATGGGCCCACCACCAATCCCCAAAACTGATATCAAAAGCTTGGGGATTTGGCTGGATGACAAACTTACTCTCAGCACCCAGGCCAAAAAAACTGCAGGAACTTGCTTTGGCTTGCTCCGCTCCATCCGCAAAATTCTTCCACTCCTACCATTCCAGTCAAGAAAATTGGTCATCCAGGGCCTCATATTGTCCAGATTGGACTACGGCAATGCCTTATATCTTGGATCCCCAAAGAAAGTCATCTCTAAGCTTCAGGTGGTGCAAAATGCGGCCGCCAGAATTCTCACTGGTACCAAAAAACGCTGCTCTGCCAAACCTGCACTCAAAGAACTGCATTGGCTCCCGGTGGAACAAAGGGTGCATTTCAAGGCCATGTGCCTAACCCACAAAATCCTGCACGGAAAAGCCCCCCCGGTTCTGAAAAATCTCGTAACTCCCCACACGACAACCAGAACCCTACGCTCTACCAATGCCCACCTGACCAAAATACCCAAGATCAAAAAATCACGTTTCGGAGGTCGACAATTCTCATTTCAGGCATCCAAGATGTGGAATACTCTTCCACCGGACCTCCGGGCCCAACCTAATCTCCTAACATTCCGCAAATCCCTGAAGACATGGTTGTTCCCTTGATCCCTTGTTTTCCCTCCGGCCCCTCCCTTGGAGATCTTAGTGGATTCTGTTAGCGCTGGGACGCTCCCGGGCAGCCATGCGCTCTATAAATCTCCAAAATAAAAATAAATAAAATAAGAATCAATCACACCTCCATTTCCTCAACTATACAGTTATACAAACTTTACTTATTCAAACATATACTAACACATATTTACTCTCTTATACAATCCCTGATACAAGTTCACAATGATCCATACAGCCACTCACACATTCACTGGCTCTTATGCACAGTTATTTATATATGTCAACTCTCACATGTACTGTGTTTTACATATGTACTTACTTTGACATGTAGCACTGAGATATCCATTCACTCACCAATACACTCATGCACACAGTCAACCGCCCATAAAGCTGTTTCCACATGCACTTTTGAAACCATACATCGAGTGAATCAACTGCTCACACATCTATGCACAGAGTCATACACCTCCCAGCCACCCACACACACACTCAGTCTCCCATACAAATACTTGGGCAACCAATCAATAACCCATATAGTTACTCATATAGCTACTTATCAACACATGCAACAGTTTACAGAACAACAGACATAATGATGCACAAATTAAGACAGTTTAGTCACTAACCCATGCACTCAGTGAGACACATTTAATCACTCACTCATACAGTCAGTCATGCACCTACTAAATCCTTCATCCAGACAATTATACATCCACTCATTCTTCAATATGTAAGACATATTTTAACTTTACAGAAACATACAGTCACTGGATGTTGTCATCAGTGATGCCATCAGTGATGTCATTTGAGATGTCATCAGTGATGTCATCAGTGATGTCACTGACCATGTCATGAATGATGTAATATGTGACATCATCAGCAGTGGATTGCGGGTGCGCGATATATAGTTAGTGCAACTAACTATATATGGAATTTCAATGGTTTTGTGTGAGTAAAATAAGGTTTTGTAAATGCGAATTCCTAACTATATATGGTCTATAACCTATGGTTTTTTCAGTGAATTTTCAAGGTTTTGTAAATGCTAATTCCTAACTATATATGGTCTATAACCTATGGTTTTTTCAGTGAATTTTCAAGGTTTTGTAAATGCTAATTCCTAACTATATATGGTCTATAGCCTATGGTTTTTTCAGTGAATATATATATATACATACATATATAAACATATATCATCTGTATATCTATATAAATACAAACATAAATGCATGCATACATATACTTATATGCATACAGATGCATGTTATTTACATGAAAGTTGAAAAAACACTATAAAAGCAAAGCTAAAAAGCCACCTCATTACAAACAGAATGGCTTTAACTTAAACGAGGGCGAGATCTATTGCATTTTCAATGCTTGTTTACTTTGGTTCCATCAAGAAGGCATTCAGATGTGTCACACATTTGCCATAAATTCTGAATGTTAGCACTCTAGTTGCACATTAGATCACTGTAGTAAAGCTACTGCTCACCAGGGACGTCTGCTGCTGGTATTCAAAGTGCATGTTTCAGTCTGCATGTCAGAATTTTTTTAATGAAATAGAAGAGGATTTGAGAAGTCACTCAAAATGATCCCTAATTTTTCTTTCTGAAGCACTAATCATACTTTCTATGGCAAAATTAACCCCCTCATGTTGTTCCTTTTTAAATTGAGTGTTTTCAGACTTACCACTTCATTCCAATCAAGATGGCTTCTGGTGTGCCATACTTTTGTCATAAGTAAGACTGTTAGCGCTCTAGTTGTTCTTTAGAACACTCTGGGACATTCTGTCATTGGGCTATACTTGGGGTACATCTGGGTGATATTTGGGCTACATTTAGGCTCTTTTGTCTCTGGTGGCCATCTTGGGAGACTGTATGTCAGAATTGTTTAATGAAATTGAAGAGGGTTTGAGAAGTCACTCAAAATGTGCCCTAATTTTTCTTTCTGCAGCACTAATCATAATTCATATGGCAAAATATACCCCCTCATTTTGTTCCTTTTTAAATTAAATGTTTTAAGAGTTACCACTTTATTCCAATCAAGATGGCTTCAGGTGTGCCATACCTTTGTAATAAATAGGACTGTTAGCGCTCTAGTTGTTCTTTAGAACACTCTGGGACATTCTGTCATTGGGCTATACTTGGGCTACATCTGGGTGATATTTGGGCTACATTTGGGCTCTTTTGTCTCTGGTGGCCATTTTGGGAGACTGCATGTCAGAATTTTTTAATGAAATAGAAGAGGATTTGAAAAGTCACTCAAAATGTGCCCTAATTTTTCTTTCTGCAGCACTAATAATACCTTCTATTGCATAATATACCCCCTCATTTTGTTCCTTTTTAAATGAAATGTTTTAAGAGTTACCACTTTATTCCCATCACGATGGCTCCAGGTGTGCTATATCTTTGTAATAAGTAGGACTGTTAGCGCTCTAGTTGTTCTTTAGAACACTCTGGGACATTCTGTCATTGGGTTATACTTGGGCTACATCTGGGTGATATTTGGGCTACATTTGGGCTCTTTTGTCTCTGATGGCCATTTTGGGAGACTGCATGTCAGAATGTTTTAATGAAATAGAAAAGGATTTGAGAAGTCACTCAAAATGTGCCCTAATTTTTCATTCTGCAGCAGTAATCATACTTTCTATGGCAAAATATACCCCCTCATGTTGTTTCTTTTTGAATTAAATGTTTTAAGAGTTACCACTTTATTCCAATCAAGATGGCTTCAGGTGTGCCATACCTTTGTAATAAGTAGGACTGTTAGCGCTCTAGTTGTTCTTTAGAACACTCTGGGACATTCTGTCATTGGGCTATACTTGGGCTACATCTGGGTGATATTTGGGCTACATTTGGGCTCTTTTGTCTCTGGTGGCCATTTTGGGAGACTGCATGTCAGAATGTTTTAATGAAATAGAAAAGGATTTGAGAAGTCACTCAAAATGTGCCCTAATTTTTCATTCTGCAGCACTAATCATACTTTCTATGGCAAAATATACCCCCTCATTTTGTTTCTTTTTAAATTAAATGTTTTAAGAGTTACCACTTTATTCCAATCAAGATGGCTTCAGGTGTGCCATACCTTTGTAATAAGTAGGACTGTTAGCGCTCTAGTTGTTCTTTAGAACACTCTAGGAGGCTGCAGTAGAACACAAAGGAATCAACTGACAGTCTCTGTCCTTGTTGGATGTACATGTTTTACTGAGAATGTCAGACTTCATTTTCACATGACTGAGAAATATAATGTGAATTTACAGAAAATATGCTTTCAGTTTAGCTTATAGATCCCCTTCCAAACCACTGTGGGAAAATCATGAGATATTAGTTTTCTTTCAAACAATATTCATGATATCACAGCAGAAGGTTTTTTCACATGGTAAAATCACCTTAGAACCCACCACAATTCCTAAAACGAGTATGGTACCATCAACAAATGATTTATAATGTAACTAAAGTCCTAAAACCCTCTATTAACTACAATGCTTTTTAATGAGGTGCTATCATGTATATTGGTCCCAAGATGGCTGCCAACCCTTCTTGGATGAAGTGCTGACAGCCAATCAGATCAGATGTGTGGTTAGGCTCCGCCCAGATATATATCTTTTTTTGAACCTAAATTACTCAAAATCCACTGGAGCACATATATTGAGACCTAGCAAAGGCACATCGGGCTAACAGTCCCTACAATTTTGCCAAGTTTCGTGCAAATCCATTCAGCCGTTCGAGCTAAAAGTGAGGCCAACCGCCCTATGGAAATTAACATGGGAAAAAAGCGTTTTGGGACCCCCCTTTTTTCTCGCGCCCCCCTTGATGAAACCCCCCCAAATTGTCAGGGGCTGCTCAGAAACAAAATGTTCCATTTTCCTGAAACTTTCAGCCAATTCCGTCCACAAACGCCAAAGTTATTAGACATAGAATTTTCAAAAATCTCATAGAGAAAAAATGCTAACTATATATACCTACTGGCGACCGCCAGTAGGTAATATGCATACAGATGCATGTTATTTACATGAAAGTTTAAAAAACACTAATAAAAGCAAAGCTAAAAAGCCACCTCATTACAAACAGAATGGCTTTAACTTAAACGAGGGCGAGATCTATTACATTTTCAATGCTTGTTTACTTTGGTTCCATCAAGAAGGCATTCAGATGTGTCACACATTTGCCATAAATTCTGAATGTTAGCACTCTAGTTGCTCATTAGATCACTGTAGTAAAGCTACTGCTCACCAGGGAAGTCTGCTGCTGGTATTCAAAGTGCATGTTTCTGTCTGCATGTCAGAATTTTTTTAATGAAATAGAAGAGGATTTGAGAAGTCACTCAAAATGATCCCTAATTTTTCTTTCTGAAGCACTAATCATACTTTCTATGGCAAAATGAACCCCCTCATTTTGTTCCTTTTTAAATTAAATGTTTTCAGACTTACCACTTCATTCCAATCAAGATGGCTTCTGGTGTTCCATACTTGTGTCATAAGTAAGACTGTTAGCGCTCTAGTTGTTCTTTAGAACACTCTGGGACATTCTGTCATTGGGCTATACTTGGGCTACATCTGGGTGATATTTGGGCTACATTTAGGCTCTTTTGTCTCTGGTGGAAATCTTGGGAGACTGTATGTCAGAATGTTTTCATTAAAATGAAGAGGTTTTGAGAAGTCACTCAAAATGTGCCCTAATTTTTCTTTCTGCAGCACTAATCATACTTTCTATGGCAAAATATACCCCCTCATTTTGTTCTTTTTTAAATTAAATGTTTTAAGAGTTACCACTTTATTCCAATCAAGATGGCTTCAGGTGTGCCATACCTTTGTAATAAGTAGGACTGTTAGCGCTCTAGTTGTTCTTTAGAACACTCTCGGACATTCTGTCATTGGGCTATACTTGGGCTACATCTGGGTGATATTTGGGCTACATTTGGGCTCTTTTGTCTCTGGTGGCCATCTTGGGAGACTGCATGTCAGAATTTGTTAATGAAATAGAAGAGGATTTGAGAAGTCACTCAAAATGTGCCCTAATTTTTCTTTCTGCAGCACTAATAATACTTTCTATGGCATAATATACCCCCTCATTTTGTTCCTTTTTAAATTAAATGTTTTAAGAATTACCACTTTATTCCCATCACAATGGCTTCAGGTGTGCTATACCTTTGTAATAAGTAGGACTGTTAGCGCTCTAGTTGTTCTTTAGAACACTCTAGGAGGCTGCAGTAGAGCACAAAGGAATCAACTGACAGTCTCTGTCCTTGTTGGATGTACATGTTTTACTGAGAATGTCAGACTTCATTCTCACATGACTGAGAAAGATAATGTGAATTTACAGAAAATATGCTTTCAGTTTAGCTTATAGATCCCCTTCCAGACCACTGTGGGAAAATCATGAGATATTAGTTTTCTTTCAAACATGATTCATGATATCACAGCAGAAGGCTTTTTCACATGGTAAAATCACCCTAGAACACACCACATTTCCTAAAATGAGTATGGTACCTTCAACAAATGATTTATAATGTAACTAAAGTCCTAAAATCCTCTATTAACTACAATGCTTTTAAATGAGGTGCTATCATGTATATTGGTCCCAAGATGGCTGCCAACACTTCTTGGATATACCCCCTCATTTTGTTCCTTTTTAAATTAAATTTTTTAAGAGTTACCACTTTATTCCAATCAAGATGGCTTCAGGTGTGCCATACCTTTGTAATAAGTAGGACTGTTAGCGCTCTAGTTGTTCTTTAGAACACTCTGGGACATTCTGTCATTGGGCTATACTTGGGCTACATCTGGGTGATATTTGGGCTACATTTGGGCTCTTTTGTCTCTGGTGGCCATTTTGGGAGACTGCATGTCAGAATTTTTTAATGAAATAGAAGAGGATTTGAAAAGTCACTCAAAATGTGCCCTAATTTTTCTTTCTGCAGCACTAATAATACCTTCTATTGCATAATATACCCCCTCATTTTGTTCCTTTTTAAATGAAATGTTTTAAGAGTTACCACTTTATTCCCATCACGATGGCTCCAGGTGTGCTATATCTTTGTAATAAGTAGGACTGTTAGCGCTCTAGTTGTTCTTTAGAACACTCTGGGACATTCTGTCATTGGGTTATACTTGGGCTACATCTGGGTGATATTTGGGCTACATTTGGGCTCTTTTGTCTCTGGTGGCCATTTTGGGAGACTGCATGTCAGAATGTTTTAATGAAATAGAAAAGGATTTGAGAAGTCACTCAAAATGTGCCCTAATTTTTCATTCTGCAGCAGTAATCATACTTTCTATGGCAAAATATACCCCCTCATGTTGTTTCTTTTTGAATTAAATGTTTTAAGAGTTACCACTTTATTCCAATCAAGATGGCTTCAGGTGTGCCATACCTTTGTAATAAGTAGGACTGTTAGCGCTCTAGTTGTTCTTTAGAACACTCTGGGACATTCTGTCATTGGGCTATACTTGGGCTACATCTGGGTGATATTTGGGCTACATTTGGGCTCTTTTGTCTCTGGTGGCCATTTTGGGAGACTGCATGTCAGAATGTTTTAATGAAATAGAAAAGGATTTGAGAAGTCACTCAAAATGTGCCCTAATTTTTCATTCTGCAGCACTAATTATACTTTCTATGGCAAAATATACCCCCTCATTTTGTTTCTTTTTAAATTAAATGTTTTAAGAGTTACCACTTTATTCCAATCAAGATGGCTTCAGGTGTGCCATACCTTTGTAATAAGTAGGACTGTTAGCGCTCTAGTTGTTTTTTAGAACACTCTAGGAGGCTGCAGTAGAACACAAAGGAATCAACTGACAGTCTCTGTCCTTGTTGGATGTACATGTTTTACTGAGAATGTCAGACTTCATTTTCACATGACTGAGAAATATAATGTGAATTTACAGAAAATATGCTTTCAGTTTAGCTTATAGATCCCCTTCCAAACCACTGTGGGAAAATCATGAGATATTAGTTTTCTTTCAAACAATATTCATGATATCACAGCAGAAGGTTTTTTCACATGGTAAAATCACCTTAGAACCCACCACAATTCCTAAAACGAGTATGGTACCATCAACAAATGATTTATAATGTAACTAAAGTCCTAAAACCCTCTATTAACTACAATGCTTTTTAATGAGGTGCTATCGTGTATATTGGTCCCAAGATGGCTGCCAACACTTCTTGGATGAAGTGCTGACAGCCAATCAGATCAGAAGTGTGGTTAGGCTCCGCCCAGATATATATCTTTTTTTGAACCTAAATTACTCAAAATCCACTGGAGCACATATATTGAGACCTAGCAAAGGCACATCGGGCTAACAGTCCCTACAATTTTGCCAAGTTTCGTGCAAATCCATTCAGCCGTTCGAGCTAAAAGTGAGGCCAACCGCCCTATGGAAATTAACATGGGAAAAAAGCGTTTTGGGACCCCCCTTTTTTCTCGCGCCCCCCTTGATGAAACCGCCCCAAATTGTCAGGCGCTGCTCAGAAACAAAATGTTCCATTTTCCTGAAACTTTCAGCCAATTCCGTCCACAAACGCCAAAGTTATTAGACATAGAATTTTCAAAAATCCCATAGAGAAAAAATCCTAACTATATATACCTACTGGCGACCGCCAGTAGGTAATATGCATACAGATGCATGTTATTTACATGAAAGTTTAAAAAACACTAATAAAAGCAAAGCTAAAAAGCCACCTCATTACAAACAGAATGGCTTTAACTTAAACGAGGGCGAGATCTATTACATTTTCAATGCTTGTTTACTTTGGTTCCATCAAGAAGGCATTCAGATGTGTCACACATTTGCCATAAATTCTGAATGTTAGCACCCTAGTTGCTCATTAGATCACTGTAGTAAAGCTACTGCTCACCAGGGAAGTCTGCTGCTGGTATTCAAAGTGCATGTTTCTGTCTGCATGTCAGAATTTTTTTAATGAAATAGAAGAGGATTTGAGAAGTCACTCAAAATGATCCCTAATTTTTCTTTCTGAAGCACTAATCATACTTTCTATGGCAAAATGAACCCCCTCATTTTGTTCCTTTTTAAATTAAATGTTTTCAGACTTACCACTTCATTCCAATCAAGATGGCTTCTGGTGTTCCATACTTGTGTCATAAGTAAGACTGTTAGCGCTCTAGTTGTTCTTTAGAACACTCTGGGACATTCTGTCATTGGGCTATACTTGGGCTACATCTGGGTGATATTTGGGCTACATTTAGGCTCTTTTGTCTCTGGTGGAAATCTTGGGAGACTGTATGTCAGAATGTTTTCATTAAATTGAAGAGGATTTGAGAAGTCACTCAAAATGTGCCCTAATTTTTCTTTCTGCAGCACTAATCATACTTTCTATGGCAAAATATACCCCCTCATTTTGTTCTTTTTTAAATTAAATGTTTTAAGAGTTACCACTTTATTCCAATCAAGATGGCTTCAGGTGTGCCATACCTTTGTAATAAGTAGGACTGTTAGCGCTCTAGTTGTTCTTTAGAACACTCTCGGACATTCTGTCATTGGGCTATACTTGGGCTACATCTGGGTGATATTTGGGCTACATTTGGGCTCTTTTGTCTCTGGTGGCCATCTTGGGAGACTGCATGTCAGAATTTGTTAATGAAATAGAAGAGGATTTGAGAAGTCACTCAAAATGTGCCCTAATTTTTCTTTCTGCAGCACTAATAATACTTTCTATGGCATAATATACCCCCTCATTTTGTTCCTTTTTAAATTAAATGTTTTAAGAGTTACCACTTTATTCCCATCACGATGGCTTCAGGTGTGCTATACCTTTGTAATAAGTAGGACTGTTAGCGCTCTAGTTGTTCTTTAGAACACTCTAGGAGGCTGCAGTAGAGCACAAAGGAATCAACTGACAGTCTCTGTCCTTGTTGGATGTACATGTTTTACTGAGAATGTCAGACTTCATTCTCACATGACTGAGAAAGATAATGTGAATTTACAGAAAATATGCTTTCAGTTTAGCTTATAGATCCCCTTCCAGACCACTGTGGGAAAATCATGAGATATTAGTTTTCTTTCAAACATGATTCATGATATCACAGCAGAAGGCTTTTTCACATGGTAAAATCACCCTAGAACACACCACATTTCCTAAAATGAGTATGGTACCTTCAACAAATGATTTATAATGTAACTAAAGTCCTAAAATCCTCTATTAACTACAATGCTTTTAAATGAGGTGCTATCATGTATATTGGTCCCAAGATGGCTGCCAACACTTCTTGGATGAAGTGCTGACAGCCAATCAGATCAGATGTGTGGTTAGGCTCCGCCCATATATATATATATATTTCTTTGAACCTAAATTACTCAAAATCCACTGGAGCACATATCTTGAGACGTAGCAAAGGCACATCGGGCTACCAGTCCCTACCATTTTGCCAAGTTTTGTGGAAATCCATTCAGCCATTCGGGCTAAAAGTGTGTCAAACCACCCTATGGAAATTAACATGGGCAAACACGTTTTGGGACCCCCCTTTTATCTCCGCCCCTGCTTGACAAATCCCCCCCAAACTTTCAGGGAAGGAGCGGAGCGCAGCGAGGCAAATTTAAGAAAAAATACAGGCAGATTTCTCAACTTGCGCCAAAGTTATTCCCAATAGAATGTTGCGGATTTCCTATAGAAAACAATCCTAACTATAACTACCTTCTGGCAACCGCCAGTAGGTAATACATATATATATATATATATATATATATATATATATATATATATATATATATATATATATATATATATATATATATATATATATATATATATATATATATATATATATATATATATATATATATATATATATATATATATATATATACATATTCAATGAAAAAACCATAGGTTTTAGCCCATATATAGTTAGGGATTAGCATTTTCAAAACCTTATTTTACTCGCATAAAACCATTGAAATTCGCATATATAGTTAGATGCGCTAACTATATATCGCGCACCCGCAATCCACTGCTGATGATGTCACATATTACAACATTCATGACATGCTCAGTGACATCACTGATGACATCACTGATGACATCTCAAATGACATCACTGATGACATCTCAAATGACATCACTGATGACATCACTGATGACATCACTGAAGACATCTCAAATGACATGTCTGATGACATCTCATTTGACATCTCATTTGACATTACTGAGCACATCACTAATGACATCATTCATGTGATAATACGATGAACCTCTTCAGACTCTAATATAACCTTAGATACACTCAGTGTAAACAGACACTCACAGACTGTCACTCATCCATGGAGTTACTCACACACCTAGTCAGTCATGCAAAGAATCAATCACACCTCCATTTCCTCTACTATACAGTTATACACATCTTACTTATTCAAACATATACTAACACATATTTACTCTCTTATACAATCCCTGACACAAGTTCACAATGATCCATACAGCCACTCACACATTCATTGGCTCTTATGCACAGTTATTTATATATGTCAACTCTCACATGTACTGTGTTTTACATATGTACTTACTTTGACATGTAGCACTGAGTTATCCATTCACTCACCAATACACTCATGCACACAGTTAACCGCCCATACAGCTGTTTCCACATGCACTTTTGAACCCATACATCTAGTGAATCAACTGCTCACACATCTATGCTCAGAGTCATACACCTCCCAGCCACCCACACACACTCAGTCTCCCATACAAATACTTGGGCAACCAATCAATAACCCATATAGTTACTCATATAGCTACTGATCAACATATGCAGCAGTTTACAGAACAACAGACATAATGATGCACAAATTAAGACAGTTTAGTCACTAACCCATTCACTCAGTGAGACACATTTAATCACTCACTCATACAGTCAGTCATGCACCTACTCACGATCGCGCACTCCTGAGGCGGAAGCCGGGAGGTTTTAAAAATTGCTTTTTGTGTCACAGAATAAATTGTATTTTAATTCACCACGCGCTAACAAGCGCCAGGGCACTCACCTGCACTGGGAATTCAGCGAGCAGCGGACCTAGCGCTCACTCGCTGTTCTACTTTCCCCTGCCTCAAACCCCAAGCCGGCGAGAACTTAGGCCATGCCCCCCTGAAGGCCACGCCCCCCTGACGCTGTATTTAAGGCGCTGCTTACAAGCGACCTTCAATCTCACGATCGCGCACTCCTGAGGCGGAAGCCGGGAAGTTTTACAAATTGCTTTTTGTGTCACAGAATAAATTGTATTTTAATTCACCACGCGCTAACAAGCGCCAGGGCACTCACCTGCACTGGGAATTCAGCGAGCAGCGGACCTAGCGCTCACTCGCTGTTCTACTTTCCCCTGCCTCAAACGCCAAGCCGGCGAGAACTTAGGCCACGCCCCCCTGAAGGCCACGCCCCCCTGACGCTGTATTTAAGGCGCTGCTTACAAGCGACCTTCAATCTCACGATCGCGCACTCCTGAGGCGGAAGCCGGGAGGTTTTAAAAATTGCTTTTTGTGTCACAGAATAAATTGTATTTTAATTCACCACGCGCTAACAAGCGCCAGGGCACTCACCTGCACTGGGAATTCAGCGAGCAGCGGACCTAGCGCTCACTCGCTGTTCTACTTTCCCCTGCCTCAAACGCCAAGCCGGCGAGAACTTAGGCCACGCTCCCCTGAAGGCCACGCCCCCCCTGACCCCTACATCATGTGCTGTCACCGGAAGCGCAGCGGACGAGCGCAGCGGGAGCGCCGTTTGCGCGCCGAAGGCGCACCTAAGGCAAGCCCGTCTGCGCCCGTCCGCGCACAGCCGGGCCTAGGGCCAGAACCCCTGCCGGACCAGACAGCCCTTGTGGTAAGCTATTCACGCCGTGACCTCCTTAGTCTTAGACCCCCTATTGATATTACATGTAACTATATCTATGATCCTGAAGGCCCATACAATACATGGACTCGCTGCCGCCCTGTCCAGCTCAAGCTCCCCTGCCGACATACTTTGCCCACAGCTCTCAAACTAGCCACCCTGAACTGCCGCTCTCTCCCCAGACATGCGTTGCTAATCAACCATCTCATTGAGGATCATGAGCTTGATATCCTGTTCCTCTCAGAAACATGGATTACAAACCACTCGGACTCAGACGTCATCCTGGCTACCCCCCCAGGTTTTCTGGTTCAATCCCAGCCCCGCCCTTTGGGTAGAGGAGGAGGCCTGGCGATCATCTACCGTGACCACCTTACCTGTAGAATCCACGACGCCCAGATCACGGACTCTGAAAGCCTCCAATTCTCCATCCACGTAGGTCCAACCCACACGCTTGTGGGACTCCTAATCTACCGCCCCCCCGGCAATATGAGCTCTTTCACTAGAGCGCTCCTTGAGACTATCGCATCGCAAGCCCACTCCACCCCCAACTTCTCCATAATAGGGGATCTTAATATCCATTTCGATGACCCCATAGATACAGGAGCGGCTGACTTGATTGGAGAACTGGCAACATTTGGCCTCCATCTAGCTAACTCCGGTGCCACGCACACTAAAGGCCATTTGCTTGATCCAGTATTTACGAACGACACCACTCTTCAAGTCACTAAGTCCCTTCCCCTACCATGGACGGACCATTTCATGGTCCCTTTCCGCATTCCAGGAGTAGCCAAGAAACTCCACAAACCTACCACCTACATTAAAGATAGAGCATGGGCCAGACTATCCCCTGATGACTGGACCAAAACACTGAATTTATCGATTCCGACTCCCTCGGAAGACCCGACCACCGCAGACAGTAAATTCAGAACCTGGATCACCACCTCCCTTGACTCCATTCTCCCAATAAAAACTCGGGAAAATAAGAACCATAAACTAGGATCCGCTCCATGGTATACTCCGGAACTCCGGGTCCTCCGCAAACAATGTAAAAAAGCGGAACGGACATGGAGAAAAGACTGGCAGCACGCAAGTAAAGTGGAGTATCAACAAACGGTAAGACTATACAAAGGTTCCCTAAAAATCGCCAAAGCCTCTCACTATGATACCAGGATTAAAAACGCTACTAATTCGGCAAGGGAATCATATCTCATCGTTAAAGAGCTACTGAAAAAATCTGTCCCAACCTCATCTAACACTACGCCTGTGGACAGAAGTAATGAGCTGGCCAACTACTTCAACGCCAAAATCGACCGCATCTTAACATCTCTGCCCCCTCCCAGCCTACCCAATAACTCGAATGACGAGGGTTTCACTAACTACGCAGTAAATAGCACGTTTCCTCAGCTCACCTCCTTCAAAGCAGTAACTAGAGACGAGGTAGAATCCACCTTAACCAAAATGAAAAGTGGATCCCCGTTAGACCCTGTCCCGATCAGATTCCTCAAAACTATTGCCCCAGTCGTAGTACCCACAATTACGGAGCTCATAAATACATCACTCTCCCAAGGCTCGGTCCCCCCCAGCTGGAAATGTGCAATTGTTAAGGCACTCCTTAAAAAACCCCAGCTTGACCCAGCCGACATGGCGAACTACAGACCTATTTCTCTCCTTCCTGGTACCAGTAAGATGGCTGAGAAACTGGTCAATGGCCAATTGTCACGATACCTGGAAGCCAACAACATCTTACGGCAGTCCCAGACGGGTTTCCGTCCAGGTCATGGCACAGACTCCGCCCTCCTCGCTGTCATCGAGGAGGCGAGATGCATCCTGGACTCAGGAGGATCAGTGGCAGTGATCCTCCTGGACCTAAGCGCAGCCTTCGACACAGTCAACCATCGTGTCCTTCTCCATTGGCTAGCTGCTGCAGGGATTGCAAACTCAGCGCTCAAGTGGATAGAGTCCTTCCTCTCAGGGCGATCGTACCAGGTGTGGGATGGCGAATTCCACTCTGCCACCCTCCCCCTCACGAGCGGAGTCCCCCAGGGGTCCTCATTAAGTCCAACCTTATTTAATGTCTACATGGCCCCCCTTGAAGACGTTGTCACCCCCTTTGGGATTAAAATAGTAAGCTACGCCGACGACACCCAACTAGTCGTCTCACTTTCCCAACTGGACAAACACCCGGACAATCTCCAAAACTGCCTTAAAAACATCCACACCTGGATGTGCGAGTCAGCACTCAAATTAAATGGGTCCAAGACTGAGGTCATGCTTCTGGGCAAGCAGTGGTCCACCATCCCTCCCTCGGTCTGGCCAGACGTTTTCGGAGAAATCCCCACCCCGAAACAGGAAATCAAAACCCTAGGAGTCCGGCTAGAGCCCGAGCTGTCACTGAAGACTCAAGCCACCAAGACAGCAGGGACCTGCTTTGGCCTAATGCGCTCCATCAGGAAGATCCTTCCACTTCTCCCGCCACTATCCAGGAAACTCCTAGTACAGGGCCTGGTACTCGCAAGGCTGGACTATCGTAACATGATATACCTCGGAGCACCAGAATCTACCCTCGCCAAACTCCAGCGAACGCAGAACGCAGCCGCTCGGCTACTCTGGAATCTCCCCTCCAGAGCATCAGCCAGGCATGCAATCCAGGACCTCCACTGGCTTCCAATCCGCCAAAGGGTCGATTTCAAGACCCTCTGCACTGCACACAAGCTGCTTAACGGTTCCGGCCCAAACATCTTAAAAAACCTGGTTACCCCTTACAAAGTCTCCAGGTCCCTCCGCTCGGAGAATGAGAATCTGGCCAACGTCCCTAGGCATAGGAAGACACGTTCAGGTGGCCGCCGCTTCTCGATCAATGCCTCCACGAGATGGAACGCCCTCCCCCGTACCCTCCGACTGGAATCCAATCACCTGCGGTTCAGGAAGAAATTGAAAACGATACTGTTCCCTAAATAAAAATTTCCCCCTTGTCTGCCCTCAGGTTCGCCTTCAAGATTTTAGCGCGGGGATGCCCTCGGGTCACCAGGCGATGTATAAATCGCTAAAATAAATAAATAAATAAAAATACTAAATCCTTCATCCAGACACTTATACATCCACTCATTCTTCAATATGTAAGACATATTTTAACTTTACAGAAACATACAGTCACTGGATGTTGTCATCAGTGATGTCATCAGTGATGTCATTTGAAGGTACCAGCCCGGTCTGTACCGACGAGAGTAATATAGTTAGGGGATAGTCACAATAAACCGTACCGCCATATCCATCTAGGTCCCAGCCACGTTCTAAGCTGCACAAAGGTCTCTGCAATCGAGGCTCTGCTAAGCGATAATAACGGTGTTAAACCCAGGGCACAAGCAACTCCGCTGTTCCCACACCATCTTAAGATGGCCGCCACACAATCGGCTTTGAACATGTGACCTTAGGCAGGGGGCGGTAACCAGACTCGGCGCGCAGGTCTTCCGGTGCTGTTTAAATAACCCTCGCCGCCGAGCTCACACATCTACTCGAGCTCGGCGGCTATGAGTAGGTCACAACACGCGGACTCAGAGGACTGAAGGTGAGTGCGTTTAGCGCTAAATAGAGGGTGAGCCACTCGTTCCATACCAGTTACTTGGTCTTGTGCAGCCCACTTGTACTAATAGAGGGACGCGCTTTCTCTACCCCTACTTTAGCCACACTCTAAGGGCTCAGCTCTGTAGTACTGCCCCGCCGATCACTCATGTGGCCTCTAGGATATGACCAATAGGTGAGTAGGGAATTAAACATGTGTTTCCATCAACGTTTTTTTCAGATCACAGTGGGAGTATGTTACTACGCCTAGAAAGTTTCCATCTGGTATCTGCACATAAGACCTGCCTAGTTTTCGACACATTTTAGGCAGGCATTCTTATTAAGACTGCTGCATTTTTAACTAGAAATCTTTACATTAATGTTTTTAAGCCACCACCCTCACTAATCACAGTCCTAGTCACAGTTTCAGTTATTGCGTGTGCTCTTCACCTTGTACATTGCACGCTCAATACACTTGGCATGCGGTGGATGTGTAAAATCGCACTCAGTACCACCAGCATGTCAGTATATGTATATATATTTTCTTCCTGGCAATATTGTGACTTGCATATCTGTACTGAATATAATTGCTGTTTCCTTATCCTTTCTCTGTGTATAGGCATAGGAGGATCCACTAAGGTAACAAACACAACACATATGATACTAGCATGTTGTTGTTTTCACTTTGGTCCTGAAGAATCGCGGTTAACATACCATTAGCGAGAAACATGTTGACCACATGCACTTCTAGCCTCTTCTAGGGTCACACAACCTAAATCAGTTGACACCTAGGAAGCTAGCCCCACCTTTTAACTGTAGCCAGGGGACCCCCAGAATAAAGTTCATTCCGGTACCCCTTGTTACATTTTAACCACCTTACCACAGGAATACACCTTCCTGCCCACATACCCCCACTTCACCACAAGGCAGTTGGAAAAAAGATCTCCGCCAAAGAGCCCCTCTTTGAGGTGAGCCCGTCGGGGATTGCACTGCCTCCCCGACGAGGAGCAACCGCCGATGATGAAGCATGACACTCTTCGGGGTGTGTGAGGCAATTACATCCAACATAATGGATGCCCCAGGGTACCATTAGATCACCCTTGGTCACGCCAGGTAAAACCTTCCCCACTTCTTCATCTCTCTCCAGGAACAGTGCAGCAACCCTTTGTTTGAAACTCTAGTACTCAGTACGGACACTAAGCTGCTACTGGACCTTCCACCATCCTGAGTGGTAAATAGTGTCCTCTCGCCTCCCTTCTTTTGAAATCTACTCATGTCATCAGTGATGTCATCAGTGATGTCATTTGAGATGTCATCAGTGATGTCATCAGTGATGTCACTGAGCATGTCATGAATGATGTAATATGTGACATCATCAGCAGTGGATTGCGGGTGCGCGATATATAGTTAGCGCATCTAACTATATATGCGAATTTCAATGGTTTTATGCGAGTAAAATAAGGTTTTGAAAATGCTAATCCCTTACTATATATGGGCTAAAACCTATGGTTTTTTCATTGAATTTCAATGGTTTTTTAATAACAAATATTAAAAGCTGTCAAATGTCAAGTACGTGATAGGTAAAAACATTTTCGTGTTTATGCACGCTGATGTGCTTTAAACGCTGCCCCCCCCTCTTTTCTCTTAGAAGTACTCTCTCTTTGCAGATAGTGAAGGGTAGTTAACGCAGGCCTTTGCCCCCGTTGTAATCCGTCGTGCCTGCTTGTCTCTCCATTTGATTGATTGTTATCCAAGCATTTACTATTTTAGAATTTATTCTCTTTGGTTCATTCTCTATTTACTAACAAGCACAAAGCCGCAATACTCTGTTTAGTCTTTGCAGATAGTGAAAAATCGTGTTAAAAAAAAAAATAATCGAGCAAAATCAGTAGGCCACTAATGGGATCTCTTTTTGACCTCTCTAAAATAGAAACATTAGGAACAACCCTTCATGAGAAATACGAAACTAGTGAGATGAACTGAGCTCCACACCATGATGGCTGCAAGACAGCTCGGCTCCGCCACCCACCCCGCCCAAAATAACGATAAACTCTATGCAAATATTATAAATATATACAACACACCAGCAAAGTAACAGGGTAAAACATTTTATTAAATAACTATTTACATAACTATTTTATACTTTTTGTTCAAAACACACCAAGCACAGGGGTTTGAGGCTATGAGATATTGCACCTATCCACTAGTGTCACTTAAATATCTGAGAGTTTTAGGTGCTAAGGACAGGAGATCCAGACCCCTAGGTCTCCCTGAGACTAAAAAGTCTCAAACAACACAATTTCACACAATGTCCAGCACTCTACAAATGTATGGAAACTATCTATTTCTTTATCGTTCTAGTAACTAACGAAAAAATGATTATGGGTAAACATCATATAACACCATATAGTTACAACATTCCAATTATTTCATCCAAGTAAGTTAGGAAGTCTTCAATAGTTGAGTAGTCTTTTTATTCTGTTCAAAATGTTTTCTTCATAAAAGCAATGTTGTAGCCAGTGCCTACGCGTTTCGTCCTGACGGACTTCTTCAGGGCTACAAATAACACATATATATACATTATTTACAATTTTAGATATATTTTCACACATCATAACAATATATAAATTTTTACAATTTTTAAAACCTAATTTTGCTATCAAATACTAGAAGTCAAAAGGAACACAACATTTCATTGCATATATACATTGTATTCGTATGCTTAAGATCAAAAGAAGACTCCATTGAAGACCACTTTCCTTATGGACTTAAGAATTAGTTATGATTTTGGGACTATAGGAATTATGTGTGTCTTATCATTGTAGGCGCATTTACTAATCACAGTTTTTTTGGGGTACGGTGGGCAGAACAGAACCTGTTGTCACACTAAGGATAATCAGTAGGAATAGTATAACACACACTGTGTTAGGCATTTACAAACTCCATAAAAAAAAAACGCTGTTTTTCTCGACCAGAATAACGCTTTCCCAAAATATGCTTTAAGGTCCCATTCGAGACGATTGGCCAACGGTATATCTTAGTAACCAAGGAACACTGTTAAAAATTCTGTCTCTATAACTGTACATATTATTTTATAGACATCTTAACATGCATTCGTTTTCTATTTCTTATAGACCATGTAGATATTAACAGTATCTCTTACCCGATTAGTCACTGTTTTCCTGTCTAGTCTGATGCTTCCTCTAAGGGAATTGTATGTAAATTCCTTTCTCTGCGTAGTTATGCAAGTGTTGAGACAAATATCTGGGAAGAAAGGTATATCCCTTCTTAGCTTTAAGAACTATTCAATATGTACAAGCTTGCGCACAATAAGATGTAAGTACGATGTTTTTTACTAGGCAGGTAGTTACCAGTTATTATATGGAATGTTCGCATACCTTGTAAACAATAGTCGGGTGTCCCGTGATTCAAAGAGATGTCTTCGTACTTTCTTTGATGAGGTAATTTTTTCTTTAACCGGAGTGTTATGGGTCCAACTTACTGTCAAGGGAAATGATATACCTTTTGCTTGTGTTTGTATTAAAAGCACCCATTTGTAAGCATTTTTTTCAGAAATTAAAGAAATATATGCTTAATATTAAGTAAGGTAGAGTTATGTGCTCTACACGTAGTTATTTGAATTTGGCAAATTTCTATTTATTAATGGTGCCAAGTTCATTGTTATTTCTTTAGAGAATTCAAACAAGCATTGATCGAAAATTAAAGTCAATAGGTTTAAGTTTTTAGCTATCTCGGTAGTTATATATGGAGGGGGAGATAATTATAATCCCAGCGCATTCATAAGATCAGGCTAAATTAAAAAATTCTTTAAGGAAACAATTTAGCTTAAGTTTAAATTGTTCATGAGCACAGTTATAAAACCCTGACTTTATACTTTTAAATTGCATCACATTACTTATCAAATGTCTCAGAAAAGGGTTCTGAGGCTAAGTGTCTAAAACAGTATTTCCCACACTTTCACTAGATTTACAAGCGTCCCAAATTACGTTCCAAAGCTAAGCATCTAACATAGTATATCCCACACTTACTTGTTGCGAAGTATAAAGTCGAAGCATCATGGCATCGTGACCGCATTCATTTACAAATGGGTCTATTTTCGCTTCCGTTTAAATACCCCGCTCGGATCGCTTAATTGGGCACAGCTGATCTTATTTGTGATTCTAAATAGTCACCGCCGAAAATAAATGCTCCGCGCATTGTAGCGTGGGCGCCATCTTGAAATGTGTTTTACTGTCTCCTATCTCGATAGGGGTATAAAGATTTAATTTAACGCAGGGTGTTGTTTAGAGGAAACGTCATTGTTATTTTACAGCGTTTTATTTCCACTGTGTTTCCAGTAGATTTTCGCATTTTGGGCCATAATTATTACTTTTTGTTGCCTGATCCGGCTAGCTCAATCGATCGAGCATGAAACTCATGCATTCTGATAGCAATCGTTGCTGCTGATGCTATGCAAACAAAAACTGGTTTTTAGTTTGTACATTCTTCAAGATTTTTCATCCAAGGCTGGTTGAGAGTTTGTAGAACGATGGCTTCAGATTTTCAACATACAGTGTGGTGGCGCGGACTGGGAGGGTGCGCTTGACTTCTGCCCCCTCCCCAAGTCGTGTTGCCTTGGCGTGGCCTAAGATCGCCCCCGACATAGGCGGCCGGCTCCCGGGGTCCGGCGGAACTTTTTGCCTTTTGATGACTCTTCCATTCTGGACCTTATCCCACAATCCGTTTGACCTGAAGACACGCTGTAGTGGGGCGCCCCTTTACCGTTTCAGTTGCCATTCCCCCCGCTTTTGCTACACGGTGCCTCTTCCACCATTCAGCTGTTTACTGCCCGCTCTTGCGACTACAGCGTCTCGCTCACCATGTAGTTGAGTTGCTCCCGCTCTTGCGATGCAGCTATAGGCGGCTGCCACAGGACTCTCAAAATGGCGGCCGCCTCTTCAGATTTGGGCGTGGTCCACTAAAATGGCCATGGGACACCTTGGAACTCGGACGCTTGTCTGCTAGGGCTTGGGCCCCATTCTCGAAAGCGTCCACTGAGCCTTGAAGATTCTACAAAAGTCTTGGGGGCCCCCGACTCCCGCAGGCTTCTGGTGGGGAGCGGGTGCCATGATTGCTCATGGAATGGCCACGACTGAGATACGAGATGGTGGTGCTCTCATGCTAACGCCAGCTTCAATCTGAAACATCCAGAAACACTGTAGACTACCAATTCGATCAGTTCCGGTAGCGCCCCAACGTGACCCGGTAGGGAAGAACTTGCCCTCCCCTCTTTGACTGATGGTTCTTGTTGCCTGTCCCTTCTGTTGTCATTTAACAGAACTTTTTAGACTGCTGAAAGGGGTTGTGTTCCGACCGCTGGTTGGTGGAGACATTTTGACTATATTCTGGACCTACGTTGTCGCGTAATGCGTTATATGACACGCCGCGTTAGCGCACCCGGAAGTACTCCAGTGCGCAAAGCGCAGATTCCCGGAAGGGATCCGGGGCGCGGCGCGCAGCGCGTAACGTAAGTATAACAGGTCATGTGACTTGTTAATAAAACTTTTCATTGGTTCATTTTACTTTTGTTATTCTAGTGATGAAAGGCTTGGTCATATGACCTAAAAATTACGCTTTTTATTGCTTTCGAACATTATTTTTTCTTAAACATATATGTTATAATGTTCCAGGCTAATGTATTTTCCCGGAAAATTTACAACTGTCCTGCAAGTAAAATATATTCCTTTTTCTAGCAAAAGGGCGTTTCTTCGTCCCATGACGGAGCCGTTGAGCAAAAGATGCTCTGCCTGCTGTCTTAGTCACCGATACGCCCGAATATCAGATTCTTATCGATCACTTTATGTTGCAGGAGTAAAAAACACAACAGCCCTTGACCATTTATCTTTACTGCGTTCCTGCGTATTATACCTTTTATCCGTCATGTAATTGGACTGCTTTATTTCACTTGCCTTTTACTGATTCGAAAACAGTGACTAAAATTAAAAACTTTACCAATGTAAATACTACTACCATGTTTTGTTTTAAAAACCTTTATTGTGAAAATGTCAGTATACAAATACGGGCCTATAACCACGTGGGCCGGCCACGGAGCAAACTGGAATCGTATATGATGAGGAGACATTTACACTGTAGAGGAACGCAACGAGCGGGCCATTAGGTTGCAGGAACTAAGGTGTCTAACAGTTGCGGAATCGGTGGACGTACATTTTGTAATTAAAATACGACAGGGCCACTTACAATAAAATTATCTAGATATACATTTGCGGGCAAGTACCATGGGTGACGTTAATTCGAACTTTCAATAGTACAGTAATCAATAACACATCAGAACTTAATATCAATAGGGATGTCGAAATATTCAATCAATTCTCATTCCCGCCCGCCATGTGCTTCAAAACTGCATACGTATCTCGTGATATCAAGGTTGTGCAACCAGTACACAACAAGGAGGTACGAGTCCCATTTATACCGGCGCCATTTTGGGCGAGGCCGGGCAGGTCCAGGATATAGTCAAAATATCTCCACCAACCAGCGGTCGGACCAGAACCCCTTTCGGCAGTCAAAAAAGCTTCAGTTAAATGACAACAGAAGACATAGGCAACAAGACCAACAGTCAAAAGAGGGGAGGGCAAGATCTAAAGCCATTGTTCTACAAACTCTCAAGCAGACTTGGATGGAAAAATCCTGAAGAATGTACAAACTGAAAACCATTTTTTGTCTGTATAGCATCACCAGCAACGCTTGAGTCAGCTTTGTGTGAAGCCGCCATTTTTTATTCAATCAATAGCGTCCCCCTGCACACATTCTGGGACCTGGTCGTGTCTAAAGGTTAAACGGATTGTGGGACAAGATGCAGAAAGGAAAAGGAAAAAAGTTCCGCCGGACCATGGAACTTTCGGCGCAGCATTGTAGGATGGCCACACCAGTGCGGCAACTTGCTAGACACCACCTCGGTGCCATCCAGATCTCGGCGCGTTGTGCTTCCTTCGGCCTACTGTAGCCGCAAGTGCGGACGCAACTCAGCTGGATAGCAAGTGAAACACCAAGGGGCACCCCACTGCAGCCGAGGAGCCTCCATCTTGGGGGCGACGCACAGCATCACATTGCTTTCTCAAACAGCCCCCACTGACTGACGCGACCTCACAGGCCAACGGGGCGCCCCACTCCGAATTTCGGCGCAGCATTGTAGGATGGCCACACCAGTGCAGCAATTTGCTGGACACCACCTCGGTGCCATCCGGATCTTGGCGCGTTGTGCTGCCTTCGGCCTACTGTAGCAGCAAGTGCGGGCGCAACTCTGCTGGACGGCGAGTGAAAAGATAAGAGGCGCCGCACTGCACATCAGGTGCCTCCACCTGGGGAGGCGAGAGAGGCCAGTTTGCGCCACCTCCCCCCCCCCCCAGGCACCCCACGCCGACTTTCGGCGCAGCATTGTAGGATGGCCACACCAGTGCAACTTGCTGGACACCACCTCGGTGCCATCCGGATCTCGGCGCGTTGTGCTGCCTTCGGCCTATTCGCACATCGGTCCGCTACTGACGCCGCCTCACGTGCCAACGGATTTTCTACGCTTTTTATAGCAGCGCGTAACGTAAGCATAACAGGTCATGTGACTTCTTTATAAAACTTTTCATTGGTTCATTTTACTTTTGGTTTCCTAATGATGGAAGGCTTGATCATATGACCTAAAAATATCACTTTTCATTGGATTAAAACATTTTTTTTCCCCAAACGATGAAAGCCCCACCTTGTTTCTAGATGTTTCAGACTAAAGCTGGCGTCAGCCTGAGAGCACCACCATCTCGTGGCTCTGTCGTGGTCATTCCGCGAGCAATCATGGCAGCCGCTCCCCACCGGAAGCCTGCAGGAGTCGGGAGCCCCCAAGACTTTTGTAAAATCTTCAAGGCTGAGGGGACGTCCGAGTTCCAAGGTGTCCCAGGGCCATGTTAGTGGACCAGGCCCAAATCCGAAGAGCCGTCCGCCATTTTAAGAGTCCTGTGGCAGCCGCCTATCGCTGCACCGTAAGAGTGGGCGCAACTCAACTACATGGTGAGCGAGACGCTGTAGCCGCAAGAGCGGGCGATAAACAGCTGAATGGCGGATGAGGCACAGTGTAGCAAAAGCGGGCGGAATGGCAACTGAAACAGTAAAGGGGCGCCCCAGTACAGCCGACGAGCCTCCACCTGGGGAGACCCGTTCACGCCGCCTCCCCACCCCCCCCAGGGCGCCCCACGCCGTTTTTCGGAGCAGCATTGTAGGATGCCAAAACCAGTGCGACAACTTACTGGACATCACCTGGGTGCCATCCACATCTCAGCGCGTTCTGCTGCCTTGGGACTATTCGCACAACAGACCGCTACTGACGAGGCCTCCCCGCGCACCCCCGGGACGCCCCATGCCGTTTTTCGGAGCTGCATTGTAGGATACCAAAAACCAGTGCGGCACCCAGGTAACATCATCTGGGTGCCCTCCAGAACTCAGCACGTTGTGCTGCCTTGGGACTATTCGCACAAAACACAGCTACTGACCATTGTTGCTTCTTTTTTCAAAAAAATGTTTAAATGTATTTACTGTTTTTGTTGCGTTCTATATATTCAAAAGTTATTAAAGTGTTATAATACTACTTTGTTGGAGTACTATATATTTATAATGTGACACATAATTGTAAAAACTTTGATGTACAAAGAGGCATCCCTGGAATCTTCCGCTTCAGGCTCGGGTCCACACACCCTCACAGTGAGAATCCCCTCCCCAAGCACAATACAGGATGGTTATCAGATAGTAGGAACGCGTGTGGTGTGACAGATCTACTGTAACTCCTTTGAAGAGGGGTGATTCTCTACAGCGGGGGCCATAAACTACATCTGCAGGGCTAGGTGATAGCCTGGGACTGGCCTGAAGAATCGGACACAGAGGAAGAAGAGTGTCAGAGGGTGCAGTAGTGAATAGGGTGAAAGGGTGGTGTCGGGCGGGCACAGGGTGTGATTCTCAGGGAAGAGCAGCGCACATGGGAGGAGGTTTCTGGCCCATGCATGAGAGAGAGAGCGGGGGTGACCAGTGCGTGGAGGAGATGCTTGCGAGGGTGAGGAGCCATGCTGAGGATCGGCGGCGTGCAGAGAGTGGGTCTTGTCAAGGCATCTAAAATGGCTGCCGTGCTCAACAAAAGTGTGGCATTGCAAAAAAGACAAGATGGCGCAGACAATGTTTATCAATAAGGATTAATTTATAACAATTATTTAAAACAAAATATTTACTCTCAGTGACAAAATGGTGGTCAACACTTCCTGATTTCCATCGAATCGAACGTTAACAGACGTCACGCAACAAAAAAAAAAACGCTCACACACAGCCGCTGGAAGACATGTATCAACATATATGAGCCTCCTCAGCCACCCTCAGAAAACAAAAGGGGTCATGATACGTCTCCCGTACCCCCTTATACCTAGTAATTTAATGAAATCGAAACACAAAATGGCGAATTCACGTTTCGCTACCAGTTTGCGAATCGAGAAGCGCTTCTACCTCGAAAAATCAAATTTTTATTATTTGCCCCATGGGACCCTTTAATAACCCCAACATCATTCCTAGGGGGTCAAGAGAGGTCTACCTAGCCCCCTTTCATTAAATTCCCCCTTCGTTTTTCTCCTCCTCTTGTCTCTCGATCCCACCGACAGACAAGATGGCGGCCGCACCGGACTGTTTAGAATGTTGACAGACACCGGAGAGCCAATCAGCTTCGCTACGCAAAGCTCCGTTAGGCGAAAAGTACGCGATCTGGGACGCTGTCACAGATATACCTGTTTTTTAAACGTTAATTTCTCAAAATCCACTGGAGCACATATATTGAGACCCAGCAAAGGCACATCGGGCTAACAGTCCCTATAATTTTGCCAAGTTTCGTGCAAATCCATTCAGCCGTTAATTTGCGAACCGAGAAGCGCTTCTACCGTGAAAAATCACATTTTTTTAATTTTCCCCACGGGACCCTTTAATAACCCCAACATCATTCCTAGGGGGTCAAGAGGGAGCTACCTTGCCCCCTTTCATTAAATTCCTCCTTTGTTTTTCACCTCTTCTTGTCTCTCGATCCCACCGAGAGACAAGATGGCGGCCGCTCCGGACTGTTTAGAATGTTGACAGACACCGGAGAGCCAATCAGCATCGCTTCGCAAAGCTCCGTGACGCGAAAAGTACGCGATCTGGAGCGCTATCTGGGACGCTGTCACAGATATATAAATTTTTTAAAACGTTAATTTCTCAAAATCCACTCGAGCACATATATTGAGACCCAGCAAAGGCACATCGGGCTAACAGTCCCTACAATTTTGCCAAGTTTCGTGCAAATCCATTCAGCCGTTCGAGCTAAAAGTGAGGCCAAACGCCCTATGGAAATTAACATGGGAAAAACGTGTTTTGGGACCCCCCTTTTTTCTCGGCCCCCCCTTGATGAACCCCCCCCAAATTTTCAGGGGCTGCTCAGAAACAAAATGTGCCATTTTCCTGAAAATTTCAGCCGATTCTGTCCACAAACGCCAAAGGTATTAGACATAGAATTTTCAAAAGTCCCATAGAGAAAAAATCCTAACTATATATACCTACTGGCGATAGCCAGTAGGTAATATATAAATATATATATATATATAAATATATATATATATATATATATATATATATATATATATATATATATATATATATATATATATATATATATATATATATATATATATATATATGTATATATATATATATATATATATATATGTATTACCTACTAGCGGTCGCTAGTAGGTAGTTATAGTTAGGACCTATTTTCCATAGGTAATCCGCAACATTCTATTTGGAATATCTTTGGCGCTGGTTGACAAATCTTCGAGCAATTTTCAAAACTTACGGTCAGCTCCGCTCCTATCCTGAAAGTTTCATGGTGATTCGTAAAGCAGGAGCTGAGAAGAAAGGGGAGTCCCAAAACGCGCTTTCCCCATGCAATTTCCCATTGGACCTTTAGCCACTGCTACAGCCCGAACTGCTAAGCGGAATTACGCCAAATTTGGCAAACATGTATGGGCATATTACCAAGCAATAGCGATAATTATCGCTATTGCTTGGTTAGAGACAAAAATTTACTGCTAAGCTGCGGTGAATTTTATCGCAGATAAACCTTGGTATTACCAAGGTTTATCGCAAATGCGATAAAAAACGGCCGCAATGCATGAATATCGCTAAAAAGTCAGCGATATTCATGCATTATCGAGCTAATGCTCTTAGCCATGTTATCCACCTCCCATTGGATAACATGGTTAAGAACTGCTCAGGGCAGGTGTTAGCTTTTGGAGATATTTGCGCTTAGCGCGAATATCTCCAAAAGTTGGTAATAGGAGATAGCGATGTTAGCGACTGTTTCCAGTCGCTAACATCTTGGCACGCCCACTTTGCATGTCATTAGTGATAAATATCACTGACATGCAAAGCGGGGCCCAAGATGGTCGCTATCTCCTACTAGCTGTCGCTAACTGGTGTTAGCGACAGCTAGGTATTAGGGTGATAATTTTATCTCCGCTTTCTTGGCTTTTAAAGCCAAAAAAGCGGAGATAAACCCCCTTGATAATATGCCCCGTAGTCCTCGGTTCAGACTTATGCCTTTTTCTTAACTGGTGTCAATCTGTTCAATAGTTCCTCAGAAAATTACAGTTAAAAGCATTTATATATCTATGGGGGCGGAGGATCCACGGACTATCAGCAGACCGTGAGTGTATAGTAAGCGCACTTTTCCGATCACGCGCTGAATGCTATTTGGCTGTCAAGTGGTTGTCAATATTCGAAACCAGGAACTGTTGGCAGCCATTTTGTGCCTCGGAAGAAGCGAGGCTGAAGAAGTCAGTGGAATATGTGTGCAAAACGTAGAAAAGGGGCAGGGTAGAAATACTTTTACCCTCTGGACCTGCTTAGGGGGTCCCAGGAGGACCCCCTAAGCAGGCCGGCCGGTGCCTGTAGGGTGCGCGGACTCTGCCGTACAAAAAAGTAAAAAAAACCAGAGCTTTTATTCTAATTACATTTTTTAATAATTTTACCGCGGGCCCCCCAGCAATAGTCACCCCAGGGGGCTAAAAAGAAAAAAGTGGTGGGGGGAGGGGTCCAAGGTCCCTAAAGCCGTGGGGACCACCACCCCCGGGGCTTTATGTATTGTGGGAGGGGGACTGCGTGGCCCCACTCCTGGAGCACTCGAGGGCCTTGTCACCCCCCGGGGCTACAAAAAAAAATGGTTGGGGGGTACTGCAAGGTCTCCAAAGCCCCGGGGACCACCACTCCCTGGGGCTTTATGTATTATGGGAGGGCCGACTCTTGCAGTGTCCCGGGGTGTCCATCCTGCCCTCCCATAGCAAGGAAACCTGTTCTCTCTTTCAAAATCTAAATCAGATTGCTTTTTCAGATGGGGAGCTGCATGTTAGTAGCTTCCATGTGAAAAAGCAATGCAGGCTCCCAAACGCGTTGAAGTTGTGCACCAAAGGAGCTGGAGTCGTGCACCCTACAGATTATGAGTCGTGCATCCAGCGCGCGCAAACCAGGGGGCCGCACTGAGCGCTGTACTGGGTGCGCAACTTCTAATTTTACCATAAAAAAATAGCCCCTATCAGTAATTTCTAATATCCCCGGGGACCCTATCCCCCGGAGCTTACATAAAATGCTGAGGACCGTGGGGGAAGCCAAAATGCCCCCACAGTCCCAGCCGGCTCCCCGCGTCCTTCGGGAGCCGGCATTGCTTTTCCACATGGGGAGATACTAACTTGCATGTAGAAAAGTTATCTGGTTTGGATTTTGAAAGTGAGAGCAGATTTCACTGCTCTGTCTTACAAAATGCAAACCAAGGGGCCGATTATGATCGCTGACGGACTTGCGTCCGTCCGCGATCATTGAGGAGGAGGGGACGTCCGCATGGGCTGCGGAGTCCCCTCCTGTGCGATTAGGATGTGACCGCCACCCTGGCGGTCACATCCTCTATTTTTAACATTGCAGCGGGTGCAGCTTCAAGCTGCACCCGCGGCAATGTTAAAAATGCACGCATTGCATTTGCATGCAGAAAGAGGCAGGCACTGCGCGGTGCCTGCTGCTTTCTGCATGCAAATGCAGGGGGGTACCATAGGTACCCCCCATGTGCACCCCCCACCCCCCTTCACCTAGGGGGCCCGCAACGGGCCCCCTAGGTGAAGATCCGTATGCTTTTCCACGGCGGAAAACCCGCAGCGGAAAAGCACTTTTAAAAGCCCATCCTGATATGGCGGACGTTGTCTGAGAGACACCGTCACCATATCAGAGCTTTTCCGCCGCGGTTGTAAGCCGACCGCGGCGGAAAAACTGCGGACGGAAACCAGGACCCACCAGCCATCCTAATGTGGCGGTGGGTCCTTGGTCAGTCCGCTGCGGTTTTTCCGCATCCTCGGGGCCGGCGGTGGCTTCCGCCGGCCCCGAGGATGCGGAAAAACCGCAATCATAATCGGCCCCCAAGTATGCTATGGAAGGGCAGGAGCCATGAGAATCCTGCCCTCTCATAGCAAACAGCAGTGTCCAGGGGGTAGGCCCCCCGGGACACTGCAGGAGTCGGCCCTGGGGGGGGTGTGGAGGTTCCCAGGGACTTTGAGGGCTCCAGGCGGAGGGCCACGCAGCCTCCCTCCCACAATACACAAAGCCCCTGGGTGTGGTGGTTCCCGGGGCTTGAGGGGGGTCGTTGAGGCCCTTCCATTTCTAATTTTGCAGAGGGGTCCTTGGAGCCCACTCCAACCATTTATTTTATAGCTCTGGGGGGTGGCTCTCACTGTTGTATAGCAAAAAGCAATGTTGAAAAAATCTACCGGTAAGATAACAAAGGATTTTGAAGTTGCATCCGTTAAACTGGCAACAATTTTAACTCCGTCTTAGTAAATATGCCACTAAGTTTTGTAATGCCGACAATCTCATCTCCCATTTAAATAGGCATGAAGTATTTACTGAAGTGTATGGTGAATCGTGAAGCAACACTGTCTAATTGTGATCGATAAAGAATTGAAAGAGTTGTGTACTTCTTTTGCTCGTAATGTGCATAGGGGCAGATTTACAAGTTCATTGCGTTACTGTTGCATCATTTTTAAGATGAGGAACGTGACGCAAAAGTGGCTCAAGGGGCATGTAAATCTGCTACACAGTCTTACTTTGCTTTCCTTTATGTCATGTAGAGGATCCTGGGTAAATATAATGGTTTCTGTACAGCCAGTACCTTTCAACCCTACCCCCAAACTGCTTACTGCCTGTTACCATAGTATCAGTTCATGGAACACTTAGGTGAGCACAGAGGTTAGACGTTCACCACACTATGTTGTTAATCACAACAGTTACTGTGCTGAAGTTTTAAAAGTTTTCCATAGGAACCGTTAGTCATAGAAGAAGTCAGTGGAAAATATAATAAAAATATTTGCGGGGTTTCGCTGGGGCTTCACTCATGTTGGGAGGGGGGTGCAGTAGGCTGTGTAAATTATATCGGGAAAACAACAATGCGGCTTATTGCGGCTTTTCTAATATAATGTGGTATAATGTTTATTTATCAGGCAGTGTTCACTTTTGTTACGGATAGAGTCACTTTGTTACAGGAAATGTATTAATATGTAGGACGGCGTGTTCTGAATGTGTGCGTGGAACAAATTTAAGGTTTAATTGGCTAAGGTGTTCCAATAACAAGCTTAATGTTCATTGGGTGCGAACTATTGAAAGTAGAAGTGTTTTCTGAAATTCACTTCCGCTCCGGAGAGTAGCAAGGACATCTAATTGGCTTACATGTTATAAGGAGGACTTTCCTGAGCTTTATGTTGGTTGGTTGCGAACTTTTGAAAGTAGAAGTGTTGCCAGCCATTGACTTCCACTCTGCGGAGTAATAGGGACATCTGATTTGCTGACGTGCTCCAATGAGGACTTTCCCAAGCTTAATGTTAATTGGCTGTAAACTGTTGAATGTAGAAGTGTTGTCAGCGATTCCTTCCCCCTTCGCGGAGTATTAGGGACATTTCATTGGGTAACGTGTTCCAAGCGGGACCTTACGAAGCTTAATGTTCATTGGCTATGAAGCATTAAAAGTAGAAGTTTTGGCAGTCATTCCTTCCTCCTCTGCGGGACAACATGGACATTTTATTGGCTAAAGTGTTTCGAGCACAGGTTTGCTCCTTCTTGGGTGGGAACAGTTCACCGTTGTCAGTTTTTTTGTGACGCACTTCCAAAGAAGTATGGGAAAAGAAAGTAGTAGAGGGGAGGTTAGGAACACTATTAACTCTGTACAGTGGTTACAAGGTGGTTGACAGGGATTATGAAGGTAAACATTGTTTTTATAGGTTTTAAGGGCCATTTATATAATTGCCGTGTGGTATTCAAATCACGGCGGAAAAATGACAGTGTCTTGCGATGTTTTTTTTATCAAGTTTGCGGGTGGGATACTTCCCAGGAGCACTATTTACTTATAATGTGGTGTTTACTTTTCTGATGGGGAGGTGTGGTTGCGCAGCAAAAATTTCAGTCTAGGTTTGAAACAGTTTTTATTTAGCAAATACAATGAAATTTTCTTCAGAAACTGACGCTGTATATATGAAAGGGTTGACAATTAAAAATGCAATTTCATAAAATATCAGTTAGGCGTGGTCATACCCTCCTTTTTTCTGCTATAGTTTGTGAAAGTGTTGCCCCATATTCTTGATAATGTAAGAGGGCATCAGTTACTTTTGGATAAAGTATAATAGAAGTGCTACAACAAAAACTCCTGCGCTACATTATCTGAGGTCAGGAGAACAAGTAAAAAACAGTTAAATACAAATAACTTCATACTACAAAGAAATGTATGCATTATTATTTTTCAAATTTGTATTCTGTAGAATTCAGGAACGTTCTGTCGTAGTGCTTAGAGGTCGCACACTGTTCTGCTAACAAATCACATACTCACTCCAGAATATATAGGATAGTACTATTATATTATACAGAACTGGTCCTATATATTCTTTAGGGAGAAGGTGAATAGGAACCGCAAATGAGAAGAATTGAAATTAGAAAATAACATTCAGAAATGTAGGGTTTATCAAATATTTAAAGTAACAAAGTATGTATGAAAGCTATATTTTTATTCTACAATTTCATAAAATATGCTCCCTGAAAAAAGTATGTTCTAATGTTTGTAAGCTGTATTACAGAGGGCACCGAAAAATCTCCTATTCCTTTTCTGTAACAATAGAACAATCTATTACAATATATTGATTGATACCATTGTTACAGTAAAAAGAAAAGGAAAATAAAGTTATCTATTTAACAGAACATCCATAACAAAATTACGTGCAGTAATTATTTTCTGAGCCTCTTTTCTCCGGGAGGTCAAAAAGTTTGATCTTCGTGGCGACGGGTCATAAACTCCTCTGAGATCATGACTGTGAAAATTATAATATATATATTCACAGTATATGATCAAAAGGGTGGAACAGACTAAAAACCAGAAGCTGGTGACGTTACTTATATATCTTTACTCTTTGTGACGACGGGTCATGAACTCCACTGAGATTAGCATAACTGTTAATATTATATTATACATATTAACAGTTTAGAATCCCTAGGGGAAAACACACTAACAACTGGAAGGTGGTGACGTTGATTGTAAATGTTTAGGGTTTGCACCCACGGGTCACCAACACCTCTGATGCGAAGTACAGTGTCAATATTATAAAATAGAAAGTCACAATATATAAGCTGAAAGGAGCCAGAAAAGGAACAATGTTTGTTGTAATCTATCTGTTTCTGAAAACAAGCTGCTGACGTTACAGAGAAAAAGGAAAAAACATGCCATAACACTTATTTCTAGATATAAATGTTTAAATATTGACAAATAGCCACAAATTATAACTATCTACTATGCCATAATCAAACAATTTACAACTCCGGAATAAGTTTGTTGACTCAAAACAAGAATCCGATGCAGGAAAAGGGAACCTGCATCACAGATTGGCGACGCAGAAATAACTCGCGAAAACTAAACTAATCGCACAATAGGTGTGGTTTATATAGTTTTTGGTTGTTTAGTAGTCTGGAAGGAAGATTCTGCTCTGCCTATGTAGTTTTCACGTTTTACAGTTTACACATGCTCAGGTTTTAACTGTTTTACTTGTGCACGTGTTGGGAAAAGTTGCAAACTGTGAAGCTGTAAAGGTTTCTATTTCCATAGTAACACGTATAAGGTCCTTATTATCTACATACGTTGGAGAGTTTAAAAAGTTTTACCCGGTAAACTGTATCCTTTGCATTCTCATGATTAAAAACATCAAAATAGAAGATATAAAAAAAATATTGTTTACAATAGAAGAAAAAAAACGTATTAATATTTGTTGTCACTATGCTTTTTAATTAAACAAATGCCAGCATTTGTAAAGCGTAAAGCTACCCCCGGAAAGGTGTGCCGGCGCTTGGGGCATTGGGAAGATTAAGCAAGGTGTTACCTACAGTGAGATGCTGATGGACTTTGGAATCGAACTATGAACGCTGTTCTTGAAAGTCAGGTGTTATAGGTGCTGCACCACACTTATATGTTAAATACTGCTAATTAAGTTGAGAATATTCTTAAATTATAAGTAGGGCTCTTATCATCTAAAGCGATGTCTGATCGCCCTAAGACTTGGAGATTGGCACTTCCTACAAAATCTCCCTGTATGGCGCCAAAAAAAAGGGCTGATCAAACGTGCAGAGGGTGCGGGTCAGCTAATGAAACCTTTTTGCACGTGCTCTGTATATGCCCCTTCTTCATGTCCCAACGCAGACGCCTACTCAGGCCGGAATGGAACAGGTTGGGAGTTCGGACTTGCAGACATGCCATTACTGCTGCTCTGTCCTTAGAGAACACTGTCTTAAACATAAAATTGGCTAAATTCGTTCAGTACGCCTACAGGCTTTTAGAAAAATTGGACCACTGTGCAGAATAATGTGCACCTAACCCCACCGGCATTGTCTGGGAGTGCTAACCTTTAAATTGACATGCTGCAGTAAGCACTGATAAGAAAGCCACATTGTATTCTGTTTTTATTCTCTTTCATCTTTTAATCTTTTTTAAGCTGTAAGATTGTATTAATGTGCTGGTAGAAACTTTTAAAGATATGTTTTTATATATCTAAATAAAGATGTTATATACACCTATATATAAGTAGGGCTCCTTGATTTATGTGTTTACTGATTTTTGCAGATAAATACAGACAGAAAAGAATTTATTTATCTCTCTGTATTTATTTTAAAGTGTGAATAAATACGGATATTAGGTTCTTTTTTGAGCGTTTGTAAATGCTGTCAATGATGAGTAGTAGACCTATAGGTCTGTCATTCTAAAAGTAAAAGGGTAAAAACAATAAAAACCTTTTAATAGAGAGCCTTAAAGAGCAATATATATCCTCGTATAAGAAAACGTGCACATTTTAATATGAAGGTTGTGTATAGTTTATCATCTAAGAGTGTTTACATGAGTGAAAACGGTCAGTCTTTCAGCCATGAGTGCATATTTATCAGTAAAATAAATGTGGAAATATGCTAATTTCAGATTCATTTTTTTACAAAACCCTGAAATATATATGAGTAAATACACATACAATTAATTAAACAAATATATGGATAAATACAGATGGAAATGTCCAAAAAATAAATACCATAAAACCAGGAGGTATAATTATCTATACTAATATAATAAAGAGAGAGCCCAAACCTTTGAGGCGGGTTATCTCCGGAACCACAGCACCAATCACAACACCCAATAGAGCGTTAGAAAGGGCAGTTGCAGCAGAAGGACATAGGCTATGCAGACGCCCACCATATACATTTAAAAGGTAAAAGAACCGTGCCAGCAAAGTTGTCCCTTGTGAGCGTGTCTGCGTTGTGCTGTAGGCGTGTGCTGGGGGCGTGACAAACGCTGGGGGCGTGTGGTACGTTCTGCCCTTCATGCCATGTCTCATATTGTGTGCTGTGGGCGTGTGCTGGGGGCGTGGGCGTGTGCGGGCGGGGGATTACGGAAAAAAAGCGAGCGCTGTGCCTAATATTTCATTGTTTTTTTCTTCCCAGGTTCTGTACATTCCAGCTCCGGGTGTGCTTGCCCCACGCTCCCAGTGACTTGCACCTGCTTTACTGTATGGAGGTCAGGCATGGCACTATTCCCAAGGGCCGGAAGGAGCGCAAACAGGGGCCATTGTAATCTCGCCTTAACTTCCGGTGACGCTTGAAGCGCACACTGGAGATTTTCCACTTCTGTTGCGCACAGGCCTCGCACCACGCACTTCCGGACACAAGGCCCGCCTTCACGGAAATACCAAGAAAGGGACCATGCCTCCCCGGGAATATGTGATGATATTCCGCAAACCAACATCCCGCATACCAAAACTTCGCAATTTTTATAACGCAGGACTATTACTCCGCAAAGACATCATTTCTAAAACTTTTACAATGCATGCCATTAGAACGCAAATGCATGTGTGGTAAAGTCATATCCATATATCGTACAGAGGTTGCTTGTTGCCCTGAACTCTGCCTTTCGCTGCAGGAGCAGCTTACTTGCCTACCTGCCACTCTCCAGGACTAAACCATCGGCGTGAGGAGCAGCGCAAGAGCGAGGCCGCAGAGGAGGTGAGAGGTGCGGCCCCGGGACTGCGAGGACCAGCAAGCAACACCAACAGCTGGTCCTCTTCCCGAGGGAGCCGCGCCCCCTCCCAGTGCCACGCCCCCTGCTAGCGCCCATAACCTCTCGCGGCCCCCGCTTCGCGGGGGCCGCTCGTACAGAGGTTGCTTGTTGCCCTGAACTCTGCCTTTCGCTGCAGGAGCAGCTTACTTGCCTACCTGCCACTCTCCAGGACTAAACCATCGGCGTGAGGAGCAGCGCGAGAGCGAGGCCGCAGAGGAGGTGAGAGGTGCGGCCCCGGGACTGCGAGGACCAGCAAGCAACACCAACAGCTGGTCCTCTTCCCGAGGGAGCCGCGCCCCCTCCCAGTGCCACGCCCCCTGCTAGCGCCCATAACCTCTCGCGGCCCCCGCTTCGCGGGGGCCGCTCGTACAGAGGTTGCTTGTTGCCCTGAACTCTGCCTTTCGCTGCAGGAGCAGCTTACTTGCCTACCTGCCACTCTCCAGGACTAAACCATTGGCGTGAGGAGCAGCGCGAGAGCGAGGCCGCAGAGGAGGTGAGAGGTGCGGCCCCGGGACTGCGAGGACCAGCAAGCAACACCAACAGCTGGTCCTCTTCCCGAGGGAGCCGCGCCCCCTCCCAGTGCCACACCCCCTGCTAGTGCCCATAACCTCTCGCGGCCCCCGCTTCGCGGGCGCCGCTCATACAGAGGTTGCTTGTTGCCCTGAACTCTGCCTTTCGCTGCAGGAGCAGCTTACTTGCCTACCTGCCACTCTCTAGGACTAAACCATCGGCGTGAGGAGCAGTGCGAGAGCGAGGCCGCAGAGGAGGTGAGAGGTGCGGCCCCGGGACTGCGAGGACCAGCAAGCAACACCAACAGCTGGTCCTCTTCCCGAGGGAGCCGCGCCCCCTCCCAGTGCCACGCCCCCTGCTAGCGCCCATAACCTCTCGCGGCCCCCGCTTCGCGGGAGCCGCTCGTACAGAGGTTGCTTGTTGCCCTGAACTCTGCCTTTCGCTGCAGGAGCAGCTTACTTGCCTACCTGCCACTCTCCAGGACTAAACCATCGGCGTGAGGAGCAGCGCGAGAGCGAGGCCGCAGAGGAGGTGAGAGGTGCGGCCCCGGGACTGCGAGGACCAGCAAGCAACACCAACAGCTGGCCCTCTTCCCGAGGGAGCCGCGCCCCCTCCCAGTGCCACGCCCCCTTTCTACCTCATAGCTATTAAAGAAAGACCACCTCACGCAACGCGGGACGCGCGCGGGTCGCAGCCCGGGCAAAGCCCGGGCCAAGGGCGGGCCCGTTGTTGCCCGGTAGCGACCGGACCGGGCCACCTCCCTTTCATCACTGAAACCCCAGCCAGCAGACTACATCATGCCGCCGAAAACCAGGAGTACCTCAAAAACCAAATCCAAACACGCTCAGGAGGTAGCACAAATAACCGGGCCCATTGACTTATTCATCTCACGGACTCATGAGGTAATCAATCAGAGTATCTCCCTCATGGAAAAGCGAGTGTCACTAGACCTTATGAACGCGAATGCGAAACGATCTTCCCTAGGCACCATAGCAAACGCCACCTCTCCCATTCATCTCAACTCCCAAAACTGTTCCCTTCCAGTGACTTTGTCTGCTCCCGACATTAACACAGTTCCATCTATAGTAGATCTCTCCCTAACACAGTCTGAGTCTGACCTATCACTAACTTCGGATAATTTAGAGGCAACCCCCGATCTGGTGGCTTGTCAAACTCAGGAGGAAGACCAGACTAATATAAACCTCCACCTTCAAGGAGAAAGGGAAGGAGCCATCCCAAAACAAAGTACCACAAAAACCGTTGATAACGCAGCAGCCACAGCTTCCCGCTCAGATCATGTTATAACCCACCCAAACACCACAACGCAACAAAATACACTACTCCCTCCTGTAGCTCACCCCACTCATTTTACAATTTCTAATGAGGCTACCGATAACCTCTGCAGAACATGCAAAGTTACCTCACAAGTTTTGACCACAACAAAAGATCTCTTGTTTCAGTACCTGAAACCCATTCAACTCAGCATCAGAAACATAGAAGCCCAACTGACCATCATTTCTGCAACACTCCTTGACACTAACACGCGCATAGAAATAAAGGGCCAGCGAAATCCTCCGCAACCTCCTAAAACAGAACCACCCAAAGCATCAAAACGATCAAATCCGACTACCTTACCCCCAACAAATTACAAACAAAACACTACGAATCAAAATCCGCAAATTACAACACCTCAACCACAGCGGAGCAAAACCACTGCTGTGTCAAACCAACAAACTCAAAGTACAGGTCCTGCCACCCTAGATACCCCAGGACCAGTAACAAACAATTTTAGCAACGTTCACCCCGCAAAAAAGCCAGTATCTCTTCCACCAAAACCAGCGGTCCCCCAGCCTTCTCCAAAAAAGATCACTAAAAAAACACCAGTAACCAGACGCCCAGCCCACTTGCCTCCGGAAGCCACTCCCTAAACAATAGTACTCACAGGCGTACCAGAGCTAACCGATGATACACCTGAAACTGCATGGTCACTTAAAAACAAGGTCATGCAATGGCTAAGTATTAACAGGCCTTTAGAACCCCATCTCTCTGGAGGGATCTCCACAGTCCGTAGGGTAGTTTGGGTAGGCAAAACAACAAAAACGACCCGCGGAGACTGCATTATAGTAACTTGCAGAGACCCCTCCGCAGTGGATTACGTTTGCGCCTGGCCCTCGCTGGAAAAAAAGGGGGGATTGATGCCCGGCATCTTTCTTTCTTTTACCCTTCAGCGAGACAACATCGCTATACCCCACCCTGGTCCTGGCACCAGACCCCTAAAGAACCATGGAACCAAGATCCATGGAACCAGTTGGAGTATACATACGACCATGGAGGCAGAAATGCCCCGAGAGAACGGCCAAGGCAACACTGGCAAGATAGACCCTCTCAATCTTATGAAGGCTGGCAGGGCTTTCCAACGCAAAACCGCTTCGACTATCTAGAGATGGTCGATTGACCACCCAGGGTTGAACCTAGACATATAAATATCATTACCTCACCACAACCAACTAACTCTGCACAGCAGCTAGTATCTTTGGAGCCCTCTCCTGACAATTATAAAAATCTAATCCAGGAATTGCTAACTGCTCCCCTCAATACTCCTAACAAAGTGACCTACACAACCTCCACAGTTGAAGACGAAACCACCCCCGGCTTGTACCACCAGCCAACTATATCTTCTAAAGCTTCCGTCAAACCCCCACAGGTTCAGCTACATCAACTGCCAGAAACCCAGACTGCAAACACCCCGTTAGTTTCACCACATGTCTCTGCAGTCACCACAAACCTGAGTTTCTCTACTGCATATTGGAATATTGCAGGCTTGACCTCAAAAATAACACTGGCCTTATGGCTTGACACGGCAAGGCAACATCAGATACTGTGCCTACAAGAAACCTGGTGCACCATCCCATTACATCTAGCGGGATACAAAACCTTCTTCACCCCTGCAGTACCTGGAAACATGGGCAGACCAAAGGGGGGGCTTACGACCTACGTCGCCAATACACTCCCCCTCAGAGTTAAACTACTAAAGGAGTCACATACTTTCCAAATCATGCAAATCATGCAGACAACAGCATCCAAAGACAATAACTATATACTCATAAACTACTACAATAACTCCGGTACCTCGGACTGTTGGTCAAACTTAGAAGAGATAGCTACATTTCTAACCTCACTCCAAAATGACAACAATACATCTACAACTCACTTTATCTGGGGTGGCGATTTCAACTACCCTTTATGCTCAAACCACAAAAATGGAAACTGTGGTCTCCAGAACGAACTTGGGAACCCTACTCCTCACTTCGCCCACTCGACATGTGGTAACAAACTCAACGAGATCCTATTCTCCCTAGACATGGACTATGTTAATGAATTGGTCGACCCGCACCAGGATTACTTACCCACCTTCCACGGGCGAGGCTACTCCACAACCATAGATTATATAATAGCCTCGAACTCACTTAAAGGGCAATTAACGAATTATGAAATTGGGTCAAACCCGATAAGTGACCACTACTCGCTCAGTATGAAAATCAACATTAAACGGGCAGGAGTACATCCTGCAAAGTTAAGTTCCCTCAACCAACACTCAGTGTCCATGAACAAACTGAATGGGTACACAGTCAAATGGGCAAAGATCGACCCGGAAGAGGTGACACAGAGGGTCCTCGAAAAAACAGAACAATGGTTATCCAAATGCATGTCTCTGGAGACACCACCACAAATAATTGTCAGTTGTTTCCAAAGTATCCAGGAAACAATAAGGGATGAGTTATTTGTCAACTTAAAAAACAAGACTAAGTCCCCCACCACGAGATGGTTCGACAATGCCTGTCGGAAGGCACTTACATCCCTTAAAGAAGCTCTGCATAAGCCTACGAGAGACCCCCAGGAAATCTCCTACCTGAGGAAAACTTATAACTCTGCTCGGCAAGACCGCAAAAAACAAATCAAAGAAGATCTTTGGCTACGTTTACACGATAGTGCCCGAAGGAAAGACAGCACTGCATTCTGGCAAACCATAAGATCTCCCTTCTTGGCCAATAGCACAGACCCTGAACATCTTGACGTGGCAATAACCGAGGAAGATTGGGTCTCACACTTTGCAAAAATCTTTGGAACACCTCTAGACTCCATAGCAAACAATCCAACACACGAGGTCCAGCCGACGGAAAACAACATCTATCCGATTAAGATATATTTTTCTCTTAACGAAATTACAAAAGCAATCAGGGCTTCAAAAACTGGTAAGGACCCCGACGGGGTTCCAATGGACTTGTTTCTCTACGATGTAGACTTCTGGTCAAAAATAATCACCCGGGTCATGTCAGCAGTAGCTTCAACCGGCCTTTTCCACTCATGGTCAACTTCAATCCTACTACCCATTTTCAAAAAAGGCGACCGTAACGATCCCGCCTGCTATAGACCAATCTCCCTTCTGGACTCAATGGGTAATATTGCAGGTCGGCTACTCCTGGACCGACTACAATCTTGGGCCCGGGAGAATAACATCATAACCGACCTGCAATACGGTTTCCAGAAGGGCCTCGGGACCATGGAGCAGGCCCTCAACCTTGTACTTCTGGCTGGTAAATATGCTCACGCCAAAGGAGGTAACATCTTCCTCGTCTATGTCGACCTAAGTGCGGCATTTGACTGCGTCCAGCATGCGAAACTCTGGCAAATATTAACCGACCTTGGTGTGGATCCCCCGATATTAACTTTCCTACGAGAACTCTATACAAATGCTGAAGGCCGAGTACGATTTGGTACCAGCGGCGAATTGTCACGACCATTTCAAATAACGAAGGGAGTAAGGCAGGGATGTGTACTGGCTCCCTTCCTGTTCAACCTTTATACAAATGGGCTTGAACAGGCTATGCTGGAAGGGAGCCAGGACTTGCCCCAGATAAATCATCGCCCGATACCCACTCTCTTGTATACTGATGATTCAGTAATTCTAGCACGGACTTTAAATCAACTCCAGCTACAACTCAACAAATATACAGCATTCATGGATTCACTCGGTCTCAAAATTAACATCAAGAAAAACTTTACAATGCATATCGGCCCCAGGATTAAAAATTTCAAACCCATAATGGTTGATAACAACAAACTGGAAAAAACCCCGGTTTACCCACACCTGGGAATCCTAGTGGATGAAGCAATGAATTGGCAAAAGGCAATCGAAGCCAGAAATCTTCATTTCCGCCGTGCAACCTCAGCATTAACCTCTTTCTCGAGGAAATTGGGGAAACCAGCTCCACCTGAACTCCTGACCATATACTATGCAAAATGTCATAGTGTGGCCACCTACGGAGCTGGAATCTGGGGCCATGGACATATCGACCAGCTACAGGTCACTGAAAATGCTTTTATAAAGTACATCCTAGCCCTTCCTCAAAGTTCCCCGATATTAGCCTCACACCGGGAGCTTGGCATAGAATACATCATCGACACCATTCGATGCCAGCCTATCTTATTATGGCATCGAATATGGTGCAATCCTGAATGTCATCTAACTCGCTCTCTCATCACTGACTGTTTAGCCCTGACAAACTGGCGAAAAATCCCGTGGCTAAACTACATATGCAACTTCTTTAAAGACCTGGGCCGCGAGCCCTATTTTGACGAACCTCCCTCAGTGGAAGATATTTCCAGGAAACAGTTAAAGCTAATGTGTTTGGGCCATCTGAGGGATCTTCGGAACCAGGCAGAGATTATTAAACCGCAAAACGAAAAAATCTGTGCTCAACAGTCTGGAAAATGTATACAGCCCTACCTGACGTACTTTTTATCCAATCACGAAAAGTTCTTACTAACAAGACTACGCTTTAATATATTCTTCCGTCTAGTTTCATTTCCGGAAATGCAAAACTGGTCCCGTAACTTGATGAAGTGCCCCTGTGACGGAATCTCTCCACAATCCACGATCCACGTCGTCCTTTTCTGCAAATATTATAAACTACCAAGGAAAACATGGATTATCCCTATTCTCCGATCCAGTGGACTCAGACAATCCTATCCAGCATTTTTTTACCTGCAATCTCTAAAATCGCCATATGAAGCTAAACTTACAGTGACTTTTCTTAAAGCAGTCTTAACAATACGTCGCAATATTTCTAGCCAAACCAGAACTGTTTAAAAATTGTAAAAACTATTTTTTCTATTTCTTTTAAAATGTCTTTTTCTACTGTGACATAATTTCTTTGTGACTTCACCTTTTTCTTACTTATGTGCTTAAAACTTTTAAATATGTACTTTTTATGATTATTCAAATTGATAATCGAATAAAAGTTGATGAAACTGAAAAAAAATATATATATATATATATTGGCGAGCCATGAGTTTCTATGGATTAAGAATGCTGACTAAACTAGAAAGAGGAGGAGACACAGTACGTCTCTTGAGACAAATGGAATCCCGTCTCATAATCCAATTCCGAACAAAACATCCCAGAGGCATGAACTTTGGAGAAGATCTCCACATACATCTGGAGTGATACTGAACCCAGCATGAACTTTGATTGACTGTTTAAGGGTACTATACCCAATGACAAAGTATTATGAACTGTAAAGCAATAAGCCCTAAGTAAAAACAACTTAAGATGCTTTGAGTACTATACTCATATAACCATAGCACACCAGTCCTTTGTTTTAACCTTAGTTTTAATTTAACTGTTTGCAACATATTGCTTGATGAACTACATATCCCATAATGCCACTTAATGGCTAACATGGGGCAGTATATAAACAAAAAGCAAAAAAGGACTTGCTGACCGTGAAAAAAGCTGTGAGGCTGAAACGCGTTGGTGGAGTGTTTGTGTGTGAATAAAGCTTCATAAAGTATCCAGTTGTGCCGCCCTCTTTGTTCGAAAATTAATTTGGGGCTATGATCCAGCTTCCGGGTTGAGCACACACTGTGGAGCACTCTCAGGCTTGGAAAGGATCGATTTTGGATTCATATATATATATATATATATATATTCCAAATCCTGAGTTAGAACTCGCGTTCACTCCACGCTGAAACCAAACAGGACACGGACCCAATTCTCTTTAGTGCTTCAAATGTTTATTGCAGCCAGATGTCAGAGACGCGTTTCACGGCGGGAACGCCGCTTGTTCACTCGACTTTACGACTTCACTATATATATATATTTTACCTACTGGCGGTCGCCAGTAGGTATATATAGTTAGGATTTTTTTGAATAGGGATTTCTGAAAATTCTATGTTGAATAACTTTGGCGTTGAAGGACGGAATTGGCTGAAATTTTCAGGAAAATGGCACATTTTGTTTCTGAGCATCCCCTGAAAGTTTGGGGGTGTTTCGTGAAGTGGGGGCCGAGAAAAAAGGGGGTCCCAAAACGTGTTTTTAACATTGAGTTTTCCATAGGGCGGTTTGACTCACTTTTAGCTCGAACGGCTGAATGGATTTCCACAAAACTTGGCAAAATTGTTGGGACTGGTAGCCCGATGTGCCTTTGCTAGGTCTCAAGATATGTGCAATAGTGGATTTTGAGTAATTTAGGTAAAAAAAATATATATATCTGTAAGCGCGCCCCGGTACGCGCACCGGGGAGCGCTCTGGGCGCGGTACGCGACTTACACGCGGAAAGCTGATTGGCTCCCCGGTGTCTGTAAACATTCTAAACAGTCCGGAGCGGCCGCCATCTTGTGTCTCGGTAGGATCGAGACACAAGAGGTGGCCAAAACAAAGGGGGAAATTACCATAAGGGGGTAGAGTAGATTCTCCCTGACCCCCTAGGTTTGATGTGGGGGCTTTAAAAGGGCCCCGCGGGGCAAAAAAAATAATAATTTTTTTTCCGTTTTTTTGCGGGGGGAGCGCCCGGTACGCGCACCGGGAAGCGGTCCGGGGAGCGTAATATGGGGAAAAAAGAATGATAGCAATTTCAAATATTGTATGTTTAATGATTGTTCTTTTTGTTTTTTTTTTGTTTATTTTTATTTACGTAGCAACATGTAGGTACCAATGCAGAGTCTAAAAATAAATAAATGCCGTCTCCTTTGTAGATATCTTGCAAGTTGTTTCAGAAGTTATTGTGGTATATGGAATTCATACCATAGTCTGTCTGGAAAGCAGAAACAATATGGAGGCAGGAGATGATAAAGAGATGTTAAATACACATTGGAGATAATATAGTTGGAGAAAGGAAGTAACTATGAGCAAACTTACTATGTAACACAAAAATGTTGTACAGTATATTTTAAGTCTCACTTTATATTATATCTATTTTGGTATTATTTCATAATTTACATATAAAAAAGAATAATGTCTCAAACAATTTTTAATTTTAAAATTTAAATTTATTGTTCAGATTTTTCAAAATCTAAAAGAATTTGTAACATCAATTCATCAGGTATGTCCTCCTTTTCATTCCATGATTCACATTCTTCTACACATTCAATTAATTCTTCGTCTAATGTGTCATCCAAAAAGTCATTTTCATCATTTTCTTCATTTGGATTGTTTTCAATCTTTATTTGAAAGGAAATATTATTTTCTTTCTGTTGTGCTTCCATTTTCTTGCTGTAAATTGCATAAAAAATAAATATATCAGTAGAGATAGGTTACTGTTGGGTTAAAGTTCAGGCAGGTACTTGTGAGTTTTTAACAGTGAAGTTATCTTTGGCCACTGTATTGATTCAGGCAGGAAGTAGAACTATTAAAAAGTGCCTGTGAAGAAGACTAAGTAAATTCATAATTATACCATAGAAGCCTAACTCAATCCATAATTATAACAGAGAAGCCTATCTCAATCTCTAACTCTTACAGAGGGACAGTATATAACTATCTGAAAACGTTTTCACAAATTACCATAACATAGTTCTCATTTCAAATTTTTAAAGTAACTTCTTACCTTTCAAAAAGAAGTTTAATTTGTCAGTGAAAATGCTCTTCAAATGTACTCCAGGAAGTAGTAGTCAAAATGGCTGTGTTTCTTTATATATATTCAGGTACATAACCAATCAAATGTCATGATATAATAGTAGAAAATGAAAGTAACATTTTAATTGGTTGTCAATTCTAACACTTCATATGTGTTTTTCTCATGTAATTTACCTCAGGATATTTAGTCAGGCCTACAGAATTCCATCAAATTTGGGTAAATGGTAGGGACTGCTATGTAGTAGGGCCTATTCTATATTTGATGGTTTTTCTGTAAATTACTTTCCCACCTTTTTTTATCGAGCGCTTACCGGTTCGCGCACCGGTACGCGTACCGGCAGCGTTACGGGCGTCCTCCATTTTGTGTTTCGGTAGAATAGAGACACAAGATAGAGGGCAAACAATGTTCGGAATGGGTAGAAGGGGGCACGGTAGACACTTCCTGACCCTTTAGGTTTTCTGAGGGGGGATTAGGACGCTCAAATAGGCAAAAAAGAAACGCGTGGAGAGCGCCCGGTACCCGCACCGGTAAGCGTACCGGGGAGCGTTTAGAATGATCAGAGGTAGGGTAGCTCTGAAAAGAGCTATTGGGTTCTGTGGCTGATTTAGGTACCTTCAAGTAGGTTACAATGCACAGTCTTAAATTCAGGAGGAATATTCTATTCCCCTCATCTGACAAGTGCACACCATCTCGTCTGTCGATGTCTTGCATGTTGAAACGCAAGTTATTGTTGATTATTGAACCCATTCCATAGTCTCTCATGTAAGCAGAAACAGATTTATTCTCATGTTTCCGTGATTTCTCAAATTGTGGACAAAATTGGTTGGACCAGTTTCATTTCTGTCTTTGGCATATATTGGAATATACCAAGGAAGTTTGGGGAAAAAGTGTCATCAATTGATGAAAGGTGTCCTTTAAAAACATTTCCAGACCAACCCCAGCCATATATTGGAATATACCAAGGCAGTTTGAGGAAAAAGTGCCATTAATTGCTCAAAGGTGTCCTTTAAAAGCATTTCCAGACCTACCCTAGTCAAAGTGCCCAAATCATTACCTCCACAGTGCACAATTAACAGGTCAGGTTTTGGCAAATGCATAAAGGTTTTCACCAATGGTATCAATTGGTGACATTTTAATCCTCTTTGGCCCAACCACTTAATTTCCACATCTTGTAAATTGAGGTTAGGTAAATTTCTGTTCTCAGCATACCTTTGAGCCCAGTGGATGTAACTATGTCCAACAATCCAGACATTAAACATGGTGGGAGAAGGTTGTGCTGCAGTCAGATGAAGTGTGGTAATGAAAGGGCAGTTGAAACAGTAGGAGTTTGTAAAGAAAAAAAACTGTGGATTTCCAATGCTAATGATTCATTAGCAGTGATTGGTGCATTTCCATTTCTTAAAACAGAAAGTTAGGGTGCATGGATGTGTTCTTTGAAAGATGTAATTTGAATGGTCAAGGAAGAAACATTTAATGAAAGATTGCACTGGATACGCAGGTGCACTGAGAGTTCAGAGTTCAATTGAAACATTGTTGTGTGAATTTGCAAACATGAGAGGTCTTCCATGAGGTGGTTGCTATGGAAAAAAGGCAGAGAGGGCAGAGGGGGGAAGGGTTTTGATTTGAAAAAAGTGAGGGAAGAGTTATGATTGGCTAATATGAGAGATATGTGAAATGAATATCTGTATTTCTGTGCTTTCAATAGCTGCAGCCTCTGGAGTGCATCCTTTTTCTTCTGCTGAAGACAATTTGGTGTATTTCTGAGACTGTTTTCAAAACTCAAAAAGTATTTGCTAAGGTGAGAAAAGATTTATTTAATTTAGATAGAGAATAGTATGATTTAAGGAGAAAATGATGAAGAAAGCTGTGTTTTTAAAATGTGGCTTTGTCTCTAGTGATATACAAATAGATTTTGTTTCTTTGAGAAATTGTAATTGCATATTCGGTGTAGCATTCTGGCATGCAGTAACACAAGTTATTGTTGTACATGGAGCCCATTCCATGGTCTCTTATGTAAGCTGAAACAGATATGTTGTTTTTAAAAACGATTTTTGAAATCAATTACATTTCTGGATATGTACTGCTAGAGCTTCATAGGTTGTTTTGGGTCATATTTATAAGGCATTTGAGTGTCTTTGATGTTATTTTTTCCTTTTTAAATGGAAAGCATTCCTCATGGGGCAAGTGTCTTGTAAATACGCTCCCACCTGTGCTTGGCAAATTTAGATTTTGATTATGGGAGTTACATAGCCATGTTAATAATGTCCAAAAAATGGTGTTAGGGCATTCCAAAAAACGCTTTCATGTGTCTCAAGGACATTTTCAGTCATTTCCTCTTGAATGCAGGTATACAATTGATTTATATGCTGTGTTTAAAAACGATTTTTTGAAATCAATTACATTTTTGGATATGTACTGCTAGAGCTTCATAGGTTGTTTTGGGTCATATTTATAAGGCATTTGAGTGTCTTTGATGTTATTTTTTCCTTTTTAAATGGAAAGCGTTCCTCATGGGGCAAGTGTCTTGTAGATACGCTCCCACCTGTGCTTGGCAAATTTAGATTTTGATTATGGGAGTTACATAGCCATGTTAATAATGTCCAAAAAATGGTGCTAGGGCATTCCAGAAAACGCTTTCATGTGTCTCAAGGACATTTTCAGTCATTTCCTCTTGAATGCAGGTATACAATTGATTTATATGCTGTGTTTAAAAACGATTTTTTGAAATCAATTACATTTCTGGATATGTACTGCTAGAGCTTCATAGGTTGTTTTGGGTCATATTTATAAGGCATATGAGTATCTATGATACCATGAAGAACGCTTTCCATTTAAAAAGGAAAAATAACATCATAGACACTCATATGCCTTATAAATATGACCCAAAACAACCTATGAAGCTCTAGCAGTACATATCCAGAAATGTAATTGATTTCAAAAAATCGTTTTTAAACACAGCATATAAATCAATTGTATACCTGCATTCAAGAGGAAATGACTGAAAATTTCCTTGAGACACATGAAAGCGTTTTTTGGAATGCCCTAACACCATTTTTTGGACATTATTAACATGGCTATGTAACTCCCATAATCAAAATCTAAATTTGCCAACCGCAAGTGGGAGCGTATTTACAAGAACCTTGCACCATGAAGAACGCTTTCCATTTAAAAAGGAAAAATAACATCATAGACACTCATATGCCTTATAAATATGACCCAAAACAACCTATGAAGCTCTAGCAGTACATATCCAGAAATGTAATTGATTTCAAATAATGACTTACTTCATTGGTAGGCCTTCACATGTATTATCTCCTTTGTTTTCTTCAGTGAAAATCTTATCTGCAACCATGTGTTGGCCTCACCTCAAACAAACAAAACAGGTGATGGACCGAATGTGGATCAATGACACACATTCACCGCAGTCCAAAGATCTGGGCCTAAACAAACCTTTAGATAGGCCACACCTTATCGTCATCCTGAATTAATCATTTAAAATATTAGGGAGAGATTTATGTTTGTTGTATGCCTGTTTTGTACCACTGTGCGTCATTTTTGTGATGCAGTGCTGGTGCAAAAGATTTGCTATGTTAAATAATAAGTAGGGCATTAAGTTTTTGATGACTGTTATTCATTTACTGTTTGGTAATAGTGGTTAATAACATTTTTTATTATATTTTTCCACAGATTCAACTGCAGATCTTTTCTTAATTTGAAAAATGCCAACGAAAAATCGAATTAGAAAGGCTAGAAAACGTCAAAGACAGCAGGATGATCTTTTATTGCAGCAGTCCTCTTCCCAAAATACTTTTCAAAACACCAAGAAAGCTCCGGGTAAGAGCACAAAATCATTCTTAAGAAATATTTTTAGTAAAAAAAGTATTTATCCCCAAAATGTTTCAGTTCAGAAAAAGAAAAGCAATTTAAATGGAAAGGAAAGACCCATCAAAAATGTTACTGGTAGAGGAAGAGATAACTCTGTGCATGATAGTAGAAGGAAACAACAGTTTAGGGACATTCGAAAACGAATGTTTCGTAATAGGATAATAGTTAATTTATTAAAAAATATTAAGAAAGGCCAACAGAAAGTGGCATTTTATAAGAAGAAGAAAAATTTAGAGAAAATTATTGATCATGCTTTTGAAATTAAGCGAAAGTTGTTTATTTTGGTATTCAATAGAATTAGGAAACTAAGCAAGGTAATTTCTGATTTCAAAACAAAAAGTAGATGGAAGAGAGTAGTAAATCGTAGTAACTTTTGTGAAGTTTTTTCCGGAGAATGGATGCATAGTTCAAGTTGTGAGGCATTTTTTAATGAGGAGAGTTATTTTCAGGATAATGATTTGGTATTTGCAGTTGACACCAGTGGTCGAGCTTATGAAGTGAAGGATGGTTGTCCAGTTGAAAAAGAAAAACTTGTGACAACAGAGACAGAAGAGGCGCTAAGTGATGAGGTTTTAGGAAGACGTCCTAAGGGTCCTGTGTACATTTGGAAGTGTAGTTCTATTTGCAGTGTGCGACAGGTTTCCATCAATTTGCTTTGTGATTTTATACGGACATTTAATAAGAAAAGTTTGAAGCAGAAAATGAAGTTGTTGCAAGATTTAGATCCTTGCAGAGTGAGACAAATGACAGGTTTGCGTGGTCATTCACTGGCTTGTCTTTCCAGGAGAGTATGCCAGAGTGTTTTTCATCATTTCAGGATGCTAGCAGTGCATCATAATAAAGTGAGAAAATTAGTGAGAATGTTGTATTATGCTAAGAGTCCAGCAATTATGCTTAAACAATTATGTGCTGCTCTTTTGCATGGTTCTGAAATAGATGTGAAGAATATTTGTGAAGAAATTGAGTTTTGTTACTTTGGTAGTAAAGATGAGAATGTTCAAATTGACCCAGAAGTAGAGGGTAATGTTGAAGATAATGTACAGGTTTCCAGTACAGATAATTTTCAGAAGGAAATTGCCACGTTTCAGATGAAATCAAGTGAGAGGCCTAATTTCACTTGTGTATGTTGTCGACGCACTTATTATAAGAATCAGACTAAGTTAGTGGATTTATATGCAAAAAGTGAAAGGGAAAATAATGGCAAGGGGCGACCAATCGGTCCCCCCGAACGTATGGCAGAGTACCACGATCCCCCCGGGAAGCCATCTTGGGCGGGAGGCGAGTCTCGGCTGGTATGCCCGAAGCGGCGTAGCCGGGGCGCGCCTTTTCCCGCCCTAGAGTGGGTTGGCCTAGACACTGACGCGGCTGGCCACGCCCTTGGGGCAGGCAGGGGCGGGTTTACGCCCGCCCTGAAGACGGATAAAAGGAGGAGCAAGACCAGAAAGCATCCTCTTGTTCCTGTGCTCTGAAGCTGCACCTCCTCGCTGCACGTGAGCTCGAGACGGAACGAAGAGCCATTTTTGAGCGTTGTAATCTTTCTCGTTTGTTTTACAGATACTCTGTCGGAGAATGCCGAAGAAGGCGGGAAAGCGGATGACTACCGAACAGATGCTGCGTGTTCTCATGAAGGAGATGACCGACCTAAAGAGGCGGATGGATAAAAATGAGGAAGGGGGCCCGAAACGTCCTTCGGAGGGAACGGCCCCGGGAGGAAAAGGCAAGAGGCCCAGGAGAGGAGCAGCTGGGGGAGATACCCCGGGTCCCAGTGCCCCGCTCGAAGCACCCACTCCTGTGCCGGAGGAAGGGAATCCGACTCCCGTGGTGGTCACCCCCGGGTCCGGGGAAGACATGCCGCCCGGGCTGGCAGCACAAGTAGCAGCGTGGTTGGGTAAAAGTAGCAAGGGCGCCACGGCTGTCGACGCGCAGGTGTTAATGAAGCAACTGCGGGAAACTCGTGAAGCAGCGAAGGTATCCACGCCGGCTGCGGCCGGAGAGAAGCCACAGGGGACGGTTTTAGTCACAGAGACAGCGTCCAGTTCAGGTAAGCGGCCATTGCCGATTGCGAGGGAAGAGTCGGCTCCCTCTCGAAGGGAGAGGTTGGGTCAGCATGTTCCTCTAGCTATTAAGGAAAAGATATGGGCAGGGGAATATGTAAACATCTTCTCGTTGCTTACTGATCATTATGAGATGGAGCATGTTAAAGGTCAGAAGGATCTCATGCATCCGAGTGTTTGGCGCGCAAAGATGGCCGCCTTTAAGGTTAATGAAAACGTTGGCAATTGGGGCAAGGCATGGGGAATTTTCACATCAATTTTGGGAGAACGGAGGCCCGAATTGCTACCCGAGTTGCCGAGTTATCAGTCACGGATCATGGGGTACTCGGTATCACACGAGGGTAATCATTGGTTTTGCTATGATAATCTTTTCAGAAAAGCAAAAGAACATGATAAAAACTTAACTTGGGATTGTTATGATTCTGTGTCCTGGTCCAAAATGAAGGAGACTGGTATGTTGAAAGTGCCATTAGTAGGGAGTAATGTGGGCGAATCCTCCCGTCAGTATGCGGGGACGCCTTTTCGATCAGGTACGGGTACCGACAATCACTCGAGGCCTACCGGTAATACAGGTAAAAAAGGGGTTTGTTGGAATTTTAACAGGAGTAAGTGTACTAGGCCCCAGGGATCGTGCAAGTTTAAACACGAATGTAGTGGGTGTGGGCAATCATCCCATCCTGAGTCCACGTGCAGAGCCAAAACGGGTGATAACGGGGGTAGAGGAGGTGCCAAACAGGTCTAACATAGTCCGAGGGGCGCCTTTACCTACCCCGATTGATACCTTGGCAATGATTCCCTGGCTCAGTGAATACCCGGATCGTGCTTCCGCTGGGGTGTTGCGGAACGGGTTTTCATATGGTTTCCGCATCCCAGTGGGGGACTTTCAGGGTGTGGAAAAATGTAAAAATCAGATATCGGTCTTGCAGCATACGACCGTGGTACAGGAAAAGATCCGGAAGGAGGTTACTCGAGGTCGAGTCGCCGGTCCGTTTAGTGTACCCCCGGTGGCTAACTTTGTCTGTTCGCCTTTAGGAGTGGTCCCCAAGAAGGACCCGGGTGAGTTTCGGCTGATACATAATTTGTCAGCCCCTCGTGGTCTTTCCGTAAACGAAGCGATAGACCCGGAAATGTGCTCGGTACGGTACGCATCTTTCGATGAGGCCGTGGCCATTTTGAATCGCCTGGGGCCCGGGGCGCTGATGGCAAAATCTGATATCGAGTCAGCGTTCCGGTTGCTCCCGGTACATCCAGACGATCAGCGTCTACTGGGTTTCATGTTTCAGGGTCAGTATTATATGGATAGATGTATGCCGATGGGATGCTCAATTTCTTGTGCCTATTTCGAGAAATTCAGTAGTTTTCTACAATGGGTCTTCACAAAGAAGACGGGTTTTCAACATGTGATGCATTATCTCGATGATTTCTTGTTCCTGGGGGCAGCCGGGGATCCGGGATGTGGGCAAGCTTTGGCTGCATTTTGTGTTTTAATGAATCAGTTTGGCGTGCCATTGGCACCAGGTAAGACGGTGGGTCCTTCGACTTGCCTCGAGTTTCTGGGGATCGAGTTAGACTCCGGAGAAGGTTGTTTCCGTTTACCAAGTGATAAAGTGTTTAAGTTCAGGGCATCCCTGCAAATGTGTCTGAGTGAAGCTAAGGTTAAGCTGCATCAGTTACAGCAGTTAGTGGGCCAGTTGAATTTTGCCCTGAGAGTTATACCTATGGCCCGCCCCTTTTCCCGTTCGATCACTCAAGCCATGGTCGGATTGAAGGAGGGCCATCATCGCACGAGGCTCTCGGCCGAGGTCCGCCAGGACATGCGCATTTGGTTGGCATTTCTGGCGGATTTCAATGGTCGAGTCGTCTGGAATAAACCAGCCGTGTCCTCTGAGGAGCTGGGGCTGTGGACAGATTCGGCAGGGAGTGTAGGTTTTGGTGCCATTTTCGGTGCTCGATGGTCTGCACAGAAATGGCCGGCATGGTGGCATAACAGTGGACTGACAAGTAACATTGCTTTCCTGGAACTTTTCCCCATTTTCGTGGCCCTGAGAACGTGGCCCGAAGGGTTCAGAGATCACTCTGTGGTATTTTGGTCTGACAATATGACCGTGGTTGAGTGTATCAATAGTCAGGCAGCACGATGCAAATGGGTTTTGAGGCTGCTCAAGGAGATCGTATTACTGTGTATGCAACTGAATGTGTTATTCAAAGCAAGACATGTCCCTGGAGTAATGAACCAGGCGGCTGATGCCCTTTCTCGTTTTCGTATGCAGGCCTTCTGGGGTTTTCTGCCCACAGCGGACCCGGAGCCGGCACCCTTTCCCGAAGCTCTTTGGTCTCTCGGTGCCCCGAACTTCGTAACCTCGTGGGAGAGAGTTTAGCACCCAGGACGAGGAAGGCATATGAAGGGGCGTTCCGGTCCTATTTAGCCTTTTTGGGGACTGCTAGTGAGGAGCTTTGGGGCCAGGAGGAAGGGGTTGTGAACTTCCTGATGTCATTACGTTTGGCAGGAAAGACGGTGGCCACGGCCCAGAGGCATCGGGCTGCCATTTCCTTTGTTGCTAGGGCTCATGGGATCCAGGACCCGACAGCGTCTTTCGTTGTGCAAAAAGCGCTACGTGGGTGGCAACGCCTTGAGGGTCGCAGAATAGATGAGAGGCGCCCGATAGGTTTGGATAGGTTGGCCCAGTTATTATCCAGACTCCCTACAACATGTTCGTCTCAGTTTGAGACAGTGTTATTCCGAGCCGCTTTTACGCTGGCATTTCATGGGGCTATGCGGGTAAGCGAATTAGTGGCAAGGAACAAACAGGATGTGACGGGAGGACTGTGCGCAGAGCACGTTCTGATCAGAGGGGAGACGATGACTGTGTCGTTTGTGAGGTCCAAAACCGACCAGAGTGGGATGGGTGAATGCATAATTATACGCAGGATTCCCGGGTCGTCCATGTGCCCAGTGAAGTGTTTAGAGGACTATTTAACACGAAGGGTGGCATCATGGGGGGGACCTTGTTGAGACACGCGGACGCCACCCCACTGACAAGGTTTCAGTTTCAGCGGGTGCTTGCGATGTCGATTACAGCTGCGGGCTTGAACCCGGGCGAATTTGGGACCCATTCCTTTCGGATAGGGGCTGCTACAGAGGCTACAGCCAGGGGTCTGAATGTGGAACAAGTTAAACGAGTGGGGCGTTGGTCCTCCAATTGTTATAAAAGGTATGTGCGTTTGCACATGTTGTGAAGCCGTAATGATGTACTCACGCTTCTTGTTTTTGTTTGGTTTTCAGTTACGCAAGCCTACGAGGTGGGGCGGACTATGCAGTCGACCCAACACCGGGCCAGCGGTCAGACATCACCGGCTGTTAAAAAGGAGGTGTGGGTCGTGGGCCACTCATACGTGAGGCGTGCCGCGGACGTATTCAAGGCAGGTGACATGGTGCACATGGCTGGGGAATACGGGTACAGTGTGTCCTTCTACGGAAAGGGCGGTCTCTGTATTGACCAGTTCCAATCATTTTTCGAGGGTTTGCTAGGGCGGACGGGGTCACCGCCATCTGTAGTCATAGTACATCTTGGGGGCAATGATTTGGTCACCACTGGTAGACGACTTCTCCTGGAAGCGATGCTTTCCACTGTAAGTTGGTTAGCGAGGAGAGTTCCAGGGTGCACGATTGCATGGTCCCATATGATCCCACGAAAAGTGTGGCGGGGGGCTTTTTCGGTTTCTGCTCTTAATCACTCTGTGAGAAAAATTAATAACAAAGTAAGTAGGTTGTTCCGTTCCAATGCACTGCATTCTATCGCGCATGGATGTATTAAGGATGACAGTATGTACTTGGGGGATGGTGTTCATTTGTCTCGGAGGGGGAATGAGTTACTCATAGGAGACTTCATAGCTTGGCTGAAGACGTTAAACATGACCTTTAGGTAGGAGTGTGGTGGGGGGTCCGGATAGCCGGTCAACTATCCGGACCTGTGGCGGTAAGGTCATGATCGGTGAGCACTAATTGGAAGATCCCTATGAGTGGGCGTCACCCATTACGGATGGGGGCGCTCGGGGGAGGTGGCCATTGGCCCCTCAACGGGGAGGCGGTCCCTTCTAAGGATGGGTCGCCGAAAGGAAAGGGAAGGCGGTCAAGGCCCCTTCATGGATAGGAGGGGTTACAGCCCCCTCCTGGGGAATTTCCCGGGGCCAGTACGTCTGCGACGGCAGATCTGGTAAGTTGTGTGGGGTTTGGGGGGGGGTCTACGCTACCTTCTAGATACCTCACACGAGTCCTCGTACGACCTTTAAGTGGCGTCGAGTTTTATTGGGGCCCCCGTCAAGTCAAGGGAAATTGGTAGTTGCACTTGAGGTAAGCCTCCGTGCCGCCCCTCTCAAGTGAGGGGGATATGTCTGGGTTAGGGATCTTGACACCGGTTACGACCTTGCCGTTGGCCCTTAAACGTTAGGATGTACAATTTCAAAAGTTAAGTAAATGTTTGGTAGGATGTTAGTTCGGCTAGGAGAACCTTTGTACTAGAGGATATGTTAAGGTTAGCCAAACATCGCAATGTGGTAATGAAATTGTACATAATATGAAACTGTTTATTTTAATGTTTTAATTTTGTTTCATATTTTAATAAATACGGCCCGGGAGGGTCACTCCCTCCCGTCTCCAAAAACTTCAGAACTGTTTCCGGTTTCCCATCCTTGGGGATTGTGTTGAGAGGGGGTGGCGGGTATCTCAGCCATATGGCAAGGGGCGACCAATCGGTCCCCCCGAACGTATGGCAGAGTACCACGATCCCCCCGGGAAGCCATCTTGGGCGGGAGGCGAGTCTCGGCTGGTATGCCCGAAGCGGCATAGCCGGGGCGCGCCTTTTCCCGCCCTAGAGTGGGTTGGCCTAGACACTGACGCGGCTGGCCACGCCCTTGGGGCAGGCAGGGGCGGGTTTACGCCCGCCCTGAAGACGGATAAAAGGAGGAGCAAGACCAGAAAGCATCCTCTTGTTCCTGTGCTCTGAAGCTGCACCTCCTCGCTGCACGTGAGCTCGAGACGGAACGAAGAGCCATTTTTGACCCACCCACCAGCCCCTGAAGACAGCGTGTGGTTTCTAATAAAGTTTGATTGAGAATTCTGATTTTCATTTACAGGTTGCGGTATTATCGTGAGGATTTTGAGTATGCAATAAAAAATGATCGTTTTGTGTTATGTTTTGCAAACAAAGTAATTCTGCTTTAGTGTTCATCAGTAGGCATGCATTGAATAAAGTTGTTGTTGCTACTGTCTGTTATTTTAGTCTTTAGTTATTTAGTTATCTTTGTCGTATTTATTTTGGTCGGGCGGTAAGGTCATGATCGGTGAGCACTAATTGGAAGATCCCTATGAGTGGGCGTCACCCATTACGGATGGGGGCGCTCGGGGGAGGTGGCCATTGGCCCCTCAACGGGGAGGCGGTCCCTTCTAAGGATGGGTCGCCGAAAGGAAAGGGAAGGCGGTCAAGGCCCCTTCATGGATAGGAGGGGTTACAGCCCCCTCCTGGGGAATTTCCCGGGGCCAGTACGTCTGCGACGGCAGATGTGGTAAGTTGTGTGGGGTTTGGGGGGGGGTCTACGCTACCTTCTAGATACCTCACACGAGTCCTCGTATGACCTTTAAGTGGCGTCGAGTTTTATTGGGGCCCCCGTCAAGTCAAGGGAAATTGGTAGTTGCACTTGAGGTAAGCCTCCGTGCCGCCCCTCTCAAGTGAGGGGGATATGTCTGGGTTAGGGATCTTGACACCGGTTACGACCTTGCCGTTGGCCCTTAAACGTTAGGATGTACAATTTCAAAAGTTAAGTAAATGTTTGGTAGGATGTTAGTTCGGCTAGGAGAACCTTTGTACTAGAGGATATGTTAAGGTTAGCCAAACATCGCAATGTGGTAATGAAATTGTACATAATATGAAACTGTTTATTTTAATGTTTTAATTTTGTTTCATATTTTAATAAATACGGCCCGGGGGGGTCACTCCCTCCCGTCTCCAAAAACTTCAGAACTGTTTCCGGTTTCCCATCCTTGGGGATTGTGTTGAGAGGGGGTGGCGGGTATCTCAGCCATATAGTGAATGGAAGGATTTTGCCACATACTTGATGGTAGAAAATTATTTTGATTTGGGATCGGATCAACGTGTGTGTACTTATTGTTGTAATAAATTAAACCAAAACCAGATGCCTGCTAGGGCAGTTCATAATAATCTGGAATTGGTTGAGATTCCTTCTGAATTGAAGGATTTAAATACTTATGAATCTATTTTGATTCAAAGTATCCATCCCTTTCAGGCTATTGTAAGAATGGAGCCAAAGACAGGGAAGTTTCCTCCAGCAGATTTACAGAGAGGATTAAAGGGAAGAGTTGTTTATTTGCCTCTAGATTTGAACAAAAACATTAACACAATTGGAGTAGAAAAAGTGGAAGAGGAACCTCTGGTTATCTTGGTTAATGGGGTTCCGACAAAGAATAAGAAAATATGGCAAGATTTAGTGGATGTTAGGAAAGTCAAAAAGGCAACATTGTATTTGAAGAAAAATAATAAGTACTATAAGAATGTATATGTTGCAGAAGAGGAAGTAAGTGATGAAGAGGATAGCGATTTGTGTGCTGGCCAAATTGAGAAAGTAGAGGCCTCTAAAAGTAAAGAAATATATGAACATTATAGTGTTCATCCTTTGCATTCCAAGGAAGTCATGGGGAATGCTATTGAGTTGTTTCAAATGAAACAAGCCAAAGGGAGTCCCATTAGTGTTTGGGAGGAAAGTTTGGAAGCTCGGTGTTTCCCACAGCTATTTCCCACAGGTCGAGGAGGAAGATATGATGAGCGACCTCATCAAATTCCTGCGTCTGAATACCGGACTTTACGATTGTATGCAGAAGATCCTAGGTTTCGTCAATGCATTCCCTATTTGTTTCATCTCCTGTTTGAAAGCGATCTGTCTGGACTGTCATATGCAGTGAACCACATCTTAAAAAGTGGTATACAGATGCGAAACATCTCGGCAAGTGATTTTATGCATAAAGTCAATGTCCAAGACAGTATTTTGGATTCTCACTTAATTAATCTCATGGCGTGTCAGCGTGGTACTAATGAGTACTGGTACCATCGTCATGGTGATTTAAAATGTATGCTGAGGAACTTAGGAACTCCGACATGGTTCCTCACTCTGAGCTGTGCCGAGTACGGCTGGGAAGACTTACTTGAATTTCTATGAGAGGCAAATGGAAATATTGAAAACATTGAATTCAAGACACCTGGAGAACTGTGTTCTTTGGATCCAGTGAATGTATGCAGGTACTTCAATCATAGATTTGAAGCTATGATGTCTTTCATCACAAATAAGAAGAATCCACCTCTTGGAGAGGTGTTGGATTTCTTCTGGAGAAAGGAGTACCAAGCAAGAGGTGCTCCTCATATACATATGTTGTTGTGGATCAAGGATGCACCTAAATTTGGAACAGATCCGGATGACTTAGTGATGAATTTCATAGAACAGTATTCTACGTGTGCTGTTCCAAACGCAACGGAGAAGAAAAGCCTAAGAGAACAAGTTCTACATTTCCAAAGCCATCGTTGTGGAAAGTACTGTCGTCGTAAATTCAGAAACAAGGACAAGTTCTACACCAAATGTCGTTTCAACTTTCCACGACCGGTGATTTCTAAAGGAAGAGTGAACAGTTTGATGTCTTCACTGCGACATAATGTGACGAGGAAAGCACCCAAAAATACATACAATTTGAAAAGGAACGAAGAGTCCAAGTACATCAACGACTACAACCCAGTGATTTTGTCCATGTGGAATGCTAACATGGATATACAGTTTGTGGCTGACAACTGTATGGCTGTGGCTCGGTATGTGACATCTTACATCACCAAAAATGAAAAGACAGAACTGAAGGATATGTGGGAGGACATTTCCCATGAAAAGAGCCTCAGCAAGAAGTTGTACAGTTTCAGTCTGAAGATGTTGTCGCATCGAGAAATCAGAGCTTACGAATGTTCTGATCGATTGTCTTCAGCAAGTCTCTATGCCAAATCCAGGAGTATCGTTTGGGCGAGTCTTGGTCTTGCTGCAACGCGAAATCGAGTTCTAAAACCTGTCCGGGAAATTGAGTATTTGGCAGAAAAGGAACCAAACAGTACCGACATTTTGAAGACCAACATGTTGGATACATATTATCCAAATCAAAGCAGTCACCTTGAGAATGTTTGTCTATATGAGGTTCTACAAAATTATATATTCAAGAGGAACATCAAAGAAGATATTGAGAAAGGAGTGTATGCTGTAATTGGAAGTGAGGGATGCCTGGTCAAGCAAAGAAAATGCCAATTAGTAAACCATCGAAAATTGAGTGGCGAATCCCCAGAAAAAAAGGAGTTTTTCTATTTAGCACTTTTGCAACTTTTCAAGCTTTGGCGTGCAGAAGAGGAACTGCTTGGAGATTTCCTCTGTTACGAAGACTCTTTCACTGCTGCTAAGGAGACCATAGAATGTCCTGCTTTTCCCAAATATCAAGAAATGCTAACTTTGGAAATTGAGCAGGAAGCAACGATTGCAGCCGAGATTGCCAGAGACAGTTCTCAGGACAGTCAGAGTTCTGTTTCATTGAGTCAAGATCCACTTGGAGGACCTATTATCGAAAATGAAGCTGCCACTGCTATGAATGAAGTGGAAAGAGCCATGGCACATGCTCAGGAGGATTCAGTTAACTTAGATGACTTGGAAAAACAACTCAACGTTGAGCAGAGGAAAATATATGATGAAGTTACCAAGCAAATTGAGCATGGATTAAGTCATGAGAAGAAAGAGTGCTCATGTACATCGTTGAATCCTGTCCGACTGTACGTGAGTGGAGAAGCAGGAACTGGAAAAAGTTTCCTCATTAAAGCAATTTCTTGTTATTTGCAGGAAAGGACTGAGTCATCGCTGTCTTGTGTTGTCACCGCTCCTACTGGACTGGCAGCACATAACATTAAAGGTATTACTTTGCATCGTCTACTGATGCTGCCAGTGGAGCATGACAATAAATTACAATACCACAAGTTATCTGGGGATGCTTGCTGTGAAGTTTCAAGAGTCTTGAGGAAAATGAAACTACTTATCATTGACGAAGTAAGCATGGTTTCCAATGTCATGCTTGCCTTTGTGCATTTGAGAATGCAAGAAGTACTTAAAACTGAATATGATGTGTTATTTGGTGCAAACACATCATTGTTTTCAGAGATCTACTGCAGCTGACACCAGTAAAAGGTCAACCTGTGTTCAAAATACTCACGCATGAAGATACCAGGAAGTGCCTAGGGAGCATTGGCTACGTCAATATATGGTTAAACTTCAATTATGCTGAACTGCATGAAAATATGCGTCAGGCGAAGGATGAAGATTACAAGAATATTCTACAAGATATTAGAATTGGAAAAGTGACCGAGCATGGAAAAGAAGCTTTAAATGCACGATTACTTTCAAATTTATATCCCGAACAAGAGATTGTGCCTGAGAATATTTTTCAGAAAATTACTGAGAAGAAATCCGGAATATGTTTGATGCCAACTCTTGCAGAATGTGCCATCTTCAACAACAAAATGTTGAATTTAGAAAAGCAAGAGATTGTGAAACTTGAAGCTATTGACAAAATAGAGCATATGGGATCAACAATTATTCTGTCAGAGAATTTGAAATCAAAATTGGATTCATTAGAGAAGACTATATCTAAAACAGCGGGTTTTGAAAAGACTTTGAATGTGTGTTTAAATTGCCGAATCATTTTGAGAAGGAATTTACATGTTGAAAGAGGTCTGGTAAATGGATCAATGGGTAATGTTGTTGATTTTGAGAAATACAGAAATAGAGATGGAATAGAATTTTTAAAAATTAAATTTGATGGCATTGAGGAAGTACAGCTAATTGGTCGTTGTTCTGCTAGGTTTTTGCTTGTTAAAGACTTATATGTTCGCCGTAAACAGTTTCCTGTTTGCTTGGCATATGCGGTGACAATCCATAAATCGCAAGGTTTAAGTGTAGATAGTGCATTGGTGAATATTGGCAGTTCTGTGTTCAAGGAGGGTATGGCATATGTGGCATTGTCACGAGTTAGAACTTTATCGGGATTGTACTTGATTGACTGTGATGTCACAAACATTTGTGCGGATCTAGATTGTGTTAAGGAATACAATAGGTTAAGAAGAGAGTATGCGCCACATTTGCCTCAATATCCTTTGTTTGAGAAACGTGTGGTAGGCCGGAAACGTAGAAATATCAGTAATAGTAGGGAGGTTGTAGCAAAAAGACCAAAAGTCAATGAACCAAAAATTGTTAGCAGAAAGAAAGTGGATTCTGTTGAAGATGTTGTCGGTCTTCAATTTGAAAACAGTTCTGGTGTCAACTGCTATGCAAATGTAGTGGTTAATGTTCTCTTTTCACTAGAGAGTTTAAAAGAACAGATTCTGTTGAATTCAGAACAAATTTTATGCTGTTTGTTGAATTCTGTTTTCGAGAAATGTAGCACTGATCGAACAAAAGTAGAAAGTGTGTCTGAAGTTCGTTATCTGTTAGATGAATGTTCAGGTCAAACAGACTTCTCTGAAAATAATCAGCAAGATTGTCAGGAGTTTTTAATGTATATGCTTGATGTATTGCAAGATGAGGGTGTAGATGTAGATCAGCTGTTTGGGCTTTCTTATCAATGGCAGCATGACTGCGAGAACTGTATGGTATCAAGTACTACTAGTGTAGACTCAGAAAGATTTATATATTTAACTTTGCCAGACAGTAAATCAGTCTCCTTTAATAAGCTAGTAAATGCAGCGGATCACAACATGGAGTGTAGCCAATGTAAATCTGAAATGATGTCAACATTATTTATACGTAGATATGGCCAGTATGTCATTTTAATGATCCAACGATGTAGGCCTGATGGATCAAAATTGTCAACTTTAATAAAAAAATGTGTGGCTTCTCAGCTGTCAATATCAGGAAGGACTTTTGTAACTGTAGCAATTATCTATCACGATGGTCCTTCAACAACATCAGGACATTATACAGCTTATTTAAAGTCTCGAAACGGCTGGTCATTCTGCAATGATTCCGTTGTAACTTTCAAAAAAAAATTGCCGTTTGACCTTAAAAATTCTTACCTGGTGTTTTTAAAACCAAAATTTTAAAGAAAGAATCTCGGGATTTCCTGTGAGGAATTGCAAAAGGTTCATCAAGTAGAGGGAATGTAAGTCTGCAATGCTGTCTAGATTATTGGTCCAAAACTTTTAATTATAATGTCAATTTAAAAATCCAACTATATAAACCTGATGCAAGTAAGTCTGCTTCATAGTAAGCAGTATCAGTGTCATAGGAAAAGGAGAACATGAGTGACAAAGAAGGGTAAGATATTAGTAGTCCAGGATTGTGAAAATAATCTTAAATGTTTTCTTTTTGAAAGTTGTGAAAATAGAAAATGACGGGATTTGATTGGAAGAATTACAAGAGGTTTGAATCGCTGCAACATGATTTGGCCTAGTGGAAACATGTGGTAGAATGTGAGAAGTCTTTTCTTGTATGTAACATATTTTTCAAAACGATGGAGGTTTTCTTTCAGAAAGTGGCGGGCTGAAAATATTTATAGCACAACAGAGTGGACGCTGTTCATAGGACATCCTTCGACGTCATTGAAAGTAAGTTAATTTTAAGGAGTTTTGAATTCAGATTTCTTAGGTTGTATGGGTTTTTTAAACACAATCATTTTGATTGTGTTTTTTTTTCCCCGCTGTTACATGATGAATACCTTCAAGTCACTGATTTAAGTGAAATTTGATACATTCTGAGAACAGCAAAAATAAACCATTTAACATGTATAATTAATGTTCTGCTTTTTGTACTTATGATATACATTTAGAAATGTGAGGTAGATATGGAGAAACTGAGTCTTCTGTAAGTGTCAATTTTAATGCTTACAGTGCTGTACTTCTGGGTACTGTTTTTTTTTTAAAAAAAGGATTAGGCCTCACCTCAAAGAAAGCTCTTGAAAGCACACATCTTATTTGCATCCTGAAACAATCATTTAAAATGTTAGACACAATTTTATGATGGCTTTACATCTTTTTTGCGCTGCTATTGCATCACTATTGTGAGACATCAGCAGTGCAAAAGAAGCACCATGTTCCAAAATAGTCCTCAGTTCATCAGCATGAAGATACTGTTTGTTTAAAATATATATCTTTAGGATTGTGTAGGGGACGTAGAGAAGCAGAGGCTTCTGTAAATGTCAAAGTTGTTGAAAAACTGTTTCTTTTTGAACCTTTTCCCTTTTCTTTTCTAATTTTTAAATACATGTTTTAATATTTTTGGAAATGTTTGTTCCCTCTTTTACAGATTGAAAGTATGAAAAAATATTTTAAAAAAATAACAAGAATTATAAGGTAAATGTTTTCTACTCTTTTTCCCCGCAATGCACTGCTGATGATGTCACTGACCATGTCATGAATGATGTAATAAGAGGACATGACTTACTTCATTGGTAGGCCTTCACATGCATTATCTGCTCTGTATTCTTCAACAAGTGTAAAATTGATCTGTAACCCTGAGTAGGTCTCACCTTAAACAAACCTCAGGAGAGATCACACCTTATCGTCATCCTGAATTAATAAATAGATCTATTAAACAGTATCTCTGGTTTACTCCCTATAGCTGTCTTTCTTTTACCATTACTCTCTGTTTACTTCCCTTATACTAACTCTTCTTTTTTTTAAAAAAATATTTTTTTGGTTCGCTTCAAGTTCGCGAACCGGGCAGCGAACCGGAAAGCGAACCAAAAGAAATAGAGCTTGCCAGAGTGTTAAACATTCTAGCAATTTTATTTAAAAGGGGAGGTAGTTCTGAAAAGAACTTTTTTTTAATGTTTTTGTTGTTTTATTTATTTATTTATTTTTCTGAACATTTTTTGTTTTTTTTGTATTTTTAGAACAGTTTAATGTTTTTTTTGTGTTTTTCATGGAGGGGAAACAACAAAAAACAGGCATTGAAAAGGGCTCAACAGGAGCAAAAAAAAAATTACTGTTTGGGTAGGTTAGGGCAATTGTGGTTTTCGTACGCAATGTTGATTAATTTCACGCTCATGTTCCCACATGAGAGCAGAGCACCACAATATATGCAGGTAAACTTCATGTGTTTGAAGTTTTGCTGTATGTTTGGCACGGTTTCCTGTGCCTCTCTTCCTGTCAAAGAGATAGTTGACGTTGACCTGGCCACAGGAGTTGTCGGGGGATTATCTTGCAGGTCACGCAACTCTGCCCGGCTGTAGTTTAGTGGATGCCACCTGGCCATATGGCGATGCATAGTATAGTTTCCCATACTATACTTTTTTTCAGTGCCTCTAGATAACCTATATTTGCAAATGAGGCAGGTGGCATACTTCGCATTGACCTTCTTCTCCCCTCGAGGGATTGAAAAAAACTGCCATATGAAACTTGTTTTCCGTCGGGAAACACGGGGCAACTCCTGTATAAACTGTTGTTCATCTGTCTCCTCTTCCTCTACGTCATCCTCTTCCTCCTCTCTGTTGGAGATGAATTGAGATGGTGGTCCTCTCTTCTCATGAGGAGGTGGAGGTGGTGGTGGGGGTCCACCAGCTGAAGCAAGAATAGAAGCCATTACTGAACTACAGGAAAGTGGTCTTTCTCTCACCAAGATGAAAGTCAGAGTGAGGAAAGAAGGAGGGGTTTTCATGATTTGGGAAAAGCAAAAGTTGTGAACCAATGAAAAGTGTTATTTTTAGGTCACATGACCTAGTCATACATCATTTGGAAACCAAAAGTGAAATGAACCAATGAAAAGTTTGATAAACAAGTCACATGACCTGTTCCGCTTACGTTACGCGGTGCGTGCCGCGTCCCGGATCGTTTCCGGTTCGCGGTCCAGAACACTTCCGGGAGCGCTAACGCGGCGCGTCATAAGACGCATTACGCGACAATGATACGTCGCGCTTGCGTGACGCGTCACAGTTGCGCTAACGAAACGTTTACCGGTTCGCGGACTAGGTCGCGGCATCAAGATGAGCTAACGGAAAGCTTCCCGGTTCGCTTACCGGAAGCGAAGAAAAAAAATATTAAAAAAAAAATTATCAATAAACATCTAAAATATATTTTGGGATTTAAAGAAGAATACATTTTACAGCTACAGATGTTAGCTTTTAAAAAACCAATGAAATTCACAGAAAAAACCATAGGTTAGAGACCATATATAGTTAATTTGCATTTACAAAACCTTGAAAATTCACTGAAAAAACCATAGGTTATAGACCATATATAGTTAGGGATTAGCATTTACAAAACCTTATTTTACTCGCATAAAACCATTGAAATTTCATATATAGTTAGTTGCGCTAACTATATATCGCGCACCCGCAATCCACTGCTGATGATGTCACATATTACATCATTCATGACATGGTCAGTGACATCACTGATGACATCACTGATGACATCTCAAATGACATCACTGATGACATCACTGATGACATCTCAAATGACATCACTGATGACATCTCAAATGACATCACTGATGACATCTCATTTGATATTACTGATCACATCACTGATGATATCATTCATGTGATAATACGATGAACCTCTCCAGACTCTAATATAACCTTAGATACAATCAGTGTAAACAGACACTCACAGACTGTCACTCATCCATGGAGTTACTCACACACCTAGTCAGTCATGCAAAGAATCAATCACACCTCCATTTCCTCAACTATACAGTTATACACACCTTACTTATTCAAACATATACTAACACACATTTACTCTCTTATACAATCCCTGATACAAGTTCACAATGATCCATACAGCCACTCACACATTCACTGGCTCTCATGCACAGTTATTTATATATGTCAACTCTCACATGTACTGTGTTTTACATATGTACTTACTTTGACATGTAGCACTAAGATATCCATTCACTCACCAATAGACTCATGCACACAGTCAACCGCCCATACAGCTGTTTCCACATGCACTTTTGAACCCATACATCTAGTGAATCCACTGCTCACACATCTATGCACAGAGTCATACACCTCCCAGCCACCCACACACACACTCAGTGTCCCATACAAATACTTGGGCAACCAATCAATAACCCATATAGTTACTCAAATAGCTACTGATCAACACATGCAGCAGTTTACAGAACAACAGACATAATGATGCACAAATTAAGACAGTTTAGTCACTAACTCATGCACTCAGTGAGACACATTTAATCACTCACTCATACAGTCAGTCATGCACCTACTAAATCCTTCATCCAGACACTTATACATCCACTCATTCTTCAATATGTAAGACATATTTTAACTTTACAGAAACATACAGTCACTGGATAATGTCATCAGTGATGTCATCAGTGATGTCACTGACCATGTCATGAATGATGTAATATGTGACATCATCAGCAGTGGATTACGGGTGCGCGATATATAGTTAGCGCAACTAACTATATATGAAATTTCAGTGGTTTTATGCGAGTAAAATAAGGTTTTGTAAATGCTAATCCCTAACTATATATGGTCTATAACCTATGGTTTTTTCAGTGAATATATATATATACAGTTTTTTTATTTAATTAAAACATTTATTCTTTTAAATTGCATTATTTATATTATTTTTATTTATTATTTTATTTTATTACCTTTTACACCCTAAAAACGAATCATACCCTGCTCCCTTTAAATACCCCTGCAGCCCATAATAATAACCCACCCTTACTCCTTAAAATACCCCAACACCATTAAACACTAACCCATCTTAACCCTATAAATATACCCTGTACCCCAAAACTCAAACCTATCCCTAAACCCTAAAAAACCCCTGTAACCCAAAAGCCAAACCTAGCCCTGAACCCTATAAATACCCCTGTACCTCAAAACCCAAACCTACCTCTGAACCCTTAAAATACCCCTGTACCCCAAAACCCAAACCTAGCCCTGAACCCTAAAAATACCACTGTACCCTAAAACCCAAACCTACCTCGAACCCTAAAATACCCCAAAACCCAAACCTAGCCCTGCACCCTTAAAATACCCCTGTACTTAAAAACCCAAACCTACCCCTGAACCCTAAAAATAATCCTGTACCCCAAAACCCTAACCTATCCCTGAACCATAAAATACCCTTGTACCCCAAAACCCAAAGCTAGCCCTGAACCCTACAAATACCCCTGTATCCCAAAACCCAAACCTAGCCCTGAACCCTTAAAATACCCCTGTACCCCAAAACCCAAAACTACCCCTGAACCCTAAAATACCCCTATACCCCAAAACTCAAACCTAGCCCTGAACCCTAAAAATACCCCTGTACCCCAAAACCCATACCTATCCCTAAACCCTAAAACTACACCTGTACCCCATAACCCAAAACTATATTTGAACCCTTAAAATACCCAAACACCCCAAAACATATACCCCTATACACATACTTACCTTATCCAAACATTAAAAAAAACATGCTTTTACTATTCATGCATTTACAACGAATTTCATTGTAAATATATGCGTGGTAAAAGCATATAAAATGTAATGTCATGCGTTATAATGGCATTGCGGAGTCATGGTACTTTCGCAATAAAAGTATGCGGAGTGATCGTATGTGGAAAGAAAGTTGCGGAATAATGGGTGTTTACCCTCCCCCGGTAAGTACATTGGTGGCACAGCAGTCCACATATCCAGCAACATGCTCATATTTTTTCATCACCCAATTTGAAAAATGCACAGGTCTCTCTCATTGATGGCCAGCACAGACATACACTTTTAGACACACCTCCCTCCACAAGTTTTAGAATTGCGAACTTTAGAGCTGGGGAGCTACTTTCGAAACTCAGCATCAGCTCAACATCCTGAGATTCCAGGCAATCGCTTTGTCTCCCAGTGCCTACCACAAATGAATGTGTTCTTCTGTAATGTAAATTGTGCTCATGCCATGTTGTCGAGTTCGCGTAATATAATATTGCAAGGAAAAATAAAGTAGGGAAACTCGAGTTCACACACTACTGAACGCGCACTCTTAAGTGCATCAGCAGTGCACTGTGAATTGGAGCGTTTCACAGGCCTGTCACAGACAAGAAATACTTTCAAAACGAAATCCTACAAAACAATATACTACTGGCTGGCAGCAATTCATACCCGGACAACGTCGGGACGGGCTGCTAGTAAGTTATAAAACACTACTGTTAAGTTTGTTTTTACTATAAAAAGTATACAAGTATAAAAGTGTTTTTAAATTTGACTTAACAAACACTATAGGTTATAGGGATATTGTAGTTAGAAATTAGCATTTAAAAAACCTTAGAAATTCCCCGAAAAATACATAGGTTTCAGGGGTGTTACAGTTAGCTGGACTTTTCACTCGTACAAAACCATTGAAATTCCTCTGTTATAGTTAATTGTACTAAGTTCAACTCGCACGCCTGCAATCCACTGCTGATGATTTCACATAGTACATCATGCATGACATGGTCAGTGACATCACTGATGACATCTCAGATGACATCACTGATGACATCACTGATGACATCATGCACGTGTCAATCAGATACACCTCATCATTCACTAGTATAACCTTTCACCACTCACTGTAAAATACAGACTACCATATTTGAATCCATTGACACACCAATACAACTTTCTAAAAACCCACTCAGTGATTCCTAGATCTACACACACATCTAAACACTTGCCTAAATATTTCACTCATACATGCTAACAAAGATCAAAAGAACACTATTAAATATACTTATACACCTACATCAACATTGCACACCATCACACACCCTATTCACTTATGCAGTCATCCCATCCACTTATGCAAACAATTGATTATACTTACATTTACTAAGCTACACACTTATACATACACCACTTTATGTATTCATATAGATAATAACTCATACTTATTGTGTTATAAAATCACTATTACAAGTATACAGTTTTCGATACAGTCACTGAGTCTTATTTATACTTATTTATATACAACAACTGTCACATACATTGCCTTTCATATTTCTACTTTGTTGGACATATATCATTGAGAAATATATTTACTCAGCAACACAGCCATAAAGAGATTCTCTCACCCAAAACAACTGTTTTCACATACAGTCTTAACCTCATATATGTACTTAATCAACTATTTATCCATCTTTAGACAGTTACACACTTTTTAATTTTTTTTATTTCTTTATTGATTTTCAAACGTGCACAGCAGGACCATGCCACAAATACATAGTATACAGCGACATAACAAGAAAACCCCTTCCCCAGCCCCAAGATCCCCTTCCTGCATTACATGGCATATACAGTGGGGTGGCTGAGACCGGGCAAAGAAACTTTACATTCTAGCATATCCAGAGGTCCCTCAGGTGTATACATCATAGCACTACCCAGTACAGGGAATTCCAATCCTCGATAATGTCACTCGTCTTGTTCACTTCGTGCCAGCAAATATTCCCACAAGGGAGCCCAAATATCCCTATGTCTTGAGGACCTCGGCAATTCCTCAGCGTATAAGTCTAATTGTTCATGACAGTATATCATGTCCGTGAGCCATTTGTCAGACTGTGGTCGCTGACGACCATCCCATGTGAATAACACCCGCCTCTTAGCCAACAATAATGCAACCTTTACAAAGTGACCCAACACACCTTTCAATACCGGCACGTATCCCAGCAAACATTCTAGGGGCGTACAATTAAGGAGCGGGCCAGGCATGGTGTATAGAAGTTCAACAACCTCCACCCAATATTGGTATACCATCCTGTATTTCCAAGCAAGATGAAGGAAGTCTGCCCCTTCCTGCCCACAACGTCTACAGCAGTCTGAATCCCTGAGCCCCATTCTGTGAAGTTTCGTGGGAGTGTGATATACCTGATGTATGAACTTTAGGTGAATTATGCCGAGGTTACTATTTGATGACACCCTCCCAGTCAAAATACATATCTGCTCCCACACTTCTACCATCATCTGTGAGTCGAGGACCTTGTTCTACCGCTCCAAACTTTTATTCATAGGGCGCTCTGTCTCATCATGCACAGCCCTATATAACCTAGTCAACAGTTTTTTCTTAGATGCGGAAACTATGACCATCTGTAGAGCCTTTGACACACCTGGTTCCTCAGGGAAGCAAGTGTGATGACGCAGACAGCCCTGTGCAGTCTATAGCAAGTATACTGAAATAAAGGGGTGGGATTTGATATATAGTCCAAATCCAAACTCGCAATGTATGTCCCCTCTTTGTAGAGATCACCCATCGTAATGAAGCCTGCCTCTCAAAGTAACAAAAACGGACCCCGTTCCTCTGCCACCAAAAAATCAGCATGCCCTTCAATGCTCAGTGCCGGAGCGTATAAAGGCAATCTATTCTTCCTCCTCCCAATCTCCTGCCACACCGATACCGTAACATCAATCGTGTTGATCTCCGATCTGGGCGTTTGCCTATTGGGATGTGTGAAAATGCTTTTTAAGTGTACGTTGCCTGCGTCTCCCTCCTCCACTGCCACATGGGGAATAAAGCCATGCGGCCAAAACCAATAATAGGCATATTGAGCTTGCCCACATAGATAATACCCAAAAAAATCTGAGGCATTGAACCCACCCTTTTCAAAGGGCAAAGCCAGCGGGCCCAGCTGATCCTCGGGGGTTTCGCCCCCCCACACCAAACAGAGTAATTGGATGTGCACAGTTTTAAAAAAATGTTTTGTCAAGCGGACGGGGACATTACAAAATAGATACAAGAACATGGGGATAATTTCACCATTTTATCACCGCTATGCGATCTGCCAGCAAAAGGGACAAACCAACCAAGCGATTAACCCGTTGTACCAATTCTGTATAGGCCCTTCCGTAGTTTTCACAAACTACCGTCTTAGGATCACGGTGTATCCAAACACCCAGGTATTTAACTGCGTCCTCCGTCCACACAAAGGGATATTCTACCTGAGGCAACACTGTATCAGGCGTAAGAGGGATGAGAACAGACTTCTCCCAGTTAATGTGCAGTCCCGAAAAAAGACCAAATCTAATATATTTCCGGATGACCTGGGAAAGGTACGTCTGCGGCTCATGGACATAAAGAACCATATCTTCTGCATATGCAGAGATTCCCACCGGCCGATTGTTAAAGTTTAAAGCAGCTGCCCTATGGGATTGACGAATTTTACATGCAAGGGGCTCCAAGACAATGGTGAAAAGGGAAGGAGACAAGGGGCATCCTTGTCTAGTGCCACGTTGAATAGCAAAAGGGTCAGAGGTGAACCCACCCACCCTCACCCTTGCAGATGCATCAGTATAAAGAACCTGAATCCAACGTACGAACACCAGAGGAAAGCCCATCCTATAGAGAATAGAGATCATGTATTTCCACTCTATAGAATCAAACGCCTTAGCCGTGTCCAACAGAACAGCCACGGCAGGCAACTCTGGGTTTAGCACATTAAACATGGTGAATAGCGTACGTAGATTCCAGGTTGTAGACCGGTCCGGAACAAATCCAGACTGATCCGGCAAGACCAAGATGGGCATCAATGGGTGTAATTTAGTGGCCAGCACTTTGGCGAGAATCTTCGCATCAATGTTAATCAAGGACAAGGGGCGATAGGACTCACATCGTGTGGGAGATTTATCCTTCTTCAAAAGTGTAATAATTCGTGCTTGCCGCAAGGGTGGCGGGTGGTAGCCCACATCGTGCACCTCAGCGTACATTGCCAGTATATATGGCGTAAGGAGATCGGCGTATTGTTTATAAAATTCTGCAGTCAACCCATCAGGTCTAGGGGCTTTTTTGTTAGGCAGCGCCATAATGCCCTCCTTGATATCTGTCTCATCTATGGGAAGGCTGAGGTATTTCCTATGCACATCAGAGAGCCAGGCACAGGCCGTATCTGCCAGATAATCATGCAATGCGGATTCAGACACACCCCCCCCTGGGAGGTATAGAGAGCCTCATAAAAAGTGCGAAATTGGGCCAGGGTGTCACTACAAGAATAATGATCATTGCCGTCAGTGTCCTCGATGTGGTCGATCGGAGGGGCATCAGTTCTGTCCCAAAGTCGACTGGCTAGGACCCTACCAGGCCTACCACCCTTGCCAAAGGATATCGCCACATATCGTTTAGCAAGATATTTTATTTCTGCTGCGTCTAGTGAGGTGTACTCCTCAAGGTATTCCCTAATGTGTGCCAACGTCTCAGGGGAGGGTGAAGCACCATATTGAGATTCCAGCTCCCCTAGGCGGTCTTCCACTCGCCGCAATTGATCCCTCAGGTCACGTAAAATACCCGCCGTCATATTAATGCACTCTCCCCTAATCGTAACCTTGAAGGCTTCCCACAGGGTAGCAGGACTGTAGACCGTGCCCACATTAAACTCAAAGTATTAGACAATTGTCTCCCAGATAGTCTTGACATTGACTGTGTCTAGTAGAGATTCCGCTCGGAAGCGCCAAGTAAAGGGGCGATGTGGGTTGAGTGGAACAACAAGTTGAAGCACGACAGGGTTGTGATCAGACAGGGTCCTCGGCAGAGTATAAACCTTCTCCACCCACCGATTAGCCTCACCATTCAATAACCAGTAGTCCAGACGAGACCATGTGTTGAAAGCTGATATGTGTGCCCTCCAAAACCCCTTCATGACGCAGGCGCCAGGCATCAACCAAACCCATCTCCTCCATAATCTCCCGGATACATTGCGCCACCTTAACCATGCGTGCCCCAGTGGAAATGGATTTATCTAACCGCGGGTTAAGATGTGTATTAAGAACCCCTCCAACCAGGAGCGCTGCTTCTGGCCAAGTATGCAGCACCTAAAACATTCGCAAAAACAGTGCCGGATCATCAACCACTGGCCAATAGACATTCACAACGGTTACCAACACTCTCCCCAGTTTTCCATGCACTATCGCCCATCGACCTTCATTATCCACACAGGTGTGGAGCGGCTGAAACACAATCCCTCTCTTGATCAAAATAAGAACGCCTCTGGCATAACTAGATTAAGAGGAGGCAAGCCTATAGGATGCCCACCTACGTGCCACGGAACCCTCTGTATGTTTGGTTAAATGGGTCCAATGTGAATACCATGCCTATCCAGGTGCGCCAGCATTTGCCTTTTCTTCTTGGGAGTGTTTAGGCCAAGAACATTCCTAGTAATACAGTTATACTGCCCCCCTGCCATGAACAAAACTTCGATACAGGCCTGTGCATGCAACGAACCACAATAAAGGACATAGGTCCACGTGTGTTCCAGTAAGTGATGACATCATCATAGAGCCAAGCCAGCATACAGGAAGAAGAACCACCACCCCATCCCCCCACCCACTTTGGCAACCCCAATTCGCCAAAGGCCTGTACCACCCACCCCCCACACCCAACAAAACCAACAAGAGAGATCGTACTTGGCGGTCATACCCATCGGGAACTGTAGCGGCTAAACCCACTCCCAACTCTGGAAAGGAGGGGGCCACCGAGCAGGTAGATAAAAGCCTACCCCAGAGACCGGTCCCCATGAGCCAACTCAAACATTTTCAGGGAATATCAGTCAAGCAGGCATCATATCCCCCACCAACCAGCAAGACCCTGTTTGTACTCGCACCCCTCCAGGTTTCCAACAGTATAGTATAGTACCAACATAAATGTGAGGTACCGATGGTCATAGCCAAGGGGGAAGACAGCACCTAATCTGCACAGAACAAATACAGACGTGTTGTCAGGCGATTTACGTGGACGTTGTGGAGATCTGGCATAGTCCATCGCCTGCTTTGGATTTGCAAAGATGTTGCCCCCTTCAAACTCTCTGATGCACAACCTCGCTCGATAAAGCATGGCATAAGGGACCCGCTCTTTTTGTAACAACTTCTTCACATTTTGGAACTCTTTCCGTGCCGCCTACACCTGTGCGGTAAAATCCGGGAAAAAAGGCAGGTCTTTATTCTGATAGGTGATCGTGCCTTTTTGCCTGGTGATGCCCCGAACAGTGTCTCTGTAGTTCAATAAACGGGCAATTAAAGGTCGTGGCGGAGTACCCGAAGGAGGATGAGCCACCAGAGACCGGTGGGCATGCTCAATGGCAAACATAGGGAACAGCTTGTCCACGCCACATTCCTCCTGCAGCATTGTTTCCACGAAATCTTCAAGGCGCCCCACATTCGTAGACTCCGTTGCAATCTGGCCTCGATGTCCTCATTCTTTGCTTGAATAACCGCGAGGATCGTTGTTCAGTCTGACGTTATCGCAGCTACTTGCTGCAGCCCATCCTCCGTGTCTGAAATCCGCTGCTCAGCCTCCCCTATACGAGCTGCCTGTTTATCCAGTTTTGCTGAAAACTGGTCCATTCTGCCATTCAGGGCTTCAATCTTCCCGTCAATCGCCTGCAGACTGGCCTGTATAGCAGACAGTGATTTCTCCAGGCTTGTGGGTCCCTGCGTAGCAGCATCTAGCTCAGTCAGAGGCCGCATTCTGAGTAGTCTTGCCGCCCTTCCAGAGCTCAAACGTTAGGCGTGGTTGTGACTTATCCGGTTAGCCCATCGTGCAATCCCACAAATGCGATCTACAATTATGCGTGTCCCAATGCTGCTCATGACATTGTTAGATCGATCGCACCAGTGCACCCTCCAGGTCAGACAGCAGGGCAGATCGGAGGCCCCTATTCCACAATGTAGTCTCTGATACCCACTCCACAAACAGGTACAGACAATCCCACCCAGAGGGACTAGGCAGGTCACACAACTCCCAGACGCGCCATCCAGATGGCGATGGGACGCACCCTTCACATCAGGTACACAGTCTGTCACAAATTGTAGGGGCCCCTATCCCAGATCCACCATGTGGCCCTCCGGAGGGCGCCACAGAATGATGCCAGGCAGAAGACAACCAACAGGGTCAGTATGGTGCAAGGACTCCAGCGCCCCAGACCTGCTATGCAGTGATACCAGTCTCACACTCATGCCAGGACAGTCCCGAGGTCCATTGGCGTGCTATATACCACTGATGCAGACACTGTACCAGCAATCCACTAAGTGGAGGCCTATCAGTCAGGCAGGACAGGATATAGATACTGCAGCCAAACAGTCATGTCGCTGGTGAAAGACTGCACCCGTAAATATGAAGTCCCAAAGGAAGGTGGGGAGGCATGGTCAGCGCGGGCCGCAACGACCCACCGTTTGGGAACTCCCACTGAGGCCCAGCGTGCACGGCCTAGTCCTGGCCCAGTCTAGCAGTTGGCGCCGGCTGCTCATGCAGTTTCGCAGCCCAGCGATCGCACACTCTCCCCCTCACCTTCACTGCCTGTGTCAGCGCCCCCACCGAGCTCCACTTAGCTGAGGCCGCAGGACTCTTTCAGGCGCAGTCCACCTTCTCGACGCAGTTTGGCAGTCAAATCCACCAGTGGAGAGCGCAGGCAGTCAAGAGGCACTGCAGTCCGTGCGCTCAGCATGCCTCTGCCATTATGTGTCGCGGTCAGCTGCCAGACACAGCTCTTGGATCCCTCCATGTACAGACAGCCCAAACAGACGCCGTGCAAGACGATCCCCACTAGGAATGAAGCCAACAGGCAATGGAAAGGCAGGATTATGCATGATTGCTGTCGGTGGCGGGCAGAGCAGCACTACAGCACTGCCATCTTGCCGATAGCCAAGCCACCCCCCCACAGTTACACACCTTCCATCCCACTACACACACATTCACTCTCTCATACAAATACTCTCTTAATTAATTAAAAACTAATATAGAGTTTCACATACCTAGTAAACAACTTATGCAGTAGTTTACACAACAAGACACAGAGTGAACAAATATTCACACAGTTAAATCACTATCCCATATATTTAGTGAGACAATTTAAATTACTCATTTACACAGTCAATCACGGTAGTACTAAATACTCCATCCAGACACTTCTACATCCACTCAGTATTCAATGCATCCTCCTATATATATAATAATTATATTAATACCCAACCATACCAAATTCACTGGATGTTGTCATCAGTGATGTCCTCAGTAATGTCATTTGAGATATCAGTGATGTCATCAGTGATGTCACTGACCATGTCATGAATGATGTAATATGTGACATCATCAGCAGTGGATTGCGGGCGCGCGAGTTATACTTAGTACAACTAACTATAACAGAGGAATTTCAATGGTTTTGTACGAGTGAAATGTCCAGCTAACTATAACACTCCTGAAACCCATGGTTTTCTCAGTTAATTTCAGTTAATTTCTAAGGTTTTTTAAATGATAATTCCTAACCTGAAACCTATGTTTTTTTCAGTGAATATGTATGTATATATATATATATATATATATATATATATATATATATATATATATATATATATATATATATATATATATATATATATATATATATATATATATATATATATATATATATATATATATATATATATATATATATATATATTATCTCTCCTTCACTTTGCACAAGGAAGAGGCAGCACTCGCAGACCAAGGTTGAACCAGAGTTTTAATCAGAGGGAAACTCAAAAGCACAGACGCGTTTCGGCGTGAGCCTTCGTCAGTGTGTCATTCATCAATATCATGCGACCCATTAGATAAACAAACAATTCGTGAGCATTGTCATAGACATAGGACTATACCCCTTGTGGCCACTGTGGGCGCCATCTTGGAATGGTGTTCTATCCAGATAGGGGTCTTTATCTGATTTATACGTAAAGTTTTTACGTCAAAAAATAAAGCCGTGGATCGGCTAGTGTCCTATGGCATAACGTGCAATGCTAACATAATCAAAATAGTGCAAAAAACATAAGAAATTAGAAGAGATCATCAGGCACATGAAAAGGTGTTCCTATCCTTCAAACAAAGATGAACCAAAATATATCTTCATAAATTGTCATAATCATTATACATTGCTATTTCATGGGATATATAGCAGAAGGATACCCATTTAGTTCAAGGAACCCACAAAGGAAAGAGGTATGTACAATGTTCAAAAAAAGTCAAATGAAACTGAGCTACCGTTTGGTGTGTAGTAGAGTAGACAATAAGACTTAGATGTCAAGACGGATACTTCCAGGGCACAAATTATTGTAAGTATCTAGATTCCAATGTCTACATTCAAAGAGTCCTGGCCACACATGTACATGATAAACTGGATACATATCATATTCTATACGTGTATGTTCAGGCTAGATTACATATATATTTACATATTTACACATCTATGGTAGTCTGTCATCAACTGCAGGGGGGGAAAAAAGAAATTTTCTCAGTTGACATTGTTGTCAAGATCAGTGTTCAAATTCACGAAACAGAAATTCATAGATCAAGATCATAGACATATGCATCAAGGACATGCTCAAGGAACATATTTGAAAAAGTATATTTGGCGGTCTTGCAGTGTTAAAGTTGCTGTAACCCTCAGGGAATGTACACTTTCTAGTTGGATTGACATATTAGTGCATCAAACTTCCTAGGGGGAAAGAGATCTACTCTTCCTGTGATATTACCTTCCCAGATGATATGCTAATTCCTCCCCGCTATTGAGCCCACCAGGTTGTTTCGTTGAAAGATCTACAATATATCTGGACTCAAGTCTACGGAGTCTCCTTAGCCTATCACCTCCTCTTACATTGGGTGGGACGATGTCCAATCCAAAGAATCGAAGTTGTTTGCGATCTTTACTATGCTCCTCCGCAAAATGCCGGGCGACCGGATACGAGGTGTCTACTTTCTCGATCGCCCGTTGGTGCTCCAGGATCCTCAGCTTGAGTTCCTTGATAGTACTGCCTATGTAGCGTAAGCCACACGGGCAGACTAAACAATAGACCGCAAACTGGGAGCTGCATGTAATGAAGTGCTTGATCGGCACCTTTTTACCGGTATCAGGTATATCAAATGATAGCACCCGTTTGCTCCCACTGCAGGCCTTGCAGTGGCCGCAGGGGAAGAAGCCCGCCATCTGCTTCAAGGAATTAGTTTTAGGTGGTAGTTTAGCTAGGTGACTTGAGACAAGCATATCACTGAGCGACCTTGCTCTGCTAAAGGTGATTAAAGGGTAAGCAGGTAGGTCGTCTGCAATGACACTGTCTGTTTTCAAAATGTTCCAGTTTTTTTTTAGCATGTCTTTCAGATCCCCTGCTCCTTTTGAATAGGGAGTAATGAGTCTGAATTTGCCCTCAGTCTTGTTCGAGTTTCTGTTCCTTCCAACTACAGGATTCTCAGTTGCCAAGAGTTGAGATCTTTGCATCTTCCTTACTTTTTTTAGGGTGTTTGTTAGTAAGGTGGTGCCATATCCCCTCATGGAAAATCTATTGATGCATTCTGAAGCGGCCGCCTCAAAATCGGAGTCCTTTGAGCAGTTCCTACGGATCCTTAGCAGCTCTCCGTAGGGAATGCTGTTCTTTAACTGGGTGGGATGGCTACTGCTGGCAAAGAGTGTTGAATTGCCAGCAGTTTCCTTTCTGTGCAAGGTGGTATGCATCTGGTTATCTTCAATGTACAACCTCAGGTCTAGGTACTCCGCTTTCACCGGACTAACCGAACCCGAAAAGTGCAGATTGAGATCGTTGTTATTAAGAATTTTAATAAATTCTTCTGCTGAATCCATTCCTCCATCCCAAACAATAAACAAATCGCCGATATAACGATACCAGCATTTAACCTGCCCTGTCTCTGTTCCTGCCGTGCAGCTCCTGAGTACCTGCTCCTCCCACCAGCCAACGAAGAGGTTCGCATAGCTGGGAGCGAAGCAGGTACCCATCGCCGTTCCTGATGTTTGTATATACATCTGGTCCTCAAAGAGGAAAATATTATTGGTCAGGCAGAACTCTATGAACTCCAAAATCATTTCATTATGACATGCATACTTCAATTGACGTTGACCCAGAGCATGCTTAATGGCTTCGAGACCCTGCCTATGGTCTATACGGGTGTGGAGACTGGTAATATCTAAAACCATCAGCAGGTATCCAGGATCCCATGGTAATTCTTGGATCTTAGTCAAAAAGTCTTTCATGTCCCTTATGTAAGATTTCAACTTGATTACTAAGGGAAACAAGATGTTGTCAATGAATTGTGACCTGCTCTTGGTCAAACTACCAATGGATGATATTATTGGGCGTCCGGGAGGGTTTTCCATGTCTTTGTGAAGTTTGGGGAGATGATAAAAAGTTGGTAACATGGAGGTGTGATTTCTAAGAAAAAGATTTTTGTCCTTTCTGAGCATGTTATGATTATACCATTTTTGCACTAGAGCATCGTATCTAATTATGCTCGTTTGGTACACAGTATTTGTGCATTTCTTGTAGAAATTGTTATCCGCAAGTTGCCTCAAGGCTTCGGTCCGGTATAGGTCTCGACTCATAAGAACCACGTTGCCCCACTTGTCAGAGGGCTTGATCACTGTAGATTCGTCACTCATCAGGCCCTTCAAAGCTTGGCGTTGATACTCAGTGATGTTATTAGTTGAAATTGACGGTTGTGATTTTCTGTATGCGGTCAGGTCTCTTTTCATTGCCTCCGTGAAGACGTCAATTGCATCCGAGGGTGTTTGAGGTATGAAAGTCGATGCGGGCTTGAATACACTCTCCTCCCTCTCTTGCTCGACCCCTTGGAGGATCGCCTGTTGTGCAATAGACAGGTTCTCTTGTTGTTGATCTGAGTCCTGCTCCAGTCGTAGATCCTCTAATGCTCGATAGCTGGCAAATCTTTGGCACTAAGTATGTCCATTTCATTCATTTTAGGGCCCTTCTTGGTGTTCCTCAAGTGTGGGCGCATCTTAAAATGTTTGTGAAGCTTCAGCTTCCTAGTGAATCGAAATAAGTCGATCCTAGTTTGTGTATATTCGAGGTCATTTGAGGGGCAAAACGTGAGACCCAGACTTAGGACTTCCAATTCAGCTTCCGTCAATTGTTTGTTTGTTAGGTTCACTACAGTTAGGCTGGTTTGATCGATGTTTTCTTGTGGATTCACAGTTTTTACTTTTTGTTTGTCTGGCGGCTCGTCCATCGGGAGGTTCTTGCATTTCCTCTGCCTGCTTTTCCCGCCGCCGGCCCTCCTCGTCCTCCTCCTCTGGTTGATGTTGCTGTTGCAGTGGCATCTGCATCCGCATTTGCGTCCACATCGGGCGGTTTGTTTTTTCCGCCCCTTAGCCAAGTGCTCTTGATGACTTCGTATTCCTCCTGAAAAGGAGTCTTCTCGGCTAGGGCTCCTTGTACGTTTCGCCGCACGTCTTGTGAATCCAACTCGTTCTGCCTCCGTTGTTCGTCCCCTGACTCGTTCTCAGTCAGGTCTGATTCTGATGTGGCAGGTTCGGTTTCCGGCATACTGCTTGCCGTCGCTGTCATTGTTCTCTTCTGGAGAGCTTTACGGGGGCATCGAACTTTTTAGCATACGTTAAGACGTGCCCAGTCGCGTAGTCGTTTGCGTCGCGCTCGTACTTTTCTTGTTTGCACATTCTGATTTTTTGTTCGTACTTTGCCAATCTCACTTTCATCTGCTCTCTGTACTGAGATATTGTTGTTTTAATCCCCGTATCCGTTTCCTTTTCCAGCTCCTCATTGATAGTGTCAATTTCTTCTAACACTTTCCCCCTATCGCTCCAGGCATATTTTACTAGAATCTTCAATGTGCCTTCGCAATAGGACGCTGTATGATCGAACCAGTCATTCAGCAGTTGAGGGTCCGGATGTTCATATGAGGGTACTGTGTGAACCCTCAGCCCCCTCGGCACTCTCTTCTCCTCGATATAGTTTGTGAGGCTCGTAGCCTCCCACCACTTGCGCACTTCGCGCTTGTGCAGTTTCTCCAGCTTAGTGAATGTGTCCTTTAATTTACGATCCTGTGTTGATTCGGCGGGTGTTGTTGTTTTATCCGCCGCTTGTGCTAAAACCCCTTTGCGTTTGAACATGTCCTTTGCCGCATTCATGCGCTCTGTGTCCGAAAACATTCTTTCGTCTTTTGCAATTGTAGATGGGTCTGATAACAGGGGGTGTTGCTCGAAGTGTTGCTAAGCAACCCCAGTGCTTGTTCCCTCCCGTCTGGCTCCCCTCGGTACTGCTGGCGTTCTGCTGATCAATGCTGCTACACGCTTAGCATTATGCGTGAAAAACGGGAAAAAGCAAGGAAATTTGCTCACCGGCGGGTTCGTCAGTCCTCAGGAGCTCCGGAGCAAACCCAGCCCTGTCCTTCCACGGTGCCCCTGCCGGTCCTGTTGTAGTCTGTACGTTATTGTCCCACAGCTACAGCGGTGCACAGCACAACTTCCTCCTTGGAAAACGCTCACCTCCCACGGCAAGCTGTGCACTCATGAACGGGTGCTGCTGGTGGTTCGCGGGAAAACCGCTTCACATTATCGCTCGAACTCTCCTTCACTTTGCACAAGGAAGAGGCAGCACTCGCAGACCAAGGTTGAACCAGAGTTTCAATCAGAGGGAAACTCAAAAGCACAGACGCGTTTCGGCGTGAGCCTTCGTCAGTGTGTCATTCATCAATATCATGCGTCCAGCGATCGCACACTCTCCCCCCCACCTTCACTGCCTGTGTCAGCGCCCCCACCGAGCTCCACTTAGCTGAGGCCGCAGGACTCTTTCAGGCGCAGTCCACCTTCTCGACGCAGTTTGGCAGTCAAATCCACCAGTGGAGAGCGCAGGCAGTCAAGAGGCACTGCAGTCCGTGCGCTCAGCATGCCTCTGCCATTATGTGTCGCGGTCAGCTGCCAGACACAGCTCTCGGATCCCTCCATGTACAGACAGCCCAAACAGACGCCGTGCAAGACGATCCCCACTAGGAATGAAGCCAACAGGCAATGGAAAGGCAGGATTATGCAGGATTGCTGTTGGTGGCGGGCAGAGCAGCACTACAGTGCTGCCATCTTGCCGATAGCCAAGCCACCCCCCCACAGTTACACACCTTCCATCCCACTACACACACATTCACTCTCTCATACAAATACTCTCTTAACTAATTAAAAACTAATATAGAGTTTCACATACCTAGTAAACAACTTATGCAGTAGTTTACACAACAAGACACAGAGTGAACAAATATTCACACAGTTAAATCACTATCCCATATATTTAGTGAGACAATTTAAATTACTCATTTACACAGTCAATCACGGTAGTATTAAATACTCCATCCAGACACTTCTACATCCACTCAGTCTTCAATGCATCCTCCTATATATATAATAATTATATTAATACCCAACCATACCAAATTCACTGGATGTTGTCATCAGTGATGTCCTCAGTAATGTCATTTGAGATATCAGTGAAGTCATCAGTGATGTCACTGACCATGTCATGAATGATGTAATATGTGACATCATCAGCAGTGGATTGCGGGCGCGTGAGTTATACTTAGTACAACTAACTATAACGGAGGAATTTCAATGGTTTTGTACGAGTGAAATGTCCAGCTAACTATAACACTCCTGAAACCCATGGTTTTCTCAGTGAATTTCTAAGGTTTTTTAAATGATAATTCCTAACCTGAAACCTATGGTTTTTTCAGTGAATATGTATATATATATATACATAACAACCGAGAACCGTGATCAAGTTAGTGGGGAGCTAACGAAACGCGTTGGTTTTGTGCTGTGAATAATGCTGCAGAGGATTTAAGAATAAATTAAGTTGTCTCACACAAACCGAGTGACTGGAGTGGCGGCTTCTTTTGTTTGACCGGTGGATCTGGTATTCCTTGGTAAACGCAGTTTGGATACATAGCGGTTTGCTTCCACCGCATGAAGCCACGCACCTGCAAGCAGCGCCGAACGCGGAAGGAGACTTGAACCAACCCAGGTTTAATATATATATATATATATATATATATATTACCTACTGGCGGTCGCCAGTAGATATATATAGTTAGGATTTTTTTGAATAAGGATTTCTGAAAATTCTATGTTGAATAACTTTGGCGTTGATGGACGGACTTGGCTGAAATTTTCAGGAAAATGGCACATTTTGTTTCTGAGCGTCCCCTGGGGGCCGAGAAAAAAGGGGGGTCCCAAAACGTGTTTTTAACATTGAGTTTTCCATAGGGCGGTTGGACTCACTTTTAGCCCGGCTGAATGGATTTCTATGAAACTTGGCAAAATTGTAGAGATTGTTTGCCCGATGTGCCTTTGCTAGGTCTCAAGATATGTGCTCCAGCGGATTTTGAGAAATTAACGTTAAAAAAAATATACATATCTGTGACAGCGTCCCGGTTAGCGCCCCGGTTCATGTACCAGACGCGTAACGGAACTTCGCGAGGAGAAGCGGATTGGCTCTCCGGTGACTGTCAACATTCTAAACAGTCCGGAGCGGCCGCCATCTTGTCTCTCTGTAGGATCGAGAGACAAGAGGTGGAAATAAACGAAGGGGGAAATGAATGAAAGGGGGCAAGGTAGACCCCTCCTGATCCCATAGGATTGATGTGGGGGCTATTAAAGGGCCCCGCGGGGCAAAAAAATTATTTTAAAAAATCGATTTTTCGCGGTGGAAGCGCTACCCGGTACGTGAACCGGGTAGCTCACCGGTAACTTAACGGGAGTCCGCCATCTTGTGTTTCGGACAAATTTAGTCACAAGACGGAGGATAAACAATGTTGGGAATGGGTATAAGGGGGCACGGGAGACATATCCTTACCCCCTAGGTTTTCTGAGGGTGGTAGAGGAGGCCCATATATGTAAAAAAAAAACAGCCTTTTTTTTCAAATTTTTTGCACCTTTAGCGCCCGGTCCGCGCACCGGGTAGCGTTCCGGAAAGCGTAACAAGGGGAAAACCAAGGGAAACAGTAAAATAATATTGGTGGGTTATCCTGGAGGTGACGCACCTCAGCAACGCTATAATTGATTGGATGCCACCTCTGCATGTGGCGGTGCATAGTATAGTTTCCAAAACTATACTTTTTGTCTGTGCCTCAGGACAGAACTGCATCGCAATGAGGCATGTCACCAGCCGGGCATTGACCTTTTTTTGCCCTCAAGGGTAAGAAAAAAATTGCCATATAAAATGGTCTAAGCGGTGGGATTGCCGGGGCTCTTCACGCAAGAACTGCCTCGGCTCTACCTCCTCTTCCTCTACTTCTTCCTCTTCCTCTGGGTTTGGAAGGAACTTTGCAGGTGGTCCTTCATTCCAAGGTGGTTGTGGTGGTGGTGGGGGTCCACCAGCTGCAGCTACTACAGATGCCATGACTGAACAAGCAGAAACAGGTCTTCCTCTCACAAAGATGAAAGTCAGAGTGAGGAAAAAAGGTGGGGGCTTTCATCATTTGGGAAAAAACAATGTTCTAAACCAATGAAAAGTGTTATTTTCAGGTCACATGACCTGTTACGCTTACGTTACGCGTCCCACTCCGCGCCAGGAGCGCTTCCGGGGTGCTGCGCTTCGCCCCTCGGGTCGCGCTCCGGAGCGCTTCCGTGTGCGCTAACGCGGCGCATCATAAGACGCATTACGCGGCAACGCGATACGTCACACTTACGTGACGCGTCACGATGTTGTTTTCAAATGCGGCAGTTGCGCTAACGGAATGTTTCCCGGTGCGCGGATCAGGTCGCGGCACCAAATTGACCTAACGAGAAGCTACCCGGTGCGCGGCCCGGTAGCGAAAAAAAAATAAAATTATATACATAAAAAAATTATATTAAATACATAAAAAATATATTTTTTCTTTAAAAGAAGAATACATTTTACAGCTTTTGATATTTGCAATTAAAAAACCATTGAAATTCACTGAAAAAACCATAGGTTATAGACCATCTATAGTTAGGAATTAGCATTTACAAAACCTTGAAAATTCACTGAAAAAACTATAGGTTATAGACCATATATAGTTAGGAATTAGCATTTACAAAACCTTATTTTACTCACACAAAACCATTGAAATTCGCATATAGAGTTAGTTGCACTAACTATATATCGCGCACCCGCAATCCACTGCTGATGATGTCACATATTACATCATTCATGACATGGTCAGTGACATCACTGATGACATCACTGATGACATCTCAAATGACATCACTGATGACATAACTGATGACATCTCAAATGACATCACTGATGACATCACTGATGACATCTCATTTGACATTACTGATCACATCACTGATGATATCATTCATGTGATAATACGATGAACCTCTTCAGACTCTAATATAACCTTAGATACAATCAGTGTAAATAGACACTCACAGCCTGTCACTCATCCATGGAGTTACTCACACACCTAGTCAGTCATGCAAAGAATCAATGACACCTCCATTTCCTCAACTATACAGTTATACACACCTTACTTATTCAAACATATACTTAACCATATTTACTCTCTTATACAATCCCTGATACAAGTTCACAATGATCCATACAGCCACTCACACATTCACTGGCTCTTATGCACAGTTATTTATATATGTCAACTCTCACATGTACTGTGTTTTACATATGTCCTTACTTTGACATGTAGCACTGAGATATCCATTCACTCACCAATACACTCATGCACACAGTCAACCGCCCATACAGCTGTTTCCACATGCACTTTTGAACCCATACATCTAGTGAATCAACTGCTCACACATCTATGCACAGAGTCATACACCTCCCAGCCACCCACACACACACTCAGTCTCCCATACAAATACTTGGGCAACCAATCAATAACCCATATAGTTACTCATATAGCTACTGATCAAGACATTCAGCAGTTTACAGAACAACAGACATAATGATGCACAAATTAAGACAGTTTAGTCACTAACCCATGCACTCAGTGAGACACATTTAATCACTCACTCATACAGTCAGTCATGCACCTACTAAATGCTTCATCCAGACACTTATACATCCACTCATTCTTCAATATGTAAGACATATTTTAACTTTACAGAAACATACAGTCACTGGATGTTGTCATCAGTGATGTCATCAGTGATGTCATTTGAGATGTCATCAGTGATGTCATCAGTGATGTCACTGACCATGTCATGAATGATGTAATATGTGACATCATCAGCAGTGGATTGCAGGTGCACGATATATAGTTAGTGCAACTAACTATATATGCGAATTTCAATGGTTTTGTGTGAGTAAAATAAGGTTTCGTAAATGCTAATTCCTAACTATATATGGTCTATAACCTATAGTTTTTTCAGTGAATATATATATATATATATATATATATATATATATATATATATATATATATATATATATATATTACCTACTGGCGGTCGCCAGTAGGTATATATAGTTAGGATTTTTTCTCTATGGGATTTTTGAAAATTCTATGTCTAATAACTTTGGCGTTTGTGGACGGAATTGGCTGAAATTTTCAGGAAAATGGAACATTTTGTTTCTGAGCAGCCCCTTACAATTTGGGGGGGGGTTTAATCAAGGGGGGCTGAGAAAAAAAGGGGGTCCCAAAACGCGTTTTTCCCATGTTAATTTCCATAGGGCCGTTGGCCTCACTTTTAGCTCGAACGGCTGAATGGATTTGCACGAAACTTGGCAAAATTGTAGGGACTGTTAGCCCGATGTGCCTTTGCTAGGTCTCAATATATGTGCTCCAGTGGATTTTGAGTAATTTAGGTTCAAAAAAGATATATATCTGGGCGGAGCCTAACCACACATCTGATCTGATTGGCTGTCAGCACTTCATCCAAGAAGTGTTGGCAGCCATCTTGGGACCAATATACATGATAGCACCTCATTAAAAAGCATTGTAGTTAATAGAGGGTTTTAGGACTTTAGTTACATTATAAATCATTTGTTGATGGTACCATACTCGTTTTAGGAATTGTGGTGGGTTCTAAGGTGATTTTACCATGTGAAAAAACCTTCTGCTGTGATATCATGAATATTGTTTGAAAGAAAACTAATATCTCATGATTTTCCCACAGTGGTTTGGAAGGGGATCTATAAGCTAAACTGAAAGCATATTTTCTGTAAATTCACATTATCTTTCTCAGTCATGTGAAAATGAAGTCTGACATTCTCAGTAAAACATGTACATCCAACAAGGACAGAGACTGTCAGTTGATTCCTTTGTGTTCTACTGCAGCCTCCTAGAGTGTTCTAAAGAACAACTAGAGCGCTAACAGTCCTACTTATTACAAAGGTATGGCACACCTGAAGCCATCTTGATTGGAATAAAGTGGTAACTCTTAAAACATTTAATTTAAAAAGAAACAACATGAGGGGGTATATTTTGCCATAGAAAGTATGATTAGTGCTGCAGAATGAAAAATTAGTGCACATTTTGAGTGACTTCTCAAATCCTTTTCTATTTCATTAAAACATTCTGACATGCAGTCTCCCAAAATGGCCACCAGAGACAAAAGAGCCCAAATGTAGCCCAAATATCACCCAGATGTAGCCCAAGTATAGCCCAATGACAGAATGTCCCAGAGTGTTCTAAAGAACAACTAGAGCGCTAACAGTCCTACTTATTACAAAGGTATGGCACACCTGAATCCATCTTGATTGGAATAAAGTGGTAACTCTTAAAACATTTAATTTAAAAAGAAACATGAGGGGGTATATTTTGCCATAGAAAGTATGATTAGTGCTGCAGAATGAAAAATTAGGGCACATTTTGAGTGACTTTTCAAATCCTCTTCTATTTCATTAAAAAATTCTGACATGCAGTCTCCCAAAATGGCCACCAGAGACAAAAGAGCCCAAATGTAGCCCAAATATCACCCAGATGTAGCCCAAGTATAGCCCAATGACAGAATGTCCCAGAGTGTTCTAAAGAACAACTAGAGCGCTAACAGTCCTACTTATTACAAAGGTATGGCACACCTGAAGCCATCTTGATTGGAATAAAGTGGTAACTCTTAAAACATTTAATTTAAAAAGGAACAAAATGAGGGGGTATATTTTGCCATATGAATTATGATTAGTGATGCAGAAAGAAAAATTAGGGCACATTTTGAGTGACTTCTCAAACCCTCTTCAATTTCATTAAAAAATTCTGACATACAGTCTCCCAAGATGGCCACCAGAGACAAAAGAGCCTAAATGTAGCCCAAATATCACCCAGATGTACCCCAAGTATAGCCCAATGACATAATGTCCCAGAGTGTTCTAAAGAACAACTAGAGCGCTAACAGTCTTACTTATGACAAAAGTATGGCACACCAGAAGCCATCTTGATTGGAATGAAGTGGTAAGTCTGAAAACACTCAATTTAAAAAGGAACAACATGAGGGGGTTAATTTTGCCATAGAAAGTATGATTAGTGCTTCAGAAAGAAAAATTAGGGATCATTTTGAGTGACTTCTCAAATCCTCTTCTATTTCATTAAAAAAATTCTGACATGCAGACTGAAACATGCACTTTGAACACCAGCTGCAGACGTCCCTGGTGAGCAGTAGCTTTACTACAGTGATCTAATGTGCAACTAGAGTGCTAACATTCAGAATGTATGGCAAATGTGTGACACATCTGAATGCCTTCTTGATGGAACCAAAGTAAACAAGCATTGAAAATGCAATAGATCTCGCCCTCGTTTAAGTTAAAGCCATTCTGTTTGTAATGAGGTGGCTTTTTAGCTTTGCTTTTATTAGTGTTTTTTCAACTTTCATGCAAATAACATGCATCTGTATGCATATAAGTATATGTATGCATGCATTTATGTTTGTATTTATATAGATATACAGATGATATATGTTTATATATGTATGTATATATATATATATTCACTGAAAAAACCATAGGTTATAGACCATATATAGTTAGGAATTAGCATTTACAAAACCTTGAAAATTCACTGAAAAAACCATAGGTTATAGACCATATATAGTTAGGAATTAGCGTTTACAAAACCTTGAAAATTCACTGAAAAAACCATAGGTTATAGACCATATATAGTTAGGAATTTGCATTTACAAAACCTTATTTTACTCACACAAAACCATTGAAATTCCATATATAGTTAGTTGCACTAACTATATATCGCGCACCCGCAATCCACTGCTGATGATGTCACATATTACATCATTCATGACATGGTCAGTGACATCACTGATGACATCTCAAATGACATCACTGATGACATCACTGATGACAACATCCAGTGACTGTATGTTTCTGTAAAGTTAAAATATGTCTTACATATTGAAGAATGAGTGGATGTATAAGTGTCTGGATGAAGGATTTAGTAGGTGCATGACTGACTGTATGAGTGAGTGATTAAATCTGTCTCACTGAGTGCATGGGTTAGTGACTAAACTGTCTTAATTTGTGCATCATTATGTCTGTTGTTCTGTAAACTGTTGCATGTGTTGATAAGTAGCTATATGAGTAACTATATGGGTTATTGATTGGTTGCCCAAGTATTTGTATGGGAGACTGAGTGTGTGTGTGGGTGGCTGGGAGGTGTATGACTCTGTGCATAGATGTGTGAGCAGTTGATTCACTAGATGTATGGTTTCAAAAGTGCATGTGGAAACAGCTGTATGGGCGGTTGACTGTGTGCATGAGTGTATTGGTGAGTGAATGGATATCTCAGTGCTACATGTCAAAGTAAGTACACAGTACATGTGAGAGTTGACATATATAAATAACTGTGCATAAGAGCCAGTGAATGTGTGAGTGGCTGTATGGATCATTGTGAACTTGTATCAGGGATTGTATAAGAGAGTAAATATGTGTTAGTATATGTTTGAATAAGTAAAGTTTGTATAACTGTATAGTTGAGGAAATGGAGGTGTGATTGATTCTTTGCATGACTGACTAGGTGTGTGAGTAACTCCATGGATGAGTGACAGTCTGTGAGTGTCTGTTTACACTGATTGTATCTAAGGTTATATTAGAGTCTGAAGAGGTTCATCGTATTATCACATGAATGATATCATCAGTGATGTGATCAGTAATGTCAAATGAGATGTCATCAGTGATGTCATCAGTGATGTCATTTGAGATGTCATCAGTGATGTCATCAGTGATGTCATTTGAGATGTCATCAGTGATGTCATTTGAGATGTCATCAGTGATGTCATCAGTGATGTCACTGACCATGTCATGAATGATGTAATATGTGACATCATCAGCAGTGGATTGCGGGTGCGCAATATATAGTTAGTGCAACTAACTATATATGGAATTTCAATGGTTTTGTGTGAGTAAAATAAGGTTTTGTAAATGCAAATTCCTAACTATATATGGTCTATAACCTATGGTTTTTTCAGTGAATTTTCAAGGTTTTGTAAATGCTAATTCCTAACTATATATGGTCTATAACCTATGGTTTTTTCAGTGAATATATATATGTATGTCATCAGTGATGTAAAATGAGTTGTCATCAGTGATGTCACTGACCATGTCATGAGTGATGTAATATGTGACATCAAGTTATAGTTAGCTCAGCTAACTTTAACAGCTGAATTTCTCTGGTTTTGTATGAGTGATCTGTCAGCCTCTCTATAACGTCCCTGAAACCTTTGTTTTTTTCAGTGTGTGTGGGTGTATGTATATATATATATATATATTTATATATATATATATATATATATATATATATATATATATATATATATATATATATATATATATATATATATATATATATATATATATATATATATGTGTGCAGTATCCTCACCTTCAAGAATCAATCAATCAATCAATCATGCATTTGTAAAGCGCACTACTCATCCGTGTGGGTCTGAACGCCCTTGGGGGATGGGCGGGGGTGCTGCTGCTGTTCGAACAGCCAGGTCTTGAGAAGTCTCTTGAAGGTCAGCAGGTCCTGGGTCTGCCGCAGGTGGATGGGGAGGGTGTTCCAAGTCTTGGTGCTGAGGTGGGAAAACGATCCGCCGCTGGCGGTCGCTCTTCGGATGCGGGGGGTGGTGGCGAGGGCGAGGTCAGTGGAGCGGAGCTGGCGGTTCGAGGTGTAGAAGATGAGTCGTTGAGGTATGCTGGTCCGGTGTTGTCGAGTGCTTTGGGAGAGTGGGTGAGGAGCTTGAAAGTGATCCTCTTGTTGATGGGGAGCCAGTGCAGGTCTATGAGGTGGGATGTGATGTGGCTGTGGCGGGGGATGTGGCTGTGGCAGGGGATGTCAAGGAACAAACGAGAGTGGACTCAGTTTCAGTGCTATTCTTTGTAGTTTATTTATGCCAAAAACTTCTCTGCCATATATATAGATGACAACAACCCCCAATACCTCCGATAATATGCAATAGAGTCTATACCATTGACAAAGAGAGGAGGGGATAGAGAAGCATGGCTCAGGCAAACGGAAACAAGTTATATATTAGAGTTCGCCTCAAAGTGGCCTGGGGGTCTGAATGTGACAGAGGATCTTCATACATTCCTGTGATGACATTTTGGGGATGTATTTTAGCTCGTGAAATGCCCAATTACCCATGCCTTTATCTGTATATCTATCATGTTTTAAGAAAAATCAATGTTATATATAGATCAGCTGAGCCACAAAAAAAGTAAATGATAATCTGTTGTTGGTGAAAAGGTGAATGAGTATAATGTGAACCTTCTTTATTAATATGCCTCGTAAATATTGTTTTTTATGGTTGGTTTTAAGACATTTGGGTAGGTTTTATCTGTGTTTTTTATCAATTGTTTTAAGCATTTCACGGGGTGCTTATTTATATGTAGGCTTTTTTACATATGTCTAGCGACTTTGCACATTCTGCTACGTACTCATGTTTGCCTATTTGCACAACCAAATGATATTTAAGAACTGCTTACTCAAAATATTGAATCTTTATTACTCTGTTATTTGTGCTCTGAAGGCACTAGCCACTTTATTCTAAAGTACTCGGGCACCTGTCACTTTTATTCATAGTACTGTATAACAATAGCACATCAGTGATGTCATCAGTGATGTCATTTGAGATGTCATCAGTGATGTCATGAGTGATGTCACTGACAATGTCATGTGTGATGTAATATGTGATGTCATCAGAAGTGCATTGCGGGCGCGCGAGGTATAGTTAGCTGAACTAACTATAACGGGGGAATTTCAATGGTTTTATATAAGTGAAATGTCCAGCTAACTATAACATGTGTCTAACCTATGGTTTTTTCAGTGAATTTCAAAGGTTTTGTAAATGCTACTCCTACTTCCGTGGAGAGGTGTGGCTCACTGGTTAGAGGCGGCAGACCCGAGTGCAGAGAACGGCCCGGGACCAGGGTTCGATTCCCGACGCGGCAGGGTCTTGGACCAGGATCAGCGGACTGATAATTCTCGCATCGGTGCCTACTCCGACCAGGGAGCACACTCGGCAACTCTGGGCATTAGCTTGCCTCATCTCCACAACGGCCCCACACAAACGCCGGGGATGCCTGGTTTCACCTTGGAGACCCCCAGGAGGGACTATCTCACAGGGAAAGCCAGGACGGGTTCCCCAGCGGTCTATAGCGCTACGAGGCCTCCGGGTAGCAGTGCGCTTTACAAGACACAACAATTTACAATTTACAATTTACAATTTACAATTTACAATTACAATTTACAATTTACAATTTAATTATAACGTGTGTAAAACCTATGGTTTTTTCAGTGAATTTCAAAGGTTTTTTAAATGCTAATTCCTAACCATAACATGTGTTAAACCTATGGTTTTTTCAGTTAATTTGCAAGTTTTTTTTAAATGCTAATTCCTAACTATACCGTGTGTGAAACCTATGTTTTTTATAGTGAATTTGCAAGGTTTTTTAAATGCTAACCCCTAAATAAAATATGTGTGTAAATCTTTCTTTTTTTAATGAATATAAATACAACATGAAAACACTGAAAGTAGTTTTTTTCTCCTTTCTTTACTGCCCTTCCCATAGTTTGTATTCCCCTTAACTCACTCGCCTACCTATAGTCCCCTTCTTTCACTCTCTTCAACTCCTCTTTTGTCACTCACCATACTCCCCTTTTCAAACTCTTTCTCTTAGTTCCTTCCTTCCCTTCAGTCAGTCATTTCAATCACTCATTTATGCACTACGCTTTCATTCAAAAAAATGAACGACACAGTGTATTAGGAATATAACTTTTTTTAGAGAATTGAATGAGTTCTGAAAATAACTTTTTGTTTTCTTTTGTTGTTTTACATTTTTTTTAGCTGTTTTTAAAGTTTCATATTTTTTTGGGGTTTTTTGCAAAAAAATTCAGGAACTGCAACTTGGAAACTGTTCAACACGAACAAAATAAATGACAAATATAAAAAAAATTATCTCCTTTCGGAGCATTTATGATTCTGAATCTTGCGTTCAATTAGATTCAGGCTCCGTTCACCAAAAACAATAACATCAAAACATTTGTTGCATCGCATATGCACATTCACCACGCGCACGTCGCTTGAAAATGGCGTTTTGCCCGATTTACATAAAACTTTCAAAAAAAGAAGGCAAGGTAGACACTCCCTGACTCCCTAAACCTTCTCAGAGGGTCCCTAAAGAACTCCGAAGGGAAAATAAACTTTATTTAAAAAAGAAAATTGCGAGGTGCGCGACTGGGTGCGCGCACCCCATAAATGTTTTTTTTTAAAAAAAGTTTTTTTTGCCCGTCGGAGTTGTTTAGGGACCCCCTGAGAAGCTCTAGGGGGTCAGGGAGTGTCTACCTTGCCTCCTTTTCACGTTTTGAAACTTTGATGTAAATCGGGCAAAACGCCATTTTTCAGTCACTCAGCCACTTTTAGCAGGTGTTCCTGTGCAGGAACGCCCCCCCCCTGCACCAGAACGCCTCCTTAAGGCGCAGGGCTTTACAACGTGACACATCTCCCAGATGCGTCACGTAAATAGCCCGCACCATGGCGCATCTTTTGCACCGCTGCTGCATCACAAAAGTGACACAACGGCGGCGTAAAGGGCTTGTAAATTTGCCCCAAGATGTCTAAAGATAGGGTACTGAGTTAAGGGAAATTAAAAATTATCAGAAGAGCTGTATGGAAAAGAAAGTAAAGGTGAAGGAGTCACAGTAGGGGAGTGAGGATGGACATATGGAAGGAGTGTAAGGGACAAAGAGAGATACATAGAGTAGGGTTAGGGGAGTGAAGGTAAAAGAAATGGAAAGATTATGAAGGAAGGGGATTTGAGAATGACAAAAGGGAGGTAAGTGAAAGTGAGAAGTGTGAAATAAGTGATTAAAAAATTGAGTAAGGGAATGAAGGAACTTATGAAAGTGTAGAGAGGGAATGGAACAAAGAGACAGATTTATATTACCCAACACATCTCTGCAAAATAGCAGAGATACGCCAGGAAAGATGCGACACACAAGTTAATCCTTGCATCACTCTTGATGCACCGCATTTGCAATGCGGTGCATCATGGCGCAGGAATAAACAGATGCGTGTTACATCTAGGTCTGAAAGTTGGCACAGAGTTGAAATTGTGTTCCATGCAGAACGCAACTCCAGCACTTTTCAAACTTGCTCTATCTGTAACATGGTACGTCAACCTTTACAGTTGCTCCAATAGGTGCCATGTTTTGACACATCAGCGTTGGTGAAGTGACTCAGTGAAATGTTGTAGATTTCACTGAATCAATTTTCAAGGGGGTTCTTGTGACGGAATGCCCAGTCCTGCGTGGAAATGCCAACATGAAACTTGACACTGGTTTCATGTGCTGCAAGGTTTTAGAACGTGATGCATCTCCCTGCGCTATGGCACTTCTTTTGCGCTGCCAGTGCGTAAGAAAAGTGACGCACAGACGGTATGAAAGAGGTCAATGGGCTTCTAAATCTGCCCCTGAGGAATTAAAGTACGTAAGGGACAGAGAGAGAAAAAGGTAGTTAGACAAGGTGAGTGAGGCTGAAAAAACAGTATTAATAATGACAGAAAGACTGTTATGAAAAAAGATGGGAAATAATGAGATTAAGTAAAGGAAATTAAAGGAAAGTGAAAAGTGTTAAGGAAGATGAATAAGAGATAGATTTAACAATGACCAAGAGAGAAAGAGAAGTAAGAGAGTGATGAAAAAGTATTTTTGTTTGTCATACTTACCTTAGAAATAGTAACAAACTAATAGTACATTTCTTTTAAAAACATACTATCTGTGGAAGAAAAAAAATAGAGATATAATCTACATTTCATAAAACAAAAGAAAGTAGGAGTACAGGAAGTAGAAAGCGAAAGAAAGGAAGAGCGTGGGAAAGAGAGAGAGAGACAGAATGTGTAGTGTATAAAACAATGACTAAGATGACTGAGTGAAGGAGAGGAAGGCACTGAAAGAATGACTGTGGAAAGGAAAGTATGGTAAGGGAGGAAAGGAGAATATGATGAGTGATGGAAGGCGACAGAAACAGTGTTTAAAACAAAGGGACTAAGAGTAGGGGAGTGAGTTAAGAAGAATAAAAAAAATGAAGGGAAGGACACTAAGAGAAACAGAGTGAGGAAGGGTGAGTGAGAGAAGGTGAACAGGGCAGAGACAGGGAAGGAGTGTAATGGACGAATAAAGAGAAATAGAGAAGGCTAAGGGGACTGAAGTATGGATTGAAGTATGGGGAATTAGGATAAGTGATGGAAGCGGAGTAAGGAAACAAGGATTAACGTAGGGTAAGTGAAGGGCATTGAGGTTGAGGAAACAGGGGTGATAGAGAGTGGATAAAGGTGAGTGAGCATGAGACAACGAGAGTGAGAAAGTGAAGAGATAGAGGGAGTGAAGGAAAAAGTGACAGAAGAGGTCTCAGGGAAGGAGCAAAGAAAGGTAAATGATGAAATGTGGATGAGTTAAAGGGAGTGAGCGTGAGAGAAGGGGACTGACAAAGAAAGGGGATGAAGGGAATGACGGTAAGAGAGAGGGAGTGAGGGAAGGATAGGGAGAAAGAGAAATAAAAAACTAATGAAAAAGTATTTTTTATTACTCATACTCACCTTATAAATGTAATATCTGTGGAAGAGAATAAACAAATCAGTTATAATAAATATTTCTGAATACAATATAACAAAATAACTTGTTCAATATGTTATATGGTTTATTTTTGCTGTTCTCAGAATATATTGATTTTCACTATAAACAGTGAGTTCAATACTACTCATCATATGACAGCGGGCAAAAAAAAACACAATCAAAATGATTGTGTTTAAAAAACCCATACAACATTTAAATACATAATGTAAATATTTGAAAAAAACATGTCTTAAATGTTTTTCTCTAAATCGCAATTTCTTGTGTAAGGACGCTACATCTTCAACAATCACAAAGTAATAAAACAATATCATTTATTTTTAAATACCTCTCAATAAACTTCCGTACAAGCATATTCTAACAACATTTATCCGAAGTAGTCATTTTGTTCTGACATACTTTTCCGTGCGGCCAAATAGTATGAGTAAAGTCCTTACTTTGCAAATTACTTAATTGAACTCTTAACCATATGGCTGAGATACCCGCCACCCCCTCTCAACACGATCCCCAAAAGAAGGGAAACCGGAAACAGTTCTTCAAAGTTTTTGGATGTGGGAGGGAGTGACCCTCCCGCGGCCGTATTTATTAAAACAAAAATTAAACATTAAACGTTTCATATTATGTACAATTTCATTATCACATTTGCGATGTTTGGCTAATCTTAACATATTCTCTAATACAGAGGTTCTCCTAGCCGAACTAGCATCCTACAGAAACATTCTCTATAAACACTGAAATTGTACATCCTAACGTTTAAGGGCCAACGGCAAGGTCATAACCGGTGTCAAGATCCCTAACCAGACTTACCCCTCCCACTTGGGAAGGGCGACAGCACAGAGGCTTACCTCAAGTGCAACTACTAACAATTTCCCTTGACTTGTCGGGGGCACTTAAGACTCGACGCCATTTAAAGGTCGTTCGAATACTTGTGTGTGGTATCTAGAAGGTATCGTGGACCTCCCCCCACCCCACACAACTTACCGCATCTGCCGTCGCAGATGACCCTGGCCCCGGGAAATTCCTCAGGAGGGGGCTGTAACCCCTCCTACACAGGAAGGGGCCTTGACCGCCTTTCCTTAACTTCCGGCGACCCGCCCTTAGACGGGACCGCCTCCCCATTGAGGGGCCAATGGCCACCTCCCCCGAGCGCTCCCATCCGTGTTGGGTGACGCCCACTCATAGGGATCTACCAATTAGTGCTCACCGATCATGACCTTACCGCCTACCAAAAAATAAATACGACAATTCGAACTTATGAAAACATTGGTCGCTACGACCGAAAGAGCATGCTCAAAAAGCAACACTACATCAAGTCCTTTTAATCGTAACAACCTAAATGATATTCACGATACTTTATTATGAAAAACAACAAAACTGATACTTTCACAACCTGTAAACGAAAAAGGAAGAACATACTTAGAAAATCCACTTTATTGCACAACAACTTGCTGTCCTCAGGGGCTGGTGGGTGGGTCAAAATTGGCTCTTTGTTCTGTCCCGAGCTCACGTGTAGCGAGGAGGTGCAGCTTCGGAGCACAAGAACAAGAGGACGTCTTCCGGCCTTGCGTCTCCTTTTATCCGTCTTCAGGGCGGGCGTAAACCCGCCCCTGCCCGTCCCGAGGGCGTGGCTGGCTGCGTCAGTGTCTAGGCCAGCCCACTCTAGGGCGGGAACAGGCGCGCCCCGGCTACGCCGCTTCGGGCATACCAGCCGAGACGCGCCTCCCGCCCAAAAATGGCTTCCCGGGGGGATCGAGGCACTCCGCCATACGTTCGGGGGGACCGAGTGGTCGCCCCTTTCCATATGGCTGAGATACCCGCCACCCCCTCTCAACACGATCCCCAAAAGAAGGGAAACCGGAAACAGTTCTTCAAAGTTTTTGGATGTGGGAGGGAGTGACCCTCCCGCGGCCGTATTTATTAAAACAAAAATTAAACATTAAACGTTTCATATTATGTACAATTTCATTATCACATTTGCGATGTTTGGCTAATCTTAACATATTCTCTAATACAGAGGTTCTCCTAGCCGAACTAGCATCCTACAGAAACATTCTCTATAAACACTGAAATTGTACATCCTAACGTTTAAGGGCCAACGGCAAGGTCATAACCGGTGTCAAGATCCCTAACCAGACTTACCCCTCCCACTTGGGAAGGGCGACAGCACAGAGGCTTACCTCAAGTGCAACTACTAACAATTTCCCTTGACTTGTCGGGGGCACTTAAGACTCGACGCCATTTAAAGGTCGTTCGAATACTTGTGTGTGGTATCTAGAAGGTATCGTGGACCTCCCCCCACCCCACACAACTTACCGCATCTGCCGTCGCAGATGACCCTGGCCCCGGGAAATTCCTCAGGAGGGGGCTGTAACCCCTCCTACACAGGAAGGGGCCTTGACCGCCTTTCCTTAACTTCCGGCGACCCGCCCTTAGACGGGACCGCCTCCCCATTGAGGGGCCAATGGCCACCTCCCCCGAGCGCTCCCATCCGTGTTGGGTGACGCCCACTCATAGGGATCTACCAATTAGTGCTCACCGATCATGACCTTACCGCCACAGGTCCGGATAGTTGACCGGCTATCCGGACCCCCCACCAGACTCCTACCTAAAGGTCATGTTTTAACGATTTTAACCAAGCTAGGAAGTCGCCTATGAGTAACTCATTGCCCACCCTCGACAAATGCACACCATCCCGCAAATACATACTGTCATCATTAATACAACTATGCGAGATCGAATGTAATGTCTTGGAACGGAACAACCGACTCACTTTGTTATTCAATTTTTTAACGGAATGATTCAAAGCAGGGATCGAGATAGCCCCCCGCCACACTTTTCGTGGGATCATATGAGACCACGCAATTGTACACCCCGGAACTCTCCTTGCTAACCAACTTACCGTGGAAAGCATAGCCTCCAGGAGAAGTCGTCTACCGGTGGTGACTAGATCATTGCCCCCCAAATGTACTATGACTATGGACGGCGGTGACCTCATCCGCTCTAACAAACCCTCAAAAAATGCCTGAAACTGGTCAATACAGAGACCGCCCCTTCCGTAGAAGGACACTCTGTACCCGTATTCCCCAGGTACGTGAATCATATCACCTGCTTTGAATACGTCTGCGGCCCGTCTCACGTATGAGTGGCCTACAACCCACACCTCCTTTCTCTCAGCCGGTGATGTGTGACCGCTGGCCTGGTGTTGGGTCAACTGCACAGTCCGCCCTGCCGCGTAGGCTTGCTGAACTGAAAACAAACAGAAGACAAGAAGCGTGAGTACATGATTACAGCTTCACAACATGTGCAATCGCACATACCTCTTATAACAATTGGAGGACCAACGCCCCACCCGTTTCACTTGTTCTACATTGAGACCCCTGGCTGTAGCTTCTGTGGCAGCCCCTATACGAAAGGAATGGGTCCCAAATTCACCCGGGTCCAAGCCCGCTGCGGCAATGGCCATTGCAAGCACCCGCTGAAACTGAAACCTCGTCAGCGGGGTGGCGTCTACATGCCTCAACAATGTCCCCCCCCATGATGCCACCCTTCGTGCTAGGTAATCTTCTAAGCACTGAACCGGACACATGGATGACTCGGGGATCCTGCGAATGATCGTGCAGTCCCCCCTCCCATCTTGGTCAGTCTTGGACCTGAGAAAGGAGACAATCATCGCATCACCCCTGATCTGAACCTGCTCCCTGCACAAGCCCCCCGTCACATCCCGTTTGTTCCTTGCAACCAGCTCACTAACTCTCATAGCCCCGTGAAATGCCAGCATAAATGCAGTCCGGAACAAACAGGTCTCGAACGGGGACGAGCATGTGTTAGGGAGTGTGGTCAGCAACTGGGACAACCTGTCTAGACCTATCGGTCGTCTTACGTCTACTCTGCGACCCTCCAGACGTTGCCACCCTCGCAGCGCTTTCTGTACCGTAAAAGACGCTGTCGGGTCCAGGATGCCATGGGCCCTGGCAACAAAGGAAATGGCGGCACGATGCCTTTGGGCCGTGGCCACCGATTTCCCAGCCCTACGTAAGGACATCAGGAAAAGTACTACCAACTCCTCCTGCCCCCAAAGTCCCCCTCTCTCTGCCCCCAAAAAGGCCAAATAGGCCTGGAACGCCCCTTCATATGCCTTCCTTGTCCTGGGTGCTAGACTCTCTCCCACGAGGTGACGAAGTTCGGGGCACCGAGAGACCAGAGAGCTTCGGGGAAGGGTGCCGGCTCCGGGTCCGCTGAAGGAAGGAAGCCCGAGAAAGCCTGCATGTGAAAACGAGACAGTGCATCAGCGGCCTGATTCATCACCCCAGGGACATGTTTTGCTCTGAATACCACGTTCAGTTGCATACACAGTAAGACAATTTCTTTGAGCAGCCTCAAAATCAATTTACAACGGGCTGCCTGACTATTGATGCATTCTACCACGGTCATATTGTCGGACCAGAACACAACAGAATGATCTCTGAACCCTTCTGGCCAGGTTCTCAGGGCCACCAGAATGGGAAATAATTCGAGGAAAGCGATGTTACTTGTCAGCCCCTTCTCGTGCCACCATAGGGGCCACTTCTGTGCCGACCATTTTGTGCCGAAGATGGCGCCAAAACCTACGCTTCCTGCTGAATCTGTCCATAGCCCAAGCTCATCGGAGGACATGACTGGCTTGTTCCAGACAACTCGGCCATTGAAGTCCGCCAAGAATGCTAACCAGATCCGCATGTCCTGGCGGACCTCAGTCGATAACCTTGTGCGATGATGACCCTCCTTCAGGCCAACCATCGCTTGGGCAATTGAGCGGGAAAAGGGGCGAGCCATTGGTATCACTCTCAAGGCAAAGTTCAATTTTCCCACTAACTGTTGCAACTGATGCAGTGTAACCTTGGATGCAGTTAAACATACTTGGAGGGCTGCCCTAAATTTCGACACCTTGCTAGCTGGTAAACGGAAGCACCCCTCCCTTGAGTCCAACTCGATCCCCAGAAACTCGAGGCAAGTCGTGGGACCCATAGTTTTACCCGGTGCCAACGGCACGCCGAGATGACCCATTAACACACAGAATTTGTCTAAAGCCTGGGCACATTCGGGACTACCGGCGGGGCCAAGGAACAGAAAGTCGTCAAGGTAATGCATTACATTTCGGAAACCCGCTGTCTCAGTGAACACCCACTGCAGGAAAGTACTGAATTGCTCAAAGTAAGCACATGAAATAGAGCAACCCATTGGCATACACCTATCCATGTAAAATGATCCCTGGAACCCGAATCCCAAAAGACGCTGATCGTCTGGGTGTACCGGGAGCAACCGGAACGCTGACTCGATATCAGATTTCGCCATCAACGTCCCGTGCCCCAGGCGATTCAAGATGGCTACTGCCTCATCAAAAGATGCGTATCGCACCGAACAAACTTCTGGATCAATTGCGTCGTTCACCGAAAGACCTCGTGGAGCAGACAGATTATGGATCAAACGGAACTCACCCGGGTCCTTCTTGGGGACCACCCCTAACGGAGAACAAACGAAACCTGGTACCGGAGGTTCACTAAACGGGCCGGCGACCCGTCCCCGGCTAACCTCTTTCTGAATTTTCTCCTGCACTACCGATGTATGTTGTAAAACGGAAAGTTGATTTTTGCACATCCCTACACCCTGAAAGTCCCCTACCGGGATGCGGAAACCATGTGTAAAACCATTCCGTAGCACCCCAGCAGAAGTACGATCCGGGTATTCGCTGAGCCAGGGAATCATTGCCAAGGTATCAATCGGGGTTGGTAAAGGCGCCCCTCGGCCTAGCTTAGACCTGTTTGGCGCCCCCCTTACCCCCATTCTCACCCGTTCTGGCTCTGCACGATGACTCAGGATGGGACGACCCACACGTACTACACTCATGTTTGAACTTACACGATCCCGGAGGCCTGGTACATTTCCCCTTGTTGAAATTAAAACAGAAACCCTTTTTCCCTGTATTGCCTGCGGGCCTTGACTGGTCGTCGGTGCTCGTACTTGGTCGAAAGGGCGTCCCCACATTCTGGCGGGAGTAATCAACAACATTGCTCCCGACCAATGGCATTCTTAACATTCCTGATTCTTTCATTTTGTCCCAAGTTAACGAATCGTAACAATCCCAAGTCAAACTCTTGTTATGTTCCTTTTCCTTTCTGAACAGATTGTCATAACAAAACCAATGGTTACCTTGATACGTTGTCGAGTAACCCATAATTCGTGATTGGTAAACGGGAAACTCAGGGAGCAACTCGGGCCTACGTTCCCCCAAAATCGATGTGAAAATACCCCATGCATTGCCCCAGTTGCCAATGTTCTCATTAACCTTAAAGGCGGCCATTTTTGCGCGCCAAACACTCGGATGCATCAAGTCCTTCTGACTTTTCACATGCTCCACATCATAATGATCAACAAGCAGGGAAAAAATATTCACGTACTCTCCCGCCCAGATCTTTTCTTTTATAGCTAACGGCACATGTTGTCCCAATCTCTCTCTACGAGAGGGTGCTGACTCGTCCCTTGCAATCGGCAATGGCCGCTTACCTGCACCGGACGCAGCTTCTGCCGCTTGCGGCTTGTCTATCCCCGCCACTCTAGCTGCCTCTTTCTTCTCACGAAGCCCTTTTATCAGCGCCTGTGCCTCGGCAGCCGTGGCGCCATCACCACTATCCCCCAACCACGCTGCTAGCTGTGCTGCCAGCTCGGGGGGCATGTCTTCCTTGGATGTCGGGGAGACGACCCCCGGGATTGGATTCCCCTCTATCGGTACCGGGGTCGGCGCCTCGAGAGGGGCAGAGGGAGCCGGGACGTCCCCACCGGCTGGAACCTTTCTCGGCCTCTTAGGTCTCCCTCCAGCCGGCGAAGGGCCCGAACCCTCCTCCCCATCTCGCTCCGCCAACCGTTTCTTTATGTCGGACATATCTTTAAAGAGTGCCCGAACCATCTGGTCAGTCGTCATTCTCTTTTCGCCTTTCCTGGGCATCTTCTTCGACGAAGTATCTGGAAGACAAAGAAAAAGATCAAAACGCTCAAAATTGGCTCTTTGTTCTGTCCCGAGCTCACGTGTAGCGAGGAGGTGCAGCTTCGGAGCACAAGAACAAGAGGACGTCTTCCGGCCTTGCGTCTCCTTTTATCCGTCTTCAGGGCGGGCGTAAACCCGCCCCTGCCCGTCCCGAGGGCGTGGCTGGCTGCGTCAGTGTCTAGGCCAGCCCACTCTAGGGCGGGAACAGGCGCGCCCCGGCTACGCCGCTTCGGGCATACCAGCCGAGTCGCGCCTCCCGCCCAAAAATGGCTTCCCGGGGGGATCGAGGCACTCCGCCATACGTTCGGGGGGACCGAGTGGTCGCCCCTTTCCATTCTTTTCCCGACCCTTAGAATCAAAAGTTCCAACGTGTTCTGTACCATCAAACATTACTTAAACCTGTACCTGATACTATCACTATGCCAAATACAAGTTTAAATGCACCAAAGCAAGCATTAAATTTGATTCCATGCTTACCTCATCAATAATAAGAAGTTTAATTTTTTAAGGACTCTAGAAACTTCACAACAAGCTTCTCCAGATAGCTTGTGGTATTGTAATTTATGTTCATGTTCAACTGGCAGCATCAATAAACAATGTAAAGTTATCCCTTTAATGTTGTGTGCTGCCAACCCAGTTTGAGCAGTAACAACACAAGAGAGTGATGACTCAGTTCTTTGCTGTACATATGTGGCAATTCCTTTAATTAGAAAACTTTTACCAGTTCCAGCTTCTCCACTCACATATAGTAGGACAGGTTGAAATGACAAACATGAGCATTCTTTTTTCTCATAATGAAAACCATGCTCAATCTGCTCTGTCACTTCATCATATATTTGTTTTTGCTCAAGATTATGTTGTTTTTCCAATTCTTCTAAGTTTATTACATCCTGTTAAGCTTGTTCCATTGCTCTTTCCACCTCATCCATTGCATTGGCTGCTTCATTTTGGATAATTGGTTGTCCTAGTGGATCTTGACTCAGCGAAGCAGAACTTTGACTATCTTGAGAACTGTCTCTAGCAATCTGCGCTGCAATTGTTGCTTCTTGCTCTATTTCATCGTTCAACATTTGCAGATAATTACTAAAAACTGAGCATTCTATAATATTTTTAGATGCGTTGAATGAATCTTCTTAACTGTCAAAGTCACCAAGTAGTTTCTCTTCTGTAGGCCATGGTTTAAAGAGTTGCAAAAGAGCTAAATAGTAAAATTCTCTTTTGTCAGGAGTTTCGCAACTCAGTTTTCGGTGATTAATCAAATGTCCTTTTCTTTGTTTCACCAGACATCCTTCATATCCAATCACAGCATATACATCTTTATCGATATCCTCTGTAATATTCCTTTTAAAAGTGTAGTTTTGTAGTATTTCATACAGACAAATGTTTTCAAGCAGATTACTTCTATTTGGATAGTATGTATTCACATGTTTGTCTTCAGAATGTCTGTACTGTTTGGTTCTTTCTCTGCTAAATATTCAATTTCTTGAACAGGTTTCAGAACTCGGTTTCGTGTTCCTGCAAGACCTAAACTCACCCACAGGATTGTTCTAGATTTCGCATAAAGACTTGCTGATGATAATCGATCACAACATTCATATGCTCCAATTTCTCGATGAGATAACATTTTCAAACTGTAGGTATACAATTTCTTACTTAGGCTCTTTTCATGAGAAATGTCTTCCCACATATCCTTTAGTTCCATCTTTTCTGATTTGGTGATGTAAGACGTTACATATCGAGCCACAGCGATAGAGTTGTCTGCAACATATTGAATATCCATGTTAGCAGTCCACATGGACAAAATAACTGGGTTATAGTCATTTATGTATTTAGACTCTTCATTTCTTCTTAAATTGTACATATTTTTTGATGATCTTCTTGTGATAGTATGTCGCAAAGATGACATAAAATTGTTCACTCTTCCTTTTGAAATTACTGGTCGTGGAAATCCAAAACGACATTTGGTATAGAATTTATCCTTTGATTTGAATTTTCGCCGACAATATTTGCCACAACGATGGCTTTTAAATCGTAACACTTTCCCTCTTAAATCCTTATCAGTTGTACTTTTGGGTATATCACATGTGGCATATTCTTCAATGAAAGACAGTACAGTGTCATCTGAGTCTGTTCCAAATTTGGGAGCATCTTTGATCCATAATAGCATATGAATATGAGGAGCACCTCTCGCTTGATACTCTTTTCTCCAGAAGAAATCCAGAACTTCGCCAAGAGGAGGTTTTTTATGTTTGTAATAAAAGACATCATAGCTTCATATGGCTGAGATACCCGCCACCCCCTCTCAACACAAATCCCCAAGGATGGGAAGACGGAAACGGTACTGAACTTTTGGAAGGCGGGAGGGAGTTACCCTCCCGGCCGTATTTATTAAAATATGAAACAAAATTTAAAACATTAAAATAACAGTTTCATATCATGTACAATTTCATTTACATTACGATGTTCTTGGCTGACCTTAACACATCTCTAATACAAAGGTTCTCCTAGCCGATACTAAACATCCTGCAAATGCATTTCTGAACATTGAAATTGTACATCCTAACGTTACGGGCCAACGGCAAGGTCGTAACCGGTGTCAGATCCCCAATACCAGAATTCCCCCCTCACTTGTGAGGGGCGGTCGCACAGCGGACTGTACCTCTGTGCCTACTTCCAATTTCCCTTGTCTTAGCGGGGCCCCCTGTTAACTCGACGCCATCTTAGTGGTCGTCCGAGGACTCGTGTGAGGTGTCTAGAAGGTAGCGTAGACCCCCCTCCCACCCCACACAACTTACCACATCTGCCGTCGCAGATGTCCGGGCCCCGGGAAATTCCGAGGAGGGGTCCGTAGCCCCTCCTCCCCAGGGAGGGGCCCATGGCCGCCTTCCCTTTTGGCGTCCCCATCCTTAGAGGGGACCGCCTCCCCGTTTGAGGGGCCAATGGCCGCCTCCCCCCGGGCGCTCCCATCCATAATGGGTGACGCCCAAACCTCTAGGGATCTTCCAATTACTGCTCACCGATCATGACCTTACCGCCCGACCAAAAATAAATACGACAATCTAAATCTAAGCCAACGAAAAGGAAAAAACAATCACATTTAAGCAATTCAAAGTATAACCTCTACTGAGCATCACTGTTTAGTTCAATTGCAACCATTTCTGCTGAAAAAACATGTTGAAATGAAAATTATCACTTTATTACATACCAAATTACCAACTTTTCTTCAAAAACAACCTGTAAGAGAAACCATATCACGTCACTCAACTTTATTCAAACAAATCGCTGTCAACAGGGGCTGGTGGGTGGGTCAAAATTGGCTCTTCGTTCCGTCTCGAGCTCACGTGCAACGAGGAGGTGCAGCTTCAGAGCACAGGAACAAGAGGATGCTTCCTTGGCTTGTCGCTCCTTTTATCCTTCTTCGGGCGGGCGTAGACCCTCCTCCAATCCGCCTCCCGGGCGTGGCTGGCGGTGTCGGTGTCTAGGACAACCCTCTCTTGGGCGGGAAAAGGCGCGCCCCAGCTACGCCGCTTCGGGCATACCAGCCGGGACACGCCTCCCGCCCAAAATGGTTTCCCGGGGGGATCGGGGTACTCCACCATACGTTCGGGGGGACCGAGTGGTCGCCCCTTTCCATATGGCTGAGATACCCGCCACCCCCTCTCAACACAAATCCCCAAGGATGGGAAGACAGAAACGGTACTGAACTTTTGGAAGGCGGGAGGGAGTTACCCTCCCGGCCGTATTTATTAAAATATGAAACAAAATTTAAAACATTAAAATAACAGTTTCATATCATGTACAATTTCATTTACATTACGATGTTCTTGGCTGACCTTAATACATCTCTAATACAAAGGTTCTCCTAGCCGATACTAAACATCCTGCAAATGCATTTCTGAACATTGAAATTGTACATCCTAACGTTACGGGCCAACGGCAAGGTCGTAACCGGTGTCAGATCCCCAATACCAGAATTCTCCCCTCACTTGTGAGGGGCGGTCGCACAGCGGACTGTACCTCTGTGCCTACTTCCAATTCCCCTTGTCTTAGCGGGGGCCCCCTGTTAACTCGACGCCATCTTAGTGGTCGTCCGAGGACTCGTATGAGGTGTCTAGAAGGTAGCGTAGACCCCCCTCCCACCCCACACAACTTACCACATCTGCCGTCGCAGATGTCCGGGCCCCGGGAAATTCCGAGGAGGGGTCCGTAGCCCCTCCTCCCCAGGGAGGGGCCCATGGCCGCCTTCCCTTTATTTATTTATTTATTTATTATTACATTTATTAAGCGCACAGCTACCCGGAGGTTTCCCGGCGCTAGAGCAAACTGAAAGGTGAAAGGAGGGAGGAACATTAGTTGTTAAAAAGCCATGTTTTTATTCCCTTACGGAATTTCAGAAAGCACGATTCCGTGCGCAAGGATTGAGGAAGAGAATTCCATAAGGATGGGGCCAACAGGGCAAACGAGCGGCCACCCATTTTGGCTTTATTGATGCGTGGAATTTTGAATTTATTATGCGATGAGGACCTGAGTGTACGGGAGGGAACATATTGCTGAACTAGAGCAGCAAGATAGCGTGGGGCTCTATCAGTCATGATTTTATGCATGTAGCAGAGTGCTTTAAAGTGCACTCTGCTTTCAATGCGCAACCAGTGCAGGTTACGCCTGTAGTGAGTGACCGAGGATCTTGCAGGAAGGTGACAAATCAGGCGAACTGCCATATTTTGAACCACCTGGTATTTTCTGGTTACCTCTTTGGCAGCACCTAAGAGCAGGATGTTCCCATAGTCCAGGCGTGATATGACAAGGGCCTGGACGACGGTCCTCAAGGTGTCTGTGGGCAGCATCCATGTGATCTTTCTCAGCCACCTGATGATGGTAGTGCAGGTGGCCGCAACTTTCACAACATGATGTTTGAAAGTGAGTTGGTTATCGAAGATCACACCGAGATTGCGAACAGACACTGATGGAGTGGGTAGAGGACCCATCTCCGGAGGCCAATGGTGTGGGCCCCAGAGAGAGGTGTCGGGGCCAAACAGGAGCAGCTCTGTTTTATCCCCGTTGAGCTTCAGTTTGTGCTTCAACATCCAGTCCGATATATGCTTTAGTCCAATTTGGAGAGAGGAGGAAGGGAGGTTTTTGTTAGTAGAAAGTGAGTAGATTACTTGAGTGTCATCAGCGTAGGAATAAATTGTGAGGCCAGCCTGTTCGGCCAGGAACGCAAGAGGCCTTACGTACAGGTTAAAGAAAAGGGGACTGAGGATAGAACCCTGGGGAACACCGTGAGAGGAAGGAAGGGTGGATGATACAGAAGTAGAAGAAAAAACCTGAAACGTGCGATCAGACAAAAAGTTAGCAATCCAGGCCAGGGCGGTACCACCAACACCAACTGCCTCCAGGGTGGATAATGAGATGGAATGGGAGACGGTGTCAAAAGCGGCACTCAAATCAAGCAAGATGAGTGCCACAGACTCGCCATTATCCACTTGGCGTTTGATGGTTTCTGACACGCCAAGGAGAGTAGTTTCCATGGAGAAACCAGCCCTGAACCCGGATTGAGAACCATGGAGAAAATTGGTGGATTCAACAAAAGAGCTAAGTAAAGAATTGACATGTTTCTCCAGAATCTTGGAGAAGCAAGAAAGCAATGAAATAGGGCGAAAGTTGGAAGGATTGTTGGGATCAGCGTTGGCCTTCTTTAATAGTGGTACCACCATTGCGTGCTTCCATTCATTCGGGACAGTCGCTTCTACCAAGGAGGCATTGAGGACATCCAAAATAATGTGGAGTGGAACTGGGTCAAGGGAGCACAGAACTTGAGGGGGGAGGGGGTCAAGGTGAGAGCCAGATTTGATGTCCTGGAGGTATTTTTTTAGAAGCGCAGGGGAAATGAGATCCCAAGAAAGCAGTTGGGAAGTGGTAGGCAGGGAACAGGGAGGAATAACCAGTGGAGGGTTGTCGGGATTTTGAGCGACGTGAGTAGGGGTGGCAGGAGTGGAATTAAAAATGGCATAGATTTTATCAATCTTTTCCCGGAAAAAATTGGCTAGAGCATTACACTGTGCAGTGTCTAGACAGAGGTCTTTCGGAACTGAGGAAGCACCTGAAAGCTCCTTAACAATTTTAAACAGGGCCTTGGGCCTGTTTTGAGCCGTAAGTATGGTGTTGTTGGCAAAGTTAGCTCTAGCAGTGTCACATGCCGCGTGGTATGATTTAAGAGCGGACCTATAATTAGCTTTGTGCTCGGGGTTATACTTTGCACGCCAAATACGTTCAAGTTTTTTGCAGTTGGATTTTTCAAGGCGTAAAGAGTCATTAAACCAGGGCGCCGGGGGGTGATGAATTTGAGTTTTATTTTTTTGGGTAGGGAGGCAGGAATCCAGAGCTGTAGTTAACCATGATGTAATTGTGGGTAGCTCTTTGATCGTTATATTGGAAACTGACGGGGTGGAGTTGGCCAGAAAAGAGTTGAATCTGTCTAGGTCTAGACGTTTCCAGTTCCTGCTAGCTTTATGGGGAAGGTCTGGCCTGGGAGTGTCAGCTACACATGTTTTAACAGAAAATTTAACTAAGAAATGATCTGACCAGAGAACCGGGGTAGAAGATTGATAGGAAATGCTCGTCAGATTGGAAATGATGGGGTCTAAAAGGTTACCGGCCTTATGAGTAGGGTCGGAATTATGGAGATGCAGGTCAAGAGCTTCAAGATCTTGTAAGAGGCGTTGAGCAATGGCACACGAGACGGAATTAAAATGAATATTTAGATCCCCAACAATAGTAAAATTAGTGGATTGTGCTAATAGAGGAGCAATGAGTTCGGGAAGTGCAGTAGCCCAACCGCTCACTGATCCCGGTGGACGGTAAATCAGAATGCCTGTTAAGGTAAATTGGGGGGCGTCCCCATCCTTAGAGGGGACCGCCTCCCCGTTTGAGGGGCCAATGGCCGCCTCCCCCCGGGCGCTCCCATCAATATTGGGTGACGCCCAAACCTCTAGGGATCTTCCAATTACTGCTCACCGATCATGACCTTACCGCCACAGGCCCGGATAGTTGACCGGCTATCCGGACCCCCCACAAAAACTCCTACTTAAAGGTCATGGCTGCAAATTCCTCAACCAAGCTACGAAGTCTCCTATGAGTAAAGCATTCCCCACCCGGGACAAATGAACCCCGTCCTCTAGATACATCTGATCCCCCCTGATACATCCATGCGGAATAGAATGCAATGTATTTGTACGAAACAGTCTACCAAGTTTGTTATTCACTTTCTTCACAGAATGATTTAAAGCAGACACAGAATTAGCCCCCCGCCACACCTTCCGTGGGATCATGTGGGACCATGCAATTGTGCACCCCGGGACCCTTCTCGCCAACCAACTTACAGTGGATAGTATCACCTCGAGAAGTACTCGTCGACCAATGGTCACCAAATCATTGCCCCCAAGATGCACTATGATTATAGATGGCGGTGAACTCGTCCGCATTAACAAACCCTCCATAAAATTTTGAAACTGGTCAATACAGAGCCCGCCCCTTCCGTAGAAGGTCACCCTGTACCCGTATTCCCCAGCCATGTGAATCATGTCACCTGCTTTGAATACGTCTGCGGCATGCCTCACGTATGAGTGTCCCACGACCCACACCACTCTTTCCTCAGCCGGTGATCTTTGACCGCTGGTCCCCAGGTGTCGGGTCAACTGCACAGTCTGCCCCGCCTCGTAAGCTTGCGAAACTGTAAACCAAACAAAAACAAGAAGCGTGAGTGCATGACATTAGCTTCACAACATGTGCAACCGCACGTACCGTTTATAACAATTCGAGGACCAACGCCCCAACTGTTTCACTTTTTCGACACTCAGACCCCTGGCTGTGGCCTCAGTAGCAGCCCCTATCCGGAAGGAATGGGTCCCAAACTCGCACGGGTTCAAGCCCGCGGCTGCAATTGCCATCGCCAGCACCCGTTGGAACTGAAACCTCGTCAGTGGGGTGGCGTCGGCGTGCCTCAGCAAGCTTTCCCCCCATGATGCCGCCCTCTGCGCCAAATATTCCTCAACGCATGCCACCGGGAACATGGGAGATCCGGGAATCCGCTGGACTACCACACTGTCCCCGATCGCTCCCTGATCGGTCTTGGACCTGGCAAACGAGACTACCATTGTCTCCCCCCTAATTTGGATGTGCTCTCGGCACAGACCCCCCCGTATCCTGCTTGTTCCGTGCTACTAGCTCGCTTACCCGCATAGCCCCATGGAATGCTAATGAAAAAGCGGCTCGAAATAGTACTGTCTCAGATTGAGATGAACATGTTGCAGGGAGTACGGACATTAACAGGGCCAACCTTTCCAGACCTATCGGGTGCCTTTCGTCCACTCTGCGACCCTCAAGGCGTTCCCACCCTCGCAGCGCCTTCTGTACCACAAAAGATGCTGTGGGGTCCTGGATACCATGAGCCCGTGCCATGAAAGAAATGGCGGCCCGGTGCCTCTGGGCCGTGGCCACTGATTTGCCTGCCCGATGCAAGGATAACAGAAATTTCAGGACATACTCCTCTTGGCCCCAAAGCTCCCCCCCAGCAGAACCCAAAAAAGGACCAATAGGAACGGAACGCCCCTTCATACGCCTTCCTTGTCCTGGGTGCTAAACTCTCTCCCACGAGGTCTTGTAGTCCGGGGCACCGAGAGACCAGAGAGCTTCGGGAAATGGTGCCGCCACCGGGTCCGCTGAGGGTAGGAAACCCCAGAAGGCCTGCATACGGGAACGAGAAAGCGCATCAGCTGCCTGATTTAACACCCCTGGCACATGTCTTGCCCTAAAATGGACGTTTAGCCTCATACACAGCAGAACAATTTCCTTCAGCAATCTCAAGATCCATCTGCAGCGGGCAGCCTGACTATTGATACACTCCACAACGGTCATATTATCAGACCAGAACACCACAGAGCGGTCACGAAACCCCTCAGGCCATGTTTTCAGGGCCACCAGAATAGGGAACAGCTCGAGAAACCCAATGTTACCTGTGAGCCCATTCTCGTGCCACTCTGCCGGCCAGATTTGTGCTGACCAATGATTACCAAAAATTGCGCCAAACCCAACACTCCCTGCCGAGTCCGTCCACAACCCCAGCTCCTCAGAGGAAACCGCGGGTTTGCTCCACACGACCCGACCGTTGAAATCCGCAAGGAATGCCAACCATATGCGCATGTCCTGGCGAACCTCTGCCGAGAGCCTTGTGCGGTGGTGGCCTTCCTTAAGGCCAACCATGGCCTGAGCAATGGAGTGGGAAAATGGGCGCGCCATTGGCATTACTCTAAGGGCAAAATTGAGTTGACCCACAACCCGCTGCAACTGATGCAATCTTACTTTTGTCTCGCTAATACATGTTTCAAGCGATGCCTTAAATCTCGTCACCTTTTCCTTAGGCAAACGGAAGCACCCTTCTTCGGAATCGAGCTCTATCCCAAGAAACTCGAGCGAAGTAGACGGCCCCACTGTCTTACCGGGTGCCAATGGCACGCCAAAGCGTCTCATGAGATCACAAAATTCATTCAAAGCTTGTGCACACTCTGTGTCCCCGGCTGCCCCCAGGAATAGAAAATCATCAAGATAATGCATCACATGTGTAAACGCTGTCGTTCTTGTGAAAGCCCATTGCAAAAAACAACTGAACTTCTCAAAATACGCACAAGAAATGGAGCAACCCATTAGCATACATTTATCCATGTAATAGCGACCCTGAAACATGAAACCAAGAAGACGCTGATCATCTGGGTGTACCGGGAGCAACCGGAACGCTGACTCGATATCTGATTTCGCCATCAGCGCTCCGGGCCCCAGGCGATTCAAAATGGCGACGGCCTCATCGAAAGATGCGTACCGCACCGAACAACTCCCGGGTCGATCGCATCGTTCACCGAAAGACCCCTCGGAGCTGACAAATTATGTATCAACCTGAATTCCCCCGGATCTTTTTTGGGAACTACACCCAGGGGTGAACAAACAAAATTAGCAACTGGCGGGTTGTCATATGGTCCAGCAACCCGACCTCGGGCCACCTCTTTTCCAATCTTTGCCTGTACCACCGCCGCATTCTGCTGCACTGATAGTTGATTCTTACATTGTGCTCCACCCTGAAAATCCCCCGCCGGGATGCGGAAACCATATGAGAAACCATCTCGCAACACCCCAGCGGAGGTATGATCTGGGTATTCGTTTAGCCAAGGGATCAGTGCCATGATATCAACCGGGGTAGGTAGAGGCGCCCCTGGGACTCTTTCAGACCTGCTTGGTGCCTCCTCTACTCCCCGTATCACTAGCCTTGGTTCTGCACATAGTCTCAGAGTGCGAGGACTGCCCACACCCCGCACATTCGTGCCTGAACTTACAAGAACCCTGTGGCCTAGTACATTTTCCTCTGTTAAAGCTCCAGCAGACCCCTTTCTTACCTGAGCTGCCACTATTCCTTGAGTTCCGGTCATTACTGGAACCTGCCCGAAAGGGCGCCCCTGACGAATGGCGGGAATACTCAACCCCATCACCCCCCAACGATGGCGACTTCCCCACGCCAGGTTTTTCCATTTTTTGCCATGAAATGGAGTCGAAACAATCCCACGTCAGGGATGAATCGTGCTCCTTGGATTTACGAAATATATTATCATACGAAAACCATTGATTACCTCCGTAAGTTTCATAGAATTCCATGATACGTGTCTGGTACACGGCCAATTCTCCCAACAATTCGGGCCTTCGTTCCCCCATAATTGCAATGAACATTCCAAACGCTCTGCCCCAATTGCCTATTGATTCATCAACTCTGAAACCGGCCATCCTGGCTCGCCATACACTAGGATGTAGAAACTCTTTTAGATTTTTTACATGCTCGATCTCGTAGTGATCGGTCAACAAGGAAAACATGTTCACATATTTGTCTGCCCATATCCTCTCTTTCACCTCGATCGGGATATGCTGAACAACTTTTTCCCTCCTTGAAGGTATCGATCCTTCCCCCACCATCGGCAATGGCTGCTTACCTGAACCTGCCGTCGTAACCGTAGACCCCGCCGAACCAACGCCCGATCCTGGTTGACCGACGGGAGCCTGCGGGGAAACAAAAGGACAAGGTGCCTTTGCAGCATCTCGGGATTGCCGCAACTGCTTCATTATTAGTTTGGCCTCTTCGGCCATGTCCCTCGGAGCAACAGAACCCTTGTTATTCCTGCCCAACCATGCCGCCAGCTGGGCGGCCAACTCTGGTGGCATATCCCCTTTGTTCACAGGGGTAACTACGACAGGGATCGGCTGCCCTGCGTCGGGGATCGGCACAGGAGCCTCTACCGGTCTGGGCGGGCTCGCCGGGGGAGCCTCCGGAACTGGAACCTCGTCTCCATTTGCCCTGTTCCTGGCCCTTTTTCCTCTCCCGGAAGGAACCACCCCCGGCAATGCTGGCCCGATGATTCTTTTAGGCCGTCCCGTACCGTCCCTGGCCGCCATCTTCTTCTTCATCTCCGCCATGTCTTTCACCAGCATACGAAGCATTTGCTCGGTGCTAACCTTCTTTCCGACCCTTCTGCCCGGCATTTTCTCACTGAAAGGTCCTGGACAAGGCTTCTAGCGCTAAAAAAGAAAACAGAAAAATTACAAATTTCAAAATTGGCTCTTCGTTCCGTCTCGAGCTCACGTGCAACGAGGAGGTGCAGCTTCAGAGCACAGGAACAAGAGGATGCTTCCTTGGCTTGTCGCTCCTTTTATCCTTCTTCGGGCGGGCGTAGACCCTCCTCCAATCCGCCTCCCGGGCGTGGCTGGCGGTGTCGGTGTCTAGCACAACCCTCTCTTGGGCGGGAAAAGGCGCGCCCCAGCTACGCCGCTTCGGGCATACCAGCCGGGACACGCCTCCCGCCCAAAATGGTTTCCCGGGGGCATCGGGGTACTCCACCATACGTTCGGGGGGACCGAGTGGTCGCCCCTTTCCAAATCTATGATTAAAATACCTGCAAACATTAACTGGATCCAAAGAGCACAGTTCTCCAGGTGTCTTGTACTCTATATTTACTATGTTTGCATTTGCCTCCCGAAGAAATTCAAGTAAATCTTCCCAAGCATACTCAGCACAGCTTAGAGTTAAAAACCATGTAGGTGCTCCTAGGTTTCTTAGCATACATTTCAAATCTCCATGACGACGGTACCAATACTCATTAGTAGCATGCTGACATGCCATTAGATTAATTAAGTGAGAATCCGAAACAGTGTCTTTCTGTTGGACTTTATCCATAAATTCCTTTCCTGAAACATTTTGCAGATGTACTCCACTTTTTACTATATGGTTCCCTGCATAAGAAAGTCCAGATAAGTCACTCTCTAACAGAAGATGAAACAAATATGAATACATTGACGAAATCTCGGATCTTCTGCATATAATCTTGTCCGGTATTCAGATGCAGGAATCTGCATAGGTCGGTCATCATATCGTGCACCTTGACCTGTTGGAAATAACTGAGGAAAACAACGATCTTCCAAGCTTTTTTCCTATACACTAATGGGACTTCCTTTTGCTTTTTTCATCTGAAATAATTCAATAGCATTTCCCATTACTTCTTTGGAATGCAGTGAGATGGACACTATAATGTTCATAAATGTCTTCACTTTTGGGCACATCCACTTTTTCAATTTGTCCAGCAGACAAATCATTATCCTCTTCTTCATTTATTTCCTCTTCTCCTGCGTATACATTTTTATAGTATTTATTGTTTTTCACCAAATACAACGTTGCCTTTTTGACTTTTCTAACATCCACTAAATCTTGCCAGATTTTCTTACTCTTTGTAGGTACACCATTACGTAGAATAACTAGAGGTTCCTCTTCTACATTTTCAACACTAATTGTCTCAATGTTTTACTCTAAATCAAGAGGCAAATATACAACTCTTCCCTTTAATCCTCTTTGTAAATCTGAAGGATTTAATTTCCCTGTCTTATGCTCCATACGAAAAATAGCCTGAAATGGATGCACACATTGAATCAGAATAGTCTCATAGGTATTTAAATTCTTCAGTTCAGATGGAATATTCACCAACTCAAGATTATTATGTACAGCTCTAGCAGGCATTCTATTTTCATTTAATTTATTATAACAATATTTACAAATACGTTGATCAAAACCGAAATCAAAAAAAAATTCTACCAACAAATAAGTTGCAAAATCTTTCCACTCACTATTATTTTCCTCTTCACTTTTTAAATATAAATCAACTAACTGTTGAGAAGATGATACAGCCGAGCAGTGAGTTCAAAGTGCTTTATTGAAGGTTCAGATACAGGAACATAAGTTATCTCTAACCTGCCTCAGCAATCGCCAGGATAGGAATGTAGAATACAGAATTAACTAACCCTAACACTCTAAGAGAATCATGCGATGATGTAAAATGGAACATAAGTAGTTAGCAAGACACTAACACTAAGAATAAGGCACAACATATCTCCTCTCCTTATAAAACAAAAGAAAATAAAAGAAATGACAAGCGGAAAAAATGAAGAGAAACAATGAATACAATGCAAGTTGAATACAATACAAGTTCAAAAGATATCAATAGCTACTAAATCTACATTGAAGAAATAAGAATATCACATGTGAAACATTTGGTACAAAACTGGTTCAATAAACATTAATATCTAAGAAAATCATCATATTTCATATTAATCCTACTAGAAGCTACTCGTCCCAAGACCTGAGCATTTCCTCTTAAAGACTCAGGTGTTATAAGAGACCCTTTGGAAGACTCTGGTGTTATAAGAGTCCCCTGGGAAGAGGACCTCTCCTTAGAAGACATTCCATTCCGCACTAACCATTCATTCAAACCTTCACTCGTCACACTCCCTTTAGAATACAAGGCGATCCTACGGAAATTCCAACTCTGCCCATTCTCCAAAACAACATGCCATTTATGAACCTCCTTAACTTTCATAGGATCAGAAAACGTATTCATACCATGCTCTCTGTGACCCAACTTAACTTTGACCAAATCTCCCACTTCAACTCTTCCAACCTTACCCGGAACAACCTTACTAGAAACAGCTCCACTCTCCCAGAACCACTGCGGAACCAACTTAGTTTTCGGAAGCCTACCACGCATACACTCGAAAGGAACTTGATCAGTAACACCATGAGTTGTAGTATTATAAGACCAAAGCATCTCTTCCACTGCCCTACGTACATCACACTGCCCTTGAAGTGACATCTGTATGGTCCCTTTGACTAAACGATTCATCCGCTCCACCATGCCATTACCCTGTGGATTGTACAATGAAGGGCACATGTGTTTAATCCCATGATTAGCTAGAAAAGAATGCATGGCCAAAGAAGTAAGTTGAGTCCCATTGTCTGTGATTAAAACCTTTGGAAAGCTTTCCTTTAAAAATATTGATCTTAACTGTATAATTACCAAATCAGTGGTAATATTTTTCATACATTCTACACACAACCATCAAGAACATACATCCACCAATACTAAGGCAAATCTACAATCACTAGGTAAAGAGTCCATTGGACCAATAAAGTCCAAACAAACTTTGTCCCTCCTTAAAGTAAGACCAGCACTAGATAAAATCTGCAGAACCTTAGATAAATTGCAATTGTGCTCAAGTTCATCCACTCCTGTAATCAAAATACCATCTTGAAAAAAATGAACGTGCTTCAAATCTTTAAACAAGGAATGCATCATTTGTTGAAACACGCTGGCTGCAGATGCCAGACCGAATGGCAACCTCTTGAATTGAAAGACACCCTCAATAGTTACAAAGGCAGTAACTTTCTTTGAATCAGGATGTAATACTACTTGATGGTAAGCAGATCTTAGGTCCAATTTACTAAAGAACTTAACCTTATCCATCAAGAGAACCATTTCAGAAATATTAGGCAAAGGAAACTTATCAACGATGATGTTCTGATTTAATGATCGAAGGTCAACACAAAAACGGAGCTTACCATCATTTTTTTGTGTGACAACAACTGGCGAAAGCCATTCAGAAGCTGCCACCGGTTCAATTATGTCTTGCTTTTGCATGTCATCAAGCATTTCTTTTACTTCTTTCCTTACTGCAATAGGAATTCTCCTGAGAGAATGCCTAACAGGAGTAGCATTTTCCTTTACTTTAATCTCATGCAGAAAACCTTTCAATTTACCTAAACTTGGGCGGAAAACATCACTAAATTTAGATAAGACAGTGTCAACATTATTGAAATCATCAATAACTAGTACCATATCATCAGACCTTGGATCAAGAATGATATGCAAATCATATTGTTGTATCCAACCCTGGATGGCTGGACCATCATCAGAAATATAGACTTTTCCAACCGCAGACCTTCCTTTAAACTGAAAAGAAGCATCCATGACTCCTTTCAGTTTAATGACTTGCCCCGTGTAACCTTTAGGCATAATATCACTGTGTAAAAGTGGAAGAGAAGGCCAACACTCTTTATACATACTATAAGGAATGATGGAAAACATAGAACCAGGATCAACCAAAAGTGTAACAGGAACACCATTGAGAATAAAGGAAGCCTTCGGCCTTTGTTAAACAAAATGAGTATTATCTTCAGAATCACTTTCAGCACACAAGGACATTTCTGGAGGAATGAAATCATCTTCTACAAAATTCACTCTATTAAAAGATGGAAATTGACATGCTTTGCTAATGTGACCACGCTTACCGCATTTACGACAAGTTTTATCCCTGGCAAAACATCCTTGAAAATCAGCTGCATGAGACATACTGCCACAACCAAAACACCCCACAAATTTACCTCTCCCCCCAGAACCAGTAAAAAAGGATTTAGGCTTGGAGTGGAAAACTTTTGGCTTAACATCAAATTTGTCCACATTAGAAGAAGGATCCTTGTCAGACTTGTTGACAACATTGACTGTCTCTTCTTTCTTAATCTCAAGAAGACGCATTTCTTCCATACACTTGTCGGACTCCTCTACGGCTTTAGCAATGGCAATAGCTTCTAAGAGTGTAGGATTCTTAGCTGCCCATAATTTCTGTTGCATTCTTTTATTTTTACAATGTACTATTAATTGGTCTCTAATCATTTGATCAGCCATAGCACCAAAGTCACATTTTAAAGATAGCTCCCTTAACCGAGCAACCATCTGATCCACCGTTTCTTTTCCTTTCTGTGGGACAGTGTAAAATTTATGTCTTTGCATGACAATATTCACTTGTTTTCCAAAATATTTTTCCAATCTCAGCTTAGCTTCATTATATGGATTATCAACTGGCTCACCATCCGCATTTCAAAGTTCTGGCAAAAATTTAAAAACATGTTGTCCAGCTTTACCCAAAGAATTCAATAGAATGGCCTTTTTTCTTGTTGCAGGAAATCTAAGACCATCTATGGCTTCCAAATAAGTGTACACAAGAGCCTTAGGACGTCTCTCTAAAACTTCATCAGCTATAGCGCGGAGATACCCCTTCGGGGGTCGATTCAGGTGCTATATAAGAAACATAATATTAATAATAATAATAACCTCTTCTGCATTTCTAAGCACAATTTTCTCTTTTTCAATAGGGCAACCGTCCTTCACCTCATATGCCCGACCACTGGTGTCAACTGCATACAACAATTCATTACTTTTAAAGTAACTCTCTTCATTAAAAAATAGCTCACAACTTGAACTATGCATCCATTTTCCAGAAAAAACTTTACAAAAATTACTTCTATTTATTTGTCTTTTCCATTTACTCTTAGCTTTTAAAACTTTGATTGCCTTATTCAGTGTATTTATAACTTCTTTTTTGTCTCAAATGCGTGTTCAACAATATCCTCAATATATATTTTTTTCTTATAAAAAGCTGATTTACTTTTAGAAATGTTTTCCTTTTTTAATAAATTCGAAACTACTCTATTATAAAACATGCGCTTCCTGATTTCCGCAAACTGATTAGTACGTCTATTACTATAGACATTTTGTTCACCGCAGAGTTGGAATTTTTTTTTCTTTTTTCTCTGATTTCTCCTTGTAGATACTGACACTGTTTTTCTTTTCCCACATTATCCAAAAATGTTTTCCTTTGAGATAATTTCTTTATAAAATCCTTGCTTGTCTTACCAGGAGCACTCTTGTTTTTGTCCGTCCTTTGTTCATTATGTAATTCTTCTAATTCTTTTCTCTTGGAATGGTATGTCCGTTTATAATGCTTTCTTTTTTCATTTTTTATCGGCATATTGATTTTTCTTTCTGTTCAAAATTACAATCTGTTGTGAAAAAAGAAAAAAAATGTTATAGACCTCTACTAACATATAACATAGAAATTACAACCACTAAATAAGGTAAACGCTGGTTCACTTTATAAGTAAAATTATAGCATAGCAACAGTCTCTGAACAGAGTAGGAAATCATGTAGTGTGTGCTGTTTCTGACTTTAAGACAATGCATTGCTGTGTCAACGTTATAGACGTATTTGCTGAGAATAATATTTCAGGGTTAAGAACAGTACAGTGATTTTCAGGTGGTGTAGGGGGTCATAGTGGAATTAATGTTTCTGACCCTAATCTCTAAAACACTTCATCAAAACATTTATTCTCATTTTCATTAAACACATGAACGATCAAAAGTATAAGAAGACTGACTCGAAAAATGTTTCATTATGAATTATAAATGTATTCATTAAGCATTTCGTATTCCAATAAAACTTGCAACATAACTTCATCCGGTATTTCATTTTCATCATAATTAACATTTTCATCTTCCAATTCAAAATCTTCTACCGCTTCAAGAAATGCACTGTCCAAAGTCTCATCCATGAAATCACCATTTCCAATATCATTTTCCTCTGGAAAAACTTCATCTTTCACTTCCTCTAATAAATCACATGAGATGTCAAAAATAAGGTTTTCATGATGCTTTTCCATTGCACCGATAAGATTATGTTGCTGGTCCTTCAAAAAAATATAAAGACTTAATTATATCTTTTTCATGAATAGATAACTAAAAACTACCTTTACCAATTTTATAAGTACATACTTTACCATACTTTTAAACACATTAACTACACAAATAAATCTACCACCTTCCTCTTTTTTGAAAACAGACTCACACTATGATCCTAGACACATAACACTATCCCTTGCAATTTATTTAAATAATTACTGCATTCAAAGGGGGTCTTAGTAGCAGTTTTGTTTAAGGGTTTTCTGGACTGTAGAACTGTTGAAAGACTTTATAATTTATTTCTAGGGAGGAATTTTCAGAGTTTAGCACAATAAACTAGTATTCAAACTGTGTACAGACTGAAGGTGGGACTCACAATGTACAAATGAAAATTCACTAAAAAGATTACTACTTGCCACAGAGACAGTTGCTTTTGCCTTTCAACAGCACTCTCAGCATCTAAATTGCACAGCATGTACAAAATTTCATGCTAAGCATGAGCAACCATATCATAATAGACCTCTGTAAATGCATATAAAAGGGTGGAGACAGATGGTACAGGCACAGATATAGAGAGATGGTGCCGATGAAAAAATAAAAAAACACAGGTAGACAGTAAACTGTTACAGTCAGAAAATAGATGATGCACTGCTGCAAGTAAAAGAACAGATGGAGCAGTTACAAAAAAAGAAGGTGCAGAGACACAGTGAGATGATATGAGCAGAGACACAAATAGTGCAGGCAAAGACAGACATGGTAGATTGCATGTAACATGCTGGTCATGTGTCTAACATCACACTGTGAGTCAAGTTTGATTTTAAATTAATGTGGGTGAATAATTTGCTTAGTTGATGTGTTTTAAAATCATGTTTGGAAGACAATTACGCTTCAGGATATGTACTGTTAGAGAATCTTAGGCAGCATGTCTGTTACGCCTCTTTGTTGCTAAAAGGCTCTATGCTGTGCAATAAAGATCCAGGGTGTGCTGTTGAAATGAAAAAGGAATGTTATTTCTTGCTTACATGTATATGGTCTGTTTTTTGCCAGTAGAGACGGTGAGATGGTATGAGTACAGACACAGATAGTGCAAGCAGACTCAGACATGGTACACACAGATGATAAAATGGTACACCAGAGAAAAAATAATAGAAACAAACACTGAAATGTTACATCCAGAGGCTATATTGAGCACACAGAGACACAGATAGAGAAGACGGAGAGAAAAGAGTACAACTACAGACTGCGAAACTACAGACAGAGAGGGAAAAGATTTATCATGGTAGGACTGCATAACACACACCAACAGCCATATCATAATAGGCCTCTGCAAATACACAAGAACGGGTCCAGACAGATGATATAGCATGAGTTAGAGAGATAATGCAGATCTAGCAAGAAATATTGCACGCAGACAGTAAACTGTTACAGGCAGAGGATAGATGAAGCAGGACTTCAAACAAAAGAACACATGGAGCAGTCCCATAAAAAGATGGTGCCGAGAGACAGTAAAATAGTATGACAACATACATAAATAGCGCAAGCAGATACAGACATGGTACACATAAAAGATAAAATGGTACAACACTGAAGGAATAGTGAAAACATTGAGAGAAATTTTTCTTATTACTTTAATCTGCACAAAAATAGATCCCCTTTACAAATTAGCAACTCACCTTTATAAATGGTTTTGAAGGTTCAGAAAAACTCTCAATTACACTCCAGATTCTTGGATTTGAGCAGCAAACACTAAAAAAACCAAAAAAACTCTAATTTTATTACCATATTACACACATCTTTATTACACAGCACAGAGACTTTCTGGCAAGTAAGAGCCCTAACAGACATGCTGCCTAATATTCTCTAGCAGTACATATCCTAAAGTCTAACTAACTTCAAGAAATGATTTTTAAACACATCAAGTAAGCATTTATTCACCCAGATTCATTTGAAATCAAGCTTGACTTACAGTGTGATCTTAGACACTTTGACCAGGATGCTACATGCAATCTTTATGATATGGACTGCTAGAGAATCTTACGCAGCATGTCTGTTAGGCCTCTTAGTTACCAAATGGAATCACCATGGATCTTTTGGCAACTAAGAGGCCTAACAAACATGCAGCCTGAGATTCTCTAGTAGTACATATCATAAAGCCTAACTGACTTCAAGAAATTATTTTTAAACACATCAAGTAAGCAAATTATTCACCCAAATTCATTTAAAATCAAGTTTGACTCACAGTGTGATCTTAGACACATGACCAGGATGTTACATGCAATCTTTATGATATATACTGCTAGAGAATCTTAGGCAGCATGTCAATTAGGCCTCTTAGTTGCCAAAAGGAATCACCATGAATCTTTTGGCAACTAAGAGGCCTAACAGACATGCTGCCTAAGATTCTCTAGCAGTACATATCATAAAACCTAACTGACTTCAAGAAATGATTTTTAAACACATCAACTGAGCAAATTATGCACCCAGATTCATTTAAAATCAAGCTTGATTCACAGTCTGATCTCACACACATGACCAGGATGTGACATGCAATTTACCATGTCTGTCTCTGCCTGCACTATGTGTGTATCTGCTCATACCATCTCACAGTATCTACCAGCAAAAAGTAGACCATATATATGTAAGCAAGAAATAACATTCCTTTTTCATTTCAACAACACAACCTTGATCTTTTGGCAACTAAGAGACCTAACAGACATGCTGCCTAAGATTCTCTAGCAGTACATATCATAAACCCTAACTAACTTCAAGAAATGATTTTATAACAAATCAAGTAAGCAAATTATTGACCCAAATTCATTTAAAAACAAGCTTAACTCACAGTGTGATCTTAGACGCATGACCAGGATGTTACATGCAATCTTTATGATATGTACTGCTAGAGAATCTTAAGCAGCATGTCTGCTAGGCCTCTTAGTTGCCAAAAGGAATCATCATAGACATTTGGCAAATAAGAGGCCTAACTGACATGCTGCCTAAGATTCTCTAGCAGTACATATCATAAAGCCTAACTGACTTCAAGAAATGATTTTCAAACACATCAACTGAGAAAATTATTCACCCAGATTGATTTGAAATCAATCAACCTTGACTTACAGTGTGATCTTAGACACATGACCAGGATGCTACATGCAATCTTTATGATATGTACTGCTAGAGAATCGTACGCAGCATGTCTGTTAGGCCTCTTAGTTGCCAAAAGGAATCACCATGGATAACCAAGATCACACTGTGAGTTAAGCTTGTTTTTAAATGAATTTGGGTGAATAATTTGCTTACTAGATTTATATTTAGATTCTGCTAATTATGGTGATTTGTTTTCTTTCCAACATTTTGGCAATCACTACCTGCACAAACCTAATTATAGGAGGAGTACTGTGAATTATACCCAGTGGGAACATTGTCCCGCTCCTTTAAGAGGCAGCTCAGACACATTTTTGAAAAAGTATACATATTTTACTGATTTTAATCAGTCCAATCCCGCTTCATTTTACTTTTAAAAAACAGACAAATCCAATTCCAAAGTTAGACTTACCGATACTAAGTTATTGAATTTGAAGTCCTTTCTCGACCAGCTAGCTGTTGGTAGCTACGAGTTGTGGAAGGAAACTATTGACCTTAAATCCGTTTGGGGTTCTAAAAGTTGGCAGGTACAAGACAATGAGGCTGTGCACCGTGCATGTCTCATCTCAAATCATATGTTGTTTTTGAATTCTAGCATCTCACAGACAACATGCTTTGGATTGGCTACTTCTAAAAAATTTAATTCTCCTTCCTTACCAGATTTGGAAGAATATTCGGGTTGGGAAACTTCAACTAAATTTTCGATTAGAGAATTACAAACCCTTTTGCTAAACTCATCCTCAGTTTGGATCCCAAGGGTTGGTTAATGTGGCACCGAAGTGCAGACTCGTGCCAGCATCCTTTTTTGGGCCTGGCTGAGAGTTTTACACAAGTCAGAGTAGATCCCCGTTTTGAGAGTGACTATTCTGTTACCACTTATTCAGTAGGCAAACTATTTCAGAATTGGCTCAAGCACTCTACATTGGAGTCAGTTAAATTGCATTTATCTAAACTGACCGACGAGGTTGACTTAAATGATTTCATAAAGGGCCCGGCTAACAGTAGATCTAAAAGATGGATCTATGCCATTTATAATGAACTGTGGAAACATCACAGATTGAAGCGGCTACCCGCCTTAGGACTATCGACCAAGCTAATTTAGAAAAAGTGCTTGCAGTTGTGGACAACAGCATTAATTCCCTTTCCTCCCGAATTTACACATTAGATAATATTGTTTCATCTGTTGTTGAAATTGTACATGATAAAGTGTCTGTTTTATACCATGGTCAAAATCAATTGCGTTCTGTTATGCAGTTTGTGTGCACCTTGCAGACGCTGAAACATGGAAAAGTGCCTTGGACCTATGTTAATGTCTCCTCTCTGTTTGCACCCTTTAATTTGACTGAGAAACAACGTTTGCTTTCTATGAGAGATGCTTCTTTTTCGATGTTGCACAATGAACGCCTAGAGTCTTTGCCCTTTTCAGTGGCAGAAGCCACAGCTGCAACGTGGGTAATCCACGGATTAATTACTCTACTGTTCGCGCTTTTTCAGTTTTCAAATTCCATGAAGTATTTTGCCATCGGCAGATACGAGCGGCTCCATACTGCCTACTTGCATGAAGCCTGGTCCCTCCCTTTCACTTATAGATGCCTTAGGCATGGGAAAGAGGTATATCTGAATAGAGATGAGTGTACAGAAACACCAGATCACTCATTGATGTGTAGGCACATCCAATTGCATGGTTCATGTAACCAGGACCGCCCTAATTTAGCATGTGTTTTGAAAGGTACACCGGTGCCTGCTATACTCCCGACTTTTACCTTATTGGTTAACGGGAGTTATTTACTTTTAAACAATGAGGATTGTTGTCAGTTACTGAAACGCATAGCTTACGTTGTAACAGTCAGTGAGCGTGTCGTTTGCTGTAAAAATATGCTTTATCCACCCCCGCATGGGAACCTGATTGTTTCCATCTGGCCGAGAAATCCGGCCTTGAAGTCAGAGTTCAATAAGATGAGCAGAATAAGAGCCTTATTGTCACAAAAAGAAGTTGTCCTGACATCTGCTCGCGAAACATTTGTCCTTCACGTAGCTAACACCTGCACAGAAGTGCATGCCTTATGAAATACTGACTTTCCTTTACATTTTGGTGAGCTGATTCACACAATCTTTAACGCATCCTCCACTTTGGGGATGGCTCATTTTTTTAAAGTAGTGAGCAGCAGTTTAGTGACTTCTTTGCAGAAAATATTTGGAGTCATTCCTGCTTTCCTTCACTCGATATTCTCCGGTCTATTTGGTGGACTTCCTGTTTTGCTGGCACTGACTGCTTTATTTTTTTGTTACTGTTTTGTTTATTGCAAAATGGATGTCCGTCCTGTCTTCGCAAATGAGCTGGAGCAGTTAGCACTGTTTTGCAACAGGATGCTTGAGTACTATGGTGTGCTGCCACTTGCCACTTTGAGTGCATCATATGCATTATCATTTCGATTTTCCTATTTCACCTGTGTCAAACCTGTATTTCATTGCCTGAGCTGTGATTTCATGTGGGCCCTGGATTTGTGTCTCTGCAATTTGGTGTCTCCTGAAGTGGATTACGATCATCTCATGAGACCCTTACTAGCTCATGAATTGCTTTGTTCTGACGGAGGGATTATGGACTTTGCAGCGATGCATGGAGTTCTGGGTCGTTGAAATATATTCACAGCGGCGCAAGATTTCTTGGCACAGAGCTTCATTGAAAACCCACCGAGTTGTCCTCTGATGGTACTAGAGGCTCCGGTAATTGAAGAGCATGTATGTTCTTTTTCTCTATTGAATTGAATGGCTGAGTTGTTTTCGGATGATAATAGTGACTTCCTTTTGGAAGCGGTTGCTGCTTATTTCGCCTACTCAGTTTTAGGCTGACTCTTATTGAAGCCATTGATGTCATAATTTTTTTCTTCTCTCACTATTTTTCCGATTTTTTATGGACATTTTTTTACATAAACAGACCTATTGGCTTTAATAACAATGGACATTACAATGTCATGCTGGTGAGATTTTCGATTTTTATGTGGACAACATTTTTTTTCCTCACCTACTCGATTTCGAACTGAGCATTTTATTGAACTCTGATTTCAACAATTGAGTCGCTTATCTTATCTGATATGTGCTCGGATCAAGGGAGGGTGACATATGGATAGATGTGACCTGATTACTGTGTTAAGTTAGCATGAGATTTTTATGAGTTTAAACGCCATTTTTCCTTTCTGCTGCTTTTTGCGCACGACACACCTCTGCTGCTTTACCTTTGAGCCTAGTAAAATGTTTTCGGTTCATACGAGAATAATATGTTGTTACACTGATATCAGTCTTGCTTGGCGAGCTGTGTCTCTACAGTGAGTGCTGAAACCTTCAAGAATATCTCAACACAGTAGTTGTTATGAGCACTGATCTTCACACGTCCCTACACATAACATACATGCAGCTGCAGCCAAGTTCTAGCTTTAGGCACGTTTTATATTGCCTTGCACAACATCATACAAACACACTTGATGGTTCTTCGCATGCAGAGAGCTGGTTGCTGATGATGTGATCCCTAACCACTAGGATTTTGAGGTATGGGACCGCTCTGCTAAAACCCAAAAGAGACCTTCTTAGATGTAATATAATATACTAGCTAGGGAGGGTGAGAATTAGGTTTTGTTAAACCCTATTCATTTAGCATCATACTATGCTTGCACTGTTTCTGTTCTATGGACTAGTAACTATGCTGATTACTTTGTTTCTTATAATATGTTTGCTTGCATTAGCACTGCATTAGTGAATAAACATTTCAAATATGCACGTGTCCTCTTTTACTCCTTGTTCTGGACTGAAATGATTGTATAACGAAAGAGTGTTCATGTGTTCCACGTAACCTGAGGTGTCCTAAGTTCATGTTCTAGTTCGTCTAAGCATTGGGAGTTTATGATGACCAATGAGACACTAATTGCTAGTCTGGTAGAGGATTTTTGGGTACTAAGGTGAGTTTTGGGACATCGTAATTCACTAAGGTTCCATGCCTCTATGCACAGTTCTGTCTGAGCACGGAATCCCTGCGACAGTCTCTTAGGTCTCTTAGTTGCCAAAAGGAATCACCATGCATCTTTTGGCAACTAAGAAGGCTAACAGACATGCTTCCTAAGATTCTCAAGCAGTACATATCATAAAGCGTAACTAACTTCAAGAAATGATTTTTTAACACATCAAGTAAGCAAATTCTCCACCCACAATCATTTAAAATCAAGCTTGACTCACAGTGTGATCTAACACACATGACCAGGAGGTTACATGCAATCTACCATGTCTGTCTCTACCTACACTATGTGTGTCTCTGCTCATACCATCTCACTGTCTCTACTAGCAAAAAATAGACCATATATATGTAAGGAAGAAATAATATTCCTTTTTCATTTCAACAGCACATCCTGGATCTTTTGGCAACTAAGAGACCTAACAGACATGCTGCCTAAGATTCTCTAGCAGTACATATCATAAAGCGTAACTAACTACAAGAAATGATTTTTTAACACATCGAGTAAGCAAATTATTCACCCAGATTCATTTAAAAACAATCTTAACTCACAGTGTGATGTTAGACACATGACCACGATGTTACATGTAATCTACCATGTCTGTCTCTGGCTGCACTGTGTGTGTCTCTGCTCATACCATCTCTGCACCATCTTTGCAGATTACAAAAAAACACTTTCAAATCAGTGAAATAATTACTGTCTGCTTTAAAAACATTTTATATACCATTTATTCAGTATACCAAAAACAGTTGCAAAACTACAAAGTGACAGTTGAAGGAAAGAAAGTGAGGAAGGAGAATAAGGAAAAAGAACTGACAGTGAATAAAAAGAAGTAACAGTGAGGAATTACTTTACAGGATGAGTGAAGAGGACTGAGGATAATGAAACATAATAAAAGAAATTTAAAAGTAGTAGGTGAGAGTAAATAATTTATATAAAGAGTGAGGAAACGAAAAGGAAGAGTAGTAGAAAGAAAAGAAAACAGTACCAGAGATAAAAATGTGGACAGTCAGAGACTGTGAGGGAGTGAAACAGTTATAGTGACTAAAGCATAATTTAAGGTGTAACACAGTGAAAAAGAATTAGAAACTCATCTTTAACAATGCTTTATTAGATGTAGAACAGTGGCAGTCACAAACCAGATTTTCGTATGAAGAATCTCTGAATAATGCTTCTGTCACTGCAGCCTCAGAATAATGGCACAGAATTCCTCTCAATACAGACTCATATTCGTCTATCTAACCAATCATACTTTTTCCCACACAAATTGAAAATCAAACTAACATTTCAGTTGGCTGTCCCTTTCAGTATTTTCAAAGTCACATAAAGTTCACCCTTTACCCTCTGCCTTCTCTGGCTGTTACCATGGTAACACTTCATTCTGCACCTGCCTGAAGACACAGGTCAAAAGTTCATATCTCAATGTTGTAAATCAAACCAGCAAGGCTGATTCACCTCCAAACACACCTGCTTATCCACTACTTTGTTAGTTTTCATGATTTTTTCACAACCAATAGCATTTTTCGTTTTATAAAAACATTAACATGCAACCTAGCGGCATATTATCAAGGGGGTTTATCCCCGCTTTATTGGCTTTAAAAGCCAAGAAAGCAGAGATAAAATTATCTCCCTATTACCTAGGTGTCGCTAACACCAGTTAGGGACAGCTAGTAGGAGATAGCGACCATCTTGGGCCCCACTTTGCATGTCAGTGATATTTATCACTAATGACATGAGAAGTGGGCATTCCAAGATGTTAGCGACTGGAAACAGTCACTAACATCGCTATCTCCTATTACCAACTTTTGGAGATATTCGCGCTAAGCGCGAATATCTCCAAAAGCTAACACCTGCCCTGAGCAGTTCTTAGCCATGTTATCCAATGGGAGGTGGATAACATGGCTAAGAGCATTAGCTCTGTAATGCATGAATATCGCTGACTTTTCAGCGATATCATGCATTGCGGCCGATTTTTATCGCATTTGCAATAAACCTTGGTAATACCAAGGTTTATCTGCGATAAAAATCGCCGCAGTACTGCGGTAAATTTTTGTCTCTTACCAAGCAATAGCGATAATTATCGCTATTGCTTGGTAATATGCCCACTAGTCTTCAATCTTGAATTGTATCAATCAACCAATCATTTCTAGTTTTCCAAGTGCACCAAACTTCATCCATTTTTTTTGTCACAACTCTCACCTTCTAACTGCCATTTCACTTCCAGAATCCATCTGAGTACTACTGGATCTGCCTTGAAAATGATGAACATTTGGCTTATAGGACGTAGCTTTATTTACTGGAGTGAAAGATATACAGCAAACAGAGGTATTTTCAACCTTGATTTACCAAATGTGGACATTATGTGCATTGGCCAGAGAGGATTCAATCAATCAATCAATGCATTTATATAGCGCACTACTCACCCAGAGGGTCTCAAGGCACTAGGGGAGGGGGGTCCGCTACTGCTCGAACAGCCAGGTCTTGAGTTGCTTCCTGAAGGCGAGGTGGTCCTGGGTCAGGCGGAGGTGGGTCGGGAGGAAGTTCCATGTCTTGGCGGCGAGGTAGGAGAAGGACCGTCCCCCTGTGGTGGCTCTTCGGATGCGGGGGACGGCGGGGAGGGCATGACCGGTCGATCAAAACTGGCGTTTGGGAGCGTAGAAGTTGAGGCGGCTGTTGAGGTATCCTGGGCCTTGGTTGTGTAGGGCTTTGTGTGCGTGGGTGAGGAGTCGGAAGGTGATTCTCTTGTTGACCGGGAGCCAGTGCAGGTCTCTCAGGTGTCCGGAGATGTGGCTGCGATGGAGGATGTCCAGGATGAGTCGTGCTGAGGCGTTCTGGATCCGCTGGAGTCTCTTCTGGAGTTTGCCGGTGGTTCTGGCATAGAGGGAGTTGCCGTAGTCCAGACGGCTGGTGACGAGGGCCTGGGTGACCGTCTTCCTGGTCTCAGTGGGGATCCACCGGAAGATCTTACGTAGCATGCACAGGATGTTGAAGCACGACGAGGAGACGGCGTTGACTTGTCTGGTCATGGAGAGGGAGGAGTCCAGGATGAAGCCCAGGTTGCGTGTGTGGTCTGTTGGTTTGGGTGCGCTGCCTAGGGCGGGGGGCCACCAGGAGTCGTCCCAGGCGGAGGGTGAGGATCCCAGGATGAGGACCTCCGTCTTGTCCGAGTTCAGCTTCAGGCGGCTGTTCTTCATCCATTCGGCTACCTCTTTCATCCCTTCATGAAGGTTGGCTCTGGCGGTGGCGGGGTCGTTGGTGAGGGAGAGAATCAGCTGGGTGTTGTCGGCGTAGGAGATGATGCTGAGGTTGTGCTGGCGTGCGATGTCTGCGAGGGGGCTCATGTAGACGTTGAAGAGGGTTGGACTGAGTGTAGAGCCTTGAGGGACGCCGCAGATGACTTTGGTGACTTCAGATCTGAACGGGGGGAGGCAGACTCTCTGTGTCCTTCCGGCGAGGAAGGAGATGATCCACTCCAGTGCCTTCTCCTGAATTCCGACGTTGCTGAGTTGCTGCACTAGTGTTCGGTGGCAGACAGTGTCGAAGGCCGCGGAGAGGTCTAGGAGGATGAGGGCTGCTGTTTCTCCGTTGTCAAGCAGTGCTCGGATGTCATCGGTGGCTGCGATCAGGGCGGTCTCGGTGCTGTGGTTGGCCCGGAAGCCAAACTGCGAGAGGTCGAGGGATCCGTTCGTCTCGAGGAAGGCGGCCAGCTGCTTGTTGACGGTCTTCTCAATGACTTTTGCAGGAAACGGGAGCAGCGAGATGGGGCAGTAGTTCTTGAGGTCGGTGGGGTCGGCTGATGGCTTCTTTAGTGGAGCGCTGAGTTCGGCGTGCTTCCAGCTCTCCGGGAAGGTAGGGGTGTCGAAGGAGGTGTTAATGATGTCCCGCAGGTGGGGTGCGATGACAGCGTCGGCCTTGTTGAAGACATGGTGAGGGCAGGGGTCAGTAGGAGATCCGGAGTGGATGGAGTTCATCGTGCGGACGGTGTCTTCGGTGCTGATCGGGGTCCAGGCGCGGAGGGTGGTGGTGGGGGGTGATGGTTCGGTCGTGGCGAGCGTCGGTTGAGTGCTGAAGCTGTTGTGTATGTCCGCGATCTTGTTGTGGAAGTAGGAGGCGAGGGAGTTGCAGAGGTCTTGCGAAGGGGTGATGTCGTTGTTTCCGGCGTTGGGGTTGGAGAGCTCTTTAACGATGTTGAAGAGTTCCTTGCTGATGTGTGCGTTGTTGTCCAGTCGTTCCTTGAATGTGGTTTTCTTGGTGGCGTGGATGAGTTGGTGGTGCTTTCGGGTGGCGAGCTTGAGGGCAGTCATGTTGTCCGGTGTTGGGTCTCTGCGCCAGGTTCTCTCGAGGGCTCGGCAGTTCTTCTTGGAGCTCTTGAGTTCGTCGGTGAACCATGGGGCTTTCTTGCTACCGGGTCTGCTAGGCGGGGTCTTCAGAGGGGCGAGGTCGTCTGCACAGTTGCTGATCCACTTCGCGAGGTTGGTGGCCGCCTGGCTTGGGTTCGTTGCGCTGGTGGGAGGGTTCATGCCTAGGGAGGTCGCAAGCTGGTCGGCTGTGATCTTGTTCCAGCTTCTGCGTGCAACCTGTTGCTGGTGGTGGTGGATCATGGTCCTTCTGAAGCTGAAGTGGACGCAGCTGTGGTCCGTCCAGTGGAGTCCGGTGGCGTGGCTGAAGGCGATGTCCTTGCTGGATGAGAAGACGGGGTTGAGTGTGTGTCCGGAGTAGTGGGTGGGGGTGGTCACCAGCTGCTTGAGACCGAGGTTGGTGAGGTTGTCCAGCAGGGTGGTGGTGTTGCGGTCGTTGTTGTTCTTCAGGTGGAAGTTGAGGTCCCAGGGGAGGATGTAGTCAGCGGAGAGGAGGGCGTGCGGGCTGATGAAGTCGACGATGTTTTCGCTGAATTGTGTGAGTGGTCCCGGAGGTCTGTAGATGAGGGTCCCTCTGAGGGTGGTCTTGGGGTTGATGTGGACCTGGAAGTGCAGGTGCTTGGCGGGTGCGAGGGTGTCGTCGGTGTTGGTCGTCATGCGGATGGTGTTCCTGTGGATGATGGCGATGCCTCCTCTGGTCTGGTTGATGCGGTCCCTTCGGATGATCTTGTCGCCGTCTGGGATGGCGATGGCGATGTCGGGCGCTGAAGAGGCGTTCATCCAGGTTTCCGTGAGGAAGGCGACGTCTGGTGAAGTTGTGTCGAGCAGGTCCCAGAGCTTGATTGAGATGTCAGCAATTGATACCATTGGTTAACCCCTTCCACGCTGATGACGAGCTGGGCTCGTCATGGCGTAGCCTTCTCGCACGCTGATGACGAGCCCAGCTCGTCACGTAACATGCGCTTTTGAAAATCTCAGCGTAGTAGCGGAATTCCGCTAGCGTGCATGTGGTTAAAACCTTTATGCATCTCCCACAACCTGACTTCATAACTGTGCACTGTGGTGGAAGTGATCTAGGTACATTGACTGGGGTAGGTTTGGAAATGCTTTTAAAGGACACCTTTGGGCAATTGATGTCACTTTTTCCTCAAACTGCCTTTGTGTATTCCAATATATGCCAAAGACAGAAATGGAATTGGTCCAATCAATATTTTCCACAGATTGAGAAAGCAAGGAAACATGTAAATAAATCTGTTTCTGCTTTCCTCAGAGACTATGGCATGGTTTCTATATACCACAACAACTTGCATTACAACATGCAAGGCATCTATACGAGAGATGGTGTTCATTTCACGGATGAGGGGAATGGAATCAGCAGTGCCCAGACATAGGAGAGGGGTGTGTACAGGACCCCCAGAGGTGCCCAGACATGACATGGGTGGGTGCATATGACTCCCAGCAGTGCCCAGGCATAGGAAAGGGATGTGCACAGGACCCCCAGCAGTACCCAGACTTAGGAGAGGGGTGTGCACAGGACCCCAGCAGTGCCCGGACATGACAGGGGTGGGTACACACGACTCCTAGCAGTGCCCAGACAAAGGGGAGGGGTGTGCACAGGACCCCCAGCAGTGCCCAGACATAGGGGAGGCGGGTGTACAGGACCCCCAGCAGTGCCCAGGCATATGAGAGGGGTGTGTACAGGACCCCCAGCAGTGCCCAGACATGACAGGGGTGGGTGCATATGACTCCCAGTAGTGCCCAGACATAGGAGAGGGGTGTGTACAGGACCCCCAGCAGTGCCCAGACATGACAGGGGTGTGTGCATATGACTCCCAGCAGTGCCCAGACATGGGAGAGGGGTGTGCACAGGACCCCCAGCAGGGCCCAGACATAGGAGATGGGTATGTATAGGACCTCCAGCATTGCCCAGACATAGGAGAGGGGTGTGTACAGGACCCCAAGCAGTGCCCAGGCATAGGAGAGGGGTGTGCACACGACCCTCAGTAGTGCCCAGACATAGGAGAGGGGTGTGTACAGGACCCACAGCAGTGCCCAGACAGAGGAGAGGGGTATTCACAGGACCCCCAGCAGTGCCCAGACATGACAGGGGTGGGTGCATATGACTCCCAGCAGTGCCCAGACATAGGAGAGGGGTGTGCACAGGCCCCCCAGCAGTGCCCAGACATAGGAGAGGGGTGTGTACAGGACCCTCAGCAGTACCCAGACATGACAGGGGTGTGTGCATATGACTCCCAGCAGTGCCCAGACATAGGAGAGGGGTGTGTACAGGACCCCCAGCAGTGCCCAGACATAGGAGAGCGGTGTGCACAGGACCCTCAGCAGTGCCCAGACATAGGAGAGGGGTGTGTACAGGACCCACAGCAGTGCCCAGACATTGGAGAGGGGTATGCACCGGACCCCCAGCAGTGCCCAGACATGACAGGGGTGGGTGCATATGACTCCCATCAGTGCCCAGACATAGGAGAGGGGTGTGTACAGGCCCCCCAGCAGTGCCCAGACATAGGAGAGGGGTGTGTACAGGACCCCCAGCAGTGCCCAGACATAGGAGAGGGGTGCATACAGGACCCACAGCAGTGCCCAGACATAGGAGAGGGGTGTGCACAGGACCCCCAGCAGTGCCCAGACATGACAGGGGTGGGTGCATATGACTCCCAGCAGTGCCCAGCCATAGGAGAGGGGTGTGTACAGGCCCTCCAGCAGTGCCCAGACATAGGAGAGTGGTGTGTACAGGACCCCCAGCAGTGCCCAGACATAGGTGAGGGGTGTGCACATGACCCCAGGAGTGCCCAGACATAGGAGAGGGGTGCGTACAGGACCCACAGCAGTGCCCAGACATAGGAGAGGGGTATGCACAGGACCCCCAGCAGTGCCCAGACATGACAGGGGTGGGTGCATATGACTCCCAGCAGTGCCCAGACATAGGAGAGGGGTGTGCATAGGACCCCCAGCAGTGCCCAGACATGGGAGAGAGGTGGGTACAGGATTCCCAGCAGTGCCCAGTCATAGGGTTCTGCATGTCCAACAGCAATTCTTAAGTACATGCCTGTAAGTGTACATCCCTAACTGGGAACACTCATAATAGTTGCATAGCAACACATCACACACAGCAGTGACCTACTCCACGGAGAATGGTATCCTGTCACACACTGTGTGGCACACCACATGTGGGTGTATTGTCAGATCACACATGTATATCCACTTGTCTAGTTCGCTGGCACACCCCCACCCCCCTCCATCCTGACTCAATAGTGTGCAGTCTTGTAACAGACCACCAAACAAATGAAGCCCAAATGTAAAAATAAAGTGTCATGTACATCCTGGACAAGATGTGAATGTCCAGGTGGTGCAACATGTACTACCTCATGGATGTAACAGGGTAGAAATCCCCCAGGATACAAAGAAACAAATTCTATTTTGTGTGTTCAAATATTAGAAATGTACAATCTGAATCATAACGTCAAGGCTGATAACATTGTCATGCATAGTCTGATAAAGTATGATGGTCTCCCTGAAGGCATTACTACATACTACAAACCCAAGCGCAGTGAGTAGCATGGAAAGCACTGAGCAATTATCTGAATTCATTTGTGAGCAGGTATGGCCATTGCTGAAGGGAAGGTACAAATCTATAGGCAATCAACAGAAACGTCATCACCTCTAATGTGTAACTGTCCGTAGTGAACATCACATGTGTCACTGAGGAAGGGACACTCTTTGGGACAATTTCTGCAAGCAAACTGTAGACACACCAATCTAGATTGATTGCTGCAACATTGGGATAGCACAAACATACCATGGTCCAGCTCATTACCATCAGGAAATAGACATATGTTACAGTAAGCAAATATGAACATCACAACAACTCGTAGGCACACAGTAGTCAAAGCAATGTCCTGAAATGCAAAAGTTCAGAATGAAAAATGAAAAGCTTTATTCAGTGCCACAATTGAAAAAGGAAAAAATTTAGTCCAGGCTCACAGAAGGCCAATGGCCATTCCAAATAAATGTCCCCAACAGTAGTGGCGTAGTGGATGTTGTCACACCCAAACTTGCCTGCACATGGAGATCAGATGTATGTGGACACATGGGGGGGCATCATCGGGGTAATTGTCCAGCACCGCAGGGACAGGAGAGGAGAGGGAAGGGTGGGTGTTGTGGGTCCAGGTGGGGTGGAGTCCTCCACAGTGTCTGGTGCAGCGCCAAATGTTGACAAATATTCAGCGCTGCACACTGCTGCCAGTTCTGACAAACTATCACCTGATCCCGGGGACACAATGGGGGTGGAGGTAGAGGGCTGTGAGTCAGGTGTCGTGTGTCTGTGGAGGTGTGTGTGGCGTCTGTCCCCTCTCCCTGTGGGTGTGCTTACATCCCCTTGAGATTGGGTGAGTGGAGATTTGCTTTTTGACTTCCGTGTGGGTATGCTGGGTGTGTCTGTTGAGGTGTCTGACCTGTGGCATCTGCGTGTAAGTTGGACAGGTATGGGTGAGGGTGATGTGGATGGGTCAGAAGGAGGGGGGGCTGACGCTACAGGATGGACAGTGCTGCCATCAGTGAAGACTCTATGGCTGCCAAACTCCGACGTTGGCTAGACATGGCTGATGACATATCCTCCATGTATGACAACAACTTGGTCATGATGTGTGTTTGGCCCTGGAGGACAGTCAGCATCGATGTCTGACCAACTTGGATCTGCCGGAGCAGGTCCACAGACTCAGCACTGAGGTCAGCAGGGGAGACAGGGGCAGGGGCTACGGTACCTGGGACAAAGGAGACACAGGAGTAGCACGGACCCTAGGGACCCTAGCAACTGGGAGGGTGGAGATGGTTCCGGAGGAGGAGGGGAGACGCAAAGTTGTTGTAGATGGCATAGCTGCATATTCCCCCTCCTCCTGGGAGTCTGAATCCGAGCCGTCTGCATGGTAAGAGGTTTTGTGATCATGAGGTCCGGCAGCCTGACTCCCTTCACCCTCTGTGCCACTGCCTCCCTCCGACTCCTCAAAGCTGGTGGCAGTGCTGCTGGGTCCCTCTGTCCGGTCCGTGCCTGTGTCTCCTCCAGATTGTGGTGATGATGCTGTTGGCAAGGAGAAAATGACAAATATATCAGTCGCCTGTACACATCATACATAGCAACAAATCTTTTGTGGACATTTCTAATCATGGCATGCATCATGAGTCACATGCCACATAACTGAGCACATATATAAGTCTAGTAATGCGCAATTGTGATAGACACAACGCTCATTGTATACAAAGATACAAGTAACAGACAAGGCCACCACTTGTATGAGAGTCACAATGATGAGCCACTGCCTGTCAACAGGATAGGTGTTGATCAATCACCGTTCAGTTGCCCACTCTGCCACCCAAGTCCAGACATGGTCATGTTGAAATCTGTTTGACCCTGTGCCATATGGGAACAGTCCTGCCTGAACTGACATATGATGCCATGCCTGGACCTGGAACAAGTTTTCACTCACCTCTCACTGGCATCACAGCTGTCTACAGCCAGGCCTGTGTGAAACACAGATGTGTATACAGACAAGCATGGCTGAAGACGGCTGCAATGCCCGAAAGTGGTTCCAGGAACCTTGTTCCCAGTCCAGGGAAGGCATGGCTTGACAATTATGGCTGGACTGTTCCCTTGAGGCACATGGACAGACAGATTTGCAGATGACCATGTTTGAACTTGGGGGGCAGAGTGGGCAACAGAGAGGTGATGGATAAAACCCTGACCTGTTGACTGTGTGTGAGTATATGATTGGTACAGATGCTCCCTCCATCCCCATGCACTGTAGTGACACTCCTCACAGGAGCAACTATCACCACACCATACAGTTGCTAGCACAGAACGCAAACTAGCTGTCAATTGAAGTGGCACACATGCGCAAAATTCCGAAAATGACAAAGCTAATGTCCCTACAATTGTGAATGTGAAAAACATTGATGCATTCTTGACACACCCGCAACCACATGGGAAATCTGAATACTGTAGTGTGCACACCAAGAAAGTACTGTGTTGCACCACCAAGCCATACATGTAGCAATAAACGATGTGGAACAATCATCTCTGGAAGTCTATAACATCGCCTGTATGAGAGTCACAATGATGAGCCACTGCCTGTCAACAGGATAGGTGTTGATCAATCACCGTTCAGTTGCCCACTCTGCCACCCAAGTCCAGACATGGTCATGTTCAAATCTGTTTGACCCTGTGCCATATGGGAACAGTCCTGCCTGAACTGACATGTGATGCCATGCCTGGACCTGGAACAAGTTTTCACTCACCTCTCACTGGCATCACAGCTGTCTACAGCCAGGCCTGTGTGAAACACAGATGTGTATACAGACAAGCATGGCTGAAGACGGCTGCAATGCCCGAAAGTGGTTCCAGGAACCTTGTTCCCAGTCCAGGGAAGGCATGGCTTGACAATTATGGCTGGACTGTTCCCTTGAGGCACATGGACAGACAGATTTGCAGATGACCATGTTTGAACTTGGGGGGCAGAGTGGGCAACAGAGAGGTGATATATAAAACCCTGACCTGTTGACTGTGTGTGAGTATATGATTGGTACAGATGCTCCCTCTGTAGTGTAGTTCCTAGTTTCCCACTAGGCCCTGCGCATTGGAATAACATAAACAGTAGTATCGACGTGGAACTGCGGATATTCCAGGCCTCCACTGACTATGCTAAACTTAATTGGGTTGTGTTACCAACTAGCTCAGAGGTCACTGGAAACTTTCTTCTCTGCATAGGAAGTGATCAGCTTCCTTGGCACAGACAAGAAGGGATTCAGTTTTTCAACAACCGTGCAACATGACAACTTTGCTCCTCAGATCAAGAGTCAATCTCTAGGGTCGTGTGAAACAATAGACATGTATTTCACTCAGTCAGTCTAGTGCCGTTTACTTTCACGAGATGTAGAGAATAGAGAGACGGGCGTTTGTCAATAAAGGGTTAACATTTATTGAACAGTCTTTCTTCTCGTACAAGAGAAATGTATTGCCACAATTGCAATAATTGTTATTATAAAAAGTACGTACAGTAAGATAAGTATTGCGAAATAGAACTGTAAAAGCATTGATATGGTTTCTTAGCCATACAATGGTTTAAAAGTAATGAAACATATATACAGTCATATATACATTAGGCTAACATACTCAACTGGTGCTTCTAACTAAGCCTACCCCAGTGTGCCTGACCTAAGCCTAACACGTGAAAGGGGAGTAAGTAAGTAGCTTAAGTTAAGTTGGTTTTGCCAAGGTTTGTTTCAAGAATTCTCGTCTAAGGGTTTAGTCAACACCATACCTTTGAATAGAATGATGGAGGATTGGTATCTCCTTCAGGGGTCTCTCTCGATATCCCAGTCACCTGCGAGGGTAAACCGGAAGCGCCGGGACTGGATTTCTCTGCACGAGAAATGCAGCGGCTTCTCTCAGCGCGTCGAGGAAGGAGGGGGGACAGCGTCCGCGGGCAGCTGGGCTGGATGTCTTCGCAGAGGACGGCTGTTTCAGCTCCTTAAGCGTACTGCACCATAGTTCGCGCTGTAGCGGCGATAATGGTAATCAGCAGCTTCACCACCACAGGATAGCAGGCTGCAGCGACAGAGTGCTAGTTTTTACCAACACGGGGTCTTGCAGGCAGCTGGCATCAGCAACAGGTTCTCGCTCGCATTGCTTAAGGCAACGTTGGTAATATTTATACCTGACAGGTGCCGGGTTTGACGCAAGTTTGCTGGACATAAGACGTCAATTAAAGATGTCACTAGGAAGTGATAGTTATCAGTTGCTCATTAGAGTTCCATTACTAATCAAAACATAGCAAGCGGGGATTTCCAAGTTTGCTAAGTTTTTATCTTGTTGAAGAACTCGGAGTGTTATCTAGGAATATCAGATAGTGACTGCTGCTCTGTCATTGCACTAATTGGTCGCAAAGGAAGTAGCAGAGAGTCATGCTGGAATGTGGCTCTGTTCGTGTGAGGCCAGAGATGACTTTTCAGAAAATCGCACTTGAACGGTTATGCCAATATAGGGAATAAATGGGTTTATAGCCGAATAGGGGCATAAGGTCACAGTATCGATCAGGAACCTAGATAAGCACGCAACACCTCCATCCCCATGCACTGTAGTGACACTCCTCACAGGAGCAACTATCACCACACCATACAGTTGCTAGCACAGAACGCAAACTAGCTGTCAATTGAAGTGGCACACATGCGCAAAATTCCGAAAATGACAAAGATAATGTCCCTACAATTGTGAATGTGAAAAACATTGATGCATTCTTGACACACCCGCAACCACATGGGAAATCTGAATACTGTAGTGTGCACACCAAGAAAGTACTGTGTTGCACCACCAAGCCATACATGTAGCAATAAACGATGTGGAACAATCATCTCTGGAAGTCTATAACATCGCCTGTAAATCCAACAATGACTGCATTGTCCAGAAGCACAGGCTATGTGCACAGTGACAATTTCACATCAGAAATAACATACACAGCACACCACTGACATGGCCAAACGGGCAGGCCCATCACACCTCCCATGCACAACACCCCAATCACTCCGTCAATGTGAGTGATACAGCCCAAGTAGTGAGAACTCATAATCTGGGTATCAATAACTGGGCAGCTACATCAAGTGAGCCAAGGTTACATTGTGTGGCTGACCATCAATATTACTAACAAACAACCTGCAACATTTCTTGTGAATATGCAGACACGCACTGCCCAGTGAGAGTATGCACCAGCCAAATTCTGTATACATGGACAGTGTGCACATGTAGCTAACACATGAGAATTACAAAGTATACCAGGGACAAAGGCCACTGAGGCAGACCCCTGCTGAACTCCATGTAGAGACTCATGATCATTGCCAAAATATCATGAAGGCAAACACAGTGCACATGTCGTGCAACAGTTAAGGTATCAACACGTGTCACAGACCTCACTCCGACATGATGATGTCATAAGCAATATGCATACTAATACATTGCACCCTAGGTAGACATGCGCAAAAATGAAAGACCCAAAGCAGGGGACAGATGTGGAGGAGAGGAGGGGATATAAAAGAGCATCTGCTGAATATGGGGCATTTAAATGACAATGCATAAAGAGCCTGTCTGACCACACCACCCAAACTGTGGGAGTGTTACCAGGCTTCGGAGCACTGCAGGTAGCATGTGAAACACATGACAACAAACAGACATGTACCCACCCCCTCCTTGCTGCTGTCTCTCCTGCAACTGCCTATGGAGGTCTGGGAAAACCACTTCCAGGACCCGGAGCATGTGAGGGGTGAGATGACGGGTGCAAAACGTTGAGCTTCAAGCTTCAGCTGGACCCAGGTGATACGGCGGGCCCAGCACCGGATGTCCTGCCACTTCTTGCAGATGTTACGTATCCTCCGGCAAGGGCCCCCCTCACTCCTGACAGCCCTGGCTATGTCCAGCCAGATCTCCCCCTTCTCATAGGCAGCTACCTGTCAGGAAGGTAAAGTGAAAAAACATCAGTACACCTGGTCAAAGTCCCAAAGACACACACTTGCACCACATTGACGATGACAACAGGGCATACGATGCTGACCGGACTTACATAATTGTCCATGTGAATGTGGCCTGTGAGCAAACACAAATCCACTACATGTCTCTGAAAGGCTACAGATGCCATAAGGGCTGCAAACCACTCACCGAGCATGGCATACACTGAACAAGATATGATAACAGTGTATACAACCTCTCTTTGCACATGTCCCACTTTAGAAAGATGTGACACAGGCCTCATGCTAACTGTCCAAGTCATGCACACAGCACTGCATACTTGTCACATCAGATGGGTACAGCTGTGGTATGCGTCATGCATCAGTGTTGCTAAACAGCACATACACAATTAGCCAGGTGACAAAGAACATTCACACTCTTCAATGTCCATGACTTCAAACCATGCATTTGTACAATATCCACACAGGTGATGAATAACACTGTCACACCTCAGTAAATCATGCCACAAAAACATGCAAGGTGTGGCACAGCAGAAAGTGTGATTCACATTGCATTGAAAGTCACAGTTAGCACAATGCAGATGAGCAGTAAACAAATTTCACCACATCATTCACTGCATGGGAGATACCGCAATGTACACACCCAGCACTCACTCAAAAGGACATTGCATCTCAGTTCAATTAATACACAATGGCTGTAGTGTCACACACACAGCAGGTGCACAGTCCAAGGTAGTGCAGTCATCACTCACCTGCTCCCCTGTTCTCCCATACAGATTGCTGTAGTTTGGCAGGAGGGCATCCAGCAGGGCCTTGTTCTCCTCCTCACTGAATGCAGGTGCCCTTTCAATGCTCAGCAAAATCAGGTTCCAGGGAATGCAGAGACAACAGCAGTGTTGTCCACTCCAATGTTGTGCAGGCAAGTGCCCTCTCACAGCCACATGCAGCCTTAAATCAGTGCTGCTGAGGGGCTGTCAGCCCAAGGAGTACAGTGTGATAGGCAAGATAACTTTGCATCCTATGTTTCATCCAATCCCATTACACATAAGGCCATGACACACATTTGCATGGTTTAAAAACTGAGCTTGAACACCACAACACATTTTGCAACATTGTATAGTTTTGTCCAACTGATTTTTCCAGAACACCTGTAGAACACACTCAAATCTCTGTCTCCATGACAACTAGCCTGCATTCTGGGCATTCTACTCATCTTCTAGATGTTCCCTATGTATTATCAGGAATCCCCACACAAGTACGGTGCATTTTCCGTCACGAATGCAACTTATACAATAGTGGAACGAGCCGTACACACGCACGTACTATTGGGGTACGCTCTGCTCGCGTATGTCTACAATGCAATAGGGAGACGAGCCGTACACACGCACGTAGTATTGGGGTACGCTCTGCTCATGTATATCTACAATGCAATAGGGAAACGAGCCGTACACACGCACGTACTATTGGGGTACGGTCTGCTCGCGTATGTCTACAATGCAATAGTGAAACGAGCCGTACACATGCACGTACTATTGGGGTACGCTCTGCTCGTGTATGTCCACAATGCAATAGTGAAACGAGCCGTACACACGCACAAACTATTGGGCTACGCTCTGCTCGCGTATGTCTACAAGGCAATAGTGAAACAAGCTGTACACACGCACGTACTTTTGGGGTACGCTCTGCTCGCGTATGTCTACAATGCAATAGGGAGACGAGCCACACACATGCAAGTACTATTGGGGTACGCTCTGCTTGCGTATGTCTACAATGCAATAGGGAGACGAGCCGTACACACGCACGTTCTATTGGGGTACGCTCTGCTCGCGTATGTCTACAATGCAATAGGGAAACGAGCCGTACACATGCACGTACTATTGGGGTACTCTCTGCTCGCGTATGTCCACAATGCAATAGTGAAACAAGCCGTACACACACACGTACTATTGGGGTATGCTCTGCTCGCGTATGTCTACAATGCAATAGGGAGACGAGCCGTACACACGCAAGTACTATTGGGGTACGCTCTGCTCGCGTATGTCTATAATGCAATAGTGAAATGAGCCTTACACTTGCACGTACTACTGGGGTACGCTCTGCTCGCGTATGTCCACATTGCAATAGTGAAACGAGCCATACACACGCACGTACTATTGGGGTACGCTCTGCTCGCGTATGTCTACAATGCAATAGGGAGATGAGCTGTACACACGCACGTACTATTGGGGTACGCTCTGCTCACGTATGTCCACAATGCAATAGGGAGATGAGCCGTACACACGCACGTACTGTTGGGGTACGCTCTGCTCGCATATGTCTACAATGCAATAGTGAAACGAGCCGTACACACGCACGTACTATTGGGGTACGCTCTGCTCACCTATGTCCACAATGCAATAGTGAAATGTGCCGTACATACACTCGTACTATTGGGGTACTGGGCGTTTCACACGTTCTAGTGAATGCATGTGTACAGTGCATTCAACAAGCTTACGCATGGCACCATTACTATAGTGAGAAAAGGAAAACACATGGCAGTGATGTGGGTGTGGGGTCATCATGAGGATGTCCATGTATGTGTTGGCATGGCATACTTACATGAGCAGGCCCTAGATGTGGCACACAGTTCTATAGGGCATGTGATCTAGTGGCACAGTTGATGTGTGATGGGCTGTGGAGACATGACATTTGTGATGGGCCACTATGTCATTCACATTACCTTCATACTTGTCACATGAGTAACATCATGAACATGTTGTCATTCACATGAACACTAGGATGTCACACTCTTCAGTACGGGCATCTATCACATGATGCCAGGGACAGGGGCACTGTCTCACTTGACAAATTGATGCTCAGCATAACCCTGTGTGACAATGTAATGTGTGTGCCATGTAACAGATTGGACATGCTGTTTGTATCCGGTAAACGTAATCCTCTTTAGGTGCATCTGGTGGGTCTGTGTCGTGATTGCAAGTGTCTCACATGTATGCACACCATGCCACAGGGGCATTTCTACAGCTCATGTGTGTGATGGCATCATAGAGCATTTGTCCACAGACATACAGATCAGCATTCGGAGGATGGGTGTGGTGTAGTTTAGTCAAATGTACAAATCAGGCACAATATCACAGAAATGTAAAAGATATAGCACATGTGATGTGGGTCTGTTCCTTGCAGTCAGCTGTCTGGATGTGTTGACAACCTTCTCATGCAGGTCACGTGACATATGTCACTGACGTGATACATTGTTCTGGTAACTCAGAGCAGCCCAGCTGAACATTTCAGTGCATGTCATGTCCATTTCACGGACAACAGGTGAATCAGTTTTATTGTAAGAGTGACAACTAGCTGGCATAAGTGTCCATGATGTATAGCCCACGGCAGAATCATTTTTCATTTGATGTGTTGAAGCAGTGTTGATTGTGCTATGTACATTGTAATTGTTGTTTGCTGATAGTTGTACACCTTTCTCCCCAAACATGTTCTGCAGGGCACCCCCTCTGCCAAGGCTGTTGCCTGACTTGGGTGCCATCAGGGAACGTGATTGCATACGCCGCTACAGATTCACACGCGAGTTGATTCAGAAGTTGACGGACAGGCGGAACCACATCTCCAACCGCGACACAGGTATCCAACTGCGCTGACACCCAAGGTAAAGGTGATGGCAGCCCTACATTTCTTTGCCACAGGTACGTTCCAATTCACCATAGCTGATGTGGGGGGATGTCCCAGACCATGTTCAGCCGTGTACTACGTGATGTCTTAGCTGCTATGTTGGTGCACATTGATGAATTCATTAAGTTCCCTACTCCAGAAGAGTTGACCAATGTCAAGGGTGAATTCTATGCCCTGGGACACATGCCACATGTAATTGGGTCCATTGATGGGACACATGTTGGACTGGTGCCACCACAGGCTCAGGCGCAGGCCTTCCGCAACAGGAAACATTACCACTCCATAAATGCCCTGGTGGTGTGTCTTGCTAACATGTTGATTTCCCATGGTTGTGCACGTTTTCCAGGACCGTGCCACAATGCATTCATCATGAGGCGGAGCAGGGTACCACAGATGATGCTGCAACTGCGCAACCATTGTGCATGTCTTGTTGGTGGGTAAACACTGTTTCTCATGTATGTCTTAATGTGATTTGTCTCTCTCACGGCTTCTCTTCAAACACTCATTGCCATGATGTATTGTTGTTGGAGACGTCGGATATCCAAACATGCCATGGCTCATGACTCCACAAAGCAACCCCAGAACTGCCGCAGATCAGCGGTACAACAATGCACACGGGCAGACCAGGCGAGTGATAGAGTGAACGTTTGGACTCCTGAAGGGCCGGTTCAGGTATCTCGACAAGACAGGCGGATCCCTACCATACGCCCCGCTCAAGGTGTGTAACATCTTCATTGTGTGCTGCATGCTGCACAACATGGCAGTGTAGAAGGACATGCCACTCGTCCTGGATCCTGATGATGAGGAACATCCACCCGTTGAGGATGAAGGCCTTGGTTAGGATGCTAGCGATGAGGAGGATGATGATGATATCCGGAGTCAGCTCATACGCAACTTCTCCTCATAACGGTAAAATAGTGTTCATGCTACTACCATGGAGTGACATGTGTATCATACTGTGTGTCCAGCAGACTGTCTACAATGTCACGTTGATGTTTGTGTTGCAGTGTCACACAAGTACCGATGTGATGCCATACACATGAGCGCAATGAGTGACCTTTTAATGTACAAGTGTACTACATTGTTAGTGTTCTGTACATGACCTTGTCAGAATTAATATATCCAGGACGTGACCCCTTGTGTGCCTGTCCTTTCCAGGTCGCCCTGCCTGTTGTCTGTTTGTGTCATCTTGGTCCTCCTGCAATTCCTCTTGATGATGGCAATGTCGGATGAATCTGCGTTCCCTGCACGGACATGTGGAAATATCAGTTTGGGTAAGGATTACAAACAGGCAGTTTATTGTTGGTATGGTTCATAAATGTGTGGAAACTGTTCATGCGCATGTTGTAGGCCCATACATACATTGTCACAATACCATGTACCATTTTCATGTTGCGCCACTCCCATGACAAGACACTCACCTTTCTTGACAGTCATCTGTAGTTGAGGTTTGACTTTGGTGAATGCATCAATGTGTGGTAACATGGACCCTGACACATTGCGGATAACACAGCTTGCCATTGTGTGTGACATCACAAACACAGGCTCCGTGGAGAATTGCAGCCTCACTGTGTGCAGCAGGATGTGTCCCAATCATCCACTCAACATTGTGGGCCAGTACAGTTTGATTTCCAGATAACAATGTTGTGTCGGTGTGGGCCAGTGTATGTCCCACATGTTCTGCCAACTGTCCTGTGAGTCTGTTTGCACGGATGCATTGCCCCTAGTGGCAGTATGTCATGTCACTGTCATGTTGTTACCTCAGTACGGTGGAGAACACTGCTTCGCTAGCCTTCTCGGTGAGTTGATGTTTACTTTCCATTCCCATGATGCCAGGTATGTTGCGCTGATGTCATCACTACGTTAGGCTGTAGCAAATGTTACATGTCCGTGGCACCAGTCGAGTGAGGTAATTCACAGGATTATCTTGTGCCGTGCATCATCTCATGGTCATGGTAGGCTTATTTCTGTGGCTTTGTTCCTCATTACTCGCTGTTGAGTTAGGTCACACCTGCTTGTCATGTTTAGCATAGTGGGGCACAGTTACAAGAGCCAATGACTGGCTCCTGTGGGGCTTCCTTGTGTTTAGGTCATTCCTTTCCTCATTTAAGGAGCTGCTATCAGCACTTGCCGGTGATTTCTACTGTCCTGTCATGGCCCTTACAGAATCACAGGACTACATACGGATTGTTGGCCTTGTGTCAGTAGCACTGCTATACATTACATTTTCTGAGATTAGCACCCTCAATCATACACTGTGAAATATTTGATGGCCCCATAGATCTTATTGCATAGTAGCAGCCTCATGAGCTTTACACTTGCTTTGTTCAGGTGAAAAACTGTACTACCTATTTAACTGTTGGTGTTGAAGCATTTGATCTAGTCTCATTGCTAAATCTGTGATCATTTTTAAAGATAAAATGTCCCCACAGAAAATGGACAGATGAAGGGTGTCCAATTTCAATGAGTGTTCACTCGAGTAGACCTGTTTATCTAAAGGACAGCATGCCATCAATTGGGCGGGAAAGGCAAAGGTACAAGGCTTTATAATAAACTTCTCACAAAATGTTCAAACTGGACAACCCCAAAGTTATTACCCAAATATTACTGTAGTATGATGGAAATCAAGGTTAAAAAACATAAATCAAAAAAGAGAGATGATCCCCACACTATGCGTTTGGTAAAACTCTGTTACAATTTATTCTATTACAACAGTTTTTTCATTATCACAATATTTAAAAACACATGTTATACATTTTATTAAAAAATGTATACAATTAAAAACAAAGAATCAAAACAGTCGGCGCGGCGTTTCGGTATTTCTGATAGTAGACCTTCTTCAGGACTGATTCTAAATAGATTTAAAAACACAGAGTTACCATTCTTTTTTTGGTACAGATTCAACATACATCTCTCTTATATCTAAAGCATGTCATCATATCATGTTTAGAATTCGAACCCTTCTTTTTTCTTGCCATACCTTCTTATATCCACTAGTCTCTCTTTCTACATCAAGGTACTACACACATATCTGTGATCACACATAGGGTACAGTGCTAGTGGTTACACTTCACAGGTGTGACTGGTACAGTGTAGGTGCAAAGGTATTCTGTGATTCTGTTACAAATGTATTGAATCCTTATGCATGTATAACTTTCTTTCAGATCTCCCTCCATGCAGTTCCCATCCTCTCCTTCCCTCGCCTGATCTCCCTTTTGTGTCTGTCATTTGTACTCAGACCAAGGGGCTATTTGGAGATGGAACCCTTTCAGCATTGCACCACTCTGATGATCAAAGGTACGGCCAGTCCCTGGCAGTCGTGTAGAGAATCTTTCAGCCGCATTACAGGTGACATCATTGCATGACTGTTATTGTCTTTAGAGCAATGCCACCGGGTATGTACAATGGCTAATGCAGCATGGGCTCACAAACAATGTTATCCTGTTGTGTAGTAAGTGTGTTTAACACAGTACATTGTGCCTCATTGCTGTCAATGCACATCTCTTGCCAGTCTGCATGCGTTCAATATGGCCTTGTTTACGATGGTTGTTCATATGTGATTACGTGTACAATGACAACATGCATGCTGTTGGGAATGGCAAATGTACCATATAGTGCCTGACGTACATGGTTGTGTATGTGTTGTTTAGCTTGCTACACATGACGTGCAGGCTACACCTGCTGACACTGTGTGTCCTGTGCCCCGCTTGGCCTTAGGCTGCCTAATCCTGTGCCCATGATCTCTGGCGACTGTTCAAACATTTAGCTCGCAGTGTGCCATGGGTGACCAGACACTCCAGCCTTCACATACACATGTCACTTTGTGCCCTGCTAGAATCCTTGGATTTGGGTGCTTGTTTAGCATTTGTCACACCCCGTCTGCCGTCATGTGTTCACTCATTTGTGCTGCTGCATCCCCAGCCACAATGCAGCACCGAGTGGCCAGATCCTACACCACACACACCTACAAGACACTCCTCTATCATCTATTCTTAAAGCATGCCGCAGCTTGTCTGTGCCACTGTTGCACAACCTCCATGAGAAAGGCAGGTCCGTCAGAACCGGCAACAAGCACACTGCAAGACGCTCACCTCTTTTTATGACTCATGTGACTCAACAGACTCTTGCTCCAGCCACCCTCCACACAGTGAACACCATACAATCATCCACCTGGTATCACGCTACCACAAACACACCCATGACAGCTTCTCAGCATGTGTGTGCAACTCATACTAGCAACATGATGCAGCCCCACCTAACAGTGCATCTACATGCAACCAGGATATGGGCCTCGTACAGCACATACACAACTTCCAGCAGCACCACATTGTACTGTGTTACCTCGTCAACACAACTACAATACACATCGCCTTCATTACTGTAACGTGGTAGTACGCAACATCTGAACACCGCTTCTACCTAGCCATCACAGATGGATAGTCCAAAACCCACAGCGACCACAGACCAAAACCAGGATTATGATTGGTCCAACTTAAGGAGGTACACCCACAGAGTCACATACAACACCAAGGACACACTCCGCATTGTCAAACATCTGCGCATCCAGGATCACACCAACTGCCTCTCCACCCTCATTGTGACTATCATCTACAGCTCTCCAATCCTACACACACAATTAGGCTAAGCCATCTCTCAAACAATCAATCTATTCTATTAGTAAGCACCCTACCTACCCGTGAGGGTCTGAATGTGCTGGTGGGGGGGGGGGGTGTGGGCTGCTACAGATCGAAAATCCCAGTCTGGTGAAGCCTTCTGAAGGCCAGCAGGTCCTGGGTCAGTTGTAGCCTTGTAGGGAGTATGTTCCAGGTCTTGGAGGCAAGGTAGGAGGTGGATCTGTCACTGACAGTGGTTTTCTGGAAGTGAGGGACTGTGGCAAGTGCGAGGTATGCAGAGCGGAGGCTGCGGGTGGGTGTGTATAAGCTGAGTCGGCTGTAATGGTATGCTGGTCTGACGTGGTTAGGAGCTTTGTGTGTATGGGTGATGAGTCTGGAGGTGATCCTGTTGTTGACAGGAAGCCAGTGCAGGCCTCTCAGGTGTAGTGTGATGTGGCCGTGTTGGGGGAATGGACGATCATACGTGACGAGGCGTTCTGGATGCGTTGCAGCCGTCTCATGTGTTTGGTTGGTGTAGCTGCATAGGGTGCATTCCCGTAATCCAGTGAGCTTGTGGAGAGGGCCCAGATGACTGTTTTTCAAGAGTTTGAGGTGATCCATTTCAAGATTGTACGGGGAATGCAGAGGGTGTTGAGGCAGGAAGATGAGATGGAGTTGTCCTGCATGTTCATGGTGATGGAGGTTTTGAGGATGACCCACAGGTTGCATACGTGGTTGGTGGGTTCTGGGGCAGTTCCTGGCGATGTTGGCCTACACGAGTCGTCACAGGCTGAGGTGGTGGGGCCGTGGATGAGGTCCTCTGTTTAGTCAGAATTGTGCTTCAACCTGCTGTCCTTCATCCATTTGGCAACAACCTTCATTCCTCTGTGGAGGTTTCCTTTGGCAGTCAGTGGTTCTTTGGGGAGGGATATGATCAGCTGTGTGTAATTGGCGTAGGAGATGATGGTGAGGATATGTTAGAGTGCAACATGAGTGTTGCCATGTGGATATTGATCAACGTCTGGCAGAGGGATGATCCCTGTGGGATGCTGCGGATGGTCTCAGTGGTCTTGGAATGGAAGTGTGGGAGGCAGACGCTCTGGGCCCTGCGGGAGAGGAAGGATGTGGCCCAGGCCAGGGCTGTTTCTAGGGTTCCGGCGTCATGGATGCGTGCTGTTAGGGTGTCTTGGCAGACCGTGTGGAAGGCTGGTGAGAGGTCCAGAAGGATGAGGGTGGCTGTTTCTCCTTTGTCCATGAGGATGCTGATGTCGTTGTTGGCGGTGATGAGGGCGCTGTCCGTGCTGTGGCAGCAGCGGAATCCAGACTGGGATGGTCCCATGATGTTGTTGTCTTCGAGGTAGCGGGTCAGCAGTCTGTTGACGATCTTCTATGTGACCTTTTCTGTGAGGGGGAGATGGCCCACAAATTCTTGAGGTATTTGTGGTCCGCATTTTGTATATTCACTGAGACGTTGAGCTCAGCATTCTCCCAGCTCCCACTGAAGGTAGCAGTCTGGAAGGTGATGTCGATTGTTTTTGGGAGAAGAGGTGTTCTGGCTTAGCTGGATTTGTTTGAAATGTTGAGAAGCCATGTGTCAGATGAGGATCCGGAGTGGATGGAGTCCATGGTCCTGATGATGTCTTCATTGCTGACATAGTACCGGGCGGTCAGGTTATTTTTGTGTATGTTGGTCTAAGCGGGGGGTGTACTCGTTTGTGGGGCGGTAGCGGAGTGGAAGCTGTTGTGGATGTGGATGATCTTACAGGGTCAGAAGGTGGACAGTGAGTCACACAGGTCTTGTGATGGTGCTATGTCATTGGTGTTGTAGGTGGAAGTTATGAGTTCAATCACAATGTTGATGTGCTGTTTGCTATTATGTGCTTTGCTGTCTAGGCTGTCCTGTTGGCGGTCCTGATGAGTTGTTGGTGTCTGCATGTGGCGCTCTTGTGTGCAGTGTAGCTGTATGGTGTTTGGTTGCGGAGCCAGCTCCTCTACAGCTTCCAACAGGTGCACTTGTAGGTCCTGAGGTCTTTGGTGAACCATGCAGCTATCTTTTTGTTGTGATAGGTGGTGGAGGCCTTGAGTGTGGTGAGTATGTTGGCACAGTTGTTGATCCACTGTTTGAGGTTGATGGCAGCAGAGTCAGGGTAGGTGTGGTCGGCGGGTGGTCCCTGGGCGAGGGTGGCGTTCACTTATTCCACGGCAGCCTTGCACCAACAGCGGTGTGGCATGTACTGTGTGCGGGGTGGTGTGGTAGGTCTACCGAAGATGAAGTGGAGGCATCTGTGGTCTGTCCAGTGGTGTAAGGTTGTGTGGTTGAAGGAGACGTGTTGAGTTGCAAAGAAGATGGGGTCCTGTGTGTGTCCAGCGGTGTGGGTGGGTGTTGTCATGAGTACTTTTAATCAGAGGTTGATGAGGTTGTCGATCATGGCAGTGGAGCTTGCGTTGTTGTTGTTCTCAAGCTAGAAGTTCATGTCCCCAAGGAGTATGGAATCCATGTAGCCAAGGCCGTGCGTGCAGATGAGGTCAGGGATGGGGTTGATGGATCGTGGTCGTGGTCCAAGTGGTCTGTCGATGAGTGTTCCTCTGAGTGTGTTGTTGGCATTAGTGTGTATCTATAAGTACATGTGCTAGGCGTTGTGGAGTGTGTCGTTGCTGTTGGTAGTGACTCTGGGAGTGTTCCAGTGGATGATGGCGAATCCCCCTCCCACTCAGTTGGTGCGTAATCTGCGGGAGATCTTATGGTCTTCTGGGATGGCTATGGCGATGTCTGTTGACGAGGCGGTGTTCAGCCTGGTCGCCGTCAACGACACCAGGCAGCCCAACTACAGCATGCACCTCTACACAGGTACAAGTGCCAGACTCCAGGACTACTTGTCCAACTCCAGGGTGTATGCACACCACTTCATCCTCAACATCCCCTGCTACTGCCACATGACCGCCCACCTGATATACCTACAATAGTCCCACAGTCAACTGCAGGTTCTCCTTTATAATCCTCAGTAGGCACTCCATAGGCCCAGGCCAATACACTAATATGGACGTCTACCATCCAACACCCAGTTGCTCGCAGTCCGTCCTGCCACCCTTGGCCTGCACACCATTGATGAGATCCACAGTACAACTGCATGCGGCTGATAGTTCTGATACCTCTGTACACAAATACTGGTACTCCCTCCGCAGACACCTACATATTACCCATGATCTGTACACCTCCAAGTGACTCTTCTGTACTGGTCTGTAATTGCAGTGTTGCAAGCCAACCCCCCCCTTCTGCATTTTGTAACCATCACAGGTGTGTATTGCTATCCATGTATGTAGTTGTTGGAATATTGTGACCTATGTGGGTCCTCAACCGGACTCAGATCCCAGTGTGTGGATGGCTGCAGTTTGTTCAAAATTCTTGTATTATTTCCATGTCCCCACACATATGTTTTTGCATCTGGGTACAAACGTCTCCACCACTGCAATTATGTTATTTACATTTATTTTCAGATCTTCTGCATGAGAAGTGAGTAGGTGCTGTACAAAAAGGGGGGAATCAAAAGTTCACAGCTGGAGATGTGATGCCTTACAGGTTGAGTCAACAGAGTCCAGGCCACAGTGCTTGGCATCATTGGGCACACTGCAACCAGCAAGTCCACGAGGGCAAGTCAGTAAGTCAATAAGGTGATGCTGTTGCACACCAAGGAAAGATGCCAGACCAGGTGACCTGGAAGTTGTACTTGGCCCTATGCCTCTCAACGTCTTGTCCGTGGACAACCCAGCTTCCTTGGGGGACCCTAACGTGCAGGCCTTGACGATGCATGGGATGCTCCGTCTGACAAATCCCCCTCCTCCTCCCTCCCTGTGCCTGTTGTTGGTCTTTGCCTAGATGTTTCTGGCCTTGTGACACAGGGAGGGTGCTGCATGTTGGCAGCAATCAGATGGAGTGATTGCTTAATTTCCGCACTGTCATGAGCTTATCCAGTCTTGCCTCCATCCGTCCCTGGTGTTGTTCTTGACTGGCATGTAGCTGGGCATGCTGATCTGTCATTTTGTTGAGGGCCTCCACTACCAGGCTGAACTCCCTGGTGTCCCGCCGGTATACATCCATGATGTCTCTGAGTTCTGACATATCGGGCCCAGCAGCTGGCTGGTCAGGTCTCGCCTCTGCCTTGCGCCACTCCCACCACCCCTGGCCACATGAGCACGGCCTGCGTTTGTGGGCACATCTGGTCGACAGGACCCATGAGTGCTGGCAGTGGTGGTGTCATCTGCCACCTCGTGGGTGCCCGGCGAACCGTGTCCCTCATTGTCAGACTGGCTCTGTTGTGGAATATGGTCAGAGCTCCCAGATGTCTGCTGGGATGTGGCGGGAATGGGTGTGGTGGTTGGTACAGATGTATCTGATCCAGCTTCTGCATGGGTTTGGGATCCAGAGGGGCCTGGTTGATTGGGGTCAGCCACGGTGTGTTGAGAGGCGTCGCTGCCGGTGGGGTCAGGGTCCTACTGAGCCTGGGACACAGATCCATCTCCCCCCTGGTTGGGGGTAGTTTCCACACATTCCCCTTTGGGTGTGAGAGACAAACACTGTTAATGCACTATCATGCAACATCCAATTGTACAAACTATTGCTGTTAGCACTGTTCCACCTGCTTTGGATTGTTGTAATTGTTCACTTGTGTATGGGTATGTTGTGGGATGAGATTGACATGTGCTCAGGGGTGCTTTACATGTTGGGTACTGTTTAAGGTGAATGGCAGAGCCATTGCTGTGGCTTGTGTTGCAACCACCACACAGATCCAGCTGTGCTCTGTGTGGGCCAATCTGCACAATGCAGCGTCAATCCTAATGCCTGGTTCAAGCATGCACAGGGTTGTAATGCAGTCTGTTTATGATGTGGACTGAGTGGAATTTTGCTGATTTCATTCAGCAACTTTTGAGAGGTGTTGCTGTGCCGGCCACCCACTGCCAACCCCCCAGGACCAGTACACCTACTTCTGGCAGAGGGCTTTAGAACGTGTCACTTCTCCAAGATGCATTACCTTGTCAATACCCAGGTCCATGGTGCTACTTGATTGCATCCACAGCATCACAAAACTGTGGCAACAGCATTGTGTGAGTGGCACAATGGACTTGTGATTAAGCACTGTGCTTTTTTTTGCTTGGATGAGTCATCAGATCAGTATTTTTTATGTTGTTTTACATGACTATTGTGACAGTGGTGCACTCCATTGCCTGTCCACAGGGAATCAGGTCCTGTAAGGGGTATGTGTCACACCCCATGCTAGTAGTTTGAGTGTGATCTGCAAGTGGGCGTCCCTCGTGGTGTGTCTGTCCCCCCATGAAGCATGCTGCCATGCTAGTGGTTGTGAGTTCCTGTGCAGGATACCTGACCTTGCCCTGGTGTTAGTGTTTGCACTGGTCACAGGAGGCCCTTGTGCAGCCTACACCAGTGCCCAGTGTCCGATATCTTGTCAGTACTTTCACAGTCCATGTGCATTGAGCATGGTGCATGGGTGTGTACCTGGGCCATATGGGTTGAGTGCAGTCTCCTACCCTACACCTTGCACCCTCTCACCCTCCCCCTTGCAGGCTTCTGGCACTCCCCTTGCACCCACCCCATACTGTTAGGCACTGCTGGGAGTCGTGGCCACACCCCCCCACACCACCCCCATACTGTTAGGCACTGCTGGGGGTCATGGCCACACCCCCCACACCACCCCATACTGTTAGGCACTGCTGGGAGTCATGGCCACACAACCCCACACCACCCCATACTGTTAGGCACTGCTGGGAGTCATGGCCACCCCCCCATACTGTTAGGCACTGCGTGGAGTCATGGCCACACCCCCCATACTGTTAGGCACTGCTGGGAGTCATGGCCACACCCCCACACCACCCCATACTGTTAGGCACTGCTGGAAGTCATGGCCACCCCCATACTGTTAGGCACTGCTGGGAGTCATGGCCACACCCCCCCACACCCCCTATGCTGTTAGACACTGCTGGGAGTCATGGCCACACACCCCCACCCCCCATACTGTTAGGCACTGCTAGGAGTCATTGTCACATACCCCACACCACCCCCATACTGTTAGGCACTGCTGGGAGTCATGGCCGCCCCCCATACTGTTAGGCACTGCTGGGAGTCATGGCCACACCACTCCCATACTGTTAGGTACTGCTGGTAGTCATGGCCACACCCCCCACACCACCCCCATACTGTTAGGCACTGCTGGGAGTCATGGCCGCCCCCATACTTTTGGGCACTGCTTGGAGTCATGGCCACTCATCCCCCCCATACTGTTAGACACTGCTGGGAGTCATGGCCACCTCCCATACTGTTAGGCACTGCTGGGAGTCATGGCCACACACCCCCACACCTCCCCCATACTGTTGGGTACTATTAAGAGTCATGGCCACACCCCCCATACTGTTAGGAACTGCTGGGAGTCATGGCCACACACCCCCATACTGTTAGGCACTGCTGGGCATCATGGCCACACCCCCCACACCACCCCATACTGTTAGGCACTGCTCGGAGTCATGGCCACACAACCCCACACCACCCCCATACTGTTAGGCACTGCTGGGAGGCATGGCCACCCCCCATACTGTTAGGCACTGCGTGGAGTCATGGCCATACCCCCATACTGTTAGGCACTGCGTGGAGTCATGGCCACACCCCCCATACTGTTAGGCACTGCTGGGAGTCATGGCCACATACCCCCACACCCCCATGCTGTTAGACACTGCTGGGAGTCATGGCCACACACCCCAACACCACCACATACTGTTGGGCACTGCTGGGAGTCATGGCCACACCCCCACACCACCCCATACTGTTAGGCACTGCTGGGAGCCATGGCCACACCCCCCCACACCACCCCAATACTGTTGGGCACTGTTGGGAGTCATGACCACACCCCCGCACCCCCATACTGTTAGACACTGCTGGGAGTCATGGCCACACACCCCAACACCACCACATACTGTTGGGCACTGCTGGGAGTCATGGCCACACCCCCACACCACCCCCATACTGTTAGGCACTGCTGGGAGTCATGGCCACACACCCCCACCCCCCATACTGTTAGGCACTGCTGGGAGTCATTGTCACATACCCCCACACCACCCCATACTGTTAGGCACTGCTGGGAGTCATGGCCACACCCCCCCACACCACCCCAATACTGTTGGGCACTGTTGGGAGTCATGACCACACCCCCGCACCCCCATACTGTTAGGCACTGCTGGGAGTCATAGCCACCCACCCCCAAACTTTTGGGCACTGCTGGTAGTCCCCCCATGTTACATGATTTGGTTGTATACTCACCAGGCTCCACGGCTCCTTCAATTCCGCGTACTCCCACCGGTGGTAGCAGGGCCATGACTTTCTCCTCCCAGGGATGGTATTGTGGAGGACTGTGGGGGACCACCACCTCCAGTGTAGTGTGAATTGGCGTAGTCTTGGTCCATCTTCTTTTGACCATCCTCCGCAGATCGTACCACCTGACCTGGCATCCCTCTGGTGCGCTTTATGGGTGCAATAGCATTGACCTTATCAACTATCATCACCCACAGGTGTGTTTTGTCCGCTATGCTGGTCTGTCTGACCAATGCGCCAAACAGCTGTGGCTCAACTCTGATGATTTGATCTGTAAGGATCTCCATCTCCGGGTTAGTGATCTTTGGATTGTTTGGTGTGGTCATGGTGTGGGGTGTGTGTGATTGGGGGGGGTGATGGTGTGTATAGATGAGGGTGTGTGGGTCTGATTGTGAAGGTGGTGGTGTGTGTGTGAATGAGATAGGGTGTATGTGTGAAGGTGTATGGCTGCAGTTGTTGGTGTGCTACCAGTATCTTTGCGCAAATAGGTATGTTGCAAAGGATGATGGGTTCTATGTGTGGGCCCTTTTATTGGTCCATTTGTGGGTGTGGCTTTTGTAGAATGTTTAGTGGGTGTGTTATAAGGGGTGGGTGTGATTTGGGCCCTCTGTTTGCATGTGGCCAGGACATTGTTTTCCTATGGTGTATGCACAGGAGACATGTTTTGCGGGGTTGTGCGACTCCTTTGCACCCTCCTTATGCTGGTTTCCGGGTTTGTGTGCGTTTTATTAGTGGGGGGTGTGCATTTTGTTTTTGTTGTTGTTGCTGGCTCATAAGGGAGATTTTTGGGGTGTTCGTGTATGCTTTATTGAGTGATGTTCGGGTCGTATTTGATGGTGCGCCTGGGTGTTACGGTCTGTTTTCCGGGTGGGGGTTCGTGTACGCTTGATTGAGTGGTGTGCGGGTCGTATTTACTGGTGCGGCTGGCTGTTACGGTTCGTTTTCCGGGTGGGGGTTCGTGTATGCTTGATTGAGGGGTATACGGGTCGTATTTACTGGTGCGGCTGGCTGTTACGGTCCATTTTCCGGGTGGGGGTTCGTGTACGCTTGATTGAGGGTTGTGCGGGTCATATTTACTGGTGCGGCTGGCTGTTACGGTCCGTTTTCCGGGTGGGGGTCCGTGTATGCTTGATGGAGGGGTGTACGGGTCGTATTTACTGGTGCGGCTGGCTGTTACGGTCCGTTTTCCGGGGGGGTGGGGGTTCGTTTACGCTTGATTGAGGGGTGTGCGGGTCGTATTTACTGGTGCGGCTGGCTGTTACGGTCCGTTTTCCGGGTGGGGGTTTTTGTACGCTTCATTGAGGGGTGTGTGTCTCTAATTTGTTGGTGCGGCTGGTTGTTATGGTCCGTTTTGGGGCGGTTTGTGTACGCTTGATTGAGGGGTGTGCGTATCGTATTTACTGGTGCGGCTGGCTGTTAAGGTGCGTTTTCCGGGTGGGGGTTCGTGTACGCTTGATTGAGGGGTGTGCGTATCGTATTTACTGGTGCGGCTGGCTGTTAAGGTGCGTTTTCCGGGTGGGGGTTCGTGTACGCTTGATTGAGGGGTGCGCGGGTTGTATTTGCTCGTGCGGCTGGCTGTTACAGTCCGTTTTGGGGGGGTTCGTATACGCTTGATTGAGGGGTGTGCGTGGTCGTATATGTTGGTGCGGCTCGCTCATACGCAATGTTTTCCGTACGAATCATGAATCATGTGCGACTACGTTTGCCAATACAAATCGCGTACTTGATCCCTGGTCTGGATCGTACTTGTTAGTTGGTACGGCATGTTTACAAATCGTACCGAATCGGTAATTCCCATTCATTCCTATGGGCATGGAGGCCTATAGGAATGAATGGGAATTACCGATTCTGTAAATACCGAATCGGTAAATACCAATTCGGTATTTACTGAATCGGTAATATGGGGACCATTTACAAGGGTGGCAGGGTGTCACATTGACACCCTTTTGCCCCCTGAATAGTGCATGGGTGCACATGTGGCACACATAAATGCCCTAAGGGCATGTATGTCTGCCACATGGCACTTTAAAAAAACCAAATAATTGTTTTTTTAAAGGTATTCGGTATTTACCACGAATCCTTAAATGACAAATGCACTCACTTGAGTGCTCCCTACATTACGGATTAGGTAATTTACTGAATCAGTATTTTAAGAATTCGATAATTTGAGGCGCTAGGGGGCGCACAGCGGAATGGCTGAGTGAGACCACAGCTCCGCCGGACGGCCGACAGCGTATTGCCCTATGATCACCCCAATGCCCACAAAACTGCTGTCAAAACGCGGTCCCAGGCGTATAAACCCACCAGGATCATGATGACTTGAAAATCGAGGATCAAGATTCAGCAACAGCGGGAGAAAACAACCAAAACAGCGCCGGGGTCTCGCGGCGTCCAAGATGGCCGCCGCTGCGCTCCTCTTCACATATCTGGCGCCGACTGCGAAGTGAGTACACCACCTGCATTGAAGCGGCCGGTGCTGCGAGCGATCACGGGGGCTCATATGAACTTTTAAGATAACGTGTAAATCGGACTAGCGGTTGTGCACTCTCTGGCTGCATTGGCGAGCGGCTGCATGATCGTGGCTCGCGACGGACAAGATGGTGGCGCCCAGTGTCCGGAACGATGGCTCGGCTGATGGACAAGACACGGGGCCTGTGCACCACCAATAACGCAACTCAGGGAAAAGTCCGGATCTCAGGTGCTTGGCGTGCTGGAGCAGCGCGTTGACACATGAGTGCCGGCGAAACACGCAAAGACCCACGCATTACGGACATTGCTGCAAAGATCACGTAGATCCTCCACGTTGTCCCCAGTATCGCTGCGGTGCTTCAGACCTTGCACCGCGCCCTGCTTGGTTGGGACGTGCATTGTGTACTGCCGGTACTGCGGGTGACACTCTGCTGAAGGAACTCCTGTGCACACGTACTCCTGGGCCCCGCGCTCATTGCAACCGATGTTCCATTGGACTCACGATCTTGGACCCGGAACAGTCTCATCCGTTTAACGACATCTGCCAGGACGAGAGGATCCACTCGAAGGTGCGTGAACCAGGTGCCGGCCTTTGCTCCCGGGCACACGTACTGTAAAGTGCGCCAAAACGGTGGCATCCAACAGAAGAACAAGGTCCACGCCTCGGGACGCAGCGCTGTCGACACCGCCATCTTCGACAATGGTAAGGCCTGAAAAACAACAACTGAAAATATCCTTTGAAGCTAAAAAGACACCCAAGACTGCTGAAACGATGTCTGGAAGTGGAAGTGGGTCACCGGCTGAACTGTCTCCCGGTAACAATATGGAAAAAATATTACTATCCATCCAGGCTAACCTACAAGACATCAATGGTAAGCTGGACAATTTAACATGCAGGATGGATGGCATGGCGGCCAAACTGGTAAAGCATGGAGGGAGGTTGGAGACGGCAGAGACACGAATCTCAGCAGTTGAGGATGAGTCACATACCACCACTACCAAATGCACGAACATGGAGCGGGTTCTGGAGGTGATAAAAGCAAAGGAGGAGGAATTGGAAGCGCGCTCAAGACGCAACAATGTGCGCATTACGGGCCTACCGGAGTCGACCAACACTGGGCGCATGGAGCAATACGTAGAGAAATTGTGCAAGGACATATTTGGAGATGACGCGTTATCGAAGATTTTTGTAGTAGAGAGAGCACACAGATCACTTGCGCCCCGTCCACCACCAGGAGCGTCACCGTGCCCTATTGTGGCAAGGATCCTGAATTACCGGGACAGGGATACCATCTTGAGGCTCGCACGAGAGAAAGGAACTATCACCCACCAGGGTAACACCCTGGAATTCTACCCGGACCACAGAGTTGCTGTACAACAGGCTCGGAGAGAATTTACGGCTGTGAAATCCAAGCTCTGGGATCTACACGTCAATTATTCAATGCTATACCCTGCCAGGCTGCGTGTGATGTTGGAAGGCAAGGCAGTGATACTAACGTCTCCTAATGCTGCGCAGGAATTTGTGGAAAAAATAGTCAAGCAGAACAAGTCCAATGCGCAAGACGAACAACAACTGGAGTCGGACTGAATACATCAATGAAGTGATAAATACATCCTGTGTGAGTATGAAAAGCCTTTTCGCCCTAGAGGCGGTTATCTGTGCTCCTGTTGGGTGAGACAATGCCGAAATGGGATGGCGCCCCACGTTAGCCCTTATCGACTCGGTGCCAGTATGCATCCGGCTTGCTGCTACTCATTGATTCCTATGTTCATTGACACTCTTTTAAATACTGGTTCCTTAGGCAGTGAGATACATAGTCTGAATCGGGGCCGCAGTATGGGCACCGCTGAGGATGGGTCGCTGAGTATGGTGTTGAGATGATGGGGCTAGCTCAAGCTGTCCACCAATGGGATCGGTATCCTCTGAGATGTACCCATAAGACTAGATGTGCTAATGTCTCAAGGGGTTAAAAACCAATGCCAGGAGATGCATGCTGAACTGATTGCGGTGCCTCATGGACACAAATGTTGTAGCTATAGCACTAACTTAACTGGTTGTGATGAGCCATGAAACCGGCCTCTCAAGAGTTTTTTCATTATGACCTGTATTAATGTGGTTGCCGGCACCATGGCTGGTGCACTGAACCTTAATGTCCTTCAGTGGTGGGCGCGACATACCATCATGGGGATAAGTGTTAACCGCTCAATGCACGAACACCTTTATGTCCTAGTTAGAACATTGATAATGCCAGCTATTCTAAGGGGTGCGTGACAGAATAATCAGGATGAGATATGTATTGGGATACTGTGGATTGCACTTAGAGACACACGAGAGATTGTCATTCACATAATTTGCGGTTGCTTTTCTATACAGCCTACTTTCGCTATTGCTCACAGGTGACATCGTTGTGTACTGATTCGCTGTGATAACTATTCAAAGGTCATGATCATGCAAGTGCAGGGTGGGGGTGGATCTTGGGTATACACTTGTGACACGTCTGAGTTAACCAACATTATTAGAGTCGTCCACATCCATTAAGTTGGATGGTGTGTTGTGCCCCCAGCGGACCTCCACGAGGGTGTTCCCCACACAAGTTTTGTACTAATGTTAATTGTGGTAAGACCCGAACTGTTGTCGGGACTAATTGGGGAAGGTGAATGGCTTTGGCATGATTGGGTTGCTGGAGTGGGTGTGGGAGGGAGGGTTAGGGGTTTTGTTACTGTTCTGAGACCGGATCTTCTAGAGTATGTCATTCCGCTGCAGGTAACGGAACAGATGATCATATGGTTGCATACAGTTAAATATATGGACGTGCAAGCCGACCCTGGCCTAAGCATGATTGTAAAGCGCTGCAAGTTTGGACACCCAGTCCTCGCAGATGACACAGAGGGTAGATAGCACAGGTAGTGCACACATAAATCTCCTCACATAGAATGTACGAGGTCTAACGCAGCCCAAGAAAATTCGACGAGTGTTTGCCTACCTAAACAGATGTCATATAGATATGGCGTTCCTGCAGGAGACACACATTACACCTAACACATCAATCCATAGGCAAGCGATGGACTGAATCTATACATTCTGCCACATATTCCTCTTACTCCAGGGGGGTGATGACATTGGTACGCAAAGGACTGAATTTCAAAACACAGAAGGTGACGCAGGACCCGAATGGCAGATATGTTATTGTATCAGGCACCCTGCGTGGTCAAAGACTAACATTTCTTAATGTATATGGCCCAAATGTAGATGCACCCGAACTATTTCAGGAACTGTGGGGTCACTTACAGCAGTTAACAGATACACACATCGTATGCGGGGCGACTGGAATGTGACATTGGCGGACGATAAAGACCGTTCCGCACAATCCCTTGAACCGCACAAATACGCTAGAACTAAACTCTTACACATGCTGACGGATTTGTCATTAACTGACATATGGAGACACAAACATCCTAACATACCGGGCGCTACACATATCTCTGCTTGTCATAACAGTTGGTCGCGCCTGGACTACTGGTTAGGCACGAATAACATAATACTTTAGACACAGGCCGTAAGCGTCATCCCCAGAACACTATCAGACCACAACCCCGGTATGCTCGAAACTCACCATACCAAATTACACTCCACCTCCCTTTCAATGGAGATTCAACTCACGTGCCCTAACAGATATAATTTATGCTGACACCATTCACACCGCTATCAAAGAATACTTTCAGATAAACAAACCCACGGTGGATGATCCATGTCTATTGTGGGAATCCTTTAAGGCCACGATACGTGGTGTGTGCATGAGCACTACCGTAGGCATACTTTGTGACATACGTCAACAAATTAAACACTGTGAAACACGAATGAGGGATTTGGAGAGGGCTTATGAGGATAAACATGATATCACTCTGCTGGGAGAACTACGAAAGTTACACACGGAACATCAAACACTGGTCGATGACGAAATAAAATATCTAGACAAAAAACACTCCGCTAGATCCTATGGGGAGAGTGGGAGGCCGGGTAGAGTACTAGCGGGCAAAATTTGCAAAGGTAGAAGTCATACAGCGATTCTGGGGATGGCGCAATACAGACACAAACCGCTGACATCCTACATTGCTTCATGGAATCTTATGGAGCATTATACAAATCACAACCAGTCGCGTCGACAGACGATATTAACAGCTAATTCAGGGATGTGGCAATAGCTTGGCTCTTGGATAATCAAAGGGAATATTTAGCGGCACCCATTACAGTAGAAGAAGTCACAGATGTGATTAAATCACTGCCAAATGGTAAAGCACCAGGCCCAGATGTGTACACAAACGAATTTTACAAACAATACGCAGATATACTGGCCCCTCATTTGGCGGGAATGTACAGAGCCGCATTTGATCAAGGAGAACTCCCCCCAACGCTTAGGGAGGCAGTAATAATTGCCCTCTTAAAACCCTCTAAAGACCCAGCCCAATGCGATTCCTACAGACCACTTTCACTGATCAATGTTGATTCCAAAATACTAGCGAAATTATGGCGGTGAGACTGACACCATTAATGACCAATTTAGTGCTACCTCACCAGGCGGGATTTGTTCCTACTCGTTCCACGTCCCATAACACCAGGACACTGTTTGCCCTGTCGCGCTATCTCCAACCCAACACGAAGGCTGTGGCGGTGCTATTAGATGCCGCCAAGGCGTTTGATTCTATTGAGTGAAGCTACCTGATTGCAGTCCTACACCGCATGGGATTCCCCAAAAGATTTGTTTAATGGGTTTCTTTAATTACACTAATCCGTGTGCTAGGGTCCGAGTGAATGGGTACTTATCCGACAGTTTTGCGATAGAATGCAGTACTAGTCAGGGATGCCCACTATCCCCCCTTCTATTCGCCCTAGCATTAAAACCCTTGGCCTGCATAATCCGCCAGAATTACAAATCATCTGCCCTACAATTCCCTTCCAGGCCGTTACACATATCACTGTACGCAGATGATATGGTGCTCTACGTTCGTGATCCCGCTGAGCATTTGAATCAGCTACTGAGAGAATATATTAAATTCGGTGGTCACTCCGGCTTAACAATAAATTGGTCAAAGTCCTACATTATTCCACTCACGGACACAACAACTCCCCTGGACACAGAGTATCCATTAGAGTGGCAAACCGACCCGATACGGTACTTAGGGATACTGTACCATAGAGATCCCGAGGTAGTGATCCGCACAAATTACGGTTCCACGATCTCCAAACTGGAAGATAAAGTAAAACGCTGGATACAACTACCGTTGTCCTTGGCGGATCGTATCGCGATCGTAAAAATGAATATACTGCCTAAACTATTGTACCTCTTTAACAACATCCCAATCACCCCTCACGGAGAAGTATTCTGTCGCATAAAGTCGCTAGTACTACAGCTCATATGGGCGGGCAACCAAGCGCCCATAGACCTCCAAACATTGACACTCCCCTGTGCCAGAGGAGGACTCGGGGTGCCAGATTTTAAACTGTACTACCTGTGCGCACAGGTTCAATCCGCCGCCTATTGGTATCACTTGGTGCCATACCTCACTCACACAGCGAATGAAGAAGGTGACGCGAAACCTGTCCCCCTATCCGCTATCCTATCACACAAACGGCAACCCCTACATGATCAAGACATCAACACAATAGACACCACAATTAGGGCATGGCACATAAAACCCCTCTCTACGCATCGGATATGCCTTTACATTATCACTCTGCCCTGTCAGTTACGTGGGAAAAAGTGGGTATGTCATTATTGCAACAGGTGGGCATTGAACGGATGGGTGATCTGCTCAGTGATGGCAAATTTATGGATAATGCAGATCTGACATACATTCAGAACAAATCACAGATGTTTTGTTTCACACATTACAGGTTAAAGAGGGCCATGATGGAACTATATCCCACCTTTCCTAACGAGCCAGAAAGTCTGAACACACTACAGTTAATCATTACTACCCAAGATCTTTCGCACCTAGCCTCACGGCTATACACCACTGCACAAGCCGAAATACCACACTCCACAGAGAGGGCTAAATCCAGGTAGGACTCGGTTTTGGAGGATTCTTTAACAGAAAAGGAATGGCAACAGACATGCGCACTAACACAAATTCTTACCCCTAATGGCAATCTTAGAATCATACATTATAAATTCCTTCATCAGGCATACTACAGTCCGGCACGCATGTGCAGATACGGCATGCACGATGACGATAGGTGTAAAAGATGTGGTGCAGAGGGTGCTGATTTTGCACATTTGTCCTGGTGGTGTTGCGTGTTAATCTAGGTTCCTGATCGATACTGTGACCTTATGCCCCTATTCGGCTATAAACCCATTTATTCCCTATATTGGCATAACCGTTCAAGTGCGATTTTCTGAAAAGTCATCTCTGGCCTCACACGAACAGAGCCACATTGCAGCATGACTCTCTGCTACTTCCTTTGCGACCAATTAGTGCAATGACAGAGCAGCAGTCACTATCTGATATTCCTAGATAACACTCCGAGTTCTTCAACAAGATAAAAACTTAGCAAACCTGGAAATCCCCGCTTGCTATGTTTTGATTAGTAATGGAACTCTAATGAGCAACTGATAACTATCACTTCCTAGTGACATCTTTAATTGACGTCTTATGTCCAGCAAACTTGCGTCAAACCCGGCACCTGTCAGGTATAAATATTAGCAACGTTGCCTTAAGCAATGTTCGTTGCCTGTTGCTGATGCCAGATGCCTGCATGACCCTGTGTTGGTAAATCTAGCACTCTGTCGCTGCAGCCTGCTATCCTGTGGTGGTGAAGCTGCTGATACCATTATCGCCGCTAAAGCGCGACCTATGGTGCAGTACGCTTAAGGAGCTGAACAGCAGTCCCTCTGCGAAGACATCCAGCAGATTCCAGCTGCCCGCGGACGCTGTCCCCCGCCTCCTTCCTCGACGCACTGAAGAGAAGCCGCTGCCTTTCTCGTGCAGAGAAATCCAGTCCCGGCGCTTCCGGTTTACCCTCGCGGGTGACTGGGATATCGAGAGAGACCCCTGAAGGAGATACCAATCCTCCATCATTCTATTCAGAGGTATGGTGTTGATTAAACCCTTAGACGAGAATTCTTGAAACAAACCTTGGCAAAACCAACTTAACTTAAGCTACTTACTTACTCCCCTTTTCACGTGTTAGGTTTAGGTCAGGCACACTGGGGTAGGCTTAGTTAGAAGCACCAGTTGAGTATGTTAGCCTAATGTATATATGACTGTATATATGTTTTATTACTTTTAAACCATTGTATGGCTAAGAAACCATATCAATGCTTTTACAGTTCTATTTCGCAATACTTATCTTACTGTACGTACTTTTTATAATAACAATTATTGCAATTGTGGCAATACATTTCTCTTGTACGAGAAGAAAGACTGTGCAATAAATGTTAACCCTTTATTGATACACGCCCGTCTCTCTATTCTCTACATCTCGTGAAAGTAAACTGCACTAGGCTGACTGAGTGAAATACAGGTCTATTGTTTCACACGACCCTAGAGATCGACTCTTGATCTGAGGAGCAAAGTTGTCATGTTGCACGGTTGTTGGAAAACTGAATCCCTTCTTGTCTGTGCCAAGGAAGCTGATCACTTCCTATGCAGAGAAGAAAGTTTCCAGTGACCTCTGAGCTAGTTGGTAACACAACCCAATTAAGTTTAGCATAGTCAGTGGAGGCCTGGAATATAAGCAGTTCCACGTCGATACTACTGTTTATGTTATTCCAATGCGCAGGGTCTAGTGGGAAACTAGGAACTACACTACATGGCGCCCAACGTTTGGTAAGGCGATAAACTAACGCAAGATTTTTAGAGTAACTCAGTCGTGCATATTTCACACCCCTTTCTCCCGTAAATACTCCAATAGACGTCTGGAGTGGGTGAAAGGTTAAAATCCGCCCGACCTTAGTAGGAAGAGATTCCTATGTAAAGCTCTGGTTTATTCAACGTTGAAGGATACAGTGTTCCAAAATATTGTGCACCTAATCTTTGTCTCCTTGGAGACCTACTCTGCAAAGCCTGCATTTTTTTAAATGTCAGACAGTGAAGAAAGGGAAGCAGCTAGACTGGCTTCCATACTAATAGAGGAGGACTCGAGTCTCCTACAGGCAGACCCGGATGCTATTATCATCCCGGTTCACTTAAGAAGATCTATAACTTTAAAACTTATAGAAAACGGACTGACACCACAAGGTGATACAGTAATTTTCGTGATAGAGGCTCACGAGTAACGGCAGACAGAGGTATTCTATTCATGGATAAACTTTCCAGCGGCAAACGCTACAACACAAGAGTTTCACTATTACAAAATAGAGGAACCTCCGGGAGAGTACGCTCCTTTCGAGGAGATTGAAATCCCACTTAAATTTCAAGAGCACCTGCTCTGGTTTAATGGCGCCCTAAAACACAATAATCACATAACTAGGCTCGGTCCCCTAGGGAGACCAGGAGCAACGTGGCCGGTTCTAGCCAGCTACACACCACATCCTGACATTGCAAGAATGTCAAGAGAAGAGCTGTTAGTACAGCTAAACACATTAATAAAAATACATAGGCAATTAGTCCAATATGTAATGCGGACTGCAACAGTCCAGCCAGCTGTTAATTCACACCAGCTGACCCCTCACCAGGGGAACACAAATAAAATTACACCACAGAACATACAATCATGTCTTGGTAAAACACCCGTAAAACGGGAACAAATTCCTTTATGGTTAGCACAGAAAATCACTCAAATAGAGGCAGTATTTCCTGATACTACCCCTATAGAGAAACACAGAATCTTGACCATCTGCCTTCCTATGGGAATCGCACCACACGTGGAGGACTGTGACACTTGGGGTACAGTCTTTGCTTCTATTTACACAAAAACACACGGTGTTCCGTCTATGGCGGTAATACCAGAAGTGCTAAAACAGATTCAAAATGAATTTGTTCCAGAGCCTGCTTTAAATCTAGGTATGAAATTACTGAAAGACTTCAAGCAGGTCACGGCTATATTATTAGCCAACATAAAGGGAGAAGCAGCATCTGTGGCGATTCGCCAGAAGTTGAGGGAAACAGATATAAAAGATCCTGTTGAGCTTGCAAAAATCATAGAAAAATGCTATGAAGAATTAGGTAGAGACAGCTTGGATGGGAAACCAGTAAAACCCCAACTGCTCGAAAGTCCTGAAAAATTATTTATTAAAAATAATTCAAACACTCCTAAAAAGAGCTGGGATGGAAATAAACAATCCACTCCCAAGGAAAAAGTTTTCCAGTCCAGAGGAAGGTCTCCTCGACGGAGGGAAAGATCTCCGACTCGAGAACGCCAGTCCCCCCAGAGGGAGCCCTCTGAGAAAAGATATAACCTTAGAAATAGGGATAATCTGAAAAAACCTGATAGATATCAAAGTATTGATACACGTCCCACTCGATCTTTTCCACAGAATTCGGAAAGAAGAGGACGGTCAGACCCAGGAGAGCACACCAAGTCCAAAGACAAGGAACCTGCTCAAAATAAGAAATCTCAATTTCCTAAAAAGAAGGTAGCCAGTATTAGAGTAATCAACCATGCCGAGAATACTGAGGACACAGTTGAAAAACGGGGAGTGGGCATTGACAATGTTGGACAGTGCAGCAGAAATCAGTATAGCGCGCAAGAACTTGATGAGTCATCTGGAGACAGTGGACACGAATGAATACATTCAGGTTGAAACTGCCGACGCCAGACTTAGCGAGCCCCATAAAATATACGAAATAACATTGCGTATGGAGGGTGATAAGACTAGGAAAATTAAGGGTCTATTTTGGGATAAGCTCTCAAAAGGCTATGATATTCTGTTAGCTGAAAAAGATTGGCCCCCAGAGTTTGTCAGGGAGTGCCCTCGTGGTGAAGAAGTGATTATGCCTGCCTTCTCGAATCACATTCCGATTCACAAAAAATATACATATGCAAGGAAATGGGCAGTAGCCCAGGCACCTGCATTGTATAAAAATCATGTAGGATGGGATGAGGATTCACCTCCTCACAAAATCCAACTAAAAAGTGAACCAACTGCCCAACGGCAGTATCCCATAAAGCAAGAAGCTAAAAAACAAGTCAGGGAGATCTTAGATCAACTTGAATACCAGGGGGTGATTGAAACATGCACCTCTCAAATGAACAATCCTTTGTTTCCTGTCTCCAAGCCAGACAATTCATATCGTCTAGTTTTGGACTACAGACATCTTAACACATGTTGCAAAACTTTTGCAGTACAAAACTCGCATAGTGCAGCCCTAATGAATAACATAGTTAGGAAAAAATACAAAACGACATTAGACATTTCTAATGGTTTCTTTTGTCAAAACATTGCACCAGAAAGCAGATATTTGACCGCTTTCTCCGCATTTGGGTCGCAGAAAAAATTCTGTCGACTCCCACAGGAGTTCAAGAACAGCCCAGGACTATTCTCAGCTAGGGTAACAGAGTTACTACAAATCTATGATGATGAAGCATTATCTTACGTAGATGATATTTATCTCACAGACGACGACTTGGATACTCACTTGAAGAGAGTGAACACCATTATACTTGGGTTCGCAGCAGAGGGTTACAAATTCAACTTTAAAAAGTCCCGAATTGCCCATCTGACAGTACTATTTTTAGGGTACGAATTATCAAGTGAAGGGAAAAGCCTAGCGGACAACTTCTTAGAGAAGTGCGCTGTACTCCAAGCACCAAAAACGCTGAAGAATTTACAATCCATTCTAGGTTTTCTGAATTTCGGAAGAACTTACATCTTAAATTACGCAGAGAGGGTTAAACCTCTCTACGAACTAATAAAACCTGATTTAAAACAAATCAATTGGACTCAAAAACACACAGAAATTTTGAGATCACTGCAAACAGACATGTTAGCAAAAACAAAATTAGACACACGTGACAACACACGTGATCTTGTAATCCGAGTCATCCCAGGAAGATGCGGATTCACGTACCTAACCTCTAATGAGCGAGAAATCACATTTGTACACAAAGGCTGAAATAAAATTCAGTTCAACGGAGAAAATTCTAACTGCGGTTCAGACTGCTGTAGCGAAAGAAAGACCCCTAGCACAAGGTAAACGAATAAAAATCGTAACACCCATACCGGCTTTAGAAGCGGTAACCAAAGCAAGCATTCCTAATGCTAAAGCTTTGCATCCAAGATGGATTCAGTGGGTTAATTCTCTTGCTGCAACAGACGTAGTTTACGAATTTGATCCTAACTTAAAAACACAGGAATTTTTACAATATGAATATGAATGTCCTCTGCCAATTGAAATCCTGCCTCTCGAAGAATACAGAAGTATTATATATACTGACGGATCAGCACAACCCGCAGTTGGGGGTAAGCAAGCTTACAGTGCTGCGTGCGCGATTGTAAAAGGTCGCTGGCACAATGGAAAATTCAGACCACTGGTCACTAAAACACAATCTCTAGGAGATTGCTCGGCTCAACGAGCTGAATTAGTAGCATTTAAGATGGCGCTAGAAAATACTGATCGCGAATTCCCCACACTAATAGTGTGCGATTCTTTCTATTGCGTACAATCCTATAATGAATACTTGCAGAATTGGGTGGAAAATGGTTTCAAAGATGCAAAAGGTGGCACAATAAAGCATAAAATGCTTTGGGAACAGGTAGTTCTTTTACAAAAAGAACTACAAAAGACTCACGTGATACATACACTGAGTCATCAACGTGATGGCGTTCACGTTGCAGGGAATTCATTGGCTGATGAAGCCACGAAGGCAGCTGTGCAAACGGCTTCCGTAGCTGCGATAACTCGGTCACAAACAAAAATAGACAGCGATATTCTACAAGCTGTCAGTACGTCAGTAAAAAATGATAAGAAAACACTCCCAAAAGGCTTTCCTAAAAAGTACTTGTACTTAACGGATACAAATAATGTTCCTTTTGCTCGAATCCCTGGAGTGAGGGATAGAGTAATTCCAAACAGGGAACACAGACTAGGACTAATCAAAGCGGCACACGAAGGGCTTGCCTCTGCACACGCTGGCGTTTCCGCAACAATAACACTATTAAAACAGAGATATTGGTGGCCCGCTTGAGAATACAAACTAAAAAGTATGTACTGGAATGCGACATATGCCAAAGGATAAAAGTATCAACAGTGAAACGACCAGCGCAGACACCCCTTCTCATCTCGGATAAACCATTTGCATGCGTTTACCTGGACCACTGTGGTCCCCTAGAAAGGGACGGCAACTATAGATATATCATGGTAGCAGTGGATTCCTGTACGAGGTTCATATGGATGTGGCCTCCAGCGCTCGGCTGACGCTAGAACGGTTATAAAAGATTTGCGAGTCTTTATCGGCACATACGCAATTACCACGTTCCATTCTGACCAGGGTCCTGCTTTCAGCTCTCGAGCCTATAAGGAGGCCATGGCTAGCATGGGAATTGGGTTGCGGTATTCTTGTCCGTCGCACCCCGAAGGGAATAGTGTGGTAGAAAGAAAAAACCGGGACATAAAGCAATCTATAACAGCGAAGGTATTAGGTTCAGGCGCTGGGTGGGTCAAACATTTAATAAGTGTCCAGACTAGTCTTAACAACATGCCAAGAAATTCTCTAAAATGTTTCAGCCCATACAAACTATTGTTCGGAATTAGAATGCGAGTTCAGGACCTCGATAGTCAGATGTCAGTGGTACAAGAAGAAACAAAGCTCTTTGATGTAAAGGATCGTTTGGCTGTTTTACAGGAACTGAATGAAACAAGAAAATCATTAAGCAACATAAAGTTAAAGCAACAGCCAAGTACCACTGACGAGGCACCACCCGCAACAGCCCCAGCAAGGCCTGTCTGGATTCCAAAGATTGGGGATCTAGTCAGAGAAAAGATCGCGGTTAAGAAGGAATTTGGGCCTTCTTACAGAAAAGCAGTACCTGTCTTGGCAGTCACCGGAACAAGATCAGTTGTGCTACCGCCCCTTGCTGGTAAAAAGGAGAACAGAATCGTGTCCATCGATCTGGTAAAACCACATGCATGTGGCCTATAATCAGCAGTAGGCCCAGTGGACTCCCAAGAAACAACAGAATACCCAAACTTGCAACAATCCAAGAGGTTCAAACTGAAAGACTCATCACATTCGATCAGCCTGCAGTGCACAATGAAGGACTATGCAATAATGCCATGGAACTCGTGCCTCTTGAAACACAGATTGAAACAGTTCGTCAAGAAACAACACCAGTCTACAATGATGTGGCATCAGAAAGTGCTACCGAGAGACAGATTGAAAGAACAATCCCATCAATTGACAGAACTGCCTCTGGTTATTTCATCAACTTCGACAACTTCTCTGAAGATTTAAACGACCCCGAAGTGATGCCAGAAACAAAAAAGTATTTTAAAGAAAAAGCAACGGAACTCTTTCATCAACTGAAGAAAATCTACCTTGTTTCCCCTTGGCTAGAGTTCTGGTTCGGTCTAGGTGTATTTTTCCTCCTGCTTTGGCACATCATGGTACTGTGTTTGGGAAAATTCATTGAAGGAAAATATATTACAATGGACACAGCAAGTCAGAACATCAACCTAGTCCTGAAACCACACAGATCATCCCACGTGAAGAAAAGAGAACTGTCAACAGTAAATGTCACAGCAATTCCAATACCTGGTGGGGTAGTATGGGAGAAAACAGACTATGAGATATATGGTCCGGTCGAAATCCTGAAGTATCCTCATCAACTAAAGGTTTCCTTAAGTGACTTTGTGACACCAAGTACATTCTCTGATGATTGGGACTTTAACAGTATTAATGACATGATGTCTGATTTAGTAATGTCAGCTAGATTCACAGATCATGATTATTTACAAGGTTCATCTAGTTATGAGCAATTATTCTGTTACACCCACTATGGGGATCATTACTTGCATAAATCTGCACGGCCTAGAAATGTTTTTATGTATAATCAATGGGAACATTGTTCTACACCACCTAAAAGCAGTTCTAAAGCATTTTTTGAGAAATTCAAATACTTCTCAGGGTTTAACACCAGTGATGCAGAAACATTTTATTACAAACTATTAGATAAAACAGGAATGAAAACAATGCTGACAAATTCTAAATTGATATATTCAGAAGCATTTTATGACAAAATGATGACATTTGGTTTTGATTATTGGAAAAATAATATTGAAACGAAAACAATCTGGGGTACAAAAGATTGGCAGGTGCAAGGCATTGAAGCACTATTTAGAACCTGCATGATACCAGAACAAATGTTGTTTTTAAATGACACAATACACCAAACATCTTGTCTTGGCCTAGCTAAGATCAAAGACCTTAAAACACCGTCTATACCAAAGCCAATACCTGAAAATGTAACCACAGATATTGAGTTAGACGTGTCACAAATTTTACATTTCAACAGAACACATCCTGATTGGAAAAAGTGGTTAATCTGGCCTACAGACACAAATAGCTGTCAAGATAGATTCCTGAATAGAACACAGGGTTTAAAAATGACCAGATTAGACTCGAGATACTCCCAGAGACAGCATCCAGGGATTATAACAACATACAGTGTAGGGAAACTCTGCCTCGAATGGCTTACAACATCCACACTGGCTGAAATTAAGCAACACTTGTCTTTATTAAAAGATGGTGCTGATTTGCGCGATTTCATTCTTGGACCACGCAAACAGCGTCAAAAGTGTTTCATAGCGACCAGCATCTATGCCGCATACAACGAGGCTTGGAAAGTAAAGTAAATTGAAACTGCTGAAAAAATACGAGAAATTGATCGTATTCATTTGGAGAAATCACTTTCTGTAGTAGACAATGGGTTAATGACTCTGTCTTCCAGAATATATTCGTTGGACAATATTGTATCCTCTGCCTTTGATGTGATAGACAGAGATTTGCTAATGTTACAACATGGCCAGTCTCAATTGCGTTCTATTATAGAATTAGGCTGGACGCTGCAAAATCTTCGTTCAGGCTATGTGCCTTGGCGTTTAATCAACACAACGTCATTATTTTCCAGTTTTAACCTTACTGATAAACAGATCAGTTTGGCACAGAAAGGAGCAGACTATACAATCCTGAGCATCGAAAAACTCGAGAGATTACCATTGACAATGTCAGAGAGTCCTGTCATTGAATGGATAATACACGGAATTATCACAATTCCGATAACAACTTTCCGATTTAAAAAGTGCCTTGAATACATACCTGCTGGCCAATATGAACAATTGGGTAAAGGATATGTAAAATCCGAATGGAAATTACCATACACTCATTCTTGCTATAGTGACAGTGACAAAAATGTATTTCTTAGTGGTGAGAACTGTAAACATTCACTAAGCGGTATACTTTTGTGTCAAGGTATTAATTTACACGGAGCATGTGATGGAAATTCAAACAACCTTTCATGCCACCAGCTAGTCACACCTGCAACTCAGATAGAGCCCTTCTTTATGCAACTCGCAAACGGGAGTTACATTCTTAGAACGGATCACAGATGTTGTGGCCTGACGCCAGGGAAAAGTTATCTAATAGAAGTAACGTCCATGGTCAAATGTTGTATGCAAGCATTGTTCCCGAGCGGGCCTCCAGACATAGTGACTCCCCTCTGGCCTTGTCTGAATCTCTATTCTATACGAATTGATACTTTAAGCAAAATGAAATCTGTACTTTTACAGACAACAGTGCCTATAACGTCATCTAAAGAGACGTATGATCTTCTAGTCGCAAGGACGGCTACTGAAGTTCATGACCTTTTATCAACAAATTGCCCCGTGCATTTCGTAGAAATGTTCAGCCAACTCCTTAACATGTCTAGTGCAACAAGCATCCCAGGCATATTTAAGACAGTCTTTACGGGACTGCTAACACCCTTCCAGGCAATTTTGGGAATCTTTCCTAATTTTGTGCACTCCATTTTTGGCGGCATACCATTATTTTTGGGACTCATCGCAGGGATTCTATTTTTGACCCTCCTGCTTCGTTATGGCAAGCCTCGGCTCAGACATAGCTCCCATGGGAATGGAAGAGACAATCCTAGCAATGCGCTACCGGGACAGGATAACTAACGTCCTCGGATTGGCCAGGCTGAGAGATCTAAACATGACCTGGTTCCTTTCATTCAGACCAATATGGCAAAATTGCATTTTACCTATGCTACGGTGTATGCTTTGCGGCGATGAATGCGTGTTGGACATCTGTCTTTCACTTCCATCAGCAGTACCAATGGACGTCGATACTTTGCTCAGTCCAATAACGGCTCACGCATTGTGTTGTCCCCAGCGGCTACCAATCCTGATGACGGCATTTGTGGAGACTCCTGTACTACAGCCAAGTGGTAACAGTAGAGCGAGTGACAAAAGCAACATCATCCAGGTACAACGTTCTGTGAGCATTGCTGCTCCCGAATATGATGACAGCAATCATTCTTACACCTGCCAAGTTACAGCGCTATCTAATTTGGTTGAACTATCACCTGAATTTGTAGACCAATTCTTTGGGAGCCTGTCTGATACGATGTTCTCACCCGTAGAGAAACAATAACTTTTGAGAAGCTTTTCCGACACACAGCGTTCCATGAACTCTGAATTCGGCCTTCAGTTTTGATCAACAATAACTGCCAAGAGCTTTGGAAATCTATTTTCTTTGAATTGGACAATTTTTCTAATATTGACCTTTTTTTGGCACGAACGATTCTTTGCTTAACGTAAAAACTATTCTTAGAGAACAGAAGCTTCACACTTCTATTTCTAAACACATCTAGAGACATAACAACATTACACCAGCCTCTAGCACACATGTTATTACAATGCATTTTTATGTGATGATTTATCTCGCATTTCTTCTGTCAGAGATACTTCATGTGTAATTCTTTATGCATAATCGTTCATTGATTTCATATGCAATAATTTTTGAATGATTACTATGCTTTAAAAAAACGTACAGTACCTAAATTCCATGTATTACAAGTACGCCTATTTCGAATGCATTTATGTATTTTGGGGTGGGCAATGTTACACATGCTTCTAATTGCTTAGTTTTAGTAATTTTGATGGACATTAACCCGTGGAGTGGGTGTTGCGTGTTAATCTAGGTTCCTGATCGATACTGTGACCTTATGCCCCTATTCGGCTATAAACCCATTTATTCCCTATATTGGCATAACCGTTCAAGTGCGATTTTCTGAAAAGTCATCTCTGGCCTCACACGAACAGAGCCACATTCCAGCATGACTCTCTGCTACTTCCTTTGCGACCAATTAGTGCAATGACAGAGCAGCAGTCACTATCTGATATTCCTAGATAACACTCCGAGTTCTTCAACAAGATAAAAACTTAGCAAACCTGGAAATCCCCGCTTGCTATGTTTTGATTAGTAATGGAACTCTAATGAGCAACTGATAACTATCACTTCCTAGTGACATCTTTAATTGACGTCTTATGTCCAGCAAACTTGCGTCAAACCCGGCACCTGTCAGGTATAAATATTAGCAACGTTGCCTTAAGCAATGTTCGTTGCCTGTTGCTGATGCCAGATGCCTGCATGACCCTGTGTTGGTAAATCTAGCACTCTGTCGCTGCAGCCTGCTATCCTGTGGTGGTGAAGCTGCTGATACCGTTATCGCCGCTAAAGCGCGACCTATGGTGCAGTACGCTTAAGGAGCTGAACAGCAGTCCCTCTGCGAAGACATCCAGCAGATTCCAGCTGCCCGCGGACGCTGTCCCCCGCCTCCTTCCTCGACGCGCTGAAGAGAAGCCGCTGCCTTTCTCGTGCAGAGAAATCCAGTCCCGGCGCTTCCGGTTTACCCTCGCGGGTGACTGGGATATCGAGAGAGACCCCTGAAGGAGATACCAATCCTCCATCATTCTATTCAGAGGTATGGTGTTGATTAAACCCTTAGACGAGAATTCTTGAAACAAACCTTGGCAAAACCAACTTAACTTAAGCTACTTACTTACTCCCCTTTTCACGTGTTAGGCTTAGGTCAGGCACACTGGGGTAGGCTTAGTTAGAAGCACCAGTTGAGTATGTTAGCCTAATGTATATATGACTGTATATATGTTTTATTACTTTTAAACCATTGTATGGCTAAGAAACCATATCAATGCTTTTACAGTTCTATTTCGCAATACTTATCTTACTGTACGTACTTTTTATAATAACAATTATTGCAATTGTGGCAATACATTTCTCTTGTACGAGAAGAAAGACTGTGCAATAAATGTTAACCCTTTATTGATACACGCCCGTCTCTCTATTCTCTACATCTCGTGAAAGTAAACTGCACTAGACTGACTGAGTGAAATACAGGTCTATTGTTTCACACGACTCTAGAGATCGACTCTTGATCTGAGGAACAAAGTTGTCATGTTGCACGGTTGTTGGAAAACTGAATCCCTTCTTGTCTGTGCCAAGGAAGCTGATCACTTCCTATGCAGAGTTTCCAGTGACCTCTGAGCTAGTTGGTAACACAACCCAATTAAGTTTAGCATAGTCAGTGGAGGCCTGGAATATAAGCAGTTCCACGTCGATACTACTGTTTATGTTATTCCAATGCGCAGGGCCTAGTGGGAAACTAGGAACTACACTACAGTGGTGCCCCAAGATCAATGAGTACTGGGGAGAAGTCATTGCTAAAATTTCCGCCATGATAGGGGTTACGATAGACTGCACGATCCGCATTTGCTTGCTGGGCATTGTACCACAACTTAAATCGACTAAGCGAAAGTTTTGTGCGGTTGCACTACTACTAGCTAAAAGACAAATTTCACAATGCTGGCACAGTACTAAGGTGCCAACCACAACCAGGTGGCTGCAAGACATGTCCAGCTGTAGGGACAAACTCCTAACATATGAGGAGGAACTACCGTTACGTTCTAGGCCAAGGGACTTCTGGTTATACCTCACAGCATATGTGCGCACACTGGAGGCTGCTACTGACTAAGGATGTTGGACTTTGCCTCTAAGTGAACAGGATTGAAATACTGTGAATGGGTAACAGGTGACGTGTTCTGTATAGATGTAATATATTATTTTTTAGAATTTTCCGGAATTGACTACTGATATGTGATGGTCTCATTGTTTGGGTTATGAACTTTTCATCTTTGTGTATTTTTGATACACCAACAAAATCTAAAAAACAAGACCCAACTTATATGCAATACGCCGCCGGACAGTTAGTTGTCGGCCACAAGGCTGTGTAACATCACTCTTGCAATCTGTCATTTAAGCTACCGCTGCCAGCCCCCGGGTTGTAGGCTCCTGGCTGTGTAATCATCTTTTGTTGTGAATAAAGGTCTTACAAAAAAAAAAAAAAAAATTCAGTTATTTACTGAATCCTTAAATTACTGATTCAGTACATTACTGAATCCTTAAATATGGCCCCTACATCTCAGATGCCTAATACTGGTCGGTAACGGACGAATTTCGGTAATTTCGGCTGTTACCGACCGGTATTGGGCTACCTACATCTGGCCCCAAATACTCATATAGTGATGTCTATGGCAAATAACAGTTTGATCAAATAAAATAATAATGATAACATGCAAGCCCAATCCTGCATGCGCAGTAGTCCTGTCCCCATATCCTTGTACAATGACTCACGCTAGGTAACATGGTTTCCAGACCCAAGATGCACATGCTGTACTCTCTATTAATGCAGCTCGCTGTACACCAACTGATGGCAAGTCCTATGTCAATATAAAAAAACACAAACAGAAAAGCAAACCTATTAAAATCACTTTTCATTGTGCATTTAATGTAACATATTATTAGAGACAGCTAAAAATGTAAAAGCCAACTAGGCAGGAAGGGAGGAAAAAGGTGGGAAGACAGTCGGTGAGAAATAGGGGAAGAGAGGAGAGAAGAGAAGAGGGAAAAACCAGCATGTACTACACAACATATTTGTGAATTGTACAGGTAGAACGAACAATCAATCAAGGAGAGTGACCGATGGTGATGAGCCACCTGTTCCCCTTGAATATCATTCCCTTAGGTGTCTCGATATCTCCTCATCGTGGTATCAAGTTCTAATATATACCCTGATTCGAGTTTTCCTCATTTATGTACCCTGACCCACCTTTGTTTGATTTGGGCATCAGGCGCATAGCTAGGCACTCTAATGCCTGTGGCGTTCCCTGCCTTTTGTCGCCGCACACCACGTTAAAGAGCAGGGGGGGTACTCTGGCGAAGATTTATGCCGCCGCTCCCAAATCTCGCACCGCCACCCCCTTGCTACGCCACTGTTGGGTATACAGTTAACGGCATAAAAACGTAACAGGCTCTTATTGCTGTCATGGCGTTCTTCAAAATGACGTGCTACTGGATATTGCTTGTCTTTGTTTTGTATGACTCTCATGTGTTAAAGCACTGTCTTCTCGACTGGAAACCTGGTATTACCTACCTAAGGTTTTTTACATTGAGCTTGTCAAAACATGTACACAAAAGTCCGACATTCATGGCAAATGTTTGTCAATAGTCATGTATGTCTTAGTGACAGGTGAGAAGACATTCATATTTGCACGGTGTTTACATGATTTACATGTTGTGCAAGTATAAAGGGCCCGATGTAGGTAAATCCCATTTACCGATTTTGAAATACCGAATTTTACCGATTCGGTATTTCAAAATCGTTAAATGGGATGTAGGTCCCAACATCTGGAATCGTTACCGATTCCTTACAAATTCGGTAATTACCGATTCGGTAAATACCAAATCGGTATTTGCTATTTAATCCTATGGGCCTTTGAAGCCCATAGGATTAAAGTCAAATACTGAATCGGTATTTACCGAATTTGGCAAGGGTGCAGGGGGTGTCACTTTGACACCCTCTAGCACCCCCAAAATGGGCATGTGTGCAATGTAGCACACTGACATGCCCTAAGGGCACGTCTGTCTGTCTGTCACATGTCATATGTGTACATGCACAGATGTGCATGCGCACAGGAATCGGTATTTTACTATTTTTTGTATTCCATGGTAAAATACAGATTCTGTAAGCCATGTGCTGATGGAACATTGGCTACCTACATTGCATTTTCGGTAACTTTACCGAATCGTTATCATTACCGAATCGGTAAATATTACCGATTCGGTAAATTTACCGATTCGGTAATGATAACGATTCGGTAAAATTACCGAAAATGTGCCCCTACATCTCGATAGCCCTTTACCGATCGGAAACGGCCAAAAATCAGTATTTTCGGCCGATTCCGATTGGTGAAGGGCTACCTACATCGGGCCCATAATCCCATCACTTTGGTCTGATTAGGAGTGGTGGTTACCTCACTTCTGCAAAGTTAATCCATAAGGAAGTGCCCTTTTAACCTAATAATACATATCGTATCAGTCACCCCTAAGGGAAAGCCTAAAGTCTCCTAGGGCAGGGAGCGCTGTATCTCAACACATGTCCTGGCAGTGAAAAACCCCTAGAGTCGTTTTTCACTATTGTAAGGCCTATCTCTGCCAATGACTGACAACGGGTTACCTTATTACGTTTAATAGGTGATAACTTTAGATTGGCTGCAGGTAGAAATATACTGTTTATACTCAAAGGAATTGTAATTTGAAATCCTCAATGGAAATCACAATTCTGAAAATGCCAGTTTTATGAAGTTTCTGTTGTCCCAGCAGAACCAACGCAGTGAGATGCAATTGCCTCTCAAAACCCACACCGGAACTGCTGCACAGCCCAAAGAGTCCAATCTACATTGCAGCCAACTGCATCATCAAAGTCGCTGCTGCCCGACACATCCTTCACATAGGCCTTCGCATCACAAGCCCCTCATTGATGGCATCCTTGATGATGACGCAGTGCAATGCATTGCCACACCAGGACCTTGCATCATCTCTGCTGCACAACACATTCTTGACGCAAGATCTCGCACTGCTCTGCAACCAGGATTTAAGGAACTCTTGTTTAGTGGGCATAACTGTGTCCATGTATCCATCCCATGCTCCATCGCGGTCAGTTTGAACTTGTGACTTTGTCCCGGTCTGGTGCAAACAGATAATCACAGTTGCCGGTTAGCGTTTCTAGGCCTGTTTTGACTTAAATCTCTAAAATTGCATATCTCTGGTTATACTGATTGAATTTTTGTTGTTTTGGTGTCAAATAATTAATTAACTTTCTTTTTATTTTTCTAAACTGGTATGGGTTGTTTCTTGTGTTGTGGTTTAACTTTATTACTGCCTGAAGTGCTGCATAAATATTTTACACATTGCCTCTAAGTAAAGCCTGCCTGCTTTGTGCCAAACTACTACAGTGTTAAGTACAGTTTAATTTAGTTTACTTTTGTGTTCACCCTAACAAGGGTTATGGTTTTTGTCTGAATGGGCTTCCATCTCCCTCAACCATTAACCCAATTTCTCACACTGAATAGGTCCCAATATTTCATATGGTGATGCTAGTTACTTTAATTAAGTCCATAGTTTCCACAAGACCACTGGAATTAGAATAACAGCCGAGTTAATAATCTCTTAAATGATTACGTTATTTTAATTTTATTTGCATTTGTCCTTAGGACTTTCATGTTAGAATTCACTGTGTGATGATAAAATGTCTATTCAGAAACAATCTTCCCTATATATTATTCATGGGTGCACTTTCCATGAACCTGTTTTGTGCAAAACCGGGGTCTGAGCTCTGATGCTTTTCTGGGAGCCAGAAATAGACTTAAGGTCAAATGAGAGCATAGTTACACAGCTAGAACCTTTATAATGTTTTGGCAGTTTAATGCAATTTTCCGTGTCCGCCTCAATGGGTAAATGAATACAAGATTTATTACGAAATATACCAGTTTTTGTAGGTTATTTTACACCGTTAGAGGTAAAAAGGCTGCAGTTCGTGATAATCACAAGTAAATCCCATATGCCGGTAAATTATTAAATACGCTTTTAATGTTTGGTCTACATTTGCGATTTTGTCAGACTAGTCAAGCATATTGAGGCTGCATATTCTAGGACTGCAAACACAGGCAGTGATTTTTTCCCTTTGAAGTACATGCACTAACATGAACTTTAAGCGGTTTATGGAAAGGTGCGTTTACTTGGTCCAAGCTTAGTGTAATAAATCGTAAGGTTTGTTTCTGGTGGGGGGAGGGGTACGCGCATAAATGGATTTAAATATTTAGTGGGTATCTGTGTCAAACTGTGTGGCCGTGCGCACAAGAGTGTTTAATATTGCACTATAAGTGTTGGACCTTGCGCTCTCTGAAGGGTCTCTCCAAAACCTTTTGCCTTGACCCCAGAGGTTTTGTTGAATTTGTTGTTGTTGACGAGGACTTTTACCACTTCTAACCAGTGCAGTGCTAAAGTGCCTGTGCTCTCTCTCAAAAAAATAGTAAGATCTTCCTCAACTTGACTGGCACATTTAATTTATTTGTAAGTCCCTGTTAAATCGGATCACTGACATAATATCGATGACACAAATATAGACTTACCAAAACATCGAGGAAAAAATATAGAATGCAAAAATATCGAATCGCTATCTCCAAACAGGTAAGTACAAAAATATTGAATCAAAAATATTGTTGTAAAAAATATAGTTAGTCAAAATATCGATTTTTTTTGGATGTCTTAAAAGTAATTGAAAATCAATGAAATAATAAATATAATTAATTAAACATACTTAAAATACCTAAATAACCTTAAAATTAATAAATAATTAATGTAAGTAAAAAAAAAATACATTTTTTAATACATATATATATATATATATATATATATGAACATAATATTAATAAAAAATATACAATATTTTTACCGTAGGATAGCGGGAGGGTAAAATTTACTATTACCACTCCAGTGAGTGCAACAGTAGGGAAAGCGTTGGATAGCGTAGGGGTAAAAATTACTATTCCCACTCCAGAGAGTGCAACAGTACGGAAAGCGTTGGATAGCGTAGGGGTGAAAATTACTATTCCTAAACCAGTGAGTGCAACAGTAGGGGAAGCGTTGGATAGCGTAGGGGTAAAAATTGCTATTCCCACTCCAGAGAGTTCAAAAGTAGGGAAAGCGTTGGATAGCAGGAGGGTAAAAATTACTATTCCCACTCCAGAGAGTGCAACAGTAGGGAAAGCATTAGAGAGCGTAAGCGTAAAAATTACTATTCCCACTCTAGTGAGTGCAACAGTAGGGAAAGCGTTGGATAGCGTAAGGGTAAAAATGAGTATTCCCACTCCAGTGAGTGCAACAGTAGGGAAAGCATTGCATAGCGTAGGGGTAAAAATTACTATTCCCACTCCAGTGAGTGCAACAGTAGGGAAAGCGTTGGATAGCGTGGGGTAAAAATTACTATACCCACTCCAGTGAGTGCAACAGTAGGGAAAGCGTTGGATAGCGGGAGGGTAAAAATTACTATTCCCACTCCAGAGAGTGCAACAGTATTTGAATTTGAATTTTGTTTATTGTACAGTTAATAAAAACTCACAATATTACACAAAAGATAAAAAGTCTTTGACTATATAAAAAACTTTTACAAACAAGAAGATATTGCACATTGGTAAAATCTCAAGGAGTCTATAATAAATTAGTAAGTCTTCCTGTTGGTCACAGCTATTAATACTTATAGGTCTTATGGCTGTAAGGCTGTTGCAGAAATCTCTGTTCTCCTGATGTGAATAATTGTTTCGCCCAACAGTCTTATAGTTTTTAAGGGCCATTAAGGAAGACTACTTTTCTCCTTGTGTGATTGGTTTTTCGCACCCTTGTGTTATTTCATTTAATTTTTTGGCCACTATTTCAAAGTATTTAACTGTGCAACAGTAGGGAAAGCGTTTGATAGCGTAGGAGTAAAAATTACTATTCCCACTCCAGTGAGTGCAACAGTAGGGAAAGGGTTGGATAGCGTAGGGGTAAAAATTACTATTTCCACTCCAGTGAGTGCAACAGTAGGGAAAGCGGTGGATAGCGTATGTGTAAAAATTACTATTCCCACTCCAGTGAGTGCAACAGTAGGGAGAGCATTGGATAGCGTAGGGGTAACAACTACTATTCCCACTCCAGAGAGTTCAACAGTAGGGAAAGCTTTGGATAGCGTATGAATAAAAATTAAATACTTCATATATGAATAAAAATAAATTAAATATTAATACCAATTACAAATTAATTCAAAAGTAATTAACAGTTTAATATAATATAATAATTATTCAATTAAAAATACAAATATAAATGAATTATAAAAAATAATTACCTATTAATACAAATTATTTACCAATTGACAATTAATTAATTAACAATTAAACAATAATTAAAAATGTATTTAAAATAAATACCAATACCTAAATTAAAACATTTATAAATTACAATTAAATGACTTCCAACCCTATTCCCCTATAAACCCACAACCCGCAACAGAAAATAAATTAATAAAATTAACATAATTATCAATTAATCAATTAATAAAAATTAATTGCCAATTATATTTTAATTAATTACTAATTAAAAATTAATTAACAATTAATTCAAGATAAATATCAATAAATAAGTTAAAACATTTAATTAATTAGAATTAAACTACTTCCCACCCTATTCCCCTATAAACCCACAACCCGCTACAGAAAATAAATTAATAACATTAACATAATTATCAATTAATCGATTAATAAAAATTAATTACCAATTATATTTTAATTAATTACCAATTAAAAATTAATTAACAACTAATTCAAAATAAATACCAATAATATTTTTAACTCGATATTTTGACTGTATACCTGTTAAATCATACTGCATGTACCCAGAGCTTGTAAGTAAAATGGGCAGTAGCCTTTTAAAACGTGTCTGTGGCCTGCCACAGCAGCCTGTGTGTGCAGTTTCAAACTGACAATTTAACCTGGCCAAATAAACCTTTTCCCAGGTTTAACCTTCCTTTTTAATAAATATGTTGCCTCTAACGCAGGCCCTGAAGCTCAGAGGGCAGGGTGTATTGTATTTTTGTTTTAATGTGTTTTTATTAGAAATCTTTCAACATGAATGTCAGCAGCCATAATATACATAATGCTATTCATATGTCCATAGATCAACATACAGCAGGGCTTATGATGAGTAAAAAGGATTATGGCGTACATAAAGCAATTAAGGGGAAAAAAAGGGTAAATAAAGACAATAACAATTAACATTGCAGTGCAGGGCCATAGACTGGTAATTTGTAGCACACATTCCAACCCAATAGGTTAGCCAGTATCCAAATCATTAACTGATTTGAGTGTCACATCAATCAGTAAGTTCTGGATGGAGCAGTAGGTATGAACGAAGCGGCTGCCATATTTTTTTGGGCCGTAAAGCAGGAGGAAGCAGGGACGCATAGACATCACTGGTTGTGTCACAGGACATCAAGCCTTTCAGCCAGGCCTTCACCAACGGTGGGGACAACCCACCCCAATGCAAATATACCAGCTGTTTGGCTAGCAGCAGCGCTATTGAAGCAAATTGCCTAATGCCTACTGGCAGAGGAAGGACAAACACCAGCAACACCAGCACTGGAGACGCCGTTAGCTCAGACTCAACCATTCGCACCAAATGACCAAAGACCCCCTCCCAGAAAGTTAAAACAGCAGGGCAATTCCCCGCTAGGTGGATAAAATCGGCATGCTCCATGGTACACCTCGGGCAGTTATCTGGCCTATTCCGATCCATCTTGGTAACCAACACAGGGGTAGCATACATCCTATGCAAATACATGAAGTGCAAGATTTTGTTCTTATAGGTATTCAATACATATCAGATCTGCTCACGACAGTAGGCCCACATCTTGTCGGTCAGGGGTTACGCCAGATCCGTCTCTCAAGCCGCCATTACCTGCACACCCATCGCCAGCCGGAGTGTCTGTGCAAGGTGGTATAGCCAGGGGACTGTCGGGTGTCACTATTGTTGTGCTGAGGGGCTTAAATTCAGGGGGCTCCTCTGTCAGTGGCCGCAGTGCTGCAACCAATGAGGTATGTGTTCTGTGTATCAGAAAACAGTCCAATGTAGTCAAAGCCTTATCCTTCGTAAAGTCTGTTATTGAGCGCATTTGCCTGTTGTCAAACATGTCACCCACCGTCTGAAGGCGGCAACAAGTTACCGCCAGTTGTGTCAATGTCTCAGTAGTGGGAGGCAGCCATGGGTTGTCTAGGCGGAGCACGTGCGAAGAGTATAAATGGCTGGCCCCTAAGTATTTACAGAGGTGCTTACAAGGCCAACATGTGGTTTGCAGCGTGTGGATGTCAGCAGGGTTCCTAATGAGCCCAAGTGGAAGGATAGTAGAAAGTGGGGATGGGCGAGCCTGCGTGCATTCTGGTTTGAGGAATTGTAAATGCGGGTCCGGGTGATACCAATAATTTGCATAATGCATCTGCGCCACCAGATATTATAAGTAGAAATCAGGGACTCCAAATCTATGGCCGGACTGTAGTTCAGCCGGACAACCACTGAAACCGTGCCATGTAGGACGATTCCCACGTATCTGAGAGGGTCATCGCACCAACGCAAGGGAAATTCTAGCGTAAATGGAAGAGTGGCTTCCGTGAGCGGGAAAATCTCAGATTGGACCAATTTATGACCAATCCCGAGAACAATCCAAACCGAACAACCTCATGAATAATTGAGGAGAGATTGCTGGCGGGTTCCCAAATGAATAAGAGAACGTCGGCCACTTAAAGCGCAGCAAGAAGATTGCCACGGTGAAACCCAATCCCCCGCTGGAGATAACGCTCTTGTCAATGCCGCACCAAGAGGTCCTTTGCTACTATAAATAATAGGGGTGAAACTGGACAACCTTGTCTATTGCCATGCGATAGTAAAAAACTGTCCGACAACACTCCATTAATTCGAAGTTGGGCAACTGGGTTCGTGCATAATAGGCAAACTAACGTGCGAAAGTTCTGCAGCAAATCAGGTTTTGCCAATGCTACCTGGAGAAGCTCCCACCCCAAGGAGTCGAAAGCCTTTGCGGCCTCTAGAAGTACTACCGCAGCAGGGAGAGCAGGATTGATCTGGTTAATTACAGCGAATAGCATGCGCAGATTCACCGACGCAGAGCGGCCGGGGATAAACCCCGACTGGAGAGGGGAAACTATTTGACAATTATAAGTGATATCCGTGTTGCAAGGACGTTCCCTAGTATTTTATAATCTTGATGCAGCAGAGATAGTGGCCTATAGGAGGCGCACCTCTCTGGTGGTTTATCAGATTTAAGGAGCATGGTGACTACTTCTTCTCTCATCGTAGCTGGCAGCTTGCGCAAATCCAGTGCCTCAGCATAAACCTCTATAAGATGGGGTATCAGTAGTGTTTTGTATGTTTTTTAAAACACTGCAGTAAGGTTGTCCATGCCATGGACATCAGAGCCATCTAGTTTGTCTATTGCCTCCACAATTTCATCTGCCCCAATGGTTGAAGCTAAAAAATCCTGCTGCTCCTTTTCCAGCCAAACCATTGCTATCTCGTTTAAATAATCAGAGAGAGTCATACTAGTCAGCGGGGAGCACAAGGTATATGACTGAGTGTGTTTGCTGGAAAAGTAGATTGGATGTCTACGTCCTGTGTAACCCAGTCGCCCTCTGCGGTCTTGAGTCAGGTGATATATGTAGCCTGCTTTCGAGGGGCAAGTAGATTGGCCAGCGTATGCCCCGGCCTTTCACCCTCCCCATACACCCGTGCTTGAGCGTATGTCTCCAAATAGGTGGCCTCTCTAGCTTCAAGGTCCTGAAAGCCGCTTAGTAGACTCACCCATTGGTGCAAGGTCAAGGGGTCCCCGCCAGCCAAAGCCTGGGCTTCAAGATCACAAAGCGCTTGTTCGGTTTTATCAAGGTCCTGTCGGAGTGTGCGCAGAACCCCTTCCTATTTAACTATGCACACTTCTCTAATATAGACCTTGAAGGCCTCTCAAAGAGTGGCATGGCGTGACACCGACCATGTACTTGTCTGGAAATATTCCACTATTGCAGCCTGGACCTCACTTCGGAACACAGTGTCCAGTAGGGCTTCCGTAAGGAAGAGCAAGGGCCGGTAAGGGCGGGATAACAGTGGGTAAGAGTACCTTCAATATCACGGGAGAGTGATTTGACAGAGTACGTGGCAGATGATCGACGCCCTGCAGTGTGACCAGCAGGTCTGGTGTTGCAAACCAAATGTCTACGTGACCAGGTGCAGTGTGGTGCTGAATAAAATGAAAATTCTTTTTTCATGGGGTGCAGGTGCCTCGATGTGTCCACTGATAAATGTGCATGTAATAGCACTCCAAGTTCCACTGTGGATCCTGCCTTTGTGACATGGCTTGCGCCAGTGATGTCTGTGGATGGTTGCAGTGTAAGGTTAAAGTCCCCGCCGAGAATGATAAGAGTCTATCGCCGTGCTAGTAATATGTGCGGATATTGTGCTAAAAAAACTTGAGCATCCACATTTGAGGCGTAAACATTAATAATAAGTATGCGTTTCGCTCCAATATTCCCAGCTACCAGTAGATATTGCCCATCTAGATCCACAATAATAGACTTGGACGCAAAGGAAAGTGTCTTGTGTATGAGCACACACACCCCACGGAAGTAAGTGCTATAGTTTGGGAAGAATCTGTTATTACCCAGGAGTCTGATAAGTGATTGTAAAGCCCCCTCACATTCCATGTTATACATTTAAGCTCCAGTCCCCCTACTCCCTGTACATTGCCGGTCATGTGGGATACAGCCACCTATGATGCAGTGTGACCATGTGAATATATGTGGATGGTGCACCAGTGATTGTATAAAGGACCAGCAAAGCATTAACATTTCAAACCATACATATCTTACTCAACCCCAACCCCTCCCATATCAGATAACCACCTAACTTGGATCCGGTGAATCCCAACCCATCATGTCAAACAAACTTCAAAGAAATTGCATACAACAAGAAATTATAAAAGTTAAGAGCTTTCGTAGGGGCGCAGCAACGCCCCAAGCGAGCCGCTATCCAACAAAGTCATTGTATGCGAATAAACATGCTGCTACTCACATAGGAGAGTCCAAGCCACAGTAATAGCAACCAGCTAACAATTTAAAAAGAGAGATACTGCAGTCATCTTAGAAGCGGTTACAGGGTGTGCTGGCATGTCATTCGCCACTCAAGTCCAGTGTACTTGAACGCTATGCAGCATTCCATTACGGACAGTTATGGGTCATTTTCTTGGAGAGGGGCCTCTATTTGCTTTGTGGCACTTCCAAATCTCTGCGGCCTCCGTCAGGGTTTAAAAAATTGAGGTTTTCCCATCCACCTTTATGCGGAGGCATGCCGGGTACAACATTGCATAACGATCATTGGCGTTGCCTGAAAGGGCTCCCTATGTTTACTCATTTCACAGTTTTCATGGCAGCTTCACTGCCATAAAAACTATGGCGGTATGGAAACTCATAACATGCTCGGCTGAGATACCGTCAGTGGTGGCTCCTCTGCTATGTCGGAGGAACATTGCCCCACTGCTTTTTAGCAGAGCAAGTAGCAAAAATATTATCATTTTATGTTCATGCTGCTTTGCGGGTGGGCAGGTGGGCGGGGCTGCTCTGCTCTGCAAGCAGGGCAGTGGAAGAGTGGTTTGAGTGGGGATAGGAGTTGGCCTAATGGATTAGGCGGTCACCCTCAAATCTGGGAAACTGGGTTCGAGTCTCGGCATGACGCTGAACATCTTGCGATTCTGGGCAAATCACTTAATCTCCCCGTGCCTAACAAAAATTAATGTGTCCTCATGTAATGCGACTGGTGCCATGTAAAGCGCTCTGATACCCATTTCGGGTCAAGTTCGCGCTATATAAAACAATGTAAAATAAAAAAATAAAACAAAAAATTAAGTGCGTAATGACTGTTTGGTCGCCCTTCTTGCGCCGCCCAAACCAGTCATGCACACTTTCCAACTTCTCCATGCAGGCTGCATTACAGTCTGCATGGAGAACATGCCACCCGTCTAGCACCTGGCTGAGCGCTGTGTCATGGCGCTCAGACCAATCACAACGCTGCGTGGCAGAGTTGTGATTGGTTTAGGGGAGGGAGCCTGGCTGTCTACTTCCTGTTCCTGAAGTCGGAGGCATGAGAGAAGGAGCAGAGACGCGGGACCCGGCTGCAGCAAAGTAAGAGATCGTTTTTATCTTTCTCACTCCCTCCCACAGTTGCAACCCTGCATGAATGAGCTGCCATTGGCTGCTGTGGCACTGTCAGCATATTAGTACTGCTGTCCATTGTGGGATCCATGCTCCCCGGCGATTGCGGTGGTCCGGTGGTGCTCCCACTGCCATGATCATAATACCGCCAATCTGGTGGTCCAGAGACCGCCACCACAGGTTTGGCGATCCAATGGACCGAAGAACTCGTTATTTGGCCCTAGGTTTCTCCTAGGGTTACAAGGAGCACCTCTTAGGTGCCCTCTGGGTGTATGTCTGCATAAATCCAATACTGGCATCAGTATGGCTTAATTAAGACAAGGTATTTCATGCCAAATACCATTATTTTTAGTAAAGCCCTTATATAGCTAAAGCCTTTATGTAGCTGGGTAATTCATAATGACCAATTCTCAGTTCATATCTTTAAATGGCTTCCTGATCACTTGCAATGATTTGCAATGGGACTACGCAATACAGTGGCATATCTGCTCATGCAGATGTGCCCTCACAGGTAATATAATGCAGCCTATCTTAGAACTATATAGGCTGCTGTTGGGGTGACTTACATATAGTACAAGAAGTGTACTTTGGCATTGCACTCAGGGAGTGGGCAATGTCATATTTTTAGAATTGTTTGCACCATTTCGTGCATCCTGCAATGGCAGTCTGCATGTAGTGTGGGTCCCTTAGGATGGCATAATATATGCTGCAACCCTCAGGAACCCGGTAAGGTACCGATGCCCTGGGTACCAGGGGTACCGATTGCCAGAGACTTATAGGGGTGCTAAAGTCCTTACCAATTGAGTTACAATTAACATTTGTCTTGTTTTAGGGAAAGAGCACTGGCACTGGGGTCTGGTTAGTAGGGACTTTGTGCAAATCTATTAAAAAGTATCAGTACCAGTGGGCAAAAAGTGGAAGTGACCATGACAAAAAGAAGCACGTTCCTACACTGATTAGGAAGTTTTTTGAACCGGAATCAGATCATTAGCTTAGTAACAGACAAAGCTGTGGAAGGGAGGGGCGTGGCTTGCGAACTTAAGATGGCAGACGTGTGAGCCTGAAGCGCCGCACTGGCATGCCAATTACCCAATTATATCCAGACCCTCGCTCCCTTTAAATGGCAGCCTGGACTCCCCATGAGATAGAGAGGGTGTGACCTCTGACGGAGGCCTGGGCTGGCCGGGGCCTGCGTAGACCGGCTAGGGGCTGTCTAGGGGAGAGGCAGCTCGGAGGTAAGCCTTGGCTGGAGCAGAGCAGTCTGCAGGAACAGCACCGTCCAGCCAATGCTGGAACCTGAGGCCTGACTGGTGCCACAGTATGGCTGGGCTGGAGGGGACTCCCTCTGAGCCTACTTGAGCCAGCGCGGGGCCCAGAGTTGCCCGAGAACCTGAAACAAAAGAGTGAGGGGGCGGACCTGCACCCCCGGAAACAGTGACCTGACTTTTCCATGGATCAGATCCAGCATGGACTGGGACAGCGATTAGACCAACCTAGGAGAGTATAAACTAGATGCACACTGCGTGGCTCAGTACAGTGCTGCAGTGGTGTCTCCTTGGCGGTGCGGAGAGAGCTGCTGTGGTGGGCTTGGGGCTTGGAGGCCCAGATGAAGCTTGAGCGGAGCTGCCGCACCTGTGTAGGGATGCCGCAGAACAGCCAGAGGAGGAGACCCGGCAGCTACCGAACAAGACGGGTGGTGAGTGAAGTCAGTAAATGCTGGGGGCCTAGGTCAGGGCCCAGCGCTGAGAGGGCGTGGAGAGAAAGCTGTTGTCTGGCCGAATAGAACATAACTGAGGCTTTAGTGTAAGTGGAGATTTCTTTTAGGTTGCAGGCGCACAGACGGCGGCTTGGAACTTTGAAGAGACATAGATGGCCTTTATGATCCTGGCTGGGAATAACGCAGCCAGAAGTGATTGTCTGCTGGCTGGGGCTCGCGACGAGAGGCAGGCTTAAAAAAATTGGGATCAATTGACTGAGGGTGCTGCATTCTGGTACTACAGTGTGCAGATAACTGAAACTCCTGGGGGCTCATTTATGAGAAATGACGCATCGCTGCGTGAAAGCAGCGATGCGTCACTTCTCAGTGCGCACTCCTTGCGACATTCCTGATGCGTCATATTTAATGTATGACGCATCATGTCGCAAGGAGTTACAGATACGTCAGTATTTCTGACGTATCTGTAAGCGCAAATGTGACGCATTGCTGGAGTGTGTCACAAAAGTGACGCAACTACAGCAATGCGTCCTTTCACATGGGCCAAGCCCCATGTGAAAGGGCCTGTGACAGTCTTACGCCTGCTGTGAGGCAGGCACAGGATTTTGATGCAACGGTGTCCTAAAAGTGACTCAGTGAAATCTCATAGATTTCACTGCGTCACCTCTACGACCCTTCCTTGCGTCAATACGCCCCCCTTGCATACATTATACCAGGCGCAGGTATAATGTGGCGCAGGGGTTTACAAAGTGACGCGTCTACCTAGATGCGTCACTTTGTAAAAATGACGCAACAAGGCACATTTTTTATGTCACTGGTGCGTCACAAAAAGTGACGCACCGGTGGCGTAAAAGGGTTGCAAGGGCTCATAAATGAGGCTCCTGGTGCTCCCCGCATTACATAGATGTCAGGGAATGCCAGACAGGAAGAATATCACTGACCTTTGAGATGCCAACCAGCGGGTACGATAGGTCGATGTAAGGTCCCCTATTCCATTCAGTGTAAACCCTTACAGCGTACTACAACACCGCTCTGGAAGGGAACACTCCGGGGCCAAGGGAAATGGATAAAACAATAAACAATGCTGCTAGGTCTGTTGTCTTCTTCAACTGAGCTGTTTTCGAGCATGTAGGAATCTCGTCAGAAGCCACACCACCCAACTCAGAGTTACTGCAGTAAGACAAAAGAGAGAACGTGATGCAAAGAAGAAAATAATACAAACATAATAACTGCAGAATGTGTGGCTACCCGGAGAACATACAAAGACACAGGCAGAAAAAGGGATACATCTGAACAGAAGCAGCACCTCAGCAATCCAATGAGTTTATAATCCGAAGCATGCGTTTCTACTTCCCTTGCAAAGAGAAAGAATCAAAGTACGTGCTATACCAAGTCTCGATCCCTACGCACTGAAAAGAAATCCTAATTACCTAGAAAGTCTCAAGAAACTGAATCATCCAGGTATTGTGTCAAAACAACGTTTGGCTGACACACAAGCACCCCCACTATGTAGAGGCAAGGGGCATGACAATGAGCACTCTCACTGCTCAGCACACTGTCGCAAACCTCATGTGCTGAGAGGCACCCAGCGTAACGAAAAATCCTTGTGCACTGTTAGGTAGGACAGCGCTACCAACAAAAATCCTTGTGCGCTGTTAGGGAGAACAGCGTAACATATAAATCCTTTAGCGCTGTTAGTAGGCACAGCGTAGCAACTAACAGTCTACGATATATACCAATGTGGGTGGAGAGATCCTTCTCTCCCCTCCCGTCTCTATGTAACAATACCTCCCTATGCACTGATAGGTGAACCACACCTTTCTTCCTGGAATCAGCCAGCTCGGCTGCAACACTATCTGTTGGTAGTCTTCAGACGCCGCTCTGTTTGTGCTGGGAGCAACCAGGAACATGATTATTGGCAACACGGGAACCATAAGGAAACAAAACAGGATGATAAATGATCAAGCCCGACCTCAGGAAATGGAGGAGCTTATATAGAGTACTGAATGCCAGGACAGTACCAGGCTTTCTTTTTTGCCCAGTATCCCAAGGGCTTCTGGGATTTGTAGTCTCTTGGTAGGCTCCCGATAATCGGGCAGTCAGGAATCAATCTCTCTCCAGTCACTCCATTATAAAGAACAGGGAAAAAGCCCTGGATGTTGGTGTACTTAACGCCTTCACCTCTAGCTTCCGCTGTATAACCATGACAATAACCTTGGATGGGAGTGTACTTGGGGTTGTTTCCCTAGGACTAGCGACACTGACCTACCCAAGAGAGCTAAATGACTGATCAGAAGGAGAGACGCCCCCCCTGAGGGCCTCTGATAAATCGTGGAGGCTGGGACTCCTGCTGGGGTTTTAGACGGCGCACATGAGACGGGGACCTGCATTCGAGTGGGTAGTATGACTGTGCACCGGTTGGTCCCACGATCCAAATTGACTACACATTATCATACTGGGCAAAGTGCACTGTAGGTGGACCTGCACCCAATCACTGTTGCCCTAATTCCCTCTGAACGAACTTGAGCCAAGATGAGCAAACCTAGGGCGAGACAGAGTGGGGGTCACTCAAGATCAGGAGGATGAACTGCAGGATCAAGGACAGAATGATCACGGACATACCCCTGGGAGGATCTCGTTCAACAACAACTGGCCAAAATATTAGCAGCCATAGCTGACACCAAATCCGCTTTACACCAGGACATAAGTACAGCATCAGTGGGATTGGGTATTCTTCAAACAGAACATAAGAAACTAGCTGAAAGAGTGAAACTGACAAATCATCGATAGCTGACCTCACAACGGTGCATAAAGCTTTGACCAAAGAGATGGGCGGAACACTCCGAAAGTGTCCGTATGCTGGAACGTAGGGCTGAAGATGCGGACGGTCAGAACAGAAGGAACAATGTCAGAGTCCTGGGCCTGCCAGAGGGGTTGGAAGGCAATGACATGATTTCCTACCTGGAACCCTGCCTCCATACAATGGTAGTTCCAGAGGGGTTATTGACATTTTACACACATACAAGGGCTCACCGTGTCCCGGCCAGACTGCCGGCTCTGGGATGACCCCTGTGACTGGTAGTGGCCAAAATGGTCCACTTTAAGGACAGGGATACCCTACTGCAGAAGGCATGCACTAATACATAGTAGGCAACAGTAAAGTATCCCTGTTCCCTGATTACAAGCTGGGGGTCCAAAGAGGCCGAGCCTCCTTCCTTGAAGTCAAGAAAGCATTAGGAGATGAGGGACTTCAATACTCCCTAATATTCCCAGTCCGATTACGCATGCTTTTATATGAGACGGTCCATTTCTGTGAAGACCGCCAGATTTCATTGGAATAAAACCGAAGGCCCTCAGGCAGTGTGAGAATCTGCGCACCCTGCTCAGGAGCCTAGGAAAAGAACCGGGAGACAACTCAGGCGAAGGCTTTCAAAGAATTCAATTCCGTCACAAACTGAGGATAGAGCCACTGCATTGCAAGTGATGGCTGAGATCCTGCAAGACCGGCAACCAGATTTAGAGGCAGGGTCATGCTCAGCGAGGGGAACTGAGGGATCAGAATCTGACTCTACCCAAGGGGATTGTACAATCCTCCCAGTAATGAACCCGATGACGGTGGAAGAGATTATTTAAACATGAAACTCATATAGCCAGCCCAGATAGCACATAGATGGGGGGTGCCCTACTGACTGCCATAGTACTAGCGTGAACTGGACATAATCTGTGCCGGTGTGGCCCATGCCAACACCTGACTTCCACTTGCATTCTATTGCGGCAACTACCCTCTTCATGGTCCTCTCTGTGGTTGGAAAGAGCCTTTACTAGATACTGATGTTTTGCATAAGGTTTGAACGTTTGGCTGTTTCCATTCTGCCATGGGATCAGGGAGTTATTCAATGTGGGTGTTCTTCTAGTGGTTTGATTTTTCTTGTTTGCAGGCGAGGGTGGGAACTTACACATGGGGGACCAGCCTGGCGGGAAGGCTGGAAGAGACAAAATAAAAGATACACTCAGTCAATATGCCAACCACACAAACCACAGTAAAGTTCCTCACATGGAACATAAAAGGGAAGGTATACATGGCCAAATATCACGACGTGTACACATACTTGAAGCATAGAGATGTCCATATATCCCTCCTCCAGGAGACACACTCGATTAGGGGGGTAGTGGAGAAATTGCGCAGGCGCTGGAGAGGGCAAATCTGTGCAACAACCTATTCAGCTTTCGCCCGGGGCGTGCTGATATGAATATGAATATGAATATGAAATATCATTTATAATGCGCAACTATGCCCAATGGGCGTCAAGGCGCCTAAGCCAAATAACAAGCTGTTAGCAGACAGAAACAGAGCCTACTGGTATGCATTAATAAAGAGCCAAGTTTTCAGTGACTTCCTAAAGAGGTCGAGGGAAGGAAGTAGTTTGATTTCAAGGGGGAGTGAATTCCACATCAGAGGTGCCAGTATGGAGAAAGCTTTGCTCCCCCATCTAGCCTTCTTGGCTCTGGGAATTACCAGTTGATTAAGCTCGCTGGATCGTAAACATCTGCTCGGAACATATCTGGTGAGTAATGAACCAAGGGCATCAGCCGAGCCTGCAGTTAGAGCCTTATATGTAAGGCAGAGGAGTTTAAAAGTGATCCTTGAGGGAATGGGGAGCCAGTGGAGGTTCTTCCTCGCTAGGGTCATAGATGCCAACCAGGGCAAAGCAAGAGCAAACCACGCTGCAGCGTTCTGTATGACCTGCAAACGCTGAAGCAGGCCCTTGTTGGCCCCGGCGTATACTGAGTTGCAGTAGTCAAGCCTTGAGCCAACAAGGGCAATCACCACCTGTTTCCGTGCCTGTGGGGACAGATAGTGCACGATCCTTTTCAGGGTCTTGATGACACCCCAACATGTAGCCACCGTTCTGTTTACCTGAAGCTCCATGGAGAGCTGGGTGTCAAAGATGACGCCTAGGTTCCTAGCAGATTGTGTAGGTGTAGGGCAGCTACCTAAAGAGGGAGGCCACCAATCACCTGACCACATGTCCTGGTCCTTGCCAAAGACCAGGACCTCTGCCTTGTCCCCGTTCAACTTTAGGGAGTTAGAAACCATCCACTCTGCAACAAGTTGCATGCAGGCCCTAAAGTTAGAAGCAGTTTCACTTACAGAGTGGGTCAGGGATTCCATAATCTGCGTGTCGTCAGCATACGACACTACCTCCATCCCCTGAGATCTTACTAGTCTTGCAAGGGGGGCCACGTAGATGTTGAACAGGGTCGAGCAGGTATCCTGTTCGATCCCGTGCGTACCCTAGTAGTGGGGAGACTATTTGGGAAGGAGTTAATGCTAGGCAGTATATATATGCCCAACCTGGAGCAGATTGCTTTCCTCACCTGTCTTTCGGCCCAGATGGCTGAGTTCATGCGAAGCCATGCAGTACTGGGAGGGGATTTTAACTGTGTTGCTGATACAATGGCAGACCGTTCACAGGCACGCAGGAACTTTGTACAGCATCAGGTTTCCAGGAGTGGAGGAACGAGGGGGCTGGAGGATATTTGGAGGGTAGAGCACAGGGAAAATAGAGAATATTCTTACTTCTGCCCTATACATCAATTACACATCAGACTGGATGCCTTCAGTAGCTCTGTCGTACATGCTGAATATATGGGGCGGACCTTCTCTGATCACATCCCTCTATTGATGACTTACCAGCCCCTGGGTGAGCGTCCACCAATCCCCTTACGGAGACTTAACACTGCGATGCTCGAAAATAACCCATTCCAAGAGTCCTTGAGTACCCTTATTGACACATGCTTTCCTATTAATGCCCACACCACCTCCACAGTATTGATGGAGTGGGAGGGGTTAAAGGTGGTAGTGCAGGGACATTGCCTGGGCCAGTCAATTGGGTCACAGAGAGAAATCCGCCGGGACCTCAAAGACTTAGAGGATGAGTTAAGAACCTTAAATAACGCGCAGGGACCTGATGCACACGCCATGACAAGATTGTGAGAGGTGCGTACACGATCCAACGAGGCCTTGGAGAAACTGAGATGTCACAATCATAGGGAATACATTGATAGGATGCAGCGGGAGGTGGGGAAAACAGGCCACCTGCTGGCATGGTTGATAAAACCAGAAATCCGGGGGACACCGATTACGCACACCCAGGACTGATACAGGTGAATCATTTTATGAACCTGGAGTGATTTACACTCTATTTCGGGAATTCCCACGAGATGCTGTATAAGGCTCCCACGCCAGCCACACAATCAGCATTTAAAGATTTTCTGGCCCCTCTATGACTCCAGACTGTAGATAGACCAACGCAAGAAGAGCTGGGTGGCCCAGTGACTCTGCAAGAAATTTGCAAAGCTATTACAGACATGGCCCACGGTAAAATGCCGGGGCCCGATGGTCGCCCTGCAAAGTCCTATGCGAGGTTTGCACCAAGGCTGGCGACACTTTTGGTGTAGCTGTATGCTGAATCTTTACAACTAGGCAGACTCCCTACAACTACCCAGAGTTCGCTTGGGATCCCACTTCCTAAGACTTCAGTGGTGGGTGCTCAGGTGAGAGATTACAGACCACTCTCCATGATCAACGCAGACTTCAAGATTCTCAGGAAAGTCCTAGTGCTTAGACTAATCCCTAATATGAAATCCCTTATACATCCAGATCTGTCCCGCAATACCTCTTACAACTGACGCAAGCGCTACTCCATACTATACCATCCTGAGGTGAGTACCATGTCACAGGCTGCGGTCCTTGCAATCGACCTGGAAAAGGCCTTGGATAAAGTAGGCTAGGACTACTTGTTTCAGACAATTACATACATGGGCTTGGGGGAGAGTTGTGTGAAGCTTCTTTATACCAATCCAACGGCAAGGGTCGAAACGGGTAGCACAACATTCACACAGTATGTGATCTCATGAGGTACCAGACAGGGGTGTCCTCTCGCTACTCTCCTATTTGATTTAGCAATGAAACCGTTGATGGCGTTATTTCGCCAGGGAGCGAGGGACTGGGACTTGGGGTAGACAGTTGAATACATATCATTTCTTTGTACGCAGATTACCTCCTGGTTTATCTAAGGGATGCTGTGGTGGGCTCTGATCCAGCCGTATGTCTCCTGGAGCGATTCGGATTGCTATTGGGCCTAAGAGTAAACACGTCCAAGACGCACTTACTTCCTATGGCAGGGTCTCTGCCCAGACCCCTTACCCTGCCGGTTGACCTTAAATTGGACCCCACACTCATTTAAATACCTAGGCATTCACATTTTTCATTCCCTAGAAGATTTAAGGGAGGGGAACAAAGATAGGGCAATCTGTCCCTCTGATCATGTGTGCAGATCCGGCGTACGCACCAGCTACCTATCATGGCCAGGATCTCACTGACCAAAATGGTCATGCTACACCGTCTTTTATATTATTTTGCCAACCTGTCAGTCCTGATGCCCTCTGGGTGGTTTTGGCAGCTGGACTCCCTGCTGTGAGACCTCATTTGGGGAGACGGACAGAGGAGAGTGTCGCTGAAAACACTACAGCGCCCTATGGTGGAAGGTGGCCTAGCGGTGCCGAATTGTGAGCTGTATCTCCTGGCCGCCCAGCTACAGTGGCTGGTGCAGTGGCTTGAACGAGTGAATGTAAAGGGAATCTTCCTGATGGAACATGGGGCACACCCTAGTCGCTTGCTGGCCAAACTGTTAGACCCTACGACCATTGTCTAGTACCAATCAACAATGCAAGCCACAGCCCTAAAGAGCTGGAAACACTGCTTGGCCAAAATGCCTGCGTCCCCGAAATATACCCTACTATTGCCAATAATTGCCTTATCTCATGGAGACCCAAAATCGATATTTACGGCAGAACAATTGTCTGCCTGGACGGCAGCAGGACAGGACATGGTAGGTGACTATTACCAATAGAAGGCACTAATCCTGTTCACAGATCTGATGGATAGCTGTGGGCTCTCTGGGACAGTTTTTGCAGTATGCAGCGTTGGTGCATACCTTTGGACAGTTATGAGGAGGGGAAGGGAGGAACCGGAGATATACGCCCAATTCTGCACTCACTGATTGTCCTGGGAGATGCATGACACCAGGTGAAATTGTTTTGTGCTGCGCTGTTGGGAGGCGTCTATCTAACCACTGCATGTGTTGCGAGGCAAAAGGGAGAGAACCATAAACAGGGAATTCATGGATGCAGAGTGGAGCAAAGTTTTGCAACCCCCCAAGACAATCTCTCACAACAATCTTCCCTCATCCACATAGGCGCAAAGTTATGTTATGTTACATTATTTTATTCTTATATAGTGCATGTACACCAACAGGTCTCTTAGCACTTTGGAAGAAGTAAAACAGCATCAGGGCGAGGTAGTCTCCATGGTACTGAGAAGTATTAGGTCGTGTCTAATGCTCCCTAAAAAGAATGGTTTTAGCTGTTTACGAAGGGAGCAGACCAGGTTCTTTATGGAGGGTATTGGGCAATTGGTTCCAGAGTTGTGGCAGAAGGACCGAGAAAGCTCGTCCTCCTTTGGGAGGCAAGTTACCCCGCTGGCAAACTGGCTGGTCGGCTTCTGCTGAGCGAAGCACCAGTCCTGGCACATATTTGATTAGCTGTTCCCTTATGTACCCTGGGGCGTGTCCGTAAAGAGCTTTATGGGCGATGCAGAGTCCCTTGAATTTCGCTCTTTGCTTGACAGGCAGTCAGTGCACTTTGCGAAGCAAGGGAGTGACGTGAGTTCTTCTGGGCATCCTGAAGATCAGCCTTGCTGCGTCATTCTGTGACACCTGTAGTTTGTTCATAAGTTTCTGGGGTAGCCCGACATAAAGTGCATTGCCATGGTCGAGTCGCGAGTAGATAGTTGCTGATACAATCGTTTTCAGAGATGAAACTGAGAGTAGGGGTACTAGTTTTCTCAGCTGTCTTAAAAGACCAATGCATGTGCCCACCACCGAATTGACTTGGTTAGTCATAGAGAGCTTGGAGTCGATCTTGATTCCCAAGCTTTTTACAACTGGTGATGGTCTAGGAGAGGCCCTTAACTCTTGGGGGCAAAACGGGCCTGTTAGGAATGGGTATCTCTGGTTGGCTGAGGCTTGCGCCAAAGCCAGGCAGAGACCACCACTCTAGTCAGGGAAAGGGAGTTACACGCCAAAGATAACCTCTGCTCACTGCCTTGGTAGCTTGGCACGAACAGTTAGGCTTATCTCGGTGGCGATGTGTAAAGCATTTGCACAACACACACAGTAACAACACACTAGGCACACCACAAAAGGAACTCCACACAATGCTATATAAAAATATCCTTTGTATTATAATAAAAACACAATAGATAGTAATCACACAATATACACAGTGCCAACTGGCACAGGCAATATTTACACAGGACAGGGCCACATGGGCCACTATCAGAATTAGCACTTGGTAAAGAATAGTAAAAAGTAAGAATAAATATGAACTTAGAACACAGCCAGTAATCACTGGCAGACACTATACTCAGCGTCAACCTATAATATAAATCATAACAGGCACAGTATCACATAGGCGAGAACTCTATTCTGCGCCAACCTCATAAGCAAAAATAGGATAAATCATAATCTCCAAAACTTCAGGAAATACACAAAAGAACATAACCTGCAGTAGGGAATAAATCAAACCTAGACCACAGTAGAGAATCAAAATAAAGCATAAGACAGTAGGTAAAACGTAATAATCACAAAATCACATCTATGAGCATAAATCAAGGTGCATAAATCATTCTACAAACATTAAATTTCCTAGCACCTATATAAATGACATTAGGGCCTTGCGCCCTACAAAACCTAAAAGTCCCTTGAGCCAACTGGCCATCTCTAAGCGTCTCGAATGCCTGTGGTCTATAAAGTCAGGGCTGCTGCCTATGCAGCGACAGTCACTGGTACGCACTTGGCGCAAACATAAACGTGGCAGCTGCCCACTACTTGCTGGGCAGCTGGGAAGTTCAATGAAGGCCTAAATGTTGCAGCTGGCACTAAGTGCTGCGCAGCTGTGCAGGCCAAGGTAGGGATGAGGAAGTGCATCTCACTCCTGGATTAAAAGTACAAGACCCCCTAAAAGAAAGAACCTAAACGGTGCAGCTGCCCACTAATTGCTGGGCAGTTGGGAATCAGCACAATGCGGCATGGGCTCTCACTGGCCCCCTAAACAAATGTGCAAGGTAGTGGAGCCACACGGGGCTTCTTAATTAAATAATGTACCCATGGGAGCCCTCAGGCTCTGGCAATAATGTGGCAAGAATGTGGGAAAGGATATGAGCCCTTTAAAACGTTGGAGTGACCCACAGCCACCTGGGGCAGCCATAGATGCAATCCAATAATTATGCCCCAACGGTGGAGCGAATGCGGGGGGAAGAATCCTGGGCCCCTCAAGGCTCTCTAACAACTAATGCCCCTTTTCATTGGAGTGGCCCGCTGCAGGACGGGGCCGCTGGGGAAGCGTTAACTGTGGTCTGTGCCTTTATCAGGCACCATCGATAAGCACTCACGGAGCCCCCCTGCCCTTTCCTAATAACCGGGCTGTTCGTCTCTGGCGGGGCTCCTCCTCGCGCTCGGTGGTGCCGTCCCCTCTCTGGGGACAGTGCAGGACTCTGCCTCCGGGGCTCTCCTTCGCTCACGGGAGCCCTGCCAATCACAACGCCTTACCAGGGGCAGGGCGCATCTTCACCCGGTCTCCCATCTCAGGACCGGAACTTGGTCACGGAGCCCCCGAGGCTCGGTGCAGCTTCTCCAGGCCACGGGGGGAAGTGGAAATGACGCGCCCTGGGTCCGCCCAGAGTCAGGCAAGGCCGCCTGGCTTCCGGGTTGGCCCGGGGTAGCACCAGCAGCTCGGCGGAAAGGTTTTCAGAGTGCGGCTCGGACCACGCCTGTGCAACACGGGGTGGGCCCCCGCATTTAAATTAATAAAGGCATTGGAGCAGGCAACATGCTAGGTGGGCACCCGCACCTAAAAAGATATTCAGCATGGCGGTCATGACACGAGATGGGCACTCGCTAGACCCGCTCAATTAAATTAAAGGCGGGCATAAGGCAGGGTGAGCACCTGCCTTAAAATAGCAAAATAAGCGGCAAGGAAATGCCATCACGGCTCACGGGCCGGTAGCGGTGAGCAGGGCACAAGCCTCCCCAGAATCTTCATGGCCACTACCAAGAGAGAGCAAACAGATGGTGCCAATTAACCCTACGCTTTCTGCAGACACCAGTGGGGGAAATTAAAAGGAAGGCAGCACTGCGCTCCCATGCTGCCAAAGGTCCAGAGAGCTGGGAGGAAAGATAAAGCCAAAAGGGTTTCCAGGACAAGGCAGAGGGGCTCCATAAAGAAATCTTCCAAGGCATCCAGGGGCTGGGCAGAGCCCAGGGAGGCAAGCCTTCCCCTGATCTCCAGCAGCAGCACGCCCCTGGTAGTTTCAAGTCCGCAAACAAGAACATGTACCTGGGGTCACAGCCCCTCTTTTATACACAGAAGTCCTTTGATGTAGCAGTGTAGGCAAGGGGAAAACCAGATGCAACTGGTTCTGGAGCACTTTGTTTTGCTCAGCCCCTCTCCCTATTCACAAGACAGGCCAGGGACATCAGACACACCACAGGGGGTGGAGCCATCACTGTAGAGGGAAGGCCTAGAACTATTCAGGTCCCAGGTGCACTCCTCCCTGCCATAAAGCATGCAGATCTCTCCATTCACCACCAGGGCAGACCCATCCTGACACCTGGCGCCAGGCACGCCAGCCAGCTACAGCCAATCACAAGGCAGACAGCCAATTCACATTTACTGCACAGACAGGGCAACTTCTAGAAGTGGCACTTCCACATTAGATACAATAAATCCACAGACATCATTGTGCAGCATTTAATCTCACGAGTTCGCACATACCAAACTCAACCCTGCACTCCCCACGCATCAGGAACTATCATGGATACACATATTCCCAATGAATTCCTATGGGAGGGCAGGCCAACTCAGCACATTCACTCAGAGTGCGCACGCACTTTACAATGGCCTGCAGTGCTAAAGTGCGCAGAGGCCTAAAATCACTACCACCATGCCAGAGGCTACAGGCAAACATTTTATGGGTGAACCTGCCAAAAAGGCCTAAGTCCAACACAACCCCCTTCCAGCCAAAACGCAGGGTAGACCAAGCATTCCCTTGATGGGATTCCCTGCTTAGGGTGAGAAAACACGGTCGCGGGCCCTCAACAGCAGGGTCACCTTCCGGTTTCACGCCACTCTGAACCAATGTGATTTTCTCTGAAAAAAACTCAGGACCAACTATGCTACGCACTGGTCCTCCCTAGTTGTCCGCGGCCAGGACTAGGCCCTAAACCATCCAGATACCACTAGTCCTTGCCAATCCACAGAGTGGAGGCAGTAACCCCTGGCACACAATAGCCAATCTCCACTCTTCTCAGTGTAGTTCCAACCTACCGCCTGAGGGCTAGAATCACCAAGTACACTGGGGTCAGAGGCGAGGACTTTCTCCCTCTGCACCCCCTTCCGGAGCACTATACCCTCCCAACTGGAGTGGTACCCCTAGAAGGCAAGACCGGTCAGGACACTGATTACAGTTGCCCTTTTGTTTTAGACAAGTGCCCAGAAAAGCAGGACTTCACGAGGGTGACACCTAACTAATGTGTCTTGTGACAGTCTTCCTGGCGCAGATCTCACTACCTCCTGCCCACCTCTGACAGTGCGTGAAGATGCTCCAGGACAGAAGTGACATCACCATGGCCAATCCTTGGCGACACAGCCCTTCTGGCTGGTCCCTGACCCACTGGATCCTTCACTGGGGACTCTTTTCCCCACTTACTCCACAATCTGGATTTCTGTGCCCTCCACTTAGGAGCGACACAACCAGATACCAGAACTGATGGACACAAGGGAGATCCTCATCAAAGAACAGTAAAACAGGACAGACTAGGCTCCTACCTGGTGTTCCCTCCAAGAACCATCCAGTACTGGAGACTGAGGTGCAAGCACTTTGGGGCATAGCCCAATGTCACTCCTCCTGTGAGCCAGGATGCGAGTCCCTACAACCTCTTCACTACAAGGTCACCTAGCTGGGCTACTCTGAACCACTTCTACCCCTCTGGGTTGGAAGACACCTGCACAATTCTTCTAGTATCACTCCCAATGCAAGCTCCCTAAAATCAAAGAACTTGCAAACTTCAACAGGGGTAGGCGCGACTCCAGAAAACAATTACTGGGCAGGATCTCACTGCGCAAACAGACCGAAGCGACACAATTCACTGGCTAACCAATCACCCAAATGTCCAGTGCACCACAACAATCATCCACACTCTCCCCACAAGACTGGTGAGACAGCCACTTGGCTGCCCCTGAATCACAACCTGTACCCCTCTTACTGAGCACCAGGTACCATACTCTGGGAACTGGGAATGGGACAACCTGCACTGGACAATTATATTGCTGCCACCACTGGATCCTACCCCACTGGGGAATCCAGAAAACTTACAATGCACTTAGTGGACAATCTACCTGCCCGAGCTAGTTACTCCATGCCAATTAAGTTACCACTGTAGTCCAACCCAAGAACTAGCAGACAGTACAGGGGCAGACACTCCTTCAGCCTCAGGCAAACCCAAGAACAGACAGTACAGGGGCAGTCACTCCTATAGCTCGCGCTTACAGGCCAACCCCATAAATGACAGTAAGTATGGGCGGAAAATCCGTTTCGCTCGCGGATTTTGCGGATTTTCGGTAAATTTGCAATCCGCGAGATTCGCGAATCTCCCGCAAAATCCGCAGCGGATTTTATGGCTTGCTCGCACTGTTCGCGTGAGTTCGCGGCTTCCCAGTACAACTTCGCCAGGCACACCAGCCAGCTCCAGCCAATCACAAGCCAGACAGCCAATTCACATTTACAGCACAGACAGGCCAACTTCTAGAAGTGGCACTTGCACACTAGATACAATAAATCCACACACATCATCGTGCAGCATTTAATCTCACGAGTTTGCACATACCAAACTCGACCCTGCACTCCCCACGCAGAACTATCATGGACACACATATTCCCCATGCATTCCTATGGGAGGGCAGGCCAACTCAGCACACACACTCAGAGTGCACACGCAATTTACACTGGCCCACAGTGCTAAAGTGCGCAGAGGCCTAAAATCACTACCACCATCCCAGAGGCTTAAGGCAAAAAGTTTAGGGGTGAACCTGCCAAAAAGGCCCAATTCCAACAGGGCCGCTCTATGGGTTGTTTATTGTCGGAATGGCTAGGACTTCGGTTTTATCTGGAATTAATTTTTAAGGAGTTTGCAGTCATCCAGTTTATTGTGAACCTGAGGATGTTCTGGACTGACTCTTGGGCACGGACTGAGTTATCGATCCTCACCACGGGCTGCAGGTATATGTTGAAAAGGAGCAGGGACAGTGCGGAGCCCTGAGAGACCCTGCAGGAGATGATACCTGATCTCCAAGTTGGACCCTCTGCGAGTGTCCTGATAGAAAAGATTCTAGCCAATTATAGTCGTGCCCCCGAAAGCCCAGGTCCGTCAGCTGGGTCAGGAGGTTGTGTGGCTGACCGTATCAAACACTGCAGAAAGATCTAAAAGAATCCGGGCGCTCGACTCTTTGTTATCGGCCTTCATCCTGAGATCGTCGAGTACAGATAGCATGACTAGCTATGTACTATGGTAGGCTCTAAACCCAGCCTGGCAAGTTTGGAATAGCTTGTGTTCCTCCAGGAACACCGAGGCTGTCTCCTGGACATGTTGCTCCACAACCTTCACCAGGAATGGGAGCTGGGAGATAGGTCTATAATTTTTAAGCTCGGCCTTATCTGTGCCCGGTTTCTTTAGTAGAGGAGTAACTCTAGCATCCTTCAAGTTGGAGGGGACTTGGAATTATTCAAGAGTGTGAGAATCTGGCTGTCCAGGGCCGGAAGGGCCATCCGAAAGTTCCTTGGCTGGCACGGATCCGCCGGGGAGCCTGATTTGGTTTTATTTATCAGGGCCGTCAGATATTCTGGGTCTAGTAGAGGGAAACTAGTGAGGAGCTGGCCAGAGGGGACGGGGTGTAGACAACTCCAGGGAGCTCAGGGTGATGGTGGTTTTTCCAATCTCCAGGAGGATGTCTGTTACTTTCTGGAGGAAGAAAGTCTGTAGTGCATTACAGTCAGAGGGTGCTGCTGCAGATTTTACGTCAGACTTTTTACTGAGTTCATTTAGGATCTTAAAAGTTTCCTTTTGTTTGTTTGGAGCATCTATTATACGTGCCTCATAGTACTCGGCTTTCCTGAGAATGGACTTTTTATAGAGTTAATGTAGCTTTGTAGGTAGTTAGCTCAGTGGGGTCGTAGGCTTTCCGCCACCATCTCTCGGCTTTGCGAATGCTCTGTTTACTTTCCCTCAGTACCTCATTGAACCAGGGGGCCACCTTGCATTTAAGTCTCGTTCTTTCTCTATGTTCCGGTGCTATTTGATTGATAGACGATTAAAGAGTATTACTGGGGGTTTGGCTTTCTATGTCAATGTTGCCCTCCTCAAATTTGGGTGTGGGTAGCCTCTGTAGTGTGTCCACTAGATTGTCTGCCTGAATTTTGTGCCAGCTCCGCACTCTCCTCCACTCAGGCGGGTGTTGTGCTGGAGAACTATCCAACGGGACCCAGCAGGAGATTAGTGAATAGTCAGACCAGGCACACAGTTGAATGCTTATTAGTCTGTCAAGGTGGTTGGATGACCGGACTCAATCTAGGGTGTGCCCTTTAGTGTGAGTAGGGTGATCCACCAGTTGATGGAGCCCCAGATTAGACATTACCATGTCAACCTGCTTTGCCTGCAACTCCCGTGGTTCCTTCTTCCAGTGGAAATTAAAATCTTCCACCACCATGATTCTTTGGTATTGTGTACTGAGGTCAGACATGGTCTCAGCAAAATAATCATTGAAACCAAGGGTTGCATCCGGGGGCGGTAGACTGTCAGGAGGTGGAGGCAGGAGGATTTGGAGGTAATTTTAACTCCCAAAATATCTGTGTTATCCATGCTTTCTGCTATTATCTTGGTGTCCATGAGCCTGGAGTTGAAAAGAATCGCCACTCCCCCTCCTCTTCTGTTATCCTGCCTGTTGTGCCAGAAGGCATCAAAGTTGCCTGGCAGTGCAGCAATAATGTCGGGGCCGATTCGTCACCTACCCAGGTTTCTGTGAGTGCCAGTATGTCAATATCCCCCTCCAGGAGGAGTGCAAAGACCTCTAAATGGTGTTTCTGTAGAGATCTTGTGTTCAAAATAGCCACTTTTAAACCGGGGGGTTTCCTGGCGTGGTCCTTGAGTGAGGGTTAGCCCCGGGATCGTATGGGTGTCTGTCCCGGTGTGTCTCAAGAGATTTTCCGCTCTCAGTTTGGCAGTGACATAAGAGTTCAGCCCATAGTTACCTGTGGCAAGGGACAGCAGTTTCCTTGCAGAGTATTGCTTAGTCGGACCAGGGGTTCTGGAATAGGTAAATAGACCTAGCTATAGGCTTGGCCAAGGGAAGGATAGCCTTGATGTGGAAATCAGTTGGCAGGACAAAGGTCACAGCATGGAACAATGAAGTAATCAGCTGTGCTGGGGCTCAGGGAAGAGCCCTGGGATGGGAAGAAACTAGGGGAGTGCAAAAACACCCTATTGCTTATCAATGGAAAGAAATGAAGCTCTCATGGGAAAAACCTACACAGACAAGCTGTGACAGTGGGGAAAGTGGGAATGCATCTGATTAGTTGAGAAAAATTGCATACAGCAACAGTTAATTGGTAAGACAAATCACCCACATGATTACCCTATGACACCCCAGGCACCCATGGCAATTACTTGGGAAAGGAGCACTGCACCGAACACAGGCAAGAGTGGTGGACCTCTCAGGCCCACAGCTGCAACCTGGTATCCACCCCAGAGCAGTTATCCCTAGCGCCACAAGTACACCACCCTCCTGAACAGGATTAGTTTGAAGTTTTATTTTACTGTTACATAGTTATACATAACTGGCAATGCTGGACTCTGGTCTAGAAGTTGGGAAACATGAGGAACAACTAGGATATCATGTAAGAATGGTAATGGCAGCGTAACATTGCGTCTAAGTATTGTTCCAGTTGAGAGCTAAAAGAAGCAAAACATCTTCAATTATTATCATAAGCTAGAAAGAAATAACTGATTACATGTTGTATACCTAAAACGATATGTAAAAAGGAAAAAAAAATCGCATTTGCTGCAAAAGATTTTATGGAAAATGCCAATAAAAATATGCTCTAAAAAAAAAAAGAATAATATAAAATAAATAAAAAAATAGACAAAGCTGTGGAACTGTGGACTGTGTTCTGGAGCCATGATATGAAAGAGTGCCAAGTGCCTCTTGCCTCTGTTCTTGCCAATTAAGTCATGTCTACAAACATATCTTGTTGAAGCGATCCACTCCCATCCCCTTGGTGGTTCGGGTGAGATCCCGTTCTCACATATTTCTCTTCTTGCAATCAAAATCAAGAAGAACAAGATATTTTTTTCCACTTTCACCATTTTCTCAATATTACATCTGTTCCAACAAATAGTAGAGTGGCTTTCCATAACTTTGGCATGCAAGACCTCTTTCAGTAAACCTCTCACCTAGTTCCTGTCCACTCCACAACCACGTCATCATCATCTGTCCCTGCCACATTGCACCTCCTGCATCTCAGAGCTTCTTGACTCGAAGCTGTCCAGTAGACTCTGTGGAGCGTAAAAAGGTGATTTCATTTTAAAGGAATAGACTTTGTTGTGCTGCAGAGTAAGTTAATAGATACTTGCCATAAATCTGGATTCGCGGGTTCTGGCAAATCCATTATCCATACCCAGTAGGGCTCCACACTGATCTTGTCTTCTGCTACCATCATGCCCCAATACTAAAGAGATATTTCTTTCTTGTTAGACTCCTTTTCCTGCAAAGTTAGTTGTTAGTATGGATAATTCATATTAGCAGGCGCGGTCTGTGCAGTTAAGAGCGGTGGGCGGGTTGAGGGGGAGTCGACAGACAACGATGAGGTAAACTTAAGTTAAAAAAAATTCAAAACCACCTAGCTTGGACTCGACGTGTAGCATAGTCGAAGATTTGGCGAGCACAAGGTGAATATATGATGTTATGATGTTACCACGCAAACAATTACAACGCATGCTTTACAACTCGTTTTTTACATCGCAATTACCATTACAACGCTTGATTTTACAACACATGCAATTAGAATGCATTTTTAGAATCCACCATTACAACGCATACCATTACATGCATACCATTACAACGCATAATACTTTTGGGGCAATAGCGTGGTAAGTGTTGGATAGTGTAGGGGTAAAAATTACTATTCTCACTCCAGTGAGTGCAACATTAGAGTAAGTGTTGAGTAGTGTAGGGGTAAAAATACTGTCCAAAACCCATACCCACCCTAAAACTAAAAAATCCCCATTACTTACCTTATAAAGCGTTGAAATGGCATGCGTTGTAATGGCATGCATTGTAATGGCATGCGTTGTACCCGACGGGGAGACCGAGAGGACGCCTAAGGAAAAGCTGTTACAAGCACTGAAGATAGACAAAAGTCTCAGTAGGTCCTTCCACTTCTGCCCTCCCGTGGGGCAAGAAGGCTAGATTATAGGAGTCACTCATTAGGTTACTACACCAAGAGGGGTACTTGTAATTCACAGCCCCTTCACACATTAGTAGCAGGTCCATTTTTCTGACACTAGGTGGCGGGAAGTGGACCACTAGGTAATAACCACCCCTTTGGTCTTGAAGAATGCTGCGTACCCTTTGGGGACACTTTAGCAGAAACATGTCGACCCTTTATAACACAGTGAAGGGAGATTAATGTTCTATATCACCAACCACTTTTTTTAACTATCATACCTTTGATCCCTGAATAAACTTAGGATATGGGCAAGGGTAATTGTTTTTAATACACTTTTTCACTCCCCCCACGGCCATCACTTAGATTTAGAAGTGCATCCCTGTCTCCAGGTGTATGCCCGCCCTCTATCAAACCAAATTTTTATAGGGCGAGGACAGCCGATGATGAAGCATGACACCGGGCGGTGTGTGAGGCCAGTCCGTAACTTTTTATGAGATGCCCCCATTGGCAACACAACTCCCCCTAACTCTGTAGATACCTTTCGGAACACAATCTAGGGGCAGCCTTCTTTTGTGGATTCATAGTAGAGTGGAGGCTGCCTTAGCCCCGAGCCTCTGGTTCCCACCCATAACATCTGCTGAGGTTTGTGTGTATGTAATGCGTTTTACCCGACCCCTCCATACCGCTCTTACCTGTACGACTGCGCCTGCATACTAGGGAATTGTTGCTTCCCCATCTCTGAAGTCTCTACATTCTACCCACGTGCTGATTGTTGTGCTCTTTAGTGGACGTCTACGTTCCACTTTTAGCCAGTTCGGAGTTCCTGAGAGTCCCAAATAGGCACCAAGTCTAAATAGTAGTGTATCTACAGTACTTTCCTTGAATATATCCATACTCTAAGAGTATTTTGAAGAACTTCTAACCTGACTCGTTTGGTCTCCAAACTTCTGGAAAAACGTATCCATGCCCAAGTCTGTTAACGTGGCCTTATACATGATACCCAACTGCAAAACATCCATGATCCTAGCTAAAAGGCTACATTTTTTTTTTATTGAAAGGCATATCAATACTTTTGGAAATCGGGTAGTGACAAACCCCCGTTTTTGTTTCTCTCCTTAGTTTTTTTCCATGAGATCCTTGCTCCTTTGGATTCCCAGATGAAACTGGTTATCCTACATTGCCGTTTCTTAATCTGCTTCACTGAGAAAAGAAACAGCGTAGTGTTATACAAAAAGGTCACTGTCAGGAGGACCGTCATCTGTAAAATTAACTCTCCTGTCGATGCCCAATATAAGTTTCCCCTATCTCCTTCACAAAGCATCAATTTCCTTTTGACTTTCTCCAGATTTTTGCCAGGTAGTTCGTCTAAATTTTGCGACACTAGATCACCTTAATACCTGATCTGATTTTTAAGGTGAAAATTCAGAGTTAAATATGACCAGGCCATAACCTAATTTGTTTTCTTTATTTATTAAACTGCTCGATAGCTAGTTTACAAAAGTTTTGCTTGTACTAAATAATGCAAGATTCTAGTGGGATTACATAGGTTTGCCCCCTTTTGAGTTTTAAAAGCTCTGTGAAGGAGACACTTGCTTTCTGTGGTTGCTCAGAGAGCCATCGTTGTCCTGTGAAAAGTCATTTGTTAAGGAGCTAGCGGCTTTGCATTTCTCATTAATAATGAAGGACTGGAAAACCCAGAAGACAAAGTGGAGTGGGCAAAACCATTTTATGGCTATTTGTGCAATTCACATCCAATAATGATTCTTCCTTTCCCGACCCTTGACATTTCAGCAATCACTCAGCGATACAAAGAACAGATTGCTAGTGTTTCCTACATGCCAGGACATGGAGATAACAGCCCTACAAGTAAAATAATACGTTCTCCTACACGCGTCCCTAAAATCTTTCCATACAAAAGGTACACAAACTACAATGTAAAAGATGAACACTGAGGGGCAAGGGACGAGATGCTAGACTTGCTTTGTCTCCCTGTTCAGGACTGAATGAATGAATATTTTTATTTTTATTGCACAGTTACCTAAAACCATTTGCAGTGTAGCTTACATGCAAAAAAACATTTGAAAACGAAAACTTGAATTACTTAAAATCCATACATTAAAAAGAGATCGCTTTAGACTGTATCTAATTTCAATTCTAAAAAGTAATATTCTATATACGTTTAAAAGGAGAAAGGTTACCTATACAAGATTATGACGAAATTTGATGTATCATTTTTAAAATGTGCCTTTAGTGAAGTCAGCCGCAAGACTATTTTCCAGAGGCTGACTTGTTGCAGGTCGAGACTCCTTCAATGTTGCCACCATCTTTTTCAATGAGTCTAAGGCGCAACTCGTCCATATATCTCCCAAATCTAGCCAAGTCTGACGATAGGGTGCAAAAAAATAAATCCGGAACTGCTTCTTTCACTGTCCGAACTCCTTTGCGTAGCCACATTGGCTTTAAAAGCTTCTGACGAGATTGCAGCAGGCCGGGCAAGCAGCAAATCAAATGTAGTAAAGATTCTGTTTTAAAGTTACAAATTCTACATTTGATTTTAAGATCAAGGGACTTCCACCTGGGAGTTAGATCTTTGATTGGGAGGGGCACTAGTCTGGCCCACTGAATGTTTTTAGGGCCTTCCTCCCCAAGGCTGGGTTTTATGCTCTATGTATGTTGCAATCAGCCCAGGTTGACCTCTTCATATATCATAATCTGCTAAATCAATTTTACGTGACAGTTGATAGCATTGTTTGTTAACTGCATTTTTGATGGCCAGGTAGTTTATGTCCTCTTGGCCTCAATTTTGTATTACCAGGTCTAGTGTTTCCACAGCTTCCAGCATGTAAAGTTGCCATGGATTGGTTGTCTCTCCGTAGATCGGTTACAGCATGCTCTTCAAGCTTCCTGCGGGGGCAGTCAGTACTTGATAATAGTATTTCGCCTGCATACCCAGACATTCTTAATTCTGTTGCATCAGGCCAACCTCCAGGCGAATCAGGCTGTTTGGATTATATTTTGGTTACTTGAATATGTGTTTGTACGCCTGGCATTGTGCTTTTTCTAGCATAGTGTCCATTTTGCCTGGAAATGCCTCCTGTGCATACACCGCAATTGCACTTATTTTGGCTTGTAGTACTTTTCTGATTGGGATTGTCATTGGACTTTGCATTTTCACATGGAATTTGCACAGCGGGTAGATTGTCGACTGTACTTTGGAGTTCATTTTGTGTAAGTGTAGGGTCGCATTTCCCTATTCACTTAACCAACACCCAAGGTAATAATAGGATTTCTCAGCCGAGATAATCTCTTTTCCCACATGCCATTTAATTAATGCTTTTTTGGACAATGACCAAAAATCATTACCTTAGTGTTGTGAGAATTGATTGTTATTTAATTTCTCTCGTCGTAAATGGTTAGGTCGTTTAAACCCCTTTGTAGTCAAATTTTAATATGGTCCATCACCACTAAATCATCAGCGTATTGTAATATTTGACATTTATTAGCTCAGATTATGGGGATTAAAAGACTGGCATTGTGGAGTATCTTCCCCAGATCTGCTGTATATCAGTAAAAATGAGTAGGGGCGAGTATGCAACCCATGTTTCAGTCCACGATTTTGTATAGCACTTTTTTTGTTGTGGGGTTATTTGCTAGTATAACTTTAGGCCAAGTACTATGTTATAACTTGTGTTTCCCTGCTGCTCAGCTTGTATGTATGATGTGTGGAACGTTAGATGATTGGAATGTTGGTGTGCTGTGAATGTCAGTTGAGTGAGGGCTGAGCAGCAGGAAAGCTGCTCCTGATGGGGTTAACATTATATCTTAACTAACTAACTTAAATAAAGTAACTTGATATACTTTACTTGAAGTATTCATCTTCTCTTTGAGTACAACATTTTGGCGACATTTTGGGGACTGTTTTATAAAGAATCTACGCGTGCAACTTAAAAGAAGAGGACTGTATAAAGAAAACTTCATTGTGATCAAGGAGCGAAGAAAAGAATAAAGAACCAGTAACATACAAGTACTGTTGAAGAAGAGAGAAGAAACACTAAGGTAAAACACTTTAAGTCTGGATGTAAAGTGTGTGTGTAACGTTGGCTGGCAGACTAACCCCATCAGTGACCCCTACATCGGCCGCCCTGAAATCAAGATTTGCCAGAGTGATTACACAAAATCTACTATCGTTGTGATCTGCATGGTTACCTGGTTAAAGCTTCTTGGCAAAACAGAAAGGACTAGTGCTGTAACTGATGAAAAACTTTAGCAAGGAAGAAGTGTTTAGCGCTGTTCTGTTAATAAAAGCCAGAAGAGATTAGCGCTGTGACAGTTTAAACTTTGAGAAGTAGAAGAAACTAGTGCAGTTACAGTTATAAAGGAAAATAAAACGTTGACAAGGCTTTGGGAAGGCAAAAGAAACTAGCGCTGTGTCAGTTAAAAAAGGGAAAAACTGTGGCAAGGCAAAAGAGAATAGCGCTGTAATTGTTTAAAGGAAAGTGTGCCACAAGCAGAGAATGGACTGAAACCGATTGAAACAGCGAGTAAATAAATAGCGCTGTAATTGTTTAAAGGAAAGTGTGCCACAAGCAGAGAATGGACTGAAACCGATTGAAACAGCGAGTAAATAGAAATGTTGTTGGCACGGAAGTAACGGTGATTGTGAAGAGAGCAACTGTTGAAAAGCAGAAGTTATTGCCGCTTTCTGTTTGGAAACTGTAGCGCAAAATGACCCATGGTAAAGTGATTTTGTCAGACGTTAATAACAAAATGTGATCGGCGTTTGAGGCGATTTGTGATCATTCTACAGAGGCGTCTTTCGAAATTTGAAACTGCAGTGACTCGAGCGGAGAGGCACGAGCTGACTTCCCGCTCACCGTTTGAATTTTCTGCACAGCGGCATCTTTCTTAGAGTCACGGTAGCGCTGAGGAAGCCGGAGAAACCTCAAAACGTCACAAGTAGTAGTGATGCAATCACGTCACGTAGCGGCCATCTTGGAGTAACATTGGGTTACTAGGCAACACGTCTGAGAGAAAGGCAACGCGTCCAGGAAAAATAACACGTCTCGGAGATAACACGTCTGAGAGAAAGGCAACTCGTCCAGGAAAATAACACGTCTCGGAGATGGAGCGGGACAGTGATTCATTGTGACACTTTAAATCCGTCATTCCAGAAGATAGTGAGTGCCATTTAAGTAATTGTAATTCTGTCAAGGGAAAATAGAAGGGGTGTCTGCGGAAGGTGAAGTCATAGATGTTTCAGTTTACAACAGGCACTGCAACCTGTAGACTTAAACTAAAAGAGACAATAAGAGTAGTAACAGCGAAGGGAAACAATTATGCCATCATACTGCCTGATGTCGTTGACATGGTGTTGCTGCAATCTGTGGCTGGAACAGGGGGATGTCCTAGTGATGGAAGACGATCTACGCTGCGGACACTCTGATGGAACAATTCTCACTGAATTAGACGAACAGTTCAATGCTAAGGATGCTTGCGGATGGGTGTAACTTGCTACTGTGTATGAGTGGAGATCTAGGGAATGTCTCATATTTTGCTCCCTGTGCGAGGGCTATGTTGGTGTTGGTGATTGTTTCTTTAGGAGTTGTTACACAACTAGTATTGTGTGTGGGTCGTGTTTAGATGTCAGGTGACCCATTAACCCATGTTGGTTGTGACTATGTGGTATATGGTCACCCCTTGGTTGTGTTGTTTGGGTGTTGAAGTTTATTTAGCAAGAGTTGTTACACGGCTTATGTTGTGTGTGAGTGTGTCTTGACTCATTAACTCATGTTTTTTTTTGTGACTATGTGGTATATGGTCATTTGGTTATTTGAGGGCTATGCAGTATATGGTCACTCATTGGTTATTTGAGGGCTATGCTGTATATGGTCACTCATTGGTTATTAGAGGGCTATGCTGTATTTGGTCACTCATTGGTTATTTGAGGGCTATGCTGTATATGGTCACTCATTGGTTATTAGAGGGCTATGTTGTATTTGGTCACTCATTGGTTATTTGAGGACTATGCTGTATATGGTCACTCATTGGTTATTAGAGGGCTATGTTGTATATGGTCACTCATTGGTTATTTGAGGTCTATGCTGTATATAGTCACTCATTGGTTATTTGTGGGCCATGCTGTATATGGTCACTCTTTGGTTTTTTGAGGGCTATGCTATGCATTGGTCATTGTGTTTTGGTATCAATGATTGTCTCACCAAAGAGTTGTCACTCAACAATCTGTGTTGTGTGTGACTGTGGGTTTGTTGTTTGCACCTGGTTTCCCGGCTACCTATGTGTTTGCTGTGTGCACGTGTTGTGCTGAGGTGTGCTTGTTGTGAGTGTATGTTTTCCCGCAGTATGGATGTGTCATTTGAGTACTGTCACTTATGGTGTGCGCGTTGTTTCCTGGTATTTTTTGCATTAAGTCTGTTCCTTTGTGTCTTGCTTCTTATGCTGGTCTGGCCAACTTGTATAATTAGTGGCATAAGGATGTAGGATGAAGATACTTGTTAATGTCAGGAATTAATGCGGTGCGGGATGTGTTAAATTTATTGTATGTGTTGTTATTTTGTACTTTAGTGCATTGTGTTTACATTACTGACTATATGTACTAGAGTGCATCTCATTGACAACCATTTTATTGCTTATTTGCAATTGTACCCATAACGAAGGGAGATATGTTATAACTTGTGTTTCCCTGCTGCTCAGCTTGTATGTATGATGTGTGGAATGTTAGATGATTGGAATGTTGGTGTGCTGTGAATGTCAGTTGAGTGAAGGCTGAGCAGCAGGACAGCTGCTCCTGATGGGGTTAACATTATATCTTAACTAACTAACTTAAATAAAGTAACTTGATATACTTTACTTGAAGTATTCATCTTCTCTTTGAGTACAACATACTACTATACAGCAAAATTGTATGTATAATGATATGTTCTCCTACATGCGTTCCTAAAACCTTTACATACAAAAGTTACACAAAATACAATGTGTAAGAACTGGGGTCACCAGTTCCCCGGGTGTAGCCTGGCACGAGCAGCTAAGGCACCCGAAAGCTTAGGTGTAAAGTGACCATACAGCACACGCAACCACTGAGACAGGTACCACACACAATGACTGAGACCACACCAGTGAAATGGATTAAACAAGGTACTTTTATCTAAAATAAGGTCACGGTTGATAGTTCATTCGGAGTAATCAAGTGATCAAGGTAGCATTAACTCCATTCACCCTTCCTTAAAAGAGCATATTTGTCATCAATCAGCCATAAATATATAAATAAATAAATATTAAATATTCAATAACTATAAGCCTGGCTTCAGTCTTGCTCCTAGTCAGCACCTACAAGGAATTTCCTTTTAAGACATTCAAAACATTGCATTACTTAGCAATAAACATTTCATTGCGGTAGGAATCAGCATGTCATTAACTAGGGGTAAAACAGTTCCTAATTGCATAGATAAGCAGTTCAACAGCAAGTGTAGCACTTGTCACAAGGCTGGAATAAAGCAATTTATGAATTAGAAATAACCCTTTCAGTAGGTGAGGACCACTTCAGTAGCTACCCATAGGAATTCTTTACTATTTCATTAGAGAAAGTAAATCAGTTCCTTGGATAGGCTCCAGGCACTAATCAACCAATTCAGGGACATGAACACCACTTCCTCAGGTACAGGAAAAACATTAAACCTACGGGGGGTATCACCCATGAAACAAGGCTCCGGTTAGAAGTAAACTGGCTGTAGCAATTCCCCAACCAGGATTAACATTCCTCCATTCAGGCCCCAAATGGGACTGGCAGGGCACGGGCCCAGTCTACAGTACTAGGTGGGCTTCACTGGGGCCAACGGGGCCCAACAACAGTCTTCCCCCAGGGGAGGGGAATACTCTGGCCTCCGCCGGTTTTCCGCCCTCCTCCCCAGGAGTTGCCTGACGTCTTCGGCTCACGCGGGAGCCCTTGCGGCGTGTTCCTCGTTGGGGGGGCTCTCGTTCGTTGCCGAGCCCTCCGGTGGTGTTTGCAGGTGATGGGTCGGTCAGGGGAGGCCCGTGCTACTCCAGCGCTCTTCTTGGGCCTCCCTCCGGCCCGGGGCAGTTCCAGCTCTCTTCGTGACCCTCACACGGGCCCTGGGCCAATACGGTCACGTCCTCTGGAGGCGGGGGAGCCAGCCACCTACCGCAGCACGGCTGACAAGGGCCTCGGGCGGCGGGACCAATAGTGGCACAGGAGACGCGGGGCGTGGCCAGTGACGAGGCCGGGCGCCCCCGTCACGTGGGGGTCTCAGGATGGCTTCAGGCCTTGTCGGGCCTAGCGCGGCTTCTTTGAATTCCGCGGCAGCCCTCGGTGACGTAGGGCCCATGGCGGGAATCGGCAGCTGAGGTGAATTGTTGTGGTGGGCCCAGCGCGGCCTACCAGATGTTGCGGCGGCCCTCCCCTTGGCTCCGGGGGCCGCCGAGGGGACAATGAAGGCGGCGGAGGCGTTTTCAAAAGGGGGGTGAGTTCAGCAGCGAGGCGCTTCGCCGAGGGAGCGCTCGGTCCTCGCTGCGCTTTGGGGGGAACAAGGGGCTTCTAGGCGCCTCACGACAGGGCAGTTCAGTCAGCACAACAGCGGCAGGACAGGCACTGAAGCAGTCCAAGCAACCAGGCAGGTCAATGGGCTAAGAAGGGAACGCGCTTAGGAGACAGTTCAGGCAGCTCAAGCAGGACAGGTAGTTCAGGGGGCTAGACAGGACAGGTGCAGCACAGTCCGGTACCTGATTGAACCCCAGTAGTCCTGTGGGCTAGAAGGTTTCTTCTTGGTGCTCTTCTGTGATAACAGATTCTTGGTTTCCTGAGGAGGGGGGGGGTTGAGTTGAAGGCTTTCTTCAGCAGGTCACTTCAGGTGGTCCCTGGGTTCCCCTCCCGCCGGGCCAGATCAGTGGGCTAGTTCAGTGTTCCTCACACAGCTTGGTGGGCAGAGCCTAAACCCTGTCACCCCCAGTGGTATAGGTTCCTGACTAGGACCTACGGCCTAAGTCTCCTGCGTAGGTTCCCCCAGGTCAGTGATGCCCCAACTGACTAGAAGGTTTCCCTCCTTTTTCTTATATAGTGTCAGTTGGCAGTGGCAGTTGGTATCCACTCCCCTGTTCTGGAAGGTTCCAGGAGCTTCCCTCACTCTAGCTATGGGCAGGCTGGCATTGCAACATTGTTTAAGGGATCCAGCCAGCTTTTGGCTACGAGAGTGTGCCTAAAAAGACCACGCTGCAGAAGCAGGTGTCATTGGCAGCCATGGTAGGGGAAGAGAGCACCTGCACCTTAGCACTGGTAAGCACTGGGAAGGTGCCCAGAGCCCTAAAGCCAACAAAAAGAAGGTGGGAAAAATGAGGCCAACGTGAAAAAAATAGCGAAAGACCACCCTAAGGCTGACAGGTCTAACATTCGTACCCCCCAGCTGAAAGTGAGGAGAGCTACCCAACCTCTAGGGAGTTCTCATCACTAAGGCGGAAAAACCGGGAGAGACCGTCAGCATAGGCATTGAGGTTCCGTGACAATTATAGTGGTGTTTCCGACTCATTCGAATATGGGCGAGTTTGGTATCTATGAACCGCAAATGACGACTTTAGTGGGTGTACGCGTTTTCGCTACACTGGCCTGAACCGTTCATCTTATTCGTGGGTTTCTTCATCTGAACCCACGGGTTCTATTTTAGATACGGCATCCATTTTGTCTCTTGCCCTCAAGTAGCCAGCGAACGGACACTGTCCGCTTCGTGACCCTGGGATTCCCAAGCTCCTGCGGAAGACACGTGTTCCTTTGAGGGTGTCTTTATGACGAGGGGGATGACACTGCAAAGGCAGATGGCCCCGCTCAAGGCTCATCTTGCAGTGCCGGTCTATTGTTTCAGCCGTGCATGAATTAGGCACGAATCCTTTGATCCTGCAATCGTGCTTCCGATATTGCCCCCTACACTCTTTTGCTATCTGTTTCTGTCTTCCTTGCACCTGTTTCTGTCTTTTCCTTAAACTCGTTTACAGCCGGAATGGAATGTACTTAATGGTGGGATAACGTACTTTTACAGTTGGGAACCGGCGATGCTACTGTAATTATGTTCCGGGCTCCTGAATACATGAAAGCAACCCTTTTGAAGTTTACTGTGGGAACTGAGTTGTAACCTTTTGTTCGCCATGTTGTGCTATGACTAAAATCTGTATAAAAGGAGCGATCCACTGTTGCAATTTGAAGCAGTCTCCTAGAACCTACACATGTTGTACTTCTTGTGACTTCTGTGTTCCCTACAGTAAATAAACCTCGATCTTTGACGCCGAAGGAAGTGTCCCGTGTCTCTGTGATATGTACGCCGGAACAGGTAACCCACGAAGGTTTCAGGTGTTGTCCCCTGGCACCGCTGCGCTTTAGAATAGCCCAGTCCTTCAGTTGGCGCCCCACGTGGGGCGACATCAGTGGTACCGGTCCAAAGCCCGACGATCGTGAGGAACTTCGTGTGAAATCTCCGAGGGAAGGTGCACCCCGCTTCATCGATCCTGTTGTCGAAATAAGTGGTCCTAAGACTTTTCCCGCGAAGATCCCCGCCTCCTGACGGCTGTGACGGACTGATGCCCTGACTGTCGACCTGTTTTGGCGCCTGGCCTAGTCCTTTGTACAGCGAGACGATAGACGGGCCTTCCTGGTGACGCCATTGCTCTTTCAGTTAAGTATTTGTGGGTCGCTCCCAGAGTCCTTGGTTGTTGTTGAAACTTGGTTGTTTGCATGGTTCCATTGCATTTGTGGTTCTTAGTTACTGGTTCTTAGTTGTTGGGTTTTATTTGACGATTGCAATTGGCAAAGACCGAGGGTCTTGCATTTTTGCGAGGACATCGTAATTCGATAACCCTTGAAGTTTGTAAACTCGGTTAGTGTGCACGATGCCTGGCCGTAGTACTTTGTTTAGTTGCTTTAAATGTTGCGGTGCGGATTCCCGATTGGAGGACTCATGTCCGATACCTCCAGTTGGAACTCCGATCTATGAGCTCTATAGTCGCAATGGAGTGGGTCCTATCGTGTATAATGATTATTGGATCCGCTACACTAAAGACGATGGTGTCCTTAGTTGGCCACCTCATGGTAGTTTCGAAACTGCAATTTTGGATAATCTCGAAGCCAAATTGTTCAAAAAGAAATCTAGGCCGGCCATGTTTGATTCCTTCCGGTTATGGCGCAAAGAGGCCAAGCAGCAAGAAATCAAACAGCTTAAGAAAAATAAGAGGGAAGGTATCGTTACGGTGATGAGAAATGCAGAGCAGTTTCAGCGAGACAAAGAAGAGAAGGAAAAGGAAGTTTTTGCTAGACTGCAACATATGGCGGTGGATAATTGTTATCCTGTTTTACCGTCGAGTACTGATAAGAAGGGAGAGGAAACGGTAGAGGACCCTTTGTTGTCCTACCTACTGAAGCCACCACCTCCATACGCACAGGATACTACAGCCCTTGTGGTTCCTCCTGTTCCTCAACCTGTCGTTCCGGCAGCTGCTGGTCAGCTTGTCGCTGGTCCTGTTCTTCCGAATCCTCTTGTTCCTCAAGTCGTCCCTGTTCCCTTACCTGCCCCTCTTCCTACTGCTCCACTGCCTATACCTTCTCAGTCTGCTGTTCCCGCTACTTCTGCTTTTTTGGCTACTCCTACTGCTCCTACGTTTAGCCCTCATGTTATTGCCCGTGTACTTCTCTCCTCTTCTCCGTCTGTCCGTAGTCGTATACCTAATGCTGTTGCTAATCTTTACTCTCCATTTGGACCGATCCTTGGGTCCGATGTTTCTGATGTCCCTCAACGACAAAGTCAAATTCCTGGTGGTAGGGAGAGTGATACATTAATAAAAATGGCACGTAATTGGATTAGGTATCCCATTAAAAACACCCCGCGTATGGTTTTTGAGACGTTCTCTCAATTTAATGAGCCCACGCAGAGATTTGTGTTTGAGGAAATGTAAGTATCCCTACGAGAGGTATGGGATACTGATGAGGTAGACAATGTGCCGTCTGAAATGACTGAACTCCAGAATCAGTTTTCGAACGGTATGATTGTGGGTAGTAATGTTCGACGTGCTGTGGAGCGTCTTCTATCTTTTCGATATACTGTACTACCTCGAGCACTGTTTAAGGATGAAACTGAGGAATGGATGGCAACACCTGGTCAGTATCCCATGCGAGAAGTCCCCCCAGTATGGATGCCAGGTAATCCCGGTGCTAATCCCCCTATTTTGCCACACTTCCAGAGAGTTTGGATACACTTCCCATGGAAGCGATCGGAAGTTTTGCAGGTGAAGCAAACTTTGCCTGACCCCCGCAAAAATCCGGCTGGTTATTATAAGGAATTATCCCAATTAGTGGACGCTACTGTTATGAACCTTGCCGATATCGACATGCTGTTCGGTAACGTAGTACCTCAACCAATTTGGGCAAAAATCCGTCAAGAGAATCACGTAGCCGAGTTAGGCGGTGATTGGGCTGCTCTTGCGGCGGCCGACGGACGACAAATTTGCAGGGCTAAGCCTGAACAGCTCATTACTGATTTGCCCCAGAGGATAATTACACTTATGAAGACACTTATGCCTGCAATGAGAGTTAATTGGGATAAACTGTCTGCATGTAAGCAAAAGAAGGACGAGAATGTCTCCGATTTCTTTACGAGATTTGAGGAGGCATTCATCGATCATAGTGGTCAGGATATGAGCACTGAGGGAGGTCAGCGACTATTTGTAGATAAATTTGTATCGAACTCAGCAACAAATTGAAAAATTCCGAAAGTTCATGGGCTGTTTCTACCTCTGCTCAGATATTAGCCACGGCTCAATATTACGAAAATAGGGAGAAGGAGGAAAATGATCGTGTGGATAAGAAAACAAAGGATCTTAAAACTAAAGTTCTGTTACAGCAAGCGTATCCTCCGCGCTCGAATCAAAATGACTCTCAGCAGCAGACTAGATCGCAATCACAGTCTTCTAGGTCGCAGTCGCGTAATGATTCCTCCACACCGAGATCTATGCTTGGTTATAATCAATGCGCATACTGTAGAAATGAGGGCCATTTGAAGTTTAATTGTCCGGTTTTGCGCGACCGAAATAATGGTGGTTCGGCTCGAGGAGGTCGTAGTGGTCCTCAACAGGCTTCACGTGGTAGAGGTCGTGGTGTTACTCAAAATCAGAATGAGCGCTCTACCACTTCATCAGATTCAAATAATTGCTTTGATCAGCGTGGTTCGTCGTCAGGTAGATCTGCACAGTATCATGTGGACAACTGTTACGTCGAGCATGATATTGATGATGGTAATTACTAGGACAGCCACAGACAAAGAGAGGGAGTAGTATCAGTTCCGGTTGATCAGAGAGGGCCTTAAGACGCAGTTTCCACATCGGGCGTAGTTGAGCCTTTTCTGTTGGACACTGGTGCAGTGAAAAGTTCCATCATGCATTCGAAACTCCCTGGCGCACCTTTGTCTGGCTTAAAGAATGTTTCCGTTGGATTCTCTGGCACCCCCGTTAGCAATCCGGTTTCAAGCCCTTTGCCCCTCACAATAGAGCCTCGTGAGCTGGAAGCTCCTTTGATTTTGACTACTGGTTGTGGTGAGAATCTTTTGGGCCTGGATTTGATGAAACGGTTATATGCGACCCTGTACTGTTCTCCTTCGGGAGTGGAGCTTACATTGGGTCAGAGAGTGATCTCTCCTATGTACTTGTCAACTGATAAGCTCCCACCGGAATTGAGTTCTCTTCCTGAGTCTTTGTGGGCAACAGGTCCCAATGATGTGGGCCTGCTGGACATATCACCTTATGTTGTCCAATTGAAATCGAATGTGCGATTACCACGTATTCCCCAGTATCGTATCTCTCTCGATGGTGAACGAGCGCTGTTAGCGATCATCTATGACTTGATCAAGAAGGATGTTATCGAAGAGACTCGGGGAAATGTGTGTAATAGTCCTGTGTTACCTATTTTGAAACGAACTGATCCATCCAAGCCTCCTATATACCGTTTTGTCATTGATTTACGGGAGGTGAATAAAATTGTGATTCCGCAATTTCCTGTGGTGCCTGACATTACGTCTTTACTGACTCTGATTCCAGCCTCTACCTCTTGGTTCTCAGTGATCCATCTGAAGAATGCTTTCTTTAGCATTCCGATTGCTGAGGAAAGCAGAGATCTATTCGGCTTCTCATTAGGTGGTCGCAGCTTCAGGTTTAAACGCGCTCCTCAGGGCTACTTTGAGAGTCCATCGATCTACAGCCAAGCCCTAAAGAGTCAACTTGATGCGTTTGTGTTACCGGCTGGTGCGGCCTTGATTCAGTACGTTGATGACTGTGATACGGCGTCCTCACATACCCGTCTTGCTCCACGTTACTGCAGTCCTTCGCGTATGACAAAGAACCCAGTCAGAGCGTCCATAGTAACAGCCCAACCCACCAAATGTCCAACCCTCTGTCCTCTGTTCCAGGACCCAATCCGGAACGGCGAAAATACGGAAGCACTACCTCCCGACCCCGGAAGTACCTCCCCCTCACGTGATCCGGACACTAGAAAGGTCGGAACCAGGAAACAGTCCAGCGTCGGAGTGAACTTGTGGCAGGAGACCCCGACCGGAGCGGCGAAGGAGAAGATGACCGAAGAGGAAGAAGACTGGTCCGAAGATTGGTGGAGTCCACCGGAGGTTGCTGGGGAGCGGCCGCAACTCAACTTGGAGAGTTGCGGCGGAGCGGGTGAGTGAAACGGAACCCCTCCGATAGCACGTTAGGTGCAGTGTAAATAACTCCTCCTGTATAGTTTAAAACCCTTTAGGCTCACGTCGTCACCCGTAGCACTGTGTAAATACTGTGAAGCACTCCTCCACTTTGTAAATAAACCCTCCAACCCTCACGTCCCACCACCTAACATCCATACTGCTTCTCGATACCCAGCTTGTGTCTGTACCTTCCCCGACCCTACCGTCCCCTCCTCACTTTCGACTTCATACCCCCCTCACACTCCCCGAGGCTGGTATCAGGGATCCGACAAGAGAAGTCCGGCAGGACTAACGGCTCCTTTCTTTTCTTTGTTTTCCTCCCGGTACCTCTGAGGACATCCCCAAGATCAGAAGACCCGGAGAGCCCGCTGACAACATTACCGAACCCGGACCCTTCATCCCCCCCGAGGAGCTGTGCCTTTAATTTCTGGAACATTGACTCTCGATAAACGCCCTGTTGTGAACAGACTTACCGAAATAAATCAATCATTGCCCACTATATACGGCCTCCGCGCTTGGTATTCCGGTCCGCCACACCCCCACGCACACAATGACTTATTAGTGGCTGCTGACACTAAAGAGATATGTAAAACTGCTACAGTATCGCTGTTACAGCATCTCTGTGACTTACATCACAAGGTGTCACCTTCTAAGCTGCAATATTGTTGTCAAGAAGTAACCTATCTAGGTCACTTATTGTCAAAGGAGGGAAGACGGTTGACCCCAGAGAGAATTGCAGCGATCACTCGAATGACTGTGCCAACAACTCAGAGAGATGTGCGTGCCTTTCTAGGTATCACGTCATACTGCAAGCAATGGATTCCAAATTTTTAATTGCTAGCGAAGCCATTGGTAGCCCTCACGTGCAAGGATGTTCCAACTCCTTTGCCATGGACTGAAGAGTGTCAGAAAAGTTTTTCTGAATTGCGTGATGCGTTGTGTTCAGCCCCTGTGTTAGGTACTCCTGATTACAGTAAGCCGTTTACACTATACGTTCACGAGAGAGAAGGTTGCGCGTTGAGTGTTTTGACGCAGCAATTTGGTTGCAAGCAGCGTCCATGTGCATATTTTTCCTCGACCTTGGACCCAGTACCTAGAGCATTGCCGAGTTGTCTAAGAGCGACAGCGGCAGCTGCGGTGTCCATCCGACAATCTGCAGGATTGGTCATGGATAATATGCTTACGGTGATGGTTCCGCATGCAGTTGACACTCTCTTAAATCGTACAAAAACTCAACACTTGACGAGCGCAAGGTTGTCCGGTTATGAGTTGACGCTTTTGGCAAGTCACATACAAATAAAGCGCTGTAATGTACTAAACCCAGCGACGTTGTTGCCAACTAATATGGAATCAGATGATGTACCACCACATGATTGCTATTTACGAACTGAGGAAGAAACGAAGGGTCGTGTTGACCTAAAAAACACTCCATTGGCAGATCCCGATGGTACTTTGTATGTTGATGGTTTGTGTTTCAAGTTGCCGAATGGTGATGTGACGACTGCGTATGCTGTGGTGACATTGAGTACGGTTGTGAAAACTGCGAGATTGAGTCAGAATTCCGCGCAGGCGGCAGAGTTGATTGCGTTGACGAAAGCGTGTGTTTTGTCTAAGGGAAAGCGAGTGAATGTGTTTACAGATAGTCCGTATGCATTTGGCGTTGCACATAGTTTTGGTCGTCTGTGGAGAGAAAGAGGATTTATGACATCGCATGGTACGAAGATCCAACACGGACAGCTCATGAACGATCTTTTGGATGCACTTACATTGCCTAAGCAGGTGGCAATTATTAAATGCAGTGCCCACCGAAAGGTTACGGATGATGTTGGTCGTGGTAACGCGTTTGCGGATGAGATTGCTAAAGAGACAGCTAAAAATCTTGCAACCTGAATGTATGTTACGAGTTCAGTAAGGTGGCCGGCAGAGACTGGTATGTGTGAGGACACTGTTGAGAGCGTGAAAGCGATTCAGAATGAGGCCACTGAAACTCAAAAGACTAAGTGGAAAGAAAGCACGGGAAAGTTAGATGCGCACGGATGTTGGATTGATTTGTCGGAGTGTCAGAGGTGGATGTTACCGGATGCATATGTGCTAGCCGTTGTGACTATGGCTCACGGCTTGTCACATATTAGCGCGAAAGGTATATACAAGTTGCTGTCCCCTGTATGGAAGAATGATGGTATCGCTAAGTGTGCTGAGAGAGTGGTTAAGAATTGCATGGTATGTATGATGTACAATCCCGGCAAAGGCACCCCCACTCCACCTGGCCATTTTGCTCCTCCTACATGTCCCTTTGAGGTTATCCAACTCGACTTCATCCATATGGAGAGATGTAATAACCTGAAGTACGTTTTAGTTGTGGTTTGCGCATTCTCCAGATGGATCTTAGGCCTATCCTCTCAAAGATAATACTGCCCTGTCAACAGCGAAAGTCCTACTGAAGGAATACTTTCCTCGGTATGGAATGCCACGGATTGTATGGTCAGATAACGGAAGTGAATTTGTGGGGAGTGTGATGCAGAGTGTGTGTAAGGGCCTTGGAATTCGACAAAAATTCCATAGCACCAATCATCCCCAGTCAGCAGGTTTAGTTGAGGGGTACAATGGTACTCTGAAACTAAAACTTGCTAAGATCCAAACTACGTCTGGTCTGTCATGGCCTGATGCCTTGCCTCTGGCTCTCTTGTCGACCAGGGCGACTGTACACTCTCGAGTAGGGCTTAGCCCATATGAGATTGTGTTCGGCCGTCCTGCGAACATTTGGGGAGTCCCGAGACCGAAGGCCTTTGATGGTCTTAAGTACCCAATGTTAATTGATTATCTTCATGATCTGACTGCTAAACTGAGGTTAATTCATCAACAGGTCTTTGAAACTCTACCGGCACAGACTGAGGGTCCTGGACATCGGCTCCAAACGGGTGACTGGGTGGTCACCCGCAACTTCGGCAGAAAGCGAAATTTGGAGCCGAGATTTGTGGGTCCGTTCCAAGTCCTCCTAGCTACAAGGACTGCAGTTCGTTTGGAAGGCAGGAAGAATTGGGTGCATGCCACCCACACCAAAAAAGTGCCTATCCCTTTGCCAGCAGATTCTTGGGTGAGGACTGGAATTGCCGCAACGGAAAAGGAGACCCCAACAAAATTTGTGCCGTTTAGTGATGCTCAACCTGTAGAAGACACTTCATTGCAGTCAGATACATTTGTTGAACCATCAGCATTGGAGAACTCGAGGCTTGAACTGTCAGTTGACCGATTGGACGCTGTTTCACAATCTGAACAATTATTTGAAGAACAGACTCGTCCAGGAAGAAGCAGATATTTTCTTCGTTCTCATAACAAAGACTAATAAACGAAAACCCCTTTTTGTTTTTGTTTCCCGTTTTGAATTTATATTACCCCCTTATTGTTGCCTTGAACATTATGAACAATTGCATCCTCTAATAATTCTTGAGTTCTTTTCTACGTATGTTTCTTTTTCCACAGGCAGGGACATTTGCATTAAAAAAATTGAATGTTTGATTAAAGAAAACCTTACATCCGGGTTGACCGTAGGGCCGTGCGGGTACTTCCTTCTGTTTAGCAGGTTCCTGACACTAGGTCGGTACTTTTGTCGGTTCCTGGGAACTCCTGGGAATTGATAATCGCTACTCAGAATGAAGTGCGTCAAGAACGTTGCGGACGGTTTTTAGAGGATGGAATTCTCTAAATTGTCAGAAGTGGAGAGGATGCTAGCTCAAAGATCGACATTGCATAGGGTTGTACAAACAAAATGCTTTCTGTTTCAGGTATTCCTGCTGTTTCTGACTGTTTCCATGTTATTAGTGGGTGGAGTGTACTTTGGAATACAGTCGTTATTGCCTTCTGCTTTACCTACTCCTTCTTCTGAACCGAAATCTATTCCCACTGTTTCTCCACATTCCTTCCATCCTCTGCCTCAACACGAACAGGTAAGACGTGCGGGATTCATGAACAACTCCTTTGTCCAGCTTCTTCACCAAAATCAATTGGTGATGAACACTACTAACTGTTGGTTGTGTGGGTTAATGCCACATACCATGGATAGGGGTATTCCGTATTTGGTTCTTCCTTATAGCTCCCAGGGGTCAGCTCGAGCATTTCAAACCATGTTTCGTAGCGCACTAGATTCCTACCCCCATCGAGAGCCACGCACTGCAGATCATGGTCCCGGCCCGTACCACAAGCCTTTGGCAAGAGCGGTTGCTGACTTAGATAGAGATATTTTTGACGCATCGCTTATTCCAGAGGAAGAGGTGCGAGCATACAAGGATCTGAGTGAGGCTGAGTATAGCATGTCAGTGGGTGATAGACAGCTTAAAAGCTCGTCTCCGATCTGGATCGTACCCCATCTTGGTAATTTCTGCTTGAAAGGTCTTGGCCGAAGCCCGCAAGCTCAGCTTGGGAGGAGTGCTTGCACTGAAACGTATGTTTTACCAATGCTCTCTTCCCCTGTTCTTCTGACTGCCAAGGGTACATACTTTGTATGTTACGACCGCACATATAAATGGTTGCCCCGTGACTTCTCGGGCACCTGTTATATTGCGAATCTGTTGCCACTGACCTTCACAGTTGCCTCGGACTATCACAAGACTAGAGTTGTGAGAGGCGTTATTAGCGAAGAGGACACTGCCGGTCAAGAAGCAGGAGACTTCTTTAAGGGTTTCCTGCCGTTTTGGGGACCTATGATCAATAGTAGGAACCTGAGACAGTTGACTCGTGTGGTAGAATCGACTGCTAATATAACTGCAAGTGCTCTTGGTAATCTGACAGCAGAGCTTCAGGCGGATAGGCTTATAACGTTGCAAAACCGTATGGTTTTAGACGTTGTTCTTGCAGATAGAGGTGGTGTATGTAAGGTGATCCATTCGAGTTGCTGCATTTTTATCCCTGATAACGCTCCAACTGTCTATCAAGCCATCTCGAAGTTGCATAAGATCTCCGAGTCCATACACGTGGACGTAGGGGATTGGACGCTACTAGGATGGTTTTGGGGCCTAATGTCGACGTGGGGTTGGAAGATTCTGATGATCATTGGGGTTGTTGTAGCATTTCTGTTCACGTGTTGTCTTTGTGTGCAGTGTGGTCCTGCCTTATGTGGCCTCTGTGCTACGACGTGTATAAGACGGCCATCTGTTACCAAGGAAGCATTGATGGATAGAATGATGTTGCAGCAACATCTGAATGATCTGATGAATATCGAGATCGATTCTGATATCGACTAGTGCTTGCCTACATGAGGGCAAAAGGAGCGTCTGAGGTTCCGTGACAATTATAGTGGTGTTTCCGACTCGTTCGAATATGGGCGAGTTTGGTATCTATGAACCGCAAATGACGACTTTAGTGGGTGTACGCGTTTTCGCTACACTGGCCTGAACCGTTCATCTTATTCGTGGGTTTCTTCATCTGAACCCACGGGTTCTATTTTAGATACGGCATCCATTTTGTCTCTTGCCCTCAAGTAGCCAGCAAACGGACACTGTCCGCTTCGTGACCCTGGGATTCCCAAGCTCCTGCGGAAGACACATGTTCCTTTGAGGGTGTCTTTATGACGAGGGGGATGACACTGCAAAGGCAGATGGCCCCGCTCAAGGCTCATCTTGCAGTGCCGGTCTATTGTTTCAGCTGTGCATGAATTAGGCACGAATCCTTTGATCCTGCAATCGTGCTTCCGATATTGCCCCCTACACTCTTTTGCTATCTGTTTCTGTCTTCCTTGCACCTGTTTCTGTCTTTTCCTTAAACTCGTTTAGAGCCGGAATGGAATGTACTTAATGGTGGGATAACGTACTTTTACAGTTGGGAACCGGCGATGCTACTGTAATTATGTTCCGGGCTCCTGAATACATGAAAGCAACCCTTTTGAAGTTTACTGTGGGAACTGAGTTGTAACCTTTTGTTCACCATGTTGTGCTATGACTAAAATCTGTATAAAAGGAGCGATCCACTGTTGCAATTTGAAGCAGTCTCCTAGAACCTACACATGTTGTACTTCTTGTGACTTCTGTGTTCCCTACAGTAAATAAACCTCGATCTTTAACGCCGAAGGAAGTGTCCCATGTCTCTGTGATTTGTACGCCGGAACAGGTAACCCACGAAGGTTTCAGGTGTTGTCCCCTGGCACCGCTGGGCTTTATAATAGCCCAGTCCTTCAGTGTGGTCAACTCTGGGTTGATGTTCCACCCTAAAGTCCATCCCCTGTAGGGAAATGGACCACCTTAGCAACTTGAGGTTTTCGCCTCTCATCTGCATGAGCCAGCGAAGGGGTCGGTGGTCGGTCTGAATCAGGAAGTGAGAGCCAAAAAGGTATGGCCTCAACTTCTTCAAGGCCCAGACCACACCGAAGGCTTCTCGCTCGATAGTACTCCATCGCCGTTCCCGAGGGAAGAGACTTCTGGAGATTGGTCTTGGCCGTCATTGTTGAGTTGCGAAAGCACAGCGCCTATGCCGTGCTCAGAGGCGTCCGTCTGCACGATGAATTCCTTTGTGAAATCAGGTGTTGCAAGCACCGGAGAGGTGCACATCGCGTGCCTCAGTGTCTCGAATGCCTCTTTGCAAGCAGCCGTCCAGATGACTTTTCGTGGCTGCTTCTTGGACTCAGTCAAGGGGGCTACGATGGTACCATATCCCATGACAAATCGGCAGTAATAGCCAGTGACGCCGAGGAAAGCTCGGACCTCAGTATGAGTTTTGGGGGGCTCCCAGGCCAAGATGGTCTCAAGATGGTCTCAACTTTTGCCTGGAGGGGTTGCACCTTACCCCCGCCCACCAAGTGTCCCAGGGCGACGACAGAGCCCTGTCGAATCTGGCACTTACTAGCCTTGATGGTCAGGCCAGCATGTATGAAAGCCTGCAGCACCTCCTGGAGATGCTACAGATGGTGCTACTAAAGACAGCTATGCCATTCAGGTACTCCGCTGAGAAGGACTCCAGGCCAGACAGCACCTGGTTCACCAACCGCTGGAAGGTGGCCGGAGCATTCTTAAGCCCGAAGGGCATCACTCTAAATTGAAAGTGGCCCTCGGGGGTGGAGAGCGCTGTTTTCTCCTTCGCTCCACCGGCCATGGCAATCTGCCAGTACCCTGATGTTAGATCAATGGTGCTGAGGTACCGGGCTGCTCCCAGCCGGTCAATCAGCTCATCTGCCCATGGGATCGGGTGAGCATCTGTCTTGGTGACAGAGTTCAACCCCCGATAGTCCACACAGAACCGAAGTTCTGGTGTGGTGCCCGATGGGGCCGCTTTCGGCATCAACACAACCCGACTAGCCCAAGGGATGCTGGAAGGTTCGATCACCCCCAGCTCCAGCATTTTGGTCACCTCACCCTGGATGCTGTTCTTAACTTTATCGGACAGCCAGTAAGACTTGGTTTTTACAGGCGGACTGTCACCTGTGTCCACATCATGGGTACACAGATGTGTAATTCCAGGCGTGAGGGAGAACAACGAGGCGTACTGCTCCAACACCTGGCGGCAGTCCCTCTGTTGCTCTGGGGTCAAGGATGGGGAGAGGACAACTGCCTCCACTGAATCATCCTTCTCCTGGGCCGCCAGAAGGTCAGGAAGAGACTCACTCTCTTCCTCCTCGCTCCCATCCGTCACCATGAGGAGAGCAAGCTCAGATCGCTCATGGTGAGGCTTCAGGTGGTTGACGTGGAGCACCCGATGGGGCTGACGGGGGGTCTTTAAGTCCCCGACATAGGTAGACTGGCATCGATGCTCCACAATTTCGTATGGACCAGTCCACCGGTCTTGGAGGGCACTAAGCTCCCCAGGCTCCATGACCCACACCTTCTGTCCAGCGTCCAACTCCCCCGTCCGAGCGTTGCTGTCATACCACTCCTTCATGGTGGCTCGGCTAGCCTCCAAGTTGTTTGAGGCTTCCTTCCACAGCTTGGCCATCTGGCTGTGGAACGCCAGCATATAGCTGATGAATTCATGGGGAAGCTTCTTGAAAATCTTCTCCGACCCCTCCTTGACAAGGCTGAGGGGCCCCCTAACGGGATGGCCATAGAGCAGTTTGAAGGGGCTGAACCCGACTCCCTTCTGTGGCACCTCGCGGTACAAAAACAGCAGTCAAGGGAGGAGGATGTCCCATTTCCACCTCAAGTCCTCTAGCAGGCTCCGGATCATCCCCTTCAAGGTCTTATTGAAGCGCTCTACGAGCCTGTTAGTCTGGGGGTGGTAAGGAGTGGAGAACCGATAGGTCACCCCGCACTCCTTCCACATGGCCTGCATGTAGGCCGACATGAAGTTCGTGCCCCTGTCTGACACCACAACCTTGGGGAATCCCACTCTGGTAAATATCCCCATCAGGGCCCGCGCCACCACAGGTGCGGTGACGGTCCTCAGAGGAATAGCCTCCGGGTACCGAGTGGGGTGGTCCACTAACACCAAGATGAACCGGTGTCCCGCAGAGGTCGGAGGGTCCAACGGCCCAACGATGTCGATTCCGACCCGCTCAAAAGGAGTCCTGACCACCGGGAGCAGTTACAAAGGGACCTTCACTTTAGTCCCAGTTTTCCCACTGGCTTGGCAAGTCTTGCAGGTCTTAAAGTAGGTGTCAGAGGCAACCCTCATCCTGGGCCAATGAAGATGCGGGACCAACCGCGCAAAGGTTTTGTCCAGGCTCAGGTGTCCAGCTAAAGAAATTTCATGCGCCAATTCCAATAAGAAGGCCCGGTAGCATTGGGGAACCACTACGGCCCTCGAAGATCCATGCACCGGAACCTTAGCTTCACTGTAAAGGAGGCCATCCTCCCAGTACATGTGAAAACTGCTGGTCTCCTGATCGGTCGTTTGGACTTCGGCCTGTCGCCGCATGCGTTCAAGCGTGGGGCACTCTTAAAGTGCCCGACGGAATTCCTCCTGGGTAGGCCCTCCTTCCACATGCCACTCGGCAAGGGTCGCCAAGTCCCCCACGGGAACAAACTCCACCTCCACAGACTCCGGGGCTACCTCCGCGGGCTCCCCATCCATCACACGGGGTGTGTCCTTCACAGCATTCTCCTCTTCAGGACCAGCATTGGGTTGGGCCGTTGTCTCAGGCTCCAACCCGGGTTGAACTCTTTGCTGGGCAGCCATGGACCTCGTGACCACGCAAGTCCATCCTGGTAACCCCAGCATCTCAGTATGGGCCTTAAATTCCACTTCCTTCCAGGCGGTATGTTCCAGGTAGTTTCCTAGTAGACAGTCCACAGGCAAGGCAAGGCTTATCGCAACTCTCAACAGGCCTTTTCCTCCTCCCCACTCGAAGGGAACCTGAGCCACGGGATAGTAGCTCAGACTTCCGTCAGCCAACTCGGCCGGATGAAACACATCAGATACTACTTGCTTAGGGGACAACAGCCGCCTCACTACAGTGGTCATGCTGGCACCTGTGCCCCTCAGAGCCTCCACCTCCTCCCCATTAACCTTCACCCTCTGCTGGTACTTAGCAATGTTCGATGGTAAGGACGTGACCTGTGCCCAAGTGAAACCAGGGTCAGGCCTGTCCACTCCCCTTCCCTATCTAGGGGCAGCTCCATCCCAAGCACTACACTAGCCAGCCCGGGACTCTTGCCACCTGTGGGCGCTGGGGGTCATTTGCGACACTGGGCATCTCCCTTGTAGTGTCCAACCTCCCCGCATTCATAGCACCGGACAACTTTTGGCTGCTGACTCTTGTCAGGGTAAGTGGGCTTCATGGAACTGGAATGAGGTGGGATACCTACTCCTCTCCCAAACTGTCTAGTTTGTGGGCCTCGTGAGAACTCCTTCTTTTTATCTCCCCCCTCTTTCTTCTCGGGGACGCCCTGTCCGCCTTTCGGGCCATCTCCCCGGGGCCCTTGAGTGACACTGGGGTGCTAACCCAAGTATCGGCCTCCTCCGCAAGCTCACGGGGATCAGTTAGCTTGCGGTCCACCAGATGTTGACGCAGCTCCGGAAAACACTTATCAAAGAGGTGCTCTCTCAAAAATAAATTGTACAGGCCCTCATAATTCTGCACCTCGCTGCCACGCACCCAACCATCCAGAGCCTTATGGACATAGTGAAAAAAATCCACTGAATTCTGCGTTGACAGCTTATGGCTGCCACAGAACTTCTGGCGATACCTTTCAGGGTTGAGGCCAAACTTTTTAATGAGCGCCTCCTTCATGGGGGAATACCTAAACTAGTCCGCCTTATCCAAGTACAGGAGGGTTTCCCTGACATTGGGAGGTATATAACGATACAGGCCACCTCCACAGTGTTTCTCGGCACCCCATGGGCTGTCAAGGCCACTTCATACGCCTCCAACCACCTGGCAATGTTATCCCCCTGGGTGTAGCTCACTATCACCTCCTTGGGTAACCAAAATCTAGGCTCATGTTGAGCCCCTTAGACCCTGCCCCCATTTGGACTTCCTGGTGGACCCAATTGCAATGCTCACAGCTCCATTTCCTTAAGCTGAAGCTTGTGCGCCAACTTCCTTTCCTCCATTGCCAATTGTTTTTCTTCCAATGCGAGCTTCTTATCTTCCCTTTCTCTCTCCCTCTTGTGCTCTAGCTTGGCAAGCTCCCACTTTAATCGCTTCTCCTCCCTCCTGTCCTCATACTCCTGTGACGACGCACTCCACCTAGATACACTACTCCCTGCCCCGGAACGTCTTCCTGGCAACACATTGTCAGATATATCAATGTTGAGCAGGCCTGGGTCTTCTGGAGTGCCCGCCTTCCCTGGTGTGACCTGTCCCTCCTGTTCCCCATCCCCTCTCCCCTCTGGGTGGGCCCTAACCCACACCCTCAAGGCGGTACAGAGTTCTTCCTTTGCGGCTCTCCGCCTAACCGGCACCCCCATCCCCTGACAAAATTCCTTTAGCTGCACCACTGTGTATTCTTCCAGGTCGGCTAGCTGGAACTCCATTTTGCCAGGTGGGGATCCAGATACAAAAAAGGGAAAGCACTAGGTCGTCGGTAACAATATTGGGTCAACAGGTCTCTATACACTCAGGTTTGACAGTGGGAGTCAAATAAGTAGGCTTGCATGCACTATAGGTGTCTAATTGCAGCACACACTGTCCCACTGGAGGGTGCTGTATAGACACAGGTCCTGATCTCACCGCTCGCCACCAATGTACGAACTGGGGTCACCAGTTCCCCGGGGGTAGCCTGGCACGAGCAGGTAAGGCACCCGAAAGCTTAGGTGTGAAGTGACCATACAGCACACGCAACCACTGAGACAGGTACCACACAAATGACTGAGACCACACCAGTGAAATGGATTAAACAAGGTACATTTATCTAGAATAAGGTCACGGTTGATAGTTCATTCGGAGTAATCAAGTAATCAAGGTAGCATTAACTCCATTCACATTTCCTTAAAAGAGCATATTTGTCATCAATCAGCCATAAATATATAAATAAATAAATATTAAATATTCAAGAACTATAAGCCTGGCTTTAGTCTTGCTCCTAGTCAGCACCTACAAGGAATTTCCTTTTAAGACATTCAAAACATTGCATTACTTATCAATAAACATTTCATTGCGGTAGGAATCAGCATGTCATTAACTAGGGGTAAAACAGTTCCTAATTGCATAGTTAAGCAGTTCAACAGCAAGTGTAGCACTTGTCACAAGGCTGGAATAAAGCAATTTATGAATTAGAAATAACCTTTTCAGAAGGTGAGGACCACTTCAGTAGCTACCCATAGGAATTCTTTACTATTTCATTAGGGAAAGTAAATCAGTTCCTTGGATAGGCTCCAGGCACTAATCAACCAATTCAGGGACAGGAACACCACTTCCTCAGGTACAGGAAAAACATTAAATCCACGGGGGTATCCCGTGAAACTAGGCTCCTGCTGGGAGTAAACTGGCTGTAGAAATTCCCCAACCAGGATTAACATTCCTCCATTCAGGCCCCAAATGGGACTGGCAGGGCACGGGCCCAGTCCACAGTATTAGGTGGGCTTCACTGTGGCCAACGGGGCCCAACACAGTCTTTCCCCAGGGGAGGGGCATACTCTGGCCTCCCCCGGCCTTCCCCCTCCTCCTGACGTCGCCCTCATGCCGGAGCCCTTTTGGTGTGTTCCTCGTTGGGGGGGTTCTCGTTCGGTGCCGAGCCCTCCGGTGGTGTTTGCAGGTGATGGGTCGGTCAGGGGGAGGCCCGCGCTGCTCCGGCGCTCTTCTCGGGCCTCCCTCCGGCCCGGGGCAGTTCCGCCTCTCTTCGTGACCCTCACAAGGGCCCTGGGCCAATCCGGTCGGGTCCTCTGGAGGCGGGGGAGCCAGCCGCTAACCGCAGCGCGGCTGACTAGGGCCTCGGGCCACGGACCAATAGCGGCACATGAGACGCGGGGCACGCCAGTGATGAGGCTGTGCGCCCCCCGTCACGTGGGGGTCTCAGGGTGGCTTCAGGCCTTGTCGGGCCTAGTGCGGCCTCTTTTAATCCTGCGGAAGCCCTCGTGACGTAGGGCCCACGGCGGGAATCGGCAGCTGAGGTGAATTGTTGTGGTGGGCCCAGCGCGGCCTACCAGACGTTGCGGCGGCCCTCCCCTTGGCTCTGGGGGCCGCCGAGGGGACAATGAAGGCGGCGGAGGCGCTTTCAAAAGGGGGGTGAGTTCAGCGGCGAGGCGCTTCGCCGAGGGAGCGCTCGGTCCTCGCAGCGCTTTGGGGGAACAAGGGGCTTCTAGGCGCCTCACGACAGGGCAGTTCAGTCAGCACAACAGCGGCAGGACAGGCACTGAAGCAGTCCAAGCAACCAGGCAGGTCAATGGACTAGCGCTAAGAAGGGAAAGCGCTTAGGAGACAGTTCAGGCAGCTCAAGCAGGACAGGTAGTTCAGGGGGCTAGACAGGACAGGTGCAGCACAGTCCGGTACCTGATTGATCCCCAGTAGTTCTGTGGGCTAGAAGGTTTCTTCTTGGCGCTCTTCTGTGGTAACAGATTCTTGGTTTCCTGAGGAGGGGGCGGGGGTTTGAGTTGAAGGCTTTCCTCAGCAGGTCACTTCAGGTGGTCCCTGGGTTCCCCTCCCGCCGGGCCAGATCAGTGGGCTAGTTCAGTGTTCCTCACACAGCTTGGTGGGCAGCGCCTAAACCCTGTCACCCCCAGTGGTATAGGTTCCTGACTAGGCCCTACCGCCTAAGTCTCCTGCGTAGGTTCCCCTAGGTCAGTGATGCCCCAACTGACTAGAAGGTTTCCCTCCTTTTCCTTATATAGTGTCAGTTGGCAGTTGGCAGAGGCAGTTGGTATCCACTCCCCTGTTCTGAAAGGTTCCAGGAGCTTCCCTCACTCTAGCTATGGGCAGGCTGGCATTGCAACATCGTTTAAGGGTTCCAGCCAGCTCCTGGCTACTAGAGTGCGCCTAAAAAGACCACGCTGCAGTAGCAGGGGTCAGTGGCAGCCATGTTAGGGGAAAAGAGCACCTGCATCTTAGAATTGGTAAGCAATGGGAAGGTGGGAAAAATGAGGCCAAGGCGAAAAAAATAGGGAAAGACCACCCTAAGGCTGACAGGTCTAACACAATGTAAAAGCTAAACACTGATGGGGGAAATACGAAATGATAGATTTGCATTGTCTCCCTGTTCAGGACTATGACTGGACAATACCTTTGAAGTTAGATGCATCACAACCCAAAGGGTGCTGCAACACTGAATCGACAGCTGCAGGTTAGACATATCTTGTTACTGAAAATGGTTGACAAGGGTCTGACTGGCAGACCCCCGGGCGAGTCAAGAAACCCCTGAGCACAATGCTACAAGGGTCGGCTGGCCAGCCCAAAGTGACCCCACTTTTTTGCAGTTGTCCAGAGTCTTCTAGTTCCCAAAGTTGGCAGTAAGAAGGCGTTGTGGATTGTGGCAACGTGTTGTCACAAAGAGGGTTCTGACCTCTATGCCTGTCTTGCGGTCATCTTGGATCCCAGTCTTGCAGGGAAGTCTTGCAGAACCTTGAATGAAGCAAAGGCGGGATCCTGCTATAAAAGGGGCCACACACTAGATTCAACTATTAATCAACGCGGGACTTCGCTAGAAGCAGAACATGGAGGAGACCAAGTGGCTCATAGTTTGCTGTCCAATGTTAAAACTCCAGAGCACAGAGGGAAATAGGAAAAGGCTTAGGTGAGCATTTTCGAGACTTACATTTTGAAAGCTCAAAGTCAATGTGTTAGATTTTGAAACCCTTGATTTATGACACTTTAGAGTTACTTTAAAGAAAAGGTCATCAAGTTTTATCGGGTTTGATTTTTATGGGTTTCAAGAACTATGATTTTCTTTTGTAGAAACGGATTTTATAACATCGCTCTCCAGGATGAGTTTGGGAACATGTAGTCGAAAAATAGTAAGAGGAACTTTGGGTCTGGAGACAAGATCCAATCTGGAATTTTTTGTGTGGGACTTGAGGTGACATGTGACCAGAGTTCGGTTCTGAGTTCTTTAAAGTAGCTCATCACTTGTGACAACATCTCTGCTGGAAAAGGATAAGAGTAAGGAATGTGACTCAAGCATCTAACTTTGCCTGTTAATACAGTGTGTGAATGTCATTGGATTCTTAATATGTTTATTAATAGTGTATCTTTCATAGACAGATGGTGACCAGTCCAGCTATGATTTTCACATGCCTACCTGTTTAAACCCATGCCAGACATATGTCACTGCTTCCATCATTCTATTAGGATCCTTCCAATCGATAAATCCTGAGGTCCAGCAAGAAAGAACCCTGAAGTGAACAATTTATTCTTATCAACAGTATTGATTCCCGAGTGACCCCTTTCTAATCCCTCCCCTTCGCTTGTCTCAACTCGCCATTAAAATTCCATTTGTGGCTGTTGCATTAAGGTGAGAACAGCAAGGTGCGACATTCTGCTCAAGCATAAGGATCTGAGCCTTGACACTGACCTTCACAAGTCGTGGGGTCGACAGGCACCAAAGGCCAATAGGCAAGACCTCTTCAGGCTTCTGGACTAGGTATCACCCAAGCCATTGGGGTGATCCCCTCTGTATAGCAAGGTAGACAACCCCCAAGTGTCGATCTGAGATACTTCGCCCTGCACAAATATCACTAAGTCTGGGCTCAGCACCAGGCTTTGCTGACTCTAGTGGGGAAGAGAAACGTGGATGTAGGAACTGAAATTACAATTTGACGTGTGGCTTGGTCAAAATTTTAATCACGCTGGTGTATTTTGCATAATGTCTGAAAGTTCTGTGACACGAAATTCCTAACATTGCGCCAATAGACCCCTTCAAGTAAATGCGCACCATATGCAGCACAAAATATACAGCTTTTGTTTAAATGAGTCCTTGCTCCAAACATTAACGCAGTGCCACATTTTGTGATTAAAATATAGCTTGACATGCCATTATAATTTAGCTGAATGTTGCCAAAATTTCTCCAAATGACGTGAAAACAAATGATGCAAATTTGTCACATCCCTAGCCATGAAGACATATCTGCATGGCGAGCGGGTTCACTACTCAGCACACCTCTTACTGATGATGGATCAGAGGCAGCTAGCCATCAGGGTCTGGTGAGGTTGACACAGGGGTTCTCTGATATCTTCGGATTGTCGGGGACTTCCATGCAGGCAAGGAAAGTAGCAGGAGCCGGGCTGGTGAGCAGATTTTCAGCACAATAATGGATCACTCCCAGCGGTAATGCCAGTTCCCAGCTCCACATTCAGGAAGCTCCACAACAGAATTCACAGAGGTCTGGTGAACCTCCTTCAGCTGGAGAAGTTGAAGCTATGTTTATGTTTAGCTCAAGTGTGCTCCAGAACTTAGAAAATCCATCTGATGTGGCGGACGTCGTTGTTCGTTTCTTTTATCTTTAGTCTTGTCAAGGGGAGAATGGTGCCTTGCAATTAACTTCTGTGTTCATTTTCATCTTCAATCCAGAGCTACAAAATTGCGAAGGAGGTTTTTTGCCCTTTGTGGCTTTGTTCTCACCCTAACTTGGACCCTCTTAGAGAGACACCTCTCATATGTAATATTATCTAGAGGGTGACACGGTGGCTACTGGTAGGAGTCATCCTTCCCTCTAGTAAACACGTTGGAAACTTAACAGACCGTCTCAGTGTCACGTCATTGCCAGTGGGATGAGTAATATCTTTTGGTTCTCTCAGGTGAACATGAATACTTTACATTGCATTCGTTAGGCCTACAAAAAATGTGTGATCAAATAATTTTAACCCTAATAACACTTAAAATAACAATGTCAGCAAAAAGACTTCCAACCTCACTTTTGTAATATTTTTGCAAACATGTTTGCAAGTAAGATTTAGAAAATGCTTGTGAACTTTCCCATTCATAAATAAACACTATGGAAATCAGTTCATGAGAAGTCATAGGGCTTAATATTTCACGGGGGGAGGGGAAGGAGCTGTTGGCAGTGCCCCTTGGTCGCTGCTACTGCATACTTCAACAGTACAGCAGCCTCCCGGTGGTTGGTACAGGGAATCCTCTTCTCGTCTTCCTCCGAGGATAGAACAAAGTGAGTCGATGCATCAAGCCATATTGGAGGGACAAGTTCGAATCGTAGTGAGCAAGAACAATAAACGAATCTACTGATGTCCTAAAAGTGGCTTACACCCCCTCTCACTTAAGTGTGATTTTAGCAAAATGTGTTGATTTCAGGTCAGGGAAATCTTAATGCCTCCTCCTCCAGAAGCTCCACTTTGGAGGGAAATCTCTCCTAGCTACTTTCCCGCATCTGAAATCCCAAAGACCTTCACAACTTCCCAGCACAGACAGGAATCTCCGACAGGCCTGACTGACAGTGAGTTGTAGAGTGCTCTAGGAAGGCCGTGATATGTGCTGTGTCTCTGCTATTAATTGATCCACTGTGGTTGAAAGGCTACAGTTACCAAAGAGCCAGGTACATCTCACTGGAGAACTTTCATATGGTGCAGTTGTTGTCCTTCCCGCCACATGAGGGACAGCCCTCAAAATATTCTGACATTTTAAATAGACCAACTCTGATTTCACATGTGGTATTTTATTCCTAAATCTGTAAGGCTTAAAAAAATGAAGGGGCTTATTTACAAGCCCTTGCGGCACTGCTACGTCACATTTTTGTTTCCTGGGGTTTCATCAGTTGTACGTCCAACTCCAGCAATGCATCACTTTTGCGCCAACAGATGCGTCAGAAATTCTGATGCATCTGATAAGTCTTTGCGCCATGGATCTCTGTATTGTAAATACAGCGCATCCATGGTGTGGCAAGGACATTTGGCGCAGGCGCAAGGAAACTGACACATCATTGTCTATGTGTCACTTCCTTGTAAATGAGGCCCGAAGACAGTAGCGTCAAAAAATGATGATAAGTGAGAACAAATATCAAAATAGGGAAAGTCGCAGAGAAGATACAAAAAAAGGCTGACCATTGAAGCAGAATGCTTGATTGAGAGAAAGGCCTGGAAGGAAAAGAGTCACTGATTTTTAAAAAAAATTAAAGTGATTAAACTATTTCAAATCAATGGAACTCCTTTGCAAAAATGTCATACGTTCCTAATTTCACTTGGAATAACTCAAAAAACCCAATTATTGTTCAATTAGAAGATGCCTCCGGCAGCATGATTTAGCGCCATGTAGAAGCAACTAAATAAATAAATAAATAAATACAACACACAAATGACCACATGTAGCCCTTGGACTACTGCCCTCTAATGAATGCAGTTAGGAGTCACCAGATTCATTTCATTTCAGCCTGAGGCAGGGATTCTATTTTCAAAGGCACCCAAGCCCTGAGAAAAAGCACATTTTAATGATTTAATCATTTTATTTAAATGGAGAGCGAGATTTAGATTACCACAGATGAGCATGAACATGGTTACAACAATTAAATATGGAGTGCGCTCAAGCAAAATGAGCATCAGCCTTTGCAACTAAATTTATTTTGTAGGCAATGTTTTGTTAAATTTAACCTCTGGGCTATTACAGCTGCAGCATTTACTATTTTTATGCATGAGAGCATCGTCCTATTTAAACATGTAAAACTATAGTACATGCTTTTTCAAATTAGGATCACTCCAGAAGTAAACTCTTAATTGTACATCGTAGTCACAAGACAAAGTTTAGCAAACAAACAAACGGTACATCATCCAGATGGGAGGTGTGTCTATGCTGATCATAAGGCACCTTCTGTATCCTCTCTCTTTTCACACCAGATAATTTTTCGGAATACTGTAGGAGAGTTAAAATAGTCAGATAGGGTTGAGAAGAACTACTGATGCCTACTATTTTCGGGGTACTGTACTACACGTTAATTCAATATGTTTCAACTGTACATCCACCATTTATCACATGCTAAATAGTGCAATGTTTTTAACATCTACATAAAGTAATTGTTGTAGTAAATATGAACTATGCTTAGCCAAAAGCAATAAATGTTGCACAGTGGGGATGGATTACTGCCATATTTTGTGGAATTATATCAAATATCTTCATGTCAGACTGACTAGGATCCCCGGACGTTCTTCAAGTAGTTGATATTTTCCTGGAATTATTGTTAATAAACCGAGGTAATTGTTGAACAAACAAAACATAGGAGGAAACACTAATGCCCTCATTGTAAATCGGGTGCTAATTCCGAATTGTGTTGAAACTCCCACTTGCGGTGAATTTGAAGTAAGACCTGGGCATAAATTGTGCATACGGGGAGGCTCTGCCCACAATTTTCCCAAGATCAATTGTGCGTGCAAAATGTTCATCTCAATCAATCAATCACTCATTTATAGAACACTGCACATCACCTGTGAGGGTCTCAAGGCGCTGGAGTCGCAAGCTGCTGAATTGTGATCTGTTCATTCGAAAAACAAGGTCTTGAGTGCTTTCCTGAATTGCTTGGAGAAATGAGTCGGTACTGAGGTGCAGGGGAAGGTTGTTCTAAGCTTTGACCAACAGATGTGAGAAAGAGCGCCCTCCGCTGATGTCTTGGTTGATCAGGGGGGTGCCTGCTAGGAAGAGGGAGGCAGATCATAGGTATCTAGTCGTTTGGTGGAAGGTCATGCATTTGTTGATGTATGCTGGTCTTTCGTTGTGCAGGGCTTTGTATGCGTGGGTCAACATATTGAACTGGCATCTCTTCTGGATCAGGAGCCAGTGTCGCTTCTTAAGGTGGGGTGTGATTTGGGTCCATCCAGGGAGGTCGAAGATGATTCTTGCTGCTGAGCTATTTATTGTCTGTAGTCTCTCCAAGAGGTGTTCAATGATTCCTATGTAGAGTGTGTTTCTGTAGTCCAGACTGCTGGTGAAAAGGGCTCGTATGACAGTTCTTCTGGTGTCGACTAGGAGCCACCTGAACATCTTACGAAGCATAAATAGGGTGTGGAAGCAGACAGATGAGACAGCATTTACCTGTTGCTTTATAGATAGCTTTCTGTCCAATATGAGGCAGAGGTTGCGGGAGTGGTCTGTCATGATGGCGGATGGGCCAAGTTCTTCAGGCCACCATGTGCCTTTTTATGATGAGGTGTTTTTCCCAAAGATTAAATGAATTGAAAAAGAAATGTATAAAGCACGAGGCAAACACCCGAAGGTGTCAAGGCGCTAGCTCATCAGACAGGATTAACTGGACAGTTCAGGGCCATATCAGAGATTAAACAGCCAAGCCTTCAACGCCTACCTGAAGGCCAACAGATGAGTTTCTTGTTTCAGCCTCAGTGGAAGGGAGTTTCACAGTCTGGTTGTGCTAACAAGAAAACTCCTTCCACCCCAGGAGCATTTTTAAACCTGGCAACTATCAGGTTATGGGAATGAGACAAGCGAAGATGGCGAGCAGGGTTGTAAGGCTGTAGATTCTGTTTCAAAAAGCCTGTCCTATATCATGCGTGAAAGCGATACAAAGAGCCTTAAACTCGATCCGCCTTTTACTGGCAGCCAGTCTAGTTCTTTGAGCACTGGTGAGACAGATTTATGTCTTGGAATATTCAAAAGAAGACGTGCAGCAGCGTTTTGCACAATCTGTAGCTTGGACAGGCACTTCTTCCGAAAGTTGATGAATGCGCCATTACAGTAATCGGCTCTAGATAGAACAAGCCACTAGCTTCCGCAGCTCAGCCGGAATAAATGGGAGAATCCCTCTCATACGTTTTAGTGTGTAAAAGGAGAGGGATGTGACCTGGTTGCTTTGGCTTTCGAAAGATGAGAACTTTTGTCTTTTACTTGTTCAGCTTGAGGCAGTTGTCCTTCATCCATCCGACGATGGCCATCAGACCTCTGTGGAAGTTGACTCTGGTGGTGGAGGGGTCTCCTGACAACAAGAGGATGAGCTGGGTTTCTTCAGCGTAGAAAATGATGGTGAGATCTTGCAATATGACAGAGTTGGCCAGGGGAGTCATGTACGTTGTACGTGTTGAAGAGGGTGGGGCTGAGGAATGATCCTTGGGGAATACCGCAGATGATCTTCTTGGGTTAAGAGGTGAATGGTGGTAGACAGGTTCTCTGGGGTCTACCATTGAGGTATGAGGGCTCCATTTGAGGGCATCTCAATGGATTCTGATGTGGTGGAGTCTGTTGATCAAGATGTGATGGGAGATGATGTTGAATGTGGCTAATAGGTCCAGGAGGATGCGGGCTGCCATTTTGCCACTGTCCAGGAGGGCCCTGACGTTGTCAGTGCCCACAATCACGCTGTATCATATTGCAGTTGGCTCAGAATCCAGATTGAGAGTGGTCAAGGAGGTTACATTTCCATTTTCTGCATCTCGGAAGTTGGTAAAACCCATGCTGTTTGTGTATTATGTCCCTTCCTAAAGTGTTGTAATACAGATTGTGCTCCATGCACAATTTGTATCCAGATTTGAGCACAGTTAAGAGTAAGGGGCTAATTGTTTAGTCAATGCTGCAGTACATTAGGGTCAAGATTTACAAAACTCCCACATTACACAGAAAAGGACACAGGATCCTCCCTGAGTCCCACACTATTCAATGTGTATATGCAGCCACTAGCAGATATCATCTTGCCATATGGGATCAAAATAGTCAGCTATGCAGATAATACCCAACTGGCAATCTCCCTTAATGGCACGCATAATCACTCCTCAACTTGGAAATCTGCCTGGAAGAAGTCGCTTATTGGATGGAGCACTCCTGTCTCAAACTAAACGGTGGTAAGACCGAACTAATGCTTCTGGGCAACACCTCTGGCCTGGACCTTAAACAGCTCTGTCCAAACTGCCTAGGACCTGCCCCCTACCCAAACTCCAAGATAAAAATCCTGGGTGTTTGGCTGGATAGTTCTTTTAAACTCGATGACCAAGCGGTAAGAGTACCAGGAGCATGCTTTGCCGCTATGCAACTTCTGCACAAGATTCTTCCTCTCCTGCCGATATTTGCTAGAAGGATCCTGATTCAGACCCTGGTCCTTTCACGCTTGGACTATGGAAACTTCTTATAACTTGGAACGCCTGTAGCAATGTTAAGGAAACTCAAAATGGCCCTGAACTGTGCGGCTAGATTACTGCTGGGGGTACCAAAGAAAACCTCAGCAATCTCACCCTTGCTGATTCTGCAAAATCACTGGGAATCACTCTTGACCCTAAACTCGACATGACTAAACACATAAGGATCACCGCAAAGTGCGCCTTCCTCAACCTGAAGCTACTCAACACAATAAAACCCTTCATCCCGCCTAACGACCTTATACAAGCCACTCATTCCTTGGTGCTATCCAGACTTCACTACGGGAATGCCCACCTCACAGGTACAGCAAAATCACACCTACCCCCCTGAGATCAACTCTCAATGCAGCAGCTAGAATGGTCACCGGGGTTAAAAAGTATGATCACATCTTGCCTGCATTCAGAGAGCTAAAATTGTTCCCAATTGAAATGCGTGGCAATTTCAGAACCTCATGCACAAAGCCCTGCACACAGGGAAATCCGCATACCTGGCTGCCAAACTAAAAGATGGCCGGTCAGACTAGGAGTCTCAGAAGTTCCAACACTCTACTCCTCATCCCACTGAAAATCCGCAAATAAAAAAACGCTTCCCTTTCCTTCTCTGGAAATGCGCCCAAAATCTGGAACTCAATCCCAGTTCAGATCAGGACTACCAGTTCCTTTACACAATTTAAAAGGCAGCTCAAAGATCTCTTCCTCAACCGTTCTCTCCCGAATGTATAGCCGCTGCTGAATCGCATAAGTAAATACAAAGGGAGGGGTGGTCCGAGTTTGTTAAATAAACTTTTCAATCATTTCATGTTAATACATATCTACAACCACCACAATTGTGAGGTGTGTTCATTATACTTGTTACTGCATATCATTACTTAGTAACCATCATCATATTATCAATATAATTGTGAAATCATTACATAAATAGTGCTCTCAGTGAGAAAGGGAGTGAGGAGTATGTGAGGGACTGGGTAAAGGTGGTGTGACATTAGAACATCACATTCAAATCAAAAACGTCTTTACAATCAAGGTAGGTAATGTAAGTGTTCCCAAAGCACATCACACATAGGTAAGATTGATTCGTTTTTTTGGTCCTATGGCGTGTAGGGTTGGCGTAGTCTACGTTTCGACCCCGAGTACGCTTAAGGGTTAGTCTTGCCTCATGTTGGGGTCTTCATCAGGACATAGCGGAGAGTCTGGAAAACATGGCATTGCCTAATATTAATTAACTATGTGGTGAACTGACACTTTGAGTATCAACTAAATGTAGGGATTACCTACATGAAAAGTGACGGACGGCGAATTACGGGTCGCGTCTTGGGCTTGGGCGTGCTCCTTACGTTTCTGAAACAAAGTACAATGGGGGAGGTTTTAAACGGGAATGCTTAGGGCTAATTAACCGACTGGCAAAGGAATACTGTGGCACGGAGACTTACTGAGGTGTGGCTCCTCTTGAATGGAGAATGGGGTACATTAAATCTTCATTTTAGTAGGCTTCTCTGTACACCGCACACCGTTCTGGAGGGGTCAAGAGAAAAGTCAGAATCAAGATCCTTGACTTAAAATTGTAATGAGCACGTAAAATGCTCCTGTGTAGGAGACCTTAACAAATCAAATTTAAAAACAGCAGTGGGGCAAGGCAAATGGTAAAACAAGATTGCAAGGCGGCATGTAATGTGATAACCTTCTTTTCATGTCCGCCTTTATTTAACTCGTAATTACGGGAGATTGTATAGGCAAAGTTCCCAACATGAGGCAAGACTAACCCTTAAACGTACTCGTGGTCGAAACGTAGACTACGCCAACCCTACATGCCATAGGACCAAAAAACGAATCAATCTTACCTATGTGTGATGTGCTTTCGGAACACTTACATTACCTTGATTGTAAAGGCGTTTTTGATTTGAATGTGATGTTCTAATGTCACACCACCTTTTCCCAGTCCCTCACATATTCCTCACTCCCTTTTCCTTTCTCACTGAGAGCACTATTTATGTAATGATTTCACAATTACATTGATAATATGTTGATGGTTACTAAGTAATGATATGCAGTAACAAGTATAATGAACACACCTCTACAGGAATAAATACAATTTAACTTTGTATACTGCAAACTCTACTTTTATTGTGCTAAGTTTACCGACAGCGAAATACAATTGTGGTGATTGTAGATATGTATTAACATGAAATGATTGAAAAGTTTATTTAACAAACTCGGACCACCCCTCCCTTTGTACTTACTTACTGACCCAGGTCCATAAGTTTTGAGGGCCCACCCCTTTATAACTCACTCTGAATCGCATAAGCTTGCACTTTGCAGAACACCATCACTTCATCACTTAGACTTCTTCCTCACCCCCTTCCTGACCCATCCTTCTTTCCCCTCCCCTAAAGGAGGCTCGGTTCAAGTCATTTCGCTCTATATTGTGATTCTCTATGTTCTTCTTTTCCTGCATTGTCGTTCAGTGCGCCAAGACTTCCAATTGCGCCTTGAAACATTATGCTTACGACTGCCAAACTGTGTGTTATTTACCCATGCTGTAAAGCGCTCTGATACCTTTGAGTCTGGCCAGCACTATATAAAACTCTTTAATAAATAAATAAATAAATAAGCCAGCCTTGGGAACGCTATACTGGCTACCTGTCTCCAACAGAGTTACATTTAAGGCCCTGTGCATTGCCCATAGGATATTCTGGGGTAATGGCCAAGATTTTAATAGACCTTTGATCACTCCCTATCTCCCTAGAAAATTCCTCCGCTCTCTCCATCTCCTCTTAGGGGTCACCCCAAAACTAAACAGGGCAAGAAGCGGAGGTAGGTCATTTGTATATAACGTGGCTAGACTGTGGAACGCAATGCCCCCCTTCCTCCGAGCTGAATCCCATCTGCTTCCCTTCTGGAAACTTCTTAAGACTTGACTTTTACAACCACCAGTTGCATTGCCTGTTGTAAACTCCTGCCTAGACGCAAGCACTGGGATGCCTTCGGGTAGCTATACGCTATATAAAACCTAATAATAATAATAATAATAATGTAGCTCTGCGTAGTGTGAGGGGGAGAGAAGAATAGTGATGGAACGATCTAGATCTCTCCTTAGCACTGGTGCAAAATTAGGCTGCTGAGCGCGACACACATCAAGCTCACACGTTTGCACCATAGTACAAGGATGTATGCATGAGTCTAACATAGGTTTTGTACCCTTCCATTATGAAATACAATACTTAGACTAACTTTAAAATGTTTCCCACAGTGGATGTGGGCTGTAGAGTTGAAACCATTAGAAGATAAAAAAAGTTTTCCATTTTAATACCTGCTTCAAATTGGTGTTAATTTTGGGGCGCAAAACGCTCTCTACTATTGTTAGTAGTTCGGGTTTTGCATAAAAAAACATAGGTAGATGCATGGAAATTGACATACACCAACCATGGATTTCCACCTTGAAGCAGAGTATTGCAATGGAGCACAAGAGCACTGATTTGCATTGATTTCAGGCAATTTTCCATCATTAAATAAGGTTTGCACTGTTTTCAGTAAAACACATTTTGCTCTGGTTTGTGTCATTTTGTGATGCAAAATTGTGATGCAAAACCATTGCAAATGTTTGTAAATCTGTCCCTAGGAATTACATTTAAAATGAATGGGCCCAATCACAAAACAATGTTAGTACCTCCTACACTCAGAGTATGCCTTTGTAATTGCAACTCACAAAAGACCATTTGGCAATATATGCTGAGGAGAAGCCACACTTTTTCATGCCTGTTAATCTGCAGAGAATACAAATACTCATCACATGTAAAATTACTACCCAGGTGTCAATGCCGTGTGGAAAAGGGATGGAACCAAATAAATTGGAACAATCTACTCTAAAAAGTGAGGAGAGAAGGAAATATTGCAGAGTAGTCCAGTGAGGACCCTAACAATCTTACACCACCACCATAAAAGAGTCAGGTCCCATTCTAAAGTATATGTCCCAAACTATTTAGGTAGTACTAAAGGCCAACCCACCAGGGTTTGGACCTGTGACTTTAAGGTCAAACACAAGCCCCTACACTGGATGCATTAGTCCACTAAGCCTTGCTAACAACATAAAAATTAGTTCCCATAATTAGGGAAAGCCCATAACTGTGGAAAACTGTCACTAAAAGCATGTCACATGCATCACCATTCACAAATAAAACACACATAATTGGCCACATAAACTCACAGTAAAAGATACATCTTATCAGAACACTGCTCAGTATACACAAAGTAAACAATAATCTACCTAAAAAAAAATTCAAGATATTTATATATATTCACAAAAAAAAGCAAAGTTGACAGGTATGTTATAGTTAGGAAATAGAATTAAAATAACCTTAGAAATTCATTGACAAACCAAAGGTCCAGGGACGTTATAGTTCGAATCTGATTTTAAAACCATACAAATTCAGCAGTTATAGTTTTCTCTAAGTAACTAAAACTCATGCCCTAAGGTAACTATAACTTGCACCCTGCCATGCACAGGTTTCCCATCAATAATTTCTCTGAAAATGTTGCAGTGATAATATCAGTGATGTCAAGAAGGATGTCATGAGTGCTGTAATATGTGGGATAATTAGCAGTGCATGGTGAGTCTTTGGCAACAACAATGACACTTTGTTTCGCAATCAGGGAGCAAAACACAAGGTCCAACTGCCAGCTACACCTAGTCATGCAACCTAGAGGCAGGCACCAAATGGTTAGGACAAACAAATTTCAACTTTCTAAAAGTGGCATTTTCAGAATTGTGACTTAAAATCCTTCTTTACTAAAAAAGAGGGCTTTTAATTTCAATCCTTAAGGCACAAACCTCGACATTCCTCCTGCTCCTAATTGAAAGTTATCACTTATTAAACATAATAAGGTAACCCAGAGTTTCTCACTACAAGGACATGTAATACCCAAAAGTGCACGTCTCACTTTTTTAAAATGCACTGCACTCTCCCTATGGGCTGTCAGAGAGCCTACTCTAGAGACGATGTATATGTGTTAAAAAGGAAGGTTTAGGTCTGGGAAAAGGTTTTTTTTTGTCACGTTGAAATTACACTTTTGAAAAGCTGGTCAAACAAGTTGCAATTGCAGGCAGGAGACAGGTTTGAAGAGCAACTTGAGTAGGAGGTACAATTAATGCGACAGGCCCACTAGTAGCATTTAATTTATTGGCCTTGGGTACATGCAGTACTAATTTACTAGGGATTTACAAGTAAAATAAATGTGCCAATTGGGTGTTAGACAATGTTTATTGTTTAAACGAAAGAGCACAAGTACTCTGAGCACTGATTAGCGGTAAAGTGCATAGAGTACTAATGCCAACAAAAACTAAATCAGCAAAAATGAAGGGAGAAGGCAAACATTTTGGGGGAAGACGACCCTCAGGCTATCAGATTTAAAATTGAGCATATCCTCGTCAGTCTGAAAAGTAGAAATCTTGACTCAAGCAACTATTCCAGATGGTAATGTTTCTTCTGCACCCACCATGATGAAATCATACTTTCAATGCTAGATAAGAGAAGACTTTTATGCCACTGTTGTAATGCTTATGTACTCCCTTCACGCTCCTCACCTTTGTCTCCTCTGCCAAAAGAGCTGTTTCCATTTTGGGGATGCATCTGGTTTCTTCTACTTCCTCTCTTCCCAGTACAGGGCTCATTCGGAAAAGTATTTTTCTGTTTCCATTTCCAGAAGTAAAGATTTGACATTAGCATCATAGACATGGGTATTGTAATATCACCGCATTGTCCACTGCATTTACTGATGTTTTTGGTCGTCGCACCTGCCCTGCTGCTCCAGTTTGAGTGGAGGTTCTCCTTCAGGAACAATTTGTGTTTTTTTATGTTTCTCATTTTTGGAACATATTTACTATATTAATGGCCTGAACATGTTATCATTCACAGTTTCACCAATAATTTTTCATCAGGTCCACATAAACTGCAACAAACTATTGCCATATATTTGGCTTCATTGCTGTATAGATTCAGGAGCAACAACAAACATTTTCTACACACCTGTCACTCTGCTTCAATCATGCTGTATCATAGGACCCCAACCAATACAGTTTGAGGTTTTGCCCAAATTGAAATAGACGTCTAACCTGTTGGAACTCTCATAAACCTGTGTCACTGTTACCATCACAAGTTAATTATAATTGTTATCAGATGCATGTGCTTTGATGACATGATGCCTAGTTTTTCTCCTACATTATTGAGCATCATCTGGAGTTGTATGCACAGCACATCAGAGTTTCAATCTCTCTTCTCATCCTCAACTTTTGCAAGGAGCCACTTGAAAATCAACTTTCACTGCTATTCAACAGGTTCCTAATATGGGTCCATTATCACAAACGGCTGAGAGGTAGGCTGGTGGTGAGCAGTTAGGTGAAGATTCTTGTCGACCACCTACTGCACAACAGACTCTGCACCTCCCCAAAGCCTCGTCCCACTGGTTCTGATTTTGGGAAAAGTTCCTCCCTTGAGGGAGGATCAACATGAATCCACAGCCCAACTTCTGAGCAAATCATTGCATTGGCTGACTTACCAACTTAACATCAGAAGGATTAGATAGCCCTTCTTAGCAAACCAACTAATAATGGCCAGAGGAGTGGGGTGGTTAGGATCAACTCAGAAAACTATGAAGGGGGATTGTGTGATCCTAAATTTTAATAACTATATCATGCCAAGATATCTTGTGAAACAACTTCATTGGGATCCATGTAGACATACCAAAATCAGAGTATTACCATATGTTCCCTTTTTCGGGTCACACCCTTCAGGGGACACCATAGTTAATACATCCGGGGGAAGAGTGAACCCTCCACATAGAGTGCAGTGCACTTCGGGTAGCAGGGGCTTCATTCTTGAGAATAAATTTGCCCCCATAAGTGGATTAGACCAATGTGATTGACTAATACCTCCAAAGGAACAAACATTGTGGCCGAGTACAATGGCGGACGGACTTGCGTCTGTCCGCCACCCCCGAGGTGGAAGGACCGACCGCAGGGGCAGCGGCGGTCCCTCCGTAGCAATTAGGATGTGACTGCCACTCTGGCGGTCACATCCAGTATATTTTACATTGCGGCTGGTGCTGCTTTGAGCAGCACCCGCTGCAATGTAAAATATGCATGTTTAACTTTGGCATGCACAACTTGGCAGGCACCACGTGGTGGCTACCACCTTGTGCATGCCAAAGCAGGGGGGTACCATAGGTACCCCCCATGTGCACCCCCCCACCCCCCAACACCCTGGGGGCCCGCAACGGGCCCCCAAACACAAAAGACTACATGCTTTTCCACGGCGGAAAAGCCGCCATGGAAAAGCATGTTTCCGCCTGCATCATAATATGGCTGGTGGTGTCTTGCAGACAATGCCACCATATTTGCGAGCATACACCGCGGATCAGCGGCGGACGGACTTGACGTCCGCCGCTGATCCCACCACCATCCTAATGTGGCGGTGGGTGTTTCCAATGTCTGCGGCAGTGAATCCGCATCCTCCAGGCCGGCAGTGGCTTCCGCCGGCCCGCAGGATGCGGATTCACCGCCATCCTAATCAGCCCTATTGTTGGGTAGCAATGAGCCAAGCATGACACAAGCAACTAATTTGTGTAATGACAGAATGACAAATGTACTGGTAGAACAAACCGTGGACCCCAAAGTGCTAAATCTAGGCACCTCTGCAACAACATCTATCATTTCCTGGAACATTGCGGGACTTCAAACCAAGCTGAAATCTAGGGATTGGTTGGAATGGTGAGGGGACACAGGGGCTCGAACTCTGGTTACCTCCTCCAAAGTTTGCAGCCCTGGCGGTTAGGCTTCATCTTCTCCAGCTGTTAAATTCAATTAAGCATGTTAAGGGCCTTAGGCCTAAAATTACAGGAGGTAAGCTTTTTTAAAGCAAACCGCAAATAATACTAGAATTTCCTCGGATGACAATATGTATAAAGACAGTCCCTAAGTGTAAGGATATACCCTCCGTCGAGGCGTCCCTTGTCTTAATAAGACACAGCCTGACCCGAAGAATACCTTTATAGTTCTGACATAACAATCAAACCTAACTAGACAACAAATAATACACAAAAGAAAAGCAGTTTGGTTAGGTACTCAGGGTCCAAATTTAAGTCTTGTGGCATTCAAAAAAGATCCTTATATTTGTATATCTTAAAAGCAGTGATTTATTAAAAATTGTCTCATTACAATACATAACATTCAATATTACATAATAATACAAACAAGTTCAATAAAAACCAAAAAAGTCGACGCGTCGTTTCGGTGTCTTGACGGGTTAGTCACACCTTCTTCAGGACGGTTTTTAAAATCACTAAAAAGAGAATGCCACAATTACAAATTGTTTAAGACTTATGACAGAGACCCTAAGTTATACTAACAATTAATCATAGTGTTACACATTTTTTTATATAAAAAACACAAAGCTGCAGTCCTATATTTCATTATAGACTGGTCTATCGGTTTTGGTTCCTTTATCTATTTCAATCGGCTCCATAGTTTCACACTTATGGGGTACCTTAGTTGTCCTTAGTGTTCCCCTATTTCCACATTTCAGGATTTACACTGAAAAAATTCTTTAAAAACATTATTGTAAAAACTTTGGTCACACACACTTTAGCATAGCAATGTTTCCGACAGTTACGATCCTTTACACATGATCCCAATCATTTTATCATGGCAGTGTTTTTGATAGTGGTTCTACTCTCTGTTTTTCTCACTTTGAGATGATATACTCAAAAACTATTTCTGTCTGGTGTCTATACCCCAAAAGACTTCCTTTTCATGCTCCCTTTGTTTACATACCTCCAAATACTGAGCGAATCTGATAATGACAAACAATCTGTGATAACCTCTATTTCTTATTCCTTTAGAGGCATGTTTTCAGCATATTTAAAGTATTTCCACCTACAAAATAAATTGATTTAAAATGATTTAATCGTCCAATCCTTTTGTCTAGCCTTGACATAGTATAATCATTTAGTTTAAATACCGTCATACCTTGATCCAGATGCTTATATACTGGATAGGTCTGCTGTACCAGGGATGACCACCGTATGGGTAATGTAATTATGTACACTTTAGCTGGGAATAGACAGAAATACACACAATAGAAATTGGTTGGTAGGGTAAGTCTTTCAATTATGGTCAAAAACAAGGTTATTATGTATATATGTTGTAATACCTTATGTATTACAACATATATACATAATAACCTTGTTTTTGACCATAAAAAAAAAGACTTACCCTACCAACCAATTTCTATTGTGCGTATTTCTGTCTATTCCCAGCTAAAGTGTACATAATTACATTACCCATACGGTGGTCATCCCTGGTACAGCAGACCTATCCAGTATATAAGCATCTGGATCAAGGTATGACGGTATTTAAACTAAATGATTATACTATGTCAAGGCTAGACAAAAGGATTGGACGATTAAATCATGTTAAATCAATTTATTTTGTAGGTGGAAATACTTTAAATATGCTGAAAACATGCCTCTAAAGGAATAAGAAATAGAGGTTATCACAGATTGTTTGTCATTATCAGATTCGCTCAGTATTTGGAGGTATGTAAACAAAGGGAGCATGAAAAGGAAGTCTTTTGGGGTATTAACACCAGACAGAAATAGTTTTTGAGTATATCATCTCAAAGTGAGAAAAACAGAGAGTAGAACCACTATCAAAAACACTGCCATGATAAAATGATTGGGATCATGTGTAAAGGATCGTAACTGTCGGAAACATTGCTATGCTAAAGTGTTTGTGACCAAAGTTTTTACAATAATGTTTTTAAAGAATTTTTTCAGTGTAAATCCTGAAATGTGGAATTAGGGGAACACTAAGGACAACTAAGGTACCCCATAAGTGTGAAACTATGGAGCCGATTGAAATAAATAAAGGAATCAAAACCGATAGACCAGTCTATAATGAAATATAGGACTGCAGCTTTGTGTTTTTTATATAAAAAAATGTGTAACACTATGATTAATTGTTAGTATATCTTAGGGTCTCTGTCATAAGTCTTAAACAATTTGTAATTGTGGCATTCTCTTTTTAGTGATTTTAAAAACCGTCCTGAAGAAGGTGTGACTAACCCGTCAAGACACCGAAACGCCACGTCGACTTTTTGGGTTTTTATTGAACTTGTTTGTATTATTATGTAATATTGAATGTTATGTATTGTAATGAGACAATTTTTAATAAATCACTGCTTTTAAGATATACAAATATAAGGATCTTTTTTGAATGCCACAAGACTTAAATTTGGACCCTGAGTACCTAACCAAACTGCTTTTCTTTTGTGTAGTATTTGTTGTCTAGTTAAGTTTGATTGTTATGTCAGAACTATAAAGGTATTCTTCGGGTCAGGCTGTGTCTTATTAAGACAAGGGACGCCTCGACGGAGGGTATATCCTTACACTTAGGGACTCTCTTTTGTTTTAGATCATCTCACCCTGTCCCATATTGGTACATAGGGTATCTCCCTTTTTTTTCTTGAATATGTATAAAGACACTTACAAAATGCATACCGTATAAAGCATGTATGAGTATAGAGCAAACATTGCAAAGTCAATAGTACACCTGGCTTTATCGTACTTTGGAAATTTGGTGTGTGTATAGAATCTAAGACCGGGCCAAATTTTAACTATGCCAGAATAATTGGAGTAACTTCAGTAATTCTGCTTTATTCATTTGACTGAAAATTACAGGATTACTGCTGTTTTAAAATTATGAGTAATTTGGTAGAACAAACCTACTTCAGGAGCACAGGAACAACAAAATTAGAGAGTGTGAGTAGCTGCTAGCTGTTGCGGCTTGTGTTCTGTTGCATTCTCGTTTCTCTCAGTCTCACCTAATATTGCTGTAATTTCGCATCATTACGCTACAGCAAATTACAAGAGTGAGTGCATGAATGAATGGGTGAGTGCATGGACGAATAAATAGGTAAATGAGTGAGTTGCTGCGAGCAGCCATTATTCTGATGCCCAAAGTGAAATTCCACATCTGCTTCTGTGCAGCATTGATGAGACAAGCAAATAATAAAAGTAATTGCAGTCAATGAACATTATGTCTTTGTGGCCCTGTCAGTTGGGAGGATCCCAACATTCTTTCCAACAAACCTGTGTAACATTTTATTTTTTATACTTTCACTTTTTTCTATACTTTGTTTTCTATACTTCCAATAATTATTTTATTTTCTATACTTTCAAATTGAAGCATTACTGACCACTGATTTGGTTTTGCCAATGCTATAAAAATTGTAAAAGCATCTGCCACTGGCAAAACCAATATTGACAAGTGGCAGAAGAGGGTCAGCAGGAGAGGTGATGGGAAGGGAGGAGAAAGTTTTTGGGGAGGAGAGAACGCTCCTCCTCTTCCTCCTCTTCCTCCTCCCTCCATCCCCCTCCCTTCCCCTCCCTTCCCCCTCCATCCCCCTCCCTTCCCGCTCCCTTTCCCTCTCTTCCTCCTCTTCCTTCCCTCTCCTCCTCCCTCCCATCCTCCCTCTATCTCTCTCTCCACCTTTCCTCCCTTCCTCCTCCACTCTCCTCCTCCCCCTCCCTCCCTATCATCCCTCCCTCTCCTCCTCCTTCCCTCTCATCCTCACCGTCCCTCACTCCTCCCCTCTCTCCCTCTCTCCTCCCCTCCCACTCCCCTCCCTCTCCCTCCTGTCTCCCTCCTCTCTCCCTCCCCTTCCTGCTTCCCCCTCCCTCCCTCCTCCCTCTTCCTCCCCCTTCCTCCTCCCCTCCCTCTTCCTCCCCTCCCCCTCTTCCTCCCCACCCTCCTCTTCCCCTCCCTCCCTGATCCTCCCCTTCCTCCCTCTTCACCAGCCTCCCTCCTAACTCATCTCCTCCCCTATCTCCTTCCTCCCTCTTACCCTCCCTCCCTCTTCACCCACTCCCCCCCCAAAGGGCTGAGGACAGGTAAACTACTCTAGAAGGATGATTACATTTGAAAATCTAAGTGAGGTTTCAGTTTTCTCTGCAGACTTAAAGGCTACAAAATTGGGAGTACAGTATATTTTGAGGTGGGAGATCGGTCCGGAGCCTGGGGGACAACACAAGGAAAGGCTCAGCCACTGCACTGTGAGTGCCTGATCTGAAGCATATATAAGAGACGCTGAATTGGACCATAGTGATTAAGCAGGAGTGACAAGAAAGTTGATACCGTTTAGTGAAAGCCAAGTGAGTCAGGCATAGAACTTTCAGATGGACTTTAGGATGAACCTCAGCTTATTAGCAGCCAAACAAGTTGATGCCTCCCCTGGGAGACATATATGACAGATATGTTTCTTACTAACTTTCATTAGTCTGATGGCTACATTCTGGAGCTGGTAGGCTGAGATCATGAGCATTTAGTAGTCTTGGTGTGAGAGGGCACAAGTCTAGCCCGTCTGATAAAGTACACAAACTAAAACAATAATGAAGTGACAGTCTCTGTTGCATGGGTCTGTAGCGGAGACTTTTGTCCAAAGAAAAGGGTTAGAAGCACTCGCCGGTAAATCCTTCTGTGGGACTGAGATTTCCTTTCCTTCTGTGAGAGAGAGAAAAGACAAATACCATGTTTAAACAAGCATTGGCATAGCCAATATGTCACGCTTTTAGGGCCTTGTAAGTATTGACTTATGCAGCACAATATCCTTGGTGCAACAGCATTACTGTTGCATGGTTAAACACTTATAAGGTCCCAAAGGCGAGACCTATTGGCTATGCCAATGCTTATTTTTGTTTGTGACTGCCACGATTTTCCTCAAATACGAAAATGGTACCTTGGTTATACGGTATGTATAATAATTTGAAATGATAAGGAATAAAAATAAAATACTCCCTATATTAGTGTTTGTATCACTATGACCACACTAAGTATATTTCTCCTTTATACAGTCTCCTTTCTCATCATGACCCACAGACACGTTAGAGGTTATTATCAAATGATTTTTATTTTTTCTTTTTATCAAATAAGAAAGTTTATATATCTCTCATTTCTGGTTTCAAACACGTTTGTATATACAAATAATTTTTACATATATACAAAAAAATATATAAAAGCCCTTCGTTTTGAATTAGGATGTCTCACCAAAACCTAAAACAGACATTCCTATTGAGATCACGCAGACTCATATGAGGAAAACAATTAGGTGGAACTCATTTGAACCCAATGTCTTAAAGATCCCTCATCACACTATTCAAATTAATCAAAATTATTTATATGTATCTGCCGTCTCTTTATGGTCGACGCGTTTCAGCCAATCAATTCTGGCCTCTTCAGGACTAGGGCTATTTACAATCCATCTGTACAAACAACAATTAAAAAGAAGATAAACAGACATCATTTTTAAGGTCCAAGCATCAATGACCAAACAATCTATCTACATATTTACATGTGGACATTCAATCGAACATAGTTTTTTAGATCTTACTTCTGTGAGCGGACTGACCCTTATAACCTGCTATTTTTTAGTACAATTCAATTCAATTCATTGAACCAGGCAGGGCATGGAATCTTAGTCTAGCTGATTTTTATAGGTGCTATCTGTTATTACTGGTCACATATATTTTTTATTTTTTATTTTTTATTTTGTACCAAGGATTATCTAACCCCGTTGGCATTATCAAAAAAGAGTGGTATTTACCGGGTAATAGAATCGGCAACCCTTTACAACTTTTCCATGGGCTATTTTTATCAGTGTAGACACTCTCTGCTCGCTTGGTAATCCAATTAAGGGTAATATTGCTGAGTCGGTAAACCTCACGACTTCAGCATCTATGAAAAAGAGACCACTATCAATACAACAATCATTTGGCTCCCGGTTCCGACCAAGCTTACTAAATGAATGGGGAAACGAACTTACTCAGCTCACGCTCCAAGCGCTTCTTAAGATATTTATTATTGCACAATCACGGGTGAAAACCTCACGACTTCAGCATCTATGGAAAAGAGACCACTATCAATGCCACAATTGTTTCGCTCCCGGTTCAAACCACGTTTACTAAATGAATGGGGAAACGCACTTACTCGGCTCGCGCTCCAAGCGCTTCTTTAAATGTTTATTATTGCACAATCACGGGTCAAAATCACAGCCCTGCGCGTTCCTCTCTCCCGGGGTCTGAAAAATATATAAACAAGACCCGCTTTCATAAGCACCGCGTAGTGTGCAAATCACGTTTGTGCAGTCTTAACCAGGCAAAAAAACACTTACATTTCGTATTGTCTCTCCTTGTTTTCGAAAGGGTTGTCTCTCTGGAGTGTTTGTACGTGTCCGCCTCTAAAAGTAAACGACACTAAGGAAGGACTCCCATATCCGTAGTAGTTTATATGGAAACTGAAGAGGGGGACTTTTAGTGCTTCCTGTTTACCTGCATTGACACAAACGAGGGACTATTTCGGTTTTCTTTTCATACAGACATTACTGATGACTACCCTCATTGGGATATTTATGAAGAGACCGGGTTATAAGTTCTATATTTTATATATAGACCATGTTTTATTTTAAAGTTTATTTAATTATATATTCTGAAATAATAGTATTTAAAGTGGTCAGTCGCTCCTCACAATCTAAACAATGTTTTTATTACTATATTTTCACAGTATCCGTTACATGTCATATCAAGGAACAAATTTACAGTTTGTTACATACCGATTTCACACAGCTTTACAATAAAGACCAGATTTCATCTTTTTCATTCAACCCTGTGGTTGCTGTTTTGTATTTTTCAATTAGTCTTGCTTCTAATCTATTTAGTTTAGATTCAAGTTCTTCTGGTTTAGTCTTATCTAGTACACATAGCACTGACCAGATTATATCCTCCTCTGTATGTTGATCCGTTTCAAAATGCTGTACTAAAGGAGCCCCTGTAGTTTTGCATTTGATACGTGACTTGTGTTGCAGGATGAGTTTCTTGACCATTTGGGTGGTTTGCCCAATGTATGTCTTTTTGCACGGACAAGTAATACAATAAATTGCATTCTTTGTGTTACAATTAGAAAAACTCTTTTGTTGGTGCATTGATCCATTGATCTCTATTTCTTTTGAGTCAGATGATAAATTGCAGGCCACACAATTCAAACACCTATAATGGCCAATTATAGGGGGCAATTTTAACATTCCTCTAAGATCTGTTGTTTTTTTGTCCTCTTTTCTCTCAGCTTTCACAAGCATTTGTCTTATATTTTTGCCTTTTTTGAACGCAAATAGAGGTTTCTGGATTCCTAGATGTTCTATGATTTTCCAATGTTTTTGGATAATCTTTTTGATTTTGTGAGCTTTTGGGTCGAAGGTCAAGACACATGTTAATGGAGACTCTTTTTCCATTATTTTAGGTGTTAATAGATTTTCCCTTGGAGTAAACCACGCTCTTTTGAGAGCGTTTTTCACTAACCTCTTTGGGTAACCTCTGTTGACTAATTTTTCTTTGAGGATTTCTGCACTCAAAAAGTAGTCTTCTTTTTTACTGGAGTTTCTTTTTATCCTCAAGAATTGGCCGTAAGGCAAGTTTTCTTTTAGGGTTCTGGGATGGCAGCTTGAAAAGTGTAATAGTGTATTACGGTCTGTCGTCTTAGTATACAGGCTCACTTGTAGTTCTCCTTCGTTACATTGTACATAGACATCTAGAAAATTCAACTTCTTTTGATGGTATGACATAGTGAAATTAAATTCCACTGTACGGGAATTAAGCCAATTGTGAAAATCCTGTAGCTTGATGTTATCTCCCTCCCAGATTAAAAAAATGTCGTCTATAAAGCGACACCAGTTTTTTATACAATTTCTGAAGGGGTTGGTGTCACTATAAATTAATTTGTTTTCGAATTCTGCCATCACTAGGTTTGCTATCTCTGGTGAGAAGCTACACCCCATTGCTACTCCTGACGTTTGTAAATACAGTTGACCTTTAAAGTTAAAAAAGTTATTCTTTAAACAAATACTGGCCAAGGATACAATAAATTCTGAAGGGACTTGATGTGGTCTCTCTCTGGCATTTAATACACTTGCCATTACCGCTATTGCCTCATCTTGCGGTATATTTGTGTATAATGATTCTATGTCAAATGACACTAGCAATTGGGTTTCTTCATTGAATGGTAATTTTTCAATTTTGGATATAAAATCCATAGTGTCTCTTATGTATGATTTGGTTTGTTTGACAATTGGAATCAGGAAAAAGTCTGTGTATTTAGCCAAGGGTTCTAATAAGGACCCGCACGCCGACACAATAGGTCTTCCCGGGGGGTCTATTATTGACTTGTGCACCTTGGGCAGTACATAAATGTTTGGTATTTTACTGTCTTCTGTGTTTAAAAAGTCAAATTCTTTTTTACACAGCCAACCAAGGTCTAAGCCTTCTTTAGTGATATCGAAGATTTTTTCTTTTAGCCCCACTGAAGGATTGGTCTCCAATTTTCTGTAATGTATCCTATTAGACAGCTGTCTATTTACTTCTTGGTCATATTTCTGCACATCCCACAACACAATTCCACCTCCCTTATCAGCGGGTTTTATAATTAAACTCTCGTTTTCTGAAAGGTTTTTTAAGGCTAGTTTCTCCATTTTACTGCAGTTAGTATTATAAAAGATTTTTTTAGACTGTAGTTCATCAAGTTCACGTAAAACCACATCTTCAAATACTGAAATGTCTGGCGGCAGTAATACACTCTCTGGTAGGAATTTAGATTTATTTTTCAAACCACTGATGTTTACCATTTCTTTAGCTTCTCTTTCTAGAAAAAAAGCCTGAAGTCTAATTTTTCTAAGAAAAGTTAATATTTCTCTTTTAGTTTCTATTGGGTTTTGTAGGTTTGTTGGTACAAACGATAGCCCCTTACTTAGGATTGCTGTCTCTATTTCTGTCGGAATGTATTCCGATAAATTGTAAATGGGCATCAGGTTTTTTTCTCTGTTCCCATTTAACAGACCTAACGTCTGTAGGTTTTCTTCCTCGTCCTGAAAGGTTCCTCCTCTTGATTCTGGTATTGATCCTGTTGTGGGTACATCCCTTGTGGTTGTGGTCTCCTCATTTGTTGGTTGTACCCTCTCCATCTGCCGCCCCCTCCCCTTGGTCGAAACCTGCCTCTGCCTAAAAAAGGAGGATAGGGTATAGGGTATTGGCCGTATGGGGCGTATGGATAAAAGCCACCGTATGCCCCTTGATCTGAGTCTGATGAACTTTCAGAAAAAGTGATGAATTTGTTTCTAGATCTACCTCTATATTGTAAGTTGAGAGCACTTGGATTATTGTTAACAAAGAAATCTTCTTTTAGATATGGATATACCTCATCTAATTTAAAATTCTTTATATCCTTGCCTACCTTAGTTATTTTTAGATTCGTGTTGTATGTTGTAAATTCAACAATAGTTTTCTCTACAGCTTCCAACAATTGTTTAGCGTCTTTAATGGTAGTATCTCCTGATATCTCTTTTTCTAAGTTTTCGATTTCTTTTAACTCCTCTTCATTTAGTCTTAAAGCTGTTTCAACAGATAATACCATCCAATCAATGGAGCATTTTGTACCAACACCTCCAAACCTATTCAAATATGTTTTGTCCCCGATGAATATCACAGGGACATTTTTTACCTGTAATCCTACAGGAATTGTTTTACTTGTCAGGTGTTCAGATAGTACTTTCGCGTGTAACTGAGTTCTTATATTTTTCTTTTTTAATTGCTTAAGTTTTTCAATCTTATCCAACCCGCTTGCTGATGTCACTGGTTTATCCCCACTGAACAATGATGGGGTCTTTGATAAGATAGTATCTATTTCATTCTGACTGTAACTCACTGTTATCGGCTCCGACATTTCATGCAACCAATCACTTGAAATTTGTAATACACATTATTTAACTTAAACAAAAATAGATGTCTGTCTCTACTAACAATTCAACCTGTTTTAATATATACAATATGAATTCTGCATATGCATTATACACACCAATTTTAATCCAACAAACGCGGGGGTCAGTCTGAGTAGGGGATCTACAGTAGAATCACCTTATAGACTCAATAAATGTAGTCTAAACAACGTCCTCGCCGGGACCACTCAAAACCCACACACTTAACAAAGTGTTATAGAATACTCTATGTATGACAGGGGAAACCCATTAGACCAAACGGTACCTGGGTAATATAGACTCAAATACGAAAATGGTACCTTGGTTATACGGTATGTATAATAATTTGAAATGATAAGGAATAAAAATAAAATACTCCCTATATTAGTGTTTGTATCACTATGACCACACTAAGTATATTTCTCCTTTATACAGTCTCCTTTCTCATCATAACCCACAGACACGTTAGAGGTTATTATCAAATGATTTTTCTTTTTTCTTTTTATCAAATAAGAAAGTTTATATATCTCTCATTTCTGGTTTCAAACACGTTTGTATATACAAATAATTTTTACATATATACAAAAAAATATATAAAAGCCCTTCGTTTTGAATTAGGATGTCTCACCAAAACCTAAAACAGACATTCCTATTGAGATCACGCAGACTCATATGAGGAAAACAATTAGGTGGAACTCATTTGAACCCAATGTCTTAAAGATCCCTCATCACACTATTCAAATTAATCAAAATTATTTATATGTATCTGCCGTCTCTTTATGGTCGACGCGTTTCAGCCAATCAATTCTGGCCTCTTCAGGACTAGGGCTATTTACAATCCATCTGTACAAACAACAATTAAAAAGAAGATAAACAGACATCATTTTTAAGGTCCAAGCATCAATGACCAAACAATCTATCTACATATTTACATGTGGACATTCAATCGAACATAGTTTTTTAGATCTTACTTCTGTGAGCGGACTGACCCTTATAACCTGCTATTTTTTAGTACAATTCAATTCAATTCATTGAACCAGGCAGGGCATGGAATCTTAGTCTAGCTGATTTTTATAGGTGCTATCTGTTATTACTGGTCACATATATTTTTTATTTTTTATTTTTTATTTTGTACCAAGGATTATCTAACCCCGTTGGCATTATCAAAAAAGAGTGGTATTTACCGGGTAATAGAATCGGCAACCCTTTACAACTTTTCCATGGGCTATTTTTATCAGTGTAGACACTCTCTGCTCGCTTGGTAATCCAATTAAGGGTAATATTGCTGAGTCGGTAAACCTCACGACTTCAGCATCTATGAAAAAGAGACCACTATCAATACAACAATCATTTGGCTCCCGGTTCCGACCAAGCTTACTAAATGAATGGGGAAACGAACTTACTCAGCTCACGCTCCAAGCGCTTCTTAAGATATTTCCTGGCAGTGACAGACAAAAAAAGCACCAGCCTGTTCAAAATGGTGCAGGAGGTCTGATGTCCTTACTCCATTAGTTCCTACTCCATCGGGCCATTGGAGTACATTTTACAAAGGCATAGCCAGCGGGGGCAATGCCTTCTGAAAACTGCTGGTCTGCCAAACTGATAACACAGGGCGTACTGAGAATTTTATGGAGAGGTTACTCTGCCATGTCTGTGGGAGAGTACAACGTCCCTCAAACTCTAAACTGGCCCCTTAAAAAGAATGCCTTCATTGTAAAAGAGACAAGGAGAATGCCACTAAATGCTACTTTTTTATCCTGCAATATGTCTGTTTAAAGAAAAATAGTTTGTAATTCATTTATATTTGAATACACTGTTTTTTGAAATGCTAAAACAAAAGTAAATCCAATAAAATGTATTTGTGTGAGAGCTGAGGTTTGGTAACTTTCAATCCTGTTTCTTTCCTTGTCACGGCTGATTCGCTTTCCTCACACAATTAATCTCCCTGGCAGTAATTGTGCTGATTGCAGCCATTATTATGAAGCCCAGCCACCACCATCCATTACATTTGTCATTATACCGTTAATTAATAGTTGACCTGTTTTTATGATATTTCATATTTTGCTGATCTTGTCAACTACTAGATTATAAAAATGCCAAAGCAGTTTTAAATGTAATTATATTCTGCTGTATTATATTGGTAATAAATGTTCATTATACATGGCGTCAGTTGGAAGCCGTAATTACCTAAATAGTAGACGTTCATTTATATTAGAGGTGCATTGGCTGCCATACTGGCAGTGCAGCTCCAGCTGCACAATGGTATGTAACAGTAGCAGCAGGGATTTTGAAAAGATGATTCACACTATTTACGGTTATCCCTGAGCAGAACAGAAGGTTGCTCCACATCAAAATAAGTGAAGACGGCCAACTTTACCAGCTTGTTTACAGCAACCCTGACCTGTTCACTGCAACCTCATCCTGAAGAAGTCAGCCTTAGGTAAGCACACATTATCTTTCATTTTATACAGAGCATAAATCTGAATTACATCAGTCTCACAGACCTAAGTGCATCATAATAGCAAAGCTACCCAAGATGTGCAACATCTCTGCAGTACGTGGGTGTGAAAAGGGCAAAAAACAAATTCACCCTTGGGCAGGTTAGCAAATTTGCAAGATTTATTACCACTATATCCAGTGCTCTCAAATTTCTATAGTTAATACAAATCTACTTGTCTTCCTTTCAAGGAAAACAGCTCTTTAACATTTAGTGATTGGAACTGGTGATTAAAGCACATCATTTCAAATGTTGGGAATTCATGTTTTATTGTGGTGTGACGGATTAAGATACTTTTGCAGAAAACTGAAATATTTATGCAAGATGATCCTTACTTGAAGTGAAAAATGCACAGTTGCGGCATCTGACTGCCACCCACCCTCCAACCTCATTTGGCAAGAATGAAAGAAAAAGCATTAACCTTTAATGTAAAACAGGAAAAATAGGCGAAATAAAGAGATGTCTATCTAATGGCTGAAAGGAACAGTGTGAAAGTAAAAACCCTGGGATCAGTCCTGCCTTTCCAGCTTGATCAAATTGTGTGAGCCTAGGCACATCTCTATCTTGTGTTTAATTTAATAGGTTGCAATGTTGCACCATGTATAATAAGAATGTAGGCCACATATATGATTCACTTGATTCTCACTCAGCTTCTGCCTGCCAGCCACATTCTAACCTCATGCACCAAGAATTGAAGACAAAGCATTAACCTTTGATATGAAATAGGAGAAATGAAGAGATGACCACTTACTGGCTGAGTCGAACAAAATCAGTGGAGAAAACCTGCCTGCTGCCCCTGACCTCCTTATGCCAGGTAGGGGCTGCAGTGTTCATTGAGGGCTGTCGGTCTGGTGCATGGCTCTATCGAAAAGAGGGCAGTCACTCTGTGCAATGCTGTGACCTGAAGTATGCCAGGAGGGGACTGTGGTGAAGTGAAAAGGCTATCGCTCGGAGCAACATGCATCTTTGAAGGAGAAGCAAGCCAATACCCATGGAGAAAGAGCAACGATTCAACTGCCCAGCAAGCCGGACATAGAGAAGGCTACCACAAAGGCGATGGAGCGCGTGGGTGCCAGCCACCTCTACTGTAGCATCCAGACTTCTGCTCCCCAACAGACCGCAGATGCATTCCAGGGCTTCCAAACCTCCACTTCATCGAGACGAGTAAGACTAAATACTGGGCTACCAGGCCTCAGGGAAACTTGCTCTGACTGAAACACTGCGGCACGGAGGCACTTTGCCTTTCTAAAAGCCATCATGGAACTTCTAAGACTTACACTCACTGGTGGGCCTAGTTGTAATGTCGCCTTATGGAAATGAGGAATACCCATGATTTTTTGACAGGGAAGTGGGACTCGAGAGCTGACCCAGGGAAAGCTAGTGTGTCTGCCTTAAGAAGACTGTGCGTATTATTTGTACTCAAAACAGGGCCTGCTTTTATCATGGGCTAGCTGGACTAAGGCCCAGGGCGCCAATCATCACAGGGGTTCACAGAACGGTTTCTCTGCTTTAAGGTCCTGCAGACAGAAACATCCCTTTAACTTGGATCCAGCAAATAATTTGTTCTATTCATTTTTTACGTGTCACAATTGCTGTATTTAACATGCTATTAGTCCCTTTCCTTGTGCTCCCATTTACCTTTCACCTTCTGCTGCCATCGACCAACATCCACTCCCCACCCCAACAAACAACTTGACACCAGGAACTTAAGCTGAGGGTAAGTTGGGGGCGTGGCAAGATGTTTGAATTCAGAATGCAAGTCACTGCTTTAATGAAGCTAGCCAGGAACTGACCCGTGAAATGTGGCCCACTGCTGCCCCATATTACACCAACAGCATCAAGGGTGGCAAGTGTATTTCTTCCAAGGGTGCGCATCGAGCAAGGCCTGCTCTGACACAAAATACAAGAGTGGACTCAAGGGAACGACTTTGCACCACCCATGTAATGCCTACCTGACGCATGGTAACACAAGTCAGCGCAAAGAACTCTCTTCATAAGGAGGAAAAAACGAAGATGTTATGTCAGCCTCAGGTAGACACATCAGTTTGGTGCAAACCTATGTTTACAAGTCTTTGTAAATATGGGTTTGTGTTCAAATACATGAGTGGATACAAGAGAATGCCCAAGCTCCACCCATGTAATATCTACCTGACGTAGTTTTTTCTTCTTTTTTTACACAAAGCCACGCAACCAGGATTTGAGTGGCACTGTAAATTCCAAAAATAGGGGCCTCTGCCACAAAGAAATTAGCAATAAGGAGAAACATGATAGTAAGTCTGTTCTTCTTAATTGGTTGCAAAGTCTAAATTTGGAAATATTTTATGGGGTTACAGCACCGACTGCAGAGATCGTTGGGTATGAAGGAATGATAATAATGATAAAATAACTTTGGTGGTAATGCAGTTGCTGAAAAGATCTAGATCTGTGTTTTGACTCGAAGTACAATAGAAGGCTAATGTATCTTCTGCGAAGCACACCATATACATGTAGATTACAGATTTTTATTTTATGTAGGTAGGTAAGTGTGTTACTGCTTTTAACACAGATATTTTTGTTACTTATAGTTGAATTGTAATCCTTCTACTATATTGAGCTATAAAGGATGATATGTGACTCCTACACCTTGTAACCCTCACTGTTTTATGTGACACATCCTGTACTTAGATTTTCAAACGTATATGATTTAATGACAATGTAATGAGTATGTAGGCTCTCAAGCACTCTAACACCATGCCTAGGGATGAGTAGTGCTGTAAAATACATTTAAACTAGTATTTAAATTATTTTCTGTAAACACTAGGACATTCTTACACATCTGAAATTCTTACAGTGCATGCAAATCTCTCATATACAAAAATGTGTTTTCTTAATTACATGTAAAGTGCTAAAAAGCCATGCCTTTGTTTCCTCTCCACTGCATTTGCATCACCAGATCGCTCCCAGCCAGGATACTTGAACAAAAGGAGGCCTAATGGCCCCTAAATTGGGACTTTGTTATGAACCCAACTGGAGTCTGAAGTAAGACAGCCACTCCCCGCCTGCAAGACAGTTGTTGCTGTTCGAAAGCAGACAATGTGGAGGTGCTGCTGAATGTGTACTGGTGTTTGCAAATTACACCGGGCGAGTTCAGAATTTATTAGTGGTGCTTAACTTCTTGATTGGGTGGATAGCGTCCAACCTGTGAAAATAGTGGTTGGACGCTGTCCACCTGCATGTCCCCCCTACTTGTGCCCTTCCCCTGATGCTCATCTTCGCTCAAACTCAAGTTATGCCGCTTTAAATATACTACAGGTTTAAATACTTTTATTGGAGGCAGTTGCCCCACAACATGCGGACTATACTTAACTCTTCTTGCATAAATAAGGGGGCAGATGTATCAAGAATCCATTTTGCGAGTCCGTAATTGCGATTTTTTGCGAATCGCAATTTCGGAATCTCAAAATGGGATGTATGAAGAATTCTGCGAGAACTGTGCGATTTCTTAAAAATTGCAGATTTTTTTGCGATAAATTTGCGATTTCTTAAGTAGCGAATTTCGCAATTTAAGAAATCGCAAAAACGGGAATCATGCAATGCAGGAACAGCCTGATGACATCACAACCAGGAAGTTCCAGTGATTGCCTGCACCTGCTACCCAGAGCCACACCCAGTGGCAGTTGGAAGAGTGTGCTGAGGCAGAGCAGACCTGTTTGGAGAGCAACGGAGTCACAGAAGGCACAGGAGGAAATGGCATTGGAAAAGAGGAAAAGAAAGCAGAAGTTTTCGGAAAAGGAGCAAGAAGTGCTCATTGAAGAAATGTTGTGTAACCATGAAGACCTGTTTGGTAAAAAAGCACTGGAAGTACCTGACTCCAGGAAAAGAAAAATCTGGCTGGAGATCCAGGAGAAAGTTAACTCTGTAGGAGTCACCACTCTCTCCATTGAGGAAATAAAAAAAAGGTGGTATGACATGAGACTCAGATCTAAAGAGAGACTTGCTGAGAGAATCAAAGAGGCAAACCAAACAGGTGGTGGAACTTCTGCTGTGGACCAACCCACACCCCATGAGGAACTTATTAAATCCACACTGTTACCTGAAAGTGTGAGTGGAGTGGCTACCATTGATAGCTCTGAACCCACAGCAACTACACAAGGTAAGATGAATGCAAATTGATTCCATGTATGTGTGCAAAGAATGTGCGTGTGTGTTGTGCATAAACTCTTAGTCAGATAAATAGTACTCCACTTACATTGTAAAACCAGAAGTGAGCAATGCATTATGGGAGTGGTAGTCCTATTGAGATTGTAACACTTATAATCATAGTAACTCATGGTATTTTACCAAGTAGTACTTTGGCATGCTGAAGCAGTGTAGTACAAGTAGTAGTCTGCTATGAAATCATTTAATTTTACATGAACACAAATTCATATTTCACACTCTACATCCACAGAACATACAAGAGAGTCCAGGACACAGAATGATTTTGAAATTTCTCCTCCTCATGTGACGTCAGATAATGAAGAGGAAGTCACTGATGCCCCTGTACAACATCTGAACATACACAGGAAGCGCAGACGTGTTGCACCTCTGGAACCAATGGGAGAGGAAGAAAATTCCGAAGTTGAATCAGTCCCCAATGAGACAATTACAGTGTCCTCTCAGGACGCACAACAGCAATCCCAAACTCCAAGGAGGGCACGCTCATTCCGTCTGGAGGCATGTGGGAGCAACACAGGACAAAGTGAAGGAGGCACAGTGTTCGCAGGCCTTGAGCAGAACATGCTTCAGGTGCAGCTCCTGCAACACAAGGCACTCAGATAAATTAATAGGCAGCTACTAAAATCTAACAAAAACCAGGAAAGCATGGCTGCTTCAATTGACAAACTCTGCGTGACACTTGTTAAAACTGAGAAAGCACGAAACAGAGCTGCACAGGCTGCGCAAGATAGAATGCATACATACACCAAGGCAATCAACAGGCTATGTGCAGTCCCCAGCAATTTCACACGGCGCAGTATCAACATACAGCGAGAATTAAGTGACTGCACACGTGCAGTGGCAAAGAGTGTGGACAAAATGACATTGGTTTTGGAAAGCATGCAAACCACCAACTCAGGTGCAGCCGCTCTACTATGCTCTGGAGAAAGCGAGGACAACTCCAGTAGGAGTAGTAGCAACCCTACCCCAACTAACATAATGGTGCAATGCAGAAGTGGTCGGCGTTCCACCACCGGACCTGAGCATGAGGCCATGCCTCCACAGGAGCAACATGCTTCCACCCACCAGCGTAAAAAATGACTTTGTGATCAATAACCTATGCAGCAGAAATGCATTGAGTAATTTTTTTCTTTTCTTTACCAAATATGGATATTTCATTTTACAAAAATTCTAAGAAATGAGTCAAACATATAGTACTACAGTTTGCATGTTGTGAATTAAAAGAACAATAGCAAACTTCAATTGGTGTATAGTTTTTTTCTTACCTAAAAACAATTACGTGTAATCTCTGTCCTTCTTTGACGGCCAGCCATGGCTCCTACTCCTGCCACTGCCATTCTTGGTGGAGGGTTATCATCATCATCTGATGAGTCAGAGTCACTCCCTTCAATGTCTGTGCCTTTGCGAATTACCATGTTATGCAGCATTGCACATGCTGTCACAATTTTGCAAGATGTCTCTGGATTGTACTGCAATGCACCTCCACTTTTGTGTATGCATCTGAAACGGCTTTTCAATATTCCAAAAGTACGTTCAATTACCCCACGTGTCGACCGGTGTGCCCTGTTGTACCGTCTTTCACTTGCATTTGCAGGATTTAAGTATGGGGTAAGTATGAAATCACGCACTGCGTAGGCACTATCACCTGCAAGTTAGAGAGAAAAAAGTAACTGTATGTCCCATTCCATGTTGATGGATGGATGTTTGCATGTGTGTTACTTACCTAGCAGGTATCCATCTCCAAACTGACCAGCACTAAGACGTCTATGAATTTCGCTATGTCTGAAGATGTAAGAGTCATGTGTACTCCCTGGAAACTTTGCTACAATGTCATTGATAATGTTTTTGGTATTGCTTATGATCTGGATGTTTAGGGAGTGGTAGCTTTTTCTATTCCGAAATACATATTCTATGGCTGCAGGTGGAGTGATGGCAATGTGGCTTGTTGTGCATTTGAGAAATATTTATGATGTTGGAGTCTACTTAGCATTGCATCCAGGAATACATGAAAAAAACGTGATAGGGCACTCTGTGACACTCCACCAACTTCTGCAATTACAGTTTGGAAAGAGCCAGAAGCCAAAAGGTGGAGTGAGCACAATACCTGCACATGTGTTGGTATTGATTGTGTTCTGCCTGTTGGGTGTGCCAAAAAAGGTTCCAATTCATTTATCAGGTCAAGAATGGTGTGAGGATGTAGCCTGTATTTTTCATAGATCTCCTCCGGAGTCTGCTGGAACAGCGTAGTGCGTATTCTGAAGATTCTCTCCTGTCTTTGTCTTCTCTGGGCAAGAGCTTGAATGCGCAGCCTCCTGGCAATCAGGTACAGTCCCGCCATTTTGGAAAGAAAGAAAATGCATTCTGGGAGCCTTTTTATATCATTTTTTTTTACCACCTGCTTCTACTTGGTGTTAATTGCGATTTCTTAAAATGCGATTTGCGATTTTTTCTTATATATTGATGCGATTTCTTGCCTTGCGATTTCTTATTTGCGATTTTCGCAAACTTAGCGAAATGCAATATTAGAAATCGCTATTTCTTCTGCGAAAAAACACTTCTCGCACACTAAGAATTCACAAGCATGCAAATTCTTAATATGCGAAATTGCGATTCGCAGCATTTGCGACATGCAAAACACTTGATACATCTGCCCCAAGGTCATGAAAATAACATTTGGAAAATGGCCACCAAGCAGAAAGGTTGTAAAACCGAGTGAAACTCAAAATACATGTTGTCAAAACTAGCAGGATGTATATTGTAGTCACACAAAAACAATTGTGATGGATGCAATATTCACCCATACATGTACACACCTGTCATCATCCATTGGCACGAATACTAGCACATAAACAGACACTAATGTGCAAAGAGCGCCATATGTACAGAGATCCATGAACACAGACCAACTGGCCTACAGGCATATGTGCATCCTGCTCAACACCCGCTCCGTCCACAGACATGCCATCGAACTCTGGAACCTCCTAGACGCCACAGCCCCTGACGTTGCCTTCCTCACGGAGACCTGGATGAACGCCTCTTCAGCTCCCGACATCGCCATCGCTATCCCAGAGGGCTACAAGATCGTCCGGAGGGACCGAAACGCCAACCAGATGGGAGGAGGCATCGCCATCATCCACAGGAACACCATCCGTCTCACGACCAGCATCGACAACACCCTGACCAGCGCCGAACACCTGCATTTCCAGATCCACACCAACCCGAACACCACCCTCAGAGGCACCCTGATCTACCGACCCCCTGGACCACGCACGCAATTCAGCGAGGACATCGCCGACTTCGTCAGCCCGCATGCCCTCCCCTCCGCTGACTACATCCTCCTGGGAGACCTCAATTTCCATCTGGAGAACAACAACGACCGCAACACCAGCACCCTGCTCGACAACCTCGCCAACCTGGGACTCAAGCAACTGGTGTCCACCCCCACCCACCTCGCCGGACACACACTCGACGCCGTCTTCTCATCCAGCACAGACATCGACTTCAGCCACGCCACAGAGCTTCAATGGACGGACCACAGCTGCATCCACTTCACCTTCAAGAGAACGACGACCCACCAACACCAGCAACAGGCCGCCCGCAGAAGCTGGAACAAGATCACAGCAGACCAACTCGCCACCTCCCTGAGCCAACACCCTCCTGCCAGCTCAGCGAACCCCAGCCAGGCCGCCGACTACCTCACGAAGTGGATCAGCAACTGCGCGGACGAACTCGCCCCACTGAGGACCCCGCCTAGCAGACCCGGCAGCAAGAAGGCCCCTTGGTTCACCGACGAACTCAAGAGCTCCAAGAAGAACTGCCGAGCCCTAGAGAAAGTCTGGAAAAGGGAACCGACAACGAACAACAGGACCTCCTACAAACTTGCCACCCGGAAACACCACCAGCTGATCCGCGCCGCCAAGAAAACAGCATTCAAGGACCGGCTGGACAACAACGCACACAACTGCAAGGAACTCTTCAACATCGTGAAAGAGCTTTCCAACCCCAGCGCAGGAAACAACGACATCACCCCATCGCAAGACCTCTGCAACTCCCTCGCCTCATACTTCCACAACAAGATCGCGGACATACACAGCAGCTTCAACAACCAACCAACGCACACCACGACCGACCAGCCACCCCCCCCCAACACCACCCTCCACGCCTGGACCCCGATCAGCACCGAAGACACCATCCGCACGATGAACTCCATCCACTCCGGATCACCGACCGACCCCTGCCCTCACCACGTCTTCAACAAAGCCGACGCTGTCATCGCACCCCACCTGCGAGACATCATCAACACCTCCTTCGACACCGCCATCTTCCCTGAAGGCTGGAAACACGCCGAGCTCAGCGCTCTCCTCAAGAAACCAACAGCGGACCCCACCGACCTCAAGAACTACCGCCCCATCTCGCTTCTCCCGTTTCCAGCCAAAGTCATCGAGAAGACCGTCAACAAGCAGATGGCCGCCTTCCTCGAGACGAACGGATCCCTCGACCCTTCACAGTCCGGATTCCGAGCCAAACACAGCACCGAGACCGCCCTCATCGCCGCCACCGATGACATCCGAGCCCTGATGGACAATGGAGAAACAGCGGCCCTCATCCTCCTAGACCTCTCCGCAGCATTCGACACGGTCTGCCACCGCACTCTAGTACGGCGCCTCAGCAACATCGGAATCCAGGACAAGGCGCTGGAATGGATCACCTCCTTCCTCGACGGAAGAACACAGAGAGTCCGCCTACCACCGTACAAGTCAGAGGCCTCCGAAGTCATCTGCGGCGTCCCCCAAGGATCATCACTGAGCCCCACCCTCTTCAACGTCTACATGAGCCCCCTCGCGGCCATCGTACGCAAACACCACCTCAGCATAATCTCCTACGCCGACGACACCCAGCTGATCCTCTCCCTGACCAACGACCCCGCCGCCGCCAGAGCCAACCTGCACGAAGGGATGAGAGAGGTAGCCGAGTGGATGACGACCAGCCGCCTGAAACTGAACTCGGACAAGACGGAGGTCCTCATCCTGGGCTCCTCACCCTCCGCCTGGGACGACTCCTGGTGGCCTCCCGCCCTGGGCACCGCACCCAAACCGACAGACCATGCACGAAACCTGGGCTTCATCCTGGACTCCTCCCTCGCCATGACCAGGCAAGTCAACAGCGTCTCCTCGGCGTGCTTCAACATCCTACGCATGCTACGGAAGATCTTCTGGTGGATCCCCACAGAGACCAGGAAGACCGTCACCCAGGCCCTCGTCACCAGCCGACTGGACTACGGCAACGCCCTCTACGCCGGGACCACCGTCAAGCTCCAGAAGAGACTCCAGCGGATCCAAAACGCCTCAGCCAGACTTATCCTCGACATCCCACGATCCAGCCACATCTCCGGACACCTGAGAGACCTTCACTGGCTCCCCGTCAACAAGAGAATCACCTTCCGCCTCCTGACCCACGCACACAAAGCCCTACACGACCAAGGCCCGAGCTACCTCAACAGCCGAGTCAACTTCTACGCTCCCAAACGCCACCTCCGATCAGCCAACCACGCCCTCGCCGCCGTCCCCCGCATCCGAAGAGCGACCACAGGAGGAAGGTCCTTCTCCTACCTGGCCGCCAAGACCTGGAACTCCCTCCCGTCCGACCTGCGCCGGACCCAAGACCACCTCTCCTTCAGGAAGAAGCTGAAGACCTGGCTGTTCGAGCAGTAGCGGCACCCCCCCCCCCCCCCCCCCCCCCCCAGCGCCTTGAAACCCTACGGGTATGTAGCGCGCTTAATAAGTGCCACTGATTGATTGATTGATTGATTGTGCACATACAGACAAAACATACATAGGGACCTTTGCGCACTGACAATTTACAGGGAGCACATACATACACAGAACACAGTCATACAGGCACATACTCCGAAATGACCAGTTCCAGGTGGTAGTTTCACCTATGAACTGCGTAATTATTGGGTAAACCGCCTCTAATGGTTATTAACATGCAGATCTGATCTCACAGGTTTAAAAATGGATGTGAATCCCCATTCTGGCCAAATAACGTTGTCTTGACCTCCCATTTATTTTAAGCTCTGAGCAATGCGCCACTGCAGGGCAGGGATCTGAGAGGGTGTAGGACAGTGGAGAGGAGGATGTCAGGACAGTGGAGTCTAGTAGAAGGCAGGAAGGAGCTTCCATGATCTGTAGAGCCGTAGGGCATGAGGGGACATGAAAGGGGTGGCTGTGCTAGTAATCATGGGCGCAGGAACATCAAGACACTTACATTCATCGACGGATAGAGGAATAACACTGCATGTGATCTGCAATCAGGGCCTAACAATAGAAACATACTGCATCTTTTTAATGTGACTTGAAGCCAATAGGAGCCATTTTAAATAAACTGCTTAAATCATGATAATAGATGGCTTTGTGGACAGAAATTCATTGGTCCCCTGAAATAATGTATAGTGAATTTCTGACACCCAGGACAAGAACCTAAAAATGATATAGGACTAATGAGGAAATCCCACACTAGTGGTGCAACATCCACACTCAATGTCTCCTTTGCTATCTCTCCAAGGTCAACACTAACCCTAAAATGTTGAATCCCATCAGTAACAACTTATATATGCAATATATTATGTGCAATACTTTTAATTGGCGGTAAATCCAAATAAAGGCAAAACTAGTAGACAAGGGTAATGTTTCTTTAGGTCTGGTATTGACCAAGTCTGTTGTTGTCATTTACAATTTGCTACCGCCTACTACAGCATACAGAATGAGGCAATGGGTCAGCCTACTTCAGCCACTAGCTAACTTCACTTTGAGTCACTGCATTAAAATCTTACATAAGGAGCATGTCCACACATAAGGTCGTTGATTACAGGGCACAATCCAGCTTTATGAGTTTCTGTTTCCTAGTAATGATGTTGTGAATTCCTTTTGAAGTGGCCTGTGCTACTTTTTCACACCATACCAGCAGCTCAAATGAACTCTGCATATAGGTTCACGAGGGTGCTATATCTTTACAACCCAAGCTGTCTACCGTAATTACTTATTTCTTTCCTTTCATATTTCCTTTGTTCTGTCCTTTCTTCCTTCTTATCTTTTTTTCATTGCTTTCCTTTAATTTTCTTCATTTTTTCTCTTTCTTGCCTTCCTCTTTCTTCATTTCCTTCTTCGTTTCTCCTTTTCTTTGCCCCCTCCTCCTTTTTTCTTGCTTTCTTTCCAAAAGGCCAGGGGGTGACAGCTAATGCTAGACTGATTTACCTTTTAGGTCTGTGTTTCTTAAAACTAAGGGGAGAGGTGTGGCGCCGCGGCTAGGGCGACTGACTCCGGAATCTGGGGATCACGGTTTGAACCCTGGCACCGGCGGCAGATTAGCCCAGCACCATGTAACTCTGGATTGCATTATCTTCCCGACAGCCCCCAGCGCCTAGAGACCCTTACGGGTGATTGTGCGCTTTACAAATGTGGATTATTATTATATTATTATTTGATTATACTGAAATTATGGGTATAACTTAGTTACTTTATAGGAGTTTTCAGCCAGACCTCATCCATTAGTCTGGTTGTGCCATTCACATTTTTCTTTCACCCACTCCAGCATGCATTTTGCAAAAGTCATGACAAAACAAAACAAGAATTGTTAAAAGAATGGTGGCTAATGACAAACCTATTGGCTTTGCCAATGCTTGTTATAAACATGAGACTAAAGTTCATATCTGACACACAAGCTTATATTAAGGTTACACATTCTATAATGAACGTAAACATGTACATGTTCGAGATGCTTCCATTCTGCGAAGCAATGGAGACAGGTTTCCTAAAAACATACTTCTGATAAACTATTAAGAAAATCTTTAAAAAACTGCAGCCAATCTAAAGATAACGTTCAACCCTACCTCAACACATTATGGGCTCGATTCCGATCCGGTAAAAAAAAATCCCCGTACGATTCGTATCCGGAGCCGTTTCCGTACGAATCGTAAACACACCGTACGACCCGGCGAGTACGATCCGGACCGGGTGACCAGGAGGCTATTCGTACGGTCCGCGTCAGGTAAGGGCGATCCGTACGGAAAAGCGCTCAATCACATACACACCGTACGCCGCGTACCCCATATGATACCCGGGGTACGCGCCGTACCCCTGCGATCATGTGGGGTACGCGCCGTACACCCAGCGTACATGGGGTGCGCACCGTACACCCATCGTACATGGGGTACGGTGCGTACCCCATGTACGCTGGGTGTACGGCGCGTACCCCACATGATCGCAGGGGTACGGCGCATACCCCGGCGATTATGTGGGGTACGCGGCGTCCCCGGGGGTGGGCGTTCTGTACTTGTTTCGGCGCGAACTATGCGTTTACGGCTGTTTCCAGCTCCTGTAAAAAAAAGGCTCGTACGTTGCGTACCCGACACGAATCGTACTTGCTGGGTCGTAAAAACCAGCCGCGACCCGTAGCGATGTCACGTACAGCGCGTTCCGAGTGAGACTCGTACGGATATTTTAGTCGTACGGAGTCCTGTACGACTCGTACGGTCTTTGGCTCCTGGTACGGATCGTACTTCGTCGTACGTACGGGGACGTGTACGGGTACGATTCGTACGGGGAAAATTGCTCCGTACGACGATTCGGAGCACATTTTACCGGATCGGAATCGAGCCCTATATGTTTCTTTACTACTAACATCACGAAGGACATACAAATAAAAGCTGTATTACACATACTGCCGTGCCGACATGAACAATCTTTAGCAGTTTCAAATCAAAGAAACGATCTTTTTGTCTTGTTTGCATCGGAGACTGTTAAGGGCAATCATCCCTTTACAACTTTTTCATCAAAGTTTGACAGTTGCTCGAGCACTCTTTGGATTGCGTTTGGATTACTGTAATTCACTTTACCACTCTCTTCTGAAATAGCTTCATAAAATGTGGCTTATCTAGGATATGGCATCTGTTTCCCAACCTCTTGTCAATGACATTGGTCACCAATTGAGAAGTGTATTAGGTTTAAGTCACATTGTGTTCGTCGTAGATGGCCAGAGTCGGGAATCCATCCATAATGTAATGCACATACCTAGTCACAATCTTCGTTTTTCAGCCACATCCGATCAAGGGCAGATGTGGTGCATGCTCTTCCTTTACACGTGTCCCTCACTTCAGACCACTTAGCTTTTACGAAGCATTTTTATTTACAAATGCATTGCTTTAGTGTTAATATTGTGGTAGATTAGCACCAGCATGCCTGTCGGCGAAGTGTACGCTCTATAAAAACGGAAATAATAACAATAGGAATAATAATAATATAAATAAAATGGATGCCTGGTGAAATATATAATGTGCAATATGGTTCCAGCACTTGCAAAATCAAAATAATAAATACATAATAATTAACACGCTTTAATTGGGTGTGACTCCCTCCATGCAAATCACAATATTCCTCCTTGAACAAGTAAATGTTCCCATCAATGTGCAAGACCACATTGGCCCTGTAGGGGACAAGGTGGCTTCCAATACCTGTGTAGGTCCATTCAAGATACTGCCAACCGAGGATACTTCCCCAGGGAGGAATCACACCTCACTACAGTGTTAGTCAAGTGGTTCTCTGCTACAGTGAGCAATGATCCCAGGCGTAGACAGTCATACTCTACACTAGGGGTGGGCGGAATTTGCATAGTCGCACTACGCAAAGCTCCGTGAACGGTAAAAAAATCTCTGCGAGCACGCAGAGTTCTGAAAACGCACGGAATTGCTTGTTCCGCCTGTTCACAATGCATTTTTCATGTTTGCGAATGCTGTTTGCATGCTCGGGGGAAATATCTTGCGAACACGCATTTTGGAAGCGCGAACAAGCAAAAAAATTACGCGAAGCCGCGGATCGCAGAATTTTGGGCACTTTCGCGTTCTCCGTGGAATGTGAAATTATCCAAATTCCACAAATTCCACGAGCGGAACTGAATTTACTGCACAGTCCTACTCTACACTAGTGAGTTTGCATTCCATCCTTCTGGGACTTTAGCAGGGGTGAGTGCAGTTAGAGACTGCCTCTCCCTAACAGATGTCACCCTTTCTTTCCTTTAAGGGTTGTGGTCCCCTACAGCTCTGAAACAATAGGTGGAGGGACTGCAATTGAGACTAAAATTGTGGGAAAGCAGCAAAACCTTCCTAATAAGGTGTATGGCTTGTTAAAGTTCCTGCCATATCCATTTATACCTATGGGGTTTGACATGTATACCACATAGTGTCTTCCTGGAAAGGTGTCATAATATCCGAGACTGCAATCACTTTTAAAAAGCCAGGCTCAAATTTCCCTATTACTGGTGACTTGTGACATCGCTAGCCGCGGGCTCTGAGATCAGCTGGCATATTTTAAATGTTGTCTTAATTTTAATCAGCTGCCTGTTTTGGTAGACAGTCAAAATATCGAGTTGTAAATATCGACTTACCATAATATCGAGTCTGTAATATCGAAGGAGCATAATATCGAAGGCAAGAATATCGTAGGACAGAATATCGACCCAAGGTAAGTAATATCGAAATACTTAATATCGATGTAAGTAATATCGAAGTTAGTAATATCGATAGCATATATATCGATGTTAATAATTTCGATGACACTAATATCGATATTTGTATTATTTTATAGTTTTTTATTATGTATGTGTTATATGTTTAATTTAAGTATTTAAAATAATTACTATTATATGTGTATACATTTTCTATAATAATATAGAAATTTATAAGTAAATTTGATGTTTTAGTACCGGAGCGGGTTGTGGGTTTATAGGGGAATAGGGTGGGAAGTAATTTAATTATGGTAAGTTGATTAATAATTAGTAGGATTAATTAATTAATTATAATTATTTGCTAATTAATATTGATTAATTGGGAAATAATTAATTGATTAATTGATATATATTTTCTGTAGCGGGATGTGGGTTTATAGGGGAATAGGGTGGGGAGTAATTTAATATTAATTAATTAATTAATATATGTTTTTAAATATTTATAACTAATTAATTGGCAAATAATTAATATTAATTAGTTAATTAATTAATATAATTTGGTACATATTTTAAATTAGTAATTAATTGGTAATTAAATAATATTAGTAAGTTAATTACATTATTAGAGTTATTTATTTATATATAATTTTTAGTTACTGTTAATTAATTAATTGGGGAAAAATGATAATAATTATTAAATTATATTAATTACAGCTTATGTGCTAATATATTTAGTTTATTGTTATTGTTAATTAATTATTAATTGCTGATTAAAAAATATTATTTAACTTTGGGTTAAGGAGTATTTTTAGGGTTCAGGGTCATTTTTGGGTTTTTGGGTAAAGGGGTATTTTGAGTGTTTAGGGGCAGTTTTCAGTTTTTGGGTAAAGGGGTGTTTTTAGGGTTCAGGGTCAGTTTTCAGTTTTTGGGTAAAGGGGTATTTTTAGGGTTCAGGGTCAGTTTTCAGTTCATGGGTAAAGGGGTATTTTTAGTGTTCAGGGTCAGTTTTCAGTTCATGGGTAAAGGGGTATTTTTAGTGTTCAGGGTCAGTTTTCAGTTCATGGGTAAAGGGGTATTTTTAGTGTTCAGGGTCAGTTTTCAGTTCATGGGTAAAGGGGTATTTTTAGGGTTCAGGGTCAGTTTTCAGTTCATGGGTAAAGGGGTATTTTTAGGGTTCAGGGTCAGTTTTCAGTTTTTGGGTAAAGGGGTGTTTTTTTAGGGTTCAGGGTCAGTTTTCAGTTCATGGGTAAAGGGGTATTTTTAGGGTTCAGGGTCAGTTTTCAGTTCATGGGTAAAGGGGTATTTTTAGGGTTCAGGGTCAGTTTTCAGTTCATGGGTAAAGGGGTATTTTTAGGGTTCAGGGTCAGTTTTCAGTTCATGAGTAAAGGGGTATTTTTAGGGTTCAGGGTCAGTTTTCAGTTCATGGGGAAAGGGGTATTTTTAGGGTTCAGGGTCAGTTTTCAGTTCATGGGGAAAGGGGTATTTTTAGGGTTCAGGGTCAGTTTTCAGTTCATGGGTAAAGGGGTATTTTTAGGGTTCAGGGTCAGTTTTCAGTTCTTGGATAAAGAGGTATTTTTAGGGTTCAGGGTCAGTTTTCAGTTTTTGGGTAAAGGGGTATTTTTAGTAAATTAATTATTAATACTTATTGTTTAGTACAAATATATATTATATCTTTACTGTATATATTTTTATTTATTAATTTTAAACATTATTAGATACTTTTAAATATGTTTATTTTATTTATTAGTGTTATATACTTACTTTTACATTTATATATATTTAAAAAAAATCGATATTTTTAACATCGATATTTTTTACAACGATATTATTTTTTCGATATTTTTGTACTTACCATGTTGTAGATAGGATGTCGATATTTTTGCCCTCGATATTGTTGACTCGATATTCTTGTAGGTCGATATTTTTGTAGTCGATATTCTGTCATAGATCCGCCTGTTTTGATATTGCCTAGTTCAGAAATATGTTGGTGCATGTTACATTTAAGCGGCCCTTGTGAGGAATCTGCTGTCATTCTAATCATGCAACTATTTAATCCAGCAAGTTATTTGTACACTGCGCTTTGTCCTAAAAACAGTTGGAGGGAAAGTTTGAGGTTAATGCCATTAGTCTTAGTTTTGCAGCTATTGTTATATGCACATTTCACTTTGCTGAGAGCATATATTTCTGTCTCCTTTGTAGATGACATGCAACTGTTGTTCTTGGTCTTAGAAAACTATGGGACAAATTATCAAGAATGGCGTTAAAATTATTGCTGGTTTAGCGGCAGAAAACTGCTGCTAAAGCGGCGATAATGGGCTTGATAATATGCCCTGGAGAATTCCAATAGAAAACCCTTGTTCACACCAGAACATGGACTTCTATTGGAATTCACAAGGGCATATTATCAAGCCCATTATCGCCGTTTTAGCTGCAGTTTTCTGCCGCTAAACCGGCGATAATTTTTAACGCCGTTCTGGATAATATGCCCCTAAGAATTGGCCTTCTCCAGAGTGTTTAAAAGCAATAGTCAACTGGATAGACGTTAGTTTCTTAAAATTGAATAACTCAGAGGTCTTTTTTTTCAGCCAGAAAGCTCCCCCTGGAAATCTCTGGTGGCCGGCTGAACTGAATCCACTCCCAGTGTCGGCCCGAGGGGCGAGAAACATAGGCATTGTGTTTGATCCTGACCTCTCCTTTGCGGCCCAGATTAAGCAGATCTATTCAATCTTCATCATGAAGTTTAAATCAGTTATTAAGCTGCTACACTTGCTCCAGAAAGAGACACGAAAAACTCTGGTCCATGCTCTTGCGACATCTCGCCTGGATTATGCCAACAACCTCTCTCTGGGTCTTCCCGTTTTTTTTATCTGCCAACTCCAGATCATAAGGAATGCAGCTGCCAGGCTAATACGACTGGTCCCTTTCCTCCAAAACACTTCATCTCATCTGATGCAAAAGAAAACAAAATCTAATTTATTTCACGTGCATAGTTACTAAAAACCATTGCAATGCAAAAGCTTTAATTAAAACCATAAGAATATGATAACATGTAGAAATGCACACTTATTTTTTACAGAAAACATTATAAAAACTTTAGATGAATTTGGATTGGTGGCAATCAAAAGAAAAAGTTTAATTTCAAAGAAAGTACTTTGCCTATGTCCTGGTGCAGTTTTTTGCCGGTGCAAACAATGCGATCAGTGCAAGGAGGTTCTTCACAGACGTCGTAAAGTGTTGGATTCGATGCCGCCTTACCAGCTCAGCCTTAGTGGCAGAGACCTCACTTTCTTGATTCAATAGGCTATGCTTGGTTTGCCGGTGTGTGAAGCTGCTGGCGATCCTCCGAGGCTGGGCCTGTATAATGTGATTTCTAGTGGACCAGCTGTGAGATCATGAAATGGCTTCATCTGATGGTCTGTCTGTGTCTGAGAGCAGAGGCTGATGCATTTTTCGTTCAGCTAGCGCAAGAAATCTTTCTGGTCTGCAGTTTAATTGTGGGTCTCCTGCATCGAAGCAAGCTAGAACTGCTTGTCTCCTTGAAGGGATTCCCCTCTGATGCAGCTCCACTGGCCCCTTATGGCAAAAGGATTACGTTTTAGGCTCTCACCTTAGCTTTTAGAGCACTGGAGGGCAAATGCCCCTGTTACCTGAGAAACAGACTTGGCAAGTGCCAACAGGAGAGATCCCTGATATCTAACCACCTTTGACTTCTGCGTATCCCCAGGTTCGCTAAAGTCCATCGTGGAGGCGGGTCATTTACGGTACTGACAGTGAAGCCTGAAACACCCTGCCAATCAAAATTCACATGGGCGAGTCAGAACATTGCTTTAGGTAACAATAAACAACTTGGCTCTTCGACCAAAATTAGACAGGATATGCCTGCTATTGTTCTCAGTCTCTGCTACTGAGCGCTGAGAGGCTTCCATTGGAGCAGCCATGTGCTTTACAAATGTCATTGATTGATTGATTGAAGAAATTATGTAGCTGCTCAACTTTAATAAGCTTTTACTTTTAAGATCTAATATTGCAATGCATGCTGCCAGCAGCCAGGATGAAAGGTAGGTAACAGAGCATAATCACAGCTGCAGTTTGAAAAAGGAAAACAGCAACTGACTTTTTCTTCGGATATCTTTTTGTAAAAAAGAAAAGTAGTCACATAGAGAAGCTACTAGGCCTGCCCTCCACAGCCTAAATCTAGTAAAATAAGCAGGCTGTATGTATTCAAACTGAATAAGTCTTAGGCGTGACGCAATTGCAGCTTCTCTCTGGGATTTTAATGCCTCCGTCCAGTCGTCATTATGAAGGGGACCAAGGTCTGTCTGCCATCTCTCGGAGTGAGTCCAGGGTTGCGGAGAGATTCATCACCAGGGTTTGGTATATTTTTTCCATCTTGTGGTCTCCCAAGTCGCCCATGAATACCTTAGCCTCTACCGGGTTGAAGGTCCGCGATGTACAGTGTTAGAGCATGGCGGAATTGCAGGTACTTGTAGAATTGAGTATGCAGCATCACAAATTCCTTCTTGAGCTCTTGAAAGGACTTCAAGACGGGGCCTCACATCAAATCTCCCATTGTAGAGATACCTATGACATCCCATTCCCGAAACCCCGATAGAGTGGACACCTGTGACAAAAGGCCGGTCTGCCAGAGAGGCGACTCTCTCGTCAGTCATGCCCACTGCCCCATTCTGTGCAGAGATTCATTCCATACTCTGAAACCCCCCGCATAGCAGGTGGTAGTCGTCAAAGCTCTTTTGGAGTATGCAGGAGCAAGTGCGGTAGTGCGCTGCCCATGAGCCACTGTTCCGCCTTGTATGCCAGGTAATTTCTATTCCTGTACCACCAATCGTTCAGCACCAAGAGATAAAATGCTGTGTGATATGAATGGATGTTCAGGGTTGCAACCCCCCCACAGTAGGTAGACTGAAAGCATATTTTTAGCATTACTCTAGCGCCCTGATTATTCCAAAGGATGCGGCTCAGTCTTTAGTTAAGCTGTCAGAACCAGGCGGGTGGTAACTGAAAGGGATGATTCTGCAGCTGGTAAAGAAGGCGAGGGAGTGCCACCATTTTGAAAATCGCCAACCTTCCCAGTATAGATAGGGGCATATGTGCCCAGGACTTCATCTCGACCTGGGTGCGTATCCAGATAGGGGGTTTTTGTCCCAAGACACCGGTTGGGAGGACACAATTTGGACCCCAAGATATTTAAACCCTGTTGTGGCTATCCTTTCTTTTCCAGCCCATGCGCCCATCTCCAAGCCCCCAAGCAGAGGTCAGAATATAGACTTCCAGGCATTCATATATAACTCTGAGGTCTGTCCAAATATCTGCATTGTGCAGACCAACCGAGGTCCTGTCCGATGCGGCTCCAATAGAAAGAATAGGACATCGCCCGCATACAGGGCGTTGTGATCTGCTATCCCTCCCGGCGTTTCAAATCCCTTGACCTGTGCATCTATTCGGACCCATGAGGCCAGCGGTTCTAGTGCCAAGGCAAATAAGTAGGGGGACAGGGGGCATCCTTGATGGGTGCCAAACCCTATGGAGAAGGGGTTAGAGACTGCACCTGCCACTCTAACCGAGGCCGTGAGATCCGTGAATAGCAGTCGAATATATGATATAAGACGCGGCCCAATGTTTAGGTACTGCAGGAGGGCAAAATGATACGTCCACCCCAATGAATCAAATTCCCTGTCTATGTCGGTCAGCAGCAGTGTGAGTGGCCCTGCAAGGCATAAAACCTGCCTGGTAAGAATGAACCAGATCAGACATAAAGGGGAGGATACGATTAGCAAGGGCTTTGGCAAAGAGCTTGACCTCCACATTCAGCAGCGATATAGGACGTTACGCTGAATGTTGGTCTGGGGTTCTGCCGTGCATAGGAAATACAGCAATCTCGGCATGTCAACATTTTGAGGGTAGTCTGGGTAAGTTGTAAATGAAATGATGAATCACGGTTTCAGGAAGGGCGTCTTTGGATGTTATATAGGTCAGCAAAGTAGGTACCAAAGCTGGACGCGATCTGGGCTGGGCCCGTTTGTGTTTGGCCATCACCACCCAGAATACCAGGTGTTGCCGGTGGGTGGAATCCCTGTTGGCATAGGCAATGTAGGAGAGAGCTTGACTTGTCCCCCCACTGTATTTTTTTGGGGATGCGCGTGGCCAGCTAAGCCTTCCTGGCCTTGTCGCGCAGTGTGTTGCTGTGTGTTTGTTGCACGAGAAGGAGTTAGCGCCGAATCTGTCTGCCGTCTACATCTCTATTCCGCTGCTTAAAGTCCAGCAGCTGAGGCTCTGTCTGGAGCAAAACTTCCCGTTGCTTTTTCCATTGGACAGCGCAAAAAGATATGTCAACACCTCTGAGGGTAGGCTTCATAGCCTCCCAGATGGTCTCCGCCAAGCTCACCTTTCCCAGGATCTCAGCAAAATAAGCCATAATGGCCTGATGCATGTAAGTTTTATTTTGGGGGTCATGGAGATGCCATGTCGACAAACGCCATCGGAAGGGAGAGTGGGCTATGCCCAACCGCAGTGTCAGAACTACTGGAGAACGATCCCACAGGTCCCTAGGCAAGATATCCGCCACCGAGATTTGATAATAGTAATTGGTCGGCATGAATATATTGTCCAAGCGTGAGAATGAGTTGTGTACTGTATAATAGTTTGTGTAGCTTTGCACTGTCAGGTGTAGATGTCTCCATCCAGCCCATATCCTGCATCAATGCCTGTAGTCGTGTTTTGCTGAGTGTCCCAGCCCTCCACGTGGCAGGCATGCATAGTTTAAACTTCTCTAACCTAGTAACTGCAGAGGGCTTAAGTACCCTCAGGTGGTGGCGAGAGAGGCTGCTCCCTCGAATCCTAGCACTGCTTTCATGCTGCATGAAAGCAGCACCAGGATTGGTTACTGCTGCTTCCTGGTCCCGCTGCACTGGAGTCTTCTTGCCTGCCTGGACCGAGAGAGGAGGACATGGCGCCAGGATCCAAGGTAAGTGTATTTTTATTTTATTTGGTAATTAGCTGACTTATTTTGCTTCCCTCCCACTTCCCTGCCCTTTTTGCTTCTCAGCCGCTACTGATCTGAGTTACAGCATTTTTTAGCCTGGCACTCATTAAACTGATTTTAATAACTTTTTTGCAAAAAATACTGTTTTTGAAGTGTTTACTTTTGCAGTACACATTCTGCTTGTATTCCTCTGCTCGACAATGGACATGAAAGAGCAAGGCCCTTAGGATTTAGGCAGTTTGGGGTAGGCTTATGGTATGACCATGCATTATAAGAAATACAGTATCCCGTGCTACACATTATATAATGATATTGAAAGCCACCTCAGAGTTCCATGACTTTTCTAAATGAACTCTACCTTGATCCTCATTCCTGTATAAGGTCATGGAACTTTGGTAACTTGTAATATCTTTATAATATTAGGCAGGGTTTGCTTTATCCCACCAATCAATGCCTAAATATTGTCTGCTACATTTTTTATCCCTAAATGAAATTTACAAAACAATTGTGTTAGCCCCACCCACTGGCTACTAAATCCTACAAAGTGGCACCTCAACAGCTGGTGCACGGTACTAGGGTCTGACAGGTAAACCAAACCAGCCAATCATGGAATCACTAATCCATTCATCAATTTAAAATAGGGAGAGCATATGCACTTTAGCACTGATCCGCAGTGGTGAAGTGCCCAGAGTCATAAAACCAACAAAAACAGTTCAGAGGAAATACAGGAGGAAGGCAAAAAGTTCAGGGATGACCCTGCAAAAAGGGCCAAGTCCAACAGACAGGATTATATTATGAGAGGTTAAGCGGAACACTTTGTAAAATATTTTCGGTAGGGCAAAATATGGGCAGGACCACTAGAATTATGTGGCAAAGATGGGCCAAATTATGGGGCAGGGTTGAGTAAATTAACCTGCAAGGATAGGCAAAATATGCAGCATAATGTGGCACATTTTGTGGTAGTATTACTTCAGTATTTGATCATTTTTAGGTCGAGCGACCTATCTCAATGCGCATGCGCATTGAGAGCGGGAGCTCGATATATAGGCACTTAACCAGAGCTTACCGAGATCAGGCGATTCCCAGGCGATTTCTTCCAGTGCATGTGAAAGCGCATGCACAATGCCACCAGCCGCTTGCCTCGCATTACCACATCAAAGGCGGCCGCGTCTCAGGCCCCTGCTGCTTCACACCCTCATGCCGCATGTTGCATTTCTCCTCCCCCCTCCCCACAGCAATGCCCTCCATCTTGTCTTATCTGTGCTGTCTGTAGGTTTGTATTTCGTTTTGTTTTCTGACTGTCTTTTCTCTTACACAATGAATACGTTATTACACAATGAAAACGTTACTGTCTCTGTTCAGGATTTAAAAAATTGGATGCCTTGTTTGCTTCCACTGTTATATTTCTTTTCAAATTTTTTTTTGTTAACAAATCTCTCTCGTGATTCCTTGTTTGGAACTAAAGAAACGTCACAACAGTTTAGCCAGTAGCAGTCATTTTGCTGTGATTGGCTGTATTTTTGCTTCAAGTAATAATCACCTCTCCATAATGTTCCACAGTTCACATGATAGACCCATTCTGTAAAACTGCATATTCATGTAGAGAACACTGCCAATGAAAGTTACGTACCTCAGTGCCCCTGCTGCTTCACACTACGGCCGTGTCTCTCCCCCATCGCCGCTCCGCCCCCTGCTGCGGCCGTGTCGCATTTCTCCTACCCCCTCCCCACAGCAATGCCCTCCGTCTTGTCTTATCTGTGCTGTCTGTAGGTTTGTAGTTCGTTTTGTTTTCTGACTCTGTCTTTTCTCTTACACAATTAATACGTTACTGTCTCTGTTCAGGATTTCAAAAATTGGATATCTTGTTTGCTTCCACTGTTATATTTCTTTTCAAATTTTGTTTTGTTAACAAATCTCTCTCGTGATTCCTAGTTTGGAACTAAAGAAACGTCACAGCAGTTTAGCCAGTAGCAGTCATTTTGCTGTGATTGGCTGTATTTTTGCTTCAAGTAATAATCACCTCTCCATAATGTTCCACAGTTCACATGATAGACCCATTCTGTCAAACTGCGTATTCATGTAGAGAACACTGCCAATGAAAGTTACGTACCTCAGAAGGATGAATGGCTTAGGCTGCATTAATAATGTCGGGGAACCTGTTAATTAATAGCAAAACGTCAGTCTCAGCTAATGTGTTTAACCCGTTGAGCTATCTTAAAGTTAAAACAAAGGAAAATCAGGCCCTCTTTTCCAGATAATTTGTGTTTGATAATTAAATACAATAACATTAGTAAACTCTAAAATAATAAAACAAAAAAAATAGGATGTGCAGCGACCACATACAAATACATATTTAAGGTGTTGTGGTATGTTTTACTATGTTGTGCTATGGAATGTATGCTAAATTGGTTATGTGCTTAGCATTATATGCCACCATAGGGTCACCTTAAAGTCCAGGCTTAGGAGAGAAGAAATGTAAAATACTTTTTGTAAAAGATCATATCAGCCCAGTGCAGTGATATCCACCACCACATCCACCACCACCACCACATCCACCACCACATCCACCACCACCACATCCACCACCACCACCACATCCACCACCACATCTACCGCATCCACCACCACCGCATCCACCACCACCACATCCACCACCACATCCACCACCACCACATCCACCACCACATCCACCACCACCACATCCACCACCACCACATCCACCACCACCACATCCACCACCACATCCACCACCTCATCCACCACCGCACCCACCACCACATCCACTACAACCACCACCGCATCCACCACCACCACCGCATCCACCACATCCACTACAACCACCACCGCATCCACCACCACCACCACCGCATCCACCACATCCACCGCATCCACCACCATATCCACCATCACCACCACAATCACCACCACATCCACCACCACCACATCCACCACCACTTCACCACTGCATCCACCACCACCACATCCACCATCACATCCACATCCACCATAACATCCACTGCCACATCCACCACCACATCCACCACCACCACATACACCACCGCCACATCCACCACCACCGCATCCACCACCACACCCACCACCACATCCACTACAACCACCACCGCATCCACTACCACCACCGCATCCACCACATCCACCGCATCCACCACCACCATCACACACACCGCATCCACCACCACATCAACCATCACGACGACAATCACCACGACAATCACCACCACATCCACATCCACCACCACATCCACCACCACCACATCCACCACCACTTCACCACCGCATCCACCACCACCACATCCACCATCACATCCACATCCACCATCACATCCACATCCACCATAACATCCACCGCCACATCCACCACCGCATCCACCACCACATCCAGCACCACCACATCCACTCCGCCATATCCACCACCGCCGTTTAGCGCCGGGACGCCCCGTTGCTGGGGCAGCTGTTTGCGCTTTACAAAACAGATAACATAACATAACATCCACCACCACATCCACCACCACCACACCCACCAACACCACATCCACCACCACCACACCCACCACCACCACCACATCCACCACCACCACATCCACCACCACATCCACCACTTCCTCCACATCCACAACCACCACATCCACCACCACCACCACCACCACCACCGCATCCACCACCACCGCATCCACCACCACCACATCCACCACCACATCCACCACCTCATCCACCACCTCATCCACCACCGCATCCACCACCACCACATCCACCACCACCACATCACCACCACATCCACCATCACCACCACATCCACCATCACATCCACCACCCCCACCATCACATCCACCATCACATCCACCATCACCTCCACATCCACCATGACATCCACCGCCACATCCACCACCACATCCACCACCACCACATCCACCACGACCGCATCCACCACCACCGCATGCACCACCACCACCACACCCACCACCACTGCATCCACCACCACATCCACTACAACCACCACCACCGCATTCACCACCACCACCGCATCCACCACCACCACATCCACCACACCCACCACCATCACTTCCACCACCACATCCACCACCACTTTCACCACATCCACCACCACCACATCCACCACATCACCACCACATCCACCACATCACCACCACCTCCACCACATCCACCACATCCACCACCACATCCACCACCACATCCACCCCCACATCCACCACCATCACCACCACATCCACCATCACCACCACCACCGCCACCTCATCCACCACCTCATCCACCACCTCATCCACCACCGCATCCACCACCACCACATCCACCACCACCGCATCCACCACCACACCCACCAACACATCCACTACAACCACCACCGCATCCACCACCACCACCGCATCCACCACCACCACCGCATCCACCACATCCACTGCATCCACCATCACCACCACAATCACCACCACATCCACCACCACATCCACCACCACCACATCCACCACCACCACATCCACCACCACTTCACCACTGCATCCACCACCACCACATCCACCATCACATCCACATCCACCATAACATCCACCGCCACATCCACCACCGCATCCACCGCCACATCCACCACCACACCCACCACCACCACATCCACCACCACCACATCCACCACCACCACATCCACCACCACCACCACACCCACCACCATCACATCCACCGCATCCACCACCACCACCACCACATCCACCAGCACATCCACCACTTCCTCCACATCCACCACCACCACATCCACCACCACAGCATCCACCACCACCACATCCACCACCACATCCACCACCTCATCCACCACCGCATCCACCACCACCACATCCACCACCACTTTCACCACATCCACAACCACCACATCCACCACCACCACATCCACCACATCACCACCACATCCACCATCACATCCACCACCCCCACCACCACCACATCCACCATCACATCCACCATCACCTCCACATCCACCATGACATCCACCGCCACATCCACCACCACATCCACCACATCCACCACCACCACATCCAGCACCACATCCACCACCACCGCATGCACCACCACCGCATGCACCACAACCGCATGCACCACCACCACCAGTCCCACCACCACTACATCCACCACCACATCCACCGCATCCACCACCACATCCACCACTTCCACCGCATCCACCGCATCCACCACCACCACATCCACCACCACCACCACATCCACCACCGCATCCACCACCGCATCCACCACTACCGCATCCACCACCACCACATCCACCACCACATCCACCACCGCATCCACCACCACTACATCCACCACACCCACCACCATCACTTCCACCACCACCACCACCGCATCCACCATCACTTCCACCACCACCACCGCATCCACCATCACTTCCACCACCACCACCGCATCCACCATCATTTCCACATCCACCATCACATCCACCACCACCACATCCACCATCACCTCCATATCCACCATGAAATCCACCGCCACATCCACCACCACATCCACCACCACCACTACATCCACCACCACCACATCCACCACCACATCCACCACCACATCCACCACCACATCCACCACCACTTCCACCGCATCCACCACCACCACATCCACCACCACATCCACCACCACCACTTCCACCACCGCATCCACCACCACATCCACCACCACATCCACCACCTCATCCACCACCTCATCCACCACCTCATCCAACACCTCATCCACCACCTCATCCACCACCTCATCCACCACCACATCACCACCACATCCACCATCACCACCACATCCACCATCACATCCACCACCCCCACCATCACATCCACCATCACATCCACCATCACCTCCACATCCACCATGACATCCACCACCACATCCACCACCACCACATCCACCACCACCGCATCCACCACCACCGCATGCACCACCACCACCACACCCACCACCACTGCATCCACCACCACATCCACTACAACCACCACCACCGCATTCACCACCACCACCGCATCCACCACCACCACATCCACCACACCCACCACCATCACTTCCACCACCACATCCACCACCACTTTCACCACATCCACCACATCACCACCACATCCACCACATCACCATCACATCCACTACCTCCACCACATCCACCACCACATCCACCACCACATCCACCGCCACATCCACCACCATCACCACCACATCCACCATCACCACCACCACCACCACCTCATCCACCACCTCATCCACCACCGCATCCACCACCACCACATCCACCACCACCGCATCCACCACCACACCCACCAACACATCCACTACAACCACCACCGCATCCACCACCACCACCGCATCCACCACCACCACCGCATCCACCACATCCACTGCATCCACCATCACCACCACAATCACCACCACATCCACCACCACATCCACCACCACCACATCCACCACCACTTCACCACCGCATCCACCACCACCACATCCACCATCACATCCACATCCACCATAACATCCACCACCACATCCACCACTGCATCCACCGCCACATCCACCACCACACCCACCACCACCACACCCACCACCACCACATCCACCACCACCACATCCACCACCACCACATCCACCACCACCACATCCACCACCACCACCACCACACCCACCACCACCACATCCACCGCATCCACCACCACCACTACCACATCCACCAGCAAATCCACCACTTCCTCCACATCCACCACCACCACATCCACCACCACCGCATCCACCACCACCGCATCCACCACCACATCCACCACCTCATCCACCCCCGCATCCACCACCACCACATCCAACACCACTTTCACCACATCCACAACCACCACATCCACCACCACCACATCCACCACATCACCACCACATCCACCATCACCACCACATCCACCATCACATCCACCACCCCCACCACCACCACATCCACCATCACATCCACCATCACCTCCACATCCACCATGACATCCACCGCCACATCCACCACCACATCCACCACATCCACCACCACTACATCCAGCACCACATCCACCACCACCACATCCACCACCACCGCACGCACCACCACCGCATGCACCACCACCACCACACCCACCACCACTACATCCACCACCACATCCACTACAACCACCACCACATCCACCACCACATCCACCACCACAACCACCATCACCACCACATCCACCATCACATCCACCATCACATCCACCACCACATCCACCGCATCCACCACCACATCCACCACCACATCCACCACTACCACCGCATCCACCACCACCACATCCACCACCACCACCACATCCACCACCGCATATACCACCGCATCCACCACCGCATCCACCACCACTACATCCACCACACCCACCACCATCACTTCCACCACCACCACCGCATCCACCATCACAACCACATCCACCATCACATCCACTACCACCACATCCACCATCACCTCCAGATCCACCATGAAATCCACTGCCACATCCACCACCACCACCACATCCACCACCACCACTACATCCACCACCACCACATCCACCACCACATCCACCACCACATCCACCACCACTTCCACCGCATCCACCACCACCACATCCACCACCACCACCACCACATCCACCACCGCATCCACCACCACCACATCCACCAGCACATCCACCACCTCATCCGCCACCTCATCCACCACCGCATCCACCACCACCACATCCACCACCATCACTTCCACCACCACATCCACCACCGCATCCACCACCACTTTCACCACATCCACCACCAAAACATCCACCACATCCACCACCACATCCACCACCACATCCACCACCTCATCCACCACCGCATCCACCACCACCACATCCACCACCACCGCATCCACCACCACACCCACCAACACATCCACTACAACCACCACCGCATCCACCACCACCACCGCATCCACCACATCCACTGCATCCACCATCACCACCACAATCACCACCACATCCACCACCACATCCACCACCACCACATCCACCACCACTTCACCACCGCATCCACCACCACCACATCCACCATCACATCCACATCCACCATAACATCCACCGCCACATCCACCGCCACATCCACCGCCACATCCACCACCACACCCACCACCACCACATCCACCACCACATCCACCACCACCACCACACCCACCACCACCACATCCACCACCACCACATCCACCACCACCACCACACCCACCACCACCATATCCACCGCATCCACCACCACCACCACCACATCCACCAGCACATCCACCACTTCCTCCACATCCACCACCACCACATCCACCACCACCGCATCCACCACCACCACATCCACCACCACATCCACCACCTCATCCACCACCGCATCCACCACCACCACATCCACCACCACTTTCACCACATCCACAACCACCACATCCACCACCACCACATCCACCACATCACCACCACATCCACCATCACCACCACATCCACCATCACATCCACCACCTCCACCACCACCACATCCAGCACCACATCCACCACCACCGCATCCACCACCACCGCATGCACCACCACCGCATGCACCACCACCACCACACCCACCACCACTACATCCACCACCACATCCACTACAACCACCACCACATCCACCACCACATCCACCACCACATCCACCACCACATCCACCATCACATCCACCACCACATCCACTGCATCCACCACCACATCCACCACCACATCCCCCACTTCCACCGCATCCACCACCACCACATCCACCACCACCACCACATCCACCACCGCATCCACCACCGCATCCACCACCGCATCCACCACCACCGCATCCACCACCACCACATCCACCACCACATCCACCACCGCATCCACCACCACTACATCCACCACACCCACCACCATCACTTCCATCACCACCACCGCATCCACCATCACAACCACATCCACCATCACATCCACCATCACATCCACCACCACCACATCCACCATCACCTCCATATCCACCATGAAATCCACCGCCACATCCGCCACCACATCCACCACCACCACTACATCCACCAGCACCACATCCACCACCACATCCACCACCACATCCACCACCACATCCACCACCACCACCACCACATCCACCACCGCATCCACCACCACCACATCCACCAGCACCACTACATCCACCAGCACCACATCCACCACCACATCCACCACCTCATCCACCACCTCATCCACCACCTCATCCAATCCTCATCCACCACCTCATCCACCACCTCATCCACCACCACCACATCCACCACATCACCACCACATCCACCATCACCACCACATCCACCATCACATCCACCACCCCCACCATCACATCCACCATCACATCCACCATCACCTCCACATCCACCATGACATCCACCACCACATCCACCACCACCACATCCACCACCACCGCATCCACCACCACCACATCCACCACCACCGCATCCACCACCACCGCATGCACCACCACCACCACATTCACCACCACTGCATCCACCACCACATCCACTACAACCACCACCACCGCATCCACCACCACCACCGCATCCACCACCACCACATCCACCACACCCACCACCATCACTTCCACCACCACATCCACCACCACTTTCACCACATCCACCACCACCACATCCACCACATCACCACCACATCCACCACATCACCACCACATCCACCACCTCCACCACATCCACCACCACATCCACCACCACATCCACCCCCACATCCACCACCATCACTACCACATCCACCATCACCACCACCACCACCACCTCATCCACCACCTCATCCACCACCGCATCCAACACCACCACATCCACCACCACCGCATCCACCACCACACCCACCAACACATCCACTACAACCACCACCGCATCCACCACCACCACCGCATCCACCACCACCACTGCATCCACCACATCCACTGCATCCACCATCACCACCACAATCACCACCACATCCACCATCACCACCACATCAACCACCACATCCACCACCACCACATCCACCACCACTTCACCACCGCATCCACCACCACCACATCCACCATCACATCCACATCCACCATAACATCCACCGCCACATCCACCACCACACCCACCACCACCACACCCACCACCACCACATCCACCATCACCACATCCACCACCACCACATCCACCACCACCACATCCACCACCACCACCACCACCACCACCACCACATCCACCAACACATCCACCACTTCCTTCACATCCACCACCACCACATCCACCACCACCGCATCCACCACCACCGCATCCACCACCACATCCACCACCTCATCCACCACCACATCCACCACCACCACATCCACCACCACTTTCACCACATCCACAACCACCACATCCACCACCACCACATCCACCACATCACCACCACATCCACCATCACCACCATATCCACCATCACATCCACCACCCCCACCACCACCACCACATCCACCATCACATCCACCATCACCTCCACATCCACCATGACATCCACCGCCACATCCACCACCACATCCACCACATCCACCACCACCACATCCAGCATCACATCCACCACCACCGCATCCACCACCACCGCATGCACCACCACCGCATGCACCACCACCACCACACCCACCACCACTACATCCACCACCACATCCACTACAACCACCACCACATCCACCACCACATCCACCACCACATCCACCATCACCACCACATCCACCATCACATCCACCATCACATCCACCACCACATCCACCGCATCCACCACCACATCCACCACCACATCCACCACTTCCACCGCATCCACCACCACCACATCCACCACCACCACCACATCCACCGCCACATCCACCACCACACCCACCACCACCACACCCACCACCACCACATCCACCACCACCACATCCACCACCACCACATCCACCACCACCACCACATCCACCACCACCGCATCCACCACCACCGCATCCACCACCACATCCACCACCTCATCCACCAACACATCCACCACTTCCTTCACATCCACCACCACCACATCCACCACCACCGCATCCACCACCACCGCATCCACCACCACATCCACCACCTCATCCACCACCGCATCCACCACCACCACATCCACCACCACTTTCACCACATCCACAACCACCACATCCACCACCACCACATCCACCACATCACCACCACATCCACCATCACCACCACATCCACCACCACATCCACCACATCCACCACCACCGCATGCACCACCACCACCACACCCACCACCACTACATCCACCACCACATCCACTACAACCACCACCACATCCACCACCACATCCACCACCACATCCACCATCACCACCACATCCACCATCACATCCACCACCACATCCACCGCATCCACCACCACATCCACCACCACATCCACCACTTCCACCGCATCCACCACCACCACATCCACCACCACATCCACCACCGCATCCACCACCGCATTCACCACTGCATCCACCACCACCGCATCCACCACCACCGCATCCACCACCACCACATCCACCACCGCATCCACCACCACTACATCCACTACATCCACCACCATCACTTCCACCACCACCACCGCATCCACCATCACAACCACATCCACCATCACATCCACCACCACCACATCCACCATCACCTCCATATCCACCATGAAATCCACCGCCACATCCACCACCACATCCACCACCACCACTACATCCACCACCACCACATCCACCACCACATCCACCACCACTTCCACCGCATCCACCACCACCACATCCACCACCACCACCACATCCAACACCGCATCCACCACCACCACATCCACCAGCACATCCACCACCTCATCCGCCACCTCATCCACCACCGCATCCACCACCACCACATCCAGCACCATCACTTCCACCACCACATCCACCACGGCATCCACCACCACTTTCACCACATCCACCACCAAATCATCCACCACATCCACCACCACATCCACCACCACATCCAACCCCACATCCACCACCATCACCCCCACATCCACCATCACCACCACCACATCCACCACCACCATATCCCCCAGATCCACCACCACCACATCTATATGTGTGTGGCTCTGTGTGTGTGTAGGTGCAAATGCAATGTTCTTGAATTTTCGTCACAATAAAATACACTGAACATAATCTTCACAAAAGTTATTTACAAACGTTTAAGCTATGGCCATTATAAATTACAATTACTTTTATTTAAGTATTAATTATTTACAAAATTAAAAGCCATTGTTATTTGTGATATCAAGACATCTAAGTCACGTAAATACAACACACATTGCATTACAAATGCTATAGGTGTCACATTTGCAAAAGTTAAAACTATTGACATTGTAACTGACAAAGCTATTAATTTTGCTACTTTCAAAACCAACACATAAATAAAAAAGTGTCATTTACAATACCAATAGCTCAAACTTTCCTAATGCGAGACCTATTGCATTTCCAATGCTTGTTACACTTGTGAACACTGTCTGGGCGTTGGTTGCAAATCATTAGTACCAGATTAACATATAAATACAGCAATAAGTAACAGAAAGGTGACCCGTCAACCTTGGCAAGGGCCTTCCGCTGCATGGCAGCACGTGTCCCTACGTTTTAGTAACTATTGAACTGTTTGAGCTAGAAACTTTTTTTGGGTTAATATCTGCAGATTATGCAGCAGATGATGGATTATGTGGCAAATTCGTCACATGTATAATTAAGTGAAAAACATCACAGCCGCGCAATCACATAATTCTAGTATTCCTGAATATGGGCAAAAAAAACAGAATCATTCGTTAATTTTGAAAGAACTTATTGCATACAGCCACTTGTGATATCCTCGACTGACATCAGTGGCCTACAGTTTTATCACTCTATTCCTTGCAGAGTAGCAAACATAGGTGAGGGTGCTGTCCGGTCAGCCTCTTCTGCATAACCAGAATGCTTACTGCTGCCATTGCAAGCTTTGAAAGCATTTTACAGTAATTAGGTAGGTATGCTTTTCATTTTAACTTGCTGCATTTCTACTGTTTATGTTAAGAGCTTAACGAACGGCTCCATCCTGGCCAAAGATTATCTGTTTTTCCTGCCCTTAGCAACAAGAACAGTTGAAAAAAAAGAAAGGCTGTTAAACTATGTTTCCTCGTTTTAATGGCGGTTAGGCACTACTTTTCACACTACATTGAGCGGCACGGGGAAAGAAGAATGATTGAGTAAAAACACTGAGCCTTCACTGCTTGTTTCCATTTTCGCCCTCGCTTGGGCCCTGGTGCTGCGGCCATTATGTGTTTTCCATTTGTCTGATCCAATTCGGTGGTTTCTGTACACTGGTTTCGCAGTTCCCTGCCCTGCAAGGGGCTGCAGTGGAAACGAGTTGTGATTGTTCTGTGCTTCTGGTAGTGCAGCGAGGTGTGGGTTGCAGGGCGCTCTCAGTATCATGCAAGCAGCCTGGCGGGAAAGACACAGGGGCTCCTTGGATGTCTGCGTACTACGTGGGGCCCACATGCCATGCTGTTGTGTCGTGAATCCCCTGCTTTTTAGCAGTTAAAGCGGGCTTGGGTTGCCACTGGACATGATGTCCTGGTAAAACGACCAACTGAAAGGTTTATTAGTTTTGTTTTAGATTCTGAAGACCAAAGCCCATTACGGTAATGCTAGGCCAGGACTAATGCGGGGTAAACCCAAACAGGGAGACTTTAAAAAAATAAAATAATCGGGAGACTATGGCCCAGATGCATGAAGCTAAAAAACCGCTCGCAAAGGGGCAGATTCTCAGAATCTGCCCCTTTGCGACCGGAATTTTTGCATTTGGGATCCATCATCCCAAATGCAAAAATTGCAATCCAAGAAATCGCAAAATTGCGATTACTTAAATTGCTATTGCATTTAAGGAATCTCCAATTGAGATTCCTTAAATACAATGCATTAAAGTTAAAAAAATAGCGATTTCGCTAATAGGGGGCGCAAATTACCATGAAGTTGAACTTCATGGTACTGTGCAAAAACTTTGAAAATTGCACTAAAGTTTATTTTTCAAAGTTCCATTTTACACAAAGACATGCCCTTAGGGCATGTGTGTGTGCAAAATTTTAATAGTACTGATAATAAATGGGGTGGCGCACAGCTAGAGTTTGTGTTGAGTTTTCCTATGATTTTAGAAGGGTTTCATTAAAGTTTGGGGTGCTCCAACAAGTGACGTAACTGTCCGTATATGTCGCGGTTAATTACTGGTTGAGTGCGTTACAAGGGGAGTAAACGCATCCTTGAAATTGGGCACACACATCAGGTTCGTCATGTAAAGACAGACTCCATTGTTAGTTATGACAATCGATTATTTATTCAAAGATTTCTCATATTCATTGGTGGCAAAAAGTTCCAGAATTCATGTATTCCAATATTATTAGTTTGACCACAACGAAATATTTGTTGACATTTCCAAAAAAACGCTCCGATGCATTTCGGGCAGGGAATGCCCTTTGTCAAGGAGCTCTGTGAACACAATAGAGACGCTTTTACCATTCAAAGCATATCACAAATAAACTTGCATTTGAGTTGATTACATTTTGCTGGGGTAAGGGAAACATATGTGGTATGAGGATAGTTTACCTTATATACCAATGTGAGAGCGTGAACAAAGTGAGGGGAGGGTGGGTCTGGTGTGGGGGTCGAGGGGTTTCTGAACACACACTTACGTGTCAGGGTCATGGAAAGTGATGAATCTCTAGAAGAGGAGGGAAGGTTAAACAGCCTGTTAGGAACGGTATGGACCCAGCGTTAAAAAATGATAGCGCGGGTCTTAGTCGGAGATCCAACTTACTTATGAATGAAGGATGGGTCGGCTTGAAGATTCACGGTGGGGTCGCAAATGGCTCGCGGAGTTTTGGCGAAGTGAAGGGGGTGTTATGGATGGCTACGCGGAGTGATGATCACGTGATGGATTGGGGAAACAGTAGAGGGACTAAGCGTATGGCGATGGGTGTGGCGGCCATCTTAAAGAAGGGTGATTGCTATGAGAAACATAGAGGGCAAATGTAAACAATGTGCAACTTCGTGCGGGAGGCAGCCAAAAGAAAGCCATTTTTGAAGAAAGAAATGGTGAAAACGGCGGAATTAGGGAGGCAGCAGACAGAACAAAAAGAGAGAGAAAGGTAACAGGGAAAACTAAGATGAGAAAAGGAACAAAGGCCCAGATACATGAAGCTAAAAACCGCTCCAAAAGGGGCAGATTCTCAGAATCTGCCGCTTTGCGACCAGTATTTTTGCATTTGGGATGCATCATCCCAAATGCAAAAATCGCAAATTAAGAATTCACTAAATTGCGATCACTTACAGTTAAGGAATCTCAAATTGAGATTCCTTAAATGCAATGCATTAAAGTTTTAAACAAGCATTTACAATGTGTGGTAAATATAAATTACCTATACTTAATTTATGCGGTAAAGTTCAATAAGAATAACTCAGTCAAAAATAAGAGGCAGAATCCGTGGTATTTGAGGTTTTAAAAGGGTTTTATTCCTTAAAAAGGAATTGGGTATATGGTTCGAACCAGGCAAATCGCATTCCGTCGCCACGAAGGCTCAGGAAGGGATAGACAATACTTTATTGACAAGTTATCATATATATAGTCAATGTATTACAGTAAAGGCAGATGCAGGAGGCGTAACAGCTGAGAGGAGAGATAAGAATACACATACGTAATGAAAGAGGTGTTACAATAGGCGTGCATGAGGGCATGTACTAGAAACGTCATTATGAGATGTCACAGGTGGGTGGATCCATAAGAGAATCCTGCAGTGTCAGCAGAAATACATGGCAGAGATGCGCGCGCAGCAGCATGACGTGTAATTGACGTGTAACTGGAGGGTGAAGGGGACTTGACATTTAGCCTTACATGAGGAGACAGAAGTCTGGGGTGTCAGAACAACCTAATCCCAAATCGTATCTAATATCTTGTGTTTAAGGAACTGTATTATCTGGAAGGAAAGGTCTCTCGGGCAAAGGCTATTCTATACTAACCGCTAGTGCGTGCATATGCGTCTGCGTGTCTACATGAGATGCGAGGGGGGCATGGGCCTACCATGGTAACAGGAGCTATGAAGTATTTGCATGGAGACAGTGAGGCCGGGCCCTTTGCTCTGCAGCTGGAAGGATGTTTTTCTAAACTACTAGACAGGAATGTATTTTCGAGGAGCGGAGCAGATAACTTGAAGGCAAAATACCGTCTTGGCAGGCAACAGGCCGAGCCAGGCACCGTTAGCCGTGCAGGGAGTAAGACAAAGGTCATGGATACAGATGCTCATCCAGGCTGGAGCATTCAGAGGCAGAAAGCAGGAAAGGACTCGATGACAGAAATCAGGGCCTAACTCGCCTGAGCCAGGGAAAACGTGAAAAGTGCACCATGAAAAGACGTTGGCAAGGCACACTTAGGAATGGAATATCCGACCCATTCATGGTGGATCTAGAAGAGGACATGTTAACGTTGGACGCAAATGTATTTGCGTCTTCATAGCTGGCACAGAAGGGAAGTTACATGCACTTTAAGCTCGTACATGGAGACGGTGGGGTACACGTTAGGGAACATTTCTGACCATAAAAATTTATATTTCCTCATTCCCTCCTTGTTCCCTATGGACCCTTCATGATATATCGATACTCATAAATCTATCAATCTGTTCACGTAGTATCATTTGCTCTTCTTTCTTCTTATGTCGTTTTGAATGAGAACTTGAATGAGGAATACATGATGTGGCGCACAAGCCGCAAATCGCTGGCCCACATTGTAGACATAAGCAACAACTGAATACTATGAGAAGGGCAATACCTAGGAAGGATAGGACCTTCCATCCCCAGGCTGACAACGTGGTCCAGAACCAACCGGACCAGGTCCAGGTGCCCGGATTCTGGTGTATCAAACTTGCAATTTTGTGAAGACGGGTAATGGCTCTATATACTGATGGCGCGTTTTCTGGAATGAAAACACAGCAACTCGATCCGATGACTCTACAGGCTCCGCCCCTATCGGCCAGGATGACGTCAAGGACGAGACGATTTTGAAGAACAACAATCCGCATCGCAGACTGCTCCTCTGTTAAGTTGCCTAGGGCAGAAGTAGTCTCATTCACTACTGCTTCGAGGGTTCTGGTTAACCTGCGTATTAATTTACTATTAAAGATAGCACCTAAGTAGGGAAAGAAACCTTTATTGAAATCTGTGTATTGCTCCCATGCCGTTTCAGTATAGTCGACAATCGGGAGATCTCTCTGGGGTCTATTGTGTACTAGATGGGTGTTCCTATGATAATCAGGAGGGGCTAGGAAAACAGGTGGCAGAAGGAAGGCAATGTAACAGGTACCATCCCAATCTAGAGGTAAACGTATATATGCGGTATGACCACAAATGAAGTAGGAATGTCGTGAAGCTTTAAACGCAGACTTGCCCTTATCACTGAATTCGATCACAGTAGTACATTTACTATGACCCAGGTGTACCGAACCATTCTTTCTAACACATAATTCACCTTTGACTGGTAATACTGACATAGCAGGCAAGACTGGCTCGGATTCGGATTCAACATTCAGAATCATGAGATTGAGTGTAAAGTTACCTAATCCATATACTTCATTTTCTAGATCAGTCCCTGTCCTTTTGGGAAGTCCCTCCTTGTCAGGGAAACATACTTTATGCAGAACAGTGTTCAGGTTTCCCCATACCCAGTTGCCCTGGTAAACTACGGTATTTGAATCTAAAGAATTAATCAAACTAAACCATGCGCCACAGGAACCATTATGTGTGAACGGGTACGGAAAGAGGGGCAGAACTCCCTTGTATTTCTGGTAGGGAAGGAGTCGGCCACATATCCAACAATTTGTAGCGTTGCTGGTCTGATGAGAGTGATGTAACATACTAATGAAGGTGTTGTTGCGCAGCGCAAGTCTGTAAGATAATTCATGCGGGGGTAATTCACTAAAAGAATGTTCGGCAGTGACATTGAAAGCAGAATGTGCACGCTTGAAAATAGGGTAGTATATGTGTAACAGTATACTTGCAGCAATAATCAAAAGACTTAGAAAAAACATAATCAATAATGTCACTATACAGTGACTACGAAGTGATTTACAATATTCATGTTTCTTGAGCTGTTTTTGTCTATCTCTCTCTCTATTTCGGTCTAGGGGATACATGTCAGAGACTAATTTAACCGATTCACCTAGGGGAGGACTTAAACAATTAAACTGTCTGACTTGCTAGACCTTAGTTTTAGCTTATATTCCTGGGAAGCGGTTTTCTCAACCAGGGGGAGTGGTTGCGATACTTCGTTAATAATAGGCTTTCCTGAAAATCCAAGGGAAACATTCTGTGAGCCTGAGAGGGGTGCCCCTGGAACCTCGTCGTGACTGATAGTTGTCCTGCTTGCCCCTGTATCAATTAAAAACTTTCTGTCTTTCCCTAATACTTGACTATGTACATAAGGACCCTCTTGATCTACAGGAACCTCAATAAGAGGCAAGCCAACCTCCCTCTCTAGGCTGTTTCATGTGTATCGCTGATAGTCAGGATAATCATTTTGCGCATACTGGTACATCTGTTGTGTCGTGTTTTGTGTTGCGGTGATGGGCTGTGACTGTGGAACTGCTACGGTCTGTACTGTCTGTTGTGAGGCTTGCATAGGCTGGATATTCTGTGGTACTTGTTGTTGGACCTGGTCTTGTCTAGGTGGACGTGGTCTCTCTTTGGTTTTACCCGTAGAGATATTATGTTTCAGAACTGCACAATCGTTTATATAGTGACCTGGCTGCTTACAGTAGTTACATGTCCCTTTAACAGGACCTGCTGAATTATTGGACTGTGTCGTACCCTTTTTCTGACCGTCAGCTGGAACTGACAGAGCAACTAGCATTTTCATTTTCGTGTCTTTCATACGTCCTTGTTCGTGTTCCTGTTCTTCTCTAATTCTATTCTGGTGGTACTGTAACATTTGTAACATTTGGGATGGGGAATTTGCTTGCCATGTACTCTCGACTTTATATACACGGTTCTTAACCACTTGGCTGCTAAGGTACAATTGCACTTGTGGTGTAATTTCCATTGAAATCAATGGAAAGTCCATGACGAGTTACCCTTGTCATTAGCGGCGAAGAGGTTAACCTGGGGCAGGGAATTCTCGACTAATTTGGTTACAAAAAGGTGCGGGTATGACTCGCTACTTGGTTTCATTCCACTGTTAATAATAAAACATTTCTCGAATCTTGAATAATAGTCACTAGTGTCTTCATCGTGTTTCTGTTTACAGGCTGAGATTGCATCCCAGTCTTCCTTTTTCGTTGTCAATAATCTTGGCAGAACTTGCACAATTAATCCTGGTAATGCTTTAGCTTTTTCCCCAAGGCCTACCCCTGGAGTACGACCATTTTCTTCGTCCTCTATCTCGGTCCAATTAATCTTTTTATCTCCCACCTCCCATTCTTTCTCTTTGAGTTTCTCGTAAATGCCGGCTGGCAACAGTACTTTTAACATTTTCATAATATCTGAATATGTGTAGTCACCCATGAGTAGCATATCTTTAATTTCTCGGTGAAAACCTGCAGGGTCTTTATCGTGACAGGGTACTAGTTTCTTCATCTCTAGCAATTCTATTTTTGTGAGGGGTGTATATACATACACACGTTCTAGTGTGTCATCTTCTTTTCTTACTGGATGTACTTCTCGTAAGGGATTCTGTCTGTCGAAGTAATATATTTTTCTTTCCATGGAGGGAGCTGGACCAAGCTGTGGACACAGGAAGGCACTGTATCTGTGCCGATGTTCTAGAATTACTTTAATTAAATCGGTACCTAGGCCTCTCCATTTATTCATGAGTAGTTCTATTAATATGTCAGGTAGGGGACCTGGATCAGAGTGCTGGCTTTTATACAATATAAGGAGATGTTGTATCATGTACATACCAGCTAAACGCTGTTCGTCTGGTGAAAGATTCAAAAACGTGTGTGCTAGCGCATCATCACTATATTAATCAGGACTGTCAGCCCATTGTACTGCTGACCTGGCTAATTCTTGTTCATCCATAGAATCGAGTACATGGTACCCCATTCGTTCTCGAAGTATTTTATCAGTAGCCTGAAATAAGTGTTCAGGCGTCTTTGGATTTGACATGGCAGCTTGAAAAAGTCTCTTACTTTCTGGACGTACCGGACGCATGGAATTATTCAAGGGTCTTCCCTTACCTACATAAGCTATCATTTCTCTAGGTGGTAATTGTAATTGTCCTGTTGTCGCTCCTGGTTGTTCGTCCTCCTCCGAGGATTCAGTCTTATCTGCATCATTTTCTCTTTCAGGCTGTTCTCTTTCATGTATCTGTTCTACTGCTTTTCGGATCCTTCGGTACATATTTTCTATACAACTCTGTTTATCATGTTTTCCGTCTGCTATATTCTGACCCCATTTGTTAAGTGCTTTCATTTCTTCCTGGTCTACACCAGGCCTATCTCTGTTTCTTATCAAGCAGTTTATGAAGAAACGTAACAACAGTTTTTGAGTATCAACTTTCTGGTATGCCATGGCCTCGCCAATGCTTTCAGGACCTTGCCCTGTTTGGACAAAGTGATATATTTTGTCTAGATGATCAACGATTCCTGGTAGTATCATTAAATAGTTTGAAACTCGTCGTAGACGTACTGATGATAACATAATTCTGTCGTCATCTTTACCGGGCATGGGATCATATCTACAGTCTGTAAGAGGCTCATTAAGTATGTCGTAATTCGCTGTTTGAGGTGTACGTTGGTGTGCTAAATCCCTAAAAGTCAATCGCTGTGTTGGTGGTGGGGTCTGAAAACCTCCTGTGGCACCTCCTGAGGTGCCAGGTCCAAAAGGATTTGTTGAGTGTAAGGTAGGGAGAATAGGTGCAGGAAGGAGTGGTGGAACGGGCGGAAGGTGTGGAACGGGAGGAGGAGTATGTTGTTGCAGAAGTGGGGGCGGATTATTTCGGGGCAGAGTGCCATCAGCGGGTGGCGCCTGGACACGTGGATTTGTATATGCGGGAGCTACATCGTCTAAGTAGGATGAAAGGAAAATGTCCTTTGCGGTCTTGTGGCGTAATTTGGTCGGGAGTAATGGAGGTGGCAGATCTTTTGGTACTTCCGGGGTGGCCTTAGGTAAATCCTCGGCCATAAGAGGATACATACCATTCATAAGAGTGTTTCGTTGTCTGTCTACTTGTTCTGCTTTTACTCGTATACCTTCCTCAACTAATACGTTTTCTCGGGCTTTGTCAGACTCCTCTCTACTCTTCTCTTCTTTTCTGAGCACTTTCTCTGTGCGTCTATGCGATTCTTTACACCATAATTCAATGGCATCCTTCTGTGACTGTCTGGCTTTCTTTTTCCATAATGCTTCTTCTACTCTCATGATGCAATCAGCATCCCATGTCCCAGCAGCGGGCCATCTCTGATTCTCTGTTAAATCTTTGGTGTAATCTACCCACAAATCGAGATATAATACGGCATCTAGGTCATGTTTGTGGTACATAAAGTACCCTGGAGTGTCCCTAGGTGGAATAGGAACAGCTTCCTCGAGTACCCCTTTTCTGGTTTTTATCTGTCTTAGTTTGGAGAACAGCGGCATGTTTCAGCCGTGCTGCTTGATACTTGATACAGTTAATTGATACTTGATACAGTTAATACAATAAACACAGTAGTCAAGATCGAACAATCACTCATACCACGACATTTAAACCCACATTAAAACATTTTTAAAACGAACAACAATAATTAGAATAAAACTAGCTAACTGCATGATACTAGATGTACTGCTAAACAGTACAGATACACCGCTAAAACAGTGCAGACCGGATATACTGCTAAACAGTACAGATACACCGCTAAAAACAGTGCATACCGGGTCTGTGTACCCAAATCCGTCTTGACCGGCACAAATTAATGCGCACGTCTAGATGCGTCCCCAGCAACGGTACTCACCGGGAAGCACGGAACAGAAGGCCTCGGAAACTCGACACTGGACTGGACTGGACTTGACTCGACTCGTGACGTAGGTACTTCGGAACTTCGGAACCTGGTGGGCCTCCGTATACCTCGGATCTTGCTCTCTCAGCTAGGCTCTGGTCGGGATCCTCCGCACTCCTCACCGCCTCGTCTGGGTGTTGATCGCAGCCTCAGTCACCTCCGTTGGCCTGAGGGAGATACAGGAAATCCTGCGGGTACGCGTAGTTGTCCGTCCGGCTGTGGCAGGGGACCGGGCCTGCAACGCACCACCGGCGCGTAAGGTGGGGGAGGGGTCCCTGTTCGGGCGCCAATTATGTGGTAAATATAAATTACCTATACTTAATTTATGCGGTAAAGTTCAATAAGAATAACTCAGTCAAAAATAAGAGGCAGAATCCGTGGTATTTGAGGTTTTAAAAGGGTTTTATTCCTTAAAAAGGAATTGGGTATATGGTTCGAACCAGGCAAATCGCATTCCGTCGCCACGAAGGCTCAGGAAGGGATAGACAATACTTTATTGACAAGTTATCATATGTATAGTCAATGTATTACAGTAAAGGCAGATGCAGGAGGCGTAACAGCTGAGAGGAGAGATAAGAATACACATACGTAATGAAAGAGGTGTTACAATAGGCGTGCATGAGGGCATGTACTAGAAACGTCATTATGATGAGATGTCACAGGTGGGTGGATCCATAAGAGAATCCTGCAGTGTCAGCAGAAATACATGGCAGAGATGCGCGCGCAGCAGCATGACGTGTAATTGACGTGTAACTGGAGGGTGAAGGGGACTTGACATTTAGCCTTACATGAGGAGACAGAAGTCTGGGGTGTCAGAACAACCTAATCCCAAATCGTATCTAATATCTTGTGTTTTAAGGAACTGTATTATCTGGAAGGAAAGGTCCCCAGGACTAGACCAATAGCTCAAACTTTCCTAATGCGAGACCTATTGCATTGCAAATGCTTGTTTTTATATCTGTCAGTGCTTCCTGTTGAGGTTTAATTTTCGTGATAGGCGCCTCATTGCCTACTTGTAACTATTCTCTGACCCTGCTTCAAGGGTCAGACCAGGGTCAGAGAATAGGTGCAAGCAGGCAACGAGGCACCAGGAAGCACTTACAGGCTTACAGCAGCAGGTGCCCAAGTTGAAATTAATTTCTTTGTAACCCTTTTATAAAAGGTTACAAAAAATTAGCTTCAACTTTTGCACCTGCTGCTGTAACCCTGTAAGTGCTTGGCTGAAAATTCGTCCCCTCTGATTCGCGGATTTTACCGCGATTTCATGAGATTCGCGGATCGCGAAATCACGGAAAATCCGCAAATTCCGCGAGCGGAACGTATTTTCAGCCCATGCTTACTTCTTTCATCCATTACTCATATTTCCTCACTCCAGTACTTCCCTTCCTGCTTGGCACTTTTTGCTGCATTCTTTATTGTATTCCTTCTTTCAGCCCTCCCTTTCTTTCAAACAGCAATGTACAAGCAGATTCTCTTTAGTTTGCAAAGCTGCCTCAAGTCCTTAAATAACCTTTCCAAAAGCTGCATTTTGAGATTTACACACATTTGTCATAAGCTCCCCATATGTTATATCATATTATGTTATAATGATTTGTATTGCACACTAATCACCCGAGAGCGTATCCAGGCATTTTGCTGGTGTGTAGGTGTGAGGGCCCGAGATTGAATGTGAAGAGCCATGACTTCAGCTTTTTGCAGAACTCAAGAAGTGAGGTGGTGGCTTTGATGTGTTGAGGCTTGGGGATGTGGGTAGCACCAGTAAAGGAAGTCGGCAGAGCCGAGAAAATATATGTGGCTTCCTAAAAAAATGTGAGCACCTGCACTTCATATTTTACAAATTAAGCACTGCCTTCTAGCCATCAAAAGAGTTTGCCGGCTGTAGGAGTGCTCCTAATCTAGATGTGGGAACATCGATGGAGCTCTCCATGTTCACAAATTACAAAATCACAGCAAATCTAAACTAAGAAAAGTTGACAGACCCTATTTAAATGTAGTGCAAATTTGGTCCAAATGCACTAAAAGTGCTTTACATGAGCATCAGGTTTCATTGCTCAAGATTGGATTCAAGAATGGTGTGATGAAGAATTTTGCTTGGAATCACAGAATGTGGTAGGAATGGTTCAGCAAGTCTGGGTTCAGATTAATTCACAGAGTTACTGTAACAGAAGACTAGCCGGGGATACTGCTAGACTAGATGTGGGCACACTGATGGAGCTCTACTTGTTCCCAAATTAAAAACGCATGGTACATCTAAACTGAGAACAGTTGACAGACCCTTTTTTTACATAGCGCTAATTTGGTTCAAATGCATTAACCCTTTTGCTGCTAGGCGTTCCCCCCACCCCCACCGCAACCCCCCATTTGCTAAGCCTTTTTTGGTAATTTGGGGTAGTTTGTGCAGAGGCCCAAGTAACTTTTTGTCCACATAAGCTACCCAGGCCAAATTTGCATCCTTTTCTTCCAACATCCTGAAGATTGTAAAGGTACACAGGGTCTGTGGATTCCCCTGGTGGGGACCCAGAAATTTGGCAAAATACAGCAACATTATGGTTTTTGGGAATAAATGGGTAAAAAGTGCTGCAGAAGAAAGTGTCTGATTTTTCCCCTGCAAAGTTTATCAACAAAGGATTTTTGGTGCCCAAATCACCATTTTCCCAGCTTTCTGGAACAGGCAGACTTATGTCAGTAAACCAAAATTTTCTACACAGTTTTGCGATTCTCCTGGAACATAGCCTATTATTACAATTTGTTTTGCTTTCAAACTCCTTCCAGTTAGGGGTAGAAATGGGTATGAAAGCAATGTTTCCCAGAAAACTATACATTTCAGAAAAGTATACACAATTCTGAATTTAGCAAGAGGTCATTTGTGTTGCTCCTTCAATGTTTTTCTATAGAAACTAACAGTTGAAATAAAAAATATTGAGATTGAGTTGAAACTAACAGCCATTTGTGCCAACATTTTCACCTGTACCTTCTTCTAACTCTGGCATATTTTTGAAAGCAATATACTGTTACGTTTGCTTAACCATTCTGGTTGCTGGGATATATAGGACCTGTAGGTTCACCGAGAACCTGAGGTACCCAGAGCCAATAACTGAGCTGCACCTTGCAATTGTTTTTTATTGTCTACAGAATATATATCAATTCATTTGGTAAAATATAAAGAGTTTTTTGCACATCTCCAAAATTGTGGGTACCCATCCTTGCATGTGAATTAGAGGACATTTTTCAAAGTGACTTATTTACACATTGTCTTACATTTGAAAGGCAGAATGCGAAGAAAGTCAATAGGCAATAACACATGATCTACAATTCTGTGTCTACCGATAAAAATGGTACCCTACTCGTGTGGGTAGGCCTAGTGCCTGCAACAGGAAACGGCCCTAAAATCAACATGGACATATCACATTTTTCTAGTGAAAACTGACCCTTTTTTCACAATACTCCTAGCTGTGCATTTTGTACCCTAGCTCAGCAGGCACCTAGGTAAACCTAGCAAACCTATACATTGTCAAAAACTAGACATCAAGCGGAATCCAGGATGGAGCGACTTGTGTGGATCTCAACAGATTATGTTGGCTAGAATCCCTTCCAATTCGCAAACTTTGTAAAAAATAAAGACATTTTCCTCACATTTCTCTGATGGAAGGTTCTGGAATCTGCAGGGAGACACAAACTTCCACCCACCCAGCATTCCTCCAAGTCTCCTTATAAAAATGGAACTTCACTTGTGTGGGCAAGGCCTAGTGCCCGCAACAGGAAATGGCATAAATCGCAATGTTTGTACATCACATTTTTCCACTGAAAACGGACCCCTTTTTCGCAATGTGCCTTGCTGTCGATTTCAGACTCTAGCTCATCAAGCACCTAGAGGAACCTAGCAAACCTGAACATTTTTGAAAACTAAACACCCAGAGGAATCCAGGATGGGGTGACTTATATGGTTCTCACCAGATTCTGTTACTCAGAATCCCTTGCAAATCTCTAACTTTGTAAAAAAAAGAAAACATTTTCCTCACATTTCTGTGATGGAAAGTTCTGGAATCTGTGGGGAGCAAAAAACGTCCACACACAGACCATTCACCCAAGTCTACTGATGAAAATGGTACCTCACATGTGTGAGCAGGCCAAGTGCCCACGACAGGAAGCAGCACAAAACACAACTTGGGCACATCAGATATTTCCAGTAAAAACTGGCCCTTTTTTTTGCAATGTGCCTAGCTTTGAATTTTGACCCTCGCTTAGCCGGCACCTAGAGAAACCTAGCAAACCTGTACATTTTTTAAAACTAGGGGGCAGATTTACAAGCCCCATACGCCAGTTTGGCGTGTCACAACTGTTCTGGCGCATCCCTGCTGTTTAGCAGAGATGCGCCAAAACTTGTAAATCTGTCCCTAGATGCCCGGGGGAATCTAGGATGGGCGACTTGTATGGCTCTCATCATGTTCTGTTACCCAGAATCCCTTGCAAACCTCAAACTTTGTCAAACAAAACACATTTTGCTCAATTTTATGTGATGGAAAGTTCAGGAATCTGCAGAGAGCCACAAGCTTCCACCCACACAGCATTCCCCCAAGTCTTCAGATAAAAAAGTACCTCACTTGTATTTATTGGCCTTGTGCCTGTGACAGGAAACAGCCCAAAACGCAACGTGGGCACATCACATTTTCCCAGTGAAAACTGACCTTTTTTGCAGACTGGACTATTGTAACAGTCTGTAAGCAGGGCTGAATAAATTGGCCCTGCACAGACTGCAAATGGTCCAGCATGCAGCCGCCAGGCTTGTCCTAAAACTGCCCAGAAAGTCCTCAGCATCGGCAGCACTGGATGCACTGCATTGGCTTCCGATGCATGAGCGCATCCTTTTTAAGGTACTTACCATCACCTACAGAGCCTACCACCAACAAGGCCCGCTGTACTTGAGGAAGTATTTTAAACCCTACCAGCCGAAACGAACTCTTAGGTCATCCACAACTAATCTGCTTCACGTCCCCAGATTTAGGCTAACGACCAAGGGAGGGAAATCCCTTGCAGTCATCAGGTTGAAAGCCTGGAATAACCTTCCCATGTCCCTGCGTCAAAGTACAACTGAACTTAGCTTTAGGAAAGCCTTAAAAACCTGGATCTACCCTCTGTCGGAATCAGGTTACAAAGCGTTGCTATGACCCTCTCTGTGTTTGATTTTTCCCCATCACGATCTCTCAGCATATATCTGACAACTAGGAGTTGAAGCGCCAAGATACTCCTTGGAGTGGTAGCACGCTATATAAGAACCCAATCACAATCACAATCACAATCACAATGTGCCAAGCTATGGATTTTGGACCCTCGCTAAGCCGGCATCTAGAGAAACCTAGCAAACGTGTACATTTCTAAAAACTAGATACCTAGGGGAATACAGGGTGGGGTGACTTAGGTTCTGTTACCCCGAAGTCCTTGCAAACCTCAAACTCTGTCAAAAAAACAAATTTTACACAATTTTCTGATTGAAAGTTCTGGAATCTGCAGGGAGCCACAAACTTCCACCCACCCAGCATTCCCCCATGTCTTCCAATAAAAATGTTATTTTTACTTGTGTGGTTAGGCCTGTTGCCCGTGACAGGAAATACCCCAAAACATACTGTGGAAACTTCTAAATGATCAATTGCTAAACTGCTTGGTTTTGCGAGGGAGTCACATGCTTTTTTGGTCCCAGGCTCCGCGGCCATTTAGGGAAACCTGCCAAACCCAGACATTTCTGAAAACTAGACACCCAGAGGAGTCCAGGGAGATGTGGCTTTCATGGATCTTCCAACATTTTCTTACCCAGAAACCCCTGCAAACCTCAAATTTTGCTAACAACAAAATCACGTTTTCCTCACTTTTCTGTAGGAAAGTTGTAGGATCACCAGGCCACCACAAATTTCACCTGCATTCTTCTAGGTCTCCTGATAGAAATGGTACCTCACTTGTGTGGGTAGGCCTAGTGCCTGTGGCTTGAAATTGGGCCAAAACCTACTGTGGAGACTTCAAAATTATTGATCGCAAACTGAGTAGCCCCCTGTGTACTCAGGGGGCTATCTCAGCCCCTGAGCACTTAGACAGGCAGGAGAGGTATCATTGTAAAGGGGAGAATCTGCCCTTTCCAATGGTATCCCTCCCTAGTGGATCCATGTTTGGAGATTACCGCAGGAGGGTGATACCCAAGCAGGGATCCACCCACCGGACACCAGGGAGGGGGGAGCGGCTCCTTGGGCAACATCCTTTGCTCCCCACAAATTTTTTGGGGCATATTCAGTCTTTCTAACCCCCAGATAGGGGCAAAAAAACCAATATGGCACATGGAGGGGGGAGGGGGAGGCAGAAAGCGCACTTGGCACCAGGGTTTTTTTTAGAGCAAATTTAGGGGTGGGGGCTGCCCAAAATGGGCATGCTATGCCCCCACCCCCAATAAAATGCCACGGTCTTTCTGCCCACTCAGGAGGCAGATAGGGCAATAGCACTTTATCTGTCCCTGGGGGGGCAGAAAGCCCGCTACGTACCATGGATTGGTATTTTTATACATAGGTATGGGGGCAGCCCAAAATGAGCATACCAATGCCCCCAAAAGAAATTACACAGTCTTCTGCCTCCACAGAGGGCAGATGAGGCAACAGCCCCTGATCTGCCCCTGAGGGGGCAGAAAGCCCACTAGACATCATGGATTGGTATTTTAATACATAGGGGTGGAGGCTGCCCAAAATGGGCATACAATACCTCCACGCCCAAAACATATTGCCACCGTCTTTCTACCCCCGGGAGGCAGATGGGGACAATAGCCCCTGATCCGCCCCCCCCCATGGGCAGAAAGCCCAAAAGGCACCAGGGATTATGTTGATTTTTTATACTTAGCCCCTACCCACAAAAAATTAACACTGTGCTTCTGCCCCCCCGGCAGGCAGATGGAGGCAATAGCCCCTTATCTGCCCCTGGGGGCAAAAAGCCCACTGGGCACAGGGGACTTTGCATTTTTTTATATGTAGAAGTGGGGATGCCCAAAATGGGCATGCCATTGACCCCCAACCCAAAGACAACCAAAATTGCCACAGTCTTTCTATCCCCCTGGGAGGCAGATGGGATCAATAGCCCCTTATCTGCCCCCCTGGGGGGCAGAAAGACCACTAGGCTCCAGGTATTATGTTTTTTAGTATATGTAGGGGTGGGTGCTTATCAGAATCAGCATGCCAATGTCCCCACCCCCCAAAAAATTAGCCACAGTCTTTTTTCCTCCCCCAGGAGCCAGATTGAGCAATAATCCCTGATCTGCCCCTTAGGGGGGCAGAAGGCCCACTAGGCACCAGGGATTGTCTTTATTTCTAGGGGTGAGAGCTGCAGAGAATGGGCATGCTAAGGCACCCACCCCAAAAAAGTATATCTGCCCCTCCAGAAGGCTGATGGGGGCAATAGTCCTTTATCTGCCCCCGAGAGGGCAGAAAGCCCACTAGGCACCAGGGATATGTTTATGGGCATGTCAGGGAGAAGCCCCAGAGGCAAGGTTCGCTCCCCTTTTTTTAGGTACACTTTTTTTTTGTTTCAATTATATATTTAGTCTCATCTGCCCCCAAACGGGGGCAGAAAACCACTAGAAACCAGGGAGAGTATGTGTGTGTGTGAGATGGAGTTTGGCTGACGGTCTGCGCGTCCTGACCTTTGGATGGCATTTTGCTGTCAGTGTGTGGACCTGAACTTGGCTAATGGTGTGTGTGGACTCATGCTTGATGATGGTGTTTATACTTTGGCCCTTGCCTGGTGTTGTGCGTGGAGTGGCGCTTGGCTGGCGATGTATGTGGACTGGCGCTTGACTGATGGTGTACATGGCATCAGTCCCGGACTGGCCATAGCGGGCAATGGATGTTTCCCCGATGGGCGAAAAGGCTGGGGGCCAGTTTTCTGGCCATGGGGGGCAGTTTTGCAGTATTAGTTTAGTTTCCAGGCAAATTACGTCAGCGCAACGTGCACGCTAATCGTCATTTCACTGAAACAATCCAAATATCTTCGGGAGCCCTTCCCCAACAACTGTTTTGGACTGAAAGAAATCCCTAAAGTGCCATGTGTGTGGACACCCAGGAGCTCTCCAATGCACCTGAGCATTGTGGTGTCGGAAGGCTGCTGGCATTCCAATGCATTGAAGGGATTAAAGTACTTTACATGAGCATCGGGTTCCCTTACTTAAAATCAGACTTTTTGAGGAACGGAGAGATTAAGGTATTTGCTTAGAATCACAGGTTGTAGTAGAGTCAACGCCGGGACTTAAAACCATGCCCCGCAATTCCGAAGTCGGCAGCTTTGCACATTAGCCTATGTCTCTTACACGATGCTGAGTGTCCTGGTACTGCAAGTCAGGGTGTCATGAGCACTGTCTGAGCTATGCGCAGCATGGAAGACGCAGAGATGATGGCTAAAAGTATGCAGCACATAGAATCTTCCACAAGTCAAAGGCCTTATGAGGTGCAGTGGGATAACTGGATTTGTTATAGCTCTGCACTGAAAATGCAAAAGGTGATCTAAGTGAAAAAAAGCATTAATTACAAGTTCTCAGCACCAAACAGAAGGAACACAACCAAGAGTGGGGAAGGGCAGGCATGCAGACGCCTTCCCAGTGTCAAACTGATTTTTATTACCCCTCTCCTTTTTTATTGCCACCCGTTGACGCGCCCTCCCTCCAACCCCCCATACTTTATGAGTTCCTGGTGTAAGGTTTTTCCAATCCAGCACTGGTACATTTATTTAAATGAGTGAATCCTATTTTTAAGGCATAAATATTTGTACGCAAGGGCAGTCTGATATATGTCTGCCAGTAGAACAGAATCAGCTGCATGAAAGCACGAGGCAGCGTTACATGGCACACGTGTCCAAACTGTGATCAGAGAAATCTTCACTTCAGACCAATTACATCAGCATCCACTTAAAGAGTTGCCATTCAAATTTCTCTGATATATTTCGAAATGTGCCTTGCCATGAACGAGTCAAGCAAGCAGGGTGGCACACATCAATGAATATCAGAATTCACTTGCATCTCAATTTTCTGGCTGAAAACTCCTAGGTCGGAATATTCCAGAATAATATTTCTTTTGTACCGTACGTTATAGCAAAATGCCTATATCAGAGTTTTAGTTGCATTTTATGCACCAAGTCATCACTAAAGGGAGCCAAAACATCTATTTTATTAAAAAAATCATGCAGGCAACTTATTCGCATTTTTCGAAAACTAGGCAATGTAAAATATAATGACGTTACAGATGTAATTTAGAAGGGATATTTTATTTCTTGTTGGTAATTGATTTAGCTCAGCCATAGCACACTCATCTTATTAAAAATAGTTCCCCTGTGTCCAAGACCCTGAAAAGATGGTAACTGTGGTCAATCAAATATGGTGTCCCATTAGTCGCAAGCCAACCAGGAGAGAAGTGAAGTAATTTAAAATTACATTTTAGCATGATCGTAAAAGAACCGTAACATGGCTCTTTTCTCTGAAGCTTTCTGTGGCAGAATCACTCACTGCAGAGAAACCCCAAAGCACTCAGGACACTTCAGCCAAGCATATATTAACAAGCATTTCCAATGCAATAGGTCTCGCATTTACGAGAGTTTGAGCTATTGGCATTGCAAATGACAAAGCCTTTCATTTATGTTTTGGAAACCTGCAAGCGGTACGTAAATACACACTTTGCACTTATAGTCATTGCTTATGAGAAGCAAGGCTGGCAGTAAAAGGGGTGCAGTTACAGACAACCTTGCTTCTCATAAGCAACGACTATATATCAGTGTGTTGAGTTACCTCAAAGGTAGCAAAAGATCCTCTAGCCAACGTAGAGAGTTATTCGCAGAACAACTATAGTAAAACTTATACTATGATTGATTTGTTTCTGGCAGCAGTTCAGAATGTAAGAATGTAGCCTGGCCAGGGTTCTCATACATGCCACATTTCCACCCTACATACTTTGCACAAATATATATATATTTTTTTTACTGTGTGTGGCACAGTTCCCCAGTGCAACTAGTCTCTGATGTCAGCAACTTGAAAAAGTGACACAGATTTTCCCACTTGACTCTGGTGGTGTAGCCAAAATATAGATCTGGTATAACATACAGACTCCAGAAACTATAGAACTGGCCTGACACCTCCTGTATATTTGTTATTATGGCACTCCACTGCCCCTACATACGCACCCCAGGAGTGTTGCACTATTTGGAGGCAATTTTTATACTATTAACACTGCAGGAATTCATTTGTGAAATACGGGTGTCCTCTTTTTTAAAGAAAACAACACACAAGGCATTTGGAATGTCCCATCGAAGCACACTGAACCCATGAAAATGTTAGACATAAGTAATTCCAAAACTTGGGGGCATATTATCAAGGGGGTTTATCTCCGCTTTTTTGGCTTTAAAAGCCAAGAAAGCGGAGATAAAATTATCTCCCTATTACCTAGCTGCCGCTAACACCAGTTAGCAACAGCTAGTAGGAGATAGCGACCATCTTGGGCCCCACTTTGCATGTCAGTGATATTTATCACTAATGACATGCAAAGTGGGCGTGCCAAGATGTTAGCGACTGAAAACAGTCGCTAACATCGCTATCTCCTATTACCAAATTTTGGAGATATTCGCGCTAAGCGGGAATATCTCCAAAAGCTAACACCTGCCCTGAGCAGTTCTTAGCCATGTTATTCAATGGGAGGTGGATAACATGGCTAAGAGCATTAGCTCGCTAATGCATGAATATCGCTGACTTCTCAGCGATATTCATGCTTTGCGGCGATTTTTACCGCATTTGCGTTAAACCTTGGTAATACCAAGGTTTATTTGCGGTAAAAATCGCCGCAGCGCTGCGGTAAAGTTTTGTCTCTAACCAAGCAATACCGATAATTATCGCTATTGCTTGGTAATATGCCCCTTGGTAATTATGCCTTCACAGGCATAAAGGTTAGATGTATGCCTGTTGTCGAGTTATACATGTATGCTATCCCTTCATTTGTCACTGTGTTTGGTGAAAGGGAATAGACTTGGAAGGAGAGAGGGGACAGATTGTTGTAGGCGCTTCGGCATATGAGGTAAGCATTGAAGAAATAATGCTAGACATTGGTAAAAAAATGTAAATGTCTGCAAAATAATAGCTTTCAATTGTACAACAAGAACAGCTGCAAACAGCGTTAAGGTTTCCCACATCAATGTATGTGCAGCGCATGTAGGCCAGGCATATGCTTTGCATTGTGGGGCATGTAGTCTTCTGTACTGTACCCAATTATAAAAGCAGGAGTAGAAGATACAGATGCAGAGCAAAACCCTGGATTGTATAAGCTACTGCAGCTGGAACTGGGAAACCAGGGAGAACTGCACTGCGACGGTTATAGTTCAAAATAAAGCGTGAAGTTTATATCGTTTTTAAAATGTATATGTCCTTGTGAAAACAAAACCAATTACCAGTCAGTGCATTATTGTTAAGAACATGCCCTTTACAAGAATGTGAAGGATGCAGTAAACTCTCAGTCACGGTCAATGTGAACCTGGCGATTATCTTAAAAAAAAAAAATTGTAGCAGAAAAGGGCAAAATTAACACCTAACTCAATGAGAAACTCTAAAGACGAAAAATAGTCAAAATGCAGCTGCACTACAGTTAAACTGAGTGCCACAATTTCAGACAAAATATCTGCTGGCTGCTTTACTCGTGACATCACATAGGGTTTTTAAAAGAACAATTTAGACTAGTAACCAAAAACGTTTTTAAGAGCAGGAAATGAAAAATGCATTTAGAGAAGATAGTTGTAGCCCTGCTTAGTGTATTTTAATTGATATAAAGTTCATTTTCTCTCGTTTTTCAGCAAAACTGAACCGGCGTAGAATAATATTGTACAGATCTTAAGAAGAAACAATGGGTTCCTCTCAGGTGGCTCACCTAATGGGTCCAGCAACTTTTCATCGAGTTGTTTTTAATAAAGCGTGTTGAAAAAAGGTTGAGTAACCTTGCCAAGGAAATAGAAAAAATGCTGCTGTGTTTTTTCAGAGTGCTGAGAAACTGAACATCCTGCGTGCCATGCTGAATGATTTTGGGTGACCTGGAAGAGTGCTGTGAATGGTATGAATTGTTCTGCTGTCTTTGTTGCGGCAGAGCTTCTCTTGGTGCAGACAGAGGAAGTAACAGCACACAGCGATAACAGAGAGATATGTCTCCTTATCATCAGACTTTAACTTCACATAACCACGTAAGGCAGCTGACGCTGCACTTCGTATTTGAAAGTGAAAGCGTGCCCACGCAGAGTATTTAAAAGTGAAAGCGGGTGTGGCTATTAGTAATTAAAAGTTAAGGCGAGTGTTGTGCTTTTGATGTAAAAGTGAAAGCAGGCACGGAGTATGTAAAATTTACAGCGTAGGTCCCATGCTGCTTGGAAAAGATCAAATGACCGTACGGGCTGCATTCCATTACACTGCCCTAACAAGGAGGGTGGGGAGAAGGAATTGAGAGCAGAGGAAGGGGGGAGGGGCGGGGGGTTGTGTGGGCTGAAGGAGCATGGAAAGAGCCAACAATCAAACCATTAACAGCGCGGCACTTGTGAAAGGGCGCTGTGCTGATAATGTATGCGTGTCACACACTTGTAAATTAAATAAACCAGTGCTGCATTAATGACTACCCAGCCTTCCACCTAGGGGCACCCAGCCTACCTCTGCTCCAGACGCTGCCTGCCAGCTCCCAGCCTCTGGATCTCCGAGCGAGATGATCTGGACCCGACAGGGGGAGGGAGGGAAAATGAAAGAGTGCCTTATGCACGCTATAACAAGGCGGAAGAGAAGCGAGACGCCAGCGGCCACTCGCGTGCACATCTCCTGTCCTAGTAGTGATCGAGAGGGTGCTGCCGCGCTGCCCACGGCGACCCGGAAGCTCTTGGCCGGCCGGCCAATCCGCTCGCGGCCGACCTTAAGTTCCGACTCCTGAGGTCCGTGAGAAGAAGGCCTGCCGGCGCATGGAGCGCCCTGCCGGTCCTGGGTAGCCCGGGTTCCCAGGAGGGGGCCCGGGGAGAAGGAGGAGTGTGGCGCCTGTTGCGGGGCTCCTCTGACCTGAGGGAGCCCCGATCCAGAAGAGGAGACGCGCAGTGAGGAGCAGAGCGCGAGAGGAGCCCCGCCGGAAGAGAGCAGCCGGTGAGTGGGGCCCAGGGCTGATGTGAAGTTAGAGTCCCCCGTAGGGGACTCCCTGCCTGCCTGTGTGTATGCCTGGGGGGGGGAGTGTGGGAGTGTGTGCGCGTGTGTGCGCGAGGGAATGTGTGTGCGCATGTGTGACTGTGTGTGATTGAGAGAGAATGCGAGGCAGGGGATGTGCACGGCGACGTGCGCGCCCTCGAGGAGGAATCTGAGACAGCGAAGCGCGTGGGCGATCGCTGTCTCACATTCCCCTAGACATGCCAGCAAAAGATGTCTTCGCAGACAAAGCATGCTTCGCATGCATTTTAGGTCTGCTCGACCTAAAAATGACCCACTGTGGAGGTAATGCTGCGCTTTTGCAATAATAACAATATCTACAGTATTTAAAGAGATTCCGGAATGATTTTAATATTTGTGTATTGGAACCTCCGAAAACCACTCAACCATTAATCCCACTCTTGAGTTGTACACTGAAAGCCATCATCTTGTTGTTGCAATGCTGAACGTAGACAAACTTGTGGTCTTTCTGTGCTCTCCAAGCTGCCTTTCACCCCTTCCACTCAATCACACTCCATCTCATCCGCCTCAGTAAACGACAATTCTCTCCGGTATTATTTTAATGTCTCTAGTTAGATTTGAAGTTTAAATCCTAAACACAGAAGCAACAAGGAGAAAATGTAAACCCTCAAAAGGCAAGACAGATGCCACGTGTACTCCGTCAGGATGTATAGGTTGGCGTAATGAGTACTCAGGAAAAGAAGGTGGACATTCCTCTTCTGTTGTTAGAAGGAGGTGTCTTTCATGATAGTTCCTTCACACAATTGAACCTGTCTCTTTAAATTGTGGAACAAAAGGGGCGCTGTTCATCTAGCGGGCGTGTATCCACTGCACACCAACACCCAGTCAAGTCAAAGGGCACAGTTTACCAAACTATTTTACTCTTTCAGCGTAGAAGACAAATCATTTCATAAATGTACCTCAAAGTTTGCTGTAATAAATAAGTTCAAACATGTTCTCACTACTTATTATCTTTGTTACCTTTACTCATGCTGTTAAAGAAACACAGCGATATTTAAACTAAAGTAGAGGTATTTGGAATGTGTGTGTTTGCATTCCGGAGGAAGCCTTCGTCAGGTAATAAAAATAGAAGGGGTTTGGCATAAGGGCCAGAACTGCTGACCTTGGAGCTGGGGAGCCAGATTACTGTCTCGGCATCAGCTCAAAGGCATACTTCAAATGCGTGCTCACACAAAAAGTATAATAAAAGATATCGGAAAAAGCAGAAATAAAACCTGTCAGAAAGCATGCTTAAAATGTGTGCAGTTGAAATAAACGCCTGTCTTAAGAAAATAAAAGAAGTTCCCATCAAAGCAGGAAGATGAGAATGAGTACTTGGGCAATGGGAAACTGATAAGCAACATATACTGAACAGAATGCCTACAATCAATATAAGCGAGGAAAAGTAAAGTGACAAGCATTAATAAGTGAAGGCGGTATGTAAGCCCCTTTTAAGATCTATTAAATACAATAGATCTCACCAGCACAGGGCAAGCACTGTGAAGGCAAAACCTAAAAGGGACATCAAAATTCAGTGAAGGGAGGGTGGAGAAGGTGGGGGGGGTGCCGGGCGGAGGGGGGTAGTGGGGAGGGGAGCAGGGGGTGTTTGTCTTCCCCGTCGTTGTCCACTTAGTCCCGTTTGTCCAGTATGTCCGTCAGGTAAAGCCTATGTATCTTGGCTACTCTACAACACCATTATACTTTTCCCTTTTCCTTCCTACAACCTACGCAGCAGCTACTTACACATTCCCAGATACACAGTGGGGGAGAGCCAAGAATCGACACACCATGGTAGAAAGAGACTTCACGCAACCCACACAGGAGGGCGGGGAGGTAACAACCTGCGCACACAAACTAACCCATGACTCATAATAAGCTCCCCTCTCTAGCATCTGATCTCAAGATAGTCTCCCCGAACGTCAAGCGCCTCAACCACCCAGTCAAGAGAAAGAAAATCCTTGACTATTTAGCAAAAACAAAAAGTGATATCATACTGCTCCAGGAAACCAAACTGTCTCTAGAAGACACGGCCAGGATCAGAGCAAAGTGGATAGGGGTGGTCGCGTGCTCACCAGCGACAGTGAAAAAAAAAAAAGAGTCATCACAATCGTAAATAGGGAGGCCAGAATAACAATAATAGACCAACAGCAAGACACTGAGGGCAGGATACTAGAAACACAGTTGAAAAGAGACAGCGAAACAATTCAAGTAGTGAACCTATACACCCCAAACACAGATGACACCTCATACTGGGACAACGTTGCCAGGAGACTAGAAACTGGCCCACCATGTGACATGACAGTTGTAGCAGGGGACTTGAATCTGGCTCTCGACCATACTCTAGACAGTCAATCAAAGACACACAGCCAACCCCCAGCCTCACACATTACCCTAAAAAACATGTGCAACTGGTTTAACCTCAGAGATCTCTGGAGGCTCCAACACCCAGACACCGGAGACTACACATTTTACTCCAACCCACACAATTCCTATAGTAGGATTGACTACATACTAATATCAAGCTCCCACACCCACCTAATAGACCACACGGAGATAGCGGCTAGGACAATCTCAGACCACTCTTGCATCAGTTTGCAACCGAAAGGCTGACACAACGAAAGCGTCACACACAGGTGGAGGTTTAACAACACGTCTATCGCCAAACAAGAGGACAGAGATAGAATAGAGCAAGCCATTAACGAATACGTACAACACAACGACAAGCCAGACGTAGACCCATTAACGTTGTGGGACGCCCTAAAAGCAACAGTCAGGTGCACCCTAATCGACATCATGGCTAAACATAACAAGATAATGAAAGAGCACCTAGACCGACTAGAATCAGACATCAAAGGGCTAGAAGAAACCCACAGCAAGGACACAAGCAGCGTAACCGCCCTAACCGAACTGTAAAAAAAAAGTACAAATACAACAGAATTCTGAGTGAAAGAGCGGGCCTATGGATCAACAAATACAAACAGATCAACCTATGTGAAGCCAACAAGGCAGGGAAATCCCTAGCAGCATACCTGAAATACAGACAGAGACAGCACTGCTTGCCTTCCATCACAGACGGAAACAACACCACACACACAAAACATAAAGACATCCTGCACACGTTCCATGAGTTTTACCAAAACCTTTATAAGAAGGACATCACACTCGACCAAGAGGGTATATCCGAGTACTTGAACCAACTAAACCTACTCAAGATAACCAATGATGAAGCAAACACAAAAGGGAAAGCTATAAGTGCGCCAGAAATTGAAATGGCGATTAAGGCGCTCAAAGATAACAAGGCCCCTGGCCCGGATGGCTATGCAGTCTCCTTCTACAAAACATTCAGACCCCAACTACTCCCAACCATGAAAAAGGTCTTCAACTGATGTGTTTTATCTATGAACCCGATTCAATATTGTGACTTTATGCCCCTATACGGCTATAATCAATAATATCCCTATAATGGCATAATAATCAGATCCATATTTCAGTAAATCGCCCTTGCAGTCCAAGGCACGGCATAAGCTACTTCCTTGGATTCCTAGAGAGCACACTGAGTTCTTTCGACACACCAAACCTCCAGCAACCTATGAAAGCCCCGCTTGCTTTGTTTTGATTTGTAATAGAACTCCAGCGAGCACTGTAAGAACGCCCAATTCTTAGTGACATCTTTATTGACGTCTTATGTCCAAACCTTACGTCAAACTCGGCATCTTTCAGGTATAAATATACCAACGTTGACTTAAGCAAACACAAGGTGGTGGTTTTGGAGCAGAGCAACTAATCTACTTTCCGAGAGCCCAGCAGAAGCGAGAAGCCCAAGGACGCTGCCCCTCCTCTTTTGACGCGCTGAGAAAGGCGCTGTCTTTTCTCCTGACGAGAAAATCCAGCTCCGGCGTTTCCAGCCTACCCTTGCGGGTGACTGGAATATCGGGCGCTGAGAGAGAGATATCAGCCCTCCTATGTTCTATTCCCAAGGTACAGTGCTGACTAAACCCTTAGAGAGAATTCTTGAACAGATCCTTGGCAACAAACCTACTTAACTTAAACTGCTACTTACTTACTCCTTCCCTCGTATTAGGCTTAGGTCAGGTACACCGGGGTAGGCTTATTTTAAAAGCACCAGTTGAGCACGTTAGCCTATGTATATATGTATATATATTTTATCCATTTTAAAGTGTCTTATTGCTAAGAAACCCTATCGATGCTTTTACAGTATTATTTCATAATATTCCTTTTACTGTACATACTTTACTTTACATTAAGTATTGCAATTGTGGCAATTCATTTCTCTTGCATGAGAAAGAAGACTGCTCAATAAATAATACCTTTTATTGAAAACGGCCGTCTCTCTATTCTCTGCACCCTGGTGAAACTAAATATGCACATCTGACTGAGTGAAATAGCTGTCTATTGTTTCACACGACTCTAGAGATTGACTCTTATTCTGAGGGAGCAAAGTTGTCATGTTTATGCGCTTGTCGGAAGCTGAATCCCTTCTTGTCTGAGCCAGGGAAGCTGATCACTTCCTATTCATTCAAGAAAGTTTCCAGTGACCTCTGAGCTAGCTGGCGCAAACCTAACTTAAGTCTAACATAGTCAGTAGAGACCTAGAAGACCTCAGTCCTACGTCTACACTGCTGTTTATGTTATTCCAATGCACAGGGCCTATAGGGAAAATAGGAACTACACTGCATGGCACCCAACGTTTGGTAACGCGATAAAACTAACGCAAGACGTTAGAGTAAGTCAGTCGTGCTTTTTCACACAGACCCTTTCTCCCGTAAATACTCCAATAGACGTCTGGAGTGAGTGAAAGGTTAAAATCCGCCGGAACTTAGTAGGAAGAGATTCCTATGGAGAGTTTTAGGTTTAGTCAACGTTGAAGGATACAGTGTTCCAAAATATTGTGCACCTAATCTTTTGTCTCCTTGAAACTTGATCTGCAATACAAAAACCTTTCTGACAGTAAAATGCCAGATTGTGAAGACAAAAGGGAAGCAGCTAGATTAGCAGCCCAACTAATGGAGGATGACACGAGTCTACTACAGAATGACCGGAATGCTATCCTCATTCCGGTCAACATAAGAAAAACTATAACTTTAAAACTTATAGAAAACGGACTGACATCACGAGGTGGTACAGTCATTTTCGTGATAGAGGCACACGAATATCGTCAGACAGAGGTATTCGATTCATGGATAAACTTTCCAGCGGCAAAAGCTACAACACACGAATTCCACTATTACAGAATAGAGGAACCACTAAATAACCAAGAGCACCTGCTCTGGTTTAAAGGCGCCCTAAAACACAATGATCACATCACCAGGCTCGGTCCACTAGGTAGACCACGAGCAACGTGGCCGGTTCTAGCCAGCTACACACCACATCCTGACATCGAAAAAATGTCAGACAAAGAACTTTTAGCACAGCTAAAATTACTAATTAAAATTCACAGACAGTTAGTCCAATATGTAATGCGGACTGCAACAGTCCAACCAGCTGTTAATATTCCACAGCTGACCCCTCATCAGGGGAACACAAATAGAATTACACCACAGAACATACAATCATGTCTAGGAAAAACACCTGCAAAACGGGAACAAATTCCATTCTGGCTAGCACAGAAAATAACTCAAATAGAGGCAGTATTAACAAATACTACCCCTATTGAGAAACGCAGAATTCTGACTATCTGCCTTCCAATGGGGGTCGCACCACATGTGGAGGACTGTGACACTTGGGGCACAGTCTTTGCTTCCATTTACACAAAATCACATGGTGTTCTGTCACTGGCGGTGATACCAGATGTACTAAGACAGATTCAAAATTAATACGGTCCAGAACCTGCTTTAACTCTTGGTATGAAATTACTGAAAGACTTCAAGTAGGTCTCGGCTATATTATTAGCCAACATAAAAGGAGAAGCAGCATCTGTGGCGAACCGCCAAAAATTGAAAGAGACAGATATAACAGATCAACCAATTGAGCTTGCCAGAATCATAGAAAAATGCTATGAAGAACTAGGTAGAGATAGTTTGGGTGGGAAACCAGTAAAACCCCAACTACTTGAAAATCCTGAAAAAATATTTATTAAAAATAATCTAAACACTCCTAAAAAGAGCTGGGATGGAAATAAACAATCCACTCCCAAAGAAAAAGGTTTCCAGTCCAGAGGAAGAGCTCCGAGCCGAGAACACCAGTCTCTCTAAAGGGAGCCCTGTGAAAAAAGATACAACCTTAGAAATAGGGATAATTTGAAAAAGCCTGATAGATATCAAAATATTGATACACGTCCCTCTCAATCTTTTTCGCAGAAATCGGAAAGAAGAGGACGGTCAGAACAAAGAGAAGAGCACGCCAAGTCCAAAGACAAGGAACCTGCTCAAAGTAAAAAAATACAATTTCCAAGAAAAAAGGTAGCTAGTATTAAAGTATTCTAACATGCCGAGGATACTGAGGACACAGCTGAAAAATGGAGAGTGGGCACAGACAATGCTAGACAGCGCAGCAGAAATCAGCATAGCTCGTAAGATCCAGATGAATCATCTGGAGACAGTGGACATGAATGAATATATTCAAGTGGAAACTGCAGATACCAGAGTTAGCGAACCTCATAAAATATACGAAATAACATTGCGTATAGAGAGAGATAAGACTAGGAAAATAAGGGGTCTATTTTGGGATAACCTCTCAAAAGGCTATGACATCCTGTTAGCCGAGAAAGACTGGCCACCAGAGTTTGTAAGGGAGTGCCCTCATGGCGAAGAAATAATTATGCCTGCCTTCTCAAATCATATTCCAATTCACAGAAAATATATATATGCAAGAAAATGGGCAGTAGCTCAAGCCACTGCATTATATAAGAATCATGTAGGATGGGATGAGGACTCTCCTCCTCACAAAATCCAGTTAAAATGTCAACCTACTGCACAAAGGCAGTACCCGATTAAGCAAGAAGCTAAAAATCAGGTCAGGGAGATTTTAGATCAACTTGAATACCAAGGGGTGATTGAAACATGCACCTCTCAAATGAACAATCCTATGTTTCCTGTCTCCAAACCAGACGATTCATATTGTCTAGTCTTGGACTACAGACACCTTAACTCATGTTGCAAAACATTTGCGGTACAAAATTTGCACAGTGCGGCACTAATGAATAACATAGTTCACAAAAAATACAAAACAACATTAGACATTTCTAATTGATTCTTTTGTCAAAATATTGCACCAGAAAGCAGGTATTTGACCGCTTTCTCAATAATGGGATCACAGAAATTTCTGTAGACTCCCACAGGGATTCAAGAATAGCCCAGGATTATTCTCAGCCAGATTAACAGAGTTACTACAAATGTATGATGACGAGGCATTATCTTATGTTGATGACATCTATCTCACAGACGACGACTTGGATACTCACTTGAAAAGAGTGAACACCATAATACTTGGGTTTGCAGCAGAGGGTTACAAATTCAACTTTAGAAAGTCACGTATTGCCCATCTAACGGTCCTGTTTTTAGGATACGAATTATCAAGTAAAGGCAAAAGCCTAGCAGACAACTTCTTAGAGAAGTGCGCTGTACTCCAAGCACCTAAAACGCTGAAGAACTTACAATCGATTCTAGGCTTCCTGAATTTCGGAAGAACTTACATTCTAAATTACGCAGAGAGGGTTAAACCTCTCTACGAATGAATAAAACCTGATTTTAAACCAATCAACTGGACTCAAAAACACACAGAAATTTTGAGATCATTGCAAACAGACATGTTAGCTAAAACAAAATTAGAAACTCGTGATAATACACGCAACCTTGTAATCCAAGTCATCCCAGGAAGATGCGGATTCACGTACCTGACCTCTAATGAGGGAGAAACAGTACCAATAGCTTACAAATCACATTTGTGCACAAAAGCAAAACAAACATTCAGTCTTACAGAAAATACTATAAAGGCAGTTCAAACTGCTGTAGCAAGAGAACGAGCCCAAGCACAAGGCAAAGGAATAACTGTTTTCACAGCAGAATCAGCCTTCGAGGCGCTATTCAGCCCAGTAAATCTAAAAACAGTGGCACTAGATCCAAAATGGATACAGTGGGAAAATTCTCTTGATACAGAAAAAGTGACATACTATTATGTCCCGAACATGAAAAAACTGAATGATTTGAAATATGAAGAAGAATATCCTCTGCCAATCGAAATTCTGCCTCTCCAACAGTACTCTTGTATAATCTATACAGACAGATTTGTACAGCATTATAATGTAGATGATAACTTCTACAATGCAGCCTGCGCGATTGTTAAAGGTCGCTGGCTCTGCGGTAAACTAAGACCGAAAATAACAAAAACTGAATCAGTGAGAAACTGTTCGGCTCAGCGAGCTGAAATCAGATCTTTAAAGATGGCGCTTGAAAATGCCGAACGTGAATTCCCAACACTAATAGTGTGCGATTCGCATTTTCGCATCAAATCTTATAATAATGATTTGCAGAACTGGGTTCAAAATGATTACAAAGACGACACAGGTGCCACAATCAAGCATAAAATGCTTTGGAAACAGGTAGTTCTTTTACAGAAAGAACTACAAAAGACTCACGTGATACACACTCTGAGTCATCAACGTAATGGCGTTCACATTGCAGGGAATTCATTGGCTAATACAGCCACAGCGGAAGCACCTCAATGGGCTTCCGTAGCCACAAAAAAGCGTTCAGAAAAATACATAGACTGGGAAACCATGCTGGCGGTAAAAACGTCTTCAAAAGGCAACTGTGCAGCACTACCCGTGAACTATACACTCAATTATACATACGTAATAGACGCAAACTCCGTTCCTTTTTCTCGAATCCCTGGAGTGGGGGATAGAGTGATTCCAAACATGAACCGGAGAGCCTTATTAATAGCAGACGCACACATGGGTGATGGTCCAAGGCACAAACAGATGAAGGTATCTCTGACAAAATTACAATCAGAATACTGGTGGCCGGGGATGAGCCTGCAATATTACAAATTTGTAAAGAGCTGTCCAGACTGCAAAAGAGACCGTAGTAACAAGCCAACCGGAGTAATGCCATGGCCATTTCTGTAGTTAGCATAAGGCTATCTATACATAAAATCCAGCGTCCTATTAATTCCTTTTAAGACTATATTCACTTAAGAATTGTGGCCCCAGCGATCGGCTGATGCCAGAACTGTTATAAAAGGTTTGCAAGTCTTTTTATCGGCACATACGTAATTGCCATGCTTCATTCTAACCAGGGTCCTGCTTTTAGCTCTCGAGCTTATAGGGAGGCCATGACCAGCATGGGCATTGGGTTGCGGTACTCTTGTCCCTTCCATCCTGAGGGAAACGGGATTGTGGAAAGAAAAAACGAGACATAAAGCAATCTATAACGGTAAAGGTATTAGGTTCGGGTGATGGGTGGGTCCAGCATTTAACAAGTGTCCAACGTAGTCTAAATAATCTGCCAAGAAATTCTCTAAAAGGTTTCAGCCCGTACAAACTATTGTTCGGAACTAGAATGTATGTTCAGGACTTAGATAGTCATGCTTCAGTGGTAGAAGATAAGAAAAAATGCTTTGACATCAAAGATCGTTTGGCTGTTTTACAGGACTTAAATGAAACAAGAAAAGCCCTGAGCAACATAAAGTTAAAACAGCATCCAACAACCACTGAAGACACACCACCTGTCCCAGCAAGACCTGTCTGGATTCCAAAGATTGGGGATTTGGTCAGAGAGAAGATTGCGGTGAGGAAGGAATTTGGGCCTTCTTACAGAAAAGCAGTACCTGTCTTAGCAATCAACGGAACAAGATCAGTTGTACTACCGCACCTTGCTGGTAAAAAGGAGAACCGAGTTGTATCCATCGACCTGGTAAAATCACAATCATGTGGCCAATAATAAGTAGTAGGCCCAGTGGACTCCCAAGAAATAGCAGAATACCAAAATTTGCTACAATCCAAGAGGTTCAAACTGAGAGACTAATCACATTTGATAAACCTGCAGTGAATAAAAAAGGACTATGCAACAATGTCATGGAACTTGTGCCTCTTGAAGCCCAAATTGAAACAGTTTGTCCAGAAACACCAGTCTACAATGATGTAGCATCAAAATGTGCTGATAAAAGGCAAATTGAAAAAACAATTCCAACAATTGATAGAACTGCATCTGGCTACTTCATCAATTTCGATAACTTTTCTGAAGATCAAAGCGTCCCGGAAGTAACGCCAGCAACAAAGACTTTTAAAGACAAAGCAACAGAACCTTTTCATCAACTCAAAGAAACCTATCTTGTTTCTCCATGGTTAGAATTTTGTATTGTGCTAGGTGTATTTTTCCTCCTGCTTTGTTTCATCATGGTACTTTGTTTGGGAAAATTCATTGAGGGAAAATAAAGTACAATGGACACAGCAAGTCAGAACACCAACTTAGTTCTGAAGCCACACAAGTCATCTCATATCGAGAAAAGAGAACTATCATCAGTGAATGTCACAGCCATTCCAATACCCGGCGCGGCAGTTTGGGACAAAACAGATTACGAAATATATGGACCGGTCGAACTCTTTAAATATCCTCATCAGTTTAAGGTTTCATTAAGTGACTTTGTAAAACCAAGTACATTTTCTGATGATTGGGACTTTGAAAGCATAAATAATATGATGTCAGATTTAGTAATGTCAGCAAAATTGACAGAACATGATTATTTGCAAGGTTCGTCGAATTATGAACAGATGCATTGCTATACCCACTATGCAGACCACTATTTGCATAAAACTGCTCAACCTAGAAATATTTTTAAATATAATCAAAGGGAACATTGTGCAACTCCACCTAAAAGCAGTTCAAAAACATTCTATGAGAAATTCCAATACTTCTCAGGGTTTAACACAAGTGATGCAGAAGCATTTTATTATAAACTGTTAGATAAAACAGGGACAAAAACCATGCTGACAAATACTAAATTGATCTATTCGGAAACATTTTTTGAAAAAATGATTACATTTGGTTTTGATTTCTGGAAAAACAATATTGAAACAAAACCATCTGGGGTACAAAAGAATGGCAGGTACAAGGCCTAGAAGCATTATTTCGAGCCTGCATGATCCCAGAACAAATAATGTTCTTGAATGACACCATTCAACAAACTACCTGTTTTGGCCTAGCCAAAATCAAAGACTTAAGCAAACCGTCTATTCCAAAGCCAATACCTGATAACACAACCACAGATATTGAGATAGACGTATCCCAAATTTTACATCAAAATAGAACACATCCTGATTGGAAAAAGTGGTTAATCTGGCCAACAGACACAAATAAATGTCAAGATAGATTCCTGAACAAAATACAGGGGCTATAAATGACCAGACAAGACCCTAGATATTCCCAGAGACAACATCCAGGGATAGTAACAACATACAGTGTAGGGAAACTATGCCTTGAATGGCTACAAACATCCACACTGGCAGAAATTAAGCAACACTTGTCTTTACTTAAAGATGGTGCTGACTTGCGCGATTTCATAATGGGACCACGCAAACAGCATCAAAAACGTTTCATAGCAGCCAGTATATACGCTGCTTACAACGAGGCATGGAAAGTGACTCAAATTGAGACAGTAGAGAAAATGGGAGAAATAGATCGTATTAATTTGGAAAAATCACTTTCTGTTGTGGACAATGGGTTAATGACTCTGTCCTCCAGAATATATTCACTGGACAGTATTGTATCTTCTGCTATAGATATAATAGATCAGGACTTGCTAATGTTACAACATGGTCAGTCCCAATTACGTTCTATTGTACAGCTAGGCTGGACGTTGCAAAACCTGCGTTCAGGCTATGTGCCTTGGCGTTTAAACAACACAACGTCATTGTTCTCTATCTTTAACCTTACTGATAAACAAATCAGTTTGGCACAGAAAGTAGCAGACTATACGATTCTGAGCATTGAAAAACTTGAGAGATTACCATTGACAATGTCAGAAAGACCTGTCATTGAATGGATAATACACAGAATTATCACAATTCCGATAACAACTTTCCAATTTAAAAATTGCCAAGAGTATATACCAGCAGGCCAGTATGAAAGGTGGGGGAAAGGGTACATTAAGTCATCATGGAAATTACCTTATACACACACATGTTATAGTGACAAAAACCAGAATGTATTTCTTAGTGGTAATAATTGTAAACAATCACTAAGCGGTATACTTCTGTGCCATGGTATTAATTTACATGGGGCCTGTGAGGGGACTTAAAATAACCTTTCATGCCACCAGAACGGCACACCTGCAACACAGATAGAGCCATTCTTTAGACAACTTTCTAACGGGAGTTATGTTCTAATAACGGACCACAGCTGTTGTGGCATGGTGCCAGGGAAAGCATATCTCAGAAGCGTTAGTTCCATGGTCACTTGCTGTATGCAAGCATTGTATCCAAACGGCCCTGGAGACTCAGAGGCGACGATTTGGCCTCCGTTGAATATCTCTTCTATACGAATTGATACTTTAAGCAGAATGAAGTCTGTGCTTTTACAGACAACAGTGCCCATCACGTCATCAAAAGAAACGTATGATCTTCAAGTTGCAAGGACAACGGCAGAGATACATACACTTTTATCAACTAATTGCCCTGTGCATTTCGTAGAAATGCTAAGCCAAATCCTAAATATGTCAGATGCCAGTGGTATTGCAAATGTATTTAAGACAATTTTTTCTGGACTGTTAACACCCTTCGAAGCAGTCCTGGGCATCTTTCCCAATTTTGTCCATTCGGTTTTTGGTGGCCTACCACTACTTTTGGAACTCGTAGCAGGAATCTTATTTTTGACTCTTCTGCTCCGATATGGCAAGCCAAAACGCAGACATGACTCCGGCAACAATGGAAGAAATGATCCTGTCAATACGCTACCGGGACCGCATAACTAACGTCCTTGGATTAGCCCGGCTAAGAGATCTGAATATGACCTGGTTTCTTTCATTCAGACCTATATGGCAAAACTGCATCTTACCTGTGCTTCGATGTATGCTATGCGGAGAAGAATGCGTGTTAGACACCTGTCTTACACTACAATCAGCAGTACCAATGGATACCGATACTTTGCTAAGTCCTGTAACGGCTCATGCATCGTGCTGTCCCCAGCGGTTACCAATCCTGATGACGGCATTAGTTGAGACTTCTCCACTACGATTAGGTGGTGGCAGTGAAGCAAGAAATGAGAGCAACATCACCCATGTACGACCTTCTGTGAACATTGCTGATCCCAACACCGATGGTAGCAATCATTCTCATGACTGCCCGGTTACAGCATTATCATCCTTGGTCGAACTTTCACCTGAAGCTTTAGACTGGTTTTTATTGCACATCTATCTGAAATCATGTTCTCCCCAGAACCAAAAGAATAACTTTTAAGCAAACCGGCACACAGCGTTCCCATGAACTCTGAATTCAGCCTTCAGCTTTTAAAAACAAAACCTACTGAAAACATTTGGAAGTATTTTTTCCCCTGAAAACGAAATTATTTTTTCCAAATTCCAAAATATTTACTTTTTTTGGCACTTGTACTCTGCTTGAAGTAGAACTATTCATAAAGAACAGAGCTTCTATTTTTAGCAAATCTAGAGACAATATGTTACCGCAGCCTCTAGCACACTCACAAGCAATTTTATTTATATGTGATGAAATAGTTTCGACCTTCTTTTCTGTAATTAAGAGACATTTCATGTGTAATTTTCGCAAATCGTTCAGCTAAAGATATATGCAATTTTTTTGAATGATTACATTGCTTAAAAACGTACAGTACCTATAACGTTCCGTGTATTTCGCATACACCATTTCGAATGCAAAATGTATTTTGGGGTGGGTTGGAATACACATGCATCTTTATTGCTTAATTTTTTAGTAATTGATGGACATAAAATCGTGGAGTGGGTGATGTTTTTTATCTAGGAACCCGATTCAATATTGTGACTTTATGACCCTATACGGCTATAATCAATAATATCCCTATAATGGCATAATAATCAGATCCATATTTCAGTAAATCGCCCTTGCAGTCCAAGGCACGGCAAAAGCTACTTCCTTGGATTCCTAGAGAGCACACCGAGTTCTTTCGACACACCAAACCTCCAGCAACCTGGGAAAGCCCCGCTTGCTTTGTTTTGATTTGTAATAGAACTACTGCGAGCACTGTAAGAACGGCCAGTTCTTAGTGACATCTTTATTGACGTCTTATGTCCAAACCTTATGTCAAATTCGGCACCTTTAAGGTATAAATATACCAACGTTGCCTTAAGCGAACACACGGTGGTGGTTTTGGAGCAGAGCAGCTAATCTACTTTCCGAGAGCCCAGCAGAAGCGAGAAGCCCACAGACGCTGCCCTTCCTCTTTTGACGCGCTGTGAAAGACGCTGTCTTTTCTCCTGCCGAGAAAATCCAGCTCTGGCGTTTCCAGCCTACCCTTGCGGGTGACTGGGATATCGGCTTCTGAGAGAGAGATACCAGACCTCCTACATTCTATTCCCAAGGTACAGTGCTGACTAAACCCTTAGAGAGAATTCTTGAACAGATCCTTGGCAACAAACCTACTTAACTTAAACTGCTACTTACTTACGCCTTCCCACATATTATGCTTAGGTCAGGTACACCCGGGTAGGCTTATTTTAGAAGCACCAGTTGAGCACGTTAGCCTATGTATATATGTATATATATTTTATCCATTTTAAAGTGTCCTATGGATAAGAAACCATATCAATGCTTATACAGTATTATTTCATAATACTCCTTTTACTGTACATACTTTACTTTACATTAAGTATTGCAATTGTGGCAATTCATTTCTCTTGCATGAGAAAGAAGACTGCTCAATAAATAATACCTTTTATTGAAAACGCCTGTCTCTCTATTCTCTGCACCCTGGTGAAACTAAATATGCACATCTGACTGAGTGAAATAGCTGTCTATTGTTTCACACGACTCAAGAGATTGACTCTTATTCTGAGGGAGCAAAGTTGTCATGTTTATGCGGTTGTCGGAAGCTGAATCCCTTCTTGTCTGAGCCAGGGAAGCTGATCACTTCCTATTCATTCAAGAAAGTTTCCAGTGTCCTCTGATTTAGATGGCGCAAACCTAAATTAAGTCTAACATAGTCAGTAGAGACCTAGAAGATCTCAGTCCTACGTCTACACTTCAGTTTATGTTATTCCAATGCGCAGGGCCTATAGGGAAAATAGGAACTACACTGCACAACCACTGCGAAGGGGTGGGCAGAGTAACAAACACTATGGTGGAAGCAAATATTATAGTTATCCCTAAGGAAGGTAAAGACCCGCGACGTCCCCAAAATTATAGACCAATCTCCCTTATCAACTTAGACTGCAAGATATATGCCAAAGTCCTTGCCATGAGACTCAACGCGGTACTACCAAAACTAATAGGGTGCACACAAGTAGGCTTCCTCAAGATTCACATGTCGCATGACAGCACACGACTCCTATGCCATGTCCTAGAACAGTCAGCCACAAACACCAGTCCTGCAGTAGCAATCACCCTAGACACTGAAAAGGCCTTCAACAGAGTGTCCTTGCACTTCCTAGAACAGTATTTAAGGTCTTACAACATGGGATCTGACTTCACACGGAAAGTTATGGCACTATACGCAGACCCAAAAGCGCAAATAGCAATCAACAGGGAGTTTCAGAACAATTCAACCTACCGCGAGGGACAAGACAGGGTTGCCCCCTGTCCCCAGCGCTCTTCTTGCTAGCTTTCGAGCCTCTAATCAGGGACATCTTAGCCAAATAGACGTTAAGGGAATCAACATAAATGGAACTGTTGCAAAACTAGCCACGTTTGCGGATGACATACTCATCACCACAGAAGACCCATAACATCCATACCAGCCCTCATGGACACCATGGGTACATACTCGACCCACTCAGGGTACAAGCTCAACAGAGACAAATCAGACTGCATGCCACTTAACTTCCACACCACCAGAGAGGTGATCGACAACTCAGGTCTCACTTGGCAACCAGAGTTCATCAAATATCTAGGGATCCAATTTGGAAAAAACCTCAAGTTCACACTTGAACAAAATGAGAAAGCCACCCTTGAAAAGATAAAAAAGCATCTGGAGGCTTGGTCCCCCAAGTTCGTATCCTGGTTGGGAAGAATAGACACAACTAAGATGATGATCACCCCGGTGACCAACTACCTCAAAGGTATGATCCCACTCACACTAACAGACGACTTCCACCACAAAACTGACAAGCTTCTAAACAAAATCCTCTGGCAATATAAAAAACCTAGAATAAGCCTAAAAAAATTGAGATCAAACAAGAACCTAGGTGGCCTAAATCTGTCAGATTACAGAACATTCCAGACAGCGGCTATAGCAAGACAGGGTATATATTGGGTCACAACCAACCCAATGTACACGCCAACGTGGTTCAAAATAGAGAAAGCCATACTTAACAACCGTGACCCACTATCACTTCTTACCACAAACAAACAAACACAAAACGTGAGCCTTATACTCAAGAACACCAAACATGCCCTACTCAGAGTGGACAGGTTACTAAAACACAGGATCAAAAATTCGAAGTGGAAATCTCTGTGGGAAAACTCGAGGATAAAATACAAAGGAAAAACCTAAAACTAGAAACATGGACAAAATTAGGACTCTCTTTCCCTGCCCAGCTGGAAGAGGGGGGATCACCCCTTACATTCCGCACTCTACAAACCAGACATAACCTCCCGAACATAGAGCTGTACAATTACCTCAAAATCAGAACAGCAGTATCCAAATCAAACCTAACCAAGCAGACTCCATCAATCTTCCAATACTTGGTAAACCAGAATACTGTAGGCCCCCAGATCTCCCACATTTACAAGCTTCTCCGGCCCAACACGTCCTCGCTTAACAACAAAACAACCAAATTCTGGGAGACAGGCCTAGACTGCGCACTAATTGAACAACAAAGCCACACCCTATGGTCAGTCCCCTCTAAGATTATGGTAACACCGATCCTTGCCCAGACAAATATCTGGCTGCTACACAAACTCTACTGGACCCCTGCCCGCCTGGCGGCCATGGGCCTGAGAGAACATGACCGCTGCTGGAACTGTGACTTAGAAAAAGGTGACCTGGCACACCTCATATTCCACTGCACAAACGTCAAGAGGTAATGGAACTAAGTTTTCTCCTTCATAAACAACACCCTAGGTTGCACCCTTAAAGAAGAGCTCTCCACCCTTACGACCGCGTTCATAACAGCTGACCTAGACTCAAAACACGACAGAGATCTGCTAGATCTCTTACTAACAGCAGCAACAAAAATCGTCCTCACCAACTGTAAGGACACCTCCAAGGCCACATTCAAGGGTTGGCTGAACTGGGTGACCTTCTTAAGAGGGGCAGACATCACAACCCTTCGTTACACACCATGGAGAAAACCCAACAGGGGATTGTGGTCCGCTTTAGACTGATTCTTGAACCAATTCGACCCACCGTGACGTGTAAGCCATAAGACACTGGCTTGAATAAACATGGCTCCCATAGCCAAAGCAAGACACCCCCATAGCCCCTCCCCTCGCTTACCCTCTTCCTTTCTTTATCTCTCAATCAGCCATTATGAAACACAGAGTAGCCCAGGGGTCGGGGGCCAGCCGCACCCCAAAAACTAACTCGACCAGCCACACTTAGCAGGCACCCCCACAGCGCTTAACATCGCAGGATACTTGTTCTATGTTACATGTTAAATGTGTACAATGTTGATTACAGGGAAGCCAAGCCGATGTAACCCAGGCTATCAATACCATACCCTGTACAGAAAACTAGACACACATAGCTGTAATGTATTAAATGTTTGTAAAAATCCCAATAAAAATATTATTTAAAAAAATAAATAATTCAGACTCTGAATCCATTACCTTTTGCAGGCGCTAAAACGCAGATGTTTTGAAGTCACAACATGTGCTATATGAGAAGAATATTCTGATATATGTTTACTATTTTAACACTTCCTTGGGATTTATTGAAATTAATGGTGTACACACATTGTGAGCTACATATTTATCCAATATCATTTAGAATAAAGTAATGCCATTGCAGCCTAGGAACTTGCTTCCAGAATCGACAACAGGAACCTAGAGACTTGGGAGGTTATGTAGAGTTTGACAGATGTAAGACATCCTGCAAAAATGGGTGGTAGTCTGATTTACAGTATACATGCGTATACTCTTAATTGAGCAAAGGGGACACAGATCACATCTCTCACCATTTTGAAAATACTGATCTCAGAGGGGTTTCCGGCAGTGCCTCCCAATCATCAAGGAGCTGCTAATGCTCCTGGGCACCAAGATGCATTTTGCAAGGATGTTTGCAAGGGATCCCTGTAAAAGGAATTCAGATATCCACTTCATGTGACCTGCATAGTTGGACAATCTAACTGGGTTGTTCACAGAATGTAGAACGTAGAACTCAATGGCAGCCAGTGGTAGAAGTTGGGGGGGGATCGGTGGGCACTGCGTTGCCCTACTTCTAAAAAATTGTTCAATCCGATCCCCTACTTCTTGCTTTCAAAAAAGAGTCCCGGGACGGCAAGAATAGTCCAACTTTAAAACTTTTTTCATTCGCTTCCAGGGGCTGCTTGCACTTCTCTGTGAACTCCAGAGGCTGCAGCAGCCCCTCCCTGAACTCAAACAGACCGAGGAGGCCCATTGTCATTCTGGTTGAGGCTGATTACCTCTTTCGAATGACAATGCGCCGCCCTCTGCCTTTAGCATATCAAGTGGCCCTGAGATTAGAGTTGATGATTAGAGATGAGCTTTCTCCAAGCAGGGTACTGTGGGGAACTTGACACCAGTGGCTATCTTGTGACGAGTTGTGAGTGTGTGTGTGGTTAGTGGTTGGAGGCGGCAAACTCAACCCCGGAATCTAGCCCCTGGCGCTGTTAATGTTCTACAGATAAGTGTGAATGCGTGGCTTGTTAACTTCACGATCTTTTTTTTTAATTTAATGCATTTTTATGTAGCGCGGACTTTATCCGAAGGTGATTGCAGAACAACTTCCTCAGCACCGATCAGCCTCCCCAAGTGAGCTCCGTCGATATCTTGCAGACAGGATGCTGTGGCACAATTGTATCAGCAACTCCTGGCACATACTTTTAGTAGGAGGCTCACATGTGCGAATTTAATTACGTGTTACCTTAGTGACTACATATCAGCCACTATGTCTGTTTTCCTTCTCTAACTTCATGGTGCTGCTGTACGCTAACATTTATTCTAGTCAGGATTTAATTTCACCAGTGAAATGGGTTTCAAAACTTAGAAACAGATGCACTGGTGAAGAGCAACCTGCGGAGGTGCATTAGAAGAGCCAGGAGTACAGCGAGGAATCTGTACACCATTATAAGAGAAGGGTTGGAATTGTCTGTATGACTGCAGAACGCCATGCAAACCTTTTTACTGTCTTTTTGTGCTTGGCTGAAAGTCAACATATGCAGGCCCTGGTGAGTTTAAAGTATTTGGCATTGCCCTGGCTGAAATGTTAAATGGCTGTGTGTGTGTTTTCAAATGACGTGTTTTGAAAGTCTTTCTTCTCATCGCTTTGCAGAGCAAAAGAGCGAGAACTGTGTTAAACACATGAAGTGCAAAATAATGTTTCTTTGTGAATAATTTGAAAGAGCTAGCAATGATACGTTTTGACCTGTCAAGAGTATTGTGCTGGTAGACCCATAAGACGTATCATAAAAGTACCCAGCACCAAGCTTTTTTAACCTCATAGATGCTAGTAAACATCCCTCCCCAGTGCTGCGCTGTCCATTGGAACTAGTGCTGAATGGACGTCCAATGGTCGTGCGCAGCACTGGGGAGGTAGTGCTGCCGTCGGCCAATGCACCGACGCAGCACTTAAGGGGTTAACTTTTTCTCTTTTGTTTAATAACACTGTTCATTTTACGCAACACTATTGGTACCAGGCTTATCCTGTCCAGTCAACAATATACAATGCCTCCCTTCCTCTTTAGCTTATGCCTACTTATGTTTGCTCACTAATTGATAATTGGTGTCTTCATTTTACAACTCACCACTTTCCAACTTTACCAGCCAGCACTGCTTGACACCTTTGTCAATGTTGTACACAGAGTGAAGTGAGCTGGGCAGGAGCAGTGACCAGACAGAAGAGGCGACAGGAAAGGAGAGGCACTAGGGCAGGAGAGGTGACAGGGCAGGAGAAGTGATGGTGCAGGAGAGGTGACTGGGCAGGAGAGGTGACAGGGCAGGAGAGGTGACGGGGCAGGAGAGGTAACGGGGCAGAGAAGGTGACGGGCCATGAGCTAGAGCAGTAACCGGGTGTGAGCGGTGAAAGGACAGGAGTGGTGAAGGGGGCAGGAGCAGTGAAGGGGGCAGGAGCAGTGAAGGGGGCAGGAGCAGTGAAGGGCGCAGGAGCAGTGAACGGGGCAGGAGTAGTGAACGGGGCAGGAGCAGTGAACGGGGCAGGAGCAGTGAACGGGGCAGGAGCAGTGATGGGGCAGGAGCAGTGATGGGGCAGGAGCAGTGATCTTCGCCTTACCCAAAACCACCTCTCCTTCAGAAAACAACTCAAAACCTGGATATTTGATAAGTAATCCCCCACCTCCCTCAAGCGCCTTGAGACCCTATGGGTGAGTAGTGCGCTATATAAATGCCAAACTTGAACTTGAAGTGACGGGCCAGGAGAAGGAAGGGGGCGGGGGAATTGACGAAGCAGGAGTGTTGATCGAGCATGAGCAGGAGTACTGACTGGACAGGAGCAGTGAAAGGGCAGGAGCAGGCATTTCCCAGGGCGACTGGAAGGGTAGGGGGCCAGTTTAGTTTGGGGGGACGGGTTTTGTACAAGTGCAGGAGTTTTAAAAACACTGCAAACTTATTTGTATATCCAGCAGGTTTCGGTCAACAATACAAGTGCCAAGATAACTTTGGTAATCAATGTACCTGCTGGAGAGAGATGGGAGCATGTTTTGTCTAGTGGCTGTTTTACTCATCTAAGGTAGTGAAGAGGGGTAATATGCCTGCTGCAAAGAACATGTACCATGTTTATCAAAGAGCAATATGTTATGTGTATAGTTCAGTGGGTACTGCTTTGTGTTCACTTCCTGAATGAAAGGACACTTGAATACATATGGCCTGGCAGCTCGGGCTGGACTGTTCACATTGGGCGCAGTATCAAGACTGATTTGCATATGGCTGGGTCCAAACTGGAATGGCATGGTGAGCAAAAAACGATGGATTTAAGCCCAGATCTCTGAACTGGGGTGAATGTATGACATTGTTCTGAATTCTGTCCATCAATTGGTCTTTTTGCATTTGTCACCCCGAGTGGGACAGGTATGCTCAGACATGAGTCCCATGCTCTCCATGCCACTGGAATCAGGCTATCCTGGCTGATGAGGGCTGAAAGCCCGAAACCGGTCCTAGGATGTTGTTTCCAGTCCAGGGAGGACCTGGCCTGGCAGTCCGGGCTAGACTGTTCTCATTGGGCGCAGGATCAAGACTGATTTGCATAAGGCTGGGTCCAAACTGGAATAGCGAGCAAATAAACAATGGATTTAGGCCCAGCTCTCTGCACTGGGGTGAATGTATGATATTGCTCTGCATTCTGCCCACCAGTTGTTCTTTTGGCTATATTATGATTGAGCAGCTAGCTGGCTGACATGAATATGAAGGAGCCTTTGTGGGTTTCCGTGAGTCTAGATTCTCCTGAAGAGTCCCTTTCTCTTCTGAGCCCTGCTTAACACATTTGTATAGGAGGAGCCCTGCATTCATGACCTGAATGTTTGAGACGAAAAATAATCATGGATTTCTGAACAATGAGCGTAAAAGCATTAAGGTAACATGTTGTTCCTGCTTATATTTCACATGCTTTACATAAACCTGTATTCCCTATGAGTGTATGCTTTTTCCTGAATTAAACCTCAAATAAACATATCCATTCTTTTAATTAAATAACGTTATAAGCTGTAACGGGTCAGTGAAATGCTAAACGTACTAAAAATTGGAATGTTTTGATATTTTTAGCCACACCCCTGGCTCCGCCCACTGATTTAATCTTCGGTTATTCCCGCCCCCTGATTCTCCACCCACAGTTCCCCTACTTTTTTTTCCCCACTTCGACCACTGATGGCAGCAGTCTAAGCCCACTGAGCTGTTCCAACATAGTTAGATATCTCAAAAAGCAGACTGGCCTAGCACCTCCCTACTGATATTGTAGCAAGGAAGGCATTATTTAGTTCACAGACAAGTGCACTAAAGTCTGATGGCTCAGGGTCTTTGGAGGCCAGTTGAGCTGCAAGGATGCTGATCATTGGAAATCTTATTTCTTATTTTTAGTATATCATCCTGCTTTAATTTCCTAAAAATGTTGAAATTGTTTCAGTGGGATTATCTTGCCTGCTTTACATTCTAGTGACCATTGTATATTTCCTTAATTTTATTGCATGAACAATGTTGTATTTTTTTAAGTTGTGCAATTGACAGGACATTGACCTTTATAATGTGTGATTCAGTGTGTCGTACTGTACTTGGCTTTAAACTTCTAACTAATCCTCCACTAAGCCTTGTCTCCTGTCACACACGTCTGCCATTGAAAAATCATGAACTTAGAGGAATAATTGACAAACAATTTATAAATAATAATAATAATAATTACATTTATAAAGCGCCTGGTTACACTGAGGCCAGTGTGTCCCCGCGCTGCGGAGCAAAGACAACAACAATCAACAGACAGCTCAGCAGAACAGATTAGAGGGCAGGGAACAAGTGCGTTTTAAGACCCTTCCTAAAAGTGGATTCCGATTTCCGAACACCCCAGCCGAAGTGTTTGAGGAAGCGAGTTCCACAGTTGAACTGCCAGATAGCAGAATGAACGGCCACCCATTCTAGCTCTACAGATTTTAGGAACAAGCACCTTCCCTTTCCCACTGGACCTTAAGAGCCTAGACTGAAGATAGGGGTTAAGAAGTCATGCAGGTACCTTGGCCCCTTCGTCTGTATAATCCAGTGGCAAACAAACTTTACTCTTTCCCTAATAGGGAGCCAATATAAAGATGCCAACGCACCAGAGACAGAGGCCCTTTTCGGGAGCATAAGAACTAGCCTTGCTGCTGCATTTTGAATGAACTGCAAACGTTGGAAACATTTAACATTAGCGCCCAGATACAGCAGATTACCGTAATCAAGTCGTGAGGTTACCAGAGCATGCACAAGGATTTTCCTAGATGACGTAGGTAGGGTGTCCAAGGTTTTCCGTAGTTCCCTCGAGATACCAAAACAAGCGTCTGCCACCCGCCTGGTGTGGTAGTCGAAGGACAACTTATTGTCCACCCAAATCACGAGATTCTTAGCTTCCAGGCACAGGGGCGGAGTGGGGCCCAATGACTGTGGCCACCATGCAGAGGACCATACTGATGGAACCTTCCCTATCAACAATACCTCAGTCTTGCTGCCGTTCAATTTTAGGCAAATATTTGCCATCCAAACAGTCAGTTCTTGAAGGCAAGATACAAAATTGGAGGCAGCATCTGACCGGGCTTGGGTCAGAGTGACCACCATCGGAGTATCATCGGCATAGGACAAGGCATTAATCCCAAAAGTGTCAGCGAACTTAGCCAGAGGGGCAACGTAGAGGTTAAACAAAGTAGGACTCAAAATGGACCCCAGAGGCACCCCTTGGCCAACTTAATACTCTTAGAGTAATGGCTGCCTTGCATGACTTGAAAGCTGCGCCCAGATAGAAAAGATTCCAGCCACTTTAATGCTCTGCCACCTACACCTCCGCTCTCTAGATTGTGCAGTAAGGTATGATGGGCGACAGTGTTAAAAGCGGCACTTAAATCTTAAAGAATTAAGGCAGCTGTTTGCCCCTCGTCCACAAGCTTCCGGATAATCCCAGTGGAGTAGAGTAGAGCTGATTCAGTAGAATGGAGAGCTCGGAAGCTGGATTGCGAGGGATGGAGAAGGTTGTTATTCGCAATATGAGCGGTCAATTGGGAGTTCACAATCTTTTCTGCTATCTTGCCAAAATACGGAAGTAGAGAGATGGGGCGCAGGTTATCCAGCTGGTCCATGCTAATGTTCGGCTTCTTCTGTAAAGGATGAACCACAGCCTCCTTCCAGCTTTCCCGGGACCATTCCTGAGATAAATGACAATTCCACCAGATGTCCGATGTGAGGCTCCATTATGTCAATACTACCTCTAAGCAGCCTAGGGGTGGCTGGGTCCCTGGGGGAGCCTGATCTAATGCTAATGGCATTTATTTTTAAGAGTATCCTGTGGAGGCACAATTAGTTCAAACAGGCCCTGTGCTTCAGGAGCACCCATGGATTCCTTTACCCCAATTATTCCAGCATGAGCAGAGGCAGGGAAAGAGGAGGAGATCTTCTCGACCTTCTCTGCAAAATATTCAGCCACTCCATTGCATGTCTCAACAGAGCTAATAATAGGCTCTGCGATGGATGCCAGGGAGGAGATTTCCTTAATGATCTTAAACAGCTCTTTAGTAGAATTTTCCGCTGTTTGAATTCTACCGTTAAAGTAAGCAGACTTTGCCTTCCTAATGAGCCAATGGTAGCTCTTTAGGCAGATTTCATATTCTGCTTCCAGGTTGGCTGAGAAAGTTTTCCTCCAGCGCCTCTCTAGATGTTTGCAGGACGATTTAGCAGTCCACAATTCCTCACTAAACCAGGGTGCGGTTTTCCCTCTGTTAATAGAAGTTTTAATAGACCAAGGTGTGGTACAATCCAGAGCCTCAATTATTCGGCTCTCAAGATCTTTACACACTTCGTTTGCATCGTGGCCAGAGGGGGGGCCCCTTTTTTGAAAGGCCAGGTCAAAAGCTTCTTGTGAGAAGCCCGCCCACCTTCTTCTTTTCTTGGCTTTCTCCTGTAGTTTGGAACGGGGCAATTTTACTCTAAATGTAATCAGAAAATGGTCTGACCACAACATCGGGAGCGAAGGCTCTAATTCCAGCACATCCCAGTTAGCAAAGATAGGGTCAAGTAAATGCCCCAACTTATGGGTAGGAAGTACAGATTTTGGAAAGAGTTGCAAAACTTCCAATTCCTGGCACAACTCTTGTGCCCCTGGGCTAGTAGCATTGTCAAAGTTCAAATGTAAATCGCCTAGCAGCAGTAGTTTTTCATACTGCAGGGCAGGCTGGACAAGATAGTCAGTGAGGCTAGGTATAAACCTCGAGTGAGGTCCCGGGGGTCTGTTACACCAAAAGCCCCTTCACAACATGGTTAGTGGCAGTGCAGATAGTAAAAAAAACTGCCTAGCTATCGACTATGTCAGCAGGGGTGAGAGAGCATTCAATGTCATGCTTGTAAATAATTGCGATGCCCCCTCCCCGCCCTAACTGTCTATCGATTCTCATTATCCCATAACCGGTTGGGAGGGCCTCCAAAATTTCAGGCACAGAGTCAGCGTCCAGCCATGTCTCCGTAAGGAAAACAGCGTCGATTTTACTTTCCGATAAAAGATCGTATAGCTCCAGTCTGTGCTTCCTCAGGGATCTACAATTAATTAGGGATAGCCTAAGTGAAAGACCTCCCTCCCCCATTCCTGTTTGTGCGGCCACCCAGAACGAATAGTGGCTACATTGCCAGCTCACACCATTCAGCCTAATACTATGTTTGCACTTACCCATCAGGCTGGGGCAGAGGGCCCGAAGCCTCCGGGGACTATAGTGGTGCCTTGATTTTGAACCGGCAGGGGTTCTGGCCCCTAGCCCCGGACAGGCACGGACTGGCGCAGACGGGCTTGCCATTGGCGCACCTTCGGCGCGCCGCCGGCGCGTCCGCTGTGCTGCCACAGCCAGCCGCCGGGTCAGGCCGATTTTAAAGAGGAGCCCTCCCGGCAAGTAGTCCGCCCTCCCCAACAAGAAGTGCCTGTGTCTATCATCGCCGCCCTCCGCGCAATGGTAAACACCGCGTCGGACCAAGGCAGGGAGACCCAGTAATTGAGCACAGGTAAGCAGAGCTCCTCCAACTTCACACACAAGTAAATATAAAACAGTAAATCAGGCTAAAATATTTTAAAAGTGGAGGCTGGCATTACTAATTTTGCAAGCAGCCCTGCCAGTGGACTAGAACACTAGCCAACATTATCGAAGGAGCTGAACAAAATGGAGATCAACTACACCAACTGGTGATCCTCCCCAGCCCAGGGGCATTTTGTTAAAATGCATCACTACCTGATTGTATTACTGCAAGCACAAGTTGAGACATATGATTTCGTTTTAAATCTCAAAAACCTCCCAGAAGACAAGAAAACATTAGCAAAATGAATCACATATTATCGCATCCCTATGGACATTGTTTAAAGCATTTACACTCAGTAGTAGATAGACTCAACCTCTTGCAGAGCTAATCACAGAATTCACATTGTTTGACCATTAGGCTGCATAATCCATGTTTTAAAACATGTTTAATTCTTTCATAGATGATAATATATATCCAACAGACCAGGTGATGAGAGAATGACAATATCAGTGCTAGATTTGGTAAAACTTTACTCTGGGAACCCTCAAATGGGGGGGCCAAGGTGTGGCAATAGAAAGGGGGCGGAGTTACGAGGGACGGAGTCATGACAACGAGTGTGACAGCCACCTCATACACTTTTTAAAAACTTTACCTCAAAGAAATTGCGAACAAATGAAATTAAATCTTACGTAATTGGTTACAGATGCTGCAATTTAAAATATCTGGGTTTAAGACACCTACTCTAAAGAGTTATTATTATTATTAATTATTATTAAAAATATTTATACAGCGCACTATCACCGTCGGTTTCTTGGCGCTCTTGATAAAGATAGCGGACGATCCAGGGGGGGGAAATTAATCGTATGCAGCTTGAAAGAGCAGAGTTTTTAGAAGAGTGCGGAAGCTGTCGTACTTGGAACAAAGACGGAGAGTTAGGGGTAGGGAGTTCCAAGTAGAAGGAGCCAAAACCGAGAAGCTCAGGCCTCCGTGCCTTTTTCTTTTAAAGCGGGGGACCTCGAGAAGGTTCAAAGAAGCAGAGCGCAGAGCTCTGGCAGGAATGTGACGGGACAGGGCAGATGAAATAAATTTAGGGGCTGAGTCATCTAGGGCCTTAAAGGTGGTACATGCCAGTTTAAAAATACACCGTTTAGAGACAGGGAGCCAATGTAAACTGCGGAGTAGGGGGGTAACGTGTTGGTATCTGGGCTGGCAGAAGATCAAGCGGGCAGCTTGGTTCTGCACCAACTGAAGTCGATGAAGGTGACATGCGGGAATTCCTGCGTACAAGATATTGGCGTAGTCGAGCCTGGAGGTGATGAGGGCAATGACTACTTGGGTTAGGGCTTCTTTGTTCAGAAACCTATTAATCTTGCGAATACGCCTGAGATGGAAGAAGCAGGCAGAAGTTACCGCATTGATGTGGGGTCTCATAGAGAGATCTTGGGAGATGGTCACCCCCAGGCTTTTGACAGAGCTCACGGGAGTAGGTGCCGTCCCTAGAGATGTTGGCCAGAAGGAAGCGTTCCATGGGTGATTGGGGCCACCCACCAAGACGAGCTCAGTTTTGGTGGGGTTAAGTTTTAAGTGACTATGGTACATCCACTCAGCTATGGTTAGCATAGTGGACTGAAAGTTAGTGCAAGAGGAAGGGAGGGAGTCAATAGGAAAAATTAACTGCAGATCATCAGCATAATTGTAAATTGTGACCGGGAAATTACGGAGAGTGACAAGCAGTGGTTGGAGATATAAATTAAAAAGAAGAGGGGATAGTGCCGAGCCTTGTGGGACACCACAGTGAAGGGGAGAATAGGACGCAGAGAAGGTGGAAAGGTGGACGGACTGTGAGCGCTGGTGTAAGAAGGATTTAAGCCAGTCAAGGGCCACTCCTTGGATACCGGCGTTGGCGACACGGTCGATCAAGATGGTGTGATCGACCGTGTCGAATGCCGCAGAGAGATCCAATAGGACAAGGGCTTGGGCGATGTTCTTGTCAGCACCTTTCCTGAGGGTGTCCATGACTGCCACTATGACCGCCTCGGTGGAATGGAGGGGTCTAAATCCAGCTTGTTGAGGGTCTAGAAACATTGATTGTTCGATGAAGGAGCTCAGACAGCGGGTCACATAAGTTTCCAGAATCTTGCCTAGGTAGGGGAGGAGGGAAATGGGTCGATAATTGCTGAGTATGGTAGGGTCTGCATTAGGTTTCTTCAAAATAGGTAAAACGGCCGCTTGCTTGAAAGAAGATGGGACCACTCCGGTAGCAAGAGAGTTGTTAAGTAGTGCTAGCGGGGGGCCCGGGCACGCAAGAAAGGCTCCTTTGAGGACCTGCGGGGGGCAGCAGTCATTGGGGGATCCCGAACTTACTTTGTTTACTAAAGAGTTGTGTGTGCCCACTAAATCTCAGGCAGTGCTTAATTTGTGCTGGTGGTTTCCTGTGCTCAGCACTTTAACTTATTTCATGGGCCAGGTGTATACCATTTTTCTCCCCTTGCAGATGGCCCAGTAATGGACTGCTGTTCTCGACCCCGCCAGATCCCATAGTGACCCTAACCCTGAGATGGCAAACAATAACTTTAACTCATGGATCCAAAACTCACTGGACATTATACTTCAAAAAAATCCCTCTCATAAGAGATTCAAGCAAAGATCATCACCTTGGTTCTCCCCTAAATTAAGGGAGCTTTAACAGACCTGTAGGAAATTTGAAAGGAAATCGAGACAGAACTTTGCAGAGGAAAGGAAACAGGACTATGGAGAGGCAATTAGGAGGTACAAGGCAGAGATCGAAATCGCCCAATCCAACTTCTATGAGGAGAGACACAACGCAGCTGCTAACTCTTCTACATAGATCTGTCGCATCGCTAAATCCCTCTCCACTGTGCTGCATAAACCTCCCAAAATGGTGGAAGACCAGATCGGTGCAACAACCTAGCAGAATATTTCCACCGACAAATCCAGCTGATATGCAAGCCTTTTCCTTCCTACCAGCCTGAGCCCACAGATCTCAGCACTAGAAGTCTACACCCTGAATTACAGTGCTCTTTAGGAGAATTCCCTCTGTTAGACGCAGATTCCCTTGGACCCTTATCTCCTGGTAACCTCTGGCTCCCCCACTGAACCCGCTCCTCCTCAGTACCTCTCATTAGTCACCAATTCCATTCCCCCAGTCATCTTAGATGCCCTAAACTCTACTGTCACCTCCGGAACGGTGCCTCTGGCTTGGAAATGTGCACAGGTGAGAGCCCTTTTGAAAAAACCCAATCTAGATCACTCCACTATGGACAATTACCGTCCCATATCTCTACTTCCTTGGCTGAGCAAGTTGCTGGAGATACATATAAACTCCACTTTGGTTCAGCATTTGGAATCCAACAACCTGCTTCATGTCACCCAAACAGGATTCCGTCCACAGCTAGGGACTGAGATGGCCCTTCTGGCGGTAACAGAGGAGGCAAGGAGACTTCTGGACCAGGGCAGCTCAGCAGCTATTATTCTTTTAGATCTCAGTTATGCCTTCGACACTGCTGATCATAATATCCTGCTTGAGCGGCTAAAAAACATGGGAGTGACAAATATGGCACTTACCTGGTTCCAATCCTTCCTAAAGGATCGGTTCTTTCAAGTCTTTGAGGGACCTGTCTCATCAAACCGGTGCCGCTTAGCTGTGGGGTCACCCAGGGTTCTTCCCTGAGCCCCATGCTTTTTAAAACCTATATGGCCCCATTGGCAGAAATTGTCCTTCCTTTTGGCATGAAGATCATTACCTTCGCAGATGATACCTAAATGGTGGTGGCAATCAACCACCCTGAGGGATTATCTGGTGCTCTTGGTGATTGCCTAGAGTCGGTAGCCGAATGGATGGACCTATCCCACCTCAAGCTAAATGGGGACAAGACCGAACTGATGTTTCTGGGTAGATCTCCATCTCCCTCCCTGACATTTACTTGGCTGACCTGTCTTGGCCCATGCCCATCCCAAAGCAGCAGATTAATAGTCTGGGTGTGTGGCTGGACAGCTCCCTCTGTTTTAATCGCCAAGCCACTAAGCTCTCTGCTACTTGTTTTGGCCTAATGAGAATTCTAAGAAAGATTCTTCCCCTTCCTCCTTTCCAGGCAAGGAGGATTATGGTACAAGCCCTAATACTGTCCCGCCTGGACTACAGGAATGGACTGTATCTCAGCACCACTCAGTCCACAATCCAGAGGCTACATGTAATCCAGAACTGTGCAGCTCGCCTACTGCTCCAGATACCCGGAGACAAACAGCGATACCTGCCCTGAGTAACCTCCACTGGCTTCCCATCCGGGCCAGGATACATTTTAAGGCCATGTGCCTGGCCCATAGAGCTATGTGGAAATCAGGCCCAGGCATCCTTCAGTCCTTGGTCACCCACTATCAACCCCCTAGGAGCCTTCACTCCAGCTCCACGTTTCTTGCCACCTCTATGAAAGTACGCAAATCCGGATGGGGGAACGCTCTTTCTCCCTGAATGCTTCCAATCTCTGGCATTGATGAGACGGGCCAAGATGATACAGCACTGTCACCCCTCAGCTGTACATAATTAATTACTGTATATTTAATAAAGAAGAGGTGTACTCTTTCCTTGCTCTTCCGCAGCATCTGCTTTTCGTCCTCCCCTTCCGACCTCACTCCTTCCCTTCTCTCCATTCTTCTTTCACTTTCTGCCCTACGTCCACGTATCCTCTAAATCGCCGCCTCCCCTCATTAGCTGCTTTTCATTTTTCACCTTCTCATCTTTCCTTTATACTTTCTTTTCACATGCTTCCCGCTTTCTGCGCTTCTTCTTCACTTGTCTTTCTTCATTCTCATTTCTCCTCTTTCCATTTTTCATTTTCATCCTATTCCACTCCAATCTTGCACTCCCAATCTCTACTTTCCCCACTTTTCTTCACATTCTCTGTATAACACATCTCTCTTTGCCTTCAGTCCTCTCCTTCTTCCTCGCTCTCCTTTTTATGTTTTTCTTCTTGTGCATATCTTTATAGCCACTCCCGAGAATCAGTGTTCAATCCCAGGGCCATAAATCTGAATCTTGGTGTGGCCACTCAGTCGTTCATCTTTATGAGGTCAATAAAATATATGCAAATGAGCTAGATAACAACATTTTTAATTCAGTGTCAATGCCACCGCTGGTGAATATGTACTTTGCAAATATACATGGTGTGTTAAGGACACAGAAATGTATTTTAGTCTGTTATTTTTAATTGCTTTGCAATATTACATTCTCGCTATTCTCCCTGTCCCTCCTTGACCCAGTACCTTTCATATTCGTATCCATTCCACTGACTTCCATTCTTTTCTTCATCCCATCTTTTTCTTTCCTTTTTTCTCATCCTCAGCACCACCAGCCATGCCTCCTTTCCTTTTTCCATGCTTGCTTCTTACATCTTCCTTTATTCCCCATCTTTCCTACCTCGTGCATTTCTTCCTTCTTCCTCTGCTCGTTCCCTACTTTCTTTTTTCCTGCACCTTCCTTCACCCCTTCCACTTTTTGCTGATGTGCCTCAGATGTTTTTGCTGGTGTCCGCCGCTCAGGGCACTGCGCCATGGCCAAATCGTGCCGCAGTGCAAGTGCTCCCAATGTAAAGTGTATATGAGATTGATTTCCATGATTGGCTCATTGGATTTACTGTCAGTCCCCAGTAAAGTGCACCAGGAGTGCCAGGGCTTGTAAATGCCAATACTGCTAGTGGGCCTGCAGCGCTGGTTGCGCCACCCACAGAAGCAGCCTTTTAAAATGTGTCTAGGGTCTGCCATTGCAGAACCTGCATGCAGTCTGGTACTGTCATGCTGGCTGGGCAAGTGCACACACTTGCCAGCCTCAAAACCTTCCCTTTGCTTCATATAGTCACCCCTATGGTAGGCCCTAGGGCAGGGTGCATTGTAAGTGTAAGGTAGGACAAGCCCTGATGTGTGTGGCATGTCCTAATAGTGAATTACAGCCTATTTTTTCACTATTGTAAGGCTACCTGTTCTCTTAGGCCAAGATGGGCTGCTGGAATTATTACACCCTATAATCCCAGCAGGCTCAGGGAACATGGTAGAAAGTCAGGTTTAGTGTGCCTGAACTCAGAATAATAAAATACTTCTTTTAGTAAAGTTTATTTTAATATCCTGTGTTTGCAAATGCTACTTTTAGAAAGTTAGCATTTGCTTGCCTAACCATTTCAGCCCGCCTCTGCTAGGATGTGTATCTGCTGTCTGGGTTGTGTGAGTGACAGGGCTGGAGGATGACAGGTGGTGAATGCAAGGATTACACCTTAGTGGGAGGTGGGAGTGCCCCTGGACTCTGAATAGGGCTGTGCTCTGCCACCACAATGCTGGCTCCGCCCCCTGGGGAGCAACTGATGACTCTGCCCGACACCTGACCCAGGAAGAGGGAAGACTGTCAACAAGGTACTCCTGGCTGTACTTGTCATCTGAATGCTGGCTCCACCTCTTGCGGAGCTTCTGATGTGCCTGCCCCTCACACTGAAAGGAAAAGCCAGGAACAGCACAACAGAGTGCTTCAAAACTGAAAAAGGCTATGCAAAGGCCCCCCTGGCCTGAAAGAACAAAAGAAATGTCCTATAAAAGAAGGAGCCCTACTCCTAAGAAATTAGATCCTGTCGACGCCAAGATGAAACTCTGCCCGAAGAGAAGGGCCTAGGAAAGCTGCATGGAGAAGTACTGTCTCTAATCCTGAGAGACTGGCCTGTGGTGGGTGCCTTGCTGCAGAAGGAGAGAAGAAGAAAAAGACTGAGATACTTTTTGAAACTACTTGTGCATTTGACAATCTCCAAGGGCTTGCTGTTGAACTTGCCCCCTGAACTGCGCCCCAGGAACAGTGGGCGCTACCCCCCCCCCCCCTGGAAGGAGAAGCTGCTGTGAGCCTTGCATCTGCCCTGCAACACTACTGAGGAAAAGCTGAGTGCGCAGTGAGGAAATCACTATGCCCTCTGAGAGGCCCTGGGCATCCCCGTCCCGCCGAGCAACGCAACTGCTATCTGGCAGGCCTCAGCTGACATCGCAAAGACCAGCCTCGCTGGCCCAAGCACCATGACTGCCGCCTGCCCAACTGCGGTCTGCACCGCAAGAACGGACCTCGCCTTGTGCCCGCCTTCTCCAAAGGAGAAGTTGCCCTGAAGCCCCAGCCGCCGCCGTTCGTGAGCAGCAGCGGCGCGGGGAGAGAAGGAGTACACCCTGTACTCAGAGAGGCTTTGTTCGTGCCGCACACTGCTGCCCGGGGCCCCCGCCCCCTCTTTTCAGGACCGGAGGCGCCTTACATGAAAGACACGACCTGCCCCGCAACGTCGACCTCCTGACCCGCCTCGAGCTGTAGCTCGCAACCCCGGAGGAATACACCGTGACGCGGGACCTCGAGCCGACCCCTGCATCGTCCGCCCCAGACCCCCTCAAGAGACTCCAAGAAAGGTACTGTTTGCCGCCACGGTGCGAGTCGCCGTTAGGCCTACGGCTCGCACTGCCCTTTGTGCCCCTGAAGCCCTGAAGTGTGCGCTGTGCGAGTCCCACCCCCATCACGACTCGCACAGCCTCTCTGTCTCGCCTGCGCCCTGGGTCACTGAGCGTACACCAAGCGGCGCAGGCATTGAAAGCCCTACGAGTCGCATCTGCCTGGTACGACTCGTACATTCATCCCAAGTACGCTCCCGAGTACGCGTCTCATGAGGGATGCGTGATACTCGGTAGGTTCATCCCCGATCGGCGTACGAGGCGCACAGAGGTGTTCAGGCCTCACGGACAGAGCGTTCCGGCCTTAGGTCTTGCCTGCAAGCTAGGGAGGGTGTTTGGAGCCTGTTGTTACCCCCTAAATGAAGAAACAGTGCCTGAGGCCCAGTAAAGTGGTTTGTGGGGCATTTAACACTGTTTGAAGATTGAACATTGCTAGTAGGAACTGTGACATCCCAAAAAGTAACTGGAATCGTTTTAAAGTGACTGAAAGCATTCAAAAGTATTGTCTCTTCTATTTAAGAACTGTGGTCTGATTTGAAACGTAACTGGAACCACCTGTAAATCACAAAAAGACTGCAATTGAAGCCTACTTAAGAATTTATATATAAAGATATTTTTTTACAGAAATACAGTCTTGTGTCATTTTGTGGTGGGGTGATGATTCATTGTATGTATTGCTCAAGTGCTTAACCGTGTGTGCTCCGGGGTTTAGCCTTGTCTGCTCGCACCACGCCGCCTAGAGGGTAAGCAGGTGTTGATTCTAAGAGTAATTCCTTCGCCCTGACTAGAGGAGAGGGTCCATGCTTGTAACAAGTGAATACTTGCGCCAACCAGAGACCCCCAATTCTAACATATCCTTCATCCCTTCCTTTTTTGTGAACATAACAGTACAAGAAGATTCTCTTTAGTTTGCAAAGCTGCCTCAAGTCCTGAAATTACCTTTTCTAAAGCTACATTTTGAGATTTACACACATTCTCTAATTTGAGTTGCCTTTTAAGTTGTTGTCATAAGCTTCCCACATGTTATATTATATTATGTTATATTGATTTGTATAGCACACATGTTAGATCTAGGTGTCTCTAGTCGGCAGAGGTAGGTACCACTGTCCAAATAGGTACCCTTGCTTCTAGTCAGGGTAAGGGGGATACACTCTTTAGATAACCTCTCCTCACCCCCTTGGTAGGTTGGCAAGAGCAGTCAGGCTTATCAAAGGCAATGTGTAAAGTATTTGTACCAACACTCACAGTAACACAGTGAGAACACCACAAGTGGACTCCACACCAGTTTAGAAAAATAAAGTATCTTAATCTAAACTACACAAGACCAAAACAACAAAAATCCAACATACACAGTTCAAGAATATGATTTCAAAAGAGTTCTTAACGTTGCGTTAAAATAATCCACAATTGCGTCACGTTTTAGCCAAAAGTGGCTTTAGATGCGACAAAAGTTCCAAGTGAAAGATGCAGCTTTGAAAAGCAAGTGATGCATCACTCCTGAGACTCTAGGGAGGCGATGCAACAACCCTGCTGGAAGCAGCGGGCATGTTGCGGTGACTCCGGTCTGTATGGGGATGGATAACTTGTGTGGATTCTGGTGCGCAGGTTTCGTAGGAAGCATCTCGCAAAGGTACGATGCGACGATCTTCGGGATTGCGATGATCTCTGATGCTGCTGTGATGCTCAGCAACGATCTTCTCCTCTCGTGGCCCCTCGATGCGATGGCTCTGCGACGACTCTCGTAGCGACGTGATGCAGTCCACAAGCAAGCAGTGCAGCAATCTCACCCAGTGATGACAGGCTCTGCGATGATACTCGCAGTGATGGTAATATTCCCGCACCGGACTGGTGCATTCTGCAAGCAAAGAATACGTCGGCTCTTGGAGCAGCAACAGGCGCTGTGACGATATCGACCTTAGTGGCAGCAGGAATTTCCTTGCACTGTCGGGATGTTCGGGACGGCGACGATCTCTGATGCTGCGGCGATGTGCAGCACAGCATCGATCTTCTCCTCTCGCGGCCCCTCGATGCGATGGCTCTGCGACAACTCTCGCATCGAAGTGATGCAGTCCGCAAGCAAGCGGTGTCCCAACAACAGGCAGGGGTGTAACAAACGCCCCCGCAGCCCCCGCGGTGCGAGGGGGCCCACTCTCTCAGAGAGAGGGCTGCGCTAAAGCAAGCCTCTCTCCCATTTAAAGCTGGTGCAAGCTATCTGCAGCCTGCTCTGAGCCCCTTGCCCCTCTCTCTGACTGAAGAGAAACAAAGTATCAATATACATTGTTTCTCTTCAGTCAGAGCGCGCAAGGTCCCGGAAAGAGGATGGGGTTGGGGTCCCAGAGAGTAGAAGGCAGCATAGAGCACTGCTCAGGACCCTGACAAGGGTGGGAGTGAGGGACCCCAGAGAGAGCATTCTCCAGGGCAAAGCTCATATGAGAAGGGATGAGGCAGCAAAATATTGCCCTCAGGTAAGCACTCTTGTTAGAATGCACCATGTGAGCATCCGCATGGGGGGTAAGGGAGGCTGAGAAGGGTGCAAGGCAGAGGGGAGAAGGGTGCAAGGTAGAGGGGAGAAGGGTGCAAGGTAGAGAGTAGACGGGTGCAAGGTAGAGAGGAGAAGGGTGCAAGACAGAGAGGAGAAGGGTGTAAGGTAGAGAGGAGATGGGTGCAAGGCAGAGAGGAGAAGGGTGCAAGGCAGAGGGGTGAAGTGTGCAAAGCAGAGAGGAGAAGGGTGCAAGGCAGAGAGGAGAAGGGTGCAAGGCAGAAGGTAGAAGGGTGCAAAGCAGAGGGGAGTAGGGTGCCAGGTAGGGGGGAGAGAAGGGTGCAAGGTAGAGAGGAGAAGGGTGCAAGGTAGAGAGGAGATGGGTGCAAGTCAGAGGAGAAGGGTGCAATGCAGAGGGGTGAAGGGTGCAAGGCAGAGAGAAGAAGGGAGCAAGGCAGAGAGGAGAAGGATACAAGAGAGAGAGGAGAAGGGTGCAAGGCAGAGGGGTGACGGGTGGAAGGCAGAGAGGAGAAGGGTGCAAGGTAGAGAAGGGTGCAAGGGGGAGGGGATAAGGTGCAAGGCAGAAAGGAGAAGGGTGCAAGGCAGAGGGGAGAACGGTGAAAGGCAGAGAGGAGAAGGGTGCAAGGCAGAGAGGAGAAGGGCACAAGGCAGAGAGGAGATGGGCGCAAGGCAGAGGGGAGAAGGGTGCAAGGCAGAGGGGAGAAGGGTGCAAGGCAGAGGGGAGAAGGGTGCAAGGCAGAGGGGAGAAGGGCGCAAGGTAGAGAGGAGAAAGGTGCAAGGCAGAAGGGAGAAGGGTACAAGGCAGAGGGGAGAATGGTGCAAAGGGGTGGGCGAGAAGGGTGCAAGGCAGAGGGGAGAAGAGTGCAAGGGTATGGGGAGATGGGTGCAAGGCAGAGAGGAGATGGGTGCAAGCCGGAGGGGAGAAGGGTGCAAGGCAGAGGGGAGAAGAGTGCAAGGTAGAGAGGAGAAGTGTGCAAGGTAGAGAGGAGAAGGCTGCAAGGCAGAGAAGAGAAGGGTGCAAGGCAGTGGGGTAAAGGGTGAAAGGCCGAGGGGAGAAGGGTGCAAGAGGGAGGGGAGAAGGGTGCAAGGGGGAGGGGAGAAGGGTGCAAGGCAGAGAGGAGAAGGGCACAAGGCAGGGAGGAAAAGGGTGCAAGGCGGAGAGGAGATGGGTGCAAGGCAGAGGGGAGAAGGGTGCAAGGCAGAGGGGAGCAAGGCAGAGATGAGAAGGGTGCAAGGCAGAGGGGAGAAAGGTGCAAGGCAGAGGGGAGAATGGTGCAAGGTAGAGGGGAGAAAGGTGCAAGGCAGAGGGGAGAATGGTGCATCCCTACAACAAAAAAAGGAAGTACTATCAAAATAAAGCCACTCAACTTGAGGTGGTGAGCGGTGAAAGTGCTCCAAGCACGGAGGTTATAAATGTCACTTAGTCGTTCATACATTGTGTTCGACTAGTCCCAGTAGTCACTAAGTACTGATTTTGGTTTTTTTTATGTGAGTTTACTAGGGCGCCTTGACGCCCATTGGGCTAAGTTAGCGAGGTACAAGATACAATTCATTCATTCATATAAGTTGGATTATGCAATTACCCTTTGTCCCCCTATGTTCTTTCTTACCACTAGTGCGGGGCCTCAGCCGCCGAGCAGTTGGCGGGTGAGGTGAGGCTTACCCCCACAAAAAGCTTGGTGAGTACCTTTCATTTGTTAAAATTATAATCCCCCAAATCAGTACCTAGTAACTACTGGGACTAGTCGAACACAATGTATGAACGACTAAGTGACATTAATAACCTCCGTACTTCCTTTTTTTGTTGTAGGGATGAAGAAGTAACTTTGGAACTACACATACATGGGACACATGTCTGGTAGGGTTGTAAATAACCACTGATCCAATTCTCTTCTGTTGAATATATTTAACGCTGAAACACTTTGTTCACTAACAAAATCTTTTTTGCAGTAGCACACATCACGTATAAGGTCCTGAAGAAAGCCGGTTCAATGATCCATACGGCTGAAATATGTTGACCCCACCTTTAGCCAAATGATAGTCATAATTATTCTAAACTATCAGGCGCTTTTTGTCATATGACATTAGGACAATTCCTTAAAAAACATAATGTTTGTCCTTCTAGTCATTTTTATTACACTTGCACTTATCACTTGCACTGCGCTCCACCGGTCCTCACATACCTTAAACAAACATAGTGGCTGAGTCGTTTAGAGAGTAGGAGGTCTAGTACTTCTGTACATCAGTCTCTGTACCATCTTGGCTATAGGTGACCCCTCTCTCCTAGTTCTCCAGATGACGAAGTTCTGCCAAATGGGTGGGCTGATGGAAACCATACTCAAGCCTGGGATTGGACAAGTTATGTAAAATTGGTGACCTGTAGTTGCTCCAATACAGGTGGTCTTTTTGTCACACTCTATAGACCGTTTTCTTCCTTTTAGTCAGTCAGGTTCGTATTTAGGGGTATGGAGTATAACTGGTCTCTAAACATTGCCCCCTAGACCCTTCCCCACCTTCCTTGTTGTCAGACAAGAGAACAGCCACTTTCTAAAAGTGCTGTTCTCAAACACAGGATTTAAAAACCACCTTTCCTAAAAGATGTGTTATGAAATTCTGAGTTCAGGGATACCAGACTTTTATGTCCTATCTTGCTCCTATGGGAAGATATGCAGGTAACCACTGAAGCCAGCATTCCCCATGATAGCCTATGGGCAAGATAGCCTTACAATAGTAAAAAACAAAAATGGCTGTAATACAGCACCAGAGCATGTCGTCTGCAGTAGTACATGCTCTACCTTTCACATACACTGCACCCTGCCCAAGGGGGTACCTTGGGCCTTCCATAGGGGTATCCAATGTGTACAGAAAGGGAAGGGTTAGGCCTGTTCAGTGGGGACACTGGCCAGGTTGACATGGCAGTTCACAGACTGCACACATGCGCTGTGGTGGCAGGCCTGAGACACCATTTTAGGGCTACTCATGTGGGTGGCACAATCAGTGCTGCAGGCCCACTAGTAGCATTTGAAGCACAAGCCCTGGCACACTCAGTGCACTTGACTGGAGACTTTTTGGTAATACAAATATGCCAATCATGGATAACCAATTACAATAAGAATTTACTCAGGAAGCACTTGCACTTTGACACTGATCACCAGTGGCAAAGTGCCCAAAGCATCTAAACCAGCAAAAACAAAATCCAGCACAGGGTCAAAAATACAGGAGGTAGAGTCAAAACGTCAGGGTAAACCATGCCAAAGATGCCAGGTCTAACAACACTAATCATGCGAGAGGGTATCCAGGCACTTTGAGGGTCGGTAGGTGTGAGGGCCCGAGGTGGGTAGGTGCAGAACTCAAGAAGTGAGAAGGTGGCTCTGATGTGTTGAGGCTTGGGGATGTGGGTGTAACCAGTAAAGGGAGTGGGCGGAGCTGGAAAAGTAGGTGTGTCATCCTAAAAAAAAATGTGAGCACCTGCCCTTTATAGCATAGAGGTTTAATGTGTTTCCTGCAATGCACTTTGTGTTACATGTAAACAACAGGAATTTCATTTTATATTAATAGATAAGTGGGTTACTGCTTTTGTTACAGAGATCCTTATATTACTTGCAGTTCATAAATTGCAATTATTCTGATGTAGCACAGTGGGCTGGTGTGAAGGACTGGGCTATTTTAAGGCCCAGCGGTGCCAGGGGACAACACCTGAAACCTTCGTGGATATACCTGTTCCGGCGTACAAATCACAGAGACACGGGACACTTCCTTCGGCGTCAAAGATCTACGTTTATTTACTGCAGGGATACAGAAATCGCTAGAAATACAACAGAGTGTAGGTTCAGAGAGTCTGCTTCGAATTGCAAAAGTGGATCGCTCCTTTTATACACATTTTCATCATTGCACAACATGGCGAACAAAAGGTTACAACTCAGTTCCCACAGTAAACTTCAAAAGGACTGCATTCATGTTTTCAGAAGCCCGGAACATAATTACAGTAACATTGCCGGTTCCCAACTGTAAAAAGCACGCTATCCCACCATTAGGCACATTCCATTCTAGTTGTAAACGAGCTAAGAGAAGAGACAGAAACAGGTGCAAGGAAGACAAAGACAAACAACAGATTGAAAAGAGTGTAGGGGCAATATCGGAAGCGTGATCGCAGGATCAAAGGATTCGAGCCTAACGCATGCAAGGCTGAAAAAATAGACCGGCACGGCAAGATGAGCCTCGAGCGGAGCCATCTGCCTTTGCCGTGTCATCCCCCTAGTCATAAAGGCACATTCAAAGGAATATGCATCTTCCGCAAGAGCTTGGGAATCCCAGCGTCACCAAGCGGACATTGTCCATCCGCTGGCTACGTGAGGGCAAGAAACAAAATGGATGCCGTATCTAAAATGGAACCCGAAGGTTCAGATGGAGAAACCCGCAAATAAGATGAAGCCTTCCAGGTAGTGTAGCGAAAAACACGTACACCTACTAAACTCATCATTTGCGGTTCGTAGATACCAAACTCGTCCATATCCGAACATGCCCAAAACGTCATTACGATTCTCACGTCTGTTGTTATTATAAGGCAGCTAAAAGAGTTTCTTTGACTAATAATAAAGTTTTATTTGTACTCCAACACAACTCAAAGCACTGCATTATGTTTTAACTCCTGACCTTATCTTTCTCTCTCCAATGCACTCCTAACTTATATTCCCTACCATTAATAACGATGTTTGACTCCTACACCTTGAGCCCCTCATTGTCTTATGTAACATCCTGTACATTGATTTACACACTTGTATGATTTATTTTCAATGTACAATGTGTGTGGATGTAAAGCGCTCAGACACCCTAAATAAGGGAAGATTAGTGCTATTTTAAATTGTTATTCATGTAACTAATCATAAAGAGTGATGCATCTGACATTCCTACTGTTCAAGCATGTCTCCTATATGCAGTCAAAAGCTTACCTCCAAATTGTAGTTTTTATTTAGTACTTGTGAAGTGATAACAAGCTGTGTGCCATTATTTCCCCTCCATTACATTGGCATTTAGGTGTTATGCTCCAGATACCTCCCAGCCAGGATTATACTCAAACAAAAGAAGGGCTGACAGATCTTTAAATGTGCCCTTTGTTTTGGGCCCAGCTGGAATCTAAAAATAAAAAGGCCTCCTCGCCTTCTTTGTGCGGCTGTTCTGAACAGACAGCATACGATGTGCGGATGCTGCTGAATTCTGCCCTGAAGCAAAATTCTAATTCATGTTTCACTGCGGCCAGACAGATACCCAATCAAATTCAATAATTAACTGCTGGATCTGGGATCCGGCTGGGATCTGGCTGGATCCTCCTTCTTTCCAGCACTGCTTCATATTGATTTTATGGATGAGGACATCAGGGGTGACGCTTTATACCCTGTAATTGATAGCACAGACAATGCTAGTCATGCTCAATAAGACTTAAATATTGAGGCATGTATTACACGAATGAATGATATGTATTCATTTAATTTTTTTATATATATATATATATATATTTTATTGACAGTTTCCTTGATTGCCAGAGTACAGCAACATATATGCAGAAGTCAGTAACAGTACACAACTAAGCAGGTAAGACGGAACATACCTCAGTCAAACAACATAACAATCCAGCCAGCACAACTATCTCAACAACCCCCACCCCAGAACTTGATCTGAAGAAAACCTTCACTCCATTCACTCAGTGGAAGTGGACAAGTGTGGCCTGTGACATTGGTTCTAGGGCAGCTGTTGGTTGGTGTCCCTTGCCTCTGTATTACTGAGCCTGGGAGACATTTCCTATGTCAGTCCCTGCTAGAGCGTCAATGAAAGAGACATGTACCATAGCTTTCACCAGTTTTTTTTAGGGTTCAGCAGCTGAGTGATGGTTGCTTGCTTGCATTTCCAGCAACATTTTCCTATGTTTGCATCTTTATATTGTATTCCGTTTTCTGCTGGACGTCAGTTTTCCTCCAAATCTAGGTTAATCGTTTAGCGTGGCTGCGGCCAAGCTCTGGAACTCGCTGCCTATTGATTTGAAGAAGATCAACTGCCTTCTCACTTTTAGAAGACAATTAAAGACCTTGCTTTTTCCCACCCAGGCTTAATCTGTAGTCTGTAACTAATCGCACCTTTTCCTTAGGTTCTCCAGCGCCAGGATGCCTCGCGTGGTGGTAGTGCGCTTTATAAGTATAATAAATAAAATAAATAAATCACATTGTCTTTCATAAACACTCGGATGGCATGCTTGACATTTTAACTAGAACAATATTAGCCAACACCAACTTGCTTGGAAGCTTCCTGTGTGAAGGAGCTTTGTCCTTCTAATTTAAGCTTTATGGTGCGAAGAATGTTTCTTCTTTCTTCTGAACTTCCTGTAGTTCTCTGAAATATCAAATGTATGCAGATGACACAAACTTCCATCTAAAGCTTAAAATGAACCTGCCCATCTCCCAAATTAATCTCATTGTCTATCCAGTGTCCATAGGCAGATGCAGAGAAATTGACTTTGTCTTATTTCCGACAAAACCGAAATCCTACCCCTGGGCTCGGAGCATCCACTGCCCTTCCCCCTACTCTGGCCGGTGGACCTGGGCACCTCCCTGATCCTGTAGACAAGGCATGTAATCTGGGTGTGATCTTCAATGGTGATCTTCATTACTCAAATGAACACAGTTTTCAAATGAACACACCATCCTATGTTTAAAGAAAAATTACTCCCAGAGACACAGCATGATATTTGCAGTGGTGATTCCACACATTTGCTCTTGCCATCACCTCACTTCTCTCATGAAACTCTAGAGAGTTGGCTGGCTGCTAGTAAATGAAAGGGTGTCCTTTAAAACACTTAACCTAGTTCATAATGCACTACATGGCTGTGCACCATGCTAACATGCAAAACTGTTCCTTCCCTCATAACAATCCAGAAGCCTCAAGTCTTCCTACAGAGGTTTACTGTCAATCTGACCAATTCAGATGTGAGAAGTTTAGCTGTCGATTCTTTTAGACTTGAAAATGACTACTTCAGATTATGAAAATTCTTCTAAACTCAGCTTTTAACACTGTCTTTTGAATCACCTTCCCTCCCCCATGTTACACTGTTCTTTATTCCTTGCTGTTAGGCCTGTTGTTGAAATGAGGCTTTAGGTGTTTGTACATTTAATATGTATACATTTTAAGTTTAACATATTTTCAACGTATTTTCCTCAATTGCCCCAGGGCCGTTTGGGCGCAGCAGTTGCAAGCTTGTTTTTCATTTAGTGTGTGTCGGACATTCGAGCCGGGTGCACAGGAAGTTCAAAACCCTGCGGGACATGTGACTGCTTCAGCTCATGGTGAGCTGGCTGCGGGTAGTTTGCTCTCAGGGCCGCCGGTTCAGGAGTGGTATTATGTGCAGCAGTTCCATTAGGGGAAACAGTCAGGTTTTGAGTGCTGGTACTGCATTGTCAGTACCGTACTCCGATCATGTGGAAAATACTGCTGTTTAGATACAGTATTTAGGGGTTTATGGTTTCCTTCGTGACAGTTACCAATGACGGTATAGCGGCTGTAGCGGCTGTTCTATTTGTCAGTCAGCTGATGTTTTGTCAGTTGGTGGATTAGTGTTAGTGTCCTTAGATTGTGGTGAGAAAGTATTTATTCATTTTGACTGGTTTAGTTTGTAGAGGGTATTTTTGAGGGATGTATGACTTTACAACGCATGCATTTACATCGCATGCCGTTACAACGCAATTATTACAACGCTGTCCATTACAACGCATAGGGCTTTGGGGCGCTGGATAGTGAATAGTTTAATTTACTATTCCAACTCCAGTCCCCGTGGACACCTGGGAAGGTTATTGGATAGTAAATTAACCTATTCCCTATCCTAGAGCACCCCCCAGAGCAATGCGTTGTAATAGTTTGCGTTGTAATGGTTGCGTTGTAAAGGCTCTGCGATGTAAAAGTTGCGTTGTAAGTGTTGTTCACCATTTTTGAGATTGTTTGCTTTTTGTTGGAAAAGAATTAAATCGCCGAAACATCATAGCTTATTGGGAATATTCTAGTTTTAATTCAGATGTATTTAGGTCTCTTCTGGTGAGTTTGACATTATTAAGTGATGAGTGAGGACAAGCCTAAATTGGGGGAAGAGGCTCTGGTGGAGGAGAGGCTGAAGGTGGTTTTAGAGAAGATGTCGACTGAAGCTAGAGGGTATGATGGCAGGTAATAAAGCTGGCTTCGAAGAAGAAACGTTTGGTTGGCACGTGAGACTTCCCATTCTCAAAAGGCTTGAAAGGTAGCTAGAAAGAGTTAGCTCCTTTTTGTGGCAGGCAAAAAGGAGAAAGTCAACAATGGCAGATCACAGTGGCTCTGTGAGCATGGGTCATAGAGGTGTCGAGGATACACATATTGGGCACTAAAAAGGCCCAGAGAGAGAATATAAAAATATTTTATAAAGTTGTCAGCACACTTTTGTGCAATGTTACAAGTCTTCGGGTAGTACCAAAGTTGAGATAAGTGGCTCGTCCGAATTTGGGATTGAGAAGTCAGGAGGTGAAGATGGTATAAAGGCTAAAGAGCCAAAGGTGAGGGTGAAGGATACTGATTCTGAAGTTTTAACAGACCCTTTGGGTGATTCTATGTTTGATCCCTTTTTTGATTAGGCATCCTCATTCACCTGAGTGGACTCATGTGGAGCACATTGCTGATTATGTACATTCCTGTCTCAGGAAACAAATTCTTAAGGAGGTCAGTGTCAGACTGAGGTTTGGGTGTACAAGGCATTCTTTAGAGGACAAGGTTATGGTGACCCCTGAACTAGATCCTAACATGTTGGCATTTATTGGTAAAGAAGGTCCAATAAATGAAGGTCATGATCCCTGTAATATTATTATTTTATTTGTTAAACTTGTAAGGCGCACAGCTACCCAAAAAGGGTTTCCCGGCGCCAAGACGGAGCATACAGCAGAGCAAAACCTTCCGTAGATGTTACTGATCAAACAGCCAGGTTTTGACGTTTTTTTTGGAAACGCGAATAGTTATCTTCTTTCCAAATGGAGGTGGGAAGAGTATTCCAGATGGATGGGCCTAGATAGGAGAACGATCTCCCACCCACTCTACAAAGCTTAAACCTAGGCAAACAAAAGTTTGCTGCGGTTTGAGATCGTAGATGACAAGCGGGTACATATGGGCGCACTAGCGCTTGAAGATATTTAGGAGCGGTACCAGCTTTTATCCTAAACATATAGCTCAGGGCTTTGAATTCAATGCGATTCTCCACCCTGAGCCAATGTAGGTCACTTAGGTAGCCAGAGATACTGGAAGTTTTTGGAACCTTGCAAAGCAACCTGGCGGCAGAGTTCTGGATTAGCTGCAATCTACGTACCACGGCCTTGTTTGACCCAAGATAGAGAATGTTGCCGTAGTCAAGTCGTGAAGTAATAGGAGCATTGACTACGGTCTTTTGGGTGGAGTTAGGCAGCATCCAAAGGATTTTCTTGAGCCATTTTAAAATGGTGAAACATAGAGCAGCTACTTTACCAGTTTCTTTGTTCGTAGACAGAGTACTGTCCACAATGACACCCAGGTTACGGACATGGCTGGTCGGAGCAGGGAGATTGCCCATTTGAATAGGCCAGTGGGAGGACTTCCAGAGACCTTTATGTTGTCCTAAGACAAGAACCTCCGTCTTATCTCCATTTAATTTTAGCTGGTTGGTGGTCATCCAGTTGGAAATATCGGTAAGGCCCTGTTTAAGATGAGAAGGAGCCAATAGACTGGAGTCAGAGAGGGAGAAGATGATTTGAGAATCATCTGCGTAGGTCATGAGAGTAAGACCAGCTTGGTCTGCTATATCTGCTAAAGGCTTAACATACAGATTAAAAAGCAGTGGGCTAAGAATTGAACCCTGGGGTACTCCATGAAGTGAAGTAAAACTTTTGGAACAAGCAGAAGCTGACATGATTTGAAAAGTGCGGTTTTCTGGAAAAGAACAAATCCATTCAAGTGCTGCACCACGTATACCAGTGTTTTTCAGTGTATTTATCAGTCTTTTGTGCGAGATGGTATCAAAGACCGCACTAAGGTCTAATAAAATGAGGGCAACTGTTTGGCCGTCATCAAGGAGCATACAGATCTTTTTGGTAACTCCCAGTAGTGCTGTTTCAGTGGAGTAGCCGGCCCGAAAGCCAGATTGTGAAGACTGGAGAGAATTGTTACTTTCTGTAAAATGTATTAGGAGAGAGTGGACATGTCTTTCGAGAATTTTTGAAAACACTGGTAAGAGAGAAATGGGTCTATAGTTGGATAGTACTTCGGGATCAGCCATTGGTTTTTAAATAGGGGAGTCACCATTGCATGTTTCCAGAGGGCAGGTACAGTAGATTGTAAGAATGAAGTACTAACACCTTGGGTGCTAAGGCTTTCCCCCCCCTGCGCTGAAAGCTCGAAATTCTACAGGTTTGTGACAAAGCCAGCTCCTCATAAGCACAGCGCAGGTAACACCCAGGACGAGCTGGCTTTGTCATCAGCACTGAAAGGGTTAAGGATATCGAGTATCACCTCCAGATGAGAAGATTCCAGTTGTTTTAGGATATTATTGTGAACTGGATCCATAGGATATCCCGATTTAATACTATTAAGAATGGTCTTAAGGTCATCCATTGTAATGGGAGGCCAACAATCTAAGGTGCTCATAGGGGCGGGGACGGTTACAGTTGCTTCTTGACTAGTGATGAGGTAAGAGGTTAGACAAAGGGTTGTGCATGTGCCAGGATGACATTTGGATGTAATAGGGCCATTGACCAAAATATTTAGTATGGGTGAGGGAGCACATATGAACAAACAAAATGGTTTAACCTTTTCAGTGGCATCAGCGGGTGGTTTGTCGGTTGTACAATGCAAATACAGCTCTTTTGGGGAGCGCATAAAGAGTAAACTGCTGAAGATTGACCCTAAGTTGGTTGATTTGGCAAACAATGAAGCAGGGCCTTCTGCTAAAGGTCTTCTTTTTGGGAGCATTTTTATAAAATCAATGTCTAAGTTTGTGGGGACATATTCCTCTATCCAAATATCCCAATGTGATGTGAAGAGGGGTTTCAGTGACTGAGTTTTTGTTGGGCCGGGTGAACAAAGGGTTATTTTCACGGTCAGGGACAGGTAATTACGAGGTATTACTTTTCCTGAGGTTATGGCCCCTCTTAAGCTCAAGGTGCATGGAGATCTACCAGCGTCTATCTACAATGGCAGCGACCTAGGGGACATAGAGGATGTAGCAATCGGTAGCTCCAAGGAACAGGTAAGGTTAGACCTTGCTGCTATCCCTGTAAAGTTGGGCAACATACTTGCTCAATTTTATCACAATTAGTTTCAGGTGACAAGGGGTCCTTGGGTTCTAGAGATGGTGCAGGGTGATCTCATGGATTTCATAGGTGATCCAGTTCAACATTGAATACTGTGTGGAGTTCAGTTCAGTGCGGAACAAGCAAAGTTAGCGGACAAGGAGGTTCTAGAGCTAAGGGAGAAAGGTGCAGTTGTGGAAGTGTTCCAAGAACAGGAAGGTTTGAGGAGTAATATTTTCCTTGTAGAGAAGAAGGACCAAGAACTGAGTCTGGTAATACATTTGAGAAGTTTGAACAATTGGGTGGTGTATCACCATTTCAAAATGTAAGGAATGCACATGTTGAGGGACATTTTGCAAACAGGAGATTGGTTGACTCGGTTGGATTTAAAGGATGCTTATCTGACTGTTCCAATTTGGGAACCAAGGCAGAAGTATCTCATGTTCAGATGGGACGGAAAGACCTGAAAGTTTATTTGCCTTCCATTTGGTATTTCCTCTGCCACATGGTTTTGTACAAATTTTTTGCATCCAGTGGTTTATTTTCCGAGGGAAAGAGATGTCAGGTTAATCATTTATGTAGACAATATTTGAGTATGGATCAGAATAAGGCAAGAGTGTTGGATTATACAAAGATGGCTGTCAATGTATTGGAAGCTTTGGGTTTTGTGGTCAACACAAAGAAGCCTTGTTTAGTTCCAAAATGGGAGACTCACTTTTTAGGATTCTTGGTGAGTACTGTAGATGGGGTTCTAAAACTCCAAAGGACAAGTTGAAGAGAATACAGAAAGAAATACTGAGGGTTTTACAGCAGGGTCAATATTCTCTGAGGATGCTATCTCGCGTGGTTGGTTTTTTGTCTTCAATTCAGGTTATTTTTCCTGGACCATTGAACTATTGGGCTTTTCAGAGATTTAAGGCAATGCATCTAAGAAGTGTATTAAGGTATTCATAAGAGGTTGTTCTTTCAAAAAAGGCATGAGAGGAGCTCAGGTGGTGGTTGATGATCATGGAGGCTTGGAATGGAAGAGCGGTTTTTGGTGACTACTCAGAGTAGATATAAGGTCAAATGTGAGTTTAGATGGTTTGGGTGAATGGATTGGGGTGGTGTCAGCAGGAGGTCATTGGACAGAGGAGGGTAGGAAGATGCATATACATTGCCTAGAGTTGTTAGCAGTGTCTTTTGAGATAAAGTGTTTTTATGCATCATGAGGTGAAGTGTTCAGCAAATGGACAATGTGTCAGCAGTTCAGCGTGTAAACCAAACTCGGGGGTCTGAGGTCAAAGGGTCTGGCAGATCTAGCAAAGGTGTTTTGGGATTATTGCCTGAAAACAAGAGTTTTCATGTAGGCATAACACATCCCAGGGTTGAGCAATGTGGTGGTGGATTGAATTTAATAAATTTCAAGGATTTAAATGATTGGATGTTAAACAGGACACTATACTTACAGGTGGAAAGTATCTGGGGTCCATTTGGTGTGGATCTCTTTGCCAGCAATCTAAATGCTCAGGAGAGCTAGTTTTTGAGCCTGCTTCCAGATCTGGAGTCAGTGGCAATAGACGCTTTCCACAGAGTTTCAGGGGGTCTCAGTCCATATGCGTTTCCACCTTTCTCGAGGGCTCAGGTGTGGTACCCTGCTGTAATTTTCTGTGGATTTTCCCTTCTAATGCAATGGTTTCCAGAACTCCTGCAGGGCCCAGCAAGGGAGGTGCATTATTTGGTCATTGCTGATCAGTTGAGTTTGATGGCATGGAGAATTTCAGGAGAGATTTGGGAAGTAACCGGCTTCAGCACTTATTAAGGAATCGTGGGCTCCATGAACGAGAAAGAGGAATAGATTGGCTTGGCAGAAATGGGTATGCTGGTGCTTTAAGAGGGAATTTGATCCTATTTCAGTGTCCTTAGTGAAAGTGGTGAATTATTTATTGGAAAGTTTTGAGGATGGATCGTCTTACAGAACACTGAATGTGAATAGGTCGATAATTGCTGCATGTCACAAGTTTGCAAATGGATTATCAGTGGGACAGGATATTGTGGTATGTAGAAGCATTTACAGATATAATTCAGTTTGGGACGTTGCTAAGTTTTTAGATTTCCTGCTTAGATGGGAATTTTTAAAAGATTTGTCTTTGAAATTGACAATTTTATTGTGCTTGGTTTCTTTTAGGAGAATATCAGATCTACGAGCGCTTGATATTACAAGCAAGAGTAGGGAAGAGCTACAAGGGATTTAGTTTGTTTACTGAGTTCAATTAATTTGATGGCATCAGTCAATAAAGTTAGTTCAATAGAATCTAACTAAATTATATCCATAGGGTAACAATTATTTTCAATAGGGAAAACATTCAATGTCAGAAACAAAAAGAAACAAGAAGTTCACGGGAAAGTAATTATATCTGAAAAGGTATTTATATTGAATTGATCAAAAGATTATTTCATGGGGAATCAAAAACAAATAAATATGAGCAAAGCAAGTTATAAACAGATGTACGCGTGGGTCAACAAATCAGTACATAACAATTCATCAACTCCTTTCTTTGGAACAGTGTAACCAAGTCATTTCATGAACAAAGGTGTACTCTTGAAGCAATGTTTAGCTTAGGAGATGATGATTTGGTCGAAGTTTCGGTCTTGAGTGCTGTTGTCTATAAGACCATCATCAGAAAAAATATTTATGCACAATGGTTGCCCCTTTGCAGTATGGCAAGGAGTAATCTGGCCAGACGAACAATGAGAGAACTAGGATACCGCAAGTGTATATGCTGAAATAGGTATCTTATATTAGGGCGTCTGAAATATAATCGGTTGGTCCAATAAATGAAACCTCAAATTTTGCCAATCTGTTGCTTATCAGTCTGCAGACAGCGCTTCGGGAAGATAAATCATCAGAGTCAGCATGAGCCGGAATTACAAGCAGGATTTATTGTCTTTAAGGCGTGCGTTTGTATTTGACTAAAAGAACAAAAACAATTTGGTTTTCAATAGTTCATCTACTTTTTGATGTGAAAGTAAATTTATGTTCGGTTGCTAATTGGGTCTTGCTATAAAAATGTAGATCTTCCACAGCCTGGTGGGCAGAAAATCTGGATTTTTTTAACCTCATGCGCGCTAGCGGAATTCCGCTCGCAAGCTGAGATTTTTTAAATCGCACTTTACGTGACGAGCTGGGCTCGTCATCAGCGTGCGAGGAGGCTACGCCATGACGAGCCCAGCTCATCATCAGCCTGGAAGGGGTTAAAGACACAGAGGCTAGCATTATCCTTCCCAGTATCCCAACCCTGATTTAATGTAATTTTGTTATCTTGTTTCAGGAGGGCAAGTTTAATGGATGGCACAGTCTGGTGTTGAAAGGACGTGGAGACACAATCTTGAAAAGATCTTCCTTTGTTTGGAGATCATTTTCGCTTCAGAGACTGTTATCAAGAGACTGATGTAGAGGATTATTGGTGTCAGTTGCAGTCGCTAAAAAGAAGGATGAGGGTTTGACTTTCAGTTTTTTTACTTGTTTTGGAATTTTTAAGTTCTAAATTTGTTAAATAAGCTGCTTTGAGTAGTAGAAATAAAGGATGATTAATAATTGTAGTCTCAATAATCAAAGAGGGAGAGAAGCTTTTTTGAAGTTTCACTCAGCTTCTCTTATGGTACAATGCAAAATCAAGTGGAAGGGGAGAAAACAACGGTGTGGATCTCAAACTGGTTTCTTAGTAGGACCCTCAGCAGTGATGTTCAGTCAGTGGTCTGTTTTTCCTCTGATGTACTAGTGACTGATAGGGACATCATTGGGTCTGTCCACCACCAGGAGGAGATGTTTCTTATGTAAGAGGTACTCATAGGATAATTTCCATAATAAAATTGTAATAAAATTGCCTACTGTCCCTTCACATTGCCTGAAGGTTAAAACAAGCATTGACATAGCCAATAGGCCTCGCCTTTGGGACCTTATAAGTGTTTAGCCTGAGCTATTGGCTATGCCAAGGTCTTTAGGTTATGGTGTGGAGCAGTGTGGCTACTGTGCAGCATGTTGAAAAGTTATAATAAAAAAGCATTGTAAGCATTTTTATTATTTTATATATAACCAAGAAGATGTTATATAGAACTGAACAACCCTATAAAACAATACTGCAGTACATTTTAATTTTTTTAAGAAGGGTATTTGTGGTTTCCTTCGTTAGAATAAACAGGGATAAACATGCAAGTACCCAAATACTCTCAGCTATCAATCTCCATTTGTATCCATTTCTTTGTTAGTAGACAAGAGCCACATGACCCTTTAATACTAACTTGCCACTATTGATAGACAGCAATGTTGAAAGCAGAATAGAATTGTAGTTGTGAAACAGAAGAAAGACTAAAAACAAATCACTCCGCTTACCAGCTCAAGAACTAGTCAAACTCTATCTTAAAATGTAAAAAGATTTCTGCACAAAATTATCCTCCACGGTAGCAGAGAAACAACAAAGTTCCAGCGTGTATAGCCGACACAGAGGTCTTGGTGGGAGCACAGTGCTGAGATGTCAGGCACAGCGCTGCTGAAGCTGCAAACACAGACATGTAAGGTGTCAGGAAATGGGAGGCCACGTGCGTTTAACTGTTTCCTGTGCAGTCTTGTCTCACCCTGTACTTCAGACGCTGTTACTGCTACATATATAGAGTTACTGATATTTGTATTTATTTTTATATCACGCTTACTACCCCTGACGAGGCATTGTGTATAATCACCAGAAGGCTTCTGCCCTTCTTCTTATGATTTATCAATAGGGGCTCAACCATCATAGATGCAGCATGTGCGGGGGCAACACTGCCTGCAGGGGTGAAAGAACACACTGTTCAAGGTGTTTCGTCTGCAGTGCCCACAATTGCCCTCTCTATGTCTGTCTTTCACTTCTGATTCATGTGGAGGTCAGACCATGTGTCACAGAGGGGACTCTGAACAGTGAATGTCAATGGCAGGTTTGAAACCACCCAGGAGATCAGTGGCAGGCTCAGCAAGCTTTTGTGGAATTATTTGGTTTGAGAGTGGGGTCTGGTGATTTTTTTACCTTGGTAGGTCAGGTACATGGCCTATTTTCCTTGCTTGCTCCACCACTCATTATAACTGGTGGAGCACAGGCTTGCAAGCAGACAGGGGGAAAAGATGCTTGGTGTGGGTATTCTACTTTCATTAGCACAAGTTGATCAGCTCAAGCCAACAAGTAACATAAAGGCAGCACATTTTATGCTAATATGTAAAATGCTGTTTCTGAATAAAGTGATTTTTCTATTCTAAACTAGCATCGAACCAACATCACTTTCATTCACGAACACAACAAGGATATTCCGCATGTTTGCTGGCTGCCACATGGTGATATGATCACACAGATGTATGATAAATGACACTTACTGTCCACTACTGTAGTTGCGCTTTTGCCATCGTCTTCCAGAGAATGGACACAAATGAATTAATTCTGTTAGCTAAGAGGCAGTATAATGTTTTACAAAAATTTGCTCTTTCCTATGAAATGTGTGAACGTGCAACACACCTATTAATGAAGTTGAAATTCTCAAGGCATTAATATGTGCACAGACCTCATGCTGACTTATGCTAGGAGTGACAAGTTCGCCTGTTCCTGGATTTGACTGATACAATAAGCCAGTTCTGTCTTCCCGATATAAATATAGGACTTCAAGAACCAGAATGCACAGAAGAAAAGATGACTGAATCCAATAGGCCTTTGAATATACTGGGATGCAGCGACTCGAGCTTTCTAAAGCGCCTCACGACAAAAGAGGCGGAGCTCACTTGAGAGGAGGAAACAAAGTGTGTGTGGTGGGTAAGACGCGATGTGAATCTGGTCTCTGCTAGGTCCTGAGCAGGTGCAGGAAGTTGCTCTGAGGTGAGATTGTGTTGTGGTCCTACTTCAGGGAGTTAAGTATGTTGACATTTGTTGCTTTGGACAACACTGTGTATGTTGCGTGAGAGCCAAAACTTTGATGCACTTCGTCACAAGTGTCTAAAGAATTGTGTGTCCTTGCCAGACTGACAGATTTGGGCCTAATGTGTGTTTATGTCTAATGCTAATGTGATAATGCTTAGGTCATTATGGTACCAGTAATTACTGGTTGTGGTTTACATTTTACTGACCAGTTCTGATGGTTCTGACAGTGGCCCGATTGGCCCTGTCCTGTATAATAATCCCCTGTGAATATTGCCCGTGCCAGTTGGCACAGTGTAAATGTGTGATTATGTTTCTAATGTGTTTATGATAATACAAAGGCTATTTTTATATAACTTTGTGTAGAGTTTCTTTTGTGGGGTAACTAGTTTGTTGCTGCTGTGTGCGTGTGTGTTCCTTACCACAGGACCCTTTAGTGGCAAACAACCGTAGATCCCTAAAGTGGCCAGTGGTTTTAGGTAACACAACAATCATTAGTCAAATCTATAATGTATTTGTGAGGCACATGTCCCCTCTCTTAGGAAATAGTACTGTCACCCAAAATCCTTGTTTGATAGAATCTCATGATCATTTAATTGACCAACTTGGCGAGATCCTAACCAGGGCGGTAAAAAGATCACATAACGCCCAAAAGAGTAAACAACCAGGAATGCCGGAGAGCTAAAGCAGACCTAATTACAGCGGTCAGGGGGGATTCAGCGGACATTGTGAGAATTAAGAGAGCTCAGTACAAAAGAACCCTATTAATGGCCAAAAAAGAGTGGGACGAAAGGGTTTGGTCAGATTTGTTGGATGCATGTAAATGTAAAGACCAGACCTCCTTTTGGAGCCTCATCGCTAGAGGCACCAGGGGGGCGACTGAATGCAAAGATAAATTCTTAGAGGAGGAAATTTGGGTCAAGAATTTCACCTTGTTATATGCTTGTGAAAGTTCTGGCGAGATTGAAGGTTGGGACAGCTTGCAGCCTCTTTTGGCTGCGCATGACACACCTCTTGTCTTCTCCTTGACAGAAACAATTCTAGCAATCAAGGCAGTTAAGCCAGGGAAAGCGTCAGGCCCTGACAGAATACCAGGTGATCTTTGGAAGCACGAGAACTATATTTGGGCTCCTTATATCAATCTACTATCTAATGATATTGCTAGAGGAGCTCCTGTCCCAGAAACCTGGAAGGGGGCGGAGATTGTAACACTGTTCAAGAAGGGTGATAGGTCAAATCCCTCGCATTATCGGCCTATCAGCTTAATTGACGTGTTGCAAAAAATGTTTGCCCGTCAAGTCCTTAGCCGGCTTTCCACTTGGATTGAAGAACACTCTATCTATACAAAATACCAGGCAGGTTTTAGATCAAAGATAAGCACTGTAGACCAGGTTTTTAGATTTTTATGTTTAGTCTGGAAATATACGATTATAAGAAGTTCCCATATATACGTGGCTTTTGTTGATTTGAAGGCAGCTTTCGATATGGTTCCAAGGGTAGCCCTATGGAAGACATTAAACAAGATGGGCGTCCCCGGGAACATCCTTCAAATTTTAATTAGACTTCACGAGAATAACTATGCATGAGTTAGATGGGGACCAAACGGAGAAGTCAGTGAGAAGATAAAAATAGCGAAAGGGGTAAGGCAAGGGTGCGTAATGGCACCTACCTTATTCTCCTTATACGTCAATGACATCCCCGACACTCTTTTGGGCTGCGAGCATGACTCTCCCAAATTGAGTGGGCAAGCCGTTCCGGCATTGTTGTTTGCAGACGACACCATTTTAATCTCTCAGACACCCAGGGGGCTTCAAAACCTTTTAAATAAATTTAGCTTGTATTGCCACGACAAGGAACTAGAAATCAATTCCTCAAAAACAAAAGTTATGACAATCAACCCTCATAAAGGTTTTAGTAAAGTTTTTAAGATAAATAACGAACCCATTGAAGAAGTCCCCAATTTTAAATACCTGGGTATCATTTTAGACAGTAACGTTACATGGAAAACACAACTGGAGAACTCAAAATTAAGGCTGACTCAAAATGAGTGTCCGATTTTAAAGAGGCATAAGAATAGCCATTTTAAAGCAGTCTCACCTGCCATTGAACTATTCAAGTACAAAGTGCAATCATCCTCACTTTATGGCGCGGATCTCTGGGCTTATGCTTTAAAGGATACTTTCCGAGTGAGGGAAAATTCCTTTATTAAGCAACTCTTAGGGATACCTGGGTCAACACCACTGACACCCGTATTATGGGACCTCAACTTTCGACGTACAGATGACTATGCTTCTCTTCGTCCGCTGCTCTATTGGGTCCGCTTATGGTCCACTGAGGAGCTGACTGATTACAGAGAAGCATTGAAAGAGATACTGGCTATAAGGAATATCACGCATTTGCCATGGTTAGAGTACGTCAAAAAATGGTTTGAAAAACTAGGGTTAAGTGATTTTTGGTTTGACCCTGATTCTCTTACAAATAGCTCAAAAAGGATCTTGAAACAAAGGTACTGGGACTATATTAGAGACTCAGTGCTATCAAACCCCAGAACAGGGACTCTAACCTCGAAATTTTTTGAATTAAAAGTGACCATGCAATTAGAGCCCCTTATGGACGAAATTTACCCTCCATTGGCCAAAAGCCTATACTTAAAGTTCCGGTATGGTATTTTGCAATTAAAAGAAAGGACAACTAGCTGGAACTGCAATAAGGGGTTGGCCGGGGCCGCTGGCTCCGATACATGTGCTTCAGGCATGAGATGGCATGCTGACTGCACTGAAATATCCCACTCACTAGCTTAAACTGAGAGTGCTCCAAGCACACGATGGTGCTGGGGGTTGGGCGTCGGTTTCACTAGCATGCACTGTGGGTGTGCTCCAGGCACAACATTGTTGGCTGGCTGCACTGCTGGGTTTGTGAGCTGTGCAGCTGCGCTCACATGTGCTTCAGGCATGAGATGGCGTGCTGGCTGCACTGAAATATCCCGCTCACTAGCTTAAACTGAGGGTGCGACAAGCACACGATGGTGCTGGGGGTTGGGGGTCGGTTTCACTAGCATGCACTGTGGGTGTGCTCCAGGCACAACATAGTTGGCTGGCTGCACTGCTGGGTTTGTGAGCTGTGCACTACTAACCTGCATTTGCTCTAAGCACCAGAATTGCCCACTGACCGCACAAGATACTCCACTGCAGCTCAGAGACCAGGACGCTCACCCCCTGTAGGCCTTAGCATTCAGCCCATTGGGTCACTGGGCAGGGCTCTGCTCCACATTCCTCACTCATGAGCTTGGCTTTTGCTCTTACCCTTCGTCACAGAGCCTGCTGGTGTCCCATCTGAGCACAGGTCAATTTGCTTACCCTAAAGCAATAATAAACAAGAAAGCTATAGCAATGGAAAGGTGACAAGGAACAGAACAGGGCGGTCATCATAGGCACCTGAATTGTGAGAGAGAGGAATAGAGAGAAGGTGAAAATGAACAAGGAGTGGTAGTGCAGAGAAAGAGTAAAATATTAAGATAACTCAGTAGGTTAATGTGCATGCTTTAGGATATGTTTGTACGAGAGTTTGAATCCTCCCGGGGCCGACCCAGCCTTTTATCCTTCTAGGCTGAAACAAGTTCCAGTGAGCCTGGTAATAAAAGAGGCTTAACAACCAGGAAACAATCAATGCAGATTAATATAGCCTCTACAATACTGCTGAAAGTTGGAAGGATGGGGAGGGAAATTCACCGAAGTGTGTTATTGTCACAGAAGTCGGTGCCAAATGAACACAGCACAGTTTGCACATGGGTTTCTTTATCTTGAGAACCAACTACCATGTGCCAAAGGAAAGTCTGGATGCAACGTCACAGGTACAGTGCCTACTATGGCGACATTATAATGTTATAATTATGCATCTTCATGTTTCTTATCCCTGCTAGAAATAGTCTTGCTCTGATGAACTCTAACAATAGGGGGAGAGGATGTGGTCTCACAGCTAGACTACCAACTTTGGAGTTGGGAAGCACAGATTCAAGCCTGGGGTCTACTCCACATCCTGTGAATCTGGGCAAATCAATTAATATCCCTGTGCCCACCAATAATGAATGTGTCCTTGTGTAATCGGTGCTCATGTAAAGCGCTACAATACCTACAGGTTGAGTTCGGGCTTTTTACATCTGCAAAAAATAAGACAGAACAGCAGCTACGGATTTCAGCCACCTTTAACATGGCCTGGGGCCCATTTACTGTATCTGCACTCGTGACATCCAGCTGGGAAGAAACCAACCCCCAGATGCATGAAGCACCCACTCTGTGAATCCTAAATAGTGAAAAATACTGAATCGCTGTTCAGAATTCGCAGAATGGGATGCATCACCAAAATCGGTAAATATCTACGAACCGCAACCGGCCGCAATCGCCATATGCAAATTCGCTAAACTCGCAGAATCGGCTGTTTCCCAACCCCAAATTGCGATTTTGCAAATACAGAAATCGCAATTAGCGATCTCGCAAATTGAGAGATCGCAAAAAACAGGAATTCGCATTTTGAGCACAATGATGACATCTCTACCAGGAATGAAGCTATGGAGGAATGAGATTCTAATTACAGCACACCAAATAGTCAAGATTCTTTCAGTCTTTGTTTGTGTATTGCACCAATAGAAACTCTAACTATTGTAACCAGTAGAGTTGACAGAATAGCACAACATTAGAACAACATAAGGGTCCAAATAATCCAATGTAGATTAAAAAAGAGTCCTCTTCAATTTTCGTTAATTTTGTTTTCTCCTTTATTCAAATTTCATAAAAAAGGTTCTCCCAGCATGAACAAAGACTGAAAGAATCTTGACTATTTGGTGTGCTGTAATTAGAATCTCATTCCTCCATAGCTTCATTCCAGGTTGCACAATTTTGTGCACCTACATAGCACCTTGAGGTAGTAGGTGCCTTGAGTTTCTGGAGCACCCATCACACACAAATCCAATTCAATTGTGTTTATTTATATCGCGTATCTACTTGTTTGTATCATAAAACTATTTCTGAATAAAAGGTGCGGACTTTTCCGTTTTGGACACTACTACCTTATCTAGTTGAATCTCTACCAGGAAGTAGCCTGCTCCATGCATCATTTGGAACACAGAGCTGGATAGAGGAGGAGGCAGAGCACTGAGCCACACACTGCAGTCGCAATACAGGATACATATTAATACCACAATGTCCCAGGAAGCTGCAGGACAAAGTGAAACAGCCAGGAAGCGCAAAATCAAATTTTCAGAAAAAGAACTGGAGTACCTGATAGAAGGAGTCAGCAGGGACCATGACCAGCTGTTTGGGAAGCTGTCCTGGAAGGTGCCCGAGGCTACCAAGAGGCGCATCTGGCTGTGCATCAAGGCCAACGTGAATGCGGTGGGCCTCACGCACCGGTCCATCGATGACCTAAAAAGAGGTGGTACGACCTCAGAGGCCGTGCCAAGGAGCGCATTGCGGAGAGACTGGGGAGAGAGTGGCTACGGGAGGAGGACCTTCCACAGTCCCCGAGATCACACCAATGGAGGACCTAGTGGAGAACACCATCAACCCTGCATCCTGCGTGGGGGTCACTCAACTGGACACCTCCTGCGCCACACACCAATCTCAAAGTAAAAGCCATGCAACTGCGAGCCCGTACCCTAACAATGCCCATGCCCCCAGAGCAAGCGATATTTGTAACGCCAGCAATCCTGTTCCTGCCCCTCCGCAACGCCCAAATGCATTGTGGGACCTGTAGTGTTGTCATGTGCTTATCTAGGTTCCTGATCGATACTGTGACCTTATGCCCCTATTCGGCTATAAAGCCCTTTATTCCCTATATTGGCATAACCGTTCAAGTGCGATTTTCTGAAAAGTCATCTCTGGCCTCACACGAGCAGAGCCACAGAGCCACATTCCAGCATGACTCTCTGCTACTTCCTTTGCGACCAATTAGTGCAATGACAGAGCAGCAGTCACTATCTGATATTCCTAGATAACACTCCGAGTTCTTCAACAAGATAAAAACTTAGCAAACCTGGAAATCCCCGCTTGCTATGTTTTGATTAGTAATAGAACTCTAATGAGCAACTGATAGCTGCCACTTCCTAGTGACATCTTTAATTGACGTCTTATGTCCAGCAAACTTGCGTCAAACCCGGCACCTGTCAGGTATAAATATTACCAACGTTGCCTTAAGCAATGTGCGTTGCCTGTTGCTGATGCCAGCTGCCTGCATGACCAGTGTTGGTAAAAACTAGCACTCTGTCGCTGCAGCCTGCTATCCTGTGGTGGTGAAGCTACTGATTACCATTATCGCCGCTACAGCGCGAACTGTGGTTCAGTACGCTTGAGGAGCCGTGCAGCCGTCCTCTGCGAAGACATCCAGCCCAGCTGCCCGCGGACGCTGTCACCCCTCCTTCCTCCCGACGCGCTGAGAGAAGCCGCTGCCTTTCTCGTGCAGAGAAATCCAGTCCCGGCGCTTCCGGTTTACCCTCGCGGGTGACTGGGATATCGAGAGAGACCCCTGAAGGAGATACCAATCCTCCATCATTCTATTTAGAGGTATGGTGTTGACTAAACCCTTAGAAGAGAATTCTTGAAACAAACCTTGGCAAAACCAACTTAACTTAAGCTACTTACTTACTCCCCCTTTCACGTGTTAGGCCTAGGTCAGGCACACTGGGGTAGGCTTAGTTAGAAGCACCAGTTGAGTATGTTAGCCTAATGTATATATGACTGTATATATGTTTTATTACTTTTAAACCATTGTATGGCTAAGAAACCATATCAATGCTTTTACAGTTCTATTTCGCAATTCTTATCTTACTGTACGTACTTTTTATAATAACAGTTATTGCAATTGTGGCAATACATTTCTCTTGTACGAGAAGAAAGACTGTTCAATAAATGTTAACCTTTATTGATAAACGCCCGTCTCTCTATTCTCTACATATTGTGAAAGTAAACTGCACTAGACTGACTGAGTGAAATCTATGTCTATTGTTTCACACGACCCTAGAGATCGACTCTTGATCTGAGGAGCAAAGTTGTCATGTTGCACGGTTGTTGGAAAACTGAATCCCTTCTTGTCTGTGCCAAGGAAGCTGATCACTTCCTATGCAGAGAAGAAAGTTTCCAGTGACCTCTGAGCTAGTTGGTAACACAACCCAATTAAGTTTAGCATAGTCAGTGGAGGCCTGGAATATAGCCAGTTCCACGTCGATACTACTGTTTATGTTATTCCAATGCGCAGGGCCTAGTGGGAAACTAGGAACTACACTACATGGCGCCCAACGTTTGGTAAGGCGATAAACTAACGTAAGACTTGTAGAGTAACTCAGTCGTGCATATTTCACACCCCTTTCACCCGTAAATACTCCAATAGACGTCTGGAGTGGGTGAAAGGTTAAAATCCGCCCGACCTTAGTAGGAAGAGATTCCTATGTAAAGCTCCGGTTTATTCAACGTTGAAGGATACAGTGTTCCAAAATATTGTGCATCTAATCTTTGTCTCCTTGGAGACCTACTCTGCAAAAACTGCATTTATAAAATGTCAGACAATGAAGGAGCAGCTAGGCTGGCTTCCATACTAATAGAGGAAGACACGAGTCTCCTACAAGCAGACCCGGATGCTATTATCATCCCGGTCCAGTTAAGAAGATCTATAACTTTAAAACTTATAGAAAACGGACTGACACCTCAAGGTGGTACAGTAATTTTCGTGATAGAGGCTCACGAGTATCGGCAGACAGAGGTATTCTATTCATGGATAAACTTTCCAGCGGTAAACGCAATAACACAAGAGTTTCACTATTACAAAATAGAGGAACCTCCGGATGAGTACGCCCCTTTCGAGGAGGTTGAAATTCCACTTAAATTTCAAGAGCACCTGCTCTGGTTTAATGGCGCCCTAAAACACAATGATCACATAACTAGGCTCGGTCCACTAGGTAGACCAGGAGCCACGTGGCCGGTTCTAGCCAGCTACACACCACATCCTGACATTGCAAAAATGTCTAAGGAAGAGCTGTTAGCACAGCTAAACACATTAATAAAAATACATAGGCAATTAGTCCAATATGTAATACGGACTGCAACAGTCCAGCCAGCTGTTAATTCACCACAGCTGACCCCTCATCAGGGGAACACAAATAAAATTACACCACAGAACATACAGTCATGTCTTGGTAAAACACCCGTAAAACGGGAACAAATTCCTTTCTGGTTAGCCCAGAAAATCACTCAAATAGAGGCAGTATTTCCTGATACTACCCCTATTGAGAAACACAGAATCTTGACCATCTGCCTTCCTATGGGAATCGCACCACACGTGGAGGACTGCGACACTTGGGGTACAGTCTTTGCTTCCATTTACACAAAAACACACGGTGTTCCGTCTATGGCGGTAATACCAGACGTGCTAAAACAGATTCAAAATGAATTCGGTCCAGAACCAGCTTTAAATCTAGGTATGAAATTACTGAAAGACTTCAAGCAGGTCACGGCTATATTATTAGCCAATGTAAAGGGAGAAGCAGCATCTGTGGCGATTCGCCAGAAGTTGAGGGAAACAGATATAAAAGATCCTGTTGAGCTTGCAAAAATCATAGAAAAATGCTATGAAGAATTAGGTAGAGACAGCTTGGGTGGAAAACCAGTTAAACCCCAACTGCTCGAAAATCCTGAAAAATTATTTATTAAAAATAATTTAAATACTCCTAAAAATTGCTGGGATGGAAATAAACAATCCACTCCCAAGGAAAAAGTTTTCCAGACCAGAGGAAGGTCTCCTCGACGGAGGGAAAGAACTCCGACTCGAGAACGCCAGTCTCCCCAACGGGAGCCCTCTGAGAAAAGATATAACCTTAGAAATAGGGATAATATAAAAAAACCTGATAGATATCAAAGTATTGATACACGTCCCTCTCGATCTTTTCCACAGAATTCGGAAAGAAGAGGACGGTCAGACCCAGGAGAGCACACCAAGTCCAAAGACAAGGAACCTGCTCAAAATAAGAAATCTCAATTTCCTAAAAAGAAGGTAGCCAGTATTAGAGTAATCAACCATGCCGAGAATACTGAGGACACAGTTGAAAAACGGGGAGTGGGCATTGACAATGTTGGACAGTGCAGCAGAGATCAGTATAGCGCGCAAGAACTTGATGAGTCATCTGGAGACAGTGGACACGAATGAATACATTCAGGTTGAAACTGCCGACGCCAGACTTAGCGAGCCCCATAAAATATACGAAATAACATTGCGTATGGAGGGTGATAAGACTAGGAAAATTAAGGGTCTATTTTGGGATAAGCTCTCAAAAGGCTATGATATTCTGTTAGCTGAAAAAGATTGGCCCCCGGAGTTTGTCAGGGAGTGCCCTCGTGGCGAAGAAGTGATTATGCCTGCCTTCTCGAATCACATTCCGATTCATAAAAAATACACATATGCAAGGAAATGGGCAGTAGCCCAGGCACCTGCATTGTATAAAAATCATGTAGGATGGGATGAGGATTCTCCGCCTCACAAAATCCAATTAAAAAGTGAACCAACTGCCCAACGGCAGTATCCCATAAAGCAAGAAGCTAAAAAACAGGTCAGGGAGATCTTAGATCAACTTGAGTACCAGGGGGTGATTGAAACATGCACCTCTCAAATGAACAATCCTTTGTTTCCTGTCTCCAAGCCAGACAATTTATATCGTCTAGTTTTGGACTACAGACATCTTAATACATGTTGCAAAACCTTTGCAGTACAAAACTCGCATAGTGCAGCCCTAATGAATAACATAGTTAGGAAAAAATATAAAACGACATTAGACATTTCTAATGGTTTCTTTTGTCAAAATATTGCACCAGAAAGCAGATACTTGACCGCTTTCTCCGCATTTGGGTCACAGAAAAAATTCTGTCGACTCCCACAGGGGTTCAAGAACAGCCCAGGACTATTCTCAGCTAGGGTAACAGAGTTACTACAAATCTATGATGATGAAGCATTATCTTACGTAGATGATATTTATCTCACAGATGATGACTTGGATACTCACTTGAAAAGAGTGAACACCATTATACTTGGGTTCGCAGCAGAGGGTTACAAATTCAACTTTAAAAAGTCCCGAATTGCCCATCTGACAGTACTGTTTTTAGGGTACGAATTATCAAGTGAAGGGAAAAGCCTAGCGGACAACTTCTTAGAGAAGTGCGCTGTACTCCAAGCTCCAAAAACGCTGAAGAATTTACAATCAATACTAGGTTTTCTGAATTTCGGAAGAACTTACATCCTAAATTACGCAGAGAGGGTTAAACCTCTCTACGAACTAATTAAACCTGATTTAAAACAAATCAATTGGACTCAAAAACACACAGAAATTTTGAGATCACTGCAAACAGACATGTTAGCAAAAACAAAATTAGATACACGTGACAACACACGCGATCTGGTAATCCGAGTCATCCCAGGAAGATGCGGATTCACATACCTAACCTCTAATGAGGGAGAAAAGGTACCAATTTCAATTAAATCTCACTTGTACACACAAGCAGAAAAAACATTCAGTCGCACAGAAAAAACTGTGAACGCAGTGCAAATCGCATTAGCAAATGAAAGAGAACTAGCACACGGCAAACGGATTAATATCCTCACAGCGGAATCCGCCTTCGAGGCGCTATTCAGCCCAGTAAACCTGCCTACAGTGTCACTGGATCCAAAATGGATACAGTGCATAGATTCTCTAGGAGTGGAAGATGTGAAATACTTTTTCGCCCCGCAATACACAGAACTGAATGATTTAGATTATGAAGAAGAATATCCTCTGCCAATCGAAATCCTGCCTCTCCCACAATACGCCTGTATAATCTACACAGATAGCTTTGTACAGCATTTCAACGTAGAGAGAAAATCCTACGATGCAGCATGTGCGATCATTAAATGTCGTTGGCTGTGCGGTAAAATCAAACCGAAAATAACAAAAACTGAATCAGTTAAGTACTGTTCGGCTCAAAGAACTGAAATCAGATCTTTAAAGATGGCGCTCGAAAATGCAGAACGCGAATTCCCCACACTTATAGTGTGCGATTCTCATTTTTGCGTCAATTCTTTCAATAACAAACTGCAGAGTTGGATCGAAAACGACTACAAAGATGACACAGGTGCCACAATAAAGCATAAAAAGCTCTGGAACGAGGTAGCTCTTTTACACAAAGAACTACAAATGACTCACGTGATTCACGCACAGAGTCTTCAACGTGATGGCGTTCACGTTGCAGGGAATTCATTGGCTAATACAGCCACCACGGAAGCAACTAACCCGGCTTCCGTAGTCACAAAAAAGCGTACAGATAAGTATATAGACGGGGAAACCATGCTGGCAGTAAGAACGACCGTAAAAGGCGACTGCGCAGCACTACCCGTAAACTATCCACTCAATTATGCATACATAATCGATGCAAACTCCGTTCCTTTTGCTCGAATCCCTGGAGTGGGGGATAGAGTAATTCCAAACAGGAGCAGGAGGGGCTTCCTCTTACTGGAAGCACACATGGGGTTGGGACTGAGACACCAAACAATCAAAGCCTCTCTGAAAGAATTGCAATCAGAGTACTGGTGGCCAGGAATGAGTATAGATATTCAATGTTTTGCTCAAAATTGTGAAAACTGCAACAGAGATCGCAGTAATGAACAGGCCAGTGTAGTTTCAGGATCCCTTCTAGACAGCATAAGGCGGTCTATCTGCGCAATCAAAGAAGAGAAGCGCGTCCCAGTGTACAACGTTTAAGACGAAATACACTTAAATAATGAGGCCTCCAGCGCTCGGCTGACGCTAGAACGGTTATAAAAGATTTGCGAGTCCATATCGGCACATACGCAATTACCACGTTCCATTCTGACCAGGGTCCTGCTTTTGGCTCTTGAGCTATGGGGAGGCCATGGCCAGCATGGGAATTGGGTTGTGGTATTCTTGTCATTCATACATTAGTGTGATAGAAAGAAAAAACCGGGGCATAAAGCAATCTATAACTGCGAAGGTATTAGGTTCAGGCGCTGGGTGGGTCAAACATTTAATAAGTGTCCAGACTAGTCTTAACAACATGCCAAGAAATTCTCTAAAAGGTTTCAGCCCATACGAACTATTGTTCGGAATTAGAATGAACGTTCAGGACCTCGATAGTCAGATGTCAGTGGTACAAAAAGAAACAAAGCAGTTTGAAGTAAAAGACCGTTTGGCTGTTTTACAGGAACTGAATGAAACAAGAAAATCATTAAGCAACATAAAGTTAAAGAAACAGCCAAATACCACTGACGAGGCACCACCCGCAACAGCCCCAGCAAGGCCTGTCTGGATTCCAAAGATTGGGGATTTAGTCAGAGAAAAGATCGCGGTTAAGAAGGAATTTGGGCCTTCTTACAGAAAAGCAGTACCTGTCTTGGCAGTCACCGGAACAAGATCAGTTGTGCTACCGCCCCTTGCTGGTAAAAAGGAGAACAGAATCGTGTCCATCGATCTGGTAAAACCACAAGCATGTGGCCTATAATCAACAGTAGGCCCAGTGGACTCCCAAGAAACAACAGAATACCCAAACTTGCAACAATCCAAGAGGTTCAAACTGAAAGACTAATCACATTCGATCAGCCTGCAGTGCACAATGAAGGACTATGCAATACAACCATGGAACTCGTGCCTCTTGAAACACAGATTGAAACAGTTCGTCAAGAAACACCAGTCTACAATGATGTGGCATCAGAAAGTGCTACCGAGAGACAGATTGAAAAAACGGTCCCCTCAATTGACAGAACTGCCTCTGGTTATTTCATCAACTTCGACAACTTCTCTGAAGATGAAAACGACCCCGAAGTGATGCCAGAAACAAAAAAGTCTTTTAAAGAAAAAGCAACGGAACTCTTTCATCAGCTGAAGGAAATCTACCTTGTTTCCCCTTGGCTAGAGTTCTGGTTCGGTCTAGGTGTATTTTTCCTCCTGCTTTGGCTCATCATGGTACTGTGTTTGGGAAAATTCATTGAAGGAAGATATATTACAATGGACACAGCAAGTCAGAACATCAACCTAGTCCTGAAACCACACAGATCATCCCACGTGAAGAAAAGAGAACTGTCAACAGTAAATGTCACAGCAATTCCAATACCTGGTGGGGTAGTATGGGAGAAAACAGACTATGAGATCTATGGTCCGGTCGAAATCCTGAAGTATCCTCATCAACTAAAGGTTTCCTTAAGTGACTTTGTTACACCTAGTACATTCTCTGATGATTGGGACTTTAACAGTATTAATGACATGATGTCTGATTTAGTTATGTCAGCTAGATTCACAGATCATGATTATTTACAAGGTTCATCTAGTTATGAGCAGTTATTCTGTTATACCCACTATGGTGATCACTACTTGCATAAATCTGCACAGCCTAGAAATGTTTTTATGTATAATCAATGGGAACATTGTTCTACACCACCTAAAAGCAGTTCTAAAGCATTTTTTGAGAAATTCAAATATTTTTCAGGGTTCAACACCAGTGATGCAGAAACGTTTTATTATAAACTGTTAGATAGAACAGGAATGAAAACAATGCTGACAAATTCTAAATTGATATATTCAGAAGCATTTTATGACAAAATGATGACATTTGGTTTTGATTATTGGAAAAATAATATTGAAACGAAAACAATTTGGGGTACAAAAGATTGGCAGGTGCAAGGCTTAGAAGCACTATTTAGAACCTGCATGATACCAGAACAAATGTTATTTTTAAATGACATTGTACACCAAACATCTTGTCTTGGCCTAGCTAAGATCAAAGACCTTAAAACACCGTCTATACCAAAGCCAATAGCTGAGAATGCAACTGCAGATAATGAGTTAGACGTGTCACACATTTTACATTTCAACAGAACACATCCTGATTGGAAAAAGTGGTTAATCTGGCCTACAGACACAAATAACTGTCAAGATAGGTTCCTGAATAAAACACAGGGTTTAAAAATGACCAGATTAGACTCAAGATATTCCCAGAGACAACATCCAGGGGTTATAACAACATACAGTGTAGGTAAACTCTGCCTAGAATGGCTATCTACATCCACACTGGCTGAAATTAAGCAACACTTGTCTTAATTAAAAGATGGTGCTGATTTGCGCGATTTCATTCTTGGACCACGCAAACAGCGTCAAAAGCGTTTCATAGCGACCAGCATCTATGCTTCATACAACGAGGCTTGGAAAGTAAAGCAAATTGAAACTGCTGAAAAGATACGAGAAATTGATCGTATTAATTTGGAGAAATCACTTTCTGTGGTAGACAATGGGTTAATGACTCTGTCTTCCAGAATATATTCTTTGGACAATATTGTATCATCTGCCTTTGATGTGATAGACAGAGATTTGCTAATGTTACAACATGGCCAATCTCAATTACGCTCTATTATAGAACTAGGCTGGACGCTGCAAAATCTTCGTTCAGGCTATGTGCCTTGGCGTTTGATAAACACAACGTCATTATTTTCCATTTTTAACCTTACTGATAAACAGATCAGTTTGGCACAGAAAGGAGCAGACTATACAATCTTGAGCATCGAGAAACTCGAGCGATTACCATTGACAATGTCAGAGAGTCCTGTCATTGAATGGATAATACACGGAATTATCACAATTCCGATAACAACTTTCCGATTTCATAAGTGCCTTGAATACATACCTGCTGGCCAATATGAACAATTGGGTAAAGGATACTTAAAATCCGAATGGAAATTACCATACACTCATTCTTGCTACAGTGACAGCGACAAAAATGTATTTCTTAGTGGTGACAACTGTAAACACTCACTAAGCGGTATACTTTTGTGTCAGGGTATTAATTTACACGGAGCATGTGATGGAAATTCAAACAACCTTTCATGCCACCAGCTAGTCACACCTGCAACTCAGATAGAGCCCTTCTTTATGCAACTCGCAAACGGGAGTTACATTCTAAGAACGGATCACAGGTGCTGTGGCCTCGCGCCCGGACTAAGTTATCTAGTAGAAGTAACGTCCATGGTCAAATGCTGTATGCAAGCATTGTTCCCGAGCGGGCCTCCAGACATAGTGACTCCCCTCTGGCCTCGTCTGAATCTCTATTCTATACGAATTGATACATTAAGCAAAATGAAATCTGTGCTTTTACAGACAACAGTGCCTATAACGTCATCCAAAGAGACGTATGATCTTCTAGTCGCAAGGACGGCTACAGAAGTCCATGACCTTTTATCAACAAATTGCCCCGTGCATTTCGTACAAATGCTCGACGAGCTCCTTAACATGTCTAGTGCCACGAGCATCCCAGGCATATTTAAGACAGTCTTTACAGGACTGCTAACACCCTTCCAGGCAATTTTGGGAATCTTTCCTAATTTTGTGCACTCCATTTTTGGTGGTATTCCACTATTTTTTGGACTCATCGCAGGGATTCTATTTTTGACCATCCTGCTACGTTATGGCAAGCCTCGGCTCAGACATAGCTCCCATGGGAATGGAAGAGACAATCCTAGCAATGCGCTACAGGGACAGGATAACTAACGTCCTCGGATTGGCCAGGCTGAGAGATCTAAACATGACCTGGTTCCTTTCATTCAGACCGATATGGCAAAATTGCATTTTACCTGTGCTACGGTGTATGCTTTGCGGCGAGGAATGCGTGTTGGACATCTGTCTTTCACTTCCATCAGCAGTACCAATGGACGTCGATACTTTGCTAAGTCCAATAACGGCTCACGCATTGTGTTGTCCCCAGCGGCTACCAATCCTGATGACGGCATTCGTGGAGACTCCTGTACTACAGCCAAGTGGTAACAGTGGAGCGAGTGACAAAAGCAACATCATCCAGGTACAACGTTCTGTGAGCATTGCTGATCCTGCCTTCGATGACAGCAATCATTCTCACACCTGCCAAGTTTCAGCGCTATCTAATTTGGTTGAACTATCACCTGATTTTGTAGACCAATTCTTTGCGAGCCTGTCTGATACGATGTTCTCACCCATAGAGAAACAATAACTTTTAAAAAAGCCTTCCGACACACAGCGTTCCTATGAACTCTGAATTCGGCCTTCAGTTTTGATCAACAAAAAACTGCCAGGAGCTTTGGTAAACTGATTTTTCTTTGAATTGGACAATTTTTGAAATATTGACCCTCTCTTTTTGGCACGAACAATTCTTTGCTTAACGTAAAAACTATTCTTAGAGAACAGAAGCTTCACACTTCTATTTCTAAACACATCTAGAGACATAACAACATTACACCAGCCTCTAGCACACATGTTATTACAATGCATTTTTATGTGATGATTTATCTCGCATTTCTTCTGTCAGAGATACTTCATGTGTAATTCTTTATGCATAATCGTTCATTGATTTCATATGCAATACCTTTTGAATGATTACTATGCTTTAAAACAACGTACAGTACCTAAATTCCATGTATTACAAGTACGCCTATTTCGAATGCATTTATGTATTTTGGGGTGGGCTATGTTACACAATGTTACACATGCATCTAATTGCTTAGTTTTAGTAATTTTGATGGACATGAATTCGTGGAGTGGGTGTCATGTGCTTATCTAGGTTCCTGATCGATACTGTGACCTTATGCCCCTATTCGGCTATAAAGCCCTTTATTCCCTATATTGGCATAACCGTTCAAGTGCGATTTTCTGAAAAGTCATCTCTGGCCTCACACGAGCAGAGCCACAGAGCCACATTCCAGCATGACTCTCTGCTACTTCCTTTGCGACCAATTAGTGCAATGACAGAGCAGCAGTCACTATCTGATATTCCTAGATAACACTCCGAGTTCTTCAACAAGATAAAAACTTAGCAAACCTGGAAATCCCCGCTTGCTATGTTTTGATTAGTAATAGAACTCTAATGAGCAACTGATAGCTGCCACTTCCTAGTGACATCTTTAATTGACGTCTTATGTCCAGCAAACTTGCGTCAAACCCGGCACCTGTCAGGTATAAATATTACCAACGTTGCCTTAAGCAATGTGCGTTGCCTGTTGCTGATGCCAGCTGCCTGCATGACCAGTGTTGGTAAAAACTAGCACTCTGTCGCTGCAGCCTGCTATCCTGTGGTGGTGAAGCTACTGATTACCATTATCGCCGCTACAGCGCGAACTGTGGTTCAGTACGCTTGAGGAGCCGTGCAGCCGTCCTCTGCGAAGACATCCAGCCCAGCTGCCCGCGGACGCTGTCACCCCTCCTTCCTCCCGACGCGCTGAGAGAAGCCGCTGCCTTTCTCGTGCAGAGAAATCCAGTCCCGGCGCTTCCGGTTTACCCTCGCGGGTGACTGGGATATCGAGAGAGACCCCTGAAGGAGATACCAATCCTCCATCATTCTATTTAGAGGTATGGTGTTGACTAAACCCTTAGAAGAGAATTCTTGAAACAAACCTTGGCAAAACCAACTTAACTTAAGCTACTTACTTACTCCCCCTTTCACGTGTTAGGCCTAGGTCAGGCACACTGGGGTAGGCTTAGTTAGAAGCACCAGTTGAGTATGTTAGCCTAATGTATATATGACTGTATATATGTTTTATTACTTTTAAACCATTGTATGGCTAAGAAACCATATCAATGCTTTTACAGTTCTATTTCGCAATTCTTATCTTACTGTACGTACTTTTTATAATAACAGTTATTGCAATTGTGGCAATACATTTCTCTTGTACGAGAAGAAAGACTGTTCAATAAATGTTAACCTTTATTGATAAACGCCCGTCTCTCTATTCTCTACATATTGTGAAAGTAAACTGCACTAGACTGACTGAGTGAAATCTATGTCTATTGTTTCACACGACCCTAGAGATCGACTCTTGATCTGAGGAGCAAAGTTGTCATGTTGCACGGTTGTTGGAAAACTGAATCCCTTCTTGTCTGTGCCAAGGAAGCTGATCACTTCCTATGCAGAGAAGAAAGTTTCCAGTGACCTCTGAGCTAGTTGGTAACACAACCCAATTAAGTTTAGCATAGTCAGTGGAGGCCTGGAATATAGCCAGTTCCACGTCGATACTACTGTTTATGTTATTCCAATGCGCAGGGCCTAGTGGGAAACTAGGAACTACACTACAGTGTGACAATGTGCCCTGATAGCCACACACAGTCAGAATAGTCAAGTGAAACATACCCCTAAAGCCAGTCAGGGAATGTAAGCCTGCATGCATGTTGCTGCATCCCAAGTGCCTGAATCATATCATTAATCATGCACTCATTCACATCACAGGTGCTGCAGATGCTGAGACGTCTGACAGTGAGACACTCCACATTGCGGAGACACCTGATGGAGCCAGCCAGCACCAACACCTGGACCAGCATCTGGACCAGCACCTAGACCAGCACCTGGACCAGCACTTGCACAAAGACACAGGGCCACCCCTGCAGCCATAGATGGAGCACAACCTCACCAGTCGGCACGCATGGCAGTGGAGCAGATCCCACCCCCACCCAGAAGGCAGACACGATGCACAGCAACTGTACGGTCCCACGCAAGCAGCAGGTTGAGGCAGCAGCGCTTTGTGCCCACCCCATCAGACATGGAGCAACAGGCACACAACTTTGGCCTTAGCATTGAGGCTTGTTTGCTTGCAGTGCACCGCAAACAGGCACAGCACATGGCAGCAATGCAGCTGCAGCTCTAAAAAACTGCATGCAACATAAGTCAACTCACTGAGAGTGTGCAGGAGCTGATCTCAGCGGTCAAGGAGAGTAACCAACTGATGGTGGTGCAGCAGGACATCACACACAGACGCCACAGGCAGCTGCTAACATGACTATCAGTCTACACTCGCTCAAACCACCTGATTGGGAACTCCACTTCCCAGCTGTCGCTTAGGTCATTGGCCATGCAGATACAGATGGTCCAATGCTGTGCAGACGTTGCAAGGGCCCTGGAACAGGTCACCACCGCTGTGGAGAACCAACAGGCGGCCGACCATGGCCATGCAAGGGAGGGATGATGCCAGTGAAGGGACATCCAGCCTCAGCAGCCTGTCTGTGCCGGTGCAATCAGAAAGGCACTGCAGTTCCCAGGTCAACGCTGCATCATGGCAGGATACTCCCAACCTGGAGGGTGAGAGGCGACAGGGTGCGTCTGGCAGGAGGCGCCACTGACTGGACATTTCCGACAGTGCCGTGGTGAGGTAACCACGCACGCCTGCTCAGGATGGATGAGCCTGTATGTCTGAATACATCGGAATTTTGTTTGCTGATTAAAGCACTTCGAGAGCTCGTGAATTAAACAAGACCTTTATTTTTAACACAAATCATCCTCATGTCAATCATTGACTTGGCTTGCATGAGTGCAGTGTTGTGTGAGGGGTATGGGTGCACTAGAAATAGTTCTGTTTGATGTTGGCGCGGCGCCTGTGACCTTCAGCAGGATTCTCCCCGTGTGCATGATGCACATGTGCAGGTGGCAGGTCATCCCCCTCCAACTCACTACCAGACACCTCTACAGGTATCCTCTGCTTGGTGGCAATATTGTGGAGTATGGCGCACATGGCCACGATGCGGCAGCAGGTCTCAGGCCGGTATTTGAGGGCCCCGCCAGTCTTCTGGAGAATGCGAAATCGACTCTTTAACAGGCCAAATGTCCGCTCTATCACATTTCTGGTGTGTATATGTGCAGCATTGTACCGCCATTCCTGTGGTGTTGCAGGGTTGAGGTATGTGGTGAAGAGGTATTCACGGAGGCCGTAGGTGCTGTCACATGAAGGGAGGAGCAGAGGGTCAGTGCTTGTTATGTGCGGGAACATGGTCTTAACAACTGTATGTGGGCATGTGTACTTACCTAGGAGATGTCCCTCGCCAAATTCACCCCTGGCCAAGCGGGTGTGTATGCCGCTGTGCCGGAAGAGGAACGAATCATGCTTGCTCCCCGGGTATTATGCCACAATGTCTGTGATGATGGTCTTCGCATTGCAGACCATCTGGATGTTATGGGAGTGGTATGACTTGCGGTTCCGGTACATGTATTCGGTCTCTGCAGGTGGACAGATGTGAATGTGGGTGCAGTCGATGCAGCCAATGACATGGGGGAATTGGGCGGTGTGATAGAAGTCCAGTTTTGTTTGCATCAGGTCCTGTTGGGTTGTTGGGAAGGTGATGTAGTGGTGTATCCAGCTCAGCATGGCGTCCAGGAAAGTCTGTAGGCAGCGTGACATTGTGCTCTGTGATATACCCACGGCAACTGCGACTATCCCCTGGAAGCTGCCGGAGGCCAGGAGGTGCAGGCAGCACACGACCTGGATATCGGTGGGCACGGCATTGGTTCTCCGTTTTGGGTGCTGCATCAGGGGGTCAAGGTTTCTGATGAGCTTCAGGATCATTGCCCCATTGAGCCTGTATTTGGAGTAGATCTCCTCTTCAGTCTGTCTGCAGAGTGTAATCCGCAGCCGGAAGATGCGCTCCTGGATCCTGGGTCGGTTCTGGGCTGCAGCCTGGAGCCTCAGCCGCCTTGCCACGATGTAGAGACCTGGCATTGTGACTTCCTCATGCTCCTACTGAGTCTCCTTAAGTGTGTTTGATTTATCCCACACCTGTTTCTGGTTTGCCAAATTGTTTTGTTTTTTCACCAATTGGACTTCATGGTTACCACCTGGTTTGGCTTCTCATTAAATTGCGACACGTATTTTGCGATTTATGGTATTTTCGCAATTTGCGATTTATGATGAATGGGAATAGCGAATTATTAGCGATTTCACAATTTGACTGCAAATTCGCTATTGATTTCACTAAATGTGTGGGTAATCGCTGTTAAGGAATCGCAATGGGGGTTTCCAAATGGTTTTGCGATTCTTTGTTTTGCAAATTCGCTATTTGCTGCTTTTGTACTTGATGCATTGCGGAAGTCGGAATTGCAATCGCAATCGCTGTTTTGCAGCGATTGCAATCGCAATATCGCTTGATGCATCTATGCCAAAGTTAGGAAATGATGTAAACTTTGGCCTAAAACGCAACTGTCATGATTTATTTCAAAGTATTTACAAGCTCCTAAAAACAAAGAAAGCAAAAGTCTCTGTTATAAAGCTGGCAAGAAACCAGGCGATAAGACTTTTTTTTCTCCAAGTTTTTAACAGCATTAAGCAGAAAAGTAAACAAGGGAGGGTCTTTCAGGGGGAGGAAAAGAGTGCCCTGCTAGAACGCTACTTTCTTTTACTGAACCACAATCGATCAGGTGCACAGTTATGCATAAGGTGGTCTAGGTCAAGATTGCAAATATGTACACATCCATTGCCCAATAACTCAGAAGATGACAACCTTCCAGATAAATCATTACCGGCAAAGTTTAAGTTTGTTAGTTTCTTGGCTTTTTCAGACAATGTGGGGGCATCTGTGTCGATAAAAGAGTCAACAATTATTCCAAAAGAGAGCTGGTGGAAGATGCATTCCTCACGCCAGCAGCGCGTGCACAGGCCACTGTCAGCTGACTCCAAAGTTTACACATGTCAGCCCAGCGTTTATCAGGTCAGTACTTACAGTAGTTTAAGGGCACAAGTCCTCAAAAAATGCAAAGGCAGGGAGGAACAGCTGTGCGTAAGGACTGCATGCACATTGCTGCCCGTTCCGGAGCCAATACTCCAGGGGATTCAACTTTAAAAAAAGATGGGACATGCAAGACCCATCAGCCATTACAACACTTACATTTTTAAATGACACATAGATAAGCCAATCCTAAGAAAAGGAGGAGTCAGACTCCACAAACTAGATACAACAGATCACCTACAGCGCAAGCACTGTTAAGGCTTAACCTAAACAAATTATGATGTAAAAGGGAAGTATTTTGGGTGTACCATACATCTAATTCATAAAAAAACACCTGGTCAACATGTTTCAGTCAAACTTGAGCCTACTTGGGTTATTGGCTTTTGTCAGGACCATACACAGGTTGTTCATATTTTTCTTTCAGATACTCCGTATTTCCTAATTCTTAAAATCTTGAGAATCTCTTGTGACTTTTGGCTTTTTTTCTTCAATCGGATCCTTTTGAGGGTCTCATCTGTGATTTTTGGTAGATACTCCGTATTTGGACATGATCTCATAATTGTTGTTGGCGTCCTTTTCGACCTGATTCTTCCACTCTATGGGCCACATGTATCAAGCAGTTTTCCATTCGCAAACAGGCCAATTTGCAGAATCGGCCAGTTTGCAAATCCAAAAAAGGCTTTTTTCAGGTATCAAACTCTATTTTGCGATTCAATACCTTGTTACCGAATTCCAAAATGGGTTTGCGATTTGATATTTGGAAGGGGCGTGTTTAGAGTGTCCCTTCCAAATACTGAATTGTAACGGTATGTATGAATGTTTTGTTACTGTGAATGTGACTGCATAACATTCCGATTTTACCACCAACTTCAAGTTGGTGGTAAGCCATTCGCAAATGGAAAGGGATCCCCAAGGGATCCCATCCCCTTTGGGAATGATGGCAAAAATGTTTTTGGAAAGTGCTCTTAAAAAATGGAAATAAAATTTCAATTTTTTTTTTTTTAAACACAACCCATTTTCCTTTAAGAAAACGGGCTGCAGTTTAAAAAGAATGATTGCTTTATTGAAAAGCAGTCAGGGCCATGGTGGTCTTCTGACCACCATCCCCATGATTTTAGCTATTCCTAGGGTGTTTCAAATTGCGACCGACCTCATTAATACCAATGTGGTAGGTAGTTTTGTGACCCCCTAAGAATTGCTAAATGAAACTCTTGAAGTTTCATGCGTTAGGAATAGCAATGACCTAATTGCGATTCATATAAATTTCAATTAGGTAATCACAATTCCTAATGTTGATACATGTGGCCGCATGTCTTTAATAACATCGAGAATTTCTGCCCAGCAGGCAGTGGAAAATCTACACATTCTCCTGTACAGATCTTCATTGAAATCAAGTCAGACTGATTAGTACCTTACCCAGTATCATCATTGGGACTCTTATCACACGCTCCAATATATTCCCACTTCCAAAGTGCTCTGAGGCCACAGTTGCGTGATTATCAACACTTTACAAAAACCCAAAATGAAAGAAAGAAAGACTAAATATTGCATGTGGGCTTTTATCATAAGAGCAAAACTTTCACACTCCTTAAGTTGTTTGAAAAAAAGAGATCAACAGCTCCCACCCCGTCTTAAAGTCGGACTACAGGCAGGGAAAAAACAGGATCTATGCAAAATGCATTGTGTAGGAAAATCTTTGTACACCTTCAGGCCCAGATCTGCTAACTTTGTGTCAGGTTTGCATTACTTTTTTAACACAGACCTAATGCAAAGTGTTGGGTTGGTATTTACAATGCAAAGCAAATTGTGATTTGCATTGGATTATAACTCAAAGTAATGCAACGCAGCGCAATGAGCTGGCCTTAGTTACTTTTGCTTCAAGAAGGCACACCATTGGTGGTGCATGGGCGTTCTGGTGCATCTACCCATGGATTTTCACATAAATCCATATCTAAAGAGAATTGTAGATATGGATCTGAACTAATATCCTGTGCCTCCCAAAGGCTGGAGTAACAAGGAGAAACATTTTTATTTCTCCTCGTTTTTAGCCCTTTGCATATGTGCTCATTTTTGCAGCACATATGCAAAGAGGAAATTGCCTCAGCATTGTTTTTGTGCAGGAAATGATCCCTTCCTGCACAAAAACGATGCTGACCACAAAGTAAATACACTTGCAATATAGTGGAAAGGTGTCAGCGTTGGTGCATCGCAGCATAAAGTGCACCTGTGCAGGGAGAGCGCAGAACAGCGCCACTTCTTTGTAGATATGGCACAGTGCTGCTCTCTCCCTTTCATGCATCGAAGCGCACATGCGTTACATGATTTACCCCTAGATGCATCATTGTAACATTTTGCGATTTCTTAATTGTGAAAATTAAGGAATCGCAATTAAGAAATCGCAAAATTGCGATTTCTTAAATACAATCGCAATTTAGGAAATCACAATAAAATTGCGATTTCTTAAATTGCGAAAATAGCAAAATGCTTCATGCATCCCAAAAACGGGATTTGCATTCGCAAATGGCCGAATTTTGCGATTCGCACCGTTTGCGAATGCAAAATCCCTTGATGCATCTAGGCATTATTTCCGTGTTTTACCTGAAGCTTTTGGATAACGCAGCTTACTTGCCATTACTATATCGTTATGAGACATGTAATATTCAAGGCTATGCAAGACAAGTAAGACAATACTATCAGACCTAGTTATCACACAGTTGCATGAAATAAATATAAATAAAATTGAAAATTAGAATTGCTATAGTTCTTATAACCTGAACCTACTTAGGCTTTTGCGTCTACAAAAGCCTCCTATATAATATGGAACAAAAATGAAATGCTCATTCTTTCATGTATGGGACTTACAATGGGATTTTAGAACAGAAAGCAGAAGGATAAGTAAATTGGACATTTTACTGTGAACAATGTATGCAATTACCTTATCGGAAACTCTGCAAACTACCAAATCGAAAGCTTTGGCAAGCAATGCCCTATGGAGATTGCAAAAATGTTTTTCTTTTGATAAGCAAAGAATGTGCGAGACCACTCATAAAAAAAAAATCCAGCAACAGTGTATTTGCACATAAATTGGTTTTCCTACCCATAGTCTGAGCATACTTTAGCTGCGAATTCAGAAACCTCAATTAGAGCGCTACAGTGCATTACTGGAGCTATAAGAAAGCAGCTCGGTTCTAATGTTATTTCACTTTGCCCAAGAGAGCTCCTTATTTTTGTTAAAAACATCATGACATTTCTGGAAGCGCTTAGCTGTGAGGGTACAAACCTTGTATTTCTTGCAGCTCTATTATGAAAACATGCAGGCAGGTTACAGACCTCGGCTTTTTTAACATTTACTGTGAAAGCACACACTACCTTACAAAGTATAGATACTTCAGCCACTATATTTCTCAACACTTAGATACAAGCGTTCGATAAAAGCACTTATAGTGATGTTCACAAAGCTTTTTTTTAGGGGAATACATGATTTATAAGTAAATAAATCATATGCAATTCAATTTTCAGCTTTCTGTACCCCTTATGCACTATTCTGATTTGTCCTCACCCCCCTACTAATCCCATAGACCTCACACAATGACACTGCCACCTATAGAGGATAGGATACTCCGGTAGTAATAGAGCGCGTAATAAAACAGCATAATAATAGAGAAGCTTTTCTCTGCCTCTCCCACAGGTGAGAGTAAGAGGCTTGAACCTGTAATCATTAATGGGCTACCTAGGAGATGTTTACTTATGCTGTGTAAAAATATATATTGAATTTTACAGTCTTGTCACACACAAAAGAGGAAAACAACAGGAGTCTTTGGAAATGTAGTGTTGGAAGGTGGTTTATTACTAGGTGCAGGTAGGTACCTACCATTAGTAATATCACCACAATCACAAATAAGGTCCTGTCAAGTTCTCAATAAAGTAATCCTTGCTCAACCCTTGATAGCTTGGATGCGAGCAGACAGGCTTCACTTAGGAGACAGGTGTATAAAGCATTTAAAAACATCAGTACATTAAAAAAGTAAGACACAACACACACAAAAAAATCCAACACCAATATATAAGAACAGGAAATGCTTTTATGATTAAAATTACACCAACACAACAAAAGCCAATGTAGGGAACCAGAGATATGATTTTTTAAGGATGAAATACTTTTTAGTATCAAATCTGTTTTATTGACAGAAAACAAAGCAGAGAGCAAAATGAGTCGCCTACAACCCAGCGGGCCGGCAAGTTAAAATCCAACTGTGCAAGCAAGTCAATGATAATAGTAGGGCTTTTCAAATGTTGAACACAGCAAGGCACCTACCACCCAAAAGGGCTGGTCGGTCTTAAGAAAGATGGTAATCGATAGACAGTGCTGTGGGCTGACACCCAAGTTAATTGAGGAGCCGGAGGTCACGGGGGCCGCATGGAGACCCATGGAGGAGGTAGACCCTGTGTAGTATTCCAAGTTTTAATACTGAACTGAACCACAATGAAGTGAAACAATAAAAAAATCAAAGCAAAACCCTCACCCGCCCCCACCCATTCTCTTTAGTGAGCCACTTAAAAAAAATTAAAAAGGGAGAATAGCAGACCAGGTATCCTGTATGCTACAGAAGCCACCACGTCAGGAAGTGGAAGGGGACCAGTACCATACACACTTATGGGATAATATAGATGTCATCAGGGACCAATTTGAGGATGCAGAGGTATTGTGGGCAGGTAAGTTCTCAAAATTCTGTAGAGCGAATAGCTAAAAAAGTAGCCCAGGGTTTAGCATAGTCTGCATGCTTCCCTGCTGCCGCCATCAAGAGTTTCTCCATCGCTAAAAGGTTCCATAGCTGATGTATCCAGTGTATGTGCTCTGGTATTCTGTCCGATTTCTACCTTGCCAATATAACTCTGAGTGCAGCGTTCACTGGAAGTGCCATTTGTCTCCCCCTAAGCGAGCGCAGAGGAAAGGTTATCGCATTAGGGAGGCCTAAAAGAGTGTACGCAGGGAGCCTGGGTATGAAGGTGTTAAAGGCCATGTCAATATCATCTAGTATCTGTTCCCAGTAACTGGTTAATTTGGGGCAGTGCCAGAGTAGGTGGAGAAGAGTCCCAGGACTACCACAATCCCTCCAACAGAGGCCGTCGCAATGAGGTTGCCATTTGGAGACTCTATCAGAAGTATAATACCAATATGTCCCGATCTTAAAGTCCTTTTCCGTGTGGCTTTAGGAATATGTAGTGTGCCCGATAAAAAAACATCCTCCCACTCCTTGTCAGATAGCATGCACCCTAGTTCTGTCTCCCAGTGCTTCTGTCCAGCAGTGCCTACCCTAGGGAGGGCTGTGGTAAGGAAGGAGTACATTTCTGAGATAAGGCGTTTGTCTTCTTTTTTGGTAATGATCCATTTCTCAAAGGACAACATCGGGCAGAATGCAAGGGATCGCGCCTGGGACCCAAATAAACAATGTATCATCTGGTAGTGCAAATACAAATCGGTTGCAGACAAATTATAGTCCGATTGGATTTCCTTAAAAGGGATCAGGCCGAAGATTGAATAGATACCCTAAGCATTTACAATCTCCTTCAATCCAGCGTGTGGCTGCCCCATTATTCATACCTGGCTAAAAGGCGGGTTTCATGAAAAGCAGGGTTCAAGGGAGAGGGGAATGTGGTCAGATTGGCTCTCCGGGAGACCCTATCCCATGCAAGCATTGTTGGACGTGTGACGGGAAAGGAATAAAGGCCCCAAGCTTGTGCCGGTCGCGGCATCCAAGCATCATGCCAAATGTGATGGTCCGCCACAGTCTGGTCCATGAATACCCAGTATTTCTCAGTCATGGGATGATTCCACTCCACCAAATAACGCAGGTGGGAGGCATGGAAGTATCGAGTGACATTAGGGAAAGCTAGACCCCTAAATTACTTAGGTAGTTGAAGCTGTGGTTTCCCTAACCGCGGCGCAGTCATGCCCTGGACAAACCCTTCAATCTCTGATTGTATCTGCCGAAGGTCATGTGTTGGGGGTTATAGTGGTAGTGTTTGGAATAAGTATAGTGCATGCAGAAGTATGTTCATTTGAACCGTGGACAATCTCCCAAACCAAGTCAGAGGTAGGCGACGCCATTAGTGCATGTCTGCGCGGATCCATTTATAGTACGATCGAGTAGTTTATCTCTGCAGTTTGCGCAAGACTTTTGTGGAGGACCAGCCCAAGGTATGTAATTCCTTTCGACACCCAGTCAAAGGCAAAGCGATACCAGAGAGTCTCCACCGTCAGATGATTAGCAGTGAGATTGAGTACCTGTGACTTCTGCATGCTAATTTGGAAGCCAGAAAAAGGCTAAACATCTGGAGGTCGTCTGCAATAGCAGGCAAAGAAGACAGAGGTTGTGCCTCCGAAAATATAAGGTCACCCGCATACAAACTAATAAGGTGCTGATCTAAGCCAAATGGGAAACCACGCGCGAGGGGGTTGTCTCTGAGTTGCTGTGTCAATGGTTCCATGTATAGGGCGAAAAGCAGGGGCGAAAGGGGGCAGCCCTGCCGGGTTCCTCCCCCTACTGCAAAGTGATCCGAGAGGACGCCATTGACCCGGACGGGCACCTGAGGCACGCTGTAAATGCTCGCAATCCAGCATCGGAATTGCGGCCTCAGACCAAAGCGCTCAAGACTCGCAAAGAGGTACGGCCAATGTGCATGGTCAAACGCCTTCTCCACGTCATTCGCTAGTAGAAGGGCTTCCTCCTTTGACTGCTGCACTTTGTCATTGAGGTGACAAATGCGTTTGGTATTGCCCCTACATTGCTGATCCCGGTCAACAAGACCCAGCATATGGGGGTTTAGTCTGTGTGCAAGTAAACTAGAAAATAGTTTGGCATCTGTATTCAGTAAAGAGATCGGTCAGTAGGAACTGCAAAGCTCCGGATCTTTACCCGGTTTAAGAATAACCGAAATAGAGGCCTGCAGCATAGTGGGGGTGAGGGGCCCTGTGTCCACAAAGGAGTTAAATAAACGGGTTAGCAAGGGGGCAAGTTCCGCACAGTAAATTTGATAAAAAAGGGCACTGAAGCCTTCAGGCCCTGGGGCCTCCTGCAACTTCATCCGTGCAATTGAAGATATCACTTCTTCAATGCGGATAAGCACCTCCATGGGGTATTCTTCACCAGCATGCAAGGGTGTCAACGCTGCCTCTCCGAGGTAGTCAGCAGGGTCAGGACGCAGGGAGGGATCCACAGCATAAAGTGAGCTATAAAAGGAGCGAAAGGCCGACACTATGTCGGTGTTGCCAGAGAGGGACTGACCAGGCTCATCACGGAGCGTTGTAACTGAGTGGGCCTCCTGCTGGCTGCCTAGGCAATGCCCCAAGAAACAGCCCCCCTTGTTGGAGACAACAAAGTATTTATGTTTCAGGCGAACCACGGCATGTTCAGCGTGGTCTAGATCTGCGTGTTTCCTCCGTCTGGTCTTGTTTTCATAGGCAGCCTTAGCTATGAGAGCACCTCCTACAACTAACTTAAGCGCCTCCCATACCGTGGAGAGTGGTGTGTCCCCTCTGTCATTGGCTGCAAAATAATCAGTGATGCAACGCCTGATATCCGCAACCACCTCTGGGGAGCTAAACAGGGAGTTTCGCATGCGCCAACGCAAAGCAGAAGTAAAACGCTCAGAGGGTAAGCGTGAGGACAGGGAAATGTGTGCGTGATCAGAGAGGGCCCTCGCCTTATTAGTAGATCCTGTGACCAAGGTCCAAGAAGCTGGGGTGACTAGGAAGTGGTCAAGACAAGCATGTGTCTTGTGTGCGGCCAAATAATATCAATGATCCGTTTTGTTTGGGTGCAGACAGCGCCAGGCATCCCTAATCCTGGCATTGTACAGCCAATCCCCACCTTTTGCATAGAGGGAGCTCATGCCCCCAATGCGAGAGCCAGAATGATCCAGCTCCCCATTCATCACTAGATTGAGGTCGCCACCCACCACCACCACCGGGTCAGGAGAATTCAACTCCTCAGCGCAGGCCTCTAGCAGGAATTTCTATGGGCATTCATTAGGGGAATAGATGGAAGCAATAGTGCAGGAGGGGGACCTAGTTGTAGGTGCAGGGCCAGAAGGTATCCTTTAATCTCTTTAATCTAAAGTGTTTAGCCACTAGAATGGCCACCCATCCCTGCCTGCTGTTCGGAGAGGACCAATACTGGTGAGGGAAATGACTGTGGTGCATGCAGTGGGTATCAGTTAGTAATAGGTGAGTTTCCTGGATGAGGCATACATCGCCCCCCTATTTTTTCGATAGGGATAACACCACCCTCTGCTTAACTGGATTGTTAAGACCCCCGGCGTTGAGACTGATTATTTTAAGATCCAGGTGGGAAGGGAGGAGTAAGCTCTTAGAGAGGGTGCACAACCCCAGGGTGGAGATAGGGCAGAAAGGACGTGGTGGATGAGAGTGGCTAAGTGTTTCCGATCACTGCATACGTGGCTGACAAAATAACTCACTGAGGAGAAAACCCACCCTGCCCTAAAAAGGAAAAAACAACCCCCAATACAAAACAACATGAATAACAAAAGCATTATCAGACCGATCCTGTACCGGCCAGTCGCTATATCAGAAAAGGAAAATCTGCAACAGTGCAGGAATGACACAAGTCATCATAGAAACATAGTTCAGGGGTGAGGTGACAAATCAGGTCCATGATAGGATAGGGTCGTCGGCCCTCCGGCCCACTCGAGTGGAGGATTCCATGTGTGGGCTAGAGAAGAGGATCAGGCTGGGGATGAATCAGCAGGGCTGCCCGCTAGCGAGGCTAGGACATTTTCCCTCTCTTTTGCTTGAGCTGCTGTGTCCGGGCCATGGGGCGGCGAGGAGGGCTTGCCCACGGTGTGCCAAGGGTCTGGCCTGGTGTTGCGGGCGTGAACACCTTCTGTGGGTATGACGGGCTGGGGGCGGAAGACCAGAAAGGTCAGAGGCTTCTTGCAGTGATCTCAGTTGGCGAAGTTTCCCTTCGAATTTAAAAATGATGCAGTAGGGATGACCTCAGGCATCGGGGATCCCTTTTTCCCTCAGGTGTTGGATAATGGGCTGGAATTCCCACCGTTTGATCAATGTGACCGCAGAGAGGTCTTGAGAGATCGTTGGAGTGAGTCCACGGAATTGTCAAGGGTGTGAGTCTCTGGCTTTGCATAGGATAAGTTCTTTCAGTTGAAAATTGTGAACGCACGCTAGGATATACGGAGAAGACACAGTTCCGGTGGGGCAAGCCTACCCGATGTACTCTATCGACTTGGATCTCTGTCATGTGTGCCAGGCCTAGAATATATCGAAACAGGGCCTGGACAAATTCCCCTATATCACCTTCCTCTAAGTCCTCCACCTGCCCCTGTAGTTCAACATGTTATTCCTTGAGAAGGAGAATTTGCTGCTGCATCATTTCGAGTTCTTCATCGCGTCCATTTTCGTGCTCCTCCAATGTCGGAACTCAGTCTCTTATCTCTGAGACATCTCGCAGACCTCACGGAGATCCGCGGCCAGTTGGTCTTTGAGTTCCTGAAGATCCTCCTTAAGTGCATGGAAGAGCGAGGTCATGAAGGGCTTCGTCACCGGTGCATCTGCTCCATCCGTAGCCCCTGGCGACATCTCCGAGCCCTGACTCGACGTCTTAACCTGCAGCATGTCTTTCACTGAGCGATCCTTCCTAAGCTGCCCCAATGCCATGGGGGCGCAACTCCCGGTAAAGCCTGTGCAGTGGATCTCCACCACCTAGTGACACCTAAGAGATAGACGCTGGGGGGAGGGACTAGGCCCCGGGTACAGGGAGAGCAATAGTTCCATAGGTGGGGCAGGGCCGGTCCAGTCATTGCTTCTGTAAGGGAGCTCAGTGATCCTGATCACAAACCTGTGTGACGTGTGTGTGGGCGCGGCCGTCGGCATCCAGAGGAACTGCACTAGGGCCCGCTGCTCCACCGAGTGGACAACTGCGCAGATGAGGGCTAGTTCACCATCCATCCATTTTGAGGAATCGCGAAAGGTTGCAGAGCCGGAAGAGGGGGTGCGCTCCATCACCTGCACGAGGCACCGGCACCAGAGTCATCTCCACCAAATGCAGCACCTCCCCCGCTGCGCCTCCCACAGTGAGAATCACTAGGTCCCACAACAGCACTACCTTGAAGTCAGAGAGACTTTCCCGCAGTTGCTGCAATGTGGTCTCCAAGGGGATCAGGCCGATAAAGAAGGCCGCCTCCAGGGAGCAACCCTAAGCAGCCGGAGACAGGTTACAAAAGAGGGGGGCAGTCAGGGGGTGTGAAGAGCAGGGGTATTTAGTAGTGGGCCCAGGAGCAAGCTCCAACTCAAGCGAGGCCCTGTTGGAGTGGAGGGTGCCCCCGCCTTTTTAGCAATGCCAGGTGCCAATTCACGCCTCGATGCGGACATTCCTAGGCGAACACAGGGGGCAGCTGGGGGGTGCAGCACCAGTCCCGGTCCTCATACAACCCGCCCACCCCCAGCAAGCTGCTAGAGTCAGGTGAGGCACCGCAGGGGATCAGTGCTGCCGTCAGGAAGGCCTGGCAAGGTAACAGCACTATTGTGGCCTTCTTCCCCAGGCAGCTCCGCAGTGTGGGCCCACGCAGGCAGATCATTCACCCTGGGGGAGGGCACAAAGTGCCGGCAGGTACCTGGAACCCCGAGGGGCGAAGAACATCTCCGGGAGGTCACGGGAAGATCTCTGCATCCCCGTGGGCTCAGCCTCAGATCCCCGGCTGCTCTTTGGTGAGCTGCAACAGTTGGGCCTCGGCACCGCGCTCCATGCTCGGCTCCCATGCGGCTCTGCACTGTGCCCAGCGAGGTCGCAGCGGTCGCCCGGGCTCTCTGGGGCCACTGCGGATGTCAAGCAAACAGTTCCAGTGTCCTCCACCAACTAGAGCGAAGGATGGAATGCGATGAAAAGGCTGTAATATTCGGTGGGCCGGAGCGACCATGAAGCACGTCCTACACTGTTGCCATCTTGGACACGCCCCCATAAATACTTTTTAGTGCTTAAAAGCCAAAAGTGTCAACTTGGGACATCTGGTCACCCTTGACCAGAACAAAGTCAAAGTTTAGGCAGACCGCGATGGAGAGCAGCTCAGATACAATGAGTGGTAGGCCCGGTCAAGTGTTTATCTTCTGGCTTAGTCACTTTTTTGGAGCTCTTTCTCTCAACGTCGAGCGCGTCTCCTCATTAGGCTAGCTCACAGTTCGATGACAGCTGATTGGCTCAGGGAAATACCTCAGTCAACTCCTGGAAGTCTCAAAGATGACGAAGAGCTCTGGAGGGACAAACCTGGATCTCAGGCCAAGTCGCAGTTCAACGTCCTTGGTTTGACTCTCAACGACAAATTGGTCAACTTTAGGGGTGAGCGAAGATGACAGAGTTGCACTGCACGGAATTCCTTGGGTTGCATTAATACTCTATGGGATTCGACGTAGTTCTGCGCCTACAATCATCTCCCATTAAAATTGATAAATAAAAAATTGATAATATGCATTTAAAATACATAAAGGAAGGCTAATTTAGCTCTCAAGGTAGACGTTAACTGCACCCGGTTGCCTACTGATGCTCAGCCTACGATGCATACGCATTCGACCACCTCTTGGCTATGTAAAGTGAGCCTGTTCAGAGCCCTTTGCCTCCCAGGATGGCCTCTGTTACAGGTTGCTGCTATCAGACGCCTTCTCTGGGCGGAGCGAGAGAGCTGAGGGGATTCATGCCTTGAGCTGTTGGTAAATTGCAAGCTCTGCGACTCAGCCAGAAGCCTTATGAGCGATGTATGCACGTGCTGTGACATGTTTTCAAGACCAAAGGGCAGCAAAAATGATTCTGGACGAAGTGGCAATGAGCAGAAGCACACGCACTGCGTACCGGCCTCCGCTTAAACATAGAAAAGAGACATTGAAGCTCAACCTGATGAACACTAAGAAGAGGATGGTTATGGCTCTTATAAAGGGCAGACGTTTTGAAGTACTGAACACAGAAATAAGACTCTATCATTTTTATGTTGGCATTAAAGGTGGACGGTGGAAGCAAACTCAGCTACGTGGCAGAATCAGAGTTTTTTGCTGAACTAAATGCTCTGAGCGGAGCACAAAATCACAAAATTCTGCAAACTCCAATCGCGGAGTGGAGTTAACCGGCCACCTTCAGTTAACTTGTGGAGTTTTTTTTACAGAAATCTTCCAAATGATTCCAAACTCCTGGATCTTCTTCCAGTATGTCCTTTATGGCTCTTGAGGTTTTCACAACACCAATTCAATGTTCCAGAATCTCTGAGTTGCTCTTTGGGAAGTTGGGACTACAAAACCCACAATGCACCTGGCCAAATACTTAAATGTTTACTGAATGCTGTCCAGCTGTGTCCTTCATGGTGGTGATAATGCTGGTAGAGCTCTTTTGACCTGTTGCTTTTAGGGCTTTTACTCCTCAAACTTTTAAAGTCAGGCAAAGTGGTTCTCTTGCTGTAGCCTAAAATGCGCAGCAGGTGCAGTCCTTATGAGTGCAGTTCTCCTGTTGCAGGCCAAGGGTTCAGTAGGGCTGACCTTCTTCTTCTTGTTTCTTCCAGGCAGGGATCTGAGTTTTAGGCAGCTTTCACATATTTATCCATGTTTTGGGCTGGCTTGTAAGGGAGCACCCCTAATTAATGGGTGCAGAGTGCCACCCGCAATGATGACCACACCCTGAATTGCGGCATATTCTTGTCCCAGAAATCATTGTTCCTTACAAACCAAAATGAAGAAAATATTTCCTGGAGCTTTAGGTGTGTCTAACTTTCCCCATCACTCTCCTTACAGCCCCTGTGCAAATTCAATTGTGTTCCTTCTTTGAAGACCAGTTTTGCTACACAGCCACCCTCCCACTTATTACTCTGCAGCTTTCAGATCTCCTCCCACCAGATGTCTCTTTGTTTCCTTGCAGACCACTTCACACCTCATCTGAGCAGTTTGGCTCAGCTTGTCGAAGGTTGGCCAATCAGGAGAGGCTGCTCTAGAGCTGGATTCAGGTACAATCAGAAAAGCAAGTTCTCTAACTTCTTTTCTGTCATAGTTATAATAAATCTAATTTGTTGAATGTTTTCTGTTATTTAGACAATTTAAATTATTATTTAAGCTCACCCCTGTCAATAGTTAGATTTTAGTAAAGTTTAATAAAGCCTTCATATGTTAGCCTATGATGCTAATGGACTTCAACGGGAACATTATTCTGGCAGTTTTTCCCTCTCCAGGGCTTATGAAACATATTTTATAATGTCCCTGTTTATTTTAACATAGACCTTACACTTGAGACAACCAGGGTAGACCTTGAAGGTGACTTATATGTAAAAATAAGGTAGTGTAAGTCATCTTTAGACATAGTTTTATGCAAAAGTAACCTTCAAAGTAGGGCTGGCCTTTAAAATGACAGCAGGCAACACAGCAGTGCACACTCAAGTGTATTACATTTTCTCAGGCCTATAGGCCAACATGCCCAACCATATACTAGGGGCTTACAGGTAGGATGTTATAGCAATTGTAATCACACCTAATTACCATATACCTTTTAAATAGAGCATTGACCCTAGGCCTGGTTAGCGGGGCCCAGGGCACAGTCAGAGTCAGTAATCACCAGTGTCAATCAACAAATGGGGGTGATCAGGGCAAAAAGGGTGACTTTCTCCCATGTACAAGTTATACATTCTTAAAGACTTAAAACAACAGGTCGGAAGAGGTTTTGGAACTATATGAAGTTGAGGATAATTATCATAGCCAATGTGAGATCATTCAATATGGCAGGAGAAAGGATTAAGATGATTGGTCTTTGTTTACAAGAGGTGAACTGGAAGAAGCGCCAGATGTTGAAAGGGGACTGAGTAAGATGTTTTTTATGGCCTATGCTGGTGCATCTAGGAGGATGGACAAATCCCTTAAAAAAGGATAGAATCGAATTTTTCTTTAGCGGAAAAGCTCCTATATTTTCCATTAACTTCAGTCTATTTTCTACTCGTACAGCATCAGAGAGCATTAAAAGAATCACTTTTCTGCTCCTTCATAGGCAGGAAAGTGTTGATACTGAGAAGGGCTTCCAGTTGCAAGAAGAAGTGAATGCCACTAACCTAATCTCTGGGTCCAGCATAATGTTCTTGTCAGTTTTCAAGTAGAGTGGTTTCTCTACCGCTACAGGTAATGGTCATGTCTCTTTATTGACAGATCAGAAGAAGGAAGCTAGCAATCACGTTTCATCACACATTCAGCGTAAGCCAATTACAGTTCATGAAATCCATTACTCACACTAAAGACAGTAATATGAACATGGAAATGATTGCAAAGTCTCCTCTAAATTCAAAAGGATTGCATTATCTATGGTGCACAGAAAAGTGTCAGCAATCGGATCCATGAGAAATACCACAATGGATCCCTTCAGATGCCAGCGATAACATTTTAAACTGACCTATCTAACATCAAAATGTTACAGATAGCTGCACCAGACAAAAGCAGAATCTCCAATCCTATATCTTTCTGGCCTTGACTAAGACTTTAAGGTTTACTTTAAAAGTTGGTGTAAGACAGAGTTAGATAACTAGATCAAATTGCTTCTGATATTTCCAAAAAGGATAAACAGGTGCGGAGTAATCAACAGAATATTTTTATCTTTATATTTTTCTGGTACTCCAGAGCCATCCTCCGGATTGAAACAAAGAAAACAGCCAACACGTTTCACCCCTTCCCGGCACGCAGGCCTGGGGCTTTTTCAAGGCTGGTAATATATAGTGCATTTAAGACAATGGATAGAAAAAGAAGAACCCACGAGTGATCCTGTCATTGGCAAACAGGCAAGGGAACAAGAAAAAACAAGCAAAAATGAAAGACCAAATTACAGAATGGAATCATGACATTCCAACCCAAAGTAAACATAGTTATAGATCAGCAAGAAATGTCATTAGAAATGCATTGATAAATTGCCATTCCATATATGGTCTCAAATTCCTTTTGTCATTCACAGGATACCACAATAACCAATTAAAATCAAAAGGGACATCATTAATGCAAGTTAACACACATTAAAATATCATATTCAGAAGAAGAGCATATGAATATATTTGTTGACTATGCAACATTGTGGTGTCACAGTATCATGTCCAAAGAGAGAGCATGTGGAAACACAACATTCATATGATTCATAGCACCAGAGTAGTTGGTTCATATTTCCCATTAAAGTACCAGAGAGTATTCATTTTCAAATGTCAATATGGTTGTTGGATCCAGAGGCATCCATAGATCCAAGAAAGGGTCAGGGATCTGAAAGAAATTCATTAACCTTTTCCATGGTCATGACGAGCTGAGCTTGTCATGAGGCACGGTGCTCCGGTGCTCATGACGAGCTCGGCTCGTCATGGGCCGTGGAACGCTCAGGTGCGGGGAGAATTCCCCTGCTGTGCTGAGCGTACCATGGGAGCCAATTCACATGTGACGAGCTGAGCTCGTCATGAGCACAGGAGCACTGTAGCTCATGACGAGCTCAGCTCGTCATGAGCATCTGGGCGCTGTGCGCGCCCCTTACCCCCCAGCACAGCGGGGGAATTACCCTCGCAGCGAAGGGGTTAATGACATTACACCATCCACTGTAAAATGAAAGCGGTGATACAAATTGGACAGAAAGAAAGAGACAAACATTTGCCTCAATTGTTCATAAATCCTGATCCTATACTTTGTGTCACCATGCCAAATGTGAGTAAGTGTGGGAATCAGAAATGGTTATTTTGGCGTAAAATTACTTCAGACCAAAAATGCATTTCGCTTTTAATAATTTTACACAATCCATTAAGTGAAAGTGAATTTCCTGATACACAGTCTGTGTAAAGACTATGCTCTTAGTTCCCCAAACTCATGCGTGGTGAATAGGTGCTGAAACCAGACGCATTAATCGTAAGCTGGCTCAGTCCAGTTCTGTGCCCAGATATACACCAGGATCAGGTAGGGTGTAAATGCAAGTCATCACCAGTCTTACCATAAGGAGATGATCACTCATTTATGAAACTGTTCTTGGGTTGGAATTTGTCAATATCCTAGAGCTCAAAACATGATGGGAGCTGTTAGGCTATCTAAAAGGACAATTATTACCATAGCGGGTGTTTAGACCCATATTAGCTGATGCACTACTTACTGAAGAAGCGGGGTAGCGTGTTTACTGTCCTGTCATGCCTGGGGGGACATTTAATGGTCTGCAAGGATTCTGAATCTCTAGCAAATGGAAAAACGACTCTGTCAAATGGCAAGGGTGATAGTGCCAAGCTATTGCCCTGGTTAGCCATTGTCAAAAACAATATTTCTAAGTCGAGCGAAGAAGTCACTTCAGGTTACAGAGTCGATCAGAGTGAAATCATATATGCATTCTGAAAGTTTGTGGTTTTGACAAGCAGGTTCATACCCGGAAGTGATCACATGGCATGTGTGTAGCCATCTTGAATGGGGGAACTAAGGGGTTTATTTACAACCCTCTTGCACCCCCATTGGGTCACTTTTTTTGATGCAACGGCGGTGCTTCATTTGCTCCTTGTTTACCTGGATGGAGATGTGTCACTTTTTTTCAAGTGGCGTCAGTTTTTATCTGTGTTAGAATCAGCTGTGCCAGGGTAGATTTTAAATATACAAGGTAAGTGTTCTGCCGAAAATGCCTACCATAAAACTGCTGCAGTGGTATTTACCACTTTTTTCCCACTTTGAGCCGTAGTGCTGCCACTGCGTCACAATCCCTATACCTGCTAAACCTAGGCATAGGGATGACACTTTGGCTGTGCCCAAGGGACCACACCAGCGGTAGTGACTTGATAGCAATATTCAATCAAGTCACAAGGTAAGTGGGCCACAGAAGGTAGGTATGTGCATGTAATGTCAGAAATTGTTACATTACGTGATGGTGTCCTGAGTTCTCCTGGAGCGGGCACAATAATAGCCCCTGCACCACCATTTGACAGTCGGAGGGTTTTGCTGTTTTCCTGGTACAAGCCACATCCCATTTGGTGACCAGAAAGGCCACAACAAAAAAGATTTTCTCAGCATAGGGGCCCCAACCTCCTCCACCAAACCCAGTAGCACAAGATGTCAGATCCAGCATTCGGCCAACAACTAGGGAAAGCACATTCCCCACCCCCTTCCAGAGGGACCTCAACAACAGGCATTCCCACACCACATGAAAGAAGTCTGCCACTGGGAGCGCACATCATGCACACATTACCTGAACACCAGGGCGCAAGTGCTGTAGGTGCCACGCGGTGCTGTAGGTTGCATGTAAGTAATTAAATTGCAGCCGCAGTGAGATAACTAATTCTGAGGGAGCCATACAGGCCTCCCTCCATTCCAGTGTTCCAACCCAGACCTCCCATCTCTGCCTTGCCTGCCCGAGGCCGTCTGTGGCCTGAATTACCAATGAGCGATAAATCACAGAGATTGTCCCTTTACTCAAATGCCCAAAGAAAACCTTTGCCTCCAGCGGACTAATCTCGAGCAGGGAATTGTCTGGGAGACTGAGAGCCTGCAGGGCATGGTGTAGCCGCATGTAAGGAAAGAACTGTTAGTTGACCAGTCTGTATCTGACCTATAGGTCCTGAAATGTCACAAGGCTACCACCCCTATAGACACCCACCAGATAGGAAATCTCAATTTGGTTCCAGAGGATGAAAGCCACAAGGACCTAGAGCCGACCAAGCCAAGTTCCCTGCCACAGAGGGGTCATCTCAGTTAGACAGTGGTCCCAACCAATTAGCCGAAGAGCTTTCCCCCAGCAGGTAAGAGACACAGTGTGCAAGAAGGTAGTGTAGTGGGCAGCTGCACCCAGTACAGCAGATCAAGCATACCATCCAGACTCAGTGAGTGAATCTCCAGATGGTACACTGGGTCATCCCACCCACCCGTAAACCAGGCATTAATTGGCATCAGGTGGGCTGTGAGTTAGTATAGATAAATGTCCGACAAACCTAAGTCTCCATCAAAGGGGAAGTTGCCCAAAGACGAAAAGGCTACCGTGTACCTGCAACCTGCCCATATCCAATGAATGATCTTGGCATTCAGGAAGTAAAACCACTTGAGTGGTATCGGGTAAGGGTAGTTGCCCAGAATGTACATATAATGCAGCAGAAACAATATCTTAAAGAGGCCAGTACACCCCAAAGGATTCAGTGGCGTAGTGGCCCAGGTCACGTTAAAGCATGAGACCCAGTGCGGGAAAGTTAAGAGCCCAGGCTAGGTCTGGGAGGGGGGGGCATGTGGATCCCTAAGTACTTGAAGGAGTTGTGTTTGGTGGGAATGTTAGGACCCAAACCAGTCCAAGGGCATCCCCCAGCAAGTCAACCAGGCAGGGTTTGCCTTCGTTAATCCGAAGCCTGGATGCCAAAGCAGGGTTAGACATCAAGGCCCAGAATGCTGTGGGTCCTTCACAAACAAAAGGAGACCATTTGTGTATAACGCTACGTGGTCCTTGAAACCCACTACCAGCCCCAGAGTTGGGCATCGAAACTACAAGTCAGGGGATCTATCACCAAGGCAAATAACAATGGGGACAGCAGACAACCCTGTCATGTATTGCCTTCAATATAAAATGGGGGGAGAGAACCCCATTTACATGGACCAGATCGGTGGGGGCCCGGTAGAGAATACAGGTCATGTAACGGAACCCTTCTCCCAGGCTCATCCGCTGGAGAACCCTTTCAATAAAATACAAAAACACAGTGTCAACAGAAGGGCCAGGATGACATTCAGGTTGTGCATCTAAGACAGTGCAGTGTGGATCCTCCTGATACAGTGATGAGTGCTGTGACCTGGCATGAATCCATACCGATCTAGATGGACCAGGTGTGGCAATGCCCAGCTCAACCGAATCGCCAGAACTACAACGTAGATCTTAATGTCAACGTTAATAAGGGAGATTGGGCGATATGTTGGACACTGGTCTCTCAGGAGGCCCTCCTTGGGCAGGACAATTGTGGAACAATCTAACTCGGGTGGAAAGGACCCCAGCTGCAGCGTGGCTACATAAAAGTTCAGAAGATGGGGACATAGAATATCTCAGAATCGCAGGAAGTATTCAATAGGATAGCAATCTGGGCCAGCCGTCTTGTCATCCTGTAGTCCTGACACTGTGGAGCTCAGCTCCTCCGGTGCGAGATTCTGGTCCAATTCTTGGGCTAGAGCACTTGAAATGGACAGCAACTGTATGCTATCCAGAAGATGGTTTGCAACCTTGGCGGACAGCGAGGGTGTTGTGAATACAACCCCTGGGAGAATTCAGCAAACTATCGAGCAATGGCTGTAAGCCCCTCCTGTGTGCCTCCAGCTGAGTCCCGAATCACTGGGACCACCCAGTCATAGATACCCTGAGTCGCCAGCCAATACAATAACTTACCCAACATCCTCAGATGCATATACCCTGTGCGTAGAAGCCATCCAACAATGCTGCTTCTCTCGAAGGGAGACTTGTCACTGCTCCACCCGGGATATGGCCAGAAGACAAAGCGTGCCCTCAGCATCGGGATAATGTAAGGTGGCCCCTAAGTGAAATACCTACCCTTCAAGAGCGGTCAATTGTGCCATGTAGTGGCCTAAGAACAGCAAAAACAGCATTTAAGGCAACCCCTTAAGGAAGGTTTACTTGATGCCCACAGCGTCGCTGCAGATGGAACTGAGCCTTCATTAAGCTTAAAGAATTCCTGCAGTTCTTCTTCAACAAAATCAGCACACTCAGGGCTTTGCAAGGGCCAAGCACCGAATCTCCTGGCAGGGTGCAGGACAGCTGATTGAGTTCCCCAGGACTACAGAAGCAGAGCGTGATTGGAAATGCCACTGGGAGGATGGTAATAGATTGGACCGAAAAGAGATCTACTGGCGGTACCAACAGCAAGTCAATGCAGGACTCCACTCCACTGCCTGTGCCACTGACTGGTGGGTGTAGGCAGGCTGGACCGGGTGCCAGGAAGACAAAGAAACCAATAGGTGATGTCTACCCAAATACGGGGCAGTTGAGGCATACAGATCAGGATTTGGGACTGCATTAAAGTCTGCCCCAACCACCGTAATGCTCTGAGGGAGAGTCGGGAGAAAGGATTGCAGTGCCTACAGGGAGGGCTGCAGTAAAGGCAAAGGAATGTTGCAGGACACAAAATTGTAGTGCCTTGCTTCCAAGTGACACTCAATTCCCACATAGCATACCTGGGCATCAGTACACTGCGCTGTGACCGCAAGAGGGAGAGATCTATGCAGGCATCTCATACCCAGCAAGTAGTTCTCCTGTAAGAAGACAACCAGTGACCTGTGCCACTTGATATACTGAAGTACTGAAGAGCGTTTGATTCGGTCCAGCAGGCTGTTTACATTCCAGGAGAGCACCGTTAGTCTAGGGAGAGTCATGTCATTCACTGAAAGTATAGGGCAGTCCCTGCCAGCAGGCCGGGTCTAACATTAGAACTTAGGGACCTGCAATGCCATGCCATACATATGTGATAGTAATGATGTATGTGTTAGCTGGAGACAACGTAAAAAGGAAACACCATCAGTACAAAAAAAAAGTACACAAGGCTAGAGGGCCCAAATGGAACATCCCCACAATCCTTACCACACACTTCACCCCAGGAAATTGGGGACATTGTCAGTGGCTATTGGGTGCCCAAATATAAGTATCTAGTGCCTGGCAGCGCACAATGGCATAGGAAGATGCATCAACTGAATATACACCCAGCAGGCGACAGCCTTAAGATTCGGACATGAGACCCGCCCTCGATGTCCCCCCAAGGAAGGGCAGGCCAGCCAATGTTAGTCTCCACCCTCCACAGTCATCTCCTACAAAGCAAAAGGCTGCAGATCTGAGGGGATCCAACTACATGCAGACAAGCTCCTTGTGGTAGTCTGGAAGAGGGAACCCCAGTCCGCCTCCAGTGACTCAAGAGTCATAGGAGAAAATAAGCATTAGAAGCAGCCTCCAGAGCCAGCTGCAGACTCTGGACCAAAAGCCACACCAGAGAGAGGTAGAGCCAGCTCCCAGCCCAGCCATCTGCCCCCACGCAGAGAGGAAAATAGGAGAGAGAAACAAAATCAGAGAGGTGCAGGATTCAAAAAGTCAAGGTTATGAGGGGAGATTAAAAGGCAAGCTCCTTCCAGCCCCAGTTGATTGAAATATCACAGGAGTACCTGACAATTGCCCATCTGATGAGGGGGAGGTGGGCGGTCAGGCAGCCACCGGTGGGGCAGATCCAAGGCCTTCTTTGACCTCCTGCTGCTTGTCCCGGGATTTGTGGGATTGAGAGCACCCCCTTCGATGGGACGATGTCCGGGTGCGCTCACCTGGATTCTTGGGACTGCACAAATCAGAGGATGGCTGTTTAGCAGCCTTTGCTCTGTTTCACCACCCGTGCACAGTGGCCATCTGCCCCACAACACAGGTCAGCCAAATCTCATGGCCCAGTCCTCATTCAGTCTATATATCCAAAATAACGGAGAGGTAATACAGAAGTCTGCTTCCTGGCATACTTCTGGGCCCAGCATACCGGGCCCCAGCCCGAGCCACATCTCAGATCAACCACCTGGGGCGACACCAGTACATGCATCAGGTCTGAGGGAAGGCAATTGGCCTCAGTAGATACCCCTCCATGGCCTTGGGTGACACCTGAGCTTTTCGCAGTTGCCACCACAAAGCCAGTGGCACTAGAAAGGCAGTATGCAAGTCTCCTAACCTGCACCCGAGTCCACTTCAAGTTGATCAGGGGTTCCACATCCGCCCCCTCTGAGAGGCACAGAAGCCGGCCAAACTCCCGGGCTTTATCGAAACCTTTGAGAGGATGTGCCCGCGGTCAGGAGGACCTGCCGCACAACCTAGCCGGGCACCACTTCTGGAGCGGTCTGCAAGATGGGCCAGGGTCAAGGCACCCCCACTGACAGGGAGAGTCAAGGCAGGGATGCCAGGAAGCTGCACCACCACCGCTGCATTGGTGCAGCTAAGCCAGACTCCAGAGGTCAGGACACACCAGAGGCAGCCTCCAGCGAGGCGCAACCCGAGCCTCGGAGTGTCACACACCCAGGTGGCTATCCCAGAGCCACTGCACCATCGGGGGTTGCTGTTTGGCAATGTGGCAAAGGGTTGCGGAGGGCGACCGGAGCTTCACAAAAGCTTGAGCTCCATCTTGGCTGCCTTGGCCATGCCCCTTTAATTTGTATTTTAAGTTTTTAAACTTTCCCCAAGTTTGTTTAGATTTGAGAGGAAATGGTATATCTCACTCCCTTCTGTCCAACACCTTCCCAAAACTTGGTTCCGATTGGAATGGGAATTGTAAATGTCACCCCTTTACTGTCCAGCACCTTCCCCAAATTGTTTTATATTGTAGTTGGAATAGCAAATGTCATCTTCTTAGTGTCCACTACCTTCCTCAAGTTGGTTTAAGTTGGAGTAGGAATAGTACATCTCACCCCTTTAGTGTTCATACCTTCCCTGAGTTGGCTTAGATTGGAGTGGAAATAATAAATGTCACCCCTTTAGTGTCCAATGCCTTCCTTGAGTTTTAGATTGGAGTGGAAATAGGTAATGTCACCCCTTTAGTGGCCAACACCTTCCCCAAATTGGTTTAGATTGGGTTGGAAATAGTAAATGTCACTCCTTTAGTGTCCAACATCTTCTCTGATTTTGTTTAGATTAGAGTGGGAATAGTAAAAGTAACTTCTTTAGTGTCCAACATCTTTCTGAAACTTGCTTTGAATGGAGTTGGAATAGCTAGTGTTAGTCCTTTATTGTCCAACAACTTCCCCAAATTCGTTTGGATTCGAGTGGGAATAGTTAGTGTTACACCTTTAGTATCCAACACTTTCTCCGAGTTGGTTTTGATTGGAGTGGGAATAGTAGATTTCACCCATTTAGTGTCCAACCATTCCCCAAATTGGTTTAGACGGATTGGGAATAGTAAATGGCACCCCTTTAGTGTCTAAAGGCGTCTCTGAGTTTGTTTAGATTGGAGTGGGAATAGTGAATGTCACCCCTTTATTATCCACACCTTCCCCAAATTGGCTTAGATAGGAGTGTGAATAGGTTGTGTTACCCCATTGGTGTCTAACAGGTTCCCCAAATGGGTTTAGATTGGAGTGGGAAAAGTAAATGTTTTCCCCTGTAGTGTCCAACCCCTTCACCAAGTTGGTTTAGATTGGAGTGAGAATAAATCATGTCACCGCTTTAGTGTTTAACATTTTCTCCAAATTTAGTATATTGAATAGATGACAATCATATTTGCTACATTGTCTTATTCAGCAATTGCCATTTATTCTAAATTTCACAATATATATTTGTAATATAAAATAATAGCAATTTTAGGTTTAAAGCATTTTTATTAAGACAAAAGAAACATGGGGTAGGGGAATGGGAGGTTAAGGTTACATACAGTACAGTGAGAAAGAAGCGTATCTCAGGAGCGTTGGCCAAAAGTAGTTCGGTGGTCCAGAAGGAAAATACAACAAATGTAAGGCAATTAGGTAAGTTGTGTAACCCTCTCGTGCACCCCAACACCCCACCCAAAGCCAAGCGCGAATAGCCATCAGCGATCCATCAAGGCACAACCTAATCCCTCCGAGCACCCCACCCCCAATAAAGGAAAAAGAAAGGAAACAACACCCCAATTCCCCCGTCCAATGGCCCTGTATTAGGATAACCCGCCCCAAACAGCCCACACACCATCCCCTAAGATCTTATCCTATGTGCATTCTAATCCACCGGGGTCGCCGGTGGCGTCAGCCTAAGTAGTTGAAGGTACCTCGGGCAGGTGAGTTCCCGGAATTCCGTGGACAGTAGAGCTAGGAAGGGTTGCCAGAGCTCCTCAAATTGATCCACGTCTCCAGCCACTGTGAGCGACATCTTCTCCATACCCAACACCTGCCAGAGTCTATGCAACCAACCAGTAATGGAGGGGACAGTGGCGGTGCGCCAGTGGACAAGAATATTCTGGACCGCTGAGCCTAGCGCAATAGCAATCTGTCTACCCCTGCGGGACTTCAACGGGTACATTAGATCATTGGGAAGGCCTAACAAAACATACGCTGGAAAGCGCGGCAGCTCAATCTCAAAGTGCCTATCTACCTCATCCAAGATTTCCTTCCAGTAAGCAGTCAGCACCGGGCAAGCCCAAAAAATGTGTGAGAGGGTACCCTCCTGTCCGCAACCCCGCCAGCACCCCTTGTCAGTGTGTTTATGCATTTCATATAGCCTCTCCGGGGTGTAATACCAATAAGTAGACACCTTAGTGAAGGTCTCCGTAAGTCCAGTGTGGTATACAGAGTGCCTCGCCCTATATGCAATTTTGTCCCACTCTTTATGGCTAAGTGTCCTACCCAATTCTCTGTGCCAGCGCTCCCTCCCCGGGTTATGATAGTGGAACGTCCGGGGTTGAAGGAATTTATACAAATCGGTAATTAGCTTGGCGTCCGAGGTCCGGGTCACCAACCACCGCTCATATGATGTGATTTGGCGAGCTGCGGTGTCGCGCACCTGGGGTTGGAGAGCCCAGTGTCGGACCTGCATATAGCGCAATCTGTCCATCTCCGTCAGGCCGAATTCCTGACGAAGTTGTTGGAAAGGAATCACACCTCCCGGCCCGTAGATCTGGAAAAGCGCCCTACAGCCCGCGCTCACCCAATGGGAAAAGGCTCCCGGCTCCAGGCCTGGGGCAAAGTCCGGGTTACCCACTATGGGCGTGAACGGCGAGGGGAAGGTGGTCAGTTCACGAGCCTCGCAAACCGCATCCCACACCCGCAGGGGGACCCGCGTAACAAAAGAGGCGTAGAGATTAGCAGGGCGATGCGCGCGGCGCAAGAACGGAACCTCCTGGAGGGTGCGGCCCGCCACCGCCTGGTCTTGAAAAAGCCAGTGTTTGTCGGATTCCCACCTGCTCCACTCCACCAAGTATCGCAGTTGCGCCGCCTGAAAGTATTTCCGGAGGTCCGGGATACCAAGACCCCCCGCCTCCGGATCAAGCGTGGAGAGGACCCTCTTCATCCGCGGCTTGCGGCCTTGCCAAACGAAGCGGGAGATGTCAGCTTGCGTTTGCTGTATCCAACCCACAAGGGATTGGAGAGGTAGAGCGCGAAAGAGGTACAGAATCTGGGGCAGCACCGTCATCTTAACCGCCGCGATATGACCCAACCACGACAGCAGGCCCTTGCTCCATCGGCCAAGTTCCTCCTTGATCTTCCTGCTGAGGGAAGTGTAATTGGCTGTCACCATCTCAGGCAGTGTGGGCGCCAGCAGGATCCCCAGGTATGGCACCGCAGATGAGGACCACTGCATGGGAAAAAGACGCTGAAGGTCCCTCCTGGTGTCCGCGGCCAGTGACACATCCAGCGCCACCGACTTGCTCATATTCATTTTAAAGCCAGCCACACGTGCAAAGGCGTCCAGTTCCTGGACGCAAGCAGGGAGTGACCTCTTGGGGTCGTCCAGGGTCAGCAGGACATCATCCGCGTAGAGGCTGACTGTGTGGACATATTGGCCCATCTTAATCCCAGTGGCGTCAGGGTTATTGCGAATCCTCTGAGCAAACGGCTCCATGTAGAGGGCAAACAAAAGCGGCGAGAGGGGACAACCTTGTCTCGTACCGCGTTCGATAGCAAAACTACCGGAGCTACACCCATTGACCCGTACCGACGCCGATGGACTTTTATAACAGTTGAAGACCATGGTGCGGAACTTCTCGCCGATACCCAGTTTCCCGAGAACCAGCTCAAGGTACGGCCAATGAACTCTGTCGAAGGCCTTCTCCGCATCAACTGATAGCAACATCCGCTCCCCCGGGATACGCGAAGCCTTTTCTAGTACATGCGTCACTCTCTTGGTGTTGTCTACCGTCTGTCTACCGGGTACAAAGCCAGCCTGGTCCGCCTCTACCAGTCCCGGTAGGTGTAGACCAAGCCTGGACGCTAGGATCCCTGTATATAGCTTGAGGTCAACATTTAAGAGTGAGATGGGCCTGTACGAGCCACACAAGGCCCGGTCCTTCCCGGGTTTCGGGATGACTGACACCGTAGCGTTAAGGAGGTCCGGTGGGATAGCGCCAGGCTCGGAGAAGGAGTTGAACAGCCGAGCCAGGATTGGGGCCACAGCGGTGCAGAAGGTCTTGTAAAACAAAGCCGTGTAGCCATCCGGGCCCGGAGCCTTACCATGCTTCAGTCGCGCTATAGCGGAGATGACTTCCTCAACATGGATGTCCCTCTCTAGATGGTCCGCCTGGGCGGGATCCAGCACCGGGAGGGCCACTGACTCCAAATAGTCCTCGGCGTCTCGCGGCGAGGAGGGCTCCCCAGCATACAGTGCTTCGTAGAAGCTGCAAAAGGATTCCGCCACCTCCGCGTCACCAGAAACAATAACCCCATCTGTACCTACCAGTTCCTTCACGACAATACGCTGCTGTGCAATCCAAGGCCGATGGGCCAGGAGCTTACCACACTTGTCCCCCCCTGAGTAAAAGGCATGCTTCAGGCGCAAAGCGGCATACTCCGCCCTATCAAGATCCAGTGCTGATAGGAGCTTCCTCGCCGCTTTCAACTGCCTCCAAACTCTCGGAGCCCCTGTGCGGCGATGAACCTGCTCAAGCTCCCTGACCTGCGCAGTCAGTTCGTCCCTCTTACGCTGCCGTTCCTTATTTTCGGCCGAGGAGATGGAAATAAATTCCCCTCGGAGGACTGCTTTCAAAGCTGCCCACTGCGTTGCTTGAGACGTGTCGGAGTTGCTGTTGTGAATCAAACAATCCTGAATGACCTCCCCTATGCGTTTCACAACAGACTTCTTATGTAAAAGAGTATCGCGAAGACGCCACGTCCCTCGAGAGGGAGAGGCCCCCGGCCACTTGAAAACGCCGGAAACTGGCGCATGGTCGGACAGGGACAGGACCCCAATGTCCGCCGCCGTGGCGGCAGTGCGCAGCGGTCCACTCACCAGGAGGTAATCCAGCCGCGAGTAAGTGCGGTGCGCATGGGAGAAGTAGGAGTAGTCCCTATCAGTGGGGTGCATAGAGCGCCAGAGGTCGTGCAAATCCATTTCCACAATCCGATCCTTCACCGCGCGGGGAAGTTCCCCCGTCTGCGGGGAGCGTTGCGCCGACCTGTCCATAGCAGAGTCGAAAACGATGTTAAGGTCCCCCCCCAGGATAACATGGTGATCGGGCGAGGCAGTGACATCCACCAACACTGAATCTAAGAAACGATCCTGGTGATCATTCGGGCTATAAACGGAGCCAACCGTAAAAGCTATTCCCCCTAGTCGCATGCGATATGCAAGGAGCCTCCCCTTCTGTTCGGCATATTTATACAGAACCTCGCCTCTAAAGGAGCTAGCTAAAAGAATGGCTACACCCGCAGTCTTGGTCGCTGCTGAGGAGAAGAACTGAGTGGGGAACTTGGCAGAGCGCAGCCTATGGCAATCCCTGGGCAGCAAATGGGTCTCCTGCAGGAGGCATATATCCGCCTGCGTCCCCTCCAGCAGTGATAGGATCGCCCTACGCTTCACAGGGTTGTTCAGACCCTTAACATTAAGGGTCACTACCTTTAAAGACGGCATTCCTCCCGGGGAACAGAAGCGCTATGCAGCAGGCAAGGGATCAGCATGCGGGGCGCATGGGGCAGGCGCGCGGGAAAGGCCAGGACAGGCCAAGTGTAGGCATGGACAACATCGGACGGGACCCCCTCAACAACAAAACAACCCTGCTTACACCCTCCCAAAACACACTCATGGCAACTAGCCAAAAACAAAAACAAATGTAAACACCCCATTGTCTCAGTCAAGCCCAAAAACGGGCAAGTCCGTAGAAAACAGCAAAGTGGACGTTCAGCCACTCACCTCCAACCGCCCCTCCCCGACCCCCGGCCCCAACCCAGCATCATAGAGGCTAAGAATCTCTCCCCCCGGAGTGAATTTAGGCCGTCATGGCCACGCCATTGGAGTCGGCCAAGTCCCTGGCCGCCGCCCTCAAAGCATCTGCCATGTCCGCCCTGATAGTAGGGGAATCAGGGCGACTGGCACTCGCTGGTGGCTGTCTCCTCGTCGACCTCCGTCGGCTCCGTCTCTCTGGGCGCCTCCACGACGGTGTAGCTCCGTCCTCCTCCGTGGCCGTGAGTCCCAGCACTCCGCAAATGTCTTGTAGGGAGCGCAGTTGGTGTAGCACCCCGTTCCACCTAAAGATCAGACGAAAAGGGTGTCCCCAGGAGTAGGGCGTCTCGTGTTCGCGCAGAAAGTCAGTGGCAATCCTGAAGGACCTGCGCTTCTGCAGCGTGATGGCGGACAGGTCTTGATAGAGCGCCACAGGCCGCTCCCTGAAAGTTAAAGGCTGCTTCTTTCGGGCCTCCGCCATGATGCGTTCTTTCAGCGGAAAGTCGGGCAAGAATGCCAAAATGTCCGGAGGGGGCGCCGATGACTGGCGCTGTCAACCCACCCTATGCGCTCTGTCAATGCGGACAGGGAAGTCTACATCTTCCCCCAAGATCTCACGGAACAGGTCCTGTAGATAGGCCACCAATTCGGCCCCCTCGTCCGCGGATGGGACACCCCCCACCCGGATGTTGTTCCGCCTGGACCTGTTCTCAAGGTCTTCAGAGTGGGCCTGGAGCTCGACACATTGCTCCCGGAGGCGGAGAACGTCCTGTTGAAGATGGACTATCTCTTCGTCTCGGCGCTGGCCCGCCGTCTCTACTGTGTCAACTCGCTCGCCAATGCCCTCCACCTCCCTGCGTACTTCACGGACTTCACTGGCCACCTCTCTCTTCAACGTTTGAAAGTCTTCCTTGAGGGAGCTAAATAATTCCTCCATAAAGGACCTCGTGACCGGTGGCTCGCCCCCAGTCGCATCCGCCGAGGTCTGGGAGGATCCCGGCGACGGCTGTGTTCTGTCCCGCAGCTGTTGGGCCCTGCCAAGCATATCCGGCAGGGTGCGGTCCCCCTTCCTCGAGCCGCCTCTTCCAGTCATCGTGGTCGCTGCAATGGACGAGGCCCAAGTCTGGCCGCTTCAGAGTTGCCCAGTCGCCCGTGGGCGCCAGATGTGGAGACCGCTCTGCAAGCAAGGGTGCTGCGTCACAAGCGACAAAATGGCGGTCCGGCCCGGGCACTACCAGTCGCGGTGCCCGGCCAGGGCGGCGACCGGGAGCCAAAGCAAGAGTCTCTCTTCAGCACGTCCCTCGGGAAGTTAGTCCAGTAGCGGAGGCGACAGCAAGCGCCTGCCAGCCAAAGGCACGGACGGAGGCCATCAACACCAGCTCCTCAGGGACAAGATGGCTGCAGGGCGGGGCCCGGTAGAGCGGCCCGGGCTGGCGACACCGCTGGCGACCCCCGGGATACAGCGATCAAAGAAAGTCCACAGCCAATGTCACACAGTGTCACCGAAGGGCCCAGGTGGGCCGATCCCAGTGTTGAGGCCTCCGGTCGTCGTTCCCGGGGCCGGGACCTGCACAGCGCAGTGTGTCGCCGTCGCTAGTCGGAGGGCCAAGGCGCAAACTCAAATCCAAAGTCTTCCGTGTCACCAAGACCCCGTCTGTAGGGCTCCGTTATCCTCCGGTATGCGGCGGGTCCGATCCCCTCCGGATCGCCAGCTTTCAGCACCAGGCCCAGCCGAGGCGCCTGGACAGCCCTGCAGTTCGCTCCGCCTCCCAGGCTCTCCTCCGTACTTCGATCTTTGACCACACTTTCGAAGTGCTTCCTCCGAGGCGATGAGAGCCAATGTGCGCGCCAGGCACTCCGGCACACTCCTCTCGGTCGCTGAGCAGCAGCGGGGGGAGAGAAGCGCAAAAAAGGGGCTCGAGCTGAGCCGGGCCGGAGGAGCTACGGGAGGAAGCGTCCGCTCACCCCGCCATCTTGGCCACGCCCCCATAATAGCAATTTTAAAGTGAATTAAATATTTTACTTTTTAATTGTAAAAAACCAGAAACAACTAATTTATACACATTTGTATAATAACAATAATAACATTTTTTGCATGTTATTCTACATTCGAAATAATTTTTTAACATTTGTGCCACATTTTTTCATACATTTTTTAAACATCGCTTAACATATTTATTATTGGTATATGTTAAATATTTGTCTATATTGTATACTAGTATTCAATTTATACTTTACAATTTTTAGAACTTTTTTACAACATTGTTTGGCATGTTTAATTTTTTATAATAATTTTTTACATTTTTGTTAACATATGTTGAGCATTTTTACTATGTATCCCTTTGATTTTTATGGGGAGCTAGTCTTTTTTTAGTTTCATTTGGCAGCCACTTTGTTCTACTGCTAACTTCGATTTTGTAATCTATTAATGCTATTTTGGGTCATTTTTAGAGGAGGCAAGTTGTGGTTATGTGCTGCTGTTCATTGGAACAGGTAAGTCCCTTTTTAGTATTTGGTAAGGGATGTCAGGGTAGGGAGAATTTAGGATGGATGTTTGAAAGTTGAATATAATGTTGTTTAGGAGCTTTTAGTATGTTTAAATGGGTTTTTGTTAGTGTTTTCCATTTTGTTGTTGTGTCGCTTTGTTTAAATGTAATGTTAGTGTATGATTATGTTATTTCTGAAATGTGTGATGTTACATATGTTTTGATAGTTAAATGTTATGTATGTACTTGTTTGGGACTGTTCAGCCTGATTCATCAATCATATTTGCGCTCGCAAAGGGCCAGATTCTGAGAATTGCGAGTGCAATTTTTGCATTTGGGATTCATCATCCCAAATGCAAAAATCGCTATTTAGAAACTCGCAAATTTGCGAGGAATAGCATTTAAGGAATCTCTATTAGAGATTCCTTAAATGCTATTCTTGAAACATTTTAAAATTGCGAATTCGCAAATTTCGGCCGCTATTTACCGCGAGGTCAAACCTCGTGGTAAATAGCGAAAACTTAGAAAAATGCTTTTAAAAGCATTTTTCTAAGTTGCATGTTACACACACACATGTCCTTAGGACATGTGTGTGCGCAACACCTGTTGAAATGTGCATTTAAGGGGTGCTACAGGGTGTCCTTTGGACACCCCTGGCACCCTTCAAATCACTATCTTATTTGCGATTAGCAAATTGCTAATCGCAAATAAGGAATACTCCCCATTCATTCCTATGGGCCTTTTGGCCCTTAGGAATGAATGGGGAGTTATTCCTTATTTGCGATTAGCAATTTGCTAATCGCAAATAAGGAATCTGTAGGAATCGCATTTGATTTTGCGATTCCTACATGAATCCCGTTTTGCGAGTCTGTAATAGCGATTCCTTATGAATCGCTATTTCAGACTCGCAAAACGGGTCTTTCATGAATCTGCCCGTAAATGTTTTATACGGGAGGGGGTTTAACTTTTCTTTAACAGGTCTGTGTTTACAAATGATTTCAATGAGAGGTTGGAGTTTCTTCAGGAAATGTGTTTCTTTTTTTTTAAGCCAATTGTTTTAGTTAGATGTTCTTAGTTTTTGAGCTCCTGGAGCAGTTTAAAAAAGAAAATCGTTTTCTGGTATTTTATGGAACCTACAGACTTTGTATTGCTTCAAGAGATTTCAATTAGATTACTAAAATCTTTACATTTTGTTTTTCTAGTATGCAGAGCTGCAACAACAAAAGATTAAGGGCCTGATTACAAGGCTGGCGGTCTGACAGCCGGACCGCCATTGCAGCAGTCTGGAGGACAATGCCAAACCAGTGGCACCCCTGCTGCCGCATTACGAGTTTACCCCTCGGCCAGCGGAGTGCTAGAGGCTGTCTTGCGGTGGCAGAATGCTTCGACTCACATGGGGAGCCTGAAAACAATGCAGCGCACTGCTGCACCCGCACTGTCATGCATGCACTGTTGCCATGCACCATATAATGCATGTCACAGAATGCTTGCACGCCAGTGCAGATATAGGGAGCACAACATATGCCCCCAGCCACGCTAAACTTCCCAGGGTCCTTGTTTGGGGCCCCTCCCCTGCCTTTGCGCTGACCTTTCCATGGTAGGGTTCCCGCCATGTAAAGGTAATCAGAAATCCAATTTTTATTTCTGGCAGTGGTGCCTGCATTGACACCGCTGCCATACCCCGCTGCTTTCCTGACCGCCATGAGATCCACAATCCTGTTGGTGGCAGCAGTCTTGCTGTGGGCTTGGGGCAGTCCGACCGACCTACTTGTAATTTGGCGGTTGGTCCAAGGATTAGGGGACAGTTGGATTGCCACCGTGTGTACAGGTGTCTTCAAACAGTACTCATAATCAGGCCCTAAGTTTTATATTCGTTTTTTGTTGGAGGTGGGAAATGTGATATTGCGTGGCTCATCTTATGTACATGTCATTATTATGTGGTATTGTTTATAAAAAGGCCCTAATTATAATGCTGGTGGGACGAGTGTCCGACCTGCATCGTGTTAGAATGGAAAACGACCAACAAGCAGTCGGTGGGACCATCTGAAGAATTCGGATGCGACCGCAACATCCAATTAACTAATGCTGCTTGTGCAGTGGGTGGAAAAGGGGCACTGCACAATCCGCATTAGAAAAATCGAAGTTTGCAAACAAACATGCACCGTGTGGCAGGCACCACATAGTATACCTATATAAAAATATTTTAAAATGTATTAACCTGCACACCACGTCCTCAGATTTAACAAATTATACAATGTATTTCAGTTGTGTGCTAGACCTACTCTAGTCCGGATGAAAACTGTAAATTAGGGTGTACAAATATTGTGCACCCTCACAAGGTGCACAACTCAAGACCCTAGGGTTCTTATAATCCTATAATTAACAATTATAATAAACTGAAAATTCTATTCCAAACATTTATTTGTTTCTTCTATTCAACAGTAATCAATTTTCTCTTTGTTCGCCATGCATCATGGATTTTTATGCATGACATAAAACAACCACAAACAATAGTGTAACAGTTTGCAACGTTGAAAACACATTGTACGTGATGTTTAAGTTGATAGCTGAAATGTGCGCTGTGCTCCCAATGTATTTAGGGAAATCCCTTCAGTGGAACTGTAGGAGTAACAGACACTGTAGGAGTAACAGACTCATATATGGTCAATGGAATGGCCTGCCAGAAATCAATCAACCCACTCCATGGTATAAAAGAAAATACATACTCATGTTCAAAGTTCCAAAATATGCTGCCTCCAGGTGCCAATACCATGGTGCACCATTTAGGCCATGGGACAGCCCAGTGTTCTTAAATTCATAACTGTAATCCCTGCTTCATGATAACTTGTATAGAGTACCTTCACCCTTCTTGGTATAAATGACATATCATGTTATCAGCTATGCCTCATTATAACAAAAACCTCAGACAGCAGAATAGTGCTTAATAAGTGCCATGCCAAACACATTTGTGTGTCGTATGGCCACCATTTAAAAAAACATACTCATAACTAAAGTGCCCCAAAAGATGGTAAATGTTCAATGTGTCCATACCCGGTCACGGCGCGTCAAGGCGCTTAATCTAAGTAGAAGCTTTGGGTTCCACCAACTGTAAATTTAACGCATCAAGGACCAAACATAAGATCCACGAATCCCAAATGCTGTATACCAAATAATGCCCAAATACTTATTCAGAGACTAATGCATTTAATACACTGTTGCTGTATAAACAGATCAATAGCTCCTCACGGCATTCAGATAAGCTACAAAATGAGACTTCTATTATCTCGGTCCTCTCCCAATCTCCACATGAAAAACCTGAGTGGCTCTATTTCATTTGTACTTACAGTGAAGTTTAGACCGCATCCACACTCAACCAGAACGCCTCCCGTATACTCAAAGCGTTTAGCCCAAGTGAGGTGGCCATGTTGAGAGATATGTAAAAAGTGTGAAAACATGTCAAAAATAGCCAGTACCGTCAATAAACCAGAAAACAGACTGTAATATAAACAATCCCCTCAAATCTGTACAGAGTGTCACAAAAAAAATCCAATGCTCAATTTCCAAAGTAACAATCGGAAATGAAAATATCAGTGCCAAAGAAAATATAAATATAAAATGACCTCCAGCTACACCCTAATAAAGCACTGTCAAAGAACACTTATACTGTGTGTCTCCTGGGCACCTGTTATCAACTATCAAAGAAACTATATTGCAAGAAGCTCTATTTACTAGCACTCAAATCAATGTTCCCTCTAGTTATTTTTCCCTGTGTGCGGCAATGAATGGTCTCTGTGTGCTGAAGCCAAGGCCATGTGCATCAAAAACATGTGCCAACTCACTAAGCAAGCCAGGGAGCTACTAGAGTCAGTGGTATTCAGCAGAAGTGAGGTCACTCACCCTTTAACCCAAGATTACATCACAGGGATGACTCCTTGTCTAACCCATAGCCCTTCAGCAACTATCTACTAATGAGGCTGTAGAGGAAGGAAGGGCAAGAGGTTAACACTACAGAAAGTTAATAGATTGCTTTGTAAGTATTGTATTGCAATTATATATATTTAGCACTTACTAGCCCTAACAAGGTGTTGAAGTGCTTTACACCAAGCGGCACACTGCTCTGGAATTATACAATTTATTCAATATGTTGAGTCGTAGCCTACTCATATCATCCTATATCCTGCAGAAAGAGTGAATTAAAACTTAATTAGAGACTTTCTAGGTACTCTTTAGCTTTAATTTCGGACGTAAAGAATTTTGTCTCAGCCCCATTAATTATTTTGAGGCGGGCAAGATTGTTCAAGTATGCCACCACTTTCTTTTCCTGGAAAGGTTTGATCAACTGGCGAAGACGCCATCTCATTTCGACGGTTGCGTGGCAAAAATCAGGGCGGACAAAATATGAGATATTACCACTAACTCGCTTTGCCTCTGGCCTAGCCTTCTCAGAGATTGTCTGTCTAAGCAGAAAATTGCCGATATATACTAGGATTGCACGTGGATAACCCCCGGATCTCAAAGGCTGTTTAGCATACATGGGTACCCGGTGGGCTCGCTGTATTTCTGAGTCCCAATTCCAACTAGATAGTTCCGGTAAAGAGTCTCGAAATATTTTAATGATGAAAGAGCGTGCATCTTCCCCCTCTGTTAGTTCTGGAACACCAAGAACACGGAGATTATTTCTTCTGAGGCGATTTTCAAAGTCCTCTAGTTTCTACCTTACATCTATAAGCTCCGCTTCATGTGACTCGACTAGCTCATGATTTGCCGCAATCTCGGTTTCATTGGACACAATGCGAGACTCGATATCAGTCATCCTATGCCCGAATGTATTTACAGTTTTCGTTAATCTGCGCACCACACCTTGCACCTTATGGAGAGCTGCCTGGGCTTTACGCCCATCGTGTGAAGTCTCTTCCCTGTGCCCTGCAATTTCTTGGAGAACTGTCTCCATAACTGTATCCAACGTTGCCGGTGAGTCAGAGGGTGGCTCTGTGAGATCAGAGCCCCCAGTTTGCTGAGGAAGATGTACTGAACTTATCGGCGTATGTTGTGTTAATTGTTGGACCGTGAGCTGTGTTGAAGGGGTATAGTCCCATGCCAGATCCGTTGCGCCATGATGCCCCTTTTTTCTTCTTATTACAGTCTTTTGGGGTCCTGGGTCGTTATCCTTGTCACTCCCCTCAGTCGATATAGAGCAAGTATCGTTGGACCACTCAAGATCATCAGAAAAAGAGTAGAAGTCACTTGGGTCCTTTTCCACGTCTGTATCGACAGCTCTAATATTGCCCAATTCATCTCTCTCTGTCACTTTGTCTAATAAATTGATGTGGGAGTCAGTAGGATTAGTTAGTTCATTTGCACTGAGATTGTCGCCTTGTAGATTATGCACAACCCTGTCCTGTTCAGTTGTACCAGATAGGATCGCCTCCGAGCATGGCACAGATGTCAATACTGTGGTTGCTCTGTCGTCATTCGCCCTATCGGCATTTACAGTGTTGCTGGTGTTGTTGATATTTACTTTTTGGGGGGTCGGCATAGGTGCAGGGGAGGCATTTTCCACCATCTGATTCTGGGTGACTGTGGCTGTGCTAACAGAGTCTGCTCCTACCCCCTCCCCTGTGGACAAAACCCCACTTACTTCAATATTGGGCGCTGCTGTAGTCTCCGCGTTAGCAAAGTTATTCTGTAGAGCAGCCTTCTCTCCTAGCTTGCTCTGCTTAGCTTGGCCCGGAAGCGCTCCCACCGGTGTTCGTCGAAGGAGGTCAGCCACTGTGGGGCCGGTCGTACTCCCCCTCCTTGACACCGCAGCTCCCCGTTTCAGAGCTCCAACGTTTCCAGCATTAGCAGCGTTCAATCCAGCAACCGCCTCAACACTGGCCCCCTGCTTCTCGCCCACGGCATCCTCACGCCGAGCCTGCCTCGCTGCCGCCGCTGCAGCAGCCTTCGCCTTGGCTGCGGCGGTGGTTCCAGCGTTCTTAGGAGCCATGAGAGCTTCTTCCGCAGGACAGTCCAAAACAGTGCGCTGCCCGAGTTCCGCTTCGCCTCCTCCCTTTACACAAGCACCCGAGCGCTGAGCACTGCACAAGAAGCGGATGACAGCGAAGCCGATGAGGGAACCCAGAGTCCTCAGGTGAGCTCCTTTTGTTGCATTTGTCACAGCTTTTGAGGCATTTGCAGAATCCAGCGCCATCAGAGATTATTGAACTGGCCAGATGAATTGAGCTGTCGCTATGTTTTCTTCTCCTTCAGAAACAATTTTTAATGCCTTGCCTTGCCATGCCTTTTAGAAATCAGTATCTGCCATATAGCTACCGAAAACCTTCTTTCTCCAGCGCCGGTCCAAACGCACTATGGTCTCAGTCGACCGCCATCTTGCCCCAGTCACCGAACATCCAGCGCGGCACACTGCTCTGAAACTGAAGGTAAATGGTTAATCCACCGGTTATTGGTTATTGTTGGTACAGAGTTTATACAGTTCTCTCAAGGAGACCATTCTCTGTCTGTAAGACCACTCTAGTGTCTTTGAGGTGGATACAAATTTGTATCAGGTAGGTATGTTCATTAGTGGGGGGTATGTGTGTTCATACTGATGGCGGGTGGGATTAGTAAATGAGCAAGAGGAGATCAGGCATTGCTAGGTTGTACGTATGACGTTCTAAGAAAGACAGGTTTCGATCTTTGAGATGAGGTGTGGGCAATTTGCATGAATACAATAATAGGGATTAAGATACATATGCACTTGATTTAGAGTAGACTGTACTTAGAGAGGAGGCATGCAAAGGATAAAAAGCAAGGAGAGGGTCATTTAAAGGGAAGAAAATAGAGATGACAATCAAAAGTTTTAAATGACGGTCAAACGTTTCTTGCAGGGTTTCTGGCACAAAGAGTTGAATTTTGAGATACATGCTCTCCACGGATGCAAAACTGTAGAAAGAAACTTTATTTGCATGTGAGATCACGATATATTAAGCACATTTGAGAGGACATAGAATCAGGCAAACAGTCTGCTGGTAGGCTTATCTTAGACCACTGCTTGATCATGGAACAGCTGTTCAGTTCTAGGATTCAAAGCATAAAATAAAGGCTGTAAGCATATATAGGGAGGCGTCAAACACTCTAGCCTATCTGAGAAAGACTCTGTACTCTCATGATAAAGGTAATGTGAGCTAATATAGAGGTTAAATAATGCAAAGGGGATTCTGCAAGTGCTGGAGCTATGCCTTCTGATGATTACCCTTAAAATGTGCCTCACAAATGATTTCAGTAAGTACAAGAGTAAAGCAATTTGATGCCCCTGGTTTAGCAATCACATAACAGAAGTGAGAGTAGCTTCCCAGACAGTGGAAGTGCACTGCATTGTAGTTGGAGGGAGAAGACCAGTACACTGAAGTAAGGAGGGAGGTACCAGGTTACATTAACAAATTCAGTGACACCTTTCATTTACCAAGGCGATGCATATTAATCCACCCGAGCACTAGCATTGTTGATGGCTAGAATATGGGATGCAGTTTGTTTTTCAAGATGAGGAAGTTTCTAGGTCACGTCTTTCCTTTGTCTGTCCCCGATTGCTGCCATGTGCCAGGGGCTGAGATCTCACACTTCTTTGCCCCTGGGTGCTCTGACATGAAGCCAGCCCCAGTGATTCTTGCTGTGAGAAACACCACTTTGCAGGATGATTTTCAAGGACATCTTGGGAAAGAAAGCAGAGGTCCCAACCTAGCACAGGGCTCATGTGGGGAAAGGAGCACTGCATTATGAGGACAGAGCTCTGGTTTGGCATGCAGGATTTAATTTCTACTCCTAGGAGTGAAATGATTTATGTGGAGCTGTGCAGGTAAATGTGGTATCTGTGCACCAAGTAGAGATGTAAAGATTTTCCACTTTACCAGCCCTAGTATGAAAAATCTCCTTATGTTTCTCCTGATTAGCAGCCATTTCCTGCCTTACCTGATTTCACTGGTCCTTGTTCAGGTAAAACACTTGCACTAGATGAACATCAGTGGAAATAGAGTGGGGCTGTTGGGATTGTGTACTTTCCACTTTTGTAAACTCTGCTTGAGTACTCAGGATCTCATAAGGTGTAAGCATTCAACTGCCTTTAAATAGAAGCCCCTGAGAAACATGGATCATGGAACAAGAAGGATGAATCACATGGTCTGACAGGTGAAAGATGGCTGCACCCTTGCATTTGGCGGGTCAGATAAATGTAGCACTGTTTCCTCAAACATAGCCCCACAAGTTAACATACCTCCTGCAGAGATATGCACGTAAATGCTAACTCCAAAATTTTAAGGTATCAAATTGACTTAGCATTTCGTTCTCATAGTGTTAAAATGAGTGCGCTGAGTGTTAATGGTAACATCATTTGTTAGCACCAAACACATTCACATTTTTAGTATGCACTGTGTAGTCTAGATTATCAACATGGCAGCTGCAGCAGAAACCCTACCACTCACGTCAGCACACTTGTCCCGTATAAAATTTAAATAAGTCAGTTAGCTGTGGTGTGTTTGCTATATCCAGGTGCTAGTTATATGCTTACCTTGTAGTAAATGCAGCTAACAAAACAATACTAGGAAAATTACACCCAACTGACATAAACACACACATTTGAGCAGTTTGGAACGTGCTATCCTGACTTGTACACGAGGAGAGCATTGCCAGGGATGCACTGCCCACCTGCACATGGGAAAACAAACTTCGACATCTATGCAGATCACAACATTCTTTTCAACATAGTATATATGCCCACAAGTCAGCCATTAAATGGCTAAAAATTCCAACCAGCATCTGCTTGTTTTTAAAGTATTAAAACAGCGGAGGAGCAGCTTGAGAAAGTCATTAGGTCCCAAGAAAATCATAACCATTAAGTTCTATTTGCAGGCTAATGGTAATACAGTTCCCTCTCACGACACAAGAATGGTAAGTCTTTGTGTTGTTAAGGAAGGAACAGTCTAACATTATATTAAAAATGACAAGATAACCCATATGTATAAATTATATTGTCAGAAACGCCAATCGAAATGGGCAATCTCTCTTTTGCACCATTTAAAGCACACACACACCTCTCTTTTAAAGCTTGTTCGAGAGGATGGAAAACAATTGATTGAATAGGCGGAGAAAAATATTGCAGATTAGAAGTCATTCACCTTATACAGAAGAATGGCAGTAGTTTCCGAGTGGGAACCATAAAGCCTTGCCTGCATACAGGCACCGTGGAATGAAAGAGAAAGGGAATCGGTGGCTCTAGTGCCTCTAGCACATTGTACTAAACAAGACTAAAATGTTGCATGAAAAGCAATGGAAATGTAACAGTTCCAAAAAAACAAAAACTATTACAGTAAAAAAGGTGAAGTAAAACCTGAGAGTTGGAAAACAGATTACATCACTGGCCTGGGTTACTTTCAAGGTTTGAAGGGGTTCTAAAGCTGTTAACAATGCACTTCAAATCAGCAGGCACTACAAACAGCTGCATGCTCCTGAAGTCTCATTTTACCATTCTAGAGGCCTCCATCAAAGTTGTTAGATAGGAGAAAGAGTGCTGCTCCTAGAACAGCAGGATCCCTTCTTGTGCACAGGAAGAGAAAGCTTTGTTTAGAGCTAAGAATGTAAAAAGCTCGGGAAGTCTTTGTCTTTATGCACTCTACAGCAGAGCAGTGTGAGCGTGCGCCCACGCGTGCAGTTTACATGGAACATAGACTCCAATATGTGCAAGTATCCAACCTTCCGGACTCCTTGAAACCTCACCTGCCAAGATGCCAAGGACACCCTTACCTTCTCTAGTGATACAGCAGTGTAAGTAAAATGGAACCGGAGTTATTGTAAATATACCCTTAAACCTCGTGGCAATGCAGATTACTCAAATATACAAATGGTGGATTTATGCTCATGGGATTAATTAATTAGATAATTAATCTATGAGCGGAGATATCCGCTCATACAGATGAACCTTTACATAGTGCCTGCCACAAGGTGTTTGGATGTTTGGCCTCTTAGCAGAGGCCGTGGAGGGACAGAGGCCCTGATATGGCCCTCAAAGTGCATTTCTGTCTGCCTTTCTATGGCGGTTCGACCGCCATGAAAGGCAGACAAAAAGGGACATCTTAATCCCTATGCCAGTGCTCGCGAAGGCACCGCCCTTATTGTAGGGATTACATTCTGACAGCGTGGCCAACAGGCACCTTGATCCCGATGGAATAGCAGCGTTTAATCCCTCCGCATGCTGCCTCTGACTGCCGGATCATAATACAGCGGGCGGAACACAGGGGTAGATGTAGGTCGGATCGCAAACGACAGGACATCGGTTGTGATCCGACCGACAGCGTAATCAGGCCCTATGTGTTTAATTTATTTGATGTGATAGATTGAGTTTGTTTTTAAGTTGGTTTGTTTGTTGGTTAGTGTTATATATGTGTTCAATTAATAATGTTCATTTCAGTGAATACGAATTTTCTATTTGATTTCATTTCTTTGCTCATGTAATGAAATATTTATATTATTATTAAAACATGTATTCGTTTTTTTGTGTTAGAGTATGTTGTGTTTTTTTAAGGTTTATGGTAGGTTTATATGTATTTTAGAGGATAGGTTTGGCTATTACTTCTAAGTAGTGTAGTTCTTTATGAATATTCTGACTCATTTGTAGCATCTCCTACATTTTTTAAATGTGTTTGTTAAGTTTAGGGACAATTTAGGTAGCAGTTTGTTTTACTCTCTGTTCTTGGTAACTTTGCTATTTTGTAATGCTTTGATAAATTGCATAATGTATTTTGAGTTCTGCCTAATGCCACCTTGCCGATGCGTTGTTTGTTTTGGCTACCTGTGCCAGAGTGCTATCATATGATACAGACAAACAATGGTCTAATCGGAAAAAGCAACAAGAGGCATAGGAGAACTGAATATCTCAAAAGGTCTCCTACCAATATATGGAAAAGAAGAACAATCTCATAGATTCAATCCACAGTTAGGAGGTTAGGGCAGCAGACAAGATTTCACAAACGGAGGATTGAGACACTTACACATAATTGCATTTCTAAAAGTTTAGTTAAATCACTTATAAGTCAGTTTCAAACAACATTCTTATTTACACATTGTATCAAAAAATCTTAGCTCCACAAATGGATAAAGTGATGAAGGTGAGTGCTCAGAGAGGGTGCTTGTTTAGATAAGGAGTAGTAAAAGGAAAAGAAAAAAAAAAGTGGTTCTTTAGATCTGTTCACAAAGAATATATCTTTCCATTCTGCAAAAAAAAAATCCCGCATACCATCACTCCGCATTTTTAAGTCCGCAAAAACCATTACTCCTCAAGCCATAATTCCGCAAATTTTCACAACGCATATGACTTCACTCCGCATGCAATTATAACGCAAATGCATGTGTGGTGAAGCCATATACTTTGTAAAAGTACTTTATCTTTAAAAATATATATATAAATATTTATATATAAATATATATATATATATATATATATATATATATACACACATATATATATATATATATATTTTTAAATAAAATGAAGAATTATTTCTTTAAAATTACATTATATATAGAACTATATTAATAATACACACACTATATATATATATATATATATATATATACATATATATATATATATATATATATATATATATATATATATATATATATATATATATATATATATATATATATATATAAAAACCCTAAAAACTAATTCCACCCTAGTCCCTTTAAATACCCCAGCACCCTTAAACACTAACCCATCCTGACCCTAAAAATACCCCTGTACCCCAAAACCCAAACATACCCCTGAACCCTAAAAATACCCCTGTACCCCAAAACACAAAACAACCCCTGAACCCTAAAAATACCCCTGTACCCCAAAACCCAAAACAACCCCTTAACCCCAAAAATACCCCTGTACACCAAAACCCAAAACAATCCCTGAACCCTAAAAATACCCCTGTACCCCAAAACCCAAACCTACCCTGAACCCTAAAAATACCCCTGTACCCCAAAACCCAAAACAACCCCTGAACCTTAAAAATACCCCTGTACCCCAAAACCCAAAACAACCCCTGAACCCTAAAAATACCCCTGTTCCCCAAAACCCAAAACAACCCCTGAACCCCCCAAAAAAACCCTGTACCCCAAAACCCAAAACAATCCCTGAACCCTAAAAATACCCCTGTACACCAAAACCCAAACCTACCCCTGAACCCTAAAAATACCACTGTACCCCAAAACCCAAAACAACCCCTGAACTCTAAAAATACCCCTGTACCCCAAAACCCAAACCTACCCCTGAACCCTAAAAATACCCCTGTACCCCAAAACCCAAACCTACCCCTGAACCCTAAAAATACCCCTGTACCCCAAAACCCAAAACAACCTCTGAACCCTAAAAATACCCCTGTACCCCAAAACCCAAAACAACCCCTGAACTCTAAAAATACCCCTGTACCCCAAAACCCAAACCTACCCCTGAACCCTAAAAATACCCCTGTACCCCAAAAACCAAAACTACCCCATAACCCTAAAAATACCCCTGTACCCCAAAACCCAAAACAACCTCTGAACCCTAAAACTACCCCTGTACCCCAAAACCCAAAACAACCCCTGAACCCTAAAAATACACCTGTACCCCAAAACCCAAAACAACCCCTGAACCCTAAAAATACCCCTGTACCCCAAAACCCAAAACAACCCCTGAACCCTAAAAATACCCCTGTACCCCTTAACCCTTAAATACCCCTGCACCCCATAACCCAAACCCACCCTTAAAATACCCCTGAACCCAAAAAAAACCCATATACTTACCTTACAACTTACCTTAAAACATATACTTTTACCAATCATGCTTTTACAATGATTTTCGTCATAAAAGCATGCGAGATAAAAGCATATAATATATAAAGGCATGCGGTATGAAAAAATGCGGAGTAAAGGTACTTGCGTACTAATGGTATGAGGAGTGAAAGTATGCGGAGTAAAAAATGCGGAGTGACGGTATTTTACCGTTCACAAACCATATCATTGTACATTAAAGTCTGTTTGGTATACAATTTCAAAATAACATATGTTACATCTGGAAGTGGTCCAGTTGTTAAGTTACTTAGGGCCCGATGTAGGTAGGGCTTTACCGATCGGTATTGGCCGAAAATACCGATTTTTGGCCCTTACCGATCGGTAAACAGCCATCGAGATGTAGGGAACCAAAAACAGAACGAATCCGATAGAAAACCGATTCAGAATGAGTACCGAATGGGAAAGAATCCGATACGTACATACCGAAAATCGGATATGTAACGAATCGGAAAAACACCGATTCGGTTACAAAGACCGATTCGGTCCTTGTACCGATTCGTTAGTGACACCGAATCGGAAAATCACCGATTCGGTCCTTGTACCGATTCGTTGGTGACACCAAATCGGAAAATCACCGATTCGGTCCAAGAACCGAATCGTTAGTGACACCGAATCGGAAAATCACCGATTCGGTCCAAGAACCGAATCGTTAGTGACACCGAATCGGAAAATCACCGATTCGGTCCATGTACCGAATCGGAAAAAATACCGATTCGGACATGAGCCGAATCGGAAAACATGCCGATTCGTATGAATCTCCGATCGGGGAATTCCCCGATTCCGACAGTTGGGGAGATGTAGGGAGGCACAGAAACACCGAAATCGGCTCAAAATCGGTAGAATTCACTCGGTATTTACCATGGATTGCAATCAGGTGGTAACCAACTCCAACCCATATAAACAGTCCCAAAATGCATTGCAACTTGCAGGATGGCAGCTTTCTATGTCATTGCGAGGCGGCTACGGCTACAGCAGGAAGGACAGAGGGAATGGCTAAGAAATGAACAGGTCTACAGACAGAGGATAACCCTGTTCATGCTCACTGAGGCAGAGATCCTACAGAGATACAGGCTGGACTCTGACACCATACTTGAGCTCATCAGGGACCTTAAGCCATACTTGGACCACCACACCTCAAGGGCACACGCCATCCCTGCGCACGTCCAGGTGCTATGCAGCCTACACCTGGTAGCGTCTGGCAGCTATCAAAGTGGAGTAGCAGCAGCAGGAGGGGTGAGCCAGAGCTGCCTGTCAAGGTTCTTCCACATATTCCTTGACGCCATGATAGACAGGATGGACCAATACATCTCATTCCCTGCAACCCACGCAGAACTGCTACAAACCAAAGCTGACTTCTACCAGATGGCACAATTTCCCCAAATCATCGGTTGCATAGATGGCACGCATATTCCGATTTGCCCACCAGCGGACACCGAATACATATACCGCAATCGGAAATCTACACACACCATCAACGTGCAGGTGATCTGCAATGCCAAGTGCACCATCACAGACCTGGTAGCAAAATTTCCAGGAAGTACACATGACTCCTATATATTCCAACAGAGCGGCATATATGCACGGCTGATGGCTGGCGATTTTGGAGAAGGATACCTCCTAGGTGAGCCACATCATCAGACCCCCATAACACATAGTAGGTAGGTGTAATACATGTATGCATGTGTCTAATGTGACCCCTTTCTCTTCCAGGCGACAGTGCATCTGCCCTCCGCTCATTCATACTCACCCCCTACCTCAACCCCTCCACACCCAGCCAAAGGAGGTATAACTGGGCCCACATACGCACCAGGAATGTTGTTGAACGGACCTTTGGCATCTGGAAAAGTAGATTCAGATGCCTGCACAAGAGTGGAGGTGCAAGGCAGTATACCCCCATCACCTGCTGCAAGATCATAGCTGTATGTGCAATGTTACACAACCTTGCGGTCAAGAAGGGCACTGAGGTGGAGTTGTCTGACTACGAGGACTATGACGACGACGAAGCTGTGCCACTGACACAGCCAGCTGGGGTGTGTACGCCAAGTGATGGCAGATACAGACGTGAGGAGATCACTGAGAACTATTTCTGACTGAGTACAGATGCAAAGACAGCTAAATGTTGCTTGGAAATTTTTTTTTTTAATAGTGATGCACCACAGTTACAGCACTGATGTGCATCAAAAAATGGAGATTGTAAACTCAAATAAAGTCCAGGGTTCTGGTTTGCTCATCCCCCCTTGCCAGGCTATTTTTTGGCCCGCTTTCCAGACCCACTGGGGTGTCCCTCGGCCCCCTCCGAATGCCCAGCAGCATCAGCGGATCGCCTGGTGCTCCTCCTTGGCTCTGATGCAGCGCTGGCCGGGCTGCTGCGGCTGCTGCTGTCTCCAGCATCACCCAGGTCCAGGGCAGGATTGGAGGCGGCGTTTGATATTAACATGGCCTCCATGGCCGTGGTGATCCTGGCCATCCCCCTGGTGAGTTCAGCCGTATGCTGACTGAGCACAGATTCTTGATTTGAGCTGCGATGGCACAGCTGTGCGGTCGCCGCTGCAAGGCGGGCCATGGCCCGGTTGAGCACCCGGGCATCCCTCCTGCGCGCAACCTCATGCTCCTCCTGCCTGGCAGATGAGTGGGTGATGGCAGTGGTCAGCCTGCCCAACCCTGCTGCCACCTCCTTGTTGCTGTCCACAACAGCCTGGAAACCCTTCACCAACTCCCCCATCTGCATGTTGTGCTGCAGGAGCTGGCGTTGGCAGGCCATGGTGGATCTGGCCTGTTGGCGCTGGATTTTAACCATCTGGCCCTCCAGGCCCAGGAACACACTGCCCTCCCGTGCTGGTGCAGCAGTGGTGGTGGTGGTGGCACGGCGTCTGGCACTGCTGCCTCCGGCCTGCTGAGTGGGCTGGGGTGCCACTGGTGGTGGTGTGGTGCTGGCCGGTCCCGGAGCCCCTGCTCCCAGGACAGGTTGGACGGGTGGCAAGGCCACGGTTGTGGCAGGAGCTGGTGTCGGCGGAATGGTCTGCCTTGTAGGGGAGTTGTCTGGTGAAAATTGCAAGGGGGGTGTGCTGGACAGTACTGGGGAGTGCACTGCCTGGAAATCAATCACCAGGACTCCCTCCATTCCAAGCCCTGGGGTGTCTCCTTCCTCATCCTCATCCTCCTCCTCCTGGCCAGCCTGGCTGGTGCTCGGCCCTGCGACTGCAGTGTTTGATGTTGATGCTCCCTCTGCTGTCACAGTGGTGCCGCCTGATGGTGCCCCTAGGTACAAAGAAGCATTTGTAAACTGAGTGCCGATGTATTACAGTCAGTACAATTATGGCATTCCACATGTCCTTGCATCTCCTTACACCGTGTCACACTGTTTCCTGTCTTGTGATTCTGCACTGACATATTTGGCTAACTTCTGCTGACTACATGTACCATGATGCTTGTCTCTTGTATGTTGGTGACAGTACAGTGCTGGTGTTTGCCTATGCATTGTGTCTAATGGGGAGGTGTCTGGTAGGGTGTGTCATGATGCGCATGCTTCTTACCTGTAGCTGTGGCTCTCGCAGTGCTGTCCAGGGTCCCGATCCCTACGATGCTCTCCCTCTCGATGGTGCTGGAGACAATTTCCTCCAGCTCGGTGAGGGGTGGCGCCGGGTTCTTGCCTCCTCCGGTGTGTCCAGCCTGCCTTTGAAGGTCAGCCAGCTTCCTCTTCGTGAGGCTGCGGAGGTCGTAAAACCGTTTCTTCAGTTCCTCAATGGACCTGGGGGTGACACCAGCAGCATTGACCTTCTGGGCGATGTCGGCCCACAATCTCCTCTTGGTGCTGTCTGGCACGTTGAGGGACAGCTTGCCAAAGAGCTGGCGGTGCACCCTCACCACCTCCTCAACCAGCACCTGAAGTTCGGTGGTGGTGAACTTGGGCTTCCTCTTTTGGGAGGACTTCTGGCTTCCTGCCTGATCTGCCATTTTCTCCTGCTCAGTTTGCAACCTCCTTCTCCCACTGCTGCTAACTGTGTGTGTTGGGCTCAGGCAGGCTTTCCAGAAACTTCTAGAAACTTCTTAATTAGCTGCACCTGCCAGGGTTGCCACTCCCTGTTTGGGTGGGGGAGGGGGAGCCACCTCATTGGCTGAATCGCCTATTGCCGAATCGGCTTTTACCGATTCGGTAATATCCGAATCGGTAAAATCCGATTCGGTATTATCCGATTCGGTAAAAGCCGAATCGGGTCATTCAATGCATTCCTATGGGCTTTTTCGCCATGGGTCTATGATTTCCGATTCGGTTTTTACCGATTCGGCTTTTACCGATTCGGTATTCGCCGAATCGGAAATATCCGATTCGGTGGTAGCCGATTCGGTGATTTCCGATTCGTTGTTGGCCGATTCGGTAATTTCCGATTCGGACCGAGCAGAATCGGAACGTACCGAATCTCATTACCGATGCCGACCGAATCGGTATTCATTCGGTATTTTTTTCCTACATCTCGTTTTCCGATTTCAGAATACCGATTCGGCCCGCCTCGGTATTTTGAAATCGGAAAATCGCGTTTACCTACATCGGGCCCTAAGCCACTCTGCACAGATATCCAAATGATTCAGGCTCAATAAGAGAGCGTTGATGTTTCGACCCAACACCTGGGGAGAGGGAGGCGGCCACTGAATGCCTCAAATGCGGGTCTTCATCATGTCTAGGAAGGTGAAGGAGCAACCTGGATACCGAAGTCATCCACCTAAGAAAATAGACCTGGATAATTCCATGAAGCAGAAGGGACCAAAGAGTGCTATGATAGACATTCCACCACAGTATCTGGAATTTGACTTGGAGTCAGTGTCCTGACCGGTGCAGTCTGCCATCCCATCTATCTTCCAAATAGTCCATAAGTTTGTCTTCATTTTGTTGAAAGTAAGGGCTTTCTATTAGTATGTTATAGTGATTGACTATCTCTGTTACATTTACATAGGTTAGTGCTGTCACTGTTTTGACTTCCACTGGGAATTTGGCTGTTAGTGGAGCATTCTTCACTTAGGGCCTGATTACGAGTTTGGCAGTCTTACCGCAATACCGTCACAACGGAGGTCCCAAGAAGACTGATGCGGCAGTGGTCAGCCACTTGCCATATTATGATGTTCCAGATGGCCCAGCAGTGGTATTTCTGATCGCTGTATATATTTTTCATATGTGTTGATGCAGGTTTGTACACATATGTATGACACGTGAAAAAAAGCCTACTACCAGTACATTCCCATTGCTGGAGTCTGGACCATAGGTGCCCAGTCCAGACAATGGATAAATAGTACAAAATAGACTTACCTGGATTTTGGCATCAACAGGGTCATTTTCTTTGGATTGAAGATGCTGCTGTGAAGGGGAGACCTGGAGAAAGGTGGAAGACTGAATGGAAGAAAAGGAAATTGGTGAGTATGCACCCCAAATTCTTCAATTCCTCTGACTCAAAGCAAGTGGTCTTGCTGCGGTCGACTTGTCGGAAAGCCAACTCTTAATTCAGACTGCGGTGAACTTCTCTGTACCGCCCTATGACAGCTGCTTTACCCGACCGATGTGGAAGCTGTCAGCGAATGGCTGGTATTGTCGGTGGTGCTCCAGTGGTCTTTCGTTCCTCAAACCGCAAACATCCTAATACGGTGGGTGAACCGCCAAGCCAGAGGTTGTGAATCAGACACAACGGCGGTCTGAAGACCGCCAAAGTCACAATCAGGCACTTAGTGCAGATTTTTGGAGGTTTCACCATATACTTTGATTAAAGTGAAGGTAACTGCCTTGTGAATAGGATACTTTACTCTGCATGCATTTACAACATGTGCCATTACCCCGTGTTTTTACCTCCACAATAACTTTTACAACGCAGGGCTTTACAACGTAATCCATTAAAACGCATTGTCCATTACAACACAATTTACTATTCTAACTAAGCATGAGCGGGAAATCCGTTACGCTCGCGGATTTTGCGGATTTTGGGGAAATCCGCAATCCGCGAATTTTGCGGATTTCCCGCAAAATCCGCAAAAAAAAATCTGCGAGCGTAACGGGTTCAAAAGTTGAACCCCCACTCATGCAACTATTTTACAATGGCGCCAGCAAGCTGCCAGCGCCGTTGTAAAATAGTTACAAAGTTAGCTTGCACAGGAACCACTAGATAAAACGAAGCAGGTGCTGCTTTATTTTATCTAAGTGCTTCCTGTGCAAGCTAACTTTGTAACTATTTTACAACGGCGCTGGCAGCTTGCTGGCGCCATTGTAAAATAGTTACAGGCACAGCCTTACACAGGTCACTCAAGGGACCCCTGCGCCCTTCAGGGCGATTGCATAGTAACACACACATGGTCACTCGAACTAGTTGATGCTCAAATTCAGTGACTCATTCATTAGCCCAAAAACAATCATGAGCGTCTTCGAGGCTGGACAGGTGTGCCTCTTCCCAAATCTACCGTGGAAAATCAGCTGTGATGCTGGGTAGAGGGCGGCCTTTGCATGGTCGATCGAACTAGTTGATGCTCAAAATCAGTGACTCATTCATTATCCCAAAAACAATCATGAGCGTCTTCGAGGCGGGACAGGTGTGCCTCTTCCCAAATCTACTGTGGAAAATCAGCTGAGATGCTGGGTAGAGGCCTTTGCATCCTTGACTTTCATGAGCGCAATCCCCGTGCTGTTCCTGTGACCAGGAGCTTCTTTCTCTTCATATAATTGTGTTCGCACGGGTTGCTGCAAGTTCGCACGCATTTTGTACAATTTTGCAATTTGTGAAATTGTACAAAACCCTTGCGAACTTGCAGGAACCCGTGCGAACATAAAAAAAATCCGCAAATTCGCGGGAATTCGCGGATTTTGCGGATTGCGAGTTCGCAAATCCGCAAAATTCGCGAACGCGAGATTCGCAAAATTCGCCCATACTTAATTCTAACTTCACCAAGGCATTGTAATGGGGAAATCCGTTGTAATGGTTTGTGGTGTAAAGCCCTGTGTTGTAAATGCGGGGTAATGACATGCGTTGTAATGCATGCGGAGTAAAGGAAGTTACCCCTGCCTAGTATGGCTGTGTGGGTGTAGATTTTTAGAATTGTTTGAATCCTAGCTTATTCAAAGTCACCTATTTTTTTGGGGGGTAGTAGTTATCTGATTGTTGTTTCATATGATTTAGAAGTTCAAGGTAGGTAATGCCTTGTTAAGTAGGGAGGAAAGCATATATGAAAGTGATGTTGGTGTTTTGAAATTTACAATGTATGGTGTATAATAAAGTGAATGACTTGGGACATATTTTATGGTCCCATCCATCATCCAGGCTTGGCACTGGGTATGTTTCATTTAGTTGTTTGCTCTGGAGAAGATTAGGATTAGTTTTTCATTATTTTTATTGTCATGTAAGAGGAAGGGATCCTTTTAAGGTGTTATTGTTGAATGCATTGGTTTATCTATGTCCTAGTATGTTCTAGGAGCAGGGGGTCATCACTGGTGGCTTTTTTAGTGGCTACAATTTGACATTTTTAAGTGATAATCGAGGGTAGTTGCCCTGTTATATGTTTAGGGACTTTGGGTAATATGTCTTTAAGGATTTTGGTTGTGGTTTCCTGAGAATTTGTGCTTGCCTCTCTTATGTCTTGTAGGATTTCTCTCACTTCTATCTCTGTAACATTTGGGGAAGTGGTTATGCTCTTTTACATTAATTACAATATTTATTTTGTTGTTGCCCTTCCGTTGCATGCATTAGAATAACATTTAGTGCATTTCCAGTTAATAGTTTCTGTAGATGCACTTTCTCGGCTGTAGGTGTAGCTCATATGACTTAATAACTATTTTCTTTTTTCTGAAGTGGTAAATTTGTACCTCCTGTCATTATACCTGTAAGTAGTTTATTAATATATATTATATATATATATATATATATATATATATATATATATATATATATATATTCACTGAAAAAACCATAGGTTTCACACCAGTTATAGTTAGGAATTAGCATTTAAAAAACCTATTAAATTCACTGAAAAAAACATAGGTTTCACACCAGTTATACTTAGCATGAAGTTTTACTCGCATAAAACCATTGAAATTCCCACATTATAGTTAGTTGGACTCACTATAACTTGCGCGTGCAATGCACTGCTGATGACGTCACATCACTCATGACATGGTCAGTGACATCACTCATGACATCACTGATGACACCATCCAGTGAATGTGTGTCTTTCTGAAAAATAAATATGTTTTATTTATGTATATGTAAAGGTCGATGGAAGAATAAATGTTTAAATAAGTGTCTAAATAGATTTTTATTTTTTTTAAATTGATTGGTTAACTGGCTTATTAAGTGTATCTCAGTGAATACATATATTAGCGAGTAACTTTTAAATATTGAAATATATGTATCAGTGTTTCACTTTGTGTATAAGTGGCTGCATGGGTTGGTGACTGACTCACTGTTTGCATGTGTTTTGAAGACACCATATGTGTAGGATTGTCAAGGTGGATGAGTGTGTATATGTGTGTGTTAGTGAGTGAATGACTGTCTCACTAGTGTCTTTATTAGTAACGACATATGTTTTAATCTAGTATATGTGAGTATTGATGTATATAAGTAAGTATATGTGAGAGTGAGAGATTGTAAGAGTTCCTGTTTAAATAAGTATGTGTTTCTTTAAGTGATTGTTTATCACGATTGTTTATGTCGCCAGTAGGTAGTTATAGTTAGGATTTTTTTCAATGTAAAATCTCAACATTCTATTGGGAATAACTTTGGCGCCGGTTGAGGAATCTGCCTGAAAATTTCCTCAAATTTGCCTCGCGGCGCTCCGGTCCTTCCCTGAAAGTTTGGGGGGATTCGCCAAGCGGAGGCCGAGATAAAAGGGGGGTCCCAAAACGTGTTTTCCCCATGTTAATTTCCATAGGGCGGTCAACCTCACTTTTAGCTCGAACGGCTGAATGAATTTCCACCAAACGTGGCAAAATTGTAGGGACTGGTAGCCCGATGTGCCTTTGCTATGTCTCAAGATATATGCTCCAGTCGTTATTACGAAAATTAACTTTGAAAAAATATATATTGGGCTACATTGGGCTATATATATGGTAGAGCCCAAATGTAGCCTAATATAGCCCAATGTAGCCCAATGTAGCCCAAAGATGGCGACCAGAGACAAAAAAAACAAATGTAGCCCAAATATCAGCCTGATGTAGCCCAACTATAGCCCAATGACAGAATGTCCCAGAGTGTTCTAAAGAACAACTAGAACGCTAACAGTCTTACTTATGACAAAAGTATGGCACACCTGAAGTTATCTTGATCGGAATAAAGTGGTAACACTTAATACATTTAATTTGAAAAGGAAAAAAATGAGGGGTTTCATTTTGCCATAGAAATTATATATATATATATATATATATATATATATATATAGTCCAACTAACTATAACGTGGGAATTTCAATGGTTTTATGCGAGTAAAATTTCCACCTAACTATAACTGGTGTGAAACCTATGGTTTTTTCAGTGAATTTAATAGGTTTTTTAAATGCTAATTCCTAACTATAACTGGTGTGAAACCTATGGTTTTTTCAGTGAATATATATATATATTCACTGAAAAAACCATAGGTTTCACACCAGTTATAGTTAGGAATTAGCATTTAAAAAACCTAATAAATTCACTGAAAAAACCATAGGTTTCACACCAGTTATAGTTAGGCGGAAATTTTACTCGCATAAAACCATTGAAATTCCCACGTTATAGTTAGTTGGACTATATATATATATATTCACTGAAAAAACCATAGGTTTCACACCAGTTATAGTTAGGAATTAGCATTTAAAAAACCTATTAAATTCACTGAAAAAACCATAGGTTTCACACCAGTTATAGTTAGGTGGAAATTTTACTCGCATAAAACCATTGAAATTCCCACGTTATAGTTAGTTGGACTCACTATAACTTGCGCGTGCAATGCACTGCTGATGACGTCACATATTACATCACTCATGACATGGTCAGTGACATCACTCATGATATCACTGATGCCATCTCAAATGACATCACTGATCAATGTCTTGAAGCACTTTGGACTCAAATACCGCAATTTCAGGACCCAAAGACACACCAGGTGGCACAAACGTGGAAGGTTTTCTTAAGTTGGTATTAAACCCTCTTTGGTTATCCTGTGATTGATTAGCAAAGAATGTTTTTAATGTAATCTTTCTGTTTTGAAGAATTCTACTCTTCTCTTAAAATAATGGTCCAGCGCAGCGGCAAGATGGCCAAATTCTTCAGTCACTCTAATCTTGGGTTTATGAGTGGGGCATGTACTATGGCAATCCTTCCACATCTAACACTAAAATTCAGTTTGAAGTGGACACTGTACCCACAGTAAACCCAGAGGCAGAAGTCTGGTAGGACACAAGCAGAGTCTTTCAGCAACCAGTCAGGGGATACACAGGAACGTTCCTGGTATTCTGTTATCATCCCTGCACTTTTTACTTGCTATTCAGTCGTAAAGTACTTGTGCTCTCTCCTTTAAAAGTGGTGTAATTAGCTTACACCAAAGTGGCACATTTAATTTATTTTAAGTCCCTAGTACATGGTACTGCATGTACCAAGGGCCCGTAAATTTGATGCTACTAGTGGCTTTAGTATTCATTGTGCCACACACTAAAGTAGCACTGTAAAACATGTCTCTGCCCAGCTGTTGCAGCCTGTAGTGCATTTTTAATCAGCCATTTCGACCTGGCAAAATAGATCTTTTGCCAGGTCTAAACTCCCTTTTTAAAATATTTTACACCCTTATGGTAGGCCATAACCACCACTGGGGCAGGGTGCATGGCATTTAAAAAGTAGGAAAGGTGAGTGTAATGAGGACCTCAACGGGGCGGACCGGAAGTGGAAGGAGAGTGTGCCGAGCCCGTTACCACTGGAAGTGGACAGCGGTCTAGTGGCGGGTCAAGCCAGGAGGGAGGGAGGGGCCAGTGACGAATGCGGAACAGGGACTCGCAAATAGGACGGGACTCGCAAATAGGACGGGAGGAGAGGAGACGGTGTGCAACAGCATCCGAGGAGGAGAAGAGACTGAGAGTGTAGAGCAGAGAGAGGAGACGGAGGAAAGCAGGATCGGAGGAGGAGAACGGATGGAGAGGACAGAGCGGAGCGAGGAAGAAGACGGCAGAGGTTTGGAGGAGCCAGCAAAGCAGAGTCCAAGAAGAGCACTGTGTATCACGAACATACCCGGCAGGCGAGAGAAGGGAGAGGATGCCCCGGGTCCCGATGCCATGGCCCTGGAGAGGGGTCGTGGCTAAGGCAAGTACCTCTCAGGGGATCGTTTTGGTAGAGGCTGTGGGGAGGTCTGGGGAGGTACGGCACATTGGTGTAACGAGCTAAAAACAACCCCGACATCCACCTTATCCTCATTGCACATTATTCGTGGTGACGGTAGCACAAACCCATAATAAAACTATTTTTTTTTCTTCCTATCCCTGCCCACCGGCTACAAGAGAGAGAGAGAGACCAAGAAGACCCTGACTGTAACAGACCAGAAGCAAATCTCAAGGAGAAGTACTATTTTTATTTCCTGTGTAAACCATCTGACTGAACCGTTTTGAGTTTTTTATTGAAAATCCTGAGAACCTTCTTATCATCACTGTAACAATAAAAACCCAGTGTTCCACTTCACTATGTTTCCCTCCTACACGAATGACCACCCACGCGGCCACAGTGAGTTTACATTTTACATGTCCTAGCAGTGAAAAACTCCTAAAGTCGATTTCACTGTTGTAAGGCCTACCTCTCCCATAGATTAGGGACCTCATTACAAGTTTCCTTGTGCATGAGCATGGTAGTTCACCACTACCCCGCTCCCGTCCTGCCAAACCTGAATGCTGCCAGATTATGATACAAATCATTGTCTGGCAGGATTGTATGTCTTAACAATGAGTTCCCCAACCACGACTTCCCTAACAACGAGGTCGCAATGACGACCTCGTCTAAGCCACGATTTTTTTTTACCACGCATTCCTTTACCATTATTTTTCGTGGTAAAGGAATGCCTGTTAAATAAAATGCTTTCCAACTATTACCCCGATCCCCCATCCCTTTCAAACGAATTTTCCACACCCTAACAGCAAACATGATCACCTACACACCCTATAAACTAACCCCAACCCCTACAAACGAATCCCAAAGCCTCCTAAACCCTGTATATTAACCCCAAACACCCTGCCCTCTAAAAACGAAGTCCCCCACTCTAATTTTCAACATGATTACCCTCAAACCCTAATAACTAAACCTCAACCCCTAAAATCTAACCCAAAACCCCCACCCCCTGAAAATTAACCTCTCTTACCTGTTCCTCTGCGACGCTCCTCCTAAATGATTGCTTTTATATGGTGACATCAGCTTGGGACTAAGATGCGACAATATTCCTCGGATGAGGGTGACACAGGGACAGAAATGAGGACGGCACAGTGGGGCTCAAATAGGGGCAAAGCAGGACGCTTCACATCACGTACATCATGTACGTGAGAGGTACACACGGAAATAGTGCAGGCTGGGAAACATCCTGAACAACGACGCAAGCCGAACTCTGCCCTGCCCGAACACTAGACCGAACCAGCCTTAACCCCTTAAGTGCTGCTGACGGCCAATGGTCGTCAGCAGCGCTACCTCCCCAGTGCTGCGCACGACCATTGGACGTCCATTCAGCACTGGTTCCAATGGACAGCGCAGCACTGGGGAGGGATGTTTACACGCAGCTAAGGTGTTAACCACGCACATGCGTGGTTAAGGCTGAGTTGTTGTTTGGGCAAGTCGTTGTTCCGCTTTTGTGACTCCGGAACTCGTTGTTCCGGAGTCGTTGTTCAGGATGTTTTCCATCTGGCGGGCATCATGGTGGTCCTGAGGCAGTGCAGTAAAAAGGCTCTATGATCCTTTAATACTGCCCCACTGTGGGACTGCCATAGCGCATTTCAGCAAAGCATGGAATGTGAAGTCCATACTGTCCTGGAACTAGGGTGGTGCTTGAACATAGGGGAGTGCAACATGTGCCCCCTGCATACATCTACCGGCATTGGGCAAGGGGGCCCTGTAGGGCTCGCTTTATTTCCCCACTGCCAGCTTTTACATGGGGGTGCTGACCATGTAAGGCTGGTGGTTTGGAAACTCAAAATATGCACAATGGTCCTACAGCAGCACCACCAGCATATTCAGTTTCCCTGACAGCCGTAACACCACCAGGGAAAGTGGTTCCCTAGCTGTTGCTGTGGTCAAATTGTGGTCCGACTGCCAAACTTAGAATATGGCGGTCGGATTGCCGGTGCAACGATGGCTGGAATGCCGCGCCCTTGCGTGTCTGACTCATAATAAGGCCCAAACATTGGGCCACCCTATTACACTTAATAGGTATTAAATTTGGATTGGGAGCAGATAGGGGAATGGTGTATACAATCAAAGAAATTGGCATTTAAAATACTCTCTAACTGTGAAGTCAGATTCACAATTTTTAAAATCCCACTTTTAGAAAGATTACTTTTTTGTGCTCTAAGCAATTGTACTTGCCAACTGGGCTGCCAGTGTGCTCGGTCAAATGACTGAATATCTCAGCTATTGTTTTTTTTTTTAAATACTTTATTGTGCAAAGAATAGCATTACAAGTATGGGCCTACAACCACAAGGGCCGGCCGCTAGAACATGTGAGGCATTTATGTTAATTCACAAAGCAGCAACCGCTCTTCAGTGGTCCAACTTAACACAGGATACCTTTTCGGCAACACAGGATGTAGGCAGGATATAGAAATTTTTTATTTTTTAGAAATAGAACGAAAAAGGAAAACAAAGGAAAGAGACTCAGGGAAAGAGGCGTTATAGACAATGTCAAGCTTCGATGGGGAGACCCACAGTACCAAATAACAAAACAGGAGGTCATGAAAGATGATCGGGGGGAGGCAGTGGGGAAGTCAGACAATAGGAGAGACGGAATAAATCGTTCCAGGAACCTCCGGATCAGGGGGAAAGTGGAATGTCCAAAGTGTCTTCGAAGGGGGGTGTGCAAATGTTCCCTCGGTAGGCGTTCCACTGACCCCAAATTTTGCTCCACGCCCTAGGCTTGCCCCTAGCCAAATATACCGTCTTCTCTCTAAAGATGCACCAGTCCATATTCTCCTTCCATGCCGACACGGTGGGAGGCCGTGGGGAACCCCACAACTGAGCAATATCTCTTTTTGCAATCATGTTTCCCAGTGCCGCCCACCGGGCCTGGGCAATGTTGTAATCATTGGGCTCCCACACATTCAACAGACATCTACGAGCATCAGGCAGCAGAGCAACCCCGGTTACACTCCATGACCGCATGCACCCGCTGCCAATAAGCTGCCACCTCCCGGCACTCCCAGAGGATGTGGAGAAAGGTAGCACTCATACCACATCCACGCTTACACAACCCATCCAAGGAAAAGCCCATCGCAACCAAACGAGGACCCGTAACATATACACGATGCAGAATCTTGAGCTGGATGAGACAGAGACGGGCAGGAATGGTGACCTCTTTTGGGGAGGATAAGGCGGCCTGCCAGTCCTCGTCGTCCAACTCCAACCCGTCTCCGGACCAGACCTCTCTGAGACGCACAAGAAGATCTGCCCGATTGTTAATTAGTTTCTTATAGATCAAGGAGATTGTACTATCGGGCAGATGACCATCAAGTATACGGTCTTCGAGTGGGGAGGATTCAGGAACCGGAACACCAGCTGTGAAGACAGACAGCAAAGCGTGGCGAACCTGCACATATCTGAAGAACTCCTGATCCCCCAACTCGTACTCACTTTGAAGCATCGCAAAGGTCTTCACCGCGCCTTTCATCCAAAGATCACCCACTCTGCTGATACCAATCATGTCCCAGTTCTCAAAACCTTTTGTTGTCCAGAGGCATCCCAATTGTTCCGATGCATACAATGGGGTCGCTCGCGTCAATCGATCATTCCATCCCATAGCCGCATTTGCATCTTTCCACACTCGCAGCGATTTCTTAGTGGGTCCCTTTAGGTTCCTCCCGGCGGTCCGAGAGTAGAATGCTCTATTGAAGTTACCACCGGGCAACTGATGTTTGTCCATCTCGAATGCAGGAGCCGGACCGGGTTCATACCTGGCATGGTTGATGGCGGACAACTGAGAGGCCCAGTAATACCTCCTGATGTCCGGGAGCGTGATGCCCCCGTCATACCAGGGGAGAGTGAGCTTTGCAAGAGCGATGCGAGCACGACCGTCCCAAACGAGCCTCCTCTGCAAACCTTCCACTTCCCGAAAGTACGCCGCCGGAATAGCGTCAAAGGAATTTTGAAGCGCATAGAGAAAGCGAGGCAGAGACATCATTTTAAAGAGTGCCGCTCGACCAAGTGGCGACAACGGCAGTTTACGCCACCGAGCCACGTCCACCTTCAGTCGTCGGAGAGGAGGGAGGAGATTGTGCTCGCAGCGGGCAACCGGGTCCAACGATATATAGACTCCCAAGTACTTGAAGCCTGATAGCGAGATTTAAATGGGAAACCTACTCGGTAAAGGGGGAAGGCCGCTCGAGATGACATACACACACGATTTGGACCAATTGATAATCAGGCCGGAGTTCTTGCCAAAAGAGGTGAGAACATCGAACAGGACGTTAAGGGATTTACGAGGGGAAGTAAGGTATAAAAGGATATCGTCGGCGTACAACGAAACACGATCTTCAAAATCGGGGGACCACTGGATGCCCTTTATCGACGGCTCCCATCGGAGCCAGGCTGCGAGCGGTTCGAGAGCAAGAGCAAAAATCAAGGGGGACAGCGGGCATCCCTGCCGCGTACCCCTCCAGAGAGCAAAGGACCGGGACACTCTGCCATTGACGACGACCTGAGCTAACGGATCCGAATACAAAAGTCTAACCCAACTGATAGTCCGCACCGAAACCAAACTTCGCCAGAGTGGCCCAAAGATATGGCCATTCAATCGTATCAAAGGCCATCGTGGCGTCCAAGGAAGCCAAGATGGCTGGCTCCGATAGAGACTCCGCCCTAGCAAGAACACCGTGTAGGCGCCGCAAGTTAAGAGTAGTGTTCCGGTGCGGAATGAAACCGGATTGATCTGGGTGGATCAGGTCACAAATTACAGTGAGTAAACGATTGGCAAGGACCTTGGCAAGGATCTTAGGCTCGGCATTCAGTAAGGAAATAGGCCGATACGATGCACAGCGATCACGAGGCTTGCCCTCCTTAGGAATCACAACTATAGTAGCCAAACGCTGATCACAAGGGAGGGCGCCGAGCTCACGTGACTCCCTGAACATTGCGCAAAGGTAGAGCGCAACTTTGTCCGGGCGCAGTTTATACAGTTCGATAGGTAGGCCATTAGGGCCCATGGCCTTACCAGAACGGAGGGAACGGATTGCGGTAGCAATCTCATCAACCGACAACGGGGCCTCCATGCGCTCTCGGTCCTCCTCAGACAGACAAGGCAAAGCAATGTCCCTCAGCAGCAAACGAGAGTCATCTTCATCTCTGTCGGACACCGGGGAGTAGACCACACGAAAATAATCGGCAAAGCATTCCACAATCTCGCCATGGTCAGTCACGCACACACCATATGAAGTCTGTATCACGGGGACCACACGATTTGCTCTTTCCTTTCTATCAAGCCAAGCGATCAATTTACCCGCCTTATCACCAACATCGTACAATCTACCCTGCTGTTTCCTGAACATTGTCTTGGCAGCATCCGTAACATGGGATTTATAATCAAACTGCTTCAAACTAAGGGCGTGGAGTTTCTCCCGGGTGCCGCCTAATTCCAGGTCGGCCTCCAACTCAAGTATTTCTGCCTCCAAACTCTCAACCTCCATATTTCGGGCCTTCTTGGTCTCAGCTATTACGGATAAGGCCTGACCACAATGACAGTTTTGAAGGCCTCCCACAGGGACTCAGAGGATGAGACAGACCCCTCATTTTCCAGGAAGTAAGAATCTAGGGACTTTATCAGGCTGCCACGGGTGTTGGGGTTGCGCAAATACCATGGATTGATAGGGGCAATCCGCCCGCGGCGTGTATACCCGTGTCAAAACTAAGCCACAAAGGAGAATGATCAAAAATGCCTCGGGCCAAATGTCTGATCTCCCTGACGTAGGAAGACTGGACAGCGGGCATAAGGACATAATCGAGCCTGGATAGACTCCCATGAGCCCCGGAGTGAAAATTGTACTGACATTGCGTTGGATGCATTAACCTCCAGCAGTCCACCAGGCCAAAAGTGTCTATGAACCCACCGAGCCAAGATTGGGAAGTGGGAAGTGTCCTGGGAGGGTGGCGATCCGAACTGCCTGAAAGCACAGAATTAAAATCCCCGCCCATAAGGAGGAGACTGTCCGGGAGGCCCAGCATCATCTGGCCAACATCTGAGAAAGTAGAGGTCTGGAGACCCGGGGGAATGTATACTGTAACCAAGGAAAGAGTTTTACCCTCCCACCTACCGGTGATGGCGGCGTAGGGCCCTCTGTCATCAAGGATAAGATTATCTATCTCAATGGGGAGAGAGGACCGGATCAAAATACCAACCCCTCTGGAACCAGTGGTAAACCCCGAGTGAGCAACCAGTCAGTAACCCCACCTGTTTAAAGCATGACACACGTTTCCCACCAAATGCGTTTCCTGTAAGAGTACCACATCAGGAGACAAACGACGCAAATATTGCAGTACAACACCCCGTTTGATACGATCCCCCAATCCATTGACGTTCCATGATACCAACCTCAACCCACTACCCCCCATCCCCACAAGTAATGCATAGGTCACCCCACCAAGAGCCAGAAACCTGAAGCAAGGAAAGGATCAATATGTGGCCTTGAGAGAAAAAACACACACACGAACACCCCATCCCACCCCCAACCAACTCCCGTTACAACTCCCCCCTCCCTGCACCCCTGCAGTAGACCAAGAAGCCACCCCAACATGCAGTGTGCCTGTCGCCCTAAGAACCCCACTCTACAAAAAGACCCCGGAGGAGGAAAGAGGCCCGTCGCCACCCGCCACCCAGACGTGGACCGCAATGAAACATACTAGAAAAAAGAAATAGAACCCAGCTGAGAAATGTCTAATGTTCGGAGGTCAGGGACCAAAACATCACTTCTGCATAGGCTCACCACCTTCGGTACCGCCAGGGTGCTCCGTCCGATCACCTCGGCCAGGTAGGGTGTCCAGCCAGTCACTTACAATGTCCGGCCGATCGAAAAAGAAAGTCCGCTCCTCATACTCCACTAGAAGCCTAGTAGGGAAAAGCATTGCATACTTCAAACCAAGGTCCCGAAGACGTCGTTTTACCCCCTGGAAAGCCATCCTTTGTCTCTGGACATGTTGAGTAAAGTCCGGGAAAAAGTTGATAGAGGAGTTCTCAAAGTTTACCGGGCCATGCGCTCTCGATGCCTGCAGGATCGCATCTCGATCTCTGAAGTGGAAGAGTTTCGCAATGATGGGCCGCGGAGGAGCGCCCGGTTTGGGCTTTCCACCCGGCACACGATGTGCACGCTCCACTGCAAAAAAACTTGCTGAGTCCAGAGGGAGAAAGATGGTTCAGGACAAGATCCTCAACCAGGAGATCTACTGAGTGAGGCTCGGGATTTTCTGCCACACCTATGACGCGAATGTTGTTGCGTCGCACCCTGTTCTCAAAATCCTCCAGCCGATGGGATATCAAGTCATTGGCCGATTTCAGATTACCAAATTCTGTTTAAAGTTCCGACACATCGGCCGTGAGGCTGGAAGTCTTCAGATCCAATGACTTTACTTTCTCATTGGTCTTGGACAGGTCCGCCCTGATCAAGGTGACATCTATGGCGACCGTGTTGATTTTACGAGCCAGAGCCATGATGTCCTGCAGGGACACATCAACAGGAGCGGATGGGTCCTCTTTGGCATCCTCTGGGGTATGACTGGAGAGTCCGGGGGATCCTTTGAGCTGAGTGTAGCGATCTATAACATTTGTCTGGACCAGTCCCCCACGAAGAGATGTCGTACGGCCAAAACAAAATCACAAAAGTGATCCAAACGGCTGTGAAGTTAAGGCAGTGGTTGCATTAGATGGAGGCTGGAATGGCCCCGAACCGAGGGATACGGTCTCACAATCAAACCGTGTCGGGATCCAGAAACGAAACCAAAAGTGGTGATGAGGCTATTGAGGAGACCCCACTGCCGTTGTTGTTCGACTCCGTCCCGGATCCACGAGTCGCCCAGTCCCCGGCTCGCCTCCAGGTGGGCCCAAGAAGTTCAGATCGACGCAGTTTCGGTTGCCCAAGTCCGATTTAAGTTCTGAAAAGAGTTATGAACTCAGCCGAGATTCATCTCAAATAACCCGTCCAGGAAATCAGGATACCTTCAGGATAGATTGCGAAGGGTGGCGAGGGTCCGGGGAGCCCTGTGCTCACGCGACCATCTTGGATGCACGCTAAGCTCCTCCCCCCAGTTATTGTTGTTTGTTTATTGTTTCCAGGCAGTAAGAGAAGGTAACCTAGTTTTGAGGGGAGAGGGTGTTCCTGACCTGATTACAATGGGCCCCACCTGCTTCACATCCAAAGAAACTTGAAAGCATGCCTATCCTTGCTTGTTTCCTCTTAGACAGCTTGGGACTAGAACCACATGAAGGGGAAGAAATGACCAGAACCAGTTTTAGGGGTAGGTCAGGGAATTCCCTCACACTGAGGCTAGCACAATCAGAGCATCTCATCAGAACACTCCTGGACCCATGGGAGATTCAGAAGAAGAACTGCCATGCTGCCAGAAGAACTGCCCTGGTGCTTGAAGGAGTACCTTGCTGTCTGAAGAAGTAAGATTGGGCCTGCTTATCTTGATCCCAGGCTACCCAGAGTGGCTTCCGTGGTCAGTTGGTTGACCTCCTGTATAAGCTGCAGTAACACAACAAGCTTCCTGAAGTCTCCCTGCAACTTCGCAGCTGACCAACCAGCATGAAATGGACCTGCCAAGCTCTCCTGGTGGCCTCTGCTAGAGTGTGTACTGATCCCAAAGTGGTGCCCCAATCTCCTGTACACTGGGCTGGCACCAGTTAAAACTCCTCTACAAGAAAAAGGTAACAATCTTGAACTTTTATCTCTACCTGACCATAAAGTGACTCCTTCGTGCAGAGAAACAGCCCTTTTCAAATGCCAGGGTTTTGGGTAGGCAGAGGCATGTGTCTTAGTATTCAGCATTCATAGGTATATAACCGTGAAGATGTGTTTATCTCCAGGTTTAGGTTTGGAGCCAGCCAGTTCTTTATCTCATGACCTAGGGATCTACATGATTCCTAACAAATTGCCTCACATTTAGATGAAAAGATCAAAGTACTAGAAGGGGCAGATGGCTGTCCGACTCACATGGGCAATCAACTAGTCGGTGAAGTGGCAAACGGGCACATAATGGCACCAAACAGACCTGCTCTGAGCTATCAGGATCTGCTTAATTCTCAGCCAAAATGGGTGCTGACATGCAAGGTATAGTCACTAGACAGCTGACTGTGGCTCTAAAACACCTTCTGTGGAACGTAAACCCTTTTATGCTAGTGTTTGGCCAGTAGACATAGTAGGAGGTACCAGAAAAGAACACAGTCAAACATCATCAAGGTTTCACATGAAGAATACACCAAACAAATGCAAATGTTGGCACAGGAAATATGCTTGACATATCCACCACTCTGCTCGTCTGTACTTAAAAATTATTGTTTCTAGGATATCCATTCTACAGTGTCTGAAGAGAGGATTGGAAATCTGTGTTGGTATCTTTGGACTTCTTGGCGGACTGAGAGTTTCCACAAAGGCAGGGTCAACAGACGTGGTGAAAAATATTCAGCAGTACATCAGGCTTAGTCCTAGCCTTTAGGAGACCAGCTGCATACAGCTCCACTTTCAGGAAGCCCCACAGTCGGGCCCATGCTGGCCAGAGTCAGTGTAGTTCTTCCTTACATTAGAGTTAAATCTTAGCTCATTTAGCAGGCTCTGGATGCAGCAGTGAATGGTCCACAAGTTAGAAGATGGAGGCTGGAGCCTCATGAGAATCAAGACACCTCCCCAAAGGGGAAATCCTTTCAAGGAAAAGTGTTTTCTGAAATGCTGGTTCACATAAGTATGTTTTGGGTTTTGAACAGAACCCCCAGAATGAGGAAGTGTTCTATGCTCAATATAGTAGCTATTTAATAAATGACCCTCTCTTACATGATAAAATAAGAGAAATTGTTCTGAAAGCCTGTAAGGATATGAACAAGCAAAATATTCCAAGGTTCTTGAATAAAAGATATTTGGTTGAGAAAATTGATGAGAAGTTCCCTCAAATCCTCAATGTTAATTGGATCTTCTCGTCAATGGCTTCCTCTTCATTTCTTTTTTAAGAGGAGTCTACAGTATCTAATGCTGTAGACAGAAAGAGTGTGTCTGAATTCGAAGAGATCTTATGTGGCATCCAATTTTGGCATGGGTGCTAGCACATATGCCTCTCAGGTACTCCTAAAATGTGACTTCCAGACAGTGTACAGGAAAATATGGATCCTACTGCACTTCTGGCCCAGATCCTGGAGTTATTGTCACAGGTTATCTCTGATGTGAATTTTGATAACCCATGGGCATCTGCCTCAATTGCTGGGGCAGCGGTAGCAGGGAGAAGAGCACTTTGGCTGAAATCCTGGAAGTTGGAACAACACAAGAATTTATAATTCAGAGGCTACCATTCACTTCTTCAGTGAAGAGTTTAGTGAGATGGTGCAGAGTTCTTCAGAGAAGAAAAATACTATCGCCCTTTAAATTATTTCAAGGGAAAGTCCAACGGTGGCAGGATAACCAACGTCCTTTTCCCTTGCATGGCAGGGCTAGAGGTCGGGGGCTGTGCCAGAAATTGGGTTGTTGGTTGACTGGGGTGTGAACCCTGGTAAAGCAACAGTAACACTCCCTCGCAGGGTGAAACATAAAAAGTCACTAAATTAACTTATGCTTAACCCTGGGTAATTTGGAACAAAAATCAGTCAGGCTTACCTTAGAGGCAATGTAAACATGTATGGTACACAAACAGTAATAAAGTGAAAACACAACACAAGAAAAATCCCAAACCAATTAAGATAAATAGAGTAAATTTTGATACATTATTCGATACAAAAATGACAAACATGCATTCAGTAGAACGGGAGTTATGACTTTTTTAAGTTTAAGGTTCAAAATAGCAGCTAAAACATTAAAACGTGTCTAGTCGTTCATGGCAACGGACGCAAGCTCTGAAGTTCCACCGCATTGACCCTCTGGACAGCCTAAATCCTGTTGCCTGTGGCATAAGAAGTACTCTTGCTGGAGAATGAAGACCCTTGGAGGGGGAGCAGCGCCTGCTGAAGGCATGACCAGCTCAGGAAGAGATCCCGAGCGGAGAGAGTTTGGACACTGCCTTGACCCGCTTCTCCTTTAAAGATGGCACTTGCCCCATAGGAGAAGAGGCACATGATGGCCGACGGCCCCTTCTGACACATCTGAGTAGGAGGAGATGAAATGGAGGCCAGGGGAGATGCAGGTTGATGGCTGACTGCCCTGAGTGATGCCAGAGGGGCAAAGCAAGAGCAGCTGTACGAAGTTATTGTGGGGTTGGTGTGGTCCCCGGATGGCCGGTTCCAGGTTCCTAAGAAGTATGAGGCATCCTTTCTAAGGACCTAAGGCCCTAAGGCCCCTGGAAAGGATGCAGCACCTTTTGAAGGCATGACTGACTCGGGAGGAGATCCCAGATAGAGTGGGTCTTGATGTCGTTGTTGTACTGACTCCTTTCAAGATGGCACCATCATTCTGCCCAAGTGAGTGAGATGGGATGACACAGAGGCCCAGCAAGGTGTGGGGTGCCAGCTGCCTGTCCCATGTAGTGCCTGTGGGGCACTGACGATGGTGCAAGCAGGAGGGACCTGGACGGCAGCTGTGACTCATGACTGACAGACGGTGAAGCTGGTCCAATGGTGGTGGCAATTCAAGGTGAGCTGGAGAAGGATGAGAGCCTTGGCAAAGAGGAGGCAGTAATACATCAGCATCAGGTATGACTGAAGTGAACTGGGGTGCTCATGCCAGTTTGGGGTGGGGCTGCTGCCTTGTGGGGACCAGTTGGCATGACAGCCTTGGCACCCCCCTTCGGGGATCTAGGAGTCAGACCTTTTAGGGGGGCAATGGAGGTGATTCATGGCTGGGCCGTGGGGCAAACCTCTGTGTCTGGCTGCCACTGAGCTCTGGACTTGGCAGCCTGGAGGCACAGAGCCTGGTGGCACCAACCATCATGGTGTGCAACAAACCAGCAAGACAGGGCTTCCTCAAGGGGGCTAGGCAGGACCGGGTGACCTCCGGGGATGCCAACCAACGCACAATGTACTCTGGTCTGGATGCTCACACTGCGGCAATTCTAGTGACTATTGGGGACTTCAAAACCCCATTGCAGAATAAAATAGACTCCTTTACTCTGGGCCTCCTCTGGGCAGACCACAAAAAACTGGTTGACAGGTTTGGAAAGTCAGAGTCCGCGGTGGCCCACCTATAGCTCATCACCAGGGAACACAAGAAGAAGGTACAAACCCTGCAGCAATCAGTGGTACACCTACAGGAGAGGGTGGAAGATGTGGAGGGATGCTCCAGATGCAATAATGTGTGAGTGATGGGTTTTAAATACTGAGCTGCTAGTATGCTTCCGCATAGACGGGAATGGGAAGAAGGAATGGACTGGTGTATGGGAGTGGAATGACAGATCTTTCAGACAAGGGAATGCCCCCTAGAAATTTGACAAAGTCTGGGGCACATGGATAGAACTGAGGAAAGGCATTGGGTAAAATGCCAGAGGAGGGTCAAGGTCTATTGGAATGGGGCTCTACCCAGGCTCCTGCACATAAGGTAAAGGAGATGGAATTCATCATAGAGATATGGGGCCCGATTCACAGAACTAACTTAAGACAACATTCTAAACTTACTACCATTTTGGTATTCACAGAAGGCACTTACTCATTTCGGTATTCACAGAAGGCACTTACTCATTTCGGTATTCACAGAAGTTAGTAGTCCTAACTTTAGGACTCCTAAATGCCTTCTGTGAATACCGAAAGTCTTAAAATTAGGATTTTTCTCAATTTAGTAGTAGTAAAGTTAGGACTCCTAACTTTAGGACTGCTAAATGCCTTCTGTGAATACCGAAAGTCTTAAAATTAGGATTTTTCTCAATTTAGAAAGTAGTAAAGTTAGGACTCCTAACTTTAGGATTCCTAAACTGAGAAAAATCCTAATTTTAAGACTTTCGGTATTCGCAGAAGGCATTTAGGAGTCCTAAAGTTAGGACTACTAACTTCTGTGAATACCGAAATGAGTAAGTGCCTTCTGTGAATACCGAAATGAGTAAGTGTCTTCTGTGAATACCAAAATTAGTAAGTGCCTTCTGTGAATACGAAAATGGTAGTAAGTTTAGGATTTTGTCTTAAGTTAGTTCTGTGAATTGGGCCCATGGGGTTTAAGCAGTCCAGTCCGGTTTTTTAAGACTCAATGTATATTGGTAGATGAAAACTTGTCCACATGGCTTCTGTTTTGGGGGATTTGTCATTGCTGTTTGTTTTGTCAAGACATAGACTGCTGAAACGGATTTCCTGCAGTGGAGAAGAACATAGCTGTAGAAGCAGTGAAGTTAATCCGACTGGCAATGCAACACAGGACGATAGACAAGCAGGTTGGTCCCCATCTCCTCCCATTTCTCAGAGCACATTTTGGCCAAATTTTATTAAAGTACCCAGTTTTGTAATTAGCCAAGTTTTCAGATTGGTGGGACTCACTTATACTGGGTCCAGGTGGAGGTTCAGGATGGTAAGAGCTTGTTATGTCCCTCTGGCCCTGAAAAGTAGGCCAGTAAACTAGCCTTTGGAGTCACTTCTGGTAGTCCTGGGTGCAGGTGTAGATGCAGAGCCCAACAGCAGGGCTGTACTCTGAGGGTTAAAGGCAGGCTTCAGCAGCAGAGTAGTCGTTCCAGGTACAGCAGCATTATGGAAGAGTGCACAACTGGTCAAAGTAGCGTACAGTCCTTTCGTCCAGTAGTGAATGGAAGAGTGGGTCTGAAGGTCCTATTTTTATACTCAGGTGCACTGGTCCTGGAAGGTGGGAGAAGCTTTTAGAAAGGCTCTTTGATGTTCAGGTTTTTTTCTGATATCTCTGACCTGGCTCCAAGCTGGCTGTAGTGACAACACGGGCTTGTTAGGCAATTTGTGTGAAGGCAGAGCGCAGACTATTGAGGTACAAGAGGAACTGTGCTGAGATCCACCCCCCATCCTGTCAGCAGAGGGCTCATTGTGGCACATATCATCTCCAAATGTTTGACTGTCTGGGAGGAATTCACAAAGTCTAACTGTCAGCTACAACCAGTCATGTGACCCAGACAGGCTGCAGACACAAAAGTGTCATTTTCAAAATTGTAATAAAAAAATTTGACTTTAGTGTTAAAGAGGGTTTATCATTACAATTTCATAGGTACCAAACGTTATATGTCTACCTCTTCTCAATTAGGAATTATAGCTTATTAAATGATATAAGGAATACACAATTTTATCCTAAGGGTGGGTTAGGCCTCACAGTAGTAAAACATGAATTTGGGAGTTTTTCACTCCCAGGTCAGATAAAACTTAAAAGTACATAGGCTACCTAAGGTCTACCATAGGGATGCCTTATCTGTAATAAAAGGGGAGTTTTAGGCTTGGAAGGGGGTTTACATGCCAAGTCCACATGGCAGTGCAACACTGCATTTACGCTACAATGAGAGGCCTGGGACTTGCTTTGGAGGGCTACTTAAGTGTATGGCACAATAAGGGTTTCAGGCCTCCTGGTAGCATTTAATTTACTGGTCGTGGGTATATGGTATACCACTTGACAAGTGAGTTATAAGTAAATTAAATATGCATTTAGGTATGTGCCAATCATGCCATGTTTAGTGGAGTGAGCATAAGCACTATATCACTGATTCGCAGTGGTAAAGAGTCCTATGGCCAATAAAAGCAACAATCCAGCAAAATTTGAAGTACCTAGGCAAAATGTTTTGGGGTAGACCACCCTAACGCTGACAGTTCTATTAGGCTTCCTTTGCCAACAAGTCCAAGATAAAATGGCCATCTGATAAAAATGTAAGCCACATATTGATTACATGGAAATGGGAGTGAGGCTGTAAAGACTTCCTACCTCAGTTGGCAACATATATCAAGATCTTTGGTTCTTTCAATAATTCAGGAAGGCTATCAAATTCCCTTCAAACAGTCTCCACTACTCCCTTTTAACCGACCTACACCTTTGTCAAGAGACAAAATAAAAAGGAATGCAGTGTTCTCTGAGTGTGAAAGGTTAGTCAAGAAGAGAGCAATTGCAAGGTGCCTCTCCAACAAGAACAAGAAGAATTCAATTCAATCTTCTTCCTTGTGGCAGAGAACAAATGATTCATTCTGCCCAGTGTTGGAATGAAAGGCACTAACTAAGTTTGAGCAGATGGATCGGTTTGGGATGATTTAATTATGGACAATCATTCCACAGATCAAAGAGGGCGACTTCCTGCCGACACTAAACTTGAAAGATGCATATTTCCATGTACCTGTCCACCTGAAAGTCAACTTTTTCTGAGATTTGTGGTGGAAGGAAGATCTCAATTTCAAGTTCTACCCTTCGGATTCTCAACTTCCGCAAGAACTTTCCTGAAGGTATTTGCACCAGTGGTGCCAATATGCAGCATTGAGGGTTTTCTATTTTTCCCTAACTGGATGATTGGTTAATATTTTCTTCTTCTTTTTACAAAGGCACATGAGGCAGTGATGGCAACAACTGATCTCCTTCATCAGCTGGGCTTCAAGTTCAACATCGCAAAGCTACACCTCACACCAGTCCAAGTCTGACAATATATTGGAGGAATGTTCGATATTCAAATAGGGGGGGTGTTTCTCCCACAGAATGATTCGCTCCAGTCAAAACGTTGGACTTTATTGTCTTTTCCGACAGCATCTGCCAAGTTGTGGCTGAATATCTAGGGACTTATGGCATCCACGACTGGCTGTTGTCATATTTTTACTTGAAGCCATTGATGAATCACATTTTAAGTAATTGGGAAACAGCCGTGAACAATTTCAAGACAAAAATTACAGTAATAGCTCAAAACCTAAATTGGTGGTTATGCATGTGCGATGCATTTCAGGTTTCCTCTGCACTCCAGTCAACATTAAATACTAGTCTTTGGAGGTAGGGCGTAGTTTTAAAAGGAATTCACTTTTTCAACTCAACTGCTTGGGTAGAGCCAGGTGGTCTATATGTACAATCAAGTCACAGGATGTTACTTAAAATGCTAGGGGGTAACAAAGTTATTGGTTGAATGTGTTGGCCATACAATAATGTTCTTGGGTGGAAACCCATCTGTTATTCCTGAGGCTGGTGTACATTCAAGGAGCATTAAACTTCCAGGAAGAAAGCATGAGTTACAACCTTCCCTCTTCTGTTTTATTCCATCTATCAGTTCCCCAGTTCAATCAGGTTTGCCAACTGTTCAGAACTCCCTAGATAAACATGCTGGCATCTGCTTGAAGTGCAATGCTTCCAGTCTTTTGTTCAGAGGTTAATTGTCCTCAGGCTTGGGCAGTATGGGTCCTATTGATCCCTTGGTCACAAGGCCACCTACACTCTTTTCCCCTGACTCCCCTCCTCAAGAGCTTTTGGGGGGGGGGTGGAGAGAGGCGCCCAAGGATTTCTCTCCTCATGAGTCTGCCCGAGGCCAAATTTCTTGAATTCCTGATGAATCCTTCTACCCCACAGTGCCCAATTCTGCCCCTTAGTCAGTTACAGAGCCTCAATCTAATGGCTCGGAGCTTGAAAGACTGGGCTTAAGGAATTTAGGTTGCTCAAAACAACTGGGATGTTGTTGTTGGCTGAATTGAGGCCCTTGCCAGGCAGAACCTACCACTCACATCAGAGGGGGTGAGTACACTCACTGTATAACCTGCGCTCACCCGTGGTTAGCTTGGCACTGAGCAGTCAGGCTTATAACAGAGGCAATGTGTATAGCATTGACACAGCACTTTTGCAAAATAAATATACTGAGCATCACAAAAGAGTCTTCAAATGTGGTGTATGTAAATGAAGTTTGTATTCAACACACACATTAACTAACACAAGATGAACATCATACATTTTTGGGCATAAATCACATTTGGAAATATCACTGGCTGTACTAGGCCCAACTATGTTAAAATGACACCAGTGATATGTACACTTGAGAAAGGTCCTATTTTACGCCACAGCAACCATATATGGTGCGAAATGTTGTTAGAACGAGGCCCACCCTAGCAAATATTATAATTCAATGCAACATAGTTATAGGGTGCACTCCAAGTCACAAATATATCAGCAATGTGAACTCATAGATAATTACAACACTTTTAAACAGCACCGTGGGCCAAGGCCGCACAGGTGAAAACCAACGCCAAACTTAGTACTTTTTTGCTAGGGAATCAAGGTGTTAAGCGACACAGCGATGTGGTGTAATTAATAATAGGCTGTCACTCCCACACACTCACTCAGCACTGATATGCAGTGCCACAGGTATCAGGCATGACCGTATTGAGCGCACTTGCACACACTCAAACCTGTGAATCGGAAACCACACGCTATGAGCATACAGTCAGTGTGTCGCACAAAGAAGATGCAGCACAATTAAAAAAGCGAGCCACGCGGGGTCCTGCAACTGGGGAATCCATTCACCAACAACAAGCTGCATGATGCAGGGACCACACTCCTTAGATGAGGGCAGTACTTTTGTGTCACCACACAAGGCAATCGGGTATTCAGGAACAATACTTTGTTCCACGCTTATGCTGTTGTGAATGTATCTAGGACCCTAATTAGATATTCCAGATGTATGCCCTTATGTGGTTATAACAAATCATATCCTTATAAAGGCATAAGAATCATATCCATATTAAGTCATAGCCAATGCAGTCCAAATACGGAAAGGCTACTCCCATAGACTCCTAGAAAGTACAACGCGTTCATAAACAAACCAAGCCTCTAGCAGCCTGGGAATTCCCCCGCTTCTGTTTTGATTTGTCCTCGAACTCCTGAGAGTCCTGAAAGAACTGCCAGTTCTTAGTGACGTCGTATGTCCAACCTTACGTCAAACTCGGCACCTTCCAGGTATAAATATACCAACATCTGCCTTAAGCAACACACGGTGGTTTGGAGCAGAATCGGCTATCTACTTGCCCGACGCCCTGCCGATGCTAGTGCCGAAGGAAGCTGACCCTCCCTGCTGACGCACTGAGAGAGACGCTGTCTTTTCTCCTGCCGAGAAATCCAGCTCCAGTGTTTCCCTGATACCCTCACGGGTTACTGGGAGATCGAGTCCCGAGAGAGAGATACAAGACCCCCTTCATTCTATACCCAAGGTACGGAGCTGATTAGACCCATCGAGAATTCTTGATTCAGATTCTTGGCAAAAACTGTAACTCATCTACTCCTTCCCTGTACTAGGCTTAGGTTAGGTACACTGGGGTAGGCGTATTTTAGAAACACCAGTTGAGTACGTTTAGTCATTATTTTATCATTGTATGTATTTTATCCATTTTAAGTATCTTATGGCTTAGAAACCATATAAATGCTTTTACAGTATTATTTCATAATACTCCTTTTACTGTTCGCACTTTACTTTATGACAAGTATTGCAATTGTGGCAATTCATTTCTCTTGCATGAGAAAGAAGACTGCTCTATAAATAACCCTTTAATTGAAAACGCCGGTCTCTCTATTTCTCTGCATCTCTGGTGAAACGAAGCATGCTCGATTGACTGAGTAAAATAGCTATCTATTGTTTCCGCGACTCTAGAGATATATTCCTTATTGCAGGGGGAACAAAGTTGTCATGTGATATGGTTGTCAGAAGCTAATCCCTTCTTGTCTATTCAGGAAAGCTAAACACCTTCTTGTTTACTCGAGAAAGTCAACCTCAGTCCTACGTCTAAACTATCGATTATGTTATTCCAATGCGCAGAGCCTATTGGGAATATAGGAACTACACTACATGGCGCCCAACATTTGGTAAGGCGATAATTTAATGCTAGATACTAGAGTAACTCAGTCGTGCTTTTCACACAGACCCCTTTTTCCCTTAAAAACTCCAATAGACGTCTGGAGTGGGTAAAAGCTCAATATACGCCAAAACAGGTTTCTATGTATTAGTTTTTGGTTTAGTCAACGTTGAAGGATGCAGTGTTTCAAAATATTGTGCGCCTAATCTTTGTTTCCTTGAAACTTGATCTGCAAACTTTCATTAAACAATGTCAACCAACGGGCGACAACAACGAAACCGGTGGAGCTGCAGTAGATGCAAATCAACCGGGTTTTGACGTCACAGGGTTTAATGAAAATGAACTGGATGCAAAAACATCCTGGTAAATGTAAGGAAAACCTTAACTATAAAACTTTTAGAAAATGGAGTATCATCGAGAGGTGGTACAGTCATATTTGCTGTCGAGGCACATGAATATCGGCAGACAGAGGTATTCTATTCATGGATAATTTTTCAGCAGCAAATGCTGTAACACACGAGTTCCACTACTACAAAGCAGGGGAACCTCCAGCCGAATACACCCCTTTCGAGGAAGTTGAATTTCCACTAACTTACCAAGAGCATGAGCTCTGGTTTAATGGCGCCCTAAAACATCAAAATCACATTATCAGGCTCAGTCCACTAGGTAGACCAGGGCCCACATGGCCGGTTCTAGCCAGCTATACACCACATCCTGTCATTGAAAAAATGGCAGACAGAGAACTTTTAGTTCAACTAAATAATTAATTAAATACATAGACACTTGGTACAATATGTCATGCGGACTTTAACAGTCCAACCAGCAATCAAAATTCCACAGCACACCCCTCACCAGGGAAACACAAATAAAATTACACCACAGACTATTCAATCAGTCATTGGTAAAATACCCACAAAACGGGAACAAATTCCGTTCTGGTTAGCTCAAAAAATTACTCAGATAGAGGCAGTATTTCCTGATACTACCCCTCCCGAGAAACACATAATTCTGACAATCTGCCTGCCAATGGGGATTGCACCACATGTGGAGGACTGTGACACTTGGGGAACAGTCTTTGCTTCAATCTACACAAAACACATGGTGTTCCGTCTATGGCGGTTACACCAGATGTATTAAGACAGATTCAAAATGAATATGGTCCAGAACCTGCTTTAACTCTAGGTATGAAATTACTGAAAGACTTTAAGCAAGTCTCGGCTATACTACTAGCCAACATAAAAGGAGAAGCAGCTCCGTGGCAATCCGCCAAAAACTAAAAGAAACAGATATAGCAGACCAACCTTTTGAACTTGCCAGAATAATTGAAAAATCCTATGAAGAATTAGTATTAAAACAAAACATGCCGAGGATCCTGAGGACACAACTCAAGAACGGAGAGTGGGCCCAAACAATGCTAGAGTCCAAAACGTAATATCTCACCTAAATAGAGTGTCTTATTGTTCTTCTTTTTGATTAGATAAAATTGTGATGTTTGCTCATTTTGTGTTTTAGGATACTGCCCCTGATGAAGGGAAGAATATTTCCCGAAATGCATTGGGCTCTGGAAATGTTGAGATAATGTATTAATGTTCCAATGACATGAAAATTGTGAAATATCATTAACATATTTTTTTGTTATATTTGATGTTACATATGCTATTCCCTGAAAAAGAGAATGACACATTTGCATTTTGTGTACTATATATGTAAATAGGATGTAATGTAAACAATGATGGAATTGTTTTATGATCATTGAAGAAAATTTGCCTCTAAAAATTGGCTAATTGCATTTAAGTTAAAGTTGTGTTGTGTGATTTATATTGTTGATATATTGGAAATCAGTTTCCATAGGAACAGTGTGCACTACATGCAGATTGCCATCTGCATCTTTCTCTTGTTTTCTTATTGTATAGCCAGTACAATACAGTAGTGCAGCACCCTTAAGACTATCAGGTTGATTCATAGATTACACTGGGTAATACTAGTGAGTGCACCTCAGTTTCGTCTTTACTGTATTCACTCTTCTAAATTTCAGTCATGTCTACCATGGGGCTGTGTAATGCAGATCTTAATCTTTAGTGGGGCCATGGCGGGCTTCCCAGATTCCAAGTGTCAAAGCCCCTTCCTCCTATCTATCCATCCAGGCCCTCAATTGGGAGAGGTCTGGCATTCCATCTTCATGCCCAATGTTTATATTTGTGCTCCCCAGCCTCCAGTGTCGACTGGAGTCAAACTAAAAGGCACACAAAGAGCATTAGAGCAGATAAATGCCCACTTTCTAGAAGTGGCATTTCTAAGCTGTTATTGAGAAATCTCTCTTAACAACAGGAGAGGGATTGTTATTATGAATCCAATGATAGTTAACATTATGAGGCCGCTCCATTGAAAGCCACTATTGCAGCTTGAAGTATTTTGAACTATTCTCCCATGTTAACCTATGGGAAAAGCAAATCTCAGAGGTAGTGAAAACATGCATGGGTATTCTTCACTACCTGGGAAGGGAACACACAGGTGTATCTGCCCTGCCTTTCACATACCACTTGCTTCACCCCTTAAGATTTACCCCACAAAGGCCAACTTGAGCATACATGCAATTGCGCACACAAAGGCCTGCAATGCCAGCCTTGACACACGTTTAAAAACCTCATAGGTACAAGTCTGGACTCTCAAGCCTGCCTTAGGAGGCTTAAGGCTTGTTTAAAAGTATCACGTGAGCACAACTTCCTAATATGTGTAGGAAGGGTGCATGAACATCTGCGCTGCATTTATAGTGGTAAAGTGCCCAGAGCCCTAAGACTACTAAAAGAGAATCAGCAAAACCCTGAGTAAAAAGCAAAATGTATAGGGAAACACTAACAAAAGCACATCATATCTAACAATAAGCAAAATATTGTCTATTGTCTAAGAAGACATCCACTCTTGCTGCATACAAAAAGCACTGGAATTCTTTCACTGACTGATGTTAATCTAATTAGTGTACTTTAGAACCAGTGATTGGGGACCCTTATCAGATTTTGTAATTCCTGAGAGAGGGGTTCCTCAAGGATCCAGCTCCTTCAACTCTGTCAGCCAATGGGCTGCCATTAAGGCATTGAGAGAACTTATTGGAGATCTAATTAAGTTATGTCCTCTAGTCTTTAGATTATTGAACAGTTTTTATTAAGGATTCCAGTTACTACAGTATCAGTTCCATCCTAGGATTTGTCTACACAATTAAGAGAGTTGCCAGGGCAATCTTTAAACCTTTTGAAACTATCTCGTTATCAGTGAAGATAGCATTCTTGTTGGCAATCACTTTTTCAAGAAGATTAGGAGAATTAGGGTCACTACTCTTCTTATAACCCTATTTCAACATTTTACCAAACAAAGTGATTATTAAACCTGTTCCCAGATTCATCCCTAAAGCAACCTCTAAATTTCATCTATATCAGGAGAAAATTCTTCCGGTCCTTTATATACATTTCCAGCAGAAAGGTCTTTCGCTTTTAGATGTCAAAAGGGCTGTGTTACTTTACTTACACCACATTGAGGGTTTCTAATTCACTTTTAGATTCTTTTAGAAATGTTAATAAGGGGAAGAAATTTCACGAGTTTTCAAGTCAGTGGGAAATACTCCTCCTTCACAGATCCATGACCTTTCAACTAGACCTGCTGAGCATCATGGGTGGATGTGGATAGCGTTTCTATTCAGGAGATATGTAGAGTGGCCATGTGGGCCTCTCACAATACATTCGTAAAACACAATAGATTAGATGTGTTGGATGTTGTGTCTGATCATTTTGGTTCAATGGTTGTAAAAACAGCAATGAAGTAATTGTTGTTGATAATAAATTATTCTAGCTTTGGGGTTGGTACAAAAAATTCCTTTTTGGGGCTTTTGCACTCCTCATCTTGCAGTGGCAGACGAGTAGGACTGATACTTACTGGTAAACTTCATTATCCTGAATCAAGTCCCTTTATCAGAGTCAGAGCCCCTCTGTTTCCGGTGAGTATTATTTTGCACCTGTAAAAATGTATCTTGTTACTCACAGAATGTAGAACAGCTACTGGGGCGCATTATATCCATGAGTACATAGACAGAAAAAGAAAGACTAGGATAGTATGGACCTGTCTGCCGCAGGGCTGCCCTCATCTTGTGATGACAGCGTAATGAGGTTTAGAAGTAAGTAACGGTTTCATTACCACTGCCAAAATAGTATTTAGCGCATCCCTCCGTGGATGAACTGAAAAACGAAAAAAAACACGCCCAAACACAGATATATCACCATTGAACGGATTAAACCTGATTAACTAGATTCAGGATGGTTTTCAGAAAACAAAGTACATGCTCTTTCACTGAGCCCAGTAGGGAGCGAAGCACAGTAAAACATTGTATAACAAGTATTGCTTTAACTTCATTTTTTTCGTTAATTATAGATAATTATGGAGACTAGTTCCAAAATAGTTAGACTAGGAAACCTATGAATATCAGGACGTGCTATTCAATTGTTGGTTCTCTAGTCTTCTCATAAAAAAAAATAACATTTACAAAAAATACCAGTTTCAGCAACTAACGTGCATGTCCTATTTTATCCTTTACAAAAAGTGAAATAAATAGGTACATGAATTGCTCTTTTCAGACAATATAATAGGCACAATCAATAGTGTAGCAGTCAGGTTGCAATAAAAATCAGTTTCTCCTTCATACATAATATGGAATTTCACGAGATCAAGCCAGTTCGAGGCTTTTGCTTTTCAATGAGCATCCAGAGCATAAACAAACGATCAATGTACTCAAGGTGAGTAATTGGAAAACGCACAATGCATGTCACAGTATAAACCATGAGAGGGTTTCATTCTGAAGAACAGCATGCCCACAATCCCATATTAGCACAAAAAGGATATACCTCTTTCTGCATCATGAAAACATTAATAACTTCCACCAAAGTAGAATGTGCCGCATTAACCATTGATTTTTTTCTCAGACAAGTTCACTGAAAGTCGAAACTGGTTTAGGGAAACCTAATTCGAACAGATAAGCGCTTTCCAGATGTGCCCTTCGCTTCTCTTCCGTTAACTTTATCCCAGCTGAGGCTGCCAACGGCTCCTCGGTGGCTGAATCTGCAATCAGGGCCTGCTGCGAAGGGGTGAAAAACATCTATTTCACTGGGCGCCTTATCGGACTGCCTCACAAGCATCTTTTACCATTACTGGGGGTCAGATTAGGTAGTCATTTCCTTTCCAAGCTTAAATCTAGTGAAGCTCAGCGAAAATGCTTTATTTGACTTTAAGTTAAGGAAAACAGGTGCTGCACTGCCTCCCTGGTAGCTGCCGGTGATGGAGGGTGCAGTATGAGGAACATGGAAATCATTCTATAAAATGGCATGTTCTATGGATCGCGTCAATATTTGTTAGGCTATATTAAACTGTGCCATGCCACTATGATTGATTATAATGCCTTGAAACAGCCACTTATTAAAGATCCTTAAATGGCTCTGGGCAGAGGGAATGAATCAGGAAATTAAATTCACTTTTCCCAAAAAGGACTGGGATTTTGAGGTAGCAATAACGTTAAAATAACTCTTCAAAACATATATTAAAGTTGCACCACCTCAAAGTATACATATTTGTCAAGCACAATTGTATACAGTCCATCCAATAAATGCAATTCCTCCCTTTTGGGTTTTTGTATTCTTCATTTTATTATTTGATCAATCACAGCCAAAGCGTTTCGTTCTGAAAACAGAACTTCTTCAGGGCTGGAAAATTAAACCATTTACAAAACAACATATAAAATCAACATATAATACCACATAGATATAAATACGAACATTGCAATCCGCATAACACTTAAAACATGTTGCAAATTTCAATCTTTAAAATGTGCAATCTGAATCAATAGACAAACCATAGAAAACCATGAAACAAAGACATACATATGATAAATGTGTATGCATGCACGCATTAAATAAACAAAATCACTGAACATAGACAAAATATATAGACACATATGTGTTGAATATGTACACCTTTCATAACTGTTTGATAGCAAGTGCTTAACCAGATAATGTCTAACTAATTAGGGGAAGAACAATTGGAAATAAAGATTCATCACACAGCAAATAATTTGCTTATGCCGTGACCCGATCTTATCATATGCAAGTAGAACAACCAGATGTAAACGATCTATTATCATACATGTTCACAATGAGTACCATGTTCCAAAATGAGCCAGAAAGTAGAAGGGGGAAACAATCTATCCTTAACATGATCAGAGGGAATAAATATATCAGGGAGAGAGATATAAATTAATGGAACATACCATTTAATATTCACAGATGCAGATGCGGTCGTGCAGATCGAGTTAATTCCTCTTCAGAAGCAAAATAATTCCTATATTTCATGCGGTCCTCTTTTTTACGTTCTAAACAAGACAGAAACAAACAAAGTCTATTGGAATGGTCACTTATATTATGTCTCCAAGTCAGTTATAGAATTAAAAAAGGGCACATTCATGCCTACCTGACAAGTTAAGTCAGTTTTTTTCGTTTATTTCTCTCAAAGAAACAATCCTCTTCACAAGTGTGGATTCTGATACGATAATCAAGAAGTAATCTATATTCTATTATGGACCCATCGTATATAGTGCCTGTTAAAAGAACACACGCATTGATGTTGTATTACCGAGTTTAGGGAATATGAGTGCTATTTGTCAAGACGGTGCTAAACAATACACACAACATAGCGATCGCAGCTACAAACAAGTATTCATACAGCGTTTATCTGCAGCATATTGGTATAACCAAAACGCTCACAAAAAGTGAGGTGGTACCCAACCTAAGTATATCTTAAGTATATCTTAATATTTCATGCCCTATAACTACCAGCGTATGTGAACATAACGCGGATCCCGGCGGCATATATTCAAAGAAGTATTTTATACAAGCAATACAAGTTTGCACGCATTTCCAAAAGGTATATATCTACTTCGTCAAACAAGAAAAGCTTGGAAGGCGATAATCTAGTGGCACCAACCCTCTGCTGCGCGTCAGAAATTGGTCCACTGTCCAGTCATTTGTGTTTTTAATGTTGAAATAACTAATTAAAAAACACATGAGCAGATTTATCCAACGGAGTTCCACTTTACCTGTCAGATTTTTCTACATCTAGTTTTCCCAGCTATGGAAAAGCTTGGCCTCATTTTTACACCAGGTAAAACTGACTAATAAAATCACGAGAGTTTGGCCTGCAGTAGCAGCCAAATTTCATTCCTGTTTTTCTGCCAGGAAATACTTTTCTCATCCCTACTCTACTTTGCCATTCACCCTTCATTCGAAGGCCTACGTATAGATTTACCACCTGCTTAGAGCACGTGGTAAATGTATGGAGTAAAACCCTATCGAATGGCGAATTCCAAGTGGTTTTACAACTGAAAAATAAGTTCAACGTTGAAATTTCCTGTTCCATGGGATTTTAATCAAAATTGTACAGAACTGGGGTGAAATTACTGCACGTTAATGGTAACATTACATGTGATTTTATCATTACCCCAGTACCATGCAAAATATAATCAGGGCTGTATAGTAGTTGTAGTAGTAGGAATACAGTCAACTTCCTGAAACATGTAAAATGCAAAGCAGTAGGAAGGGATTGCCCTTGTTTAAATATGGAGTGTAACCAGCATCTGCAGAGCAAATAGGTCTAACATTAATGGACATGAGGATGTGTTACAATCAAGAATAGATACTCGTAGCTTATAAAATAAGTACGTTTATTAGCTTGGTTGTGGTTTATAGATAAAGCCCCACCAGGAGTAGCATTTTGCTGCTCAGCCCTTCTCACTTCAACTGTCCCCTTATCCAAGCACAAACACTCTCAACATTCCAACCATACAATGACCTCGCTCACTGGCTGAGCAGCAGGGAACATCAGGACTGTGGGGAGAATGCATAAGATAGCAAGAGGCCACAACAGAATGTAAACACAGACTTCATATATGTTGCGTGCATGCATTAGTACATTTAAAGCAGACCTAAAAGGTTAGAGACTGTTTAGAGGTCAACAGGGATCACAACTGCGACCGCTGGCTTGCTCGCTGTAACCCCTGGCTCTGCCTTTGCATCCACTGGCCTCAGAGGTGTCAAAAGGTGTCAAAATCAGTACCAAGATGACAGACTCTGCTTCATCCTCTTTGTTTTTAGCTCATTTTTAGTTACACTAACGTGAATAATTGTATTTTATAGACTAGTAGTGTAATAAATACTGGAGCATCAGGTAAGTAAAAATGTTTTTAAAGGTATGTTGTGTGTGTGTGCGCTTAAAGGTGATAGTGTAAAAGCAATGTCAAGCGCACACAACCTGCATAAGTTTATAAATTGAGTTATATAGTCAATCAATGCAAAGGATAAGATCCAACTCCAATGTTTATAACTTATTTGTTGTTTATTCATCCAGTGTGAGTATTTGTTTCACAACAAAAACCAGCCGACACGTGTTTCGTTAAAACCGGGGTAAACCCGTGACTCTTCAGGGCTGAGGATAATGGGATGAACGCTGTGTCGTCGGACCGGTGATAATTCCAACCCGGTCCTAATCGGGTGTAAAATAAGAATGGACGCTTGAAGTGGGTGCTCCTAAAGCGTCAAGGTGGTGTAGGAGGATCGGAAACACCGCTGCTGGGTGCCCGGTCGGCAAAAAGCAGGGAAGCAAATCCGCTTGCCCTCGCTTGTAAGCTTAAGGTCGTTGTACAGAGGTAAAAGGAAGTCTGTGCACGCTCGGGTACTGCCTTTGAGGGGGAAAACAGAAGACGCTGCTTCCCTCAGCCAGTAGAGTTGGACTAATACAAACTCACTTTAAAAATCCCTAAAAAGATCTCTGACCACTAAAAAGGACCTGAAGATTAGAGAAGTGCAGAGGACTAAGTTGGACATAGTTCCAGCAGGATAGACACCAGTAGGACACTACGAAATTTAGGAAACCATATAGCGTTAACATTTCCTGCTAATGGGAGCACGAAACATATTCTTATGCATTAAACAAAAGAAAGATGATGTAATGTATAAGAATTCTTTAAATGTATTTATGTGTACTGTTGTTTAATAATCAAAAGTATGTCTAGTGAGTAATGTATCGTTTTGATGTGTTTTTTTGTACAAATGTTAAGTCCATTCAGAATATCGAAGGTATTTTGTTATGTATAAGATGAAGGAATACTTAAATGACAGATAGTTCATTAAGAAAGAAAAAATAATAATACAAGCACAGAGTCAATTAAAGGGACTTTTGTGACACAAAAAAACGTTAGTGTGATGTATGGTGTCAGAGGTATTATGTTTGTTGAAAAATGTTTTTGATTCCAGCATCTGTTCTCCTTAAATGAATCATTCCCCTTAGTTAGATATCCAAAATTGATTTTTTGTCAGCTCATGTCTGAATCTTTTGTAAAAGAGCTCGGCTAAATACTTTTTGTGCTACGTCTATCAGGCTGATAGCCCTGTAGCTGCAGGGTTGTCCTCTTTTTTGACTATTGGGACCACCTCAGCCCCCACCATGAAGCAGGGATCGAAGCCCCCTGGCTAAAGAATTTGAGAGTAATAATATATAATGAGCCAAGCTTGAGCTGTCAGATAAAAATAGATCCCCCAGATTGCCATCTGGCCCTGGGTCTTTTGCCTGTACTATTCAGCTAATTGAACCCTCGATGTCACTTAAAGAGAATAAATCATTATCCAAAATCTGAGGTGAACAGGGGACATCCCCCCAAAGGTGGCAGGACAACAGCCTCTGAATAGAGCTTTTTAAAGTGATCATGCCAGTCTTGGGCTGAGATATGATTTGGAGGTGAGTGGGCCCCTGTTTCATCGCCCCAGACAAATAGGGACCAAAAGGTCTAAGAATCTGTGGCAGCACAAGCTTCCTTAATTAGCTGCCAACGAGATTCGTCCCACTCCTTCTTTGCATGAAGGAGGGCTGCTTTATAGCTCTTTCTAGAAGCTCCATTGTTCTCAGTCTTTGGATTTTACTGCCTTGGCTAATTGTTATTACAGGGGTTCTGCAAGAATGATTGAAGCATTATTCCGGGACCTCTTGTATTTCTATCTATGAATGAACCCTGGTTACAGTAAAATAAGAGCCTAGTTTTTCAAATAAGTGAGTGTGATGAGTATCTACTTCAGCTAGCCCTCCAGGTCTCTCAAGCAGCGACTGAAGTTCATGTTTCCCTGCCACCAAATCCTGAAGCATACCTAGGACTTTGTCTTCTCACGGAATTACCTTCTTCCAATTTAATCAGCAGTTGTCATCAGAAGGGAAAACTTCCTTCATTAACTTTGGAAGTTTGTTCCAATAGCGAGGGCCCAGATAGACAGGGACTTCCCACCCAATATGACCTTCCTGATTCAGGGAACCTGAAGAAAGAACTTGGATCCCAAGCGAAGTGACCTCAGAGGCGTATAAGGTATGAATTTATCGGAAAGATAAGTGGGACCGAGGTTGAGCAGAGCCTTATGTATGATGCAGCAGACTTTAAAGTTCACCCGTTCCCGTATAGGGAGCCAGTGGAGCTTATAGAGCAGGGGACGGGAGGCTGTCCTGGATGGGACATTAAGGACCAGACAAGCCACTGTATTCTGGACTACCTGCAGTCTGCTAAGTGAGGACTCATTAACAGAGACCAACAGACCATTGCAGTAGTCCGGACGGCTTAAAATAAGTGCCTGGGTCAGTGTCTTCGGAGTTGAGTCAGGGAGCAATGGGAAGACTCGGCCCAGCAAACCCAGTGTGTGGAAACAGGAACCAGCTGTCTGAGCAGCGTGCTCCTTCAAAGTAAGGGCCTGTTCGAGGCGAACACTTAGATTCTTAACACAGGTTTTTGGAGCAGGACCCAGATTGACTGGCCACCATTTAGGGCTCCATAGTAATAGGGCCTGTCCAAAGAGCATAATCTCTGTCTTCCCCACATTGCATTGGAGGAAGTTACTCCTCATCCAGTGTGAGATAGCTCTCATGCCTGAAGAAAAGGCCAACTGTACCGATTGAGTGAATTTATCAAAAGGAGAGAGCAGCTGTATATCATAAGCGTAGGAGATGGGAATAAACCCACATATCCTGAGAAGGTTGGCCAAGAGAACCAGGTAGATATTGAACAGGGTTGGGCTCAGGCAAGAGCCCTGGGGCACTCCCTTGGTCAATTCTATAGGCGCTGAATGATACAAGCCAAGATTGACGGTCTGAGAGCAGGAAGATAGAAAGCTTGTCATCCACTGAAAAGCTGAGTCTCAAAGTCCAAACTACTTCGATATCCTGAGCAATATCTGATGTGAAACTGTATCGAACGTGGTGGATAGATCCAGCAGCACCAGAATCGTGGTTTGGCCCCTGTCTAGGGTCATCCTGATGTTATCTGTGACTGCTAGTAGGGCTTATTCTGTGCTGTGTTTGGGCCTGAAGCCTGACTGGGAAGGGTCTAGACTACCGGTCTGCTTGACATGGTTGGAGAGATGTTTGTTTATATGCTTCTCCAGTAGCTTGCTTAGGAAAGGAAGGAGCAAGATGGGACCGAGATTAGAGAGCTCAGTCAGCTGGATCTTGTCCTATTGTTTGCTGCCCTCAACCCAAACTCCAGGCTCCAAGCGTTTATTTGGAGCACCAGTTGCAAACAGTTCTTAACCGGAGGGAGATCTAGAGGTGGAACTGGCCACCTCAGGTCTTCCTCATTCGACTCTGTTACGTCTGCTTTATCTAAGAGTTTGAATGTAACAATGAAGTCACCTGCTATTATGAACATAAACTGGGATGGGCGCTCATCCAGTAGCTCCTCCAGTTGTAGGAAGGTGGCTGATGATCTGTTCCCCCCTTGTTCCTCTTGCATATATGTTGTATATTTCAATGGGTTTGCCTAAGCGGCTCTTAATGGTGATCCACAAAATATCTGGACTATCAATGCAAAGAGGCGTGATCATGCAGCCCAGAGCAATCTTAAGCCATATTATCAATCTCCCTGCCTTTTGGCCTAACCCTTTTGTAACTGCAGGGCAACAAAAGCAGACATACCCCACCTTATATTAAGGACCTATATTCCATGTCTCCTGTAAGATATGTATATCAAAACCTTCTATAAAGTTGTTACAATGAGGAAGTAACATTTTACTACTTAGCCCCACCAAATTCCAAGTAACGATTGTGATATCGGCACAGCAATGTGATGAGCTGGCCTCTTTCTTCACAAATGTGCAGAAAATTTACGCTACATTCCCTCAGTTTCTCCCTATTCCCAGTCCTGTCACGGTCAGGGAGGGGATCTCTACTTTGACCACGATACCTGAGATTCCATGTGACGAACTTGAGATACTTTGAAAGAAGGTCAAATCCGGTTCCCCATCTGACCCTATGAGGCCGGCTCAGTTTTTGGAATCTATGGAGCTTGTACAGAAACCACTAGGTCAGATACTTAACCTATCCTTTACCACGGCCACAGTACCCTTGGCCTGGAAACAAGCTCTGGTTTCTCCTAATATTAAAAAGCCCACACTTGATCCCTCTTTGCCTGAGAGCTTTAGGACGATCTCCCTGCTCCCATGGGTTTCCAAACTGGCAGAGGCCCGCGTGAACGAGGTGTTATCTCGGCACATGACCCTCAATAACATCCTGGACCCGTCGCAAAATGGCTTCAGACCGGGTCACAGTACCGAGTCTGCCTTGTTAGCCACCACCAAGTATTTAAGAACCACTCTTGACGCCAGTCAGAGTGCAGTGCTTATATTATTAGATCTTAGCGCTGCCTTTGACACGGTGTCCCATGACATCTTGTTGTATCATTTGGAGACCATCGGGATCACTGGCCAAGCCCTGGAATGGTTCCGTGCTTTTTTGTCGGACAGATCCTTCCGGGTGTCGGCACCTCTTTTTTTATCTCAAGTTCATTCCATCCGTCAAGGGGTCCCGCAGGGATCTGCGTTGAGCCCGATGTTGTTCAACCTCTATGTACAACCTCTTGCGTCTGTAGCAAGAGAGTGGGGCCTAACACTGGTATCGTATGCTGACGATACTCAGCTGGTTGTCACCTTGGCTGAAGGCCCCTCCGTTGCTGCTGCAAGGTTCAGAGATGGGATGACTGCAGTTGCTCAGTGGTTGGCTGACAACTGTTTACAATTGAACGCCACAAAAACGGAAGTGATGCTGCTAGGGAGGAACATCTCCTTCTGGAACGAACATTGGTGGCCGGCTTCCTTAGGCACCATACCTACAGCCAAGCCAGTGGTTAAGAACTTGGGAGTTTGGCTGGATGCGGACCTTAATTTTCAGTGACACACGAAGAAGGTGGCAGCAACATGTGTGGGCCTGTTGAGAGGCCTCCATCCCATTCTGAGGTTCTTTAATGCGCCCATCCGACAGCTCATTATCCAGGCTACTATCTTATTGCGCCTGGACTATGCCAGCGTTTTACTTCTTGGCGCTAATAAAGCTGAGATCTCACGACTTCAGTGAGTCCAGAATGCGGCAGCTCGTGCTCTTGTGGGACTCCCACGTAGATGTTCTGCCAGAGCTACTATTAGTGCCTTACACTGACTACCGATTGAATCAAGAATTCAGTTCAAGACGCTTTGTGTGGCGTTTAAGATTCTTAAAGGTACTAGCCCTGAGCTTCTCTGTCCTCTCTTAACTCCTTAAATTCACCAACGTAACCTTCGCTCCTTGGGCCAACATTTGGTGATTATACCTAAGTTCAGACTTTGTCGTATTGGTGGCCGCTCTTTTCGACTACTTGCGGCCAAATTGTGGAATTCTCTGCCTACATCCATTTGTTGCATTGACAAACCATTATTATTCAGGAAAGCCATTAAGACCTTTCTCTTTCCTCTGAACTAGGATCCTTTTTGTTTCAGCGTATCAGTCTCCTGTACAATGAACGGTCAGCGCCGGGATGCCCCTTAACTGGGACAGCTGTGCGCTTCAACAAATTTATAACATAACATAACATAACATATCATATGTGGGGTTGATCCTGGGCTAACATGCACTACATTGCTCGGGCTTCCAGGCTGACTATAAGTGGGGCAGCGTCTTTTCTTCAAGACTTGTGGCTAAAGGTGCCCATAGGTCGTAATGTCAGCTCTGTAGTCTCTACTTTGTACCTACCTGGTTTACCTTCTTAAACAAGATGGTGTCTGTATGCTCTCTTCAGATAGAATGAGGTATAAGCTCTATCTCTTTGGGTAGAGAGTGCCTATCGGCCAACAATCTGTCCCCGGGAGTAAATCAATGGCTCCCAGAGTTGACTTGAGACCTAATCTGTTTATAGTGCGGGGGAGTTTGCATGTGTCTGGGTTGAGGGCATATATCATTTAAATTGAATATTTGATGAATCGGGTGACTAGGTTTTGAACTCTAAGGCCAGCAGGTTTTTGGCTAGGTTGTCCCCTGTGAGAAGTAATTCTATACTATCAGTGGGCAGGTCAGGGGCTGTGCATCTTCTTGCCCTTACAATATCATCACGACTCAGAGAACAACATCATCTTACATGGTGAATCCAGTGTGATACTTTTTTTTACCAGTAAGTCTTCCCCCTCATACCCCTTCTCGGCTCCTAATTTGCGAACATTTACCATTCAGATTTTCTGGGAAAACAGTGGCGTAGATGGCTCTAAAGATAGAGCCTGAGTCCCTCCCACTTTCCTCGGGGCCACCCGCCAATGTATGTCATGTGTCACGCTAAAGAACCTCCTGCCTAACCTGAGGTTCGGGCGGGGTTGTCTTTAGGAAGGCTTTTGTCGTATGTCCCCAGATCACAATCATTAGTGGGTGGGTAGGATCTGATTTGGGATGGGAAACTCCTTCTGCAATTTGTTGGTGGCACAAAAATGGGAAGCACATATATAGATTGGCTAAGTGCTCTTGGTGCAGCCTCACACTGGGAGCAGGATCGTAGGCTGATCACCACTAGTTGCTTCACTAGCCCTGTGAGGTCACCTATCGTGGACCTCATGGCCCCCACTTCTGCTCCAAGGTAGCTTATAAGCTGATGGAAATTCTGTTCATGGTGCTGGAAATCTAATGATGTTTTACTTGCCTCATCCAATAATGGTTGAATGTTAGTATCCTTGGAGGCATTGTTCTGACTGAGGGGAGGAGTAAATCTATTGCTACAATGAATCATGGGCTCAAGCTGGCCCTGAGGACATGAGTCAGATGGTGGTGAGAAGGCTCTTACAGTTTGGATTTCAGCTTCAGATTTATGGGTACTATGATTCTTGCCCCTGGCTTTACAAAAGATGTTTTGAACAACTGGCTTATTGCTAGGGCTAATGCTATTAGAAGATGTCTGACTAACCAGAGCACATGTAAAAGACACTACTTCCATCTCTAAAATGTCTTTGCATTCAACGTGCAAACAGTCAATGCGATCTAACAAACAGTTGCTTCCAGCATGTTTAATAATTTTCTTTCTTTCCTACTATCGCGTCCCCACACCCTCCACTGCTTTTCTTTTCCCAACCCTAAAAGATGCCTAATGGGGTTTGCATGACCCCTGCCAGGTGTAATAAGTTCAAAATAACTAATGGGACTAAACCTGTCTGCCAATTCTCAGTATAGATAGCTCTGCAAAAGTTATCCAGTACTTTATGCTCTCGTGTTGAAGATATTTGGAGGGGCGGTCCAGCCCTGCATCTTCTGGCTCTGACAGGTGCAGATGGGCCTGCCCTTGGCCCAGGCTATGCCCAGGCCCGCCCATGTGCATCCCGTATTTCGGGAGTGCCCTGGTGCCGCAATGGCGGAGCGTGATGTCAGTCCCGCCCCATTTGATTGGTGCCGTCAGGCAAAGATTGACGGTCTAAGAGCGGGAAGATAGAAAGCTTGTCATCCACTGATGATGGAACGGAAGATGGAACATGTCAGGAGCAGGTCAATAGGGTCTCCAATGGCCAGGAAAAGTGCCATAATGGCGTAGTGTGGTGTCAGCACCACTCCCTTTGATTGGCGGCATGCTCGGTGCACTGGGGTACCGTGTCCCACCCCAGTGATGCAACAAGGGACAGCAGCAGGCAACAACGGAAGATGAAACAGGTCAGGAGCAGGTCAGTAGGGCCTCCAATGGCCAGATAAAGTGTCCTGCATTGAGGGATTTCCCCGGTGCCTTAATGGCATAGCATGCTGTCAGCCCCGTCCCCTTTGATTGGTGGCATGCTCGTCACGCGGAGGACCTTGTCCCACCCCCAGCGATGAAACAACAGGCATTTAGGCACCATTTTCATTAAATCTTTGAAACTGCATACATCCGGATCTACTGATTTCATTATTGTCATTCTGGTCTCAAATTCTTTATTAGATTTTACCCTATTTTTCGAAAATGATGTGGGATTCTTCCAGTGTTGTTTTTTCACTTTATTACTGTGTTTAGTCCTGAGTAACTATTGTGCACATTGTCTAAAAGTTAAATCTCACTTTTGTGCAAAGTTCCCAGAGGGTTATGCAAGGGTTGATTTGGGGTTTTCTTGTGTTTCACCCCAAGAAGGTTTGTGGTTGTTACTTGAGAAGCGCTTCACCCCCACACCCAGTAATCTAATTTCCAACAATAGTTTCTTAAGTAGGGGGTAATCTAGCAATTAAGATAGCTGTGTAAACACATACTGCAATATCCAACATTGTAATGTGGTATTAGGTAGACTGCGCTTGCATGTGTTAGAGACAGTAAAATATCAATTATTTTCCACTTTATGTGCAAGATTAGGTCGACTAGCAACACCATGGGAATCCTTAGTTTCCAGATGGCTTCGGCCTTCTCCAGGTAGTTCCTGCCAGTAGCAGCTTCTGAAAAAATAAATCTAATTCATTGCAATGGTAGCACTCCCGAGGATCTGAGAAGAAACCTAGGGCCCGATGTAGGTAAATCCCATTTACCGATTTTGAAATACCGAATTTTACCGATTCGGTATTTCAAAATCGGTAAATGGGATGTAGGTCCCAACATCTGGATTCGTTACCGAATCCTTAACAATTCATTAATTACCGATTCGGTAAATACCGAATCGGTAATGCCCATTCATTCCAATGGGCTTTAAAGCCCATAGGAATGATTAGGCATTACCGATTCGGTATTTACGAATCGGTAATTAATGAATTCACAAGGGTGCAGGGGGTGTCACTTTGACACCCTCTAGCACCCCCAAAACGGGCATGTGTGCAATGTGGCACACAGACATGCCCTAAGGGCACGTCTGTCTGTCACATGGCACATGTGTACATGCACAGATGTGCATGTACACAGGAATCGGTATTTTACCATGGATTTGTATTCCATGGTAAAATACCGATTCTGTAAGCCATGTGCCAATGGAAAATTGGCTACCCACATAGCATTTTCGGTAATTTTACCGAATCGGTAAATATTACCGAATCGGTACTTATTACCGATTCGTTAATAATAACGATTCGGTAAAATTACCGAATATGTGTACCTACATCTCCCTAGCCCTTTACCGATCGGAAACGGCCGAAAATCTGTATTTTCGGCCGATTCCGATCGGTAAAGGGCTACCTACATCTGGCCCTTAGTAGTCAAAAGCATGACAAGAAAAAGGATTATTCTTTGGGCTAACTCGAAATATAATTCCCACCGTTCCAAAGCAATGGCTACCGTGGACTGCACTAATAGGAGAAGGCCTGAAGGAGACGTCCCCAGAGGCTACTCTTTCTACTCTTTCTATAATATGCTTACAGGACGACTTTGAGAAAGCTTCAGCTGCTAATTCAGACCTGAAAAACAGTTGTTTGTTCAGTGATTCAAAATTAATGGTGTGTTTGTTTCAAATAATTACCTAGAGATCACTAACACAAATGATATTATGGATTGGTTTATTTTGATTCACCCATTTTCATTTAACAGTGTTTAGGTATTCCTAATTTCAGCAGCTAACAATGCTTAATTCGAGCTGGTGCTTATTTTTGTCGACCGGCACTTAATTTGTGTCATTGGAAATTGACCAATACCATGAAATTGGTGTGGTGCCGCGGCCAGGGCAACTGACGCTGGAATCTGGGGTTCACGGTTCGAACCCCAGCTCCGCGGCAAATTAGCCCAGCACCATGTGACTCTGGGCAATAGTTTACGTAATCTTCCAGACGGCCCCCAGCGCCTAGAGACCCTTGCGGGTGATTGTGCGCTTTACAAATGTGGACTTATTATTATTATGAAAGTGAAAACACACAAGGTAAGAAAAAGACAGAAAACCCGTAACCAAGAGAGAACGTGGGAACCTGCAACTGTGAGATTAAGGGGCTTTGAGTGGCTGGTAGCGAATTAAAAAGACAACAACAATATACAAGACTGTGCAGCCTTGGCGTTCGCCATGCCAACATTTAATAGCACTTTTCTTGGGCTTCTAAGCAGAGCTATAGGCACCGGAATTCGTTCTTTCACAAATTAAGCACTGGCAACGAATTCGTTTCTTTAAGCAATTAAATCACAATGTGGTGAGAGTTTCAATTTCAGGTTCTTGTTTTGTGTCTTGTTATCTATATCATGGAAATCCATACAGTAATCCTTCATATTGAAAGTCACGTTAGTCACTTTAAGACAATATACACAAAACGTATTAAAATTATATTTTTGACTAACAGTGTTTCAACTGTATGGATCTGAGCAGACAGTTGTTAAAGGCATTCAGGTGACAAACGTAGTGCTTTATTTATGCGAAAACGTATGCTGTTGTTTGTCTGCTTTGAAATTCATAGTACATAAGACTAATTAGGTTTAAAATGTAACTTTCTGCATTACCGGGGGCAGGAAAAAGAATGTTTAGTCTCCGTTGTGTTCTGTACTGATGGAAGAATTATCAGGAGTGAGTAGCTAATTAGTATTGTCCTTTTTGACCATTTTAGGTATTGATTTTCCTGCTGAAAAAAATAACATTAGCACACTGTATGCAAGAAACAAGTAACACAAAAAACAACAGTTAGTATTAATAAAATTAAAAGCAACACGTTGTTGCCACACATTGCATTTATGGAGGCTTCTGTTCATTGAGCTACTGCAGTAATACACCCAGTAGGGAATGTTGATACACCTGCAAATGGTCCTGCATTCTTAGTAATACGCAGTCATTTTTACCACAGAAAAAAGGCCACTGACTTATGCAAAATGTTCTATTTAGAAATACTGGTATACGAGAGGGCCTTATCTCTACATTATAATGCTCTTAGAATAATCAGTTTAATTGCATGCAAACTATTGTCGCTATGTTGATGTATTGGCCCTGAAATGAGCAACAAATAATGCACAGTGTCTGCTGCAGGTCAGACTACTGGCATTTGTAGTCATCGCTTACACTTCACAATATCCCGGTCCTCAAACCACATGGAAAATACATACATTTGCCTTCCTTACAAGGGCTCTTAACACCTATTGGGATGGGAAAATGAGTTTTTGCCTAAGGAGTTCGGCGTTCCTTGGACACAGATGAAACTAAACCTCTTTCTTGAAGGAATACATTTCAAAGTATTGTAAATACATTTCTTGAATACTATACAAGTGGATTGTGTAAGCAAGGCAATGGTCCTTTGATAGCAGATGTTATTTTAGGGCTATAGAAAAATGTTTTCAAGGTCCACGAGGTGAGGATCTAGCATAGTCAAATACTCTGACTGCCTGCGGAAGGGGATTTCAAAAGGAAGCAATTATTGTAACCTAAAGTCTGACTCGGGCTGTATTTCAGAATATCTACATAAATAAAAATGTAAATGTTTGTTAATTCAAAATCGCAATTCTCTGAAAATACTTCACTGATTGCTTTGAAATTTTGACACAACGTTGGATTCGAATACGCGCGTGTTTTTATATACACAACGTTGAATTCCAATACGTGCTTGTCAAATACGCGTGTGTTTTTAATCGAAAGCCAAACAGACACATAAAAGTGTCAATGTTCATTTGTTCAAAATCTTAAATCTCCGAAAGTTGTTCACAGATTCCTTTGAAATTTTGACAAAACGTTGAATTTGATTAAGCGCGTGTTTATATATACACAACGTTGGGTTTCAATACGCGTGTGTCCAATACGCGCATGTTTTTAATTGAAAGGCCGAACAGACCCTACCGATTTGCTTGCTGCGCAACAACTACAAGGGACGCATAGAGACAATAGTCACAAAAACATATTGTATACCCACAAGCATTGTGAAATTAAACATATTAGAAACGTGTGCTTACTCTTTTCTTTCTCTTCCATTTAACCAGACTGAGCCACAGCAATGCGTGGCCGGGTGCAGCTAGTGAATCAATCTTGTCTGACTTAAATAGTATTAACTAAACATAATTGACAAAAATAGATTTTCTATTATTAACTCCAATCAGGCAATAGTTTTGTGAATGATTATTAGGACACTATATGCTTGTCAAACAACCTTTAGTCCTCAATAATCTAGTATCTTTCCTCTGCCATGGATTAATGTAGATGCATCATCAGGTAGGGCAGACTGAATAAGTCTGATGGTGGTAGACCAGTATTAGTGGATGCCACAAGCATGACCATATGGTAGTAGGCTTAGACACTGGCATATTAGGGCCACCTGGGTGGGACAGGCAGTATTGAAAGAAGAGGACAACTGGAGACTGTAGGAAGGTGGATATCTGACTATGGTTACCCCCAAACTTTTTGCCTGGTGTTTAGCTGGTTTTTGACATAGTTGGCCTGGGATCCTGCTATTCAGGGCCCCAGGCTGGTTGCTCTCTCCTTAAACTGGACTCCATGTACCTTAGGTGCATAACACAATTGGAATTGGTTCACCTTATTGGCCCCTGTAACAGTGTAACATAGGTACCCAGGGCATAGGTGTTTCCAAGGCCTACCAGGGGCTGCAGCATGTATTGTGCCACCCCTGGTCTGGCCTCCATATTTGACACAACTGGCTGATCACTCAGCTGGGGTAAGTTGGTGTAATCACCTCTTACTTAGGTACAGTATGCCTGTGCCTAACCCTAAACTGGACACATATGTTCCTGTCAGCCACTCCTATGGAAGGCCTCATCAATCCTGGAGGCAGAGTGCTTGGAAATATGTGAGATGGTGGTCTAGCATGAGCTGAGCCTGTCTGCAGCTGTCGGGAACCACTCCCTAAGCTGTTCCGGGATATTGCCATACCATATACTCTTAAGTGCATTATAATCCTCGCGGTTAAATGCTATCTTTGGTTTGGCTTTATCAAAACATGTCGAGTAAGGTGTCATACGAATTGCAATACTATCCCCTCGACAGTTCTGTCGACGGGGATAGCATTCCATCCTTCTAGAGGGACATGACATGTGTGTAGCCTTAACCCCGGTTAAAGTTAACCAGAGCCTCAGCATCACAAAATGGATGCTGCCACCACAGACACAAGTCTGGCCTCCTGCTGCTGACCGAAACTCGGCAGATGGTGGCCTGGACAAAGGGTTTCCTGCCTTGGGAGGTGCGAGCACCACCCCAGACAGGGTTTTGTGTATTGGGTAGGACAGGGCTGAATAGATTGAGAAATGCCCGGGGCACACAAGGTGTCCCCGTGCATAAGCCAGTCCAAACCGGTCCTGGGACTTTCCAGACCCAGGCCTGGCGAGGAGCTGGACAAAGGAAAGGGGGTGTAACCGCCCCCCTTCCTGGTTCCTCCCAGAGGAGGGACCTAGTAGGTGATCCACCCCTCAGATTGGGAATAAGAGTGGGAGCAGTGCCATTGCACAGCAGATCATCCTGAAATCAACTTTAAACAAAGAAGAAGACTGGACTTCGACATTCTGCTGCTCAGAAGACTGAAGAGAATCTCCCTTGTGGCCTAGGAGTGGCCACCCTGTGAACACAGGCACCAACCAGCAACTCAACATCTGCTTTGCCGCCGCCTCCCGCAGGAGCCCGAGCCCAGAGCCTGACAAGAACCAGACTCCCCGACCTCTCACAGCCCGATCCACAGTCCCTGCAAAGAAGGGACCCGTGGAGGCACCGAGTGACGTGGGACTGGACCTCTTGGAAGACCCTCAAAAAGCTGACTGCGCAGTATCTGAGGCATCCTTGACGTTGTGCTTTGGGGACTGAGAACCCCCACCATCGAGCAGCCCTTGCACCGAAGATCAGCCCCCCAGCATCTCCACGATCTGCGTGGGGCCCTTTTGCATTGTGCAACTCGACGCACCATCCCGGCCACTAGCCACGTGGTCAGCGGCCATCTTGGCGACGAAACCGACAAATTACACAGCGGGTCTGGTTGCTCCAGACTCACCCAAGCTCCTGTGAAAAGGAGCACTCGCTCTGACCTTGCTGGTCTGAGTGTTAGGCATCTTTTGATTCCTGCATGGCTTGCATTAGCCAAGGCATGTTTGCTCCGATCAGGTCGCCGACACCGCCAACAGCGAGAAGCCTGCATGGGACAGCTCGTGACCGACTCCTCGACGTCCTCGACCCCCGGTGTCCACGTGGCTGCAGAGAGAAGCTACACAACAACGCCTGTTTGCACCCGACATCGCCTGGTTCCAATCTGGTTCCACGGTAGTCACTGGCTAGTGACTTTGAACATTGTCCCCTCTGGTTTCAGGTCTTCACAACTTCAGATCCACCCTTGGATCCACCGGAACTCTTCACATCGAGCCGCCTGCAGCATCTTCAGCTCCAAGCACCATCGACCAGCGTGACGAAACCCGACCCTACTTCGACCCTGTGCACCCGCTTCCTGTGGGTGAGGTAACTCAGCTCCGCCGGTGTTCCTACACTGGTACACATCTCAAGGGCCTGTGTCTTAAGTTTCAGCGTTCTAGGTCACTCGGAAGGTTCCTAACTATCTAACTTTGAACTTTTTACGCACCATAGACTTTACATTGGAAAGTGCGTGCACTCTGAACACTGGACCCGAGTCCCGTGGGCCTTTCCCGACTTAATCATTGCTAGTCTCGAATAGCTCCAGCGATTCCCAAGGCCCTAGGCCTGTTCCCTTCCCAATTGGTATCTCTTATACCACTTTCTTAGTATATGGTTTAGGTGGCCCCTAGGGCTCATCCATATTGTGCAACTTTTGTGTATTTTAAACTGTCTTGTGATATAACGCTTGTGCTTCTGTGCTCATAAAGAGTCCAGGGGATTTTATAGTTAATAAATCAATATATATTTTCAATATATATCTGTGTGGTGTCCCTTTCATTTGGTATTCAAGGGGGTTGTGTATGGTAATACAGCAGGCTTCATATGCCTTTCAGAGTTTAGCCTAAGACTGCTTTGTCCACGTTACCACTAGGATAACTGGTCTACAAGGTTGAATTACAACCAATCATCATAAGGGTTGCTTGGCATGGTACAAAGTGATCACTAAGAATTAGTGAGCATTATATACCAGTCCAACTTCTCACATTGGTGAGCAGCGGATTGGGATGTGAGCTTGCTGTTGTTTTACCATTACAATCTTTGAGATTATCATTTGAAAGATCATACAGGTACCTGCTAGGTACATATAAAACAAGACTAGTATACTTAAGTTCTACTGAACTTAGTTGTTGTAGAGCAAAGGGAGTAGCACACCCTGACTACAACTACTAGATAGGTTTACTAGGTAAACACTAGTGTAGGTAGATTGCAACACATCCACCCACACTAGAGCAATGTCTGGAGCAGAGGGTTCCACTGGGATCATCCCTGTTGAGAGTGACCCTCCAAGGGCACCATCCAAATTTGCTATTTTTTCCTTTAAGGAACTAAGACAGCTTTGTGTCTTAAGGGGTCTGAAGACAGGGCCTTCCCCTACTACAGACCACCTAAGAGAGCTCTTAGACCAGTCTGAGACTATAAAGCCCTCTAAGGCAGACCCCACTGGGAATGCTGATGGAGGCCATCCTTCAGAGGATGACACTGTAGACACCCCTGTCCCTATCATCCTGGTAGATGAGGAAGCCCCCATCACTGGAGCTCCTCAGGTAGATGAGGAGGAAGAGGAAGAAGAGACAGAAGAGGGGGGGAGCAGTGAGTCAGATGATGACAGAAATAGTTAGGTGCTGGTCAGTAGACTGAACCAGGCTAACTTAAGCCTATTTGGGACTGAATCAGGTAACAACCCATTGAGACCCCCAGGTGGACTTAACCAGAAGCCTAGGAGGAGAAGGACTCACTCAGGTGACTCTAACAACTCCCATGCTTCTAGAGGTTCTCATGGTCACTCCAGGAAAGAGATGACTAGCCCTCAGAGAAGGGAACATGAGGCCAAGATGAGAGAGGCTGAGCTTAGGATCCAGAGACAAGAATTTGAAGTTGCCCTGGCCCAAGAGAAACTTGCTAGAGCAAGACAGCCTAGAGAGAGTGGATTAGGATCCACTGGTGGCAGCACTATCCAGAAGGATAAAGACAGGTCCTTTGATACAAGAAACCTGAGTAAGATTGTGCCCCCCCTACAAAGCTGGGGATGATATCCACAAATGGATGACTGCACTTGAGAGAGCCTGCATGGTACAGCAGATCCCTCAGGAGCAGTGGGCAGCAATCTTGTGGCTCTCCTTTGAAGGTAGAGGCCGAGACAGACTCCTCACAGTTAGTGATGGGGATTCTAGAAACTACCTGGTCCTGAAGAGTGCTCTGATTGATGGGCTGGGCTTAACCACTGAACAGTACAGGTTAATGTTCAGAGACACCCAGAAGACACAGACTCAGGACTGGTCTGAATTTGTTGAATGTGCCACTAAGGCTCTGGCGGGCTGGTTGCTGGGAAGTAAGGTTACTGACTATACAGGATTGTATAATTTAATTATGAGAGAGCAAATCTTAAGTAATTGTCAAAATCAGCTTCTACATCAGCACCTGGTTGACTCTGATCAGACCTCCCCACAAGAATTGGGTAGGAGGGCAGAGAAATGGGTCAGAACCAGGATCAGGCCTAAGAACCAGGGTGGTGACCAAAAGAAAGAGACTACCAAGCCTCAAGAGAAGGGTGGGGATAAAAGTAAGGAAAAGACTTCCCCAGGGCCCCAAAACTCCAAGAATGGGGGTGGGTCCCAAGACACTTCTACAACCCAGAAAAAGCCTTATTGTCATACCTGTAAACAGGTGGGGCATTACAAAACAGACAGCTGTTGTCCCAAGAATGTCAATAAAGAGAATATACCTCCAGGTAAGGCTCCAACACCTCCTGTCACTGTTAGCAGTGGTCCCCCAGGTGGTGGGAGCACCCCCAAGAATTTGGGTGGGTTTACTTTTGGAGGACAGGTGGACTCTGGCCTATCCAGGTCCCCTGACTCAGATACTCTTGTCTATGAGACTGGCATGGGGTTTGCCAATTTCACTGCTTGCCCAAACACTTTGAGCAAGTATAGACAGGAGCCCCTCATCAATGGCTTGAAAGTTGAGGCCTTCAGAGACACAGGGGCTAGCATCACCATGGTGGCTGAATGTCTAGTCCCCTCAAGGCAACTTTTACCTGATGCCAAATATCAGGTGACAAACATTGATGGCATAGAAACCAATCATCCCATGGCAGTAGTCAATCTTAGCTGGGGAGGTGTCACTGGCCCAAAGAGAGTGGCAGTGTCAGCAAACTTGCCTGTAGATTGCCTACTGGGTAATGATTTGGAAATCTCAGCCTGGGCTGAGGTTGAACAGCAAACCCAATCTAGAATGATAAATCTCCATGGAAAGGTTAGTGGGGCTGTGATGGCTACAGCCCCAATTCAAGATGTCCTTCCTGGAAAGGTTGGGAGGGCTGAGCAAACATCAGCCCCATCTTTAGATAACTTACCTCCTGAAAAGAGTAGCAGGGCTGTACTAGTAACAGCCCATACCCAAACTGAGTCTCCTCCTGAAAAGGTTGGTGGGGCTGTGATGGCCACAGCCCAAACTCTAACTGATACATGGGTAGTGAAGCCTGAAATGATGGATCACTCCACCCAAACAGAGAGCATTGAGGAGGAAGAGAAATCTCCCTCCCACCAGACTTTAGGAAAGGATCAGCCTCCTCAGGGAACTGATCTTACCCCTGATGAAGGAACTGTCCCAGAGGTTGTTAGGCCTGGCCTGACAGAGCCTCTGATGGCAGTGGACCCTTCTCAGGTGGGACCCAGCCTGGAGCAGGTAACCTGCCCCTCTCTACCTTGCCTTACTCAGCCCAGGGCTGCAGAGGACAAGAAGGACAGTGAGACCCAAAGGGCCCCCTGTCAAATAAAGCACCCCCATCAACAGATTAGGGGCACCGAAACTAGTAGCCCTAGTGAGGTGAAAGCTTTAAAAACTCCTGAGGGATCCCCCTTAAAAGTAGTTAGGGACCTCCCCCAGATGGATATTGTTGGGCACAGCCAAACCTGGGACCCTAAGGGCCCAAACCTGAGCTGTCCCTCCAGTAAGCCAAACAAAGGGACCCAGCCTCCAGCTTTAGGTAGCCAGAGGTTGACCCTGAGAGCACAGTGCAACTCAGTCAAAGAAAGAAAGGCACACATGGTGGAGAGTGATTGGAGGAAGCTGAGCCCTACAGAGGAAACTCACTTCAGTACTCCATCTCAACACCAGCCTTTGACTTTGCAAAGACACACCACAGGTAGAGATTCCCTATGGTGGAGACCCTCAGATACCCTTAGGGTGAGGGATTGCTTAGTGGACCATGAAACAGGGGGTTACCAAGCCAGAGCTGGTACTTCCTTATATGGCCACTTAGGCAATATAGGCTTACCTGGTCAAGGATAGCCTTATCTCCTTTCGTTTGGGGGGGGGGGGGTTATGTAGGAAGGTGGATATCTGACTATGGTTACCCCCAAACTTTTTGCCTGGTGTTTAGCTGGTTTTTGACATAGTTGGCCTGAGATCCTGCTATTCAGGGTCCCAGGCTGGTTGCTCTCTCCTTAAAATGGACTCCATGTACCTTAGGTGCATAACACAATTGGAATTGGTTCACCTTATTGGCCCCTGTAACAGTGTACCATAGGTACCCAGGGCATAGGTGTTTCCAAGGCCTACCAGGGGCTGCAGCATGTATTGTGCCACCCCTGGTCTGGCCTCCATATTTGACACAACTGGCTGATCACTCAGCTGGGGTAAGTTGGTGTAATCACCTCTTACTTAGGTACAGTATGCCTGTGCCTAACCCTAAACTGGACACATATGTTCCTGTCAGCCACTCCTATGGAAGGCCTCATCAATCCTGGAGGCAGAGTGCTTGGAAATATGTGAGATGGTGCTCTAGCATGAGCTGAGCCTGTCTGCAGCTGTCAGGAACCACTCCCTCAGCTGTTCCGGGATATTGCCATACCATATATTCTTAAGTGCATTATAATCCTCGCGGTTAAATGCTATCTTTGGTTTGGCTTTATCAAAACATGTCGAGTAAGGTGTCATACGAATTGGAATACTATCCCCTCGACAGTTCTGTAGACGGGGATAGCATTCCACCCTTCTAGAGGGACACGACATTTGTGTAGCCTTAACCCCGGTTAAAGTTAACCAGAGCCTCAGCATCACAAAATGGATGCTGCCACCACAGACACGAGTCTGGCCTCCTGCTGCTGACCGAAACTCGGCAGATGGTGGCCTGGACAAAGGGTTTCCTGCCTTGGGAGGTGCGAGCACCACCCCAGACAGGGTTTTGTGTATTGGGTAGGACAGGGCTGAATAGATTGAGACATGCCCGGGGCACACAAGGTGTCCCCGTGCATAAGCCAGTCCAAACCGGTCCTGGGACTTTCCAGACCCAGGCCTGGCGAGGAGCTGGACAAAGGAAAGGGGGTGTAACCGCCCCCCTTCCTGGTTCCTCCCAGAGGAGGGACCTAGTAGGTGATCCACCCCTCAGATTGGGAATAAGAGTGGGAACAGTGCCATTGCACAGCAGATCATCCTGAAATCAACTTTAAACAAAGAAGAAGACTGGACTTCGACATTCTGCTGCTCAGAAGACTGAAGAGAATTTCCCTTGTGGCCTAGGAGTGGCCACCCTGTGAACACAGGCACCAACCAGCAACTCGACATCTGCTTTGCCGCCGCCTCCCGCCGGAGCCCGAGCCCAGAGCCCGACAAGAACCAGACTCCCAGACCTCTCACAGCCCGATCCACAGTCCCTGCAAAGAAGGGACCCGTGGAGGCACCGAGTGACGTGGGACCGGACCTCTTGGAAGACCCTCGAAAAGCTGACTGCGCAGCATCTGAGGCATCCTCGACGTTGTGCTTTGGGGACTGAGAACCCCCACCATCGAGCAGCCCTTGCACCGAAGATCAGCCCCCCAGCATCTCCACGATCTGCGTGGGGCCCTTTTGCATTGTGCCACTCGACGCGCCATCCCAGCCACTAGCCACGTGGTCAGCGGCCATCTTGGCGACAAAACCGACAAACTACACAGCGGGTCTGGTTGCTCCAGACTTACCCAAGCTCCTGTGAAAAGGAGCACTCGCTCTGACCTTGCTGGTCCGAGTGTTAAGCATCTTTCGATTCCTGCGTGGCTTGCATTAGCCAAGGCCTGTTTGCTCCGATCAGGTCGCCGACACCGCCAACAGCGAGAAGCCTGCGTGGGACAGCTTGTGATCGACTCCTGGACATCCTCGACCCCCGGTGTCCACATGGCTGCAGAGAGAAGCTACACGACAATGCCTGTTTGCTAAGTATGGGCGGAAAATCCGTTCCGCTCGCGGATTTTGCAGATTTTCGGTAAATTCGCAATCCGCAAGATTTGCGAATTTCCCGCAAAATCCGCAAATCTGCGAGCAGCGGATTTTATGGCTTGCTCGCACTGTTCGAGTGAGTTCGCGGCTTCCCAGTACAACTTCGCGCCCCGCGAATAAGCGCTAAATTGCAGAAATACGATCTTAGCAAAACTGAAACTACTTACCAGGTTCAAAAGTTCAAGCTCATCATTAGTAGCCATTTCCTGTAGTGCTTCCTGAGGGGCCCCTCCAGAGTTCAGTTGCCTACTTGCAACTATTATGTGACCCTGCTCTGACCCTCAGAATAGTTACACATATGCCACAAAGGTCCTGAATTACAGCTAAGGGAGACAAGCAGGAGCCAGGCTGGAAGTTCAAATCCAGTGACACATTAATCAGCCCCTAATTCATTATTGTCAGTTGGGGCAGGGCAGGTGTTGTAACTAATTTTGCAACAATGAAAGCACTTAGCAAGTGCAAAAGATCACTAATCAGGAAGCACTAAGGAAGCAGGTGCCAGCTAAAAAAATATTCTGTGACACATTAATCAGCCCCAAATTAATTCAGGTCACTTGAGGCAGGGAAGATGTGCTTTGCTTTGCCACAATAATGTACACTGGACAACCAGAGGGTGCTGTGATGAAACAGAGGGTGGCATGGGTGAGCCAGAGGGTGGCATGTGGTGACAGAGGGTGGCAGTGATGAAGAAGTGTGTCCCAAACAGGCTGGACACGTAGAAACAACAAGTTCGCAAAACTTGCGACCCGACAGGTAAGTTCGCGTTTGCGAAATTGTACAAAAACCCTCGCGACCTGGCAGAAACCCGCGCGAACACACAAAAAAAATCCGCAAATTCGCGAGAATTCGCGGATTTTGCGGATTGCGAGTTCGCAAATCCGCAAAATTCGCGAACGCGAGATTCGCAAAATTCGCCCATGCTTACTGTTTGCACCCGACATCGCCTGGTTCCAATCTGGTTCCACGGTAGTCACTGGCTAGTGACTTTGAACATTGTCCCCTCTGCTTTCAGGTCTTCACAACTTCAGATCCACCCTTGGATCCACCGGAACTCTTCATATCGAGCCGCCTGCAGGATCTTCAGCTCCAAGCACCATCGACCAGCGTGTCGAAACCCGACACTACTTCGACGCTGTGCACCCGCTTCCTGTGGGTGAGGTAACTCAGCTCCGCCGGTGTTCCTACACTGGTACACATCTCAAGGGCCTGTGTCTTAAGTTTCAGCGTTCTAGGTCACTCGGAAGGTTCCTAACTATCTAACTTTGTACTTTTTACGCACCATAGACTTTACATTGGAAAGTGTGTGCACTTTGAACACTGCACCCAAGTCCCGTGGGCCTTTCCCGACTAAATCATTGCTAGTCTCGAATAGCTCCAGCGATTCCCAAGGCCCTAGGCCTGTTCCCTTCCCAATTGGTATCTCTTATACCACTTTCTTAGTATATGGTTTAGGTGGCCCCTAGGGCTCATCCATATTGTGCAACTTTTGTGTATTTTAAACTGTCTTGTGATTTAACGCTTGTGCTTCTGTGCTCATAAAGAGTCCAGGGGATTTTATAGTTAATAAATCAATATATATTTTCAATATATATCTGTGTGGTGTCCCTTTCATTTGATATTCAAGGGGGTTGTGTATGGTAATACAGCTGGCTTCACATGCCTTTCAGAGTTTAGCCTAAGACTGCTTTGTCCACGTTACTACTAGGATAACTGGTCTACAAGGTTGAATTACAACCAATCATCATAAGGATTGCTTGGCATGGTACAAAGTGATCACAAAGAATTAGTGAGCATTATATACCAGGTCAACTTCTCACAGAGACTAGACAGGTTTTCAAAAAACAATGGGTCCACATGTAGCCATTACAGCAAAGAGGGTAGTGAGCAATGATGAGCAGGTGCATAAAAGGCAACACAGACATCTGTTAACATCTGACCTGATATGCTTGGGAAAGGAGTAGACATCTGTTCTTTCACGGAGATCTGCAACCTGTCTGAATTGTCCTAACTAATTGGCCTACATGGGGAGCCTGTTCTTGGCTTTGAAGACAGTAAATTTAGCAGATAATTTACAGTAAATGAAACACCAACAGTTACAAAAGGCCAGAATTTACCTTCCCACTTGCAGGATGGACTGAATTACGCTCTTACATGTATTCCAGTGTAGTGCTTACAGCCCTAGAATGCCATTCATGGCCTCATGCAACTAATATGATGTCCTCTAAGCATGCATATATATGCATGACTCTGCAGTTATAGGTAGGGTAATATAGTTATATCCACCAGAGATAGGAATTCCTCAGAATATTGACCCTTAATAACTTTGCATTGTGGAGGATTGAAAGTTTTGCAGCGTTTGGTCAAGGTGGTAAAAGGGGCCCGAAACACTCTTGCACCCCAATGCATTTTGCATACACATTTTGTATTTCACGTTAAGGCAAAAGAGGTCAGTCGGGGTGCCATAAGTTTGCAAAGTTTTCACCCCCTCGACCAAACGCAGCAAAACATTCCACCCCCCACCAATCTAACAGGTGCAATTGGTCTGCAAAGTTTTTCGGCGATTCATCAAGCAGGTGCAAAGTTATAAAGGGTTAAAAATAAAAGAAATTCCTATCTCTGATTACAACAATAATACCCTATCTATAACTACAGAGTGGCTAGCGCCACTCTGTTTTTATATATATATATATCTCACTAAAAACCAAAAGTTAAGGGGACGTTATGGTTAGGTTTAGGTGTTCAGGTTGACACGCACAAATCCATAGAAACTTGGGGGCATATTATCAAGCCTGTGCGCTAAAATTATCGCCGCTTTATCGGCCGAAAACGGCCGATAAAGCGGCGATAATGGGCTTGATAATATGCTCTATGGAATTCCAATCGAAGGACATGTTAGATGTGAAGACATTTAACATGGGCTTCGATTGGAATTCCACAGAGCATATTATCAAGCCCATAATCGCCGCTTTATCGGCCGTTTTCGGCCGATAAAGCGGCGATAATTTTAGCGCACAGGCTTGATAATATGCCCCTGTGTGCCCAAGGTATGGCAATGGCGCAAGTTATAATTACCTCAGGGCATTAGTTTTAGCTACTTGAGAAAACTGTGACTATAACTACTGAATTCCTATGGTTTTGTGTGTGTAAAATATTAACCTAGATAGACCTCCATGTAACCTTTAGTTTCTTAGTGAATTTCTAAGTTTTTAAAATTCTATTACCTAACTATAAAGTCTCTGTAAGCTTTGTTTTTTCAGTCAATTTCTGGGTATTTTTAAAGCATAAAGAAATACTTGCCAACCCCTGCCTGCAGCCAACCGTGCACAGCTGCCTGGACTGTTACCAGTCCCTGTGGCCAATGCCTCAAAGGCAGCCAACCTGTGGGCCCCTCTCAGGGCAGCTTTTGTCCTTAGGGATCCCATTCCCCGGGGACCAATGCATTTTTAGGGGGAGTGAGGCACAGGGCCACCTCTCCCAGGGTGGCTTTCGGCCCCGATGACCGGATCCCCCGGGCCCCATCTTTAAATTTATGCGTGAGGGGAGGAAGCAGCTCACTTCCCCAGGCTCATGTCGTGGGGGAGTGGGGCGGCATTTACCCCGGGTTGAATTTTGCCCCAGGGACCCCATCCTCTGGGGCATAGCACATCTTGTAGGGGAGGTAAATATTTGGCTTCCCGCCCAGGTCATTTTTGATCCGGGAGACCCCATTCCCTAGGGCCCACCATTATATTTATGGGGGAGGAGCCACATGCAGCCCCCCTCCCTGGGCTAATTTGGCCCTTGGGATCTCATGTTGGGGCTCAGCCACATTGTATAGGGGTGGGGGACACTCAACCCCCTCTTCCCAGGTTGATTTTGGCCCCAGCGTGAAGTAACTAGAACTTGTGCCCTAAAGTAAGTATAAGTTGCTCCCGCGCCATGCACAGTTTTCTCATCAATAATTTTACAGCAAATGTTGCAGTGATATTATCAAGGATGTCATAGAAGATGTTATGACTGATGAAATATGTGGGGTAATTAGCAGTGCATGGCAAGGGAGCAGTTATAGTTACCTTAGGGCACAAGTTATTAATTGAGACAACTCTAACTATAACTGCTGAATTTCAATGATGTTGTGCGAGTGAAATCTGAGCCTCACTATAACGTCCTGTAACCTTTGTCTTTTTCAGTGAGTTTCTAAGTTTTGGGAATTTAATTTCCTAACTATAATGTCCCTGTAACCTTTCGTTTTTTCCCAGTGAATTTCCATGGGTTTTTAATGATATTTCCTAACTATAATTTCCCTGCAACCTGGATGTCTACAGGGGTGTGTGAGTTGTTGTGTAAGTGGGTGTGTGAATGTGTGGTGGGTACATGAGTGCATGTGTCACTGGCTGTGTGGGTCTGTGAGTGGGTGTGGGAGTAGCTGTGTAGGTGTATAGGTCTGTGATTGGCTGTGTGTGTGAGAGGTGTTGTGGGTCAGTGAGTGGGTGTGTGAGTAGTTGTATGGGTTTGTGAGTGGCTGTGTGATTGGTTGTATGGGTGTATAAGTGTATGTGTGAAAGCTATGTGAGTCAGTGAATGGGTGTGCAATAGTTTTTAGGGCCTGTTAGTTGGTGTGTGAGTGGCTGCATGGGTGTGTAAGGGGGTGTGTGAGTGACTGTGGGAGTTTGTGAGTGGGTGTAGAAATGTCTGTACGGGTGTGGGGGTGGTTGTGTAAGTGGGTGGGTGAGTGTGTGTGTGAGTAGGTGCATGGATTTGTGTGTGAGTGTATGTTTTTGTAATTGGGGTCTTGATCCCTGGATTCTCCCTGAAACACCCGAATCCATGAGGATCCGGGGCGGATCCTAGACCTCTGGCATGGTTAATAAATAAATGTTTTCGTTCAATGTCTTACCCATGAGGGGTCCCTCACAGACCCCCTCCATTTGTCCCATGGTGTCAGGGTAACTCTACCCTGACCCCTTCTATCACTTCTTAACTTTATTTTCCATGCAGGGAACTTAATCTTGATGAACAAAATGGCGGCCTCAACTTTCCATCCGGGTTGAGGACAGCGGATCATGGCATTGCTGTTGGCACATGGATTTGCAAATCTGAGGAGGATCTGCAGATCCTTCACGTCTCGATATGTACAAATTTCGATTTCCCTTAACATTTCCAAAACTTCTGAACAGATTTATACCAAATCTGAAAAAAGCAACTTCTCTAGACCAATATCTATCTGTCTGCCAAATTTGGGGAAATCCCATTATGAGGTTTAGGCAGTAGCTGTACCTACAGTCCCTATGAGAAATTGCATGAGGAAAAAGTGTTTTGTGACCCTCCCTTGTTCTCATCCCCTGCTTGACGGATCACCCCAAAACTTTTAAGACAACAGCTGAAGTGAGTGGATACTAATTTTAAATATTTCATGAGGATTCATCAAATGGAGCCAAAGTTATTGGCAAAACAAAAAAAATGCCTTTCCTATGTGAACTAGGTCCTAGCTATAACTACCTACTAGAAACCGCCAGCAGGTTATTTATATATATATATATATATATAAAACAAATGGAGGAATTTGTGGAAATTACTTACATGATGATGGGGGCATGATCCGCTCACCTCTAGGCAATTAAATGGATTTTCCTTAGACCTTTGACCCCTGGGGCAATTGAGGGGAGTCGAGACGTATTCCTACGCCTCTTCTTGTTTGCTGTTTCCCTTGTGTTTTTCAGAAGCAGTGACAAATGTGTACATTTATTTTTAAATGCAAGTCACTGTTCTTAAAACTTTCCAGCAATGCTGATTTTTATTATCTGGGATTACAGCAGTGAAAATGTTATTAAACCAAGACATTTTATTATGCAGTGTCTTCGATAACATTATTGGACATTACAATGCATGCTGGTCTATGCATTTTTTCAAGAACTGTGAGTACGTAATTTTTGCATTTAAGGCCAGTCATCATGTCATAGAAACCTGCCTCACCCGTGATCAAGGCTCACACCAGAGCTGAAACGCGTGCGGGTATCAAGGAGACTGCTGTCAGTTTTAAATAAAGTATTTGTGAACCGCAAGTTGGCCTGGCGATTCTTGCTTCCATTGGATATTGACGTGGGCTCCATTCCCTGGATACCAAGGCCACCCTGCAGGGATCAAGACTCCCACAAACGGACGAATTTGTGAAACTTACTTACATGATGATGGGGGCACAATCTGCTCACCTCTGGACAATGAAATGGATTTTCCTGAGACCTTTGACACCCGAGGCGAGTAAGAGGGAGTCAAGGAGTATGCCTACGCCTCTTCTCGTTTGCGGTTTCCCTTGTGTTTTTCAGAAGCAGTGACAAATGCACAGATTTATTTATTTATTTTTATTTTTTAAAACCTTTATTATATTTATGCACAGTACACAGCTGTCAGCCTACAACCCAGCGGGCCGGCCGCTATGACATTTGAACAGTATGACGTCTCACTATGAGGCTCCCCAGTACCTTGATTGGGGGTTAAGCGACCCGTAATATATTCATGTACATAACTTCGAATCAAAAGACAAGTATTGTAGGTTTAGTTTTAAAATTTTGATGAACTGAACTAACAACATAAAACACAAACACATGGCAGTAATCAAGTACAGGGAATCAAAGGGAGAGGGTGGAGGAGTCCGACTAGCATGCGATAATGGAGCATATGTCTCGAGATGAGGGGCGGCGAGGAGATCGATGAATGCATACTATTACAAACATAAGTCCGGAACGCCAACTAAGGGGACAGCGAGATATCAATGGTGTAGTCCTGTGGGGGAGTGCAGATATTTCCACGGTAAGTGTTCCATTGGGACCAAATTCTACCCCATTTCTTAGGTCGACCTCGGGCCACATAGACCGTCTTTTCTCTGAACATACACCAGTCCATGTTCTCCTTCTAAGCCGCTATCGTGGGTGGTCTATGGGAACCCCAGAGTTGTGCAATATCCCTCTTGGCAACCATGTTACCAAGAGTCGCCCAAAAAGTTTGGGCTGTGTTGTAGTCCGTCGGTTCCCAGACATTAAGAAGGCATCTTCTGGCCTCAGGCAATAGAGAGACCCCGGTGACTCTTTCCATAATCGCATGCACTCTAGACCAGGAGGCAGCCACCTCAGGAAACTCCCAAATGATATGCAGGAAGGTACCACTCATACCGCAGCCGCGCTTACATAGCCCATCAAGAGAGTAACCCATTCGCACCAGACGCGTGCCAGTTACATATACACGATGGAGGATTTTCAACTGTACGAAATGGAGGCGGGCGGGTATGGCCACCTCCTACGGGAGGAGACGGCCGTTTGCCAATCCTCGTCATTTAATTCCAGGCCGTCCGCGATCCACGAGGCCCTGAGGCGCTCAAGCAAATCAGCCCTGTTATTGATGAGTTTTTAGTAAATCAGGGATATGGTACTGTCCGGCACATGGCCGTCAAGGATACGGTCCTCCAGCGGCGAGGATTGGGGAATCTCCGTGCCCGGGGGGAAAACGGAGGTCAAAGCATGTCGCACTTGAATGTACCTGAAGTGCTCCTTGTCGTCAAGCTCATATTCAATTTTGAGTGCCTCAAAAGTCTTAATACTACCTTTGGACCAGAGATCCTCCACCTTGCTTATACCAATCATGTCCCTTTTATCGAATCCTTTCGTTCTCCACAAATTGCCCAGACGGTCAGAATCATACAACGGTGTCACTCAGGTTAACCTATCACTCCACCCCATAGCAGAATTCGCGTCTCGCCACACTCGCACAGCACTTTTCGTGGGGCCAGTCAGGGCTTTAAATGGTTTCTTAGAATACAGTGCCCTGTTAAAATTCCCGCCTGGCAGAAGATGTTTATCCATCGCAAAGGCAGGAGAATGACCAGGGGCGTAAGTTACATGATTAACTGCGCATAGCTGCGAGGCCCAGTAGTAGCGTCTGATGTCAGGGAGGGCGATGCCACCGTCATACCATGGCAAAGTGAGTTTGGGTAAGGAGATACGAGCATGCCTGTCCCAAATCAGTTGCCTCTGAAGGCTCTCAACCTCACGGAAATACCCAGGAGGTATAAGATCAAAGAAGTTCTGAAGTGCATACAGGAACCTGGGGAGCGACATCATCTTAAAGAGAGTCGCACGCCCCAATGGGGAAAGGGGCAGGCGTCGCCACGTGAGACGTCAAGTTTAAGCCGCTGGAGAGGAGCATGAAGATTACGCTCGTAACGGATGGCAGAATTCAGAGAGACATGAATCCCCAGGTACCTAAAACCAGTCTCGGCCACATGAATCGGAAATCTACAGGGCAACGGGGGTAGATCTCCAGCCAGAACGTAGACGCAGGACTTGGTCCAGTTGATAACAAGACCCGAGTTCTTCCCGAAGGAGATAAGAACATCGAAAAGCACATTAAGAGACTTCCAGGGGGAGGTGTGATAAAGAAGAATGTCATCTGCATATAGCGAGACACGATCTTCAAAGTCAGGGGTCCACTGGATACCCTTGATTGAGGGCTCCCAGAGAAGCCACTCGTCGGCCAACGGTTCCAGAGCGAGGGCAAAAAGCAACGGAGACAGCGGACAACCCTGATGGGTGCCTACGTCCAAGCGCGCAAAAGAACCGGACACCCCTGCCATTCACCACCACCTGGGCTAGTGGTCTGTTCATAAAGGAGCTTCACCCAGGCGATAAATTTCGAACCGAAGCCAAACTTGGCGAGAGCTGCCCCAGAGATAAGGCCATTCAATCGTATCAAAAGCCATAGTGGGCATCGAGGGAAGCCAAAATGGCCGACTCAGTCAGAGTTCCAGCTCTCGCGAGAACTCCGTGGAGTCTCCTAAGGTTAAGGGCGGTATTTCGGTGCGGGATGAAACCAGATTGATCCGGATGGATCAAGTCGCCGGCCACCTTAATCAGTCGATTAGCGCAGTAATTTAGCAAGCATCTTGGGCTCAGCATTAAGCAGTGAAATGGGCCTGTAGGAAGCGCAACAATCACGCTTCTTACCTTCCTTGTGAATGACAAAGATGGTGGGCCAGTGCGCTGGTCAATAGGAAGGAGACGAGTATCGAAGGCCTCGGAGAAACATATTTCTCAGATATGGCGCCATTTTATCGGGCCGTAATTTGTAGAGCTCAATAAGCAAGCCATTGGGGCCCCATGGCCTTACCAGATCGAAGGGCACGAATGGCACCAGCAACCTCATCCACTGTTATAGGCGCATCCATCATGGCCCTATCCTCACCAGAGAGGCAGGGTAACGTGATATAGAGCAACAGCAAACGGGAGTCACACTCATCTCTATCGCTCACCGAGGCATAGACCGTCTGGAAATGATCCACAAAGCAATCAACAATCCCAATCGGGTCAGACACCCGATCCCCATTCGACTTTTCAATCACCGGCACAACTCGATTCGCTCTCTCAGACTTGTCCAACCACGCAATAAGCTTACCCGCCTTATCACCCACATCGTAGAGTCTACCCTGCTGTTCTCTATTCATGACTTTGGCCGCGTCTGTCACCATGGCTCTGTAGTCAGCCTGCTTCAGAGCTAGGGAGTGTAAAGTTGCAGGGGTATCATTCCCACCCAGTTCACTCTCAAGTACTGTTATCTCATCCTCGAGACGCGATAATTCTTCCATGTTTAGCCTTCTTAGCGGCAGCAATCAATGACAGTGAATAACCCTGAATAAAGTTTTGAAAGCCTCCCATAGTGAAACAGAAGATGAGACAGACCCCACATTTTCATTAAAGTAGCAATCAATGGCCTTGACCAGCTCAGAGCACGTCTTGGGGTTTCGCAAATACCAAGGGTTAATAGGAGCAACTCTCCCCTCGCTACCTACCCCCAACCGCAACCCTTAGCCACAGGGGAGAATGATCAGAGATGCCCCCGGGGGAGGTGACGGACCTCTTGCACGGAGGAAGAGTGGGCCGACGGCAGTAAGAAATAATCAATTCTGGAAAGACTACTGTGGGCCCCAGAATGGAACTTATATTGCAGTTGCGCGGGGGTGTAGCATCCTCCAAGCATCCACTAATCCAAAGGTTTCCAGCAGTTCATAAAGCCACATCTGGAAATTCGGTAAGTCTCTGGGCGGGTAGCGATCAGAGTTACCAGAGACCACAGAATTAAAGTCCCCCCAAGAATAAGGAGACCATCAGGAAGCCCCAACAAAAGCAGACCAAGGTCAGCATAAGTAGTGGCCTGGAGACCCGGGTGACATATATATTAACTATAGAGAGCATCTTACCCTCCCATCCCCCCGAAATAGCAGCATATCGACCCCTATCATCAAGCATTATCTCGTCTATTTCAAGGGGCAGAGAGGATCTAATCAGAATGCCCACACCCTCTGGAACCGGAGGTGAATCCAGCATGAGCAACCAGCCTATACCCACGTCTATCCAAAGCCCGACAAGCAATCCCTATCAGATGGGTTTCCTGTAACAAAGCAATGTCAGGGGACTGGCGTCGAAGGAAACTGAGAGACAACTCCACGTTTTATCTTATCCCCCATACCATTAACGTTCCAGGACAGCAACTTCAACTCACCACCCCCATCCCGGAAAAGGACCGTAGCCCTCCCTCCCCGGAACCCAACTACAGAAGGATAAGAGCAAAGCATACAGTGCCATGTGAATAAGACAAATACAAAAACAATAACAATCCCTTCCCCCACCCCCCAACAACCCCCCGTTACAACACCCCCCACCCCTGCACCCCTGCATACGACTCAAGAGCCACCCCAATTTGCAGTGTGCCTGTCGCCCTCGTCATAACTACACTACAAAAAGAACCCAGGAGGAGGAAAGAGAGTCAACCCACACCCGAACCACCCTCGGGCTCAACCCCCTAGCAATAATGAAGCAAATGCATAACCCAGCTGATAAGTAGTAACAAGAAACCAGACGTCGAGAACCACAATGTCACTACTCCTGGGCTGATGCAACCCCCTCTGCTCCTCCGGGGCGTCCGTTTAGATTGTCTCTTTTAGGCAATGAGTCGAGCCAGTCACTGGCGCAGTCTGGTCGATCAAAGAAAAAGGTTAGTTCCTCATATTCTATGCGTAGTCGAGCTGGAAACAACATCGCATACTTGAGGGCCAAGTCCCGCAATCGCCTCTTCACTCCCTGGAACGCCATCCTTTGTCGCTGGACCTGAGGAGTAAAATCCGGGTAGATGTTGACAGTACTATTATCGAACTTCAATGGGCCACGACCTCAGGAGGCTTGGAGGATAGCGTCTCTATCCCAAAAATGGAACAGCCTTGCAATGATAGGCCTCGGGGGGCCCCTGGTTTAATCTTCCCACCCGGGAAGCGATAAGCACGTCCAACAGCAAAGAATTTGCTGAGTCCGGCGGGAGCAAGATGGTTGAGGATCAAATCCTCCACAAGAAGGTCGACGGTGGTGTCCTTGGGATTTTCCGGCACTCCCACCAAGCGTATGTTGTTCTGCCGGGCCCTATTTTCATATTCGTCCAGTCGTCGGGCCATCAAGTCGTGCGACGATCGTAGGTTGTCAATTTCCAACTTTGCGTCCGCCATATCAGTGATGAGACTGGAGGTCTTTATGTCCAAAGCCTTGACCCTCTCATTAGTCTTGGCAAGATCCGCTCTGATAAGTGTGACATCGACAACCACAGTATCGATCTTGGAGGCAAGAGCCTCATACTGTTGTCCCATATCAGCTTTCATCCCAGTAATGGCACTCATTAGGTCCTGGAGAGAAACCTCCGATGGCGCAGTAGAGTCGGTCCTGGGGTCCGCAAGAGTACGGCCGGTTCTGCCGGGGGAACCCTCCGGTTGCGTATAGTGGTCCATCACATTAGTCTGAGTAGGTCCCCCACGGATCGGCGTCTTCGTCTTGCGCCTCTCGAACTCAGGTCTGGAAGCCATATTGGAAGCTGTGCCCCGAAGGGGCCCTCTGGACCTGGTGAAAATGGCGGGTGCCGGTGGGGTACCGAATCAGAATTTTAGGCCAAAACGATAAAATGCAAATCGAGGGATAAATCGAGGGTAGAGAGATATGGTAGGCCAACACAGCGGGTCGAAGCTGCACCGACTTGGGAGCTGATCCGCTCATAGAATAGTCACTCAAGGGGTCGAGGAGAAATCGAAACTGAAAGCGACAATGAGGCCGACTGTTGTTGTTGACTTACTCCTCGGCCCACCAAAGCAGCAGAGTCCCCGATCTCGATCTGGGTGGGCCAGAAAGATGAAGTTGACGTAAAATCGGCTCCCGACATCCAAATTCAATTTTTGAAAGGATAGTGGAGTCAGCAAGAGTAGATCTTCAAAAGTCCATAATAATAACCAGGATATTTCGAGGATAGTCCCGAGAGGGCGGCACGGGTTCCGGGAGCCCTCTGCTTACGCGACCATCTTGGACGCCCGCGTAGCTCCTCCCACAGATTTATTTTTAAATACAAGGCACTGTTCTTAAAACTTTCCAGCAGTGCCGTATTTTATTGGAGTCACAGCAGTTAAAGCGGTATTCAACAAGACATGTTATTATGCATTGTCATTAAGAACATGATTGGATGTTACAATGCATGCTGGTCTATGTATTTTTTCAAGAACTGTGAGTATGTCAGTTTTGCATTTAAGGTGGGTCATCATGTCATAGAAACCTGCCTCACCTGTGAGCAAGGCTAGTACCAGAGCTGAAACGCGTCAGCGTATCATGTATATCTGCATGTAGTCTCTTTTGAATAAAGCATTTGTGAAACGCAAGTTGGCCTGGTGCTTCCTGCTTCCATTGGATATTGACGGGGAATCTATTGCCCGGATGCAAAGGCCACCCTGCAGGGTCCAAGGCTCCCACAAATGGAGGAATTTGTGGAAAATATATATATATGTACTGGAAATTGTCGGGGAGATTCGTCAAACAGTCCTACATTTTATTGGCAAGTGAACTTTCTGAGGAATTCCTACACCTACTGCCACTTAGTAATATTAATAAATATTACAGACTGGTGGTTGTTTTAGGAATTCCTCCGATGTTTGCTCGCTAATAACTTTGCGTGAGTTATTGCTCACAAATAACTTTCAGCCTGTTTGGCGAATCTCCACAAAACGTTGCAGTCTAATAGCATTTTTACATATGCTGATAAAATAAAGTTATTGCTCACTGATAACTTTGGTCCCGTTTGTCGAATTTCCACAAAACCTACCAGTCCTATAGCTTTTTTCATTTGCGGACAAAATAAAGTTTTGCAGATAATTGTCAAAGAGGTGCAAAGAAAAAAGGGTGGTCGCGAAACGCATTCTGGCCCCAATGCATTAGCATAGACTTTGTTCTCATGTGTAGTAGCCAAATTCCTAAATGGATTTGCATGACATTTGGCAGGGTTATACATTATGGTGTTCAGATGATCCTTTTTGGTAGTACAGGTAAGTATTTTTTAAAGTTATATGGCATTTTAACTTACTGGCATCTGTTGAGGCAGTGGTTTTGTGAAATTTCGTTCAAGTAAATGGCACTCTTAGTCACTCCATTGTATGCTATTCTACTCTACCCCACTCCACTGTATGACACTCCAGTCTAGGCAGTCCACTATATTCCACTCGACTCTCACTTCACTGTACGCTGCACTACGCCACTCCACTGTACTCTATTCCACTCTACGCCACTCCACTCCACTCTACATCACAGCACTCTACGTCAAGATACTGTATGCGACAATACCCTATGAACTGACACTCTACGAGGTGACACTGTACAACACTGCACTCTATGCCACTTCAGTCTAGTTTGTTCTATGACCCTACACCACTCTACGTCCCTCCACCCTGCTAAACTCTACAACAACAACAACTAGAACACTGTAGCCTGGTTTATGCCACTGTACCACACTGTTGTCTGCTGTATGCCACTCTACCAGACTCTGCACTACTCTCCTCTGCACAACTCCCTCTATGCCTCTCCATCACAATTTACTCCATTTGACTCTATACACACAATTCCAGTCCATAACTCCACTCTATGCCACTCCACTCAATAGCACTGTTTGCTATTCAACTCTACAATACTCTAAGTCACTCCGCTGTGCTATACTCTTCCACACACTGTTCTACTCTACCTCACTCCACTCAACAACACTGTACTCCCCTTTACACCACCCCCCCTCTACTCCATAATCTATGACACATCAGACTACTCCAATGTACAAGAGGTTACTCCACTGTTTGACATTTTACTCCAGTCTGTGATACACCCAACAGCAGAGATAAAGTAATTATAACTCCCACCATGCACAATTTTGTCATCAATGATGATGTTACAAATGTGCTGTGATGCTATCAATTTTGTGGAACAATATATTGACTTAGTATAGCTTTCCATACACGTTCCAACATATATTTGTTACTCTCAACATCCACAGTAGCTCTGAGGTATTTCATATCTTCCTCCATATTAATGTCCTTGCTCATTACATCCCACTGTAACCTAGACAGGAAGCCTGTTTTCTTGCTCTTTGACCCAGCAAAGTCTATGTTGTATTCTAGAAATTTAGTGCTGAGTCTGGCTAACCATTCATGGTCTTTACAAAATCATATTTTATCCCACTCCCCCACTTAATGGCATACGAACATTGTTTCGCCACTATAAGTGTTCAATATCTGCATCAGCCAGATTGAGGCTAACATTTTGGTTTTCTAATTAAATTCTTGTCTTCTTTGTGGATTAACTGTTGTTGAAGCAAATCCTACCGTGGAGCCCCCTTCATTCCCTCTTGTCCATAATCATTCGCATTGACCATAGTCACAACTACTGTTTTAGGTATAATGGATTATAAAATAGAGACCTCAGTAGTCTTTGTTTACATTTAGTTTAATGCTGCTTCTTGTTCCTCATCCCAGACATATTTTCTATTTAGAAGTCTTGTGAGATGCTCAGGTATCGCAGCAAAACTGTGAACAAACTTAACATAGAAGTCTTGATCTTTTTTAGTGTGAGATCTCCTCTTCCGATGCTTTTATCAATCTTGAGGGGGGGGGGGGGCTTGATAGCTTTTTTAACTGCTCTTGATATGCCACTTGCTTTTCACAATATTACTATTTACAACGTTTACATTTATTATGCATACCATCAACCCTTTACTTATTAATAACTCTAATACACTACTTAGGGGCCGATTTCGATTTCGTACGGAATGTCCCGGAACTACGGTTGGAGCCCTTCCTCCTGCATCGGAATGTTCCGGTCGGATTCCTTTCTGACCGAGCCATTCCCATGGGCTCGGTTGGAAAAGAATCTGACTCGGATATCCGGATGGCTGACAACAGGCTCGGAGAGCCCCTCTGCCATCCGAAAATCCTTCAGTACTCCCCCGGCTGCCTCCTTGCGACCGAGGGAGTACGATGGCAGTTTTTCACTGCCTTTTCGTGCTGGTGTTTCTGGCATGAAAAGGCAGTCGTAAACTGTCTTTAAGGGCCCCTAATATGGTCCCCATGGGTGCGAGGTCGCCGAATGGTGGCCTGGGGGCACCTATTGGGCACCTCAGTACATCCCTGCACCCGGTGTGCGGCCACAGGGTGCAGGGATGTACTGCACCCCTCCATTTCACAAAGCGGGCATGCATTCCGCCCGGAATGCATGCTCCCATTGTTTTACATACAATTGCAACCAAACAGGGTTCGGTCACATCGTACTTGCAGGGCCGTAACCGACGACAATAGGTCAGTCGGTCACGGTTCCTGACCCATGTCGGACCGATTCAGGTCCCTCCGACATCGGAATCGGCCCCTTAATGTTTTGCGATGATCTTTGCATATCTCCCCAAATACAAAAATACAAGAATGTTCCTTAGAATGCTAAGATACTGTGTAGTTCCTTAAACAAAGCATGTTAAAGGTGCAGTGGGTGCATGCACTGAGATTCCCTGACCACTTGGGGAGCTCTATTTGGATGTATGCTGTTCTTTATTCCAGTTTAAATAAACACTTTGCTTAGTTGATCTTGCACATTATGTCCTCATACGTGAATGACCAAAAAGACAATTCCATCATACTGTCTTGGAAATCTACCTCCTGTTTTTCTTATGTGCTTTCACATACAAAATATTATGTTAATATAATTTATATAGCACACGAATCACCCCGAGAGGGGTAGTTCAGTGTCCAGCCAGAGCACAGGTCAAGCAAGAAACTGCTGCATTAAAAGAGCACTGTCTTCTGTAATTTTCTAAATTGGAGATGATCCGTTCACATGTGAATGTGCAAAGGTCCAGTACAGAGGAGCTAGATAGGAAGAAGATCTTCCTCCTGTACTGGTCCTTTTGACCCCTGGGATTGTCAGCAACGCTTTGTCACTAGATCAAAGCCGTCTAGCTGGGAGGTTATGAGAGAGTCTAGATGATAGATAGCTGGCCTTTTTTCCAAACAACAAATTGTGTGTCAGGCAACATATTAGAAAAAATGATAATTTTACGGACTTGTAACTAGTGCAGTGAACGAAAAAGAGGAGAAGAAGAAGCACTAGGTGGAAGATTGCAGATGAAACAGGCGGTAGTGTTTTGCACCACTTGCCATTTAGAAAGCTATGTATCAGTCAGTCAAAATAGTTTATTCGGTTCATAACAAAAACAACAAAAACCACAAAAGTATACAGAGGTCCAAAGAAGGGTCAAGATACTAAATTGCAATATGGCTAACAAACAACATCAACACAACAACCAAAAAAAGAATATATGATAAAGATAAAAAACAGTAAGGAATAGATATCAAATTCATATGTAAATTTAAAAACATACGCTATGTATCATTTGCAAAGGCAAATAGGGCATTACCATGCTCCAAACGACTGATGTACCAAGAAAGTGGGAGGAAGGAGAAACTGTCCGCAAGCAGCGCATTGTTTAGAAACAAATGACAATCGTAGATGAAACCTGCTCCTTCATAGATAGCTTGTACAGTTGGACACCCAGATTTTTTACCACTAGTTTGGGACTGGGACAAGTTCTGGAGACCTTACCAAACAGCATGATTTCAGTTTTGCCAGCATTCAACTGAAACAAATTAACTGTCATCCAGTTAGCAATTGCTATCATCCCAGCTGAAAAACATTCCTTAGTTTTGGACAGATCTTTGTCACAGGAAATAATTAACTGTGTATCATCTGCAGAAGATGTTACCTATAATCCAAAGACATTGATGATATTAGCAAGGGGGGCACTATAGATCAAGGTTCTCCAACCTTTCATGTAATAGGAGCTATTTGTGTTCAGTGAAAATCATTGAGATGTACTAATATTAATGTTGCAATAGTCACCACATCAGGCAAGATTACATTAGTGGCTATCATATTTAAAATTGCTGGCTCAGTGCATCAGACATGGTTGCCAGCAGTGATATAAAAAGGATTTGTCAATTTGGAATGCCTCTGCTTGAATAGTACAAAGCAGCCACAGGTGCAATGCCTTTGGCACTTAAGTAATGATAATAACATCTCCCCACACGATTTATCACTCACACATCAGTTTTAAATATTTTTGGGAGACTCGGCCATTTTTCTCTTCTCATGAATTCTGAAAATACACACATTTTTGTATTGAATAAACAATTTTGTCATACATTTATTCAACCAAGAAAAAGGTTCCTAATTGTATGCTGGGATACACAGAGGGGAGCTACTTACAGGCAGCTGGAGAGCTACCAGTAGCTCGCGAGCTACTCACTGGAGAAGCCTGCTATAGATATTAAATAAGGTTGGGCTAAGACAAGAGCCCTGTGGCCCCCCCTTTTCCAGCGGCATAATGCAGGATTGTTAAGAACCTGAAGTAATAGTTTTGGTACCATTAGGAAGAAAATCCTTAGGCCACTGTAATGCCAAGCCCTGGATTCCGATCTCCTTCAGCCTATGAATTAGCTTGGGATGAGAGACAGTATCAAGAGCTACAGATAAATCCAACAGCATGAGAATGGCAGGAATGTTGGTGTTAAGGGAGCATCCTATACAGTAAGTAACAGCTACCAGGTCAGACTCTGTGCCATGAGAACAGTAAAAAACAAATTGTGATGGACTCAGAATCTTATTGACCTCAAGATAATCTGTGAGTTGTCTGTTAATGTGATCTTCTAAAAGCTTACCCAATGAGGGAAGCAGTGAAATTGGGCAATAGTAAGGCTCATGGTAGACATGGTTGTCTTCTTTTGAATCAGCATAACCTGGGCCTCTTTCCAAGACAATGGGATCTTGTCTGTGTTAAAACATATTGCCAGAGCAAGCAGATTTGACAAGATAGCTGCGATCCTAGGAGGGCAGACCTGATTTAGCTGTGGCAAGCACTTTCTGAATGGCCTCAGATGTAATGTTGTTAAACTTGCCTAAGTTGGTGGTACAAACCCGATGAGGTGTCTTTAAAAGTCTCCTCAAAGGCCTGGTCATTTGCACTGGGAAAAAAGTTGTGATATATTGCAATGATTTTATCATCAAAATGATTAGCAAGGGAGTTTGTGATGCAAGCTTGTCTTGTCTTGCGTCACTTCTATGACCCTTACTTGCATCACAACGCCCCCCTGCATACATTATACCTGGTGCAGGTTTAATGTTGCGCAGTGGTTTACAAAGTGACACATCTACCTAGATGCGTCTCTTTGTAAATATGTTGCACATTTTTTATGCCGCTGGTGCGACCCAAAAAGAGACGCACCGGTGGCGCAAAAGTGATGCAAGAGCTCTTAAATAAGCCCCCTTGTATCTATTCATGACCAAACACTTTTGCATATTACCAAACTCTATTTTGCATTACTGCTTAATGGCTTCTTTATATTGATTGTACAACTCACCCACTGGATACTGGATTATTATTTTGGGTGGGCGACTGCCCACCTCAAGATATACTAACAACTTTTTTTCAGGGTGAACCGTTAAAGTCACTAAATTAACCTCAGTTCAACAGTCTTTTTGTGCCATTTTTGGCTTGATCGCCCCCATTCTTTTTTTGACTGCTTGTTTTTTACTCCAGCACAGGGTCACTTTGTGCTCTGACCTGTAAAGTTGGAAACAATAGGCAACTATAACTTTTTTCTATAAGGCCATATTATATGGTGGGAAAATACACCCACTGCATGAAAGGTTAAATGCCACCTGTGGACTCCACCACTGATGGTGCCATTCACTAATGTGACAAAGGAAAACATTACTTCAGGCCTTCAAATGTGGTCTGAATACTGCAGTGTGAAACCTGCAGGGTGCCCTGTTAAAATAAACCTTTTTGACAGGTAAATCCCTCCCTGGCAGCCACCCCTATGTAAGGCTTACAGTCCACAATGTTGTAAATGTAAATGTAAATGTACAGGAATTTATATAGCGCAAATCACCAAGCGGTTTCTAAGCGCTTGCTTAGGGAACCTGTCCTGGTATTCCCCTGTGAGATAACCCCAGCAGGGTATCCGCAAGGTGAAAGCCAGGTATCCCGCAGCGAGGGGCCGTTGTGGAGATTAAGCAAGCTATTGCCCAGAGTCGCAGAGTGTGAACCCGTGAATCGAGTAGGAACCGGAGCGAGAATTGTCGAGTCCATGGACATTTTAGGACTCAAGACCCCGCCGAGCCGGGAATTTAACCCTGGTCTCGGGCTGACCTCTGCTTCCAGGTCTGCCTCCTCTAACCAGTGAGCCACACTTCTCCAGTGGGCACATGACATTTAAAAGTTGGATTTATAGAAAATTAATGTGAGCATGTCTCTACAGTGGTAATGTCCTAAATGCTATCTTTACTGCCTCATGGGAACAGTCCAGCCAAAACTGCCAAGCCAGGTTTTCCGTGAACCGGAAACAAGCATCCTGGGACCGGTTTCTGGGTAACACCCTTCATCAGCCAGGCTAGCTTGAATCCTGTGGCAAAGTGAGCAAGGGACCCACGTCTGGGAATATTCTGCCAACTTAGGGCGAACAAAGCAAACACAAGGAGATGTTGGACGGAGCGCTAAAACTTTTCAGACACTCACCCCCAGTCACAGATCTGAGTTGAATCCATCATCATTCCTTATCTCACTTTGCCACCCCATTTCCGACACAGCTATATGCAAATCAGTCTTGGCCCGTGCCTCATGGAAATAGACCAGCCCGAAATGCCAAGCCATGTCATCCCTGGACCGGAAAGAAACATCCTTGGACCGCTTTTGGGGTAACACCCCTCTTCAGCCAGGCTAGCTCGAATCCAGTGGCAAAGTTGATCTAAACCTTTAGCAATTCATGTCTATAGTTGCCCATAAATAATTTGTGCAGTTTTGGTGTCAGTTTGCTTACTCTATTTTTCTAATTCAGTTTTGGATCTTTATTCCTCAGAGTTTTGACTTTATTATTCATTTAGTACTATATAACTACTTTACACATTGCCCTAAGTTAAGGCTGTCTGTTTGCTCTGTGCCATGGTGCAAAGAATAGAGAATATGTGCTCACATTTCCTATGACATGACACAGAGTGAGCACTGCTCTCATGTGCTTTAGGGAGGCAATAGCTGAGTGAATTCCCATAATCCAGTTTGGATCCCAGATCTGGATATCACTTGTAAATGAAGATGAAAAAATCCAGAATCTCACCAAGTGGTTTAACATACAGATTAAACAGCATTGGGGAATTTAATAAGCCCTGTGGCTTGCTTGTTCAGTCCAATATGACAGCAGCAACTTCACCCTTTCTTTGCTCAGGGTGCCCAAGTAGTTTTTCACCACACTACACTTGGGCTCAAGTGAAATCACAACTGTCCTCCAATAATTAACACGAAAGTCCAGTATGAAGCAGGCCCTAGATTCACACCAAACCAGGATACTGATGTTTAGTGACATAAAGAGGGGTCACTTAGTGCCCAGACAGGAAATACACATTACATAACTTGTTCAGTTTGATCTCTTTCAGAGCGCAACACTTTAGAAGTGCTTCCTGGGGTGAACTTGCTGAGGAAGTTGCTGCATTTGTACTTGAGGGGAGGAGAATTAGTTTACTGCATGAACAGTAGGTGGGTAAGTCATGTCTGGGAGGACAGGAGAAGGAGATTGGGGTGCACATATTGTAAACAGGAGGAACGGGAGTGGGCATGCGCCATATGAGATGGGATGTGTGCAAGAGGGCTTCTGGCTAGAACAGTAGACACAATGGAGAATGTAATTGTTGGAACTTCAAGACAAGGTGAGTAGGGATTAGGACCAGGAAAGGCCAAATGAAAAGAGCCAGGAGGCTGTGATTGAGTCAGAGGAGTGTTAAAATAGAAGGGTGTTCAAGAAAGTGCAAAAGAGAGAGTCAGGCAGAACAGTTCATTGGGGTATGAAACAAGATATTGGACTGTGAACAATAAGGGGGTTTGGAGAGAGTTGTGAGAATGACTGGATTAATATGAGAGAAGTTAAAAGGGGCACGGAGAGGATGGGGAGATGATCTTTGAGGTGGTAGATAGCCAATTCGGATCATGTCACAAATGGGTTGCCTGGGAGCGGGATTTCAGAGGTTGGTAATACTGTTAGGCAGGAATTTAGATTGAGAGATTAAAAGAGATGATTTACCAAGGATAGAGCTGCATCGTTAGATTGAAACATAAGACTTTCTTATCAAAAATGGAAATAGAAAGATTGCCATTGAAGTGTGTCAAGGCGGGACCTTAAACTTTCATCCATAGCAGATGTCGGTTGTTGAAGAGAATTCTAGAGTTGTGTGTACAAAGTTAAACCAAAGACCAGTGTTGTGAGTTAAAAGAAGAAGATTGTTTTTGGGTGATGTCTTCTGTGCACAGTGATACTGGTCAGATGTCAGTGTTTCTGGAAATTCCCTTAGAATCTTATGCTTGCAGTTCTTCTCAACATATTTCAATAGATTTGGAGGATAGGGCATTTTAAAGGGATTGATTCAAGAATTTAAGATTGGAGAGGCATTTCATATGAGATAAGGCATTATAGAGGCCATAAGTAAGGCTATCTGGATGGGACAAATAATCAGAGAAGGAATTCCAGGAATTTTGAAGAATGACATAAAACAAAGTTTTAAAGATTAGCAAAGATTGGGGCTATCCGGATAGTGTTACTCCTAACCATCCCTGGATTTAACAAATCTTAGAGTGATCATGGTCTCCAGACCGAAGAGTCGAAGGCTGGGTTAAGGATAGCAATGCACTTGAACTACAAGCCAGCCCTCTCCCATTTGGACCCACGGGGAAGCCCTATATTGTTTCCAGATAATGATCAAATGCAGGGACGCAGAGAAGACCACAGCCATTAGGACTTCTGCACACACTGAAGTGTAGAAAGGCAGAACAAGGAGGGTTTCTTTGAGCAGCTGGAGCACTTCCATCCATGACTGCATGGATTGTTAGAAGGAGAGCTATAAGCCAGAGAGCGCACATGCTAAATGGGCAAAGCACACATAGAACTTCTTATCTGCCGTCACTTGAAAGTCCATAGCTGTGATAAGGAGGGATCCACATGGTAGGACGCCTTTGCCTTTTGTCTGCCCTGGCACAAGGCTGACCTACCAGTGCATGCCCAGGCTCAGGAGCAAACTTCTGAGGCTCTCGGTCTCTCTTTGGGGTACACGCAGTAGAAGGACAGACTTCATCCATCAGTGAAGTTTGGAGGTTGAATTCAGTTGGTCTACACATCCTTTGTTGTTGACCATCAGAGTGCAGGGGTAGGTGGTTTTGTGATTGTCCCAGAGAGTACAGGGGCAAGAGTACTCTGGTAGTTCAGGTACAAGCCGTATGGCCTAATATAGAGGAATATAATCTTGTTTTGGAGAATTTGGCCTTATTGTAAAGGTCTATAGGCCTTGTTTAATCAGACAGACTTTTTTGAAGGCATTGACCTTGTAGGGTTCTGTAGCCCTTTTTCAGTAGAGAATAGGCTTTCTAGGTGAAAAAAGATGGGCCGGTCTTGAGGTTTGGTTATCTTCATAGATAAAACAGACCTCTTTCTGTGGTTGATCGGACTTATATTTCAATTCACCTCAAGTCCCTCTTCAATGTCATTGCTTTCAGTACAAGGCAAGTCTCTCTACGCCTCATGGCAGTAATTTCAGCATGTCAGTAGCCCACTTAAGTCTTCTTCCTGTCTCCAATGGAGGCCCAACCAGTATTTTTACAGATTCTACCCCAGAAAGAGGTGTGTTAAAAAGATAGCCTGGGTCCATGGATACCACTGAAGCCATCCAGAAGCACCTCCAGTAGAAAATGACACCCAGTCAGCACCAGAATGACCACTGTGCTAGCTGCACATAGGTGGGCAGGTCAAAGAGCACTGCAGCATAAAACAGGTATCACGTGTGCCAGACAACTGCTGATTTCGGGACTCAAATGCTAGGGTTCAGTAGGTTGCTGTGAAGAAATAAAAACCTTTTAAGGGTTCACTGATAGACCTGGTCCTTTAAACCAACAAATAAGAAATTGGCACGGAAGCTGGAATATAAAAACAATGCATTTATTAACCTCCCATGAGGGAGACTGCTTTATAAGGTACCCCCAGGCCACTGTAGGAGGCATTCTGAGGAGTACAGAGGACAGGGGCCTTATATATGCATAGGTTACATAGTCAGCATAAAACCAAGGGTAGGTCCTGGCACATACAAGCATGCACATTGACTAATATGGGAATACAGAATTTGCTTGCTCAACAAAGTGGGAGGGGAGACATTACGAACAATGTGAAGTTCATCTTTGGACAACGTTCGTACGTGTGATCCAGCTGCAGTGCAAGGCACCGCAACACAAAGTAAGTGTAAAATAGCGGACCGGCACTAACAATGAAATGCCCATGTTTACATAACAAAGAGATAAGGAGACAACTGACAGTCCCCTTTCTCTTTATGCAGATAAAAGGTTACGCGATTGAACACACAGACGACATCGCGTCTTGGAGACATCAGCAAGAGTAGCCTGACAGTTATAACATAAGAGCAAATGCATTCTCACAGCTAGGCCTTTCTGAGCATGTGCAAGGCTCTGGAAGAGGGAGAAAGCACATGGCGAGCACATGGCTAACTAAGATGGATGCCAAGTACAAATGGCTTTCAGCTCATGCTTACAGCGTTTTTGCAATCTTTAACAGCTGTGAGAGATTGTGAAACAGCTTGTTAGAAAGGGGGTCTCTAGTTGGCAGAGATAGGTACCTTTGTCCAAATAGAGACCCTTGCTTATTGCCAGGGTAAGGGGGATACACACTTTAGATAACCCCTGCTCACCCCCTGGGTTGCTCGGCACAAGCAGACAGATTTATCCCAAAGGCAATATGTGAAGTATAACACCACAAATTGACACCACACCAGTTTAGAAAAGTAAAGTATCTTTATCTAAACTCAACAAGACCAAAACGACAAAAAATCCAACATACATGTAATAAGAATGTGACTTTAAAAAGAGTTCAAACAACTAGGGCCATAGAAAAGTATGGATGCTTGATTTCTCTCAAAGTACTTGTAGTTGCAACATAATTCACAAGGCCAAACAGCTGCAGAGAAGGCAAGTGTCGAAAAATAAAGATGCATCAGTTCCTGAAACCATGGGGAGGCGATGTGACTACTGCACGCAGGAGAAGTAATGCCTCAAATCAGGTCTGTAGGGGGAAGTGAAGCGTCGATTCTGAGATGGTTCTGGTCCACGGGTGGTGCGTCAGGAAAACTTGCTGTACAGGTACAATGTGTGTAAATCCGGGATACATCGGCGATCGATGCAGTGGCATTGAGCGGTGCTGCGTCGGTTTCTTCTGCTGCGATCCCTCAATGCGTTGCTCCTTACAGCAGCAACAGGTGCTGCATAACTCTTGGCAGTGGCATGGCGATGCATGGAGATTCTTCTCGCCAGCAGTGCTGCATCAGGAAAACAGCTTCAAGAAGAGCGATGCATTGATTTTCGTTGTTCTTCAGGTTTCTTCCAGCTCCCAGCAGCTAATACAACCTCAAAAGCCCAGAACTGGAATAGGCACCTCCTGGCAGGTCAGACCTCTCAGCAGCAGAGTTCAGGGGAGCTGGGAATGATGTCTTTGTGGCCCTGTGGTTTCAGAACAGGAGGCCAGCATACCCAGGACCTTGAAGATCTTCTTCAAGCAGGTTCAAAGCAAAGTTCGAGTCTGTGTACTGTCTTCTGTAGAAACAGCAACTACAGGCCAACACCAAAGAGCACACAGCAGAGATGCAGTACTCTTCCTCAGAGCTATTCAGCTTTTCTCCTTGGCAGAGGTTCTTCTTGAGTCTAAACTTCAGGCGTTTTAAGTCGAATACAAAATATGGTTGTTCTCTTTTTGCAAGGGTCTCTGAGCCCAGTCCATACCAGTTCTGTCCTCACCGGTGTAGTATGACCACAGGGGGTGGAGACAGCATTGTGCAAGGGAGACAGGCCCTATTCAGGCGCATAAAAATTTCCCACTACTTTAAATTGAGATAAGCCCCATTCAGCTCAGCTCTGAGTCATGCAGGAAGGGCCAGGTACACCCACCCCCCCCCTTCCACAGTGGCTGTCTACAGTGAATGCACATCCCCAGCCCCTGCCATTCCAGAACCAGACAGTCAATACACAAACAGACAGAGGCACACAGAATGGTTAGGCATTTTCAAACACCCAAATTAAAAAACACCTTTACTAAAATATGTGTTATTACATTTTGAGTTGAGAGTCTACATTTTATTTTTCTATCTTGTCCCAATGGGAAGTTATACTTAGAAGATGTTACAATGTATTTCCCATTCTATCCTACGGGGCTAGATAGCCTTTCAATAGTGAAAAACGAAAGTGGCAGTATTTCACTATCAGGACATAACACACACACCAGTACATGTCCAACCTTTCATATACACTGCACCCTGCCCCGGGGGTTCCTTGGGCCTACTAAAGGGATGCCTTACATGCAAGAAAAGGGACGTCTGGGCCTGGCAAGTGGGCGCATGTGCCAAGTCGACATGGCAGTTAACAACTGTGCACAGACACTACACTGTCAAGTCTGAGTTACCTTTTCAGAGGTACTCATGTGGGTGGCATAATCAGTGCTACAGGCCCATTAGTGGCATTTGATTTACAGGCCCGAGCACACTGCAGTGCACTTTACTAGGGACTTACCAGTAAATCAAATATGGCAATAAGGGAGAACCAATTGTAACAACAATTTACACAGGGAGCACTTGCACTTTGACACTGATCAGCAGTGGCAAAGTGCCCAAAGCATCTAAGCCAGCAAATTGAAATCCAGCACAGCATACAAAATACAGGAGCTAGAGGCAAAAAGTAAGGGGAAACCACACCAATGATGCCAGGTCTAACACAGCTGATAGTGGTTTCCATCTCATTACTAGGCTGGATGGCTGGGGTCATGCTGGAATTTTTACTGATTAGCGATTAGCGATCCTAGGTCCAGAGAGCTTGTTACAGACCTCGAGTGTTGTTGGACATCTTTTCTTTTTGGGCTTATAAGATTTCGACTGCTTTGAGGACCCAGAGTGTGAACATGGGTGTAATCGCTTGCTGCTGTAACTCAACCTAATAGGATGATAAGGTGGCACAGGGGTGAGAAAGACAACAACTTTATTGCAGCCTGCAGCAGAGACAGAGATGCAATTAGTCTTGAACTTCGTTGAGGGGAAGGGGATCTAACAGTTCAAGCAAGCCGGCAGGGCTAAAATGTATGCAAGGGCTGTGGTAACACTTCGAGCAATGGGGCAGGATTACCTAACAGCCAATATGACGAAATTAAGTAATAAACTGTGCTTGGTAAATGTAGTGTATAAACCTGATAAGATTACATCACATTTATAGGCTACTGTCAGTGATCTTTGAAAGGGGATTGAGTGCATTGAAGACTAAAAAAGCACTAGGGATCATTCATGTTAATGACTAATCTCCTGAGTGCTTACTGTCTTATTTGATAGCTGCATGTCATCAAACGTACAGGATCTTGCCATTTAGACTTTTCTCTGTTTCAAGCGTGTATACCAAGATGCTGGTTCCCAATGTTGCTCTTCCTAATCTTCAGATTTGGAATATGTACCTTTATCTAGATGACTTGCTTCTAAATTCTCCTTCTCCAGAAGGAAATTTGAAAGGAACAGAAGCTTGTTGCTCTTGTGTAACGCTTCAAGGATTTTTCTTAAATCTGCATATATATCAGACAGAGCCATCTCAAAACAAATCGTATGTTGGAGCCAATTACTACACCAACGTATATATGATTTGTCTGCCTGCATTCAGAGCAAAAAGATTAAGGACCACACTAGCATCTTTACTGTCTCTCAGACAAGCTCCAACCACACTGTTCTTGAAAGTCCAAGGATATGAGGTCTCATGGATATTTACAGTTCCTTGGGTACATCTGCATCTTCACTTTCTTCAACTTCATATCTACATCATTGGACTCCAGAGCATTAGAAATGCAACCTGTTGAGTCCTGTGTCAAGTTCTCTACATCCACAGTTACACTTATTGTTTGATTCCAAAATCCTTAATGAGAGGTTTTGCACTTCATGCAGGGTTCCCATTGGGGATAACATAGAATGCCAGCTTCTTAGATGGAGTGCCACCTTATAGACATTAGCAGAAAGAACAGATGATGGACGGAATGCTGAAAATTACAAACATTCACCACCAGTGACAGATCTGGGTTTAATGCATTGTTTTTTTGCTCACTACGTCACCCCAGTTTGGACCCAACCATGCGCAAATCATTCTTGATCCTGCTCTTTATGGGAGCAGTCTAGCCTGAACTGCCAAGCCAGGTCTGCCCTGGACTGGAAACAAGCCTCCTGGGATCGGTTTCGGGGTATCACCCCATATCAGCCAGGCTAGATTGAATCCTGTGGCACAGTGAGCATGGACCCATGTCTGGGTATACCCTACTCACTTAGGGCGACAAAAGAAAAAAGAACAGATGATGGACGGAATGCTGAACAATGCAAACATTCACCCCAGTCGCAGATCTGGGTTTAATACACCAATTCTTAGCTCATTAGGCTACCCCAGTTTGGATCCAGCCATTTGCAAATCAGTCTTGATCTTGCGCCTCATGGGAACAGTCCAGCCGGAAATGCTGAGCCAGGTTCTCCCTGGACCAGAAACAAGCATCATCAGACCAGCTTTGGGGTATCACCCCATATCAGCCACGCCAGCTTGAAACCAATGGCACAGTGAGCACAGGACCCACCTCTGGACATACCCTTCCCACTTAGGGAAAAAAACAATGGACACATTGTCAACTCAAGGATGATGGGTCATTGACAGCCTTAAGGCACTCTTCAAACATAAGTTCTGTCTACAGTATGTGAATCTCTGCTACTTTCATCATCAAATAAAGGGACAACATGTTCTAGTACGAACAGGCAATACAGCTACTGTGCTTATGTAAACAGAGGATCTCAATCAAGTTCTCTCTGACTAGCTCTAAAGTTAGAGACTCAGATTAAATGTTCTCTCCTTAAAGGTTTTTTAAATCAAGGATCAATCAGAAGAACACATTAAGCAGGATATTTCCATCCTCTCAACATATGTCCATCCATCTTTAGGAGATTATGATAAATGTTCAGGATATATGTTTTAGACCCGTGTTCCTCCCCTGAAAATGCCCATCTGCCCAAGTGGTTCTGCTCCCACCATCTCACCCCAATGGCTTGAAAAGTGGATGCTTCTAGTCTTCATTTGGCTTTGTCATCTACTCTGTCCCTTTCATCCTTTACTAGTGATCCCCCATTTGTATGGTCTCATAGTACTTTCAAATTCTGATGTATGTGTACACATAGAAGAAGGGTGGAGGAGCGTCAGCCCTGGTTCTTCCCTACTGACCTCTGTTTGATGCCCCATAAAAACACTCATCCTGTTCTGTCCACTAAAAACCCTCCTTTTCTGTTCATTTGAGTTATTGTAGAGAGGGCAGGCTAAGAAGCACCAGGGTGCTGAGTTTCAGGAGAGGAGCAATGTGTGGAAAACCTACGTGCTGTACACAGGTCCACAGCACCCATAAAACATACTGCGTGTGCCCACAATTACACGGGCAGGCTCATTCACTGGGGTTCAATGGTAAAGACAAGCTGTGAATGAAGATGACACACAAGAGGAATAGAGGATAGGGCAGATGAAAGGTGGGAGAGGAAGAATAAATTTAAATCTAGTAATGCAGGCAGCTACAAGGCCTGAGAGTTCACCCAATCACCCCCAAACAGGTTCGGTAAAAGTGAAAAATACATATGCATAGCACTGTACAACAGGAACAACAGCATCAAAAATATATATTCCTTAAGCCAGCATTTAGATGGGATGAGAGGAGAACTCTGGTTGAGTAAAATGCAGCATTTATTAGAATCATCATTGAAACCTAGGGCTAAATCTACTAATATTTCAGGCAATGCAGCAACCAACTGTACTGTTGTAGGACCTGGCCCTTTTTGGCAGGTTCACCCCGAAACGTTTTGCTTTTGCCAAGCCTGTTTCTGTAAACTGGTGTTAGTGATTTTAGGTCTCTCTCTGCGCACTTTTTCACTGTGGTCCAGTGAAAGTGTGTGCGCTCTTTGTGTGTGTGGTGAGAGTGACCTGCCCTCCCATAGGAATGCATGGGGAATATGTATGACCATGGTAGTTCCTGATGTGTGGAGAGTGCAGGGTCGAGTTTGGAATGTGCGAACTCGTGAGATTGAATGCTGCGCAATGATGTATGCTGCATGATTGTGTCTAGTGTGGAAGTGCTACTTCTAGAAGTTGGCATGTTTGTGTAATTTATGTCTGGCGTGTGATTGGCTGGAGCTGGCTGGTGACCCTGGGTCCAAGAGTCAGGATGGGTCTGCCCCAGTGGTGCGTGTTGAGATTAGCATGCTGATGTGAGGGAGGGGCTGCACCTGGGACCTGAATAGGGCTGGGCTTTCCCCACACAATGCTGGCTCCACGCCCTGTGGTGCATCTGATGTCCCTAGCCTGGCCAGTGAAAGGGAGTTACCCCGTAACCAGTTGTAGCTGGTTCTTACATGGCCTACACCCTGCTAGACAAAGGGATTTTTGTGTATAAAAAGAGGCTGTGACCTCTTGTAAAATGTTCTTGTTTTCCTAACTAGAATCTACCAGAGGCGTGCTGCTGCTGGGGCCCAGGGGAAGGCTTGCCTCCCTGGGCCCTGTCCTGCCCCTGGATTGCTGATGGACATTTTGTGGACCTTTCTTCCTGACCCTGGAAGCCTTGTCCTGTGATGTCCTGCTTGTTGCTGGAACCCTCCTTGGGGAAACAACAGTTACAACGCAACTATTACAACGGACTACTTTTACAACGCAACCACTACAACGCAGGATCCTTTACAACGCATGCCTTTACAACGCATGACATTACATAGCAGATGCTATTACAACGCATGCTATTACAATGTAAGTATAGGTAAGTTTATCTTACATTTATTAAATGTGGGTTTTGGGGTACAGGGGTATTTTAAGGGTTCAGGGCTTGGTGTGGGTTATGGGGTACAGGGGTATTTTTTTAGGGTTCAGGGCTGGGTTTGGGTTATGGAGTACAGGGGTATTTTTAGGGTTCAGGGCTAGGTTTGGGTTATGGCGTACAGGGGTATTTTTAGGGTTCAGGGCTAGTTTTGGGTTATGGGGTACAGCGGTATTTTTAGGGTTCAGGGCTAGGTTTGGGTTATGGGGTACAGGGGTATTTTTAGGGTTCAGGGCTAGGTTTGGATTATGGGGTACAGGGGTATTTTTAGGGTTCAGGGCTAGGTTTGGGTTATGGGGTACAGGGCTATTTTTAGGGTTCAGGGCTAAGTTTGGGTTTTGGGGTACAGGGGTATTTTTAGGGTTCAGGGCTAGGTTTGGGTTATGGGGTACAGGGGTATTTTTAGGTTTCAGGGCTATGTTTGGGTTATGGGGTACAGGGGTATTTTTAGGGTTCAGGGCTAGGTTTGGGTTTTGGGGTACAGGGGTATTTTTAGGGTTCAGGGCTAGGTTTCGGTTTTGGGGTACAGGGGTATTTTTAGGGTTCAGGGCTAGGTTTCGGTTTTGGGGTACAGGGGTATTTTTAGGGTTTAGGTCTAGGTTTGGGTTATGGGGTACAGGGGTATTTTTAGGGTTCAGGGCTAAGTTTGGGTTTTGGGGTACAGGGGTATTTTTAGGGTTTAGGGCTAAGTTTGGGTTATGGGGTACAAGGGTATTTTTAGGGTTCAGGGCTAAGTTTGGGTTTTGGGGTACAGGGGTATTTTTAGGGTTCAGGGCTAGGTTTGGGTTTTGGGGTACAGGGGTATTTTTAGGTTTCAGGGCTATGTTTGGGTTATGGGGTACAGGGGTATTTTTAGGGTTCAGGGCTAGGTTTGGGTTTTGGGGTACAGGGGTATTTTTAGGGTTCAGGGCTAGGTTTGGGTTTTGGGGTACAGGGGTATTTTTAGGGTTCAGGGCTAGATTTCGGTTTTGGGGTACAGGGGTATTTTTAGGGTTCAGGGCTAGGTTTCGGTTTTGGGGTACAGGGGTATTTTTAGGGTTTAGGGCTAGGTTTCGGTTATGGGGTACAGGGGTATTTTTAGGGTTCAGGGCTAAGTTTGGGTTTTGGGGTACAGGGGTATTTTTAGGGTTTAGGGCTAGGTTTGGGTTATGGGGTACAGGGGTATTTTTAGGGTTCAGGGCTAAGTTTGGGTTTTGGGGTACAGGGGTATTTTTAGGGTTTAGGGCTAGGTTTGGGTTTTGGGGTACAGGAATTAGGGGTAGGTTTTGGGTACAGGGGTATAGGGGTACAGGGGTATTTTAAGGGTTTAGTTAATTAAATATTTATTAATTACAATTTAAAAAAAAGATATACTTACCTATACTTACGTTATGTAATGACATGCGTTGTAAAGGCATTCGTTGTAAAGGATCCGGCATTGTAAAAATAGCGTTGTAATGGTATGCGATGTAAAAGTATGCGTTTTAACGTCATACATCCCCTCCTTGCTATGGGGGTAATTTCTGGGGCCTTTTATGATTTCTGAACCCCCAGCGCCTCGTGGGCGCTTTGTCCTGGTTGCTGGGCAGAGCGCTGTCATTTTCCCTCGGAGGGGAAGCGCTCCTGCCCTCCTGTTGCTGATCGGGTGGCCACCCTGCTTATTATTTTAATTATTGCAGGAGCCCACCCTGCATTATGGCCGCTGTGCTGCCGGTGATTTAAACGGCACGGGTGCCCACCCCATGTGATAGCCGCTTCCCTGTGTTTGACTGGCAGCGGGTGCCCACCCCGCATCTCACCGCCGCAGCCCGAGCCGTGTTTGCAGGCTTCCCCTGGGCCACTGCCTAGCGCAACCCGGAAGAAGAGAGAGGCATGGTCTGCCGGGGGCGGGGCTTCCCATGAGGAAGAGGAGCATGGCGGCAGGTCGGCAGGGCTCCAGTGAGCGGAGGGAGCCCTGCAGCTTCTGATAGAGTTATCGGTAGAGCGGTGAGAGAGTGAGAGTGAGAGAGCCCCGCCCGCTGCCACCGCCGAGTGAGTCCTGCAGCCAGTGAGGAGGGGACGAGAGAGGGCCGACGCCAGAAAGAGAGGGAGTCCCTGAGGAGCGGGGACTTCCCCATGACGCCGCGAGCCCAGAGTCCCACCGGAAGAGGAGAAGCCGGTGAGTGGGGACTCCAGGGGGGCTCAGTGTTGTGGCCTATCATGGTGCCCTGACGGTGGTCGGACGGAGTCAGAGCGGCCCCAGACGGCAGCGGGCCGCTCCAACGGTGGTGGCACCATTGTAGTTGGGGCCTCGAGGGCTCTGTGGTGGCATAATAATTTGCGGAGTCAGTGTGCTCCGCACTGTTCAGAAGTGCCTTCAGGGCGGCCCCGGATGGCAGTGGGCCGCCCCAACATTTTTAGTAGTGACGTCCCGAGCCTCATTGGCTCCATCGTGGCCCTGCAGTTGTTCCGAGCCTAGGTGGCTCTAACTCGGGGCAAAGGTTCTTTTTGGTAGGTCCTGTGGGGGCCAGAGGGCACCGTGGTGCCAGGCCTTAGTCCCCCAGCTGCCCCGCTTGCAGAGGGCGACTGTGAGACTTGGAGGGGCAACTTAATTTAGTGCACAGTTTTATTTTAAGAGTACTAATGCAGCCCAGGAGGGCATTATTTATTTCAGAGCCTATGGGGTCCAATGGGTGCACTCTTTGTCTCTAGAGCCAGAAGGCTCTAGCATGGGGCGCAGTTTTGTCCTAGGGCCAGTGAGAGCCCCTGACCCATTTGAAGATTTACAGCTTCCCAGCAAGTAGTGGGCAGCTGCACCTTTTAGGCGCAATCTTTGTAAGAGAGTCCCTGAGAGGGACAGAGGTGGTACAGTGGTGCCAGGCCTTCCACAGCTGCACAGCACTTAGTGCCAGCTGCAGCGTTTAGGGCCTTGTGATTGTTCTCAGCTGCCCAGCAAGTAGTGGCAGCTGCAACGCTTAGGCTTGCACCGTTGGTGCACCCCTGACTGGCGCTGTGATGGCAGCGCGCCCTGGCATTCTGGACACAGGGCATTTGAGCCCCTTCTTGAGATGGCCAGTTGGCCAGGGGGCTGGTATGTGGGTAGGGCATAAGGCCCTAAGTTGATTTTTGCGCAATGTAATTTTACTATGTTTATGATGGTAATTGCCTAATGTGTTTTATGGGCTAGAGTGATGTGGTGCTAGGAAATGTAATGCATTTAGTATGTTTTACGCACCCTATATTGATACCTCTAGAGATGTTTTTTCCTGTGGACGTTTGTGCGAGTGAGATTGTGTTTCACTATGATTTACGCCCCTAAATGTGAGTTACGCTTAGGGGGTAGGGTCTAATGTGTTTAGACTACTGAGGAGATTGCCTACTGTACTTTTACTGGTTAGGCCTAAATGTGATTATGAGTAATGTGCTTTGCCTTTAGGCTTGAGTTATACTTCTAAGGGAGCTCATGCTTAGAGGTTTTCTTTGCCTAGTATGTTTATACTAGAGAGGTTATGTGTCCATGCGTGATCTAGGCCTATGGTTATTAGTATTACGTAGTGTGTATCTACCTGTTACCAGTGGTTACTGGTTGTGATCTATAATTGTTATTTGGTGTGACAGTTTTTCTAAGTGCTAGTTCCACTAAGTGCTGATTCTGACAGTGGACCACGTGGCCCTGTCCTGGTGTAACTAATCCCTTGTGAATATTGCCTGTGCCAGTTGGCACAATGTATACTGTGTGATTACTATCCGATGTGTTTTGACAATACAAAGGTTATTTTTATATAACCTTGTGTGGAGTTCCTTTTGTGGTGTGCCTAGGATGTTGTTGCTGTTGAGTGCGTGCGCAAATGCTTTACACATTGCCCCTGGGATAAGCCTGTCTGCTCGTGCCAAGCTACCAAGGGGGTGAGCAGGGGTTATCTTGGCGTGTGACTCCCTTGCCCTGACTAGAATGGTGGTTTCTCCCTGGCTTTGGCGTAAGCCTTAGCCAACCAGAAATCCCAGTTCTAACAACTGTGCAGCATTGCGTGAAAGGGCGTGAGCAGGACAGCACCATAGATACAAAAAGATGCCACTGCCACTCTCTTTCCAAGTACTTGTGCACAATCAGGTTGCCTGGTGCAACGGACAGACATTTGCACAACAGTACAAAGGTGTGTGTGTGTGTAAGTCCAGCATAGGTTTTGTACAGAAAGCATACCATTCAAGTGAAAAACACTATGACCATATTTACAAAACTTTGATGAAAAGTAGCAAGGGAACTTGCAATGCTGCATTGTGTGAAAGAGAAGAAGCAGAAATGTGTCATATTCACTAACACCTGGCACACATCTGATGTCTCTTTGCACTGGTGCACGTGTGGAAGCAGAGAACCAATGCAGGCACCTTTGAGCCACAACGCAGCAGTGCCTGTATTTTGGACAAAATAGTTTTTGTGCAGGAAGGGATATATTCTCGCAAAAAAGTCTATTGTGAGAGGTTTATTTCTCTTTGATAGTGTGCTACAGAATGTAAGGAGGAAGTAATGAAAAGAAAGAAAGATATTTCTCTTTGCATTCATCCTCGTTACGGCAGCCTAAAATAGGCACACTATTTAAGCACAATCCCAGGTTTACAGACTTTAGTAAATGTGGTTTTGTGTCAAAATACATGGTTTGATGCACAGGAACGCCAATGCCCCACCAGTTGGATGCCTGTGAGAAGTTGGCCTGATATATGATGTCCACTATTCTAGTGGGCAACTTGCACCAGTCCAATCGACCCTTATTGATGATAGGTTGTAACGTCAATCTTATAGAAAGCTATCTTAGTGGTAGCTGTGCAGAGCAGCCTTCAGGCTAAGACCTAGAGGATAGTTAAGCTAGTTGTTTTATCAATTATAATCTCTTGGATGATCAAATGAGAGCACACCACACAAGGTATATATCAAATATATGTGTATTTATTCTAAACACAACCCCTCCGGACTCTTTATGATGTCAGAGGTAAAAGTACAATACAAGGAACTTAATTAGCATACGATAAGTTGCACAGTATACGTTATGCCCTAGGGGCCTCACAAACCATATACTAAAATAGTGGTATAAGAACCACGTGAGAGTTAGAAAGCAGGCCTAGGGCCTTTAGAACCGCTGGGGCTACCTAGAATCACTAAAGGTTAGGATGCAGGAGATCCACAGGGGACACGTGCAGTGTCTAAATACAACCGCGGATCACCATTGACTTTCTAGGGAGAACAAACAAGTTACAATTTTAAAGATTAAGGGCCTTTCTAGGTGCACAATGATGGAATCCTTTTAGACTAGGACACTTTGAGAGTCAAGACCCACGGGAGCACCAGAGTACTCATGTTACCTCACCCAGGGAAGTCGGGTGCATAGGTGTCCTTTGCTGTCGGGTTTCGTCGTTGATTCCAATGGAGAACTGCGAAGAAATGCTGCAGGCGACCAGAGAAAAAGTGTCCTGTGGATCCAAGGGTGGGTCAGAGCTGTGAAGAACCTGAAAGCAGAGGAGACACAGTCTGGGTCAGTAGCCAGTGACCATGATGGCGATGGGAAGCTGCCAACTAATGTCAGGTGATTTCAGGTGAAAGAGGTGAAGCTTGACTCTTCAGCCACGAAGTTCAGGAGGTGTCGACGACATCCAGGAGCTGGATTCGAGCTGCCCGACAACGGATCTAGTTGACTGCTTTGTCAGAATCCGGATTGGGCCCAACAAGCCTTGGCAACGACAATCCACGCAAGATGTCAAGATTGACTTCGGTGCAGACCAGCATTGTGTGAGGGACTCCTCCTTTGAAGAGGAGTGGGAGAAAGTCTGGAGCAACCAGGAAAGTTCAAGAAATCAAAGATGGCCCTTTGTGGGTGCTCGCTAGCCAACAGACTAGGAACACCCAAAGGGGCCTCAAGTGGAAATGCACAAAGCGGGCCCACGGGACACTCATGGAGTGTAGGCCTCTGAGCTTCAGTGCAAAAGGTTCTCGGGGCTGGGGCTTCAAATACCTCAATGCACAACTTTGGCATACATCGGGAAGTAGGTGCAGGCTCAAAGATGCAGGATGTCCAGGAGTTCGGGTCCCACGTTTCTCGTGTCTGCTACAGGTCTCAGCTTTGCTGGGAGCGCAGGTCAGCATCATAGATGTATGGAAGTCTGTGTCCAGTGTCGCAGATTCTTCGGGATCCAGTGGGAGCCTCAAAAATGCAGACTGGCAAAGATGCAGTTGGTGCCTGTTTGAACAGGGTGGTCACTCCTTGACCACAAGGAAGATTTCTTTCGTCTTCCAGTCAAAATGGAATGTCGAAGGTCCAAGATATATGTTGCAGAGTTTTGTCCAGGGTAATCGAAAGGGACTGGGGTTCTATATTTATAGTAAGTTTAGGGGTGGGACTAATTCTAAGGTCCCTCCTATGGGTGGACCTGGGGAGGGGGTGGTTACACCCCTTCCCCTTTGTCCAGTTTCATTCCAGAGCTGGGGCTGAGTGCCCCAGCAACCGGTTTGAACTGGGAAATGCATGGAGCACCTTGTGTGCCCCAATCAGTGTCTGATAAGCATTCACTGAATGCAACCAACCCTGCCCCAATACACTCAAGCCTGTCTGGGGAGTTGCTGGCACTTCCCTGGACAGGCAACCTATTGTCCAGACCTCCACTGCCGGAGTTTCGTCCAGCTACAGGAGGGCAGACTCGTGTCTGTGGCAGCAGCATCTATTTTGTGATGCTAGGGCTCTGTTTAACTTTTACCAGGTTTACCAGTAACTACATGTCTTCTCCCTCTAGAAGGGTGGAGTGCTAGTATTCCAAAGTGTTTGACACCTTTCATGACGTTTTGATAAAGCCAAACCAAAGTTAGCATTAACCGCGAGGATTATAATGCACTTAAGAGTATATGATATGGCTATATCATAGAACAGCTATAAGGAGATTGTTCCGAAAGCTGCATAGAGGCTCAGCTCATGCTAGGGCACCCTCTCACAGAAAACCAAGCACTCTGCCTCCAGTGTTGTCAAGGCCTGCCATAGGAGTGACTTATAGGTTAATATTTGTCTATTTATATATATATATATATAGATATAGGTATACTATATCTAAGTAAGGGGTGATTACACCACATTACCCAGGCTGTAAGTACAGACCTGTGGTGTCAGTTTGGAAGGGTAACCAGGAGTGGCACAATACATGCTGCATCCCCTGGTAGGCCTAAGGTGCACCTATGCTCTGGGTACCTAAGGTACCATGTACAGGGACTCACAAGGGTGACTCAGTAATCAATCTGGTATGTACCTAAAGTACATGGTATCAATTTAGAGAGTACAACTAGGCTGTGGGCCTGATTAGCAGGGCCACAGCCATACTAAAGTCGAAAAACCAGTGAAACACAGCAAAAAGTAGGGGTAACCATATGAAGCAGACCATATTCTCCTACAATGCCTCCCTGACACAAAGTATATGCGTTGCCTCGAGTAATTTTTTTTTTTTACAAATCGACACAAAGTCACACAATTTCTGTTTTTCCTGTCTTTGTAAATCCCAGAATATATTTTGCATTGTGGCTGCACCAAAAAAGTAGATTGGCCATTTACCACAAATGAAACTCCCCATTGATATGTTAACTTTTAAGTTCACAGTCATATTTGTGTCACTTTTTAAAAAACTTTCCAGTGCAAGTTTTGTGCTGGAAAGTATGTAGTTTGTGCCATCTTTGTTACTTTGCACTGGAGCAAAATGTTGTTAAATCTGGCACCTATTTACTTATTTTATTTTATTTGAGAGGTTTAATATAGCGCTGCCTGGACCCAGAGATATCAGAGTGCTTTACATGATAGAGCTAGTTACGGTTAGAGACAAATTACAGCATCAAAGGATAACAAAAACATTGGAGCGCTTTACAAGACTGAGATACATATGTTAAAAACAAAATTACAACATTTACAACATCATTGTAGGATAAACAGCAGTTAAGACAGAGAATAACAAAAGGCTTGAGGTTATATATATCATGTAAACAGATACTCTGAGAAAAGAGTTGAAATACCTATAAGATTTGGAAGAGCGAGTTTAAGGAGCAGGTAGAGACCACCAATATTTATTGATGATGAGGTGAATTTTGAGCTGGTGTAGGAAGGGTTGCATCGTAGGTCTTTGGGGAGGGCATTCCAGATGTAGGAGGCATCTCCGGAGAAGGAATGGGATTGAGTGGATTTCTTTTTTAGCAGGGGTGAGACAAGGAGGAGAGCGTTAGTGCATCTTAGGGGTAGTGTGCTGCCCACCTTGCATAGTTTATTGGCAAGGTAAGGTGGTACATTTTCAAGGAGTACTTTGTGTGTGATGCATGTGTTTTTGTAGGCGGATCTGCCTTGGATGGGGGGCCATTTTAGAGTTTTGAGAGCTGGGGAAATGTGGTTAGACCGTTTGCAGTCGGTGTTGAGCCTGGCTGCAAGGTTGAGAACAGATTTAGGTGGACCTTGGGGATTCCGGTGAGGAAGGCATTTTCGTAATCGATTCGTGAAAGGACCAAGGATTGAACCACTAATTTAAAATCTTCAGTTGGGAGAAAGGGTTTGATTTTCTTGAGACGACGGAGGGTGAAGAGGGCTCCTTTAGCCTAATTTCTGATGTGGACATTGAGATTCAGACTGGTATCGATAGAGATACCAAGAGATTTTATTGAGTTGGACAAATAGAGAGAGCAGTTGAGGGCATTGAGGTCGTAGATCCAAGTTTGAATGGGGAGAGGGTTGTTTTGGGGAGGAAGAGGACGATTTTTAGTTTTTGGGGGGTTGAGTTTCAGATGATTTTGGTGGAACCAGGATTGGATATTAGTGAGGGTGTTATTAAGGTGTATGATGTCAGCGTGTGTTTTGATCTTGTAATTGAGTTGGGTGTCATCGGCATAAAGATGGTAGTTGATGCCAGCATGATTTAGAATGAGGGTGAGGGGTTCCATAAAGAGGTTAAAGAGTGAGGGTGAGAGAATAGATCCCTGGTGGACACCTAGGTTGACCAGAGTGGGTTTAGATAGACAGTCTTGAATTTTAAATTGTTGGGTTTGATATTGAAGATAGGAGACAAACCATTTGTGGGTAGTACCATTAAGCCCGAAACGATCTTTGAGCACAAAGGTAGGGCAGAGTGGTTAACAGTGTCAAAAGCTGTGGAGAGATCAGGGCGGATAAGAAGACTTCTCACCATTATCAAGGGAGTAGTAGATGCCATCAACAATATTTAGTAGGGCAGTTTCAGTGCTGCAGCCTTTTCTGAAGCCTGATTGTAAGAGGTCCAGAAGGCTGAATTTTTCGATGTGTTTGTCTAATTGGATGAATATATATTTTTTTAGGGCTTTAGAAAGAAGGGGAGGTTAGTGATGGGGCGGAGGTTGTTTAACCCGTTGACCGTGACGCGAATTCCGGTGCAGTGCTGACATTTTAATCAGTGGGCGGGGTTTGGCCAGCCCTGGCTGTCCCCTGCACACGCTCACCGTCACTTGGGACCGGCGGGCCGTTCTCAGCATGAAACGGGCTAAGTCATTAGGATCAGCATTAGCATTTTTGATAAGGGGGAGATTTGACCAAGTTGGAGGGCGCGAGGGACGCTTCCTGTAGCAACAGAGGTGTTGATGATTGTGGTCCAGGATGGTATGATGATGTGCTTTCGGTCTTGGAAAAGGTTATAAGGGAGTGGGTCTTTGGTATGGGAGGATGGTTTTCGTTTAGTAATAATGCTGTGGACTTCGTGCTCAGTTACAGGGAGGAAATTATGCCAGGAGGTAGTTTTTTTTTGTTAGTTAGTTTGGGAGGTTGGGTTCGAGAGGAGTAGGGGTGGGAAGGTGTGGGGGTAGTTTAGAGAAGGAATAGCAGAAGGAATGTGTGATAAGGGGTTAGGATGAGGTGAGGTGGGGGGAGTATGAGGGTGGACCTAGGGGTAGCAGGAGTGTGGAGTGTGAATTAGGAGCCCCTAGTGTCAGAATGCATTTTCCTTATTTATACTTTCTGTTTAAATTGTGCCTCATATTGAGAATTGCTTCAAAGCACTAAAAGCAAAACCACTTTTAACAACTAGGTTCTAATTTAATACACATATTTTTTTTTACTTTGGAAGGCAAATTCCCTGTAATGCTTATTCTGTCCCTCTCTGTTTATATTTGGTGACATTTTGCATTCTCTGCCTCTTGCTGTAGAGAGAATTAAGTTTGAAGTGCTAACACAGACTATAATCCTTGCTGTTCTGTGCCCAGACACTTCAAGTAGCCTTGATTGTTACCTTTGAGGGGACTGGATAGGTAAGGAGAATGAGGACTCCATGGAGCCTGGTCACAAAAACAAAACAAAGCCTCATAAGTCAGTAAATAGATTTTGAAAGGCCGGCAAACCACTTTGGATGAGGATGGCCTTGAGACCTTGAAGCTCCAGCCCAGAGCAGCCCATGGCAGCAGAGGAACTCTGCCATCCCATGCTGCAGTAGCCAAGGCTGTGCAGATGATAGGTGGTGGTGGTGGGGGGGGGAGCTAAAGCCTTTTTAGCCCAATGGGCAAAGCACACTTGAGCAGAGTTGTTACCCAGCCACCTGGACACTAGCAGAGATGTGTAGAAACTGCTGTGGACCTTAGAATACTTTAAAGTGATGCATTCTGAACATATAGAAGGAAAACTATAGGATTGAAATACATAGTCAAAGACATCGAGTGCGCTGGAGTTTGGCGCATGTGTTACAGAGGACTGGAGACACTGATTGTAGCCTGTATCCAAACATCAAATTCTGGCAATTACATGTTTTCTTTTCAGAAGGGGGACTATGTACAGGGACTCAATTATACTGTGTCCTTTTATTCATACATTGCCCTGATTCCAGGGAGAAAACCTCTGGCACAGGGTGGGCGGCAGAGAATCAGGGTTGGCTTGAGCTGTCTTGGGGAGCATTGTTGGTGTAGGCTGATGTCGGCAGTGCCCCTTTTTGACCTGGTCACCCACACTTTGTGCCTGGTATTTGATGCAATTTTAACAGAAGTGCACTGGGTTCCTGGTATCCTGGTCCCCAGTGCCAGATCTTTTTCACTAAAATAGTACAATTGTGCCCCCGATTGGCAATATCTTTAGCACCCCCTGTAAGTCCCACGAAAATGGTACCCCTGGCTCCTAGGTTAGGCAGACTAGATGGTCCCTAAGAGCTGCAGCATGTATTGTGCGACGCTAAGATACGCCCTCACTATCCTCATGACAACTATCATTGTAGGCTGCGTGACATGGTGGAAAGAAAGTAAAGATAGGACATGGCACACCTCCTGTGTGCCATGCCTACAGATAATGCATGTAATATAACTAAATCATCCCAACTGCAGGACTTACAATCCTAAGGCAGGGTGCATTATATTACATGCAAGCAGATATGTCCCTTGTGATGTCCACGTCGATTCTTGGACTTTGCCAGTAAACAGGTACGCTATCTTCTGGGCACTGGTGATTAAGAGTTCCACAGCTGCATGATGGCTTCACTGAAACTAAAGATGTTTGCTATCAAACATCTCATATTAATAAGCCCACACTGATTCCAGTGATGGATTTATCAGTACATGCACCGAGAGGGCACCTTAGAGGTACCCCCTGGAAACCTACCAAAATCTTTTGTACTGGCTGGCTAGTGTAGACCAGCTGCCACCACAGACAGGTGTCTGACTCCTTGAGCTTGAGTGCCCACCTTCTCTGAGGGCAGAAGCAATGCTTACTCCAGCTGGAAATGTTTCCACCTCCTCCAAGCAAGGTGGCTAAGTAATCCGCAATTCAAGGCAGGAGGCTTCAAAGGACTCTGCTGCCTCTGAAATGTTACCCCGGCTTCCCAGAAATGTAGGAAATGCCACCCCCTGCACTAAGGCTCATTCGGCACCAGGACAGGCAGGAAAATTAGCTAGTCAGGAATCTTGTTCCCTATAAGGCTAGTGGCACCCCTAATATGGGCCACCTGATGTGAACACAAAAATCTGAATTCCACCATCTTAATTTTCAGTACAATTTGGCTCGCTGGGGCAGATAGGGGATGTAGTAACTCTAAAGGTAAGTAGCTCATTGGCTACTACCTGTTACTCCTCTTAATGTCCCTAAATTGAGTATTTAGGTTGCACCCCTGATGCCAGGAACTTACCGCCCGATTCATCAAACAAAATTGCGCTCGCAAAGGGCCAGATTCTGAGAATCTGGCCCTTTGCGAGTGCGATTTTTGCATTTGGGATTCAGCATCCCAAATGCAAAAATCGCTAATTGCGATCTCGCAATTTTGCGAGGAATTACATTTAAGGAATCTCTATTTGAGATTCCTTAAATGCAATTCATCATCCAATTTTATTTTGCGAATTCGCAATTTCTGGCCACAATTTCCCGCGAGGTCAGACCTCGTGGTAAATTGCGAAAACTCAGAAAAATGCTTTTAAAAGCATTTTTCTGAGTTGCATGTTACACACACACATGTCCTTTGGACATGTGTGTGTGCAACACCTGTGTAAAAATTCATTTGAGGGGTGCTACAGGGTGTCCTTTTGACACCCCTGGCACCCTTCAAATCGCTATCTCATTTGCGATTAGCAAATTGCTAATCGCAAATAAGGAATACTCCCCATTCATTCCTATGGGCCTTTTGGCCCATAGGAATGAATGGCGAGTTATTACTTATTTGCGATTAGCAATTTGCTAATCGCAAATAAGGATTATGAAGGAATCGCATTTCTTTATGCAATTCCTACATGAATCCCGTTTTGCGAGTCCTTAATAGCGATTCGCTATAAATCGCTATTAGGGGCTCGCAAAACGGGAGAATGATGAATAAGGCTGTTAGATTCGCTGAATCCAGAAGAAGATGACAAAGAAGAGCAGAAAGAAAAAGGGAACTGATGACTACAGTGAACTTTTGGTGCCAAACCCTGCCTGTTTGGATCAGTTTAGACTATCAGGACAGAGTGGCTCATTCTGAAGCTGAGCATCTGCCAAGACCCCGGGTAGACTCTCTTGGAGTAAAGGAGCTACTCCCTGTAGTCTGCAGGCACCGAAGAAGCATAGTCTGGTTCACTGCGTTGCCGCTCTCTGGCAAGCCCGATGCAGAAGTCAATGAGGAAGTGGTACCTGTGCTCCCGAAGGAGAGGACACCAGGGCTGACCGGGGCTGCACAGAACCAATGCCCAGGGTACCAGACCCCTCACAGCAACCATGGCCTCTTTACATCCATTTAGGACTCAAAGAGCACCAAGACTGAGTAGCTATCGAGGAATGTCAGCACTGCAGAGCAACACTTCCACAGTGGCCCATCTGTCCTGATTTCTGCACCCTCAATTGGTATGATTGACAACCTCGAGGGCCTTTAACACACAGAACCCAGCCAACCTATCTACTCTGCACTGAGTGTTTCAGCCCAGGTGCCAGAGAATTGGCTGTGCCCCCTTGCTCCCAGAACCCTTGTGACCGAGCCCCCGGTTAGGAGCTCCTGGTCCTATCTCAAAGTCCCCCACTGTAGCCTGTTTTAGGTGGCCCCTTGTTCCTTCCAATGGCATAGCCCACAAAACTGCTAACCCAACCAGCACCTCTGCACCCGGATGCCCCAGGGCAGGTAACAAGTAACTGCTGGTGGTACTTTAGACCATGGCCCCCTATGACCCTTAAATAACTGTATGCAACACATGCCTTTTTACCCCATAGGAAAGCATTGTGCGTAAATACACATTTAAGGGAACATTTTGCTTACCAGTAAAAATCAGTATTTAAAAAAGTACTTACTTGATAACGAAGTTCCTGGTGCCAAAATGTATATAAAAATACAACCTATTGTTCTAAATTTGTCTCAGATTTATTGTTGAATGTGTGTCGCATTTATTGTCTCTAGAGTACAACAAATGCTTATCACTACCCACTATATTTCTCACTGGCAGTACCACTAAAGCAGCATTTAGTGTTATCATTTTTGCCTCTGTAAACCAATATAGGTTGCCTGGAGTCTCTGCACAGTATAGCTCGTTTTGGTGAGAGAAAATCTGCATTAAAAGAGGGAAACAGAAACTTCAAAAACATGTCCTTAGAGGTAAAGATTTAGAAGTATCAAGGAATAACGTCTTTAAGTTATTACCCTTTCATCATCTGCAGGTGTCAGACAGTTTATATCACTGCCAAATCATTGGGAATATCCTTAGTAAAAGGGGTGCTTAGAGATTCATGTTTCTAAAGTTCATTCTTTGCCTTGCAATTCACGTTACCACACACTTACATGCCTATTCACTGATAGTAATTTATGTATATTTTCTCATTCATTGCAGACTCTTCCCTAAGGTCTCACAATTCTGGGTGCAAATGGCACACCGAGTAAATACCATTCTATAGAGTATTGCATTTACAAGGTGCTTAATTTGCACATCATTCAGACTTTTGCGATCCAGAATTAAATATAATATACTATTGTTTCTCCTGGTTCTAAGAATTGCATTGTAAGCCTGTTCAGGTGGGCCAGTGGACTAATGCATCCACTGCAGGGACCTGTGTTCGACCTAATGGTCACAGGTTCAAATTCTGCTGGGTCCACTCAGCCTTTCATCCATCTGAGGTCAAAACCATTGAATTGGGTAACAATGAACATCTGTTATTCAGTGCCAATATACCCCGTAAGGTGAACGTGTGCTTTACAAATACACGTTATGTTAAAAAGTTTGCCGCAAGATTTGCACCAAGTTTAAGCTTGGGAAATTGTGGGGAACAAATGCAAGCTGCACAATTATCACCTGATTTAGAATCACAATTTGGCTACAAACAGGAGTTTGAGTCTGAATTTGGATCTCCCGCACCCTTAGCTGAGAGTCTAAATAGCTTGACCAATCTGACAAAAACAAGCTCAAGGCTGGTTAAGGATATCTAGAGTTCAGTTCAGCACAGTTCAAAATTACACTATAAATAATGTAATATAGGGACAGAATAAATTCTAAAGCAACATAGGAAATCAATATCACTTCCAGCAAGATCAAACATTTACTTATCAGTGTTCTACAACCTTAGAATAAAGTGTAGTTAGAGGTTATTAAAGTCGACAGCAATTAAAAACACAACTTTGTGCCAAATGTGAATTTGTGCGGTCCCCATAATAAAGGCTCAAGATGCTTGGCCATAGTCAATTAAAGAAACCTACATAAGGCTAATGTTATCCAGGATTCAGTTCAACACAATGCAGAATAGCTATCAAAGAATCATTACCTTAGAATAGGGTTTATTTAGGGTGAACAACCTTTACAACGAAACTTTTACAACGCACTACCATTACAACGCGGTCATTACAAAGCAAACCATTACAACGCATTGCGCTGGGGGGCGCTCTAGGATAGGGAATGTTTAATTTTCTATCCAACACCTTCCCTAGTGTCCACGGGGACTGGAGTTGGAATAGAAAATTAAACGTTTCACTATCCAGCACCTCTAAGCGCTATGCGTTGTAAAGGTATGCGATGTAAAAACCGCGTTGTAAAGGCAGGCGTTGTAATAGCCTGCGTTGTAACGTCCTGCGTTGTAACGTCATACATCCTTTATTTAGATGTCAATACAGTCATGGTCCTTTTACAAATACATTGAGAAGTAGCCACATTTCATTTCGAGGGCCATTGAGGTGCTAAGTTGTTGTTATATTTGAATCTTCTTGCCCTTCACAGTTGTGTTCGGTGTAAATTTTGTTCTAACATAAAGATAAACATTTCATTTCATTTGGTTTGCATCAACCAAGGGACACGAAGAGAAGAATCAGGCAGCAAGATTGGTTGACATTTGTAACAATTAGGCAAAGACCTCTGAAATCTTCTCCAAGTTCGCTTGACCTTCATAGCAGAGGGTTATTCAAACCTTGGTTGACATTTGAAACAATGAGGCAAAGACCTCAGAAATCTTCTCCAAGTTCGCTTGACCCTCATAGCAGAGGGTTATTCAAACCATGGTGACACTCAGATTGTCACCTATCGGCCAATAGAATCACCCAACCACTTCAGCTGTTCCTTGGCATCCAATACATTTTTTCTTGCAATATTTGCGATGCCACTGACTGCTTCTATTTCATGGTACAACAAAATGTCAACCTCACTAGAAAATATCAGAACAGCAGCACCACTAACTCATATGTGACATACTAATTTAAGTGCCCGTGCGCGAGTGGGGGTTAAATGTGCTACATGTGTAATGAGTAATTGTGGTGTGTCAAACCAACTCCATTTGCTTGTGGTTTCTTCAATGTAAACAACTCTTCTTTCGATCAGTTTCTCATTGTTTTCTGTAATTGAGGTTGTGCTCTTTCTGTTGGTCAGTCGAATGCAATTTTATTGCTTGCTGTTGACAGCTGAATCAAAACTCGGCCCCAGCGAAAATTAAATTACAGCAGCATAATTTTCGAAATGTCAGGAATTTAGTGTTATACTTTTTACATGAGATACCAAACATAGGGGCTTATTTAAGGGAGTCTTACGCCGTTGGAGAGTCACTTTTTTTGAAGCTCTGGTGACGCAAGTCTCTCAATCATATCTATGAGGCCACGCAAAGCTACTTTTCGTGGCTTTGCATGGCCTCAGAGAAATAGAGTAAGACAAAGCAGCGCAAGTCGCTGCATTGCATCACTCTGCACCGGAGAGGTGTTCTGGGGGTTTTGCCGTGGGTTTTCTGAACACCCATGGATTTCGACGCTGCCCCAGATTTACTTATTCACATGAACCTGGTGCAGTGCCAAAACATTACGCCTCCCAGAGCAGGTGTAATGAGGAGAAATATTTTTATTTTTCCTTTTTTTTTTCTCTTTCCATGTGGAAAGAAGAAAAACACTTCTCTCTTCCTGCACAAAAACAATCCTGCATGCAACTCAGACATCCATGCACCATGGTTCAAGCACCCTTGCACCATGGTGCAATGGTGCCTGTCTTGGCACTAGGCAGCAAATTGTGTGCCAGCGCAAAAGGAAAGAACAGGGCTCCACTGTATTTCATCTGAGGTTAGTTGTTTTCATACTGTAACCTGATGGATCTCTTAAAGGATTAGCACTTAAGGTCTCCTTTATAATCAGTATAATTCTGCTGTCTGAAGACTTGCACTTGTGACATCTTTGTAGCTCGAAGTGTATCAGCATTTAACATAAAAAGTAGATATAATCTGATATCTATCTATCTATCAGTTAAACCTGTCGTCCCGATACAACGTGAGAACAGTGTGGCTATCTCTTTAATTAATTCTGTATATCCTAAGGGATCTCTGCTGTCCAGGACCTTGGCATATGAGACTTGTTTAATTCCAAGGCAAACCCCTTGGAGTTATGTGGCCATGGAGGAGCATATTATGCAGGCACATTATGTGGCAAGAAAAGGTCAACTCTGTGGCTTAATGTGCATGGCCATCCTACCACTGTGGCACTTTTCAGGTTGGCGGCAACGTACTGCTGGATGGGCTACAAATTACCCAAGCTTGCCCACAGGTCCATTCTAGTTCAGGCCTCCTGCAGTTTGGAGCTGGTTTGAAAATGTATGTCACAGTTCATTGTTGTTTCCAGTCCAGCCCCAATAGTCTGGCACATTTGGTGGCAATATTACAACTGTGGTAAATCTATAATTAAGCTGAAGATGCCAGTGGCATAGAATCACTTAATTTCAATGGCCTCACCAAAAAATATAACTCTAGTTTTTAAGAAGAGATCCTGTAATACATGCTTACATGATGGATACCTGTAGTGTAGGGGCAAAGTCAATAGGATCTCTGGGACAGTTCAGTTAGCTGTGCTCTCCACAACAGGTGTGGAAACCTAAATCCTGTTTGTATCATCCATGCATACACCTATGCATTACAGTATAATGTTTACGCATATAAGCAATAATATAGCAGTATTTGGAATTTAATATGGATCTCATTTTACAATGGATTGGAGCCTCCATAAAATGCCTATTGAGTTTATTGTGTCATGCATAGTTGATTAAAACAATTACATGTATTTTAAAACACATTAAAATACTATCATGATAACACAATATGATCATTGAAACGTCTTAAAAACAGTCCATGCTAACAAACTGGGCTTTCAATCCGTTGAAGTACACAGAATAGTAGCTTAATAAAATCAGTGAAGATTATGCACTGAGAATGTTAGGGATTGGCTGAGGACTGCTTCACATGGGGATGCCCTAGAATTTTGCCTCCTAGGTGTCGCAAGACGTTTGTCAAGTAAAAGTGCTAAGAATGCTTTGCAAACCGCTTGCTATAAGGTACTATGGAGCCGCTTTTGTGATATACAAGTCATGTCAAGTCAAAGATACTTTATTCGACAAATCAATGCCATAAAAGTGAACATAAAGGAGGAGACGTTTCATCAAAAAAAAGACATTACTTTACACATAACAAATAAAATATAAGGTGTTGTAAACCAAAAAATAAAGTTAAAATTGTTGGATAGAGCAGAGGGTTTCATATAAAGTGCATAGTGCCAAATTCATATTACTATATACAATAAGGAGACAAGTAAAAACTCCCAGCTGAGGCAGAAGATAACATATAAAATATTGAATACTAACTGATAGAGTACACAATTCTACGTTTATATTATCGTAAATGATTGGACAAATATCAATATTTAAGAAGTTAATTTTAGCACTCATAGTATAGTAGACATTGCAATTTAAAATTTCTAAATAGAACAGGGGTTATCCAGTGACGTGCAAAATTCTGTGGTATTAAGTACAATGTGTTAAATTTACAATTTAAATAACAGTGAATATTCAAATAATCATGTTTACATAAAGAAAACAATGATTTGAAAGTAATTATTAAAATGCCAGCTTTTTTCTACATCTGATGGCTATTGCTAAAAAACTTGCAACCCCGAAACAGACCATAGGGGAAGAGAGGATTAGGAGGTATAGCAAAGCGGACCTAACTTGGAAAAAATGTCAATTTTTAAGAAGGGGAAGTATCAATCTTTTACTCAGCTGAACATAAAAATCCCAGAAAAAGATAAAATGTAAGGTATCTTGTTCTGAAAAATCATCACAAGGACAGGGTTTGCGAGTTCCTTGTTTCACAAAGCCTTATGGAACAGTTCAAAACCAAGGGATCAAATGTAATCGAAATCTTGTTAACAGAAAACTATGAAAAACATTATTTACAATAGGTAGATATGGTTGAACTTAATTGTACAAAGGTAATGTGATATATCTTCTAACCGTTGGTTTTATTCGCTCCTTTTCCGCCCTTTTGCTTCTCCAAAACTGTGATTTAATTGCTCTAATTTTAGATTGGCTCCTCTGTGTCGGCCTGTTATATAAATCAGGGCACACTAGCCATTTAGTCAGGTCCATTATATATATATGACCTGCTCTAATGCGGAGAGCACAGAGTTCTTTTCGTGGTCCTGCCTTTCTATTTCCAGCCCGCACTGGGAACGAATTGACTTCAGATGCCCTTGTTCTCCAGCAGAATTTCACCAGGGCACCCATGGATGGGCCCTGATTGAGCAGGACAAATTCAAGCCTGATTTAGGCTTGAGAGACAGACTGCGGGATCGCAAGTGTCTTTCAAAGAGGATCTATTGTAAGATTTTTAAGGTACCAACATCTTTGCCTTTGAGCACTTCTGAGCCATTAGATATGGAGGGCATGAATTTGGCTCCCACAACCTGGAGGAGATAGTGCGCCAAGGTGTTTCGGGTCTTGAGGATCAAAGTTTTAAATAGGAACAGTAGACTCTTAGCGATGGCTCTTCTCGATTGTAGGTACAGTGTGAAGCTTAATTGGGAGCCTAGATTAACTCCAAGGTACTTCTATGTCTTGACCAGTTCTAAAATGTTGCCGTCAGCCCTCCAGGTGAATTTAGGCTGCCATTTGTTACCTTAGCATCTAAATCATTTTGCTGAATTTCAGGCTCAGTTGCATTTTGTTGGTAAACTCCAATAATTGGTCTATTGACCACTACAGCCCGATCGAAGTTTTGCTAAGGAGGACAATATCGTTGGTGTGGAGCATCCAGTACCTTTGAATATGCTAGTTGATTATCATTGTTCAAGTAGACCTGGAAGCATCATGGTTGTATATCTGCATATATCCGAAAAGCACAGCCTAGCTTTTGAGCCAGACAAGTGAAAGCAGGCTTTTAGGAGCATATTGAGCCAAGTGTTCTATTTATGAAGGATGTCCACTGCTAACATTCTTTGCTTCCTAAGGAAGAAGATCTTGCCACCTGCTCATCAGATAAGTTTGCACTGAAAGTGACAGGTTTCTGTCACATGGATATGCTTTGTTGACATTTTAAACAAGCATTTGCAATGCAATAGGTCTCGCATGTGGGGGAGTTAGACCTATTGATCCTGTAAATGGCAATGTTTTTATTTGGTGTGGATGGATGCATGTGGTGTGGAGTGGAATTATGTGGGTTGAATTGGTTTTGTTAATTGTGGAATTGTGTGGTGTGGATTTGTGTATTGGAATTATGTGACATGGTATGCATTGGAAATATGTAGATAGTAATTATGTGGCATTGAGCGTAATAGAATTATATAGAGTGGGATTGTGCATCATGAAGTGGAATTATGTGGAATGGTATTTTGTGTGTAGAGTGGTATGTAGTGGAGTTTAATTATATGGTGTGTTGAATTTTGTGGCATGATGTGAAATTCTGTGGTATGGATTGGATATATGTGGTGTGTTGTGTAACTGAGTTGTTGAGTTGAAGGATGTGATTTGGTGTCCAGTTATGTGGTGCAAAATGTAATTGTGTGGAGTTGAATTGTGTGGCGTGAAACTGTGTGGCGTTGAGTGGAATTATGTGGCATAGTCTGGAGTATCTATGTGGATTGTTGCTATGTGACAGTGGTTTTATGTGGGGTTTTTTATTTGGTATTGAGTAGAGTGTAATTATGTGCAGTTGAATGATGTTGCGTGTAGTTATGTTATGTTATGTTATAGGTAGTTTTGTAGCGCGCTCAAATACTCAGGAGTGTCCTGGCGCGAACTCATGCAGAGAGACAGTGGATTGCGGGAATTACAGTGTTAGAGTAAAAAGATGAGTTTTTAATAGTTTTTTTTAAAGATTGATGTCCTGGGCGGAACAAAGCTTCTCAGGGAGAGCATTCCATGCAATAGCTGCTTTGATGGAGAGGGATTGTCCGCCTAAACGAGCATGCCAAAATCGGGGCATAACCAGCCGGCATTGGTTAGCTGACCGGCGAGGGCGGTTAGGTACATACGTAGAGAATCGACTCTTCGGGTAGGGAGGCCCTTGGCCATGAATGGCTCTAAATGAAAAAACAAGGGTCTTAAACAGTACCCGTTGGGCCACTTGCAGCCAATGCAGACTACGTAGATGCTGCGGTACACTGGACCTCCTCCAGATGTTAAAGAGCAGTCTAGCTAAGGAGTTCTGTATAATTTGGAGGCAGTTGATCAAGTAAGCAGGAATGCCAATAAACAGGGCGTTGGCGTAATCCAAACGAGAAAGAATAAGTGCACGCGCCACTGTTTCTTTGGCCTCCCTCGGGAGCAGGGGGAAAAATCTACGCAGGGCTTTGAGGGTACCAAAGCATACACTGGTTAATTTCTTGATGTGATCCTCAAATTTAAGGTTTTCCCGAAACCACACTCCCAGGTTTTTAGCAGGGTTACCCGTTGAGTGGGGACAGGGAATCTCAGGAGGCCACAATAGTTCTCTAAAGTTAGTGGGGAACAGTCCATAGAGGAGAATTTCAGATTTTTCCTCATTGCACTTCAATTGTGCAAGTGCAAGCCAGGACAGATGAAGTGTCCAGGTCGGCGCCTGGCCAAGTAAAAACAAGCTGGGTGTCATCAGCATAGGCAATAATTTTGGCGGCCAGTTCTTCGGGGGGGGGGTCAGATAAATGTTGAACAGCAGGGGGCTAAGAGTAGACCCCTGCGGTACCCCAGTGGATAGTAGCCTGGCCGTGGACGAGTGGGGAGGCATCCACACCTGCTGGGTCCGATTATTCAGGAATGATGTCAGCCACTCCAAAGCAGAGCCGGTAATGCCGATGTCAGACAGCCGGGTGAGAAGGAGATGATGTGGTACTGTGTAGTGATATGATGTCTGTTATTTATTTCATGCTATAACCTCAATTTAGGTTCAGTGATGTCACACTTTGTTATTGAAGCCACCCTGTCATATATATTAACTGGTCACAATCTCTAAGTTGAGGCCACCACTGGAATGAACACCTGGGACAAAACACTGAAAGCTCTGCAGATGAATGTGCTATTCATGTAACCTACCACTGAGCTTGGCAACCGTTTACACACAACTCTGCTACACAGAGACACAAACCAGCGCAGAAAACATTTACCCCTCGCGTCTAATAAATAACCTCTACCCGTACTTGGTATTTAAATGTAAAGCGCTTATTAGGTAAAGTTTTTCCCATGTAACTTTTAAACTATAAAAAACAAATAAACAAATCCTTTCCTACAGTCTATTTATATGGTGCTTAACAGTGGCATAGGAGTGCTTCCAACTCCATCTATTTTTCATAGGTAGTGGACACGAGGCTCAAGGAAATGTAGTGATCTGTCCAGTACCACACATTTTAGTGAATTGAGTAAATGTGAAGCAGAGTAAAACAAGGTATTGTTACTGAAGACCTGGAGGCTGAACATGAGTTCAGTACGTACACAAATTGTGTGAACATAGGCATATTGCTGTTTGTTTAGCAGCCTATCTATTCGTATTTGTGGTCCCAAACAGGTTATGTGACAGTATCGGAGGCGCAGTGTACATGCCCAGCCCTCCTGGAGTTAACAAATGTATTAGTGCTTTATTAATCGAAGTTTAGGTGCAACTTTCAAGAATGCACCAAAGGTGGATGTGTGGCTTTCTCTGTGTGATGCATTTCTCTCTGTAAGACCACATGCATCAAAGTGGTCAAGAATAGACCCCAGAACCCATTTGATTCATGCCTCCACGGAATTGCCATCTCTCCATGTGAAGAGGACACAAATACTGCAATTCTGAACTTTTTTTTAACAGATCAGGGAATTCTGGGACTTGCAGTGCTTGATTTGATTTCCCTGTACCTAAATCACCAAGGCCATCAGATGCCTCTGTCTTAGAACATGAGCAGGAACAGAATGAAACCCAAAAATGTTTGCCGGTAATTAAAAAAAGAAATGCAAAGCAGATAGAATGTCAAATACGGAGCAGAGCTATAAACACAAGAATTTCCACAAAAATAAGGCCTGTGATGACCGAAAACATGTAAGTAATCTTCGGACATGAGCAGGAAACAAATTAAACAAAAACTGTGCTGGTAATAAAGGAAAATAGACGGCAAACAGAACAAGGCGTTCCGGAAATCCATTCTTTCCCATGCATCAGATTGCACCTGTGTCTCGTTATGGCCTAAACGGTCCCTTGTTTCAAACGTTCGCCTGTTGTATAATGTTACAAGGTAAACACTCTGCAAAGAATTAGACTTAAACGTGTTAGTGCTAATAATAAAGCTTCTCAAAACATATTGGGGAAGTGCGTTGTGTGTGCAACCACAAAGGCGCAGTTACCAATACAGCAAGTGGAAACGTCGAAGCGACCAGCAGTCCAGGTACATCATCTCTCATCATAGAGATGGCACAGGATACGAGGAAAACGTTCCTTCTGATGCATGCCTGCTGTGCCCTCTGCCGAGCAAGTGCTGTGTTATGCTTGAACCCTTTCACTGCGCTCACACAGCGGACCAGGAGCTCGGAAACCGAGCTCCCTGCAGCCTGCAAACTGAGGGAACATACGCCCGAGAGACCTGTGCACGTAAGTGAACTCAGCTGGATAAAAAGCGCGCCATCGCGGTCACCGAGAGTCTCATCGCCTCAATATAACTTTTTAATATGTTTGCTTATTATCGCTTTGTTTGAGGGTAAAATAATGATCCTATACTGGCTGGCTTTCATTGAATCTGATTGCACTCATGACACGCACTTCATCATGACTAAGAGTCCCCCCACCCCCCACCTCCATTGTCTCATCCCTCAGGAGCACACCATCCTCCTTTTTGGCTCCCAAAACACAATATCACTCTCTTAAAGCGATGTCAACTTAAGGATCTTTTGTGCCCAGTCATAAATATGTTTTGAGCCCTCCTGTTAGAGCAACTATGAATTTTATTATTGATTTTCTGCTAATTCAGACATGCATGATGGCAAATAATATTGACTTAAAGCCTACATTTTCAGGAAATGTGTCATACAAAATCAATCAAAAGAATGCTTCTCACGGCCCTCCAAAACGGAGGATGAGAGAAAGTCAAAGGTATAGGAAAGCAGAAGGGGGAAGAAAGGGAACGACAGAGAAATGTACAGAGGTAAGATAAACAGATCAGTCTCGGGGGGGTGGGGGGGGGTCTTTGTAAGTTGCAGCACTGGGGAACAGCCCATTTTACCCATCCATGCCTTAAAACAGCTCTGATATACATGATTCAACAGAACCAAATACCCACCAGAAACCCGAACAATTAATCAGGAGTGGGGATTACTACTTAATAGTATTTTATTCCCTACCCTACTGGTCTACTGAAGCTCTTGGGTATTGAATTAGTTGAACCCAGAGCATAATGCTGTACATTACCATGTAATAGTAATCTTAATGAGTTCTACTTGACCCTGTAGAAATATAGGAATGTACCCATAAATTAGTCAGTCCAAACGGTTTTGAGAAAATCTGTAGACCTTGGTATTTGTTTCACTGTCCCTTTTTATCCTTAAATTCTTTCCTCCCCCCAGCATGTATATATGATATTGTTGTTTGTGATATGCCTGTATTTTGAATGAATGGTTAAAAGGCTGGCCAATACCCTATTGTCCCCTGTGTCCATTGTAAATACTTTCTTGTATTAAGAATCAAATGTTGAGTTAAATGTTGCAAATAATGTGAATAAAATACTATTAAGTAGTAATCCCCACTCCTGATTTATTGTTCGGGTTTCTGGTTCTGTTGAATCATGTATATCAGTACTGGCATCTCTGTTCTGTTGGTCAACTATTTGGCTCAGCCTTACTGATTAGAGCCAGCCCCCTGTTGTTTTTCGCTTAAAACAACTCTGACCTAAAGAGGGGCACTGTTTCGCCTTCTGTGCCTGTCCTGTGATGGTAGTTGATTTCTGGGGCCTCTGCCAGTCAGGGGCACTCGAGGTCCAGGCGGAATTCCTTGCCATTGTCTTCCGATGTATCGCCTCCTTAAGGCCAGGCACCACGCGGGCTCTGTTCATCTTGTTTACGAGGGGAGATGATGGGGCAATTGATGTTTATCTAGTCCCGGCTGCAAGTAGGTGGTTAGCAAAGCTTACATTTCTTCCCTCTCCTGTAGTGGGTGTCCCTAAATTGCACACTGTCCGCAAATATCCCTGTCAATGCTTTGCCGCAGAACTGTCTCACATTGCACTAAATTCGAGACATACACGGTAGCGGATGGGCTCTTTGGGAGAGGGCGGCAGGTGTAGAGTTAGGGGGAGGGTCAAGGGGGGGATGCGTGCTCACGCGGTATGACAGCATGAGGGACTCCTCGTAACAATGATCTTAGACACAGGCAGGCACCCTGGCACGCACTGCGTGGTAGATATGGACAAGAAGGCACACAAGAGGCTGGAGCAGGAAGTGGAAAGAAGACTAGAAGGGCCCAGCAGTTTTTTCGCTCTCTGTGAATCTGCATACATTGAGAGTGAAGTGATGTTTAGCTCCTTTGAAGCAGGCCTTTCACTCCCTTCCCTTCATCCACCCTCTGATGCACAATGCTCACTGCGCTTGCTACTGCACCAAATTTTCCCAAAATGTTGCTTTTATTTTTTATTCTTTCCCCATGCCTTGAACATATCAAATGTTGAGATTGAGAGCACCTAGATAGCTCACTACACGTAAACCGCCTCGAGGCGCTGTTCGAGTTCGAGAGGCTGTACTACCAAACGGCTGCAATATGAAAATGCATAATGAAGCAACATGATTCATTGGGAAAGCAAATAGGATTCACATATGCACTGTCTCTGCAGCATAGTACAAATCTCACACACACAGCTTCCTATTTCTAAATGAGGTCTGCAGGCCAGGGCAGTATCTAAAACAAATCTAAAGTGGTGGAAAGGAGGCGCATTGTCTTGTTACAAAGCACCCACTTAATAAGTAAACAAATAAATGAAGACCTTGCTTACACAACTGTCTATTTCAGGGATATGAGCAAATGAATCTCGTGACCCCTGACCCAGCCAGATTAATGCAAATACCCCCAAAAAAATTCTTGGCATTTTCCAAGACGACGCTGAAAAGCAGCCATCGTTGTGTGTGGGCAGAGGGCGGCGGACACCCATCTCTCATCCTATTGAATTTGTGCATCAAGGCTGAAATGCCCGCCGAGTAGTTAAAAACTAGGAACTCAACTGGAAGTCACAGGTTAACTCACAGAGGGAGGGGAGTGAACGCCACTGAAGAACACGTCTTCGGAGACGAGGTGGAAGCGGATAATTTCATCTGCAGCACTCCAGGACAAGCTTGCGCGGCATCAGGGAGGAGGAGGGGGGCCTGCGCAATTCATTTGCGGGAGTGCCCGGCTGGCACGTGATAATTGCTTCCATATGGCGCCAGCTACGCACTCCCGCATGTGGATCGCCACACGTGCACTTTGCCATTGATGGCAATGGAATGCGTGCACGTTCTTGGCTGAAAAGCCAAAGCGTTCAGAAAAGGTATTTTTCATATTCAGCGCATGCGCGCTGCGCTGCGTATGCGAGGCCTCATTTATAAGAAATGACGCATCACTGCGGGAAAGCAGCGATGCGTCACTTCTCTGTGCGCACTCCTTGCGACATTCCTGATGCGTCATATTTAATGTATGACGCATCATGTCGCAAGGAGTTACAGATATTTCTGACGTATCTGTATGGGGCAAAAGTGACGCATTGCTGGAGTGTGTCACAAAAGTGACACAACTCCAGCAATGCGTCCTTTCACATGGGGCAAGCCCCATGTGAAAGGGCCTGCGTCAGTCTTACGCCTGCTGTCAGGCAGGCGCAAGATTTTGACGCAACGACGTCCTAAAAGTGATGCAGTGAAATCTCATAGATTTCACTGCGTCACTTCTACGACCCTTCCTTGCGTCAATACGCCCCCCCTTGCATACATTATACCTGGCGCAGGTATAATGTGGCGCAGGGGTTTACAAAGTGACGCATCTACCTAGATGCGTCACTTTGTAAATATGGCGCAACAAGGAGCATATTTTACGCCGCTGGTGCGTCACAAAAAGTGACGCACTGGCGGCGCAAAACTGACGCAAGGCCTCATAAATAAGGGCCCAGCGGCGTAAAAGTGATGCACAGCCTCATAAATGAGGCCCCATATGAGTGTACTGGTTTAAAATTCGATGTATTTTGTAATGCTTCTCAGCTTTTCTAGTGAGAGCCCTGGTTTGTTAAAATTAGAATTGTCTTAATTTGCAGTGCTGTTTGCTAATTTGCAATAAATGCTGGTTAGACTTTAGGCTTCCTGGCCTGACCTGTTATTTTTTCATTTTTAACATGGGGCTTGTTTATAATCTATGCAAGCTAGTGGATAATTACGTTGTTTAAGCTATAAGGTTATATTATATTTATCCTCAAAACGATATCATTTGGTGTTTATGCCTTTACACGGACGGCGGTGGACGTGTCTAACAGGCATAATTAATTCTGTGTCAACAGTGAAGATGGAAACATCGCCTGCATCAAGTAGACGACTGGATTACATTTATAAAATCTTAGTCGATTTTCCTGTTCAGAGAACCCAAGACTGTGACAAGCTCCCCCAGTGCAAACTTGTAAATGCACGCGATACTTTTCTTAAATAGGTTGCCGAAAAATAGGCACATCGTTATATTCCCTGTCACCCATTCATTATTGCTAGATCTGGAGTAAAGAACCTATTTTTAATATTAGTGACCAATAGATGGCACTGTTGTATATTACATTTTGTTTTAAACCTATGCGGATCCAAACAACTCTTTTCTGCAACATATTCACGGTGCATTACTGCAAATACTTTATTTAATATGTCCAGTCTAACATGTACGAGCCGGGGTGTTGATTTTTTGGCCCACTGTTCCTCGCAGTTCAGCCAATACGCCCATTGACTGTGGAAGTGAAAACGCGTGCGCCTGAGCGCGCAAGAGTGTGTGTGCCTTTGCTAAATGCGTCTTGTCCCCTCCCCACTTTTAGGAAGAAAGTTAACACTGCCTGGCACACTCAGCGAAGACCACTATCAACCAGCGTTAAGTAGAGGCCCGACAGCGGATGCTGACGCAGCCTTCTTGACAGAGAGGGGCTGGTTGTCTGTTTCCGGTATCTTCATTCCAAACGATCTCACGCCAGAACAGCTCAGTCACGGGCAAGGATCGCAGCAACAATCCAGAATAACGGAGCTGTTTACCTGTGATTATTCTTTTAATGCTTTGAATGCGTTTTAGATTTCCTTGGGTCAATGCGGGATGCTGTAGTAATGCAAAACACACAATGTGGCTAAAATCTACATTTAGGATTAGCCTTAGAATAATGACCGTTGTTTAGGATGGCATACTGATAAAAATGCATTGCAATGCCAATAACCCTAAGCATTACTCTCCTCCACCCAAACTTATGCCTAACAATCCAGTCTTTAACCCGGCCTTTAACTATAACCTTAACTAAGGGTCACATTTACTAGTATACCTCTTAATGCAGCTCAGCCACCAAGGTTGATGGGCTTAGTTGTCCTTCAAACCCCAAACCCTTGCGGCCAGCAGAATTACACTCATGCACATAAATCCTGAACACCTGCTCATCCATTGAGACCATCTCACAACTCAAGCCACAATCTTCATCATGATAACCGTGCACTCGGGAGCACCCACCGACGCCTGTCCCCAACACATCTTCAACCCCAGGAGCAAGTCGATTGGCAACAAGCTCATGAAAGTCCTAAACACCCCATCACCTCAGCCTTCTTTCCTAAAAACTGGAAGTACACTGAAGTGAGGCCCCTCCTTAAGAAACCATCTGCCGGACCAGCAGAATCGAAGAACTACCGGCTCATCTCTCTGCTCCCCTTTCCAGTGCACGTTTTCGTGATGGCAATCAATCAGCAACTCACGGAACACCAGGAGCACAACAACCTACTGGCAAAATTTACAAGACACCGAAACCATGAGGATTTATTTTTGTTGGCCGAACACGGAAAGAAACTAATAACAAGTGTTTGAGCCACCGACCAATGTAGCCTTTCAAACCTGTCTCAGGTCTCTGCCACTGCATGGCCCGCGCACAGTTTACTGCCGCCATGACATGGCACATAAAGTGGTTGCCACATCTGTGACTCCACTTTTACTACATATCAGTCACTCCTAAGGTAGGCCCTAGCTAGCCCTTTGGCCATGGTGCGGTGTAGGTAAAAAGGTAGGACATGTACCTTAACTGTGTGGCATGTTATGGTAGTGACAAACAGCCTATTTGGTTTCAAACTGTTGTGAGGCTGCCTTCTCATGGAGATGCATTGGGGATTACCTGATATGATCTTCAGTGGTAATACCTGATACGAGAAGGGTAGCATGATCAAGTTTGGTATGTTTGAAATAGTGGTGATAAATGCTGCCTATTGGTGTTCACGGATATATAATAACTATTTTAGAAAAGCCACTTTTAGAAGTAGGCATTTCTGTGTGCTAAATGTCTTTGGTCCTCTGCTAGGATGTGTACTGACTGTCTGGCTTTGGAGTGACATGGGCTGGGGAGATGCAGTGGCTCCAGAGAGTCTTGATGAGTCAGCGCTAGGCTGAATAGGCCTGATCTGCATTTGGAGTGATGGGAGGAGTAGCACCCAAGCCTGAATAGGGCTGTCCTTGCCTTCCACAATGAGGTCTCCGCCCCCCTGGGGTGTGTCTGGGTCCAGGGCTTACACTTGCAGGGGAGAGTGCAGTGCCCCTCAGAACTGGTTTGGACTGGGCTCCGAGCCGTGGGCAAGCGGACAAAGACACTTACTGGTATAAGTACTGGGGATGTAACCCCATGTCTAGTAAACATTTGGAACTGCTTACACTTGCGCCCGGCAGACTGATGGGTGCCAGGAGGTACCGCTGCCTGGGACTACCTGCTGCCTGCTGGGGGCTGAGAGGACTGCCCTCTGTAAGGGGACCCGGCGTGCAGTCTTGCCTGGGCCCTATCCTCTTCCCCAAGCGGTCTCCCAGGGCTTGGGAGCCCGCCCTGCAGTGTTAAAAAGGCTTAGCGCTAAGTGAGTGCTTTATTTGTTTGGTATGCCCCCCTTGCTTTACGGAAGCTTGGATGTGGGGTCACTCTCGTCGTGTGGGGGATGCTGATGAGTAAAATTTGTGCCGTGGAAAAATGCTGCAGTAAAGAGCACCTGGTCGCCAACCTGAGGAAGCCTGATTGTGGGTGGGTCTCCAGTAATGAAGAGGAGAGTCCAGTGTTTTGTCTGAGCCTGATGTAGGTGGGCCGGAAGTGCCTACAGCAGTTGGATGATGACAGGAGCCATTGAGAGCTCCGACCCTAGATGCCCAGACCCAAGGAGGCGTCCCCGGAGTAAGACTCAGAAGGAGGCTTGAGGCTGCAACGAGAGTGGGTCTGACAGAGATCTCTCTCTGTGTTCTACGGCAGAGAGCTCCTGCACCACGTAGTTATGGGCAACTGCAGGCCAATGTGCCAGGGTAGAAGGCCCTGGCCCAAAGGGGACTTTTGCTTCATGCCTTGCGGTCCAGAACGGGGCCCATCGGAGAGCGGAGTGTAGACCAGTGTCAGCCATGGATACTGCTGCGACCAGAGATGGATGAGTGTTGACCTCCCCACCTCCTGGGGGAAAGCACGCACTGTGAGGCAGCCTGAACGCTGGCTGCTGAAGGCCTCCTTTTGTCTCCCGTTATGGAGAGATCTTACTGGTATAGGTGGGCTTGAAACCCAGGAGCCTACCACAAGGGCATCTGGGTAGCGAGCAGTAGCTACGAAGATTGTATAGTGGAGGTGTCATTGTATGGTGGGTAACTGACTAGTAATCACTACAGTGCACTGTGAATAATGTGTAACACATGACTCTGCTTATGATTTATGTGCCGTAATGTGGCCAGTGTTTACTATGGTGCACTGCTGCTAATGTTGTTTATGCATAATGCATTATGCTGAAAGGGGATCCCCCCAGTAGTTACTAGTTTTCCTCACTAACTATGATGTATGTGATGTTTATGACAATAGCCTGAGTGGCCTATTGGATTTTATAATGCCTGTAAAGTCACGACTAGTGCCTAGTGGCACAGCACTATATGTGATTGTGTTCTAATGTGTTTATGGATAATACAAAGGTTATTTTTATATAACCTTGTCTGGAGTTTTTTTTGTGGTGTGCCTAGTGTGTCGCTGTTGTGTGAGTGTGTTGTGCAAATGCTTTAGACATAGCCTCTGGGATAAACCTGGCTGCTCTGCCAAGCTACCAAGGGGGTAAGCAGGGGTTATCTTCAGCATGTAACTCCCTTGCCCTGACTAGAGTGTTGGTTTCTGCTTGGCTTAGGCGCATACCCTAGTAAACCTGAAATCCCATTTCTAACACACCACAGTTAGGTTATGATATTGCTGCCCCGTAATGTACCATAGAGGTATGTGAATTCGAATTTGTACAACTTCCCCCGTAATAATTTTTGGATAAGATCTGTAGGGGTTCATGTGTTGCTTGGTAAAAAGACTGTTTAGTAATTGACTTCTATCAAAACTAGAGAAAACTGTCTGTATGTTTTGACAAATATAGTTATGAGTGGGCGATATTTGGTCTATACGCCTTGTAAGAGGACATCTACTGACACTCGGGCAAATCTCAGGGAGAATCCTAAAAATGCCACAATTGCAGACTATTTTAAAGTTACTGTTGAGATACAGAACGTGAGTGGTAGGATTCATTGTGTTTCTTGTTGCTTTGGTCCACCGGTTTCCAGATAGAAATTATGTCCACGTAAGGAACAACTGATGGGCAGTTTCTTTTCTAAATATAGAAAACAAACACATATTGTCTAGAGGGTAAGTGAATGAGATTATTCAGTAGATATGGAAACAATATTGTAGATGAGAATCAAGGTGTGGGTTTTAGTTGCATTACATCATGTTCTTTTTGTGAACAGTTTGATTTTCCCCTAATGTTTGATGTTTTTATTTTTATAGAATGGCAGTAAAGATATTAGAACAGCATTGAAATATAATAGTTGCATAGCCCTGAATAAGATCACCCTAAACACCGTACATGGTGGGTTGAGGGCAAGTGTTTATGGACTTGGCTTTTTGAAAAAATACAGCAATACTTTGAGAATAAACTCACATTCTGTTATTTTTGCGATTTAGAATGTCCGGAAACAGAGTTATACGATGATGCAAAATTAATTGATTCCTTCTTCACTTGTGTTTTTGTTTACTAGAACAAATGAGGCAATTGGTAAATAATGATTTGTAATGTACACCACAATTTTGAACAACTTGTCTCATAGTGTATATATGTGTATATAAATGTAATGTTAATAATACTGTAAAAATGAGTAAGTAATGCAAGTTATATTTATATATACGCAGCCCTGAAGTAGCCCATAACTGGTCGAAACACATTGGCTGCTCAGAATTTTTTTTCCTCAACTACTAGATGATATTTAAATAAAGAATATAAAAAACTTAATATCACCTCTCGATTTGTCTATTTGTGAATAAATAGCTTTTTGCTGTCATTCATTTTCGGCTTTAAAGTTGCCTCTCTATTTTTGAGTTAAAAAAACTCCTTGACTCCTTTCAGTCCTGATTCCAAGTCAACCACAGCACAGAGACTGCACTGATTGCAGCCACCTCATAGCCCCCCTGGACTGTGGGAAAATAGGCATCCTCCTGGGCCTGTCAACCACCTTCAACACAGTCTCCCATTACATCTTGATCAACAGACTGCACCACATTAGAATCTATGGAGACAGCCTCAAGTGTATCACCTCATACCTCACCGGAAACACCCAGAAAATCTGTATCCAACCATTCATCTCAGAACCCAAGAAAATCACCTGGACCATCCACCAAGGCTCGTCCCTCGGCCCCACCCTCTTCAACACATACATGAATCCTCTGGCCAACACCATCAGATTGCATGGACTCAACATCTCTGATGACACCCAGCTCACCTCTCACTATCCCCTCCACCACTAGAGCCTACTTCCACATATGCATGATGTTAGAAATGGGGTTTATGGTTGGCTAGGATATGCACTTAAGCCAGGCAGAATCCACCACTCCAGTCAGGGCAAGAGTGTTACACGCTGAAGATAACCCCTGCTCACCCCCTTGGTAGCATGGCAGAGCAGTCAGGCTTATCCCAGAGGCAATGTGTAAAGCATTTGCGCAACACACTCACACATCAGCGACACACTAGGTACACCACAAAAGAAACTCCACACAAGAGAATTAAAAAATATCCTTTGTATTATCCAAAAAACACATCAAATCCAATCACATGTTTTACACTATGCTACCAGGCACTTGTCATGACTTCACAGGGATTACATAAATCACTTGGCCAGTAGGACCACCATCATAAACATTACACTACAGGCAACCAGTAAGTACTGGTAGAAACTCTACTTAGCATAACGAACATTAGGCATAACCAACATCATCAGCAGTGCACTATAGTACGTACTAGTAGAGTGCACACATTATGGTAAGTACTAGATTTTTAAAAGGTAGGGCCGATGTCGACCAAGAACCTTTAAGAATTGCCCGGCGTTAGCCGCCTCTCATACCACTCGAAATTATCAAACAAAGAGGCAGGCACTGGAGACTGGAAGGCAGGAAACAGGAGTTTATTCCGACGGAGCAGAACACATCAAATCAGACAACAGGGTATCTTCTCGAGGTGCTCTAACCGCATCTCTGAGCCCTGGCCTCTTATACACAAGTTTATGATCTTTATTACAGTGACACATTCCTGTAAACACTTTGAAGTACGAAAAGACATCCTCGGAATCCCCGCTCCTAACCCGTTCCCACACACATTTACAGTAGAAGTCCCCACCCCGATGTCAGTAGGTGATGACTGTCGCGCTGCTGGACATTCCGCCGGTTCCCGGAATGTGTGCGGTTGATCGTATCTCATGGGGTGGGGGCTTTGATCAGTTGTAGATCCTCTGAAGAGGGAAGCTTCCTACTGTATGGGGGCAATAAACTGTATCCGCAGGGCCAAGTGGTGGCCTGGGAACGAGCAGGATAATCGGGCACATAGAAAAGGGGGGGTTTATCAAAGGATGTATGATCATGAAAGGGATGGAGGGAGGTGTTGGCTGGGTACGGGATGTGGATCCGAGGCTGGGTCGCGCTGAAAGGGAGGTTTATGGCCCAAGCATGTGAGAGCGGGGGCTGTCAGCGTGCGGGGGATGCTTGCGAGGTTAGGGGGAGAGAGAGAAAGACGCGCTGGCTATCGGCAGTGGGCAGAGAGGCCATGACATTCAAAATTGCTGCTACTTACGCGCACATGTGAGCCTAAAAAGGGACAAGATGGCGCCGATAATGTTGATGCCGCAAACTAGATTTCAACAGAAGAGTGCACACAATCTGGCAATATTCTTATTTCAGGGAACAACACATAGAATGCCACTTCTGAGTTAATGCTTGCTATCCTGACCCCTTCCTAGTAGGCCTCTGGGCCACCTGCCTGCCTACAACCACATATGCGGTAATCCACGATCCCAATCGGGACCTCCGATGCACCATCTCTGCTCAACAGGAGCAGCAGGAGCCTTCATCGAGGTATTACCCTGAGCTGCAACAAACATCACAATCCCCCTAGGTTGGTGCAGATACATAAGGGAGCAAAGCACTTACTCAGCAATTGGTCAGGGGAAAACGTCCCTGGGTCTTCTATTGTTAGGGGTAATGAGGGAAATCAGTGCAGAGGTCTACCACATGCGGTGCCGCTAGGTAGTACCCTGAAGCTGTCTGCCTTTTCCATACGATGGGGAGACCCCTCTCCGAGTGTCCCTCAACTCGAGCAGTTCCACGTGCACCACCGCCACAACTCCGTCAGAGCCAGTCACTCGGGGTCTCCACAATCTCTCCTGACCTAGGTACCGAACTCTTCTGCTGTGTGTGGCTGTGCATTACTCGGGTTGTCGGTTGGCTCTCCACATGGGACGAATGGTCAGCCCTCAAACTCTGGTAGTCCGGGGGCTTGACAGGATGGAATGGCCTCAGGGTTCTAGCCCGCCTTCGTTTATGAGGACTACACACCTCTTCTCCAATCAGTGCTGCCTCCATTTGGCTTCCTGTTGACACAGCAACCTGTGGAGTCCTCCTGAGAGCTTCGGCTGTGGCTCCTACCATTTGAAAACTCGAGCGCTCACCATGCACTACACAGGGATTGTGCAGCGCTTGAATGCACCTCCCTGAATCAGAGCTGGGACTGTCAGACCGCACCCTCCTCGTGCTCTGCAACAATAGAGTGGGGAAACACAGCGCTGTCCCAGGCCCTGACCAGAGCTCTGCATACACTGTTTCCAGATCCAAGGGCAAAAAGCACAGCGCTCCCCACGTGCCTCTCCAAATCACCCAGGGCAAGCCACTCAGCCCCGGGAGATTAATGGGGATACTAACAACAGGGTACAGGCAGGACAGCACAAAAAGTACAGATACCAACAGTAGCAGTCCTTCTTTCTTCCCAGCAGGCAGTAGGTCAGCACTTCGATTCATCGAGTCCCATGGCAGGTCCTCCTGGCAGTCTGTAGCCAGCAGCATCTGGTGCTGTCCCACGCAGTGTCTCAGTTCAACAAGCTAAACAGACATGGGCTCACAGCCCCAAGACGCATAGTCCAAATGTCTTTGTTCTCCCTTTGGCACAGGGCTCTGAGCCCAGCCCAAACCAGTTCAGGGGGCACTTTCACATATCTTTACAAGTGCAGGAACACCTCCAATGTTAGTGTAAGCCTTGGACCCAGACACACTACAAGGGGGCAAAGCCATCATTGTGGAAGGCAGGCACAGCCCTATTCAGGTGCAGGTGTTCCTCCTCCCACCACTCCAAATGCAGACCAGGCCTATTCAGCCTAGCACTGAATCACCCAGGCAGGGCGGGACACACCTCAACCCCCCAGGGACTGGCTGGAGTGAATGCATGTCCCCTCTCTCCTGTCAGTCAAAACCTGACGGTCAATACCCATCAGGCAGGCACAAAGACACATAGCACACAGAAATGCCCACTTCTAAAATAGTAATAATAAATCTGCTTTCACCAATACGCAAGATTTATCACTACTATTCCAAACATACCAAACTTGATCACGCTACCCCTCACAGGTCGGGAATTACCACTGAAGCACATACCATGGAATCCCCAATGCATCTTTATGAGAGGGCAGCTTCACAGCAGTGAGAAACCAAATAGGCTGTTTGTCACTACCATGACATGCCACACAGTTAAGGCACATGTCCTACCTTTAACCTACACCGCACCCTGCCCATAGGACTAGCTAGGGCCTACCTTAGGGTGACTTGTATGTAGTAAAAGGAGAGTTGCAAGCGTGGCAACCACTTTATGTGCCACATCACAGAGGCAGTAAACTGCACGTGCAGGCCTGCATTGGCAGAGGCCTGAGACAGGGTTGAAAAGCTACTTTTTATGGGTGGCACTGTTGAAATCCATTAACCTTCTTAGGGGTCCCACGGATACTTGGTCCTTTTAAACAAACAAAGTAGAAATTGGCACAGAAGCTGAAATATAAAAGAGCATCTTTATTAAACTCAAATGAGTGAGACTATGTCACACAGAAGCCTTAGCAACAGAATGAGGCAGTCTGAGGAGTACAGAAAACAGAGGCCTCATATATGCTTAGGGTTACATAGTAAGCATAAAACCAAGGGGCAGTCCTGACTCATGTAAGCATGCAAAATGACTAAGATGGGCATACAAGATCTGCTGGCTCAACAAAGTGGGAGGAGAGTTACTTCTCCATACAACAGCATAAATATCCTGACAGTTATACTAGGAAGCAGGTGCATTCTACTAGCTAGGCCCTTCTGGGCATGTGCGAAGGTGGAAGATGCTAAATATAGTTTGTCTCTAGGCAGATTTCAAAAGCAGTTAACAGAAAGGTAGGACAGAGCACATAGCGAGCACATGGCAAGCAAAATGGCTGCCAGAAATACAAAATGGCTTTCACAAAGTGGATAACATAACTTCTAAGTACAGGATGGCTTCTGCTTATGCTAACTCATTGCTGCCAATTTACAACAGCACAAGCAGCGCTGCAAGCCCACCAGTAGCATTTAATTTGCAGGTCCTAGGTATATGGGATACCACTGTACAAGGGGCTTACAGATAAAATAAATATGCCAAACAGGTGTAGACCAATCTAACCAAGTTTACCACATAGAGCATATGCACTTTAGCACTGAACAGCAGTAATAAAGTGCCCATAGTCATAAAACAACACAATAACAGGTCAGCGAAAATACAGGAGAAAGGCAAAAAGTTCTGGGATTACCCTTCAAAAGAGGACCAAGTCCAACAAATGATGAATGTCGCAGACTTGTCGAAGGACTACTGCCTTAAGCTCAACATGGACAAGATGGAAGTCCTCATCTCTGGGAACAACACCTCGCCATTGAACAATGCATGTTGGCCTGCTGAACTTGGCCCATCCCTCGCCTCGACAGACAACACCTGTAACCTCTGCATTATCTTGGACAGCAACTATCTATGTGGAAACAGGTAAACACAGTCTAAATTGCCTGCTCCACACCCTATGCATGCCCTGAAAGATCTCCAGGTGGCTTCCAGTCAACAACAAAAGGACTATCAAGCAGTCCCTCATCACCAACAGGCTGGACTACAAGAAAATACTGTATGTAGGAATCACCACACACCTCCTGAAGACTACAGACTATAAAAAACTCAGTTCAAGACTCATTTTTAACCTCCCATGTAGACCCACATCACCCCCCACCACAAGCAGCAACACAGGCTCTTGATCCAGAAGAGATGCCAGTTCACAATGTTGACCCACCTTATACAAAGCTGCGCACAATGAATGAAACGCATAACATTCCACCAACCGACCAGACACTTACGTTCTGCCTCCTTCTTCCTCACAGAAATCCCCTGGATCTGCCAAGCCAACAGCAGAGGATGCTCCTTCTCACACCTGGCAGACAAAACTTGGAATGACCTTCCCCTGAACCTCAGGACCACCTCATCGCTCTAGCTATTCAGGAAAGGACTCAAGACCTGGCTGGTCGAATGAACAGATCACCACAAAGCAGTCAGTAACTCCAGCGCCCTGAGAGCCTCACGGATGATTTGTAACGCTTCATATATCCATGATTGATTGATAGTTGTGTGAAAGGAAATAGCAGGACAGCACAATATCTACAAACATAATATTACGCTGCGGCTCTCTTCCCAACCGCTGGTGCATTTCCTTGTTGCTTAGCGCCAGGCAAAAACCTTTGTACCTTAGTGGAAAGGTGTCTGTATGAGTATAGCATAGGTTTTGTACTGGGAGGGTGCTCTCACAGTAGAAAATACTATGCTTAGGCTTATATTTAAACTTATCCAGCTTTGTATATGTGCTGTAGAAAACAGCACATATACAAAGTTAGAAACGTTTTGAGAAAATAAAACGTTCTCTTTTTTACACAAAACTTATGGAGGTGTAATGTTTTCGCGTAAAGGCATGTCTATAAATGTTAGTAGATGGGGCCTTAAGTCAGCAACCATGGATGCTTGCATGGGGAGCGCGCTGGCACCACCCAAGGGATACTCCATTTATTCAAAGTAGCGCAAAATAGTGCATAACGCTACTTTCTGTTACTTTTAGACAATTTTGCGATGGAAAGTAATTTTCAAATCAATACTTTGCACCAATTAGAGTTTAAATCAACATAAACTCATTTTTATCACTTTGTTTTAGGTATAGATCTATAGACTGACATGTACCTCCATGGCGCGCTCCCTTACGCAGACATTATCTTGATTAGTTATTGGGCATCAGCAGTAGCTCTGTTGATCCCTGGTAACTTTAGGTGTTAATGTTGTCTCTGCACATCCTTTTGTGCTTGTCCCTTCAGGTTTCTCCTACTTGCAGGTTAAAAAGTCTTCAGCCCAGCTAGTACTAGCGACAACCCTTTGCATATGCTGGCATTGGAGAGTTGTTGATCTGTTACCTGCCATTTAACTTTGACCGCTCACAGGCAGTGAAGCTGTGTTTGCCACCTTGGACAGATTTGACATTTGGGCAAGCCCTGGCGTGCTGGCTAAGGTGATGGCATGCTTTGCGGTGTTGGCTGATCATCTTCTCTAAATCTACGAGTGGCTCGGCAAATTGTGGTCCCTGTGCAGACCCAGAGTTTTCCAAAACGGAGGTTAACGCTTAGCATATCAAACCTGCCAAAATGTAATGTGTATAAAGCGCCGGGTAAATTCTGGAATTATGGATTGTTTTAATGTTACTACACCAAAATCCGCACGTCATTCCCCATTTGGACAGGAAAAACCTGTGATGAGATGTATTTGTTGGTTCTGATAAAATAAAGATCCATCCCGGATCACCTTTTATTGGGGCATTGAGGGCCATGGAAGGTGATACATTTAACATAATTAATTTCTCACAATTGCTTCTTGCGTTCAGATGCACTACGAGCGGTCCCTTAAAAAGATCTAAAAGCTGATTTTAGCAATTGAACTGTTTATTTCAACGTGCTGATTGTGAGAACATACTTTTAATTAAATGCATGAATTTAGTAAGTAACATTTCTCACAGATACTATTTCAATGTAAGAGGAAAAAACAAATCTGGAAATCCAATTATGCATCAGTTTCCAAACAAAATGCATAATCTATTTCTACTTAATAAGATTTTTAATCCACCTGATAAAGAATGCCTGTGGTATTTACATAGATATTTCCTTCCAGTATCTGCAATATTTTAATGAGCTGGTTTGTTGAATCTTTGTAACCAAGAGAAGGTTAATTATAGAAAAACATAATTTAATTCAACTACAATATACTTTATGTTTCATGACCTACTTTTTATATTCCCGCAATAGCTGGTTAAAATCCACGGTTAGCATTTCTGACATTTTAAATGTTAATGTGTAAATGAAATTACAATAAATATTAATGTATTTTATACTTGCTGTTTGCATTTTCCTTTCTATTTCTCATTCCCTACTTTCATTCACTGTTTATGAATGTTAAAATTATAATAATCATATAGTGGCAAAAGAGGCATGGACGTCATCCAGGGGTCGCCAAGGTTAGCAACCCCAGGCTTGCCGCTTGTGAGCCCTGACACTGCCTTTGCGACCCCTGGCCTCAGAGGTTAAATCAGTGCCTGGAACACAAGGACAGCTCGTCTTAACATCGGCGGGGGGCTCCACTTTTCTGGTTTACTGTCCATTTTTTGTTTTACTCAAATAGTGAATAGCTTTCAATATTAGTATAACAAGCATTTGCAATACAATAGGTCTCGCAATTGTGAAAGTTTAAGCTATTGGCATTGTAAATAACAATGCCTTTTACTTATGTGTTTTGCAAACCAACCCATATATAAAAGGCATTGTTATTTTTAATGTCAATAGCTCAAACTCTCGAAAATGGGAGACCACTTAAATGGTGGCCATGCCCCTACCCTTAGACGCTGCTCGCCGTATTCAGGTTACAGCGAGCAGCGTCTAAATAAAGGGGCACAGCCACCAATAAAGTGAATGCAAAGCATTGGGTTCTTTTACAAAAAAAAAAACATTTGTATGTGAAGTTCACAGACAAATGTTTTTTTTGTGTAAAAACGCCCCATGCTGTGCTTTCTGTTTAATGGTGGCAGCGCACCATTCTTTAGACGTGGCTGCTGTAACCTGTATACAGCGAGCCCCATGTAAAGAAAGGGGCGTGGCCACTACTAAAGTGAAAGCATGGTATGGGTGGACTTTCACTGGAAAATAAAGAAAAAGGTTTTGTAGCATGGCTGCTAAAGTTAAAGCGGACCATGCTGACAAATACAATAAATAAAGAAGTACGGCCGCTATTGTTACAGCAGACTGTGCTGGCAAATTAAATAAATAAAGAAGCACAGCCGCTTTACTTTAAGCAGACCGCGCTGCCAAAGAAAATAAAAAAAGAAGCGCTGCCGCTATATTTAATAACACAACAGAGTGTGGTCCTGGGACGAGGGGGCAGCTGGACCAATAAATGCAATAAACAAGGAGAAGATGCTGACCCCACAATATTATTTTTGTCTCCAAAGATAAGAGAAAACAAACAAAGACTAATCTTCTGTTTGTTGGGTATATTTATTTTTACCCTTATTAATTTTTCAATTCTTTTTTCAAATTTCCATGAGTGAGAAACCACTGTACAACAAATACACATTTACACATATATACACAACTGCTTCATATTATACATATATACATTTTATAAACAATCTTCTTCTATAATGCAATAGTTTTTATCCACAAATAATTGCTCTTTGCAAGATAAATGTCAAAAAATGGAATAACCACAAAAAGAATGAGCAAAGGAATTGCTAGGAGAAAGAACAAAATTAAACTTTGAAGGCTAAATCAAAGTTGCATTTAATTAAATCTTGTTGTCTTTCTTTTATGCCGAAGCGTTTCGAATCCGGTGTTTACAATTGGCAGATTCTCATCAGGGCTCTTTCGTTGTGGGTAGTCTAAACAAAAAATGTAGAAGAAGGAAATTAAATAGCTGGGGTTCTCTAGTTGTCACAAGTCCCTTAAGTAACTGGGCGTCACATCTGAAAACTTAAGTACCTTCATTTATGGACGGGTGGTCCCGCGGGTCCACTTCTTCTAGTCTTACCGAACCAGTCTTTACCCTTTTATGGAGACGTATCACCTAATGTGCAAGTGAAAGGGGAGTATTTACTGGTCTGGATCAAGGACAGCTCAGTCAAAGTGGTACCAGATTAAAGGGCCTCAAAATCGTACCTTTCTTGTATGCAAAGACTTCGGTTCTTCATGTATCGCACTCGACGTAATCTAAAACAGTGATCAGACATGATACTTAGAGCCGGTTCCAGTAAAGAACAAAATAAAGCCTGCGCACCGGCCGGGCAATGTACCTGACTTGCTCGTTCCGGTCGCGGGGTTTATAGTTGTTTATTTTCCTCCGCGCTGCTGTCACCAGTGTTACTTGGTTGCGAGGAAACCCTAGGTAAAAGCGCAAGATGCGAACGTTCTCTCGGCGTGGCGGCCATGTTTGGTTCCTCCAATGCAATGCATTCTGGGCATTGTAGTTGTTGATCCTTTCAAAGTTGCTATCAGAAATTGTATCAAAGTCTGGATACTTCAGAGAGCGAATTCAACCCCGTCTGTGTGCTGTTAAATTTTAGGATTAAGTACGCCTCCTTTTTCAGTAAGACCTGTTCTGTATTGGTCATCAGTTTTGACTGATTCAACTGAACAAAACAGTCCACTTGAAATCGTGATCTCCATGTTTATTTTCTACAAAGTGCTGTACAAGGGGCGCAGTTAGGACCTTATTTTTGAGGCGTGATCTGTGTTGGGTTATACGGGCGTTGACTTGTTGATTCGTCTTACCAACATAGATTTTGGGACATGGACACACAATGGCGTAAACCACGTTCTTGGTCCTGCAATTGGAGAAGCATTCATGCCTCCAAGTGACATTCGCATGTTGAAATATTTTGCCCTTGATGGTGGTATCGCACGCCACGCAGTTACCACATCTGTGGTGCCCTTCTATGGGTTTCAATCCCCATTGCGATAAGAGATCACTTTTGGGTTTTGGTAACCTTATGTCCGCTCGGACAATCTGCTGGCCAATGTTTTGATTATTCCTATATGCAAATATAGGACGAGGGAATGGCACTTCCAATTCTTCTACAAGGTGCCAATTTTTGAGGACCATTTGTCTTATTTTATGGGTGTCCGGGCCAAATGTGGTGACACATACCATGTTTTGAAGCTCACGTTTTTCTTTAGCTTCTAAGAGACACTCTATTGGAGTGTAACGTGCCCTCTTGTAAGAGTGTTTGAGTAACTTCCTCGGGTAGCCCCTTTGGATCATCTCCTCGCAGAAGTTTTGTCCATATTGGTCATACTGGCCTATCTCAGAGCAATTTCTTCGAAAACGAAGAAGTTGCCTGTACGGCAGGTTAGCCCTCAAGTTCCTTGGATGGGAACTCTTGTAGTGGAGGATGGTATTTTTATCAGAACGTCATTGTCTCGCAACTGGAGTCTATGGAGAATTTAATGTCCGTCGATATATCTAAACCATTGTACAATGTGATGTTTAAATGGATTATTGAAAATTACGGCCATTTCTGGAGCATTCTGAAATTAGCAGAAATTACACTGAAAAAGAACTATTTCCGCTTCAATGAGGTGTTCTTCATGCAGATTAAGGGCACCGCCATGGGGTGCCCTTATGCTCCAGAAATGGCCGTACTTTTCATGGCCGAATATGAAAAGAAATACGTGGAAAACAATAATCCATCTAAACATCACATTGTACAATGCAATGGTTCAGATATATCGAAGACGTGTGGCTCCTGAGGCAGGGGAGCCACACTGAGTTGTCAAAGTTTCACAAGTGGCTAAATTTGAAACATCAGGACATTAAATTCTCCATAGACTCCAGTTGCGAGAGAATGACGTTTCTGGACGTTGGAATATCAAACGCTGATTGCAAATCAAGTTCCTCCTTGTATAAGAAAAGAACTGATAAAAATACCATCCTACTGTTAGTAGGCCTGTTTGACTTTTTGTGTAATTACGAAAGGAGACAGAAATTCTGAATTGTTTGAGTCTGGAATGGGCAATGTCCCCTACAAGGCTTGGGGCTGCTGCTATGAGTTCCCCAGACCGATTTTTTTTATACCATTTACTTATTGACCCACACAATGCAGAGCATATTTCAAAACGAACATGCATTGAAACAACAATTTGTTTGCGGACACAGCCGCTCAGTTTTGGTTAGGTACGCTAACACATGAGGGTAAGTGTTACCAATAGTAACTCTAAGTAGTAAGACCATATGATGTAGTTCATGAGATCTAGCTGAGCCCCTGAGTCGAAATGTCCTCAAAATCCAACTCTGCAATTTTCCTGTATATGAAACAGTGCACTGTAACCAATCATCACAAAACTTCACCTTTTACCCCTCTCCGTCCCCATTTGCTCCCCTCCCATGTTGAAATTACCCCCACATTGAACCGTACCAACAAAAATGGAAAAAAAAGGGAAAAGAAAAATCGAAAAACCTATGGTAGTGATGTACCCAGTAGCATGCTGCTAAGACCTTCCACCTTGTGTGAATGCATCTACAGCGATGTTAGCACTGACCTACATCTAATGGTGGACCGAAATCACGTGTTCCTAGGGGCCCGGAATCCCTTGTCTTCAGAGGCCTGTTAAAGGAGGCAGTAGGTAAGTGCAGAATCTGGCCTAACCTTCTATAGAACTTGGAAAAAAATCAAAGATTGGAGTAAGGGAGCCCAATGTTATCAGAGAAAGGCAGCCAGTTTCCATTCTTTAAGTGCTTTGCTCATAGAATGCCAGTGTTCCAAAATTGTATAATACAAAGGGCCTCATTTATGAAAGTGATGCATCGCTGCGTGAAAACAGCGATGCGCCACTTTTCATTGCGCCCTGCTTGCGACACCAATGATGCGTCATATTTACAGTATGACGCATCATTGCGCAAGGAGTTACAGATACGTCAGTGTTTCTGACGTATCTGTATGGCTCAAAAGTGACGCATTGCTGGAGTGTGTCACAAAAGTGACGCAACTCCAGCAATGTGTCCTTTCACATGGGGCAAGCCCCATGTGAAAGGGACTGCGTCAATCTTACGCCTGTTGTCAGGTAGGCGTAAGAAATTGACGCATTTGCGTCCTAGAAGTGGCGCAGTGAAATCTTATAGATTTCACTGCGTCACTTCTATGACCCTTTCTTGCGTCAGAACACCCCCTGCATACATTATACCTGGCGCAGGTATAATGTAGCGCATGGGGTTTACAAAATGACGCATCTACCTCTAGGTAGATGCGTCACTTTGTAAATATGGTGCAACAAGACACATTTTTTACGCTGCTGGTGCGTCACAAAAAGCGACGCACCCACGGCGTAAAAGTGACCCACAGCCTCATAAATGAGGCCTAAAGTTTGGTGACAGTCAGAGCTGTGGTGAACCACCAGCTAACATGAGGTTTAATCTCCAGATTAGGTGAGGTGCCATGAAGCTATGCTACGATGTTGTTTAACTTCCCATTGAACCCAGAAAAGTCTTCATTTCGGACCAGACAGCATCCCAGAGTAAGGGCTCAACTTCAAGTCAAGTCAAGTCAAGTCAAGTCAAATAATTTATATAGCGCGCTACATACCCAGAGGGTCTCAAGGCTCTTGAAGAAGGGTGGGGGATTACTTGTCGAATATCCATGTTTTAAGTTGCTTTCTGAATGCTAAGTGGTTCTGAGTGAGGCGAAGGTGAGTGGGAAGTGAGTTCCAGGTTTTAGCCGCTAGGTAGGAGAAGGATCTTCCTCCCATGGTGGTTTTGTTGATGCGAGGTACAGCAGCAAGGGCTTGGTTGGAAGAGCATAGCTGGCGGGAGGGGGTGTAGAAGGAAAGTCGTGTGTTGAGGCATTCGGGTCCAAGTTCGTAAAGTGCTTTGTGTGCGTGGGTTAGGAGGCGGAATGTTATCCTCTTATTGACGGGGAGCCAGTGGAGGTTTTTCAGGTGACCGGAAATGTGGTCTTTACGCTGGATGTCTAGTATGAGTCTGGCTGATGCGTTCTGGATGCGTTGGAGTTTTTTCTGGAGTTTTGCGGTGGTTCCGGCGTATAGGGTGTTTCCGTAGTCCAGGCGCGTTGTAACCAGTGCGTGGGTGACCATTTTCCTAGTTTCGGTGGGGATCCAGCAAAATGTTTTTTTGAGCATGCGAAGAATGTTGAAACAGGATGATGAAACGGCGTTGACTTGTCTGGTCATCGAGAGTGAGGAGTCCAGGATGACGCCCAAGTTCCGTGCGTGGTCCGTCGGGATGGGTGCTTTTCCAAGGGCCTCTGGCCACCAAGAGTCCTCCCAGGCGGAGGGGGAGGTACCTAAGATAAGGACTTCTGTTTTGTCTGAGTTCAGTTTCAGACGGCTGTGTTTCATCCACTCGGCTACTTCTTTCATTCCTTCATGTAGGTTGGTTTTGGCGGTGTTAGGGTCTTTGGTGAGTGAGAGGATCAGTTGAGTGTCATCAGCGTAGGAGATGATGTTGAGGTTGTGTTGGCGTGCGATGGCCGCGAGGGGGCTCATGTATACGTTGAAGAGGGTGGGGCTGAGTGAAGATCCTTGTGGTACGCCACAAACTTCTGACATTCCCACACCATATTGACTATATCACCGTCAGAGTAGCAATGCCACCAGCATTTGGAGGCATCAAGGGCCTCATTTATGAAAAGTGACGCATCGCTGCGTGAAAACAGCGATGCGTCACTTTTCACTGCGCCCTCCTTGCGAGACCAATGATGGGTCATATATACAGTATGACGCATCATGGTGCAAGGAGTTACAGATACGTCAGTATTTCTGACGTATCTGTATGGCGCAAAAGTGGCGCATTGCTGGAGTGTGTCACAAAAGTAACGCAACTCCAGCAATGTGTCCTTTCATTTGGGGCAAGCCCATGTGAAAGGGCCTGTGTCAGTCTTACGCCTGCTATGAGGCAGGCGTAAGAAATTGACGCATTTGTGTCCTAGAAGTGGCGCAGTGAAATCTTATAGATTTCACTGCGTCACTTCTGTGACTCTTTCTTGCGTCTAAAAGCCCCCCTTGCATACATTATGCCTAGTGCAGATATAATGTGGCGCAGGGGTTTACAAAGTGATGCATCTACCTAGATGCGTCACTTTGTAAATATGGTGCAACAAGGCACATTTTTTACTCTGCTGGTGCATCACAAAAAGTGAAGCACCAGCGGCATAAAAGTGAGACACAGCCTCATAAATGAGGCCCCAAATCTCTTAGCATGAACTACTTTATATGAAGACAAGGCCACCTGTTTAGCATCTTATAATATCCTGGCTTTAGCATACCCTCTCAAAAATGTTTGTCGTGGTGCAGTAGGAGTAAGGTCAAGGTGAATTCTTTAGGATCAACTGTCCTTTAGCTCAGTTTGTGTCTGGAATGAGAACGTTGTGTTATGTAATAGTGTACACAACCCAGAAACCATGCCTTTGTGGGTTCCCCATGACTGAAGATAAGATCTTAAAGGAGACTTTGACAGAGTAATGGGAAATGGTGCAATAGAAGATATGAGTCAATGCATCAATTGGTGAAACCACCACGATGAGTGGGGCAAGAGCTTGTATCTTGAGCGGGCTTCTGCAGTGGCGCAGCTCGGGGGGGGGGGGTCCGCCCCAGGCGGCACGATTTTGAGGGCGGCTGGTGGCGGCTGGTGGCGGCTGCGCAGCACTGGTGGCCCGCCACCCGTGGCTCGCCCTGGATTTACTGGGGGGAAATGTACAGTGACGGCAGTACACTCGGCCACACCCACACGTGCCGCGCCCGTGTGTGGGTCCCAGGGCCGTCAATCTTGTTGCGCATGAAAGCGCTTACCAATGATGGCCCTGGGCGTTATTTTTAGCAAGCCCCCGCGCTCCCGCAGTGATACGCAGGCGGCGAACTTAGGGGCAGATTTATGAGTTCTGGCGCATCTCTGCAAATCAGCAGGGATGCGCCAGAACTGATGCGTCACGCAATTCCCTCCTTGCGGCACCACAGATGTGCCGCATTTACAATGCTGTTAAAGGCAGGGGAAACCCAATAAACCCTTGTAGGCTTGGGCACAAAGTAGTTTAAGTCAAGGGGTGCTACAAGGGACTTATTTAGAACAGATTTAAATTCATTAATGAGTTGTACATATGTAACGCACTCTTGTGTATCCACAGGATAACCGTCGTATAACAACTGTAACAAATATATTGGTGGAAGGCAAAAGGAACACATAGAGCAAGAATCGTATTCAGTGTTCAAAATTTTTTTTTATATTGCAACAAAAGTAGGGAGACAAATACAAATGAAGTAAAGCAAAAAGGTCATGAACAGAGGTCAATCAAATTTTCACTACAGTTCATAACTAGGAACATCAACTCCAGATATTTAAAGACACAACCAAAATTAATTAATAAAAAAAGGTTGCGAATTGGTGACAGAGCAACGTGACAGGAGATGATGGAGTGTCGACGTTTCGGTCTAAGTAGCAGTCGTCAGATAGACCATCATCAGGACGGTGTTTTTCTATGCAGGAAAAACTCCCTATGCGAAATAATAAATACAATATTATCAACAAATGTCTTTGAAATTAGAAATACATTAATAGATAAATACATGCTCTATGTGTCAAATAAAACTTATGTATCCATTTATTCTCAGAGATCACTCCTTCCTAGTAACCACTGAGAAATGGTTTCTAAAATAAACCTGAGGCAGAATAGCTCAAAAAGTAAATCTGCGTATCTTCCACATGATAAAACTAATACGTTAAAACAATATTGAAAACGTGTACAGTTATTCATTTATAAAAAGAAGAACAAATGTTCATTAAAAAGCTTGCCCAAGATTTCATTTGAATTCTGCAAAAATATGTACAAACATTTCTAAACTACCAAAAGCTTGGAATTGCCATTCAAATTTTGCATTGGCTCCAATGGCACATTACAACGAGCATTAGTCAATATGGTTGGACTGTTACCTCAAATCACAAAATAGACACACTGGCTAATGGTGCAACAGTGAGTGAGGACATATTTAGAACGAAAATCAATACATTGGTGCATTTATCAGAACATCAATCAAAAGAGGTTAGTTCGGTTTGTCACCTTGAATCCTTAAGTGGATCTTTTATAAGCACGGAAACAGCAGTGGCATGTGGCAAAAATGTCACATATAAATGCGGAAACAGCAATGGCGTGTGGCAAAGATGTCCGACACGGAGCTTCAACTAGAAAATAGGAAAAATATGGAGTCCTATAAGGAGCCGGAGTCAACAATCAAAAACTAAATTTGTTTGATTGGATAAACAAAACATCATACCTTGAGTTTAAGAAGTACGGGCTATGGCTGTTTGCCAGATTTCACGTGAAGATTAACATCAGAGATTTCTGTGGGAAGTTAATATTGGGTTGTTTTAGTGGTCTGTGACATATTTCGAATCTAAAAAGTTTAAATATAGAACTGCAGCGCTAAGTTGTAGTTCAAACGTGGCTAAAGGTCACTGCTGAAACTGATCTATGTTTAAAATGTTGGCATCATATAGCAGAAAAGGGGTATAAGTAACCGCTAGTCAGAATCCGATTTGTTTCAAAAAATCACAATGCTAATGAATTGCCAGTATGAGAGAGAACAGTGTAGACATTAGTCCCAAATGGCATATGGATCATATTAGATTCAGCTGAATGCTAAATACAACTATGGAAAGGTGTTAACTTATTGTTAAAATAAAAGCCGATTTTTTACAGAACGAGGTTCTGGTAGTTTAGAAATGTTTGTACATATTTTTGCAGAATTCAAATGAAATCTTGGGCAAGCTTTTTAATGAACATTTGTTCTTCTTTTTATAAATGAATAACTGTACACGTTTTCAATATTGTTTTAACGTATTAGTTTTATCATGTGGAAGATACGCAGATTTACTTTTTGAGCTATTCTGCCTCAGGTTTAATTTAGAAACCATTTCTCAGTGGTTACTAGGAAGGAGTGATCTCTGAGAATAAATGGATACATAAGTTTTATTTGACACATAGAGCATGTATTTATCTATTAATGTATTTCTAATTTCAAAGACATTTGTTGATAATATTGAATTTATTATTTCGCATAGGGAGTTTTTCCTGCATAGAAAAACACCGTCCTGATGATGGTCTATCTGACGACTGCTACTTAGACCGAAACGTCGACACTCCATCATCTCCTGTCACGTTGCTCTGTCACCAATTCGCAACCTTTTTTTATTAATTAATTTTGGTTGTGTCTTTAAATATCTGGAGTTGATGTTCCTAGTTATGAACTGTAGTGAAAATTTGATTGACCTCTGTTCATGACCTTTTTGCTTTACTTCATTTGTATTTGTCTCCCTACTTTTGTTGCAATATAAAAAAAAATTTTGAACACTGAATACGATTCTTGCTCTATGTGTTCCTTTTGCCTTCCACCAATATATTTGTTACAGTTGTTATAAGACGGTTATCCTGTGGATACACAAGAGTGCGTTACATATGTACAACTCATTAATGAATTTAAATCTGTTCTAAATAAGTCCCTTGTAGCACCCCTTGACTTAAACTACATTTACAATGCAGCGCACCATGGTGCAAAGAAGGGCAGATGCGTGACGGCGCATTGCTGGAGTAGCGTCTCAAGTGCGAAGCAACTCCTGCAATGTACAGAGGCCACCCATACATAACGTGGTGCGTCACTCCTTACGCCTGCTTCAAGCAGGCGTAAGGATTTGACCCATCTTGTAGATTTCACTGCGTCAGTTTTACGGGGCTTTCCTACCCTGCGACAGAACGCCCACATGAAACCTCTCGCAGGTTTCATGTGGCGCAGGGCTTTACAACGTGACGCATCTGCCTAGATGCGTCACATTGTAAATAAGTCACAGGGATGCGCCTTGTTTCCGCGCCGTTGGGTGACGCAACAGCGACATAAACGTGGCGCAAGTCCGACATAAATCTGCCCCTTAAACTTTCAGGCACACCATCATCCCTTCTTTTGGAGCACATACTATGCTGCATTCGTTCGTCCGCTGCTATCACATAGGCCAACGGTCACGTCTAATAGCCAACAGCTCCTTGTCCATTCTCCTCATACAAGGGAAATCTGGAAGTTAGTTCCTATGGGGACATTGAAGGAGGAGAAAACATAAACAGATGATTCACAGAGGACCGAAGAGACGAGTGAGAGGTCATATTTCAAGTACCTTGCTTTTAATTAAACACTGTTGGCATAGTGATCTTAACAATTGTGGGGGCCCCAGGCAGGACACATTTTTAGGGGCCTTGTTCGGAAAAACTATACATTTTATTGCCCGTTATGATGGCAAAAATCATCTGTTCAAAAACAGGGTGACGCAGAAACAGAAAACGTTTTGCCTTGAAACGTCTCTGGTTGTTAGCAATAAATAGAGTGGCAGCACCTTGATGCACGTTGCTATTCATTTTGGGATTTACAGAGGAAACATTCAGAGGGGCAGATTTATGAGGCCGTTGCGCCTCTTTGCGCTGCAATTGCGTCACTTTATTTGACGCAACTGCGGCGCAAACAATGCGCCCTATTTACAACGTGACGCATCTAGGAGATGCGTCACGTTGTAAAGCACTGCGCCATAAGGAGGCGTTCCTGCGCAGGGGGGGGCGTTCCTGCGCAGGAACGCCTCCTGAAAGTGGCTGAGATTTCACTCAGTCACTCAGTCACTTTCAGGGCAATGCTGTGTCAAAACTCTGCGCCTGCTTGAAGCAGGCGTAGGTCTTGACGCAGCATTGTGCAGATGGTGTACCCCCGAGCCTTGCTGGAGCTGCGTCGCGCTTGCGACGCAACTCCAGCAATGCGCCACATTTCCGGCACAGCTGCGTCACGCATCTGTGCCGATTTTGCACCACGGTGCGCCGCATTATAAATGCGGCGCACCATGGGTGGCGGAGCTGTGGCGCACTGTGGCGCACGTTAACTGGCGCATCCCTGGGGATGCGCCAGTTAACATAAATCTGCCCCAGAGCATTTTTGCTCTTGTCTGCTCAGCAAATTTTACTTCTTTCTCTCTTAGACATTTGGAAATATTGTAGGTCCTCATATTTTGAGAAAGGTTTCATAGATTGGGGCAGATTCTGCTCATTTATTGATCTCTCGGCCACAAACATGCTGGAAATGCAGGCCTTTCGCCAAAGATGGTGAGATATTTCCGTGGTTTCCTCGAGGGATACAAATATATGTGCACAGCTTTGTGTGGTGATGAGAATATAAAATGAGGTTAAACTAAATTTATTTTTAAATGTCAAACTAAAGATGGATTTGCGATGTTGTACTAAGCAGATGCGCAACATTATATTAGGAGTATCTGACATTATGATCTGTTTCCGCAAGCACGTTCGTAATCAGTGATATATTCGCCCATGAATGTGAAAGAACGGGGAGTGCTCAGGGGGACACATGGTGCACCAAGAATCCCACTACAAATGTAAAACCATGTGTTATGTATAGCGCCCTACTCCAGGTGAGGTGTGGGTGGTTCTATTGGTGCTGTGCCGTATGTGTGGAATCCCCGCGTGTAATCGGGGTCTCTGGGGGTGTGGCAGTGGCTGTACATCTGCCCGGGAGGGGGTTCCACATCTCTCTGGCTACAATGGTTATGAGTGTAGGGGGTTGTCTGGAAACCAGCCAGAGGCCTGTGAAAATGTGTGCACGACATTAACAGTGTCACGGGTGATACCAGTCTCAAGTTGAGAGCAGTTGGCCTAACGGCTAGGGCGGTAAACCTCAGCATCGCTGGGTCGCCTGCTTGGTCTGATAGCATGAGAAATTCACGGCACTGAGTTTGTTGCTCTCAACTCCCAGCACCTCCCACGCGGTGCATTTGAAACTCAAAGCACCTCTGAGGCGGTGCCTGAGCACCCATCTGCTTCTTAGCGCTCCGTGTGAAGTCTACAGCTACTTGGATTTGTAGACGTTGCACGTGAAGGCCAGGGGCACTCGCAGGCGCTGTTAAAAGGCACAGGCAATTCCATTATAGTTCCCCTTAGACTTTTTCACTCCTGTATTTCAGAGATATGATTGTCCTGTGCAGTATATTTGTACATGGGAACATGTAGGTATAATGACAATACCCTCTTCATTATCAAGGAAAGTCAATTTAAGATACCACAGGCACTGAGCTAAATGTTCAGGATGTGAAATTCGTTTGCAGGTTGCAGATTTCAATAAAGTGAACACACCTCATATAAACTTCCAGTTGTATTTCTCTTGGAAGTTTGTCTAGTGTGCATTTAATTCTTGCAGCTTCAGCATGTGGGGGAGGGCAGGGGACTGACCTAGTTAGTCAGTATGCAAGTGACATCATGGTGTGTGCCATCACATCCTGTGATGTCACAATGCAGGACATCACACATGGTATCACAGTAAGTGACATCATATATCATGAGTGCATTTAAGCGCATTATGAGATGTAACAAATTAGATTTTGCTTTGGGGTTGTGCTAAAAATCTGGCACAATCACGATGTAAAATATGGGCCTCAACTAATTTTGCACATTTTTTAAAACCCTGCCAAAAAAAAAATTGGCAACATTGTGCAGCATGTTGGTAGATCTTTTTTGCTTAATTGCTTACAAAGTCTACATGTTCTAATATTATTATGGGGTTAAGACGTCTGCTGCGGAGGTGTCCAGTAAATATCAGGGACTAATAATCGGTGAGATAGCCCAGGAGGTTAAAGTATTTCTTGGAGAGATTTCTGTTTTGTGTAGGCCCAGATCTGACTCAAAGTAGTATATGCAGGTGACAGAATTATTTCTTTTTTTTTTAATGTAGCTAGGTAAGTGGGTTACTGTTTTGAAAACAGATCTTTTCGTTACTTGCAGTTAATAAATAGTACGCCTTTTAATAAAGCACAGTGAGGATATGTGACTGCTACACCTTTAAACCTCCACTGACTCATGCCACACATCTTGTACACTGATGCCTGATTTATTGTCAATCTGTATGTTATATAAATCGGTCTGACACCCTGCATTGGGATGCGTAGCGCTATAAAAGAAATAAAATAGTGCAATTTAAATTGTGTGCAAATACTGGGACAGACCAAAACATCTGACATTCTTACAGTTCATGCACTTACATAAAGGGACCTAACAATGTCAAAAGCTGCCTCTCTTATGTACCTGTGAAGAGATAACAATCTGTGTGCTTTTGTCTCCCTCCATTGCATTTACATTAAAGTGTGAGGTTCCAGGCCAATCGATCAAAAGGGTTGTTACTCAGTTGAGTATGTGTGCTTTGGCAGCGACTGTTCTCTGAGAGCTTGGTAGGGGTTAGTGTTGGGCATGCAGCAGCTCTGTTTGTTCCGACCTTTGCTTTCTCCTGCATTGGAGTAGAGAGTGGCGTCGTAACTTTAACCCTGCCAATCCACCCGCGCTGCTCGCCGTCCTTTTTCTGCAGAAACCCCCTCACCCGCTACCGGCCATGGGCGGCAATCTGAGGGATAGCCCCTGGCGCCAGAAGCTCTAGCTGCGCCCCTGGACTTCTGTGAAGGACATCATCCTGCTGTTTAAGTTATATAGTCTAGGTGTACCACTAATTTATGCGTGAAGTCTCTACAGACAGGCTCTCAGCCCGTAATCCTAAGTATGTCACTGCCCCACAGGGGAGCACCTGCATGCAGCTGTGCTTCTGAGTGCAATAGACTGTGTGCTTTGTGACAGGCATGATGTGTGGCCCAAAGAATCAGGGGAGATGTGACAAGTTGCTGTTTCTATTTGAAATATGAAGTACTCATTTCACCTGCCTTACCCAACAGTGCATCTTCAATGGAACTTCACCTCGGGCCTTTCAGTGTGGAGTGCACGAAATAGTGAAGGTGTGCCATTTGGAACACTAACCAATAAGATTCAGGGTTTGGTACCAGGAGACCGCAACATTCCGAGCTGGCGTGTAATTTACTAATTTTCAGTCTGGTTTACTTCCCTCCCCGGATGAACAATTTAATAATAATTCGGGAGAGTCCACAAAAATAGTTTTAGGTATATCAAAAGAGAACTTTGCAAATACATAGTTAATTCTAGACATCAAACTAATTGCAACAACTTGCACCCTACCCCATAATGGCAGGTTTAAGCCTGACCATCTGTCTATATCTAGCTTTATTTTGGAGAGTAAGGGATGCAGGTTATCTTCCATTATGTTAGAGAGTCCTGGCTTCAGTAAAATTCTGAGACACTTCTGATTTTTTGGTTGCCTTTAGAAAGGGTGGGGTCCTACTGATGCGGCAGTAAGAACAGGGGTGTAGGGCATTGCTTCACATTTACCCCATTTAATCCTGTACCCAGAGAACGCTAAAAAATCAGATATCAGGATTGTGAGAGAAGCTAAGGAAGGAGCTTGAGTGGACACGGTCGAGAGGATGTTGGCTGCATACAGTAAGGCCTTCATCTCCCCTGCTGGGTTGGGGATACCCTGGATGCCAGGATGCTGTTGAATGGCTATCACCAGGGGTTCTAGGGTCAGCATGAAAAGCAGAGGTGAGACAGAGCATCCTTGCCTTGTCCTCTAATAATGGGAAATGTTTGGGACACATTCCTATTACAAGAAACTACTGTTGTGGGACCAGTATAGAGCCATTTCACCATTATTAGGAATCAGTGACCAGCATCAATGTGGTCCAGTAACCTGAACAGGTAGCCCCAATCTGATATAAAGTCTTCTTGGCACAAGAGAGACCACCTTCCTCTCATCTACCCCATCTCGTGTTTGCTACAGCACTTGTGTCAAAGTTTGTAAGAGAGTGTATTAGTGATTGTAACAGGCCCTTAAGCTTGTTGTCTAACACTTTAGATTGGATCTTTGGATCCACATTAATTAGCTGAATCGATCGGTATCTTGCGCATTCTAGTGGGTTTTTGTTGGGTTTAAGAATAACAGATGTTCTGCCTTTATTAGCAGTGTTGCCTCTGCTTTGAACTAAAGAGAGTCATTTCCAGTTGTGAGGAGTAGATACTGTTAAATTCAGATTTATTTTGGAGCAATTACAATAATGCATCTTCCGAATGGGTTTTAAAGCTCTTGTTAAGTTGAGCCCCTTGTTTTTCTAGTGTAAACATACTTCACATACCTGTCTTTTCATAAGGGCCAAATCATTTTTTAGGGTTGCCTTCCCAGCTTCCCATAGCAAGTTGGTGGAAATTACAGAAAGGCTGTTTTCCTCTAGATTATATTGTATTGTGTTGGGATTTATAGAGCGCGCAGCTCCCCAAAAAGGGTCTCCTGGCACTGGTTATGACAGCAGGCAGAGCCACAAGACTGCTAAATAACAACCCCAAGACAGAGAATCAGACTTGGCAACTAAACAACAAGCTCTTCAAGTTCTTGCGGAAAGCGAGCAAATAGTGACAATTCCTGAGCTTAACTGGGAGAGGGTTCTAGAATTTAGGGCCCAGGTAAGAAAACGCGCAGCTTTTCATGCGAGCAAGACGAAACCCGGGCACTGTGAACAGTGAGAGGCTAGATGATCTCCAATATCAGGGGGCACATAGGGTTTCACCAGGCCTTGGTTGTAAGAAGTGCCCAAGCCTAGTTTAGCCTGGAACATATAACATAAGGCCTTTAATTCGATAAGCTTATTCACCCTGAGCCACTGTAGTTAGTGAAGCAGTGGTGAGGACTAGATAAGTGTGCAGTAATGCTTGCACTTTACTTTTAGCATTCTTAGTCCTGATCCAAGTGTCATTAAAATGCTAATGGGTTAATGGGAAGTTGAGATTCTTAGAATCAAGTTCAAGTTTAATTTACGTTTATTTGGACCATTGGTCCTCAAACGTTACATATATTAAAATACATCTAAAATTGCATAGTCATAAATACACTAAACACATCTTAAAACACAATACAATTAATATACCCTCCATTAGTTAATCTGGGTGACTTAAAAACTCATTTAAAACCATTAAGAAGAAGTGCCTTCACTCTTTGCATGAACTTCCCAATAGCAACGGAAATATCTAAGAGGCTCATTTCAGTCACCAAAATTACAGCCTGGGCCCTAGACTTTTTTTTTTAATAAAGTTTTTATTAAGGTAGTTGCAATACAACAGTAAAATACAAGACAGGAGTTCCATGCAGAGACACAGTGCAGTGTGGCACGGTACAGTCCAACATAGGCATATCCATTACATTGATCGGCATATCATCAACAAGAAAATCATGTAACAGTATTCTGGCAATTCCGTACTCTCTAAGAACATATTCTCCCAGGTGGGCAAGTCTAGTAAAAAGGAAAGCCCCAGGGGGCCAGGGGGTGTAGGGTCCACCAGGAAAAGAGCAATTAGGAGCCTGGCGCAAGCCTGCACCGGCGGCCGCTGCAGACCAGAGGCCGGCGGGGAGCTCGAGAGAGGCAACGCCAAGAGCGGAGGATGCAAGAGTTAGTAGCAGGATCCCATCTGGCCCAGCATACAGCAGGGTTGGCCAAATCCAATCTCCGTACCGCAACTTCAGAAGCACTAATTTCCACGGGGCAAGCAGCAGAGGCACCGGCTGAGGTTCCAGGAAGAACATAAGCACCAGGGGAGAGAGAGGAGCATATGGGGGGTCACGCACTGGCCGTCCCCGCGGCCGCTGAAGGCCCAGGGCCGGCGGGGAGCGTAGGGGAGGCGGTACCGCTAGGAGATAGGCGACTAGGGGGCCCCAAATGTCGACAGGATGAGATCTAGCAGGTAACAGGTTCCAAAATCAGAAAGGAGTGTTTGACAGCGGGAGGCATCCTCCAACCAATGTGCAACTACAGGGGCAGGCCGACTGCCCCAACACATCGTCAACCTGCGCCTAGCCAACACCAAGAGTATCGAAACCAGTCGGCGCAAAATATCAGGGCAAGGTTTAACGAAGCCGAGAAGACAGAGAAGGGGATCAGGACGAACAGCAGTACCAGTTATATCGGAGATAGTAGAGCAGACCTCCAGCCAGAATACCTGCACCCTAGGTCAGAGACAGGCCCCACCCAAACCAGCGAAACGACTAGCGAATGTAGCTGGTGAAAAAAATACACGGTAAGGGGGATAGGTATGTTGAAGAAGAGATAGAGGAATTTGGGGAGGACCACCATCTTAGCTATGGCGATGCGGCCAGCCAAGTACAGATGCAATCGGCACCGCTGAGGGATCTTAGACTCAAACCAATCCACTGCGCGGCCAAAATTGGATCGTCAGAGTTTGTCCGGGCTCCTGCTCAGCCAAATGCTCAGATATCGTGTGGGGCCGGACGCCCATTCAAAAGGAAAATCAGGAACAAATGGGAGAGCGACATCCATTAGGGGGAAGAGTACGGACTTACTCCTGTTGACCTGAATGTCCGAGAACCCGCCGAATCAAATAACCTCCCGCACCAGGGGACTAAGGTTATCCTGGGGATAGCGAACGTAGAGAGTGACATCGTCCGCATACATGGAGACCAGGAGGGAGTGGGATGAAAAGCCGATACCCCTGTGGGTGTGGTGTTGCCGTAACCGGGCGGCAAGGGGTTCCATAGTGATGGCGAAAAGTATGGGCGACAATGGTACCGCGAGCAATGCTGATGGGGTCAGACACCTGGCCATTAATACGAAGCCAGGCGGTGGGGTTGGCGTACAAGAGCTTGATATTCCACAGACAGTGGTCACTGAAACCCATACGCGATAGGATAAAAAAATGGAAGGGCCACTCCAGGGTGTCAAACGCCTTTGTGGTATCGAGTAGAGCAGCAACTGCCGGAAGGTCAGGATTAATTTGATGTAAAACTGAAAAGATGGTACGAAGATTATGGGAGGTGGCCCTACCAGGGATGGAGCCAGATTGGTCGGGGAGGGCAATGGTGGGCATCAATAAAAGGAGGTGAGAGGCTATCAGTTTGGTGAAAATTTTATTGTCGATATTAATAAGGGAAAGGGGTCAGTAGGAATCACACCGGTCGGCAGGGTTTGTCGGGCTTGAGGAGCAGGGTCAGCGAGGCCTTGCGGAGAGATGGCGGAAAAGTGCCTGTGTTAAAGGACTCGTTAAACATGGCAGCCAGATGTGGGAGGCAAATGTTTAATAAAAGGAGGCAGGAAGGCCGTCAAGACCCGGTGCCTTGTCGCTTGGGAGGCTGCTAATAGCCGACAGTATTTCCTCCCTTGAGAACGGCTCGTCGAGGAATTTGCGGTGGTAATTCGCAAGCCAGACAAGGGCGATAGATTCAAAATACTGATCAAACTCCTCCGGAGGAGGAGTGGGGCCAGCAGAATAGAGTCGAGAATAGAAGGCGATGAGGCGGGATTTAATTTCCTTTGATGATGTGGTATGATCCGGTCCCCCATCACTGAAGGCAGCGCGCGGCGGGCGCAGTAGGTAGGCAAGGGTGCGCCCCAGATGGTCCCCCTCTCCGAAGCGGTGGGCAGGGCCCTCCCTCCCAAGGAAGGACAGCTCGCGGCCAGACTCGTCCAAAAACGTAGAATATTTTTGAAGCAGTAGCGCTAAGGTGTCGCTCCAGAGCCGCTTGCGAGGTCGGTGTCTAGGTCCCGGATCTCCCCTTCCAACTTAGCCAGGGCGGAGCCGATAGAGAGGAGAATACCCGCCTGCTTGGCAATACATTCTCCGTGAATTAATACTTTAAAACTCTCCCAAAGGGTAGAGGCAGAGTCAACGGAGCCCCTGCTGAGATCGAAGTAGTTAGTTATGGCGGTCGGGATTTCGTCACAAAATATCGAGTCCTTAAGAGCATTGCGGTGGCTGCTCGCGGGTGAGATAGGTGAGAGCCCGATCAGTCCAGCGTCGTGCATAAGGTGACACTAAAATCCCCTCCCCAGATCACGGCCGCGGGGCCGAAGGAGGAAATCAGGTGCCAGACGTGGTGGAAAAATTCCGGTGCATTAGAGTTCAGGCCATAGACTGCGGCAATGGTGACGGCTGAGCGAGCAGGAGGCCATGTAAGATGACGTACCTGCCCTCAGGGTCAGTGAGGGCATGGGAGGTCTGCCAAGGGATGCCGCGGCGCAGCAGTATTGAGACGCCTCTTGCGTAAGACGAATAGGTGGATGTGTGGGACTCCCCCCAGTAGCGTGCGTGGAGCTTGGAAACCGTGCCGGGGAGCAAGTGCGTCTCCTGTAAAAGACAGATGGCCACACTATGGCACTGTAGATGGACATGTGTCAACCGAGCCTTGCGGTGATCATTCAATCCACGGACATTCGATGCCCAACAAGTTAAATTAGCCATGGGAAGGGAGACAGGGGGCAGCGTTGCACAGGGTGGATAGCAGGAGACAAAATCGAGTCCAACACTTGCTTGCAATAAGGGGGGTGAATGTCCTATAGGGAAGGGCAGGGGAGGCCACCCCAGGGCGGTCACAAGAGAGAGACAGCGGGAGCCACAAGCAGGCCAGAGTGATACAAATGACAGCCTGTAAATGGAAAGCAGCCAGATCGATGAGCCTAGTACATGACAAATAATAAAGCACTTTGCAGAACAATCAGAAAGACAAAATCGCAGGCATAGCACAGTGTCTACAATGAAACATGCAGACTAAGCATGACGCAACAGAAAGGCAGTAAAATGGAGCCACCACCTCACCAGAAGAAAAGAACCACCCACCCGCCCCCAATAACCACAGATCATTGTCTACACAGAGCCCACAGAGCAGGCAACCCCTCACATCCTCCACCCCACAACACCCCCAACCCCCCTAAGCAAACCGTAACCCACCCACCTCCCTCACCCCTGCCAACCAACCCCAAGAACTCCCACCCCAGCCTCCCCCCTCCCACTCCAACCCCCAATCAGGCTGAGCAAACCACCCCTCCCACCCCAGGAACCCACAACCAGGAGACAGATAACAAAGGACAAAGTAGGGAATCATCCCGTGGGGGCACGGCACGGCCAAGCATACCCCCACTGAAAAAAATCAGGGTGGCCGAGCAGAAGAAGACCAGACATCAGTTCAAAGATAACAGCAATAAGACATGCAGTAAAGAGAACGCTACTCAGTCATTTTCCCTAAGGTGGCCAGCTCCATCAGACTGCGGCGTGGAGAGGAGCGGGCCTCACGATCCAGTTTTTTGGCAAATGCCAGGGCATCCTTGGGGTCCGGGAAAACCCGCATTTTTGCCCCCTGACAAACACGCAGCTTTGCCGGGTAGGCCAATCAAAAAGATACTTCATGCTTGTGGAGGATGCGTTTGGCAGGTAGAAATTCCCTCCGGGTGGCCTGCACTGGGAGGGTGTAATCAGGGTAAAAGGACAGGGCATTTCCTTGGTGTGTGATGGCGCCCTTGTTGCGTGCCGCCCGGAGGATTGCGTCCCGGTCCCGGTAGTTTAGGATCTTCGCGATGAAGGGTCGCGGGGAAAGACCCGGACGCGGGCAGGGATCCAGGGAGCGGTGTGCTCATTCTACCCTGAAGACCGTGGACAGAACATCTCCGAAGAGCTCCCTAATCAGAAGGCCGGTAATACGCAGATCACACCTCCGGGAATGGGCCTCCAAGTCCTCATTCTTATCCCAGATTATGGCTAGTCAGTCAGTCAAGTAATCTTTATTTCAGTCAAAGACCTTAAAAGATGCAGAAATACATAAAACACTCAATAAAAAAGCATCACAACACAGGAATTGATAAAATAAGGGTACACAGATTACTTTCCATAAAAACTGCAAAGGGGTTTATAAAGGTAAAAAGGATATGGCTAGTAACTTTTCCATCTGTAGTAGCTTTTGCCAGTACTGGGTGGCGGCATCCTCCGCATCGGAGACCCTAGATTCCACATGTAGCAGGCGGTTGTCATGGGAGTCCACGCAGGATTTAACCTGGTCAAGGCGGGCCGAAAGCTGGTCGAGCTGGGCCGCTATGCCAGCGACCGTGGACTTGACTTCCAAAATTATCGCCTTAAAAGCATCTTCACGGGTTGGGGGAGCCTCACCACCCCCTGCAGAAGAGTCTGCACCATCAGCACCCGCGACATCCTGCCGAGAGGACCTTTGTAGTTCAAAAGCTATTTTCGGCTGCTTAGGATCACTCTTCCCTATCACAGAAGGCACTGGTCAGCCACAGCAGCCCCGGAGTGGAAGCGATGGTGTGAACACAGAAGGACTAGGACAAAAAATGGAGCAAGGACTACCAGACGCCTCACAGGAAAATTACAAAGGCAGCCCAGGAGTAAGTAACAGGAGCAGACAATAGTCGGAGGCGTTCCAAAGCTCACAGCGTAAGTACTGAAAAATCGACAAGCTTGCGCCGGTTAATGCGCCATGCGGGCAGTCCAGTAGATCCAGGCACCCAGTAGACCAGATCCAATACCACAACAGCAGACCATCGAGTACCCGACCCCGCCGCTATCTTACTGTTCAGGGTCAGGATCTACGTAGAACATGAAGGGACCACCAAAATCGCCAAGCCAACAGAGGGCCCCCCACTAGCAGTTCAAAGTGCAGAGCGGGGTGAGACGGTGCCCTAGCAGCAGTGTAAAGGCCAAGTCAGCAGCAGGTACGGCGTCCCTGGAGTCAGCACCACAACCTCGACACCCCATAGTAGGCGGGGGGGCCTCCCAGCCAGGATCCAGGGCTGGAGGCGGCAGGGAGCTGCAGCAGAGAGGGACCCTGGGAGGCAGAGCCTAAACGATTCAGCACCCCCCCAGCAAGGAGCCTCCAAGTGTGTGGGGAGCGGGCCCGCAGAGCCCCGAATCCAATGTAGGCAGCTCCAGAGTAAGGTAACCAGGTCCCCGGAGTGTAGGGCAGGCCGCGGGTGCCTGGCCGAGCAGCTCCAGATGTCAGCGTAGGCGCCCACCGCAACCAGCCCGCCAAGGATGACAGGGCACATGTAAGCCGTCCCACATCTTGCCAGCAGTCAGCAGCACAGCCTGCCCAGCCGCAGGCCCTGGACCAGAGAGCAGCCGGTGGCAAGCAGGCCCCAGGTGTCACAGCCAGAAGAAGAAGTCAGCCCGCCAAAATGCCCTCTTGGGTCAGCGCCCACCACGGGAGAGCACCCACGAAGGAGGCGAGTGGGACCAGCCACTACAGCCGCCAGGCAACAGAAGCGCCGCGGCCCACGCGATGGGATGAGACCAGGAAGCTAGGCCTCACAAGGCCCCAGCACCACACAGCCAGGCCACCCAGCAAGCGGCCCCCACCCCCGCAGGCACACCCCCGGGCAGCGGCGAGACTCACCAGAGGGGACTGGAAGATTATCTTCGCCGTGGGGCCCAGCACACACAGTCGGTCTTCCTCCAGGCATAGGCGGGCCCTGCGACGCGCAGGTCGGCACCGGCAAATTAGCCCCGCGCTCACAACGAGGCAGGCAGCTTTGTCCAGCAGGCCCGTACAGTCTCACCAAACCGGCCAGGTGGATGCGGGACAACCCCGGGTGTAGAAAACAGCGGAGCAGTGCCCAGTAGGTGGTGATGTCTGGAGGATTTTGTCGGATTATTGCGCTTGGTCGGCAGAGCCCACTCAAAGTGCGGCCAAGCCATGCCCCCTCTCCTGGGCCCTAGACTTAATCTCATATTTGCTAAAAATCGGTCTTTAAAACATGATTTGAATATCTTGAAACTTCTGGCAATCTATTAAAAGATGTAATATGTAGATGTATTTGCACTTTGGGCATGAAGTGCCCAAAGTGCAAATACTATATAGAAGAACAAAGGTCCCCAAACCAAAAACTTTCACAGTATCTGAATTAATCACAAGTTCAATAATTCTTTTTAGAGCAACCAAATTCTCACTCTACAATTGGCAAGTACAATTGGAACCAATTTCTCCAAAGGAGAGAGATGTGCAAGAAACCAACTTCTTATATAACAACTTTTTATTTACAAAACTGATATTTAAAAAAAAAAAAAAAAATTATACATTTTTTATATATACATTTTTGGTTGCTGTTGGATTAAGACAGGGAAAGAAGGGAACGTGCAAGAAGAGTAGTGCTAGGAATAGAGAAAGTGAGGGAATGATTCCCAATAGTGAACGGTAGAAGAACAAAATTGAGATTATTTGTCGGATTGATCATATATATCAATCTTACTGTCCTGTCCCGAAGACTATTTTACATGGTCTATTTACAATATTAATTACAATCACAGATTGCATTCATCTGTGGCACGTAACAGGAGGAATAGGGTCCAGGTACATAGAAATGTTGTTGACGTTTCGACTCGTCTTGTGGCATGTAGGGTGTTTTAGCCTTGCCTGCGAGTCTTCCTCAGGACGAGATGGGTGGGGGGGAGTTAGGGTGTTGTAGGGGGCAACCAACCCCTGTTGTAGAATACTTAAATCTGAAAAGAAAAGGGAAAAACTATCAGGGCATAATTCATGATAGACAACCCTAGGTTCTTAGACTTGCACATCTAATTAAGGTTCTTACCCGCTCTCAACCGTGTGCGGATAATGCCTAGCTTCTGGGCTCGAGGATATAAAGGCGGAAGCCCATCCAGGGTCAATCCGCTGTAATCAATTCAATTGAGGAAAATTCTGAAAAATTAATACATAATAATAGTCACTTCGTGAACTATTTATGTTGTTCTCAACATAATACAGATAATTAACTACATATAATGAATTAAAGACCATTGTGATATATCATGTTAGAGGATTGATACCATGGTCGGACAATTGTTTACAAAAGGGCCGGTATCTATCGAGTAAGTGTATCTTAAAATTGCGGGGTATTCAGGATAGGTAACCAGGGCGCATGGTGTTACTCATTGACTTCCAAATGGAAGATCGATCGAGTCACGGTGCCAGGTTCCAAACAATCATGGAGAGAGTAACGCGGGCGAACGCTCACCTGATGTTCTCGGAGTGAATTCCGACAATTGGAGACAGCAATGGAATCCAGCATCTGCCTTCTACAGCACGTATGCTGACCTCACGCGTAACGCGTCAGTATGGCAAGGGAGAAAAGACTACCGTAATTGCGGAAACGCTGCGGTGTCTGCAAAACTTACATTCGGCAGTTCGACTAAAACTCGTTATGCAAGGGGCTAAAGCGTTGTTGGATAGAATATTATTGAATTCCATGTTGCAAGCCACACAATTAATCAACCATGTTTTGAGAATTTAAGAGACATGTTATATTTTGCAATTCTCTGCCAATCCAATTACATATGTTTTAATCGGAATATATTTACGAAAAAACAATACCAGAATAATTGTAAATTGATGAGACACACAGTTGATACATCACATAATACAACCTAAAACTTGACCAAAAACATAACATACATAGTTGCATCCATATCACTATCGGAATTACAGCAAAGTGATGCATCTTATATAGTCAAGGAGGGTAAGAAGTGGAAGAGCCCTTCCGCTATGGGCACGGACTATGGTCAATAAGGGGCTTAGTTGTTACTCAGTATGGATATCTGTCTCCCTATCTCCTCTGTCTCATTCAGTCCCCTGGCCACTGTGTCAAGGAGGTGTATCCATCTGCTTTCTCTGACATTGAGGGTGTTAGCAAAATCCCCTCCCCTCGGGTTAGGTGTTACTTTTTCGATAATCCACCATTTTAGACTCTCGGGATCGTGGTCAATACTAATAAATGTTCCACGAGGGGGGCTACAGCTCGAAGGCAGGCAGGCAAGGCTCTGGCTACGGGGTCAAGAGTGGCAGAGAAGTAAGTGCATGGTCGTTGCTTTGGGCCAATGGACTGGGTCAAGACAGACAAAGCACATCCCTCCCTTTCGTGAGTGTAGAGGGAGAAGGGCTTCGTGTAATCGGGGGTTCCTAGAACAGGGGCTGAACAAAGGGCATTTCGTAGTTCTATGAAGGAGGATTGGCAATCAGGGGTCCAAGGGAGTGGGAAGGGAACATCTTTAGCCAGCAGAGAAAGCAGCGGTTTCACGATGAGGCTGAAACTCGGTAACCACTGTCGGCAGAAGGAAGTGAGGCCTAGTAGGGAGCGGACTTGTTTCTGAGTCTTAGGGACAGGGGTCTCTAGAAAGGTTTGGATTCGGTCAGGAGTAAGTTTCCTTCCGTCTTTGGACAGAAGGTGGCCTAGGTAAGTGACCTGGGGTTGGCAAAATTGCAGCTTCTTTTTGGAGACCTTGTGGCCATATTCCGCAAGGAAGTGCAGGAGTTGGATGGTGGCTGTAACTGCAAGTGGAGTGGTATCGGCCGCCAAAAGGATGTCATCGACGTATTGTATCAATACCACTCCATCGGGTAACTGGACTTCGTCCAGTTGTCTCCCGAGGGCCTGACTGTAGATGCTGGGGCTTTCTGTGTAGCCTTGAGGTGCTCGACAGAATCTACACGAGCTGGCTTTTAAGGTGAAGCCAAAGAGGTATCGGCTGTCTGGATGGATGGGGATAGAGAAGAAAGCATTTTTGAGGTCAATGACAGTGAAGGTAGTGGCAGTAGAAGGAATCAAAGTCAGAATAGTGGTGATGTCCGAGACCACGGGGTACTGAGGTACAACTACTTTGTTGACCTCTCGAAGGTCGATGATGAAGCGGTACGCTTTCTCATCTCCCTCTCCTTGTTTCTTTATGTAGTGCTAGGAATAGAGCTGTTGCAAACATTGCTAACCACTTCCTCTACCACTCCTGCGTCTATCAGGGACTGAATAATCTTCACCAATGCCTTCTCGCCCTCGGGCGATATTCGATATTGTGGAAGTTTCGGGAGTATTGCGTCCTGTCGAACAGTGATGTGCACTGGGTCAATCATCATGCGTCCTACGTCCTAATCAGTCTTGGCCCACAGATACGGAGGCAGAGCGCAAAGTAGGGATGAGTCAGTGTCAGTGATGGAAAACATGCGTCGGGAAGGGCAATGTCTGAGTAGAGCCGGGTTGTCATACAGGAAGACTCAAACTCCATCTTGTGAACATCTAATGGTGGCTCGGAAATGTTTTAGCAAGTCAAGTCCCATAATGGCGTCAGGGGTACTGGAGGAAAGCAAAAACGTCGTGTCAGTGGTGTTATTCTCTAGGTCAAAGGAGATCGGTGTGGACAAAGGGTTAGTGGAGGGCGTTCCATCGAAACCTATCGAGGTTACAAGCGAGCCAGACAAGGGTGCGCTTGGAATCAGTCGTTTAGATAACGCACTAAGTGTTGCGCCAGTGTCTACCAGAAATGGAGACTTCGTACCTAGGACCTTAGCGGTGACATAAGGACCTTGCTGGTCAACATAGAGCTCCACTGGATCCCTCCCTTGCCCTAGGCAGTCCTATGCGAAGTCACGAGCATCGTCGCAGTCAGACTGCTGATACTGGTTCTGTCGGGGACGGTCAAATGTATTTGGTCTGCTTGGTCTGTCGTTATTTGTGTCATTCGTGGACCCACGTTGCTGTCCTCTATTTCTCCGTCCACCCGCTACGTCTTTGGGGTCCCTATTTCTGTTCATCTCCAACAGAATCGTACACTGGGATTTCCAATGGCCGAATCCCTTGCAGAATGCACACTGGTCCTCGCTAATGTCTCTACGTCCAACATGGGGTGTCGGAGTACGGTCTTTAGGGGGTGCGTTCCTAGGGGCATTTGTCTGGTAATTCCCTTTGTACTGCTCTCGTCCTATAGTCACCCCTTGCAACTGCGCAATCATCACCCTCTCTTTTAAGTCTTTCTTCTTTTTCTCTGTCGCTCTATCGTTTTCATTTTTCTGGTGCTCATAATATTGGGCCATCTGGAGGATAGCCGCAGGTTTGGAGGCTGCCCAACTACTCTTGCTGGCCTGCAGTTTCTGAGAGACCTCCTGCGACAGACCTTTGACGTAGTTCTGGACAAACAGATGGTGTCCGGTTGCAGTGATCATGTCCTGGCTGCTGTAATCGGAGAACACCGTTTCAAACCGGGAGAAGTATTCCGATACAGCTTCCTGGGGTTTCTGACGACAGGCCGTTACTATCGACCAGTCCACTTTCTTTTCTGGGATCAGGGTTTTTAGTTTCTGCACAATTTTGTCTGGGAGTTCTAAAATGGATTTCAAAGGCTTCTGTCCAGGTTCTCGTTGTCTATCTATGCCATCGAGTTGTGACCAGGTATGTCCAAACAGCTCAAGGTGGTCGACTTTCCGGATTTGCTTCCACACATCAGCTGGCAGACATAACCCGAAAAACAAATCAATGTCAGCCAGGGTCATAATCGTTGAACCTAGGGCTGTACCTAATTCAGTGTAGAAGGCAGTGGGTTTTTTACGTAAATCAGGCAGAGATTTCCGGAACGTCAGAATATCTTGCCGATCCCATGGCTGGTAGACCCAGTTGTACACTACCCTCCCTCTTGCATCTTGGTGGTTGACGTCATCGTGTGTTCCCAGACCTCGTGGGGGAACCCAGTAGGGGGCAGCCTCTCTTATTGGCATCATTGTGCTAGCTTGTTCAGTTCGTGGTTCAGTCGCTACAGGTGTCATAGGTTTGGCTTCCGACTCTTGTTCGGTGAGGTGACGAAAAACCTCAAGCGTGCGCATAAGGAGGTCCGCCACATCACACTTGCCCTCATCTCCGATATCAACCTTTCTATACAGAGTCGTTAGGCTCTCGGGACCTTTGTCTCGATATCGATCCTCATAGGCATTTAGGGCATGGTAGCATAATCGCACGACAAAGTGCCGTCGGTGGCTCCCAGTATATGAGTTGAACATATCCGTGATGTGCTCCTCACTCTCCTTTCTTTCTACCAGTGTCCTTACTATCCTGTCAATCCCCGCTCGCTCATCTTTGCTTAACCTGTTTGTTCTTGCAGAATCTGTCTTTCGGGCCTCAGGGTCATCTGGCATTGTCGCCTGTGCTGTATCTAGTACAAGGGGTTCGGCCGGCGCAGAGGCCATGGGGACCGAAGCTCTGGTACTACTTTCGCCTGTGCTTGGGGGTAGTGGGTGCTGTGCTAGAGTTTGGGAAGGGGCATATGGAGGGGGCATGTAGATGATCGGAGGACCTAACAAAAGATCATCGTTGGCTTGCTGTTTCAAGGGTAATTCAGGGTAGAGTGTAGAGGGTGTTCTAACCGGGCACTGACTACCAATCAGTGGGGAGAAGATAGGCATGATGGATTACAACGGGGACAAAAGTCTGCACTACCTATCTTATCACTGCTTGCAAAGACTAGACAGAATATTTCTATTCTTCGTTATTTGCAAGCAGAGAATACCTCAAAAAGAACCAATATCGAACAGTCAATGTTCGGTCAATCAAACAATCAATGGGGAGAATAAATAGGCACGACGGGTTACAACGGGGTCAAAAGTCTGTGTTACCTACTCTTTCACTACCTGCAAAGAGGGAACCTGTTCTTCCCCGTTTGCAGACAGAGAATCTCCAGAAAGAAACAATCCACGAACAACAATGTTCGGGCAAACAATCAATCAGTGGGGGAGAAAGATAGGCACAACGGGTTACAACGGGGACAAAAGTCTGCGTTACCTACCCTTCACTACCTGCAAAGGAAGAGAGAATCTATTCTTCTCCGTGTTCAGACAGCGAATCTCCAAAAAGAACCAACAATTCGAAGAGTAATTCTAGTATTTTCCAAACAATCAAACAATCATTTCGCAATTTACACGACCTTACCCGGACCGCATGGACAGTTTCTTGTCTTCCGAATCCAGCGCCCGATCGTCCTCTATTCTTCGTGACTGTCGCGGCACTCCTGATGGTTCCCAGTCAGGACCGTAGATCACTCGAGAGAGGTCTGTTCGGAACCAGTGAAGTTCGGATGATCAGCTGTCAGACGAGGGTCTATCGGACAGGAGCTCTCCCGATCGTTGCAGTTGTTCACTCTGTCGTCAGGACCTCTCCCACTGGATCCGCGAGTCACTGATTGGGCCCCACGTTTGGGACGCCAATTGTAGAAAAAGGTTGCCCGGCGCTAACCGCCTCTAATACCACTCAAGTTTGTCAAACAAAGAGGCAGGCGCTGGAGACTGGAAGGCAGAAAACAGAAGTTTTATTCCGACGGAGCAGAACACGTCAACTCAGACAACAGGGTATCTTCTCGAGGTGCTCTAACCGCATCTCTGAGGCCTGGCCTCTTATACACAGGTTTATGGTCTTTATTACGATTTATTGCATGTGGCACATTCTTGTAAATACTTTGAAGTACGGAAAGGCATCCTCGGAATCCCCGCTTTCAGCCCGTTCCCACATACATTTACAGTAGAAGTCCCCAACCCGGTCACAACAGGTGACGATTGTCACGCAGCTGGGTATTCGGCCGATTCTCGGAATGCATGTGGTCGATCGGATCTCATGGGGTGGGGGCTTTCATCAGCTCGGGGATCCTTTGATGGGAGAAGCTTCTCACTGTATGGGGCAATAAACAGCATCCGCAGGGCCAGGTGGTGGCCTGGGAATGAGCAGGACAATCGGGCACAGAGGAAAGGGGGGGGGGGTTTTATCAAAAGGACCCGGGATCATGAAAGGAACGGAGGGAGGTGTGGAGCTGGGAACAGGATGGGTTCCGAGGCAGGGTTGCGCTGAAGAGGGGTTTATGGCCCGAGCATGTGAGAGCGGGGGCTGTCAGCGTGTGGGGGGATGCCTGCGAGGTCAGGGGAGAGAGAGAGAGAGAGAGAGAGAGAGACGCGCTGGCTATCGGCGGTGGGCAGAGAGGCCATGGCATTCAAAATGGCTGCATGCTTACGCGCACGAATGGGCCTAAAAAGTAACAAGATGGCGCCGATAATGTTGACGCTGCAAACTAGATTTGAACAAATCCACATTCCCAAATACCCATATTCTGTGACGGTTTCTACTTTCTCTGACTTTAAAAACCATACGAACCCAACTTTCCTTCAGCCAAAGCTCAGGGCTTTAGTCTTGTCCATATTAACTACCTTTTTTTTTTTTTTTAGCAATACTCGTTAAATATATTTAGTTTCCTTTGCAGACCGATTTCGGTCTTATCCATGATCACCAGGTCATCTGCATAGAGCAAACATATAATATGCTTACCATCTTGTTTTGGGCTTGCCCCATTGGCGTTCCCTAAGGGCAATGGCAAATATGCCAAGAACAGGGAAACCAGCAGGTGGGCCAATACGCATCCCTGCTGCAACCCATTTCCAATGTCAATCTTCCTGGTTAAACTTCCATCTACAATTAAAATGATCTGAGCCCAGTTCTTTATGTGGAGCATTTGGATCAGACTTAACAAATCTTTTGTGATACCATAACTGATTAGGGCCTGCCACAATAGCTCCTGGTCCATCAGACCGAAAGCCGTGTGGAAGTCCACAAACCAACAAAATAAATTCCCCCGCTGTTAGGTCGACTTCCGCGCTATGGCCCAGAGAGCAAAGCAATGGTAAATTGTGAAGTGGCCCGCTTTAAAACCCCCCTGGTCTGGGGGTCTTTAAGTAGTCCCAAAATGACTTTTGCAAAGACTTTCTCCCCTATATCTAGGAGATTTATTAACCTATAGTTCTTTGGTAGATTTCGATCACCCTTCTTATGAATTGGTCTTATAATTGCACCCCTGCAACTGTCTGGTACAATTCCTGTCTCCAAGATCACTTGGTACATCTTTGCGAAAGACTCTGCCCACCATTCTGTTCTAGTCTTTAATATTACTGCTGGAAGATTGTCTGGGCCGGCGGCACAAGTGAGGCTCAAATTTGCTATAATTTTCTTTATATAACTGGGGGCAAAACGTTCTTTTTGATCGTCCCTCACCAATGACCACACTGGCATCCCAGCCTTATCTTGTACTGGCCAGTTCCCATATATCTCTTCCAGGTAACCCACCCAATAGTCCTCAGGGATTATTCAGTCTAGGGATCCTACTTTCCTACCCGCGCTTTCTTGGACCAATCTCCAAAAACTTTTTACATCTCTGGTTTCAATTACCTCCAACATATTTGCCCAGCACTTATCTTTGTAAGTTGTTTTTTATTCCTGAATAATGTTTTATATTTTACCCTGAGTGATTGAAGGGACTGAGACAATTCCACATTAAACCTAGCCCTTAACCTTCTTTCCTTCTGTCAGATCTGTGCCTTTGTTACCCGGCATTCATTGCCAAACCAGGCATGCATATTGTTTTTAACTCTACGGCTTCCAGGTCCTGACCAGATAATTCCATTCCTAGAATGGATTTCTTCTACTGGGATTTTCAGCTGGATTTGTTTTAATTTCTCAATGTGTTCCTCTGTTATCCTGGTTGACAGCCGTTTAGGGTAAACCACATGTACCTGTAGAACCCTTTCTCTCTTTTTACTGCTTGGTAAATATAATTCAGTTCTCAAGGGGTAATGGTCACTAACTTCCATTTTCACCACCTCAACATTTTTGATTAGCCCAAAATGCCAAGCGTGGGCAAACACATAATCTATTGGGCAGAGTTGCTGGCCCTTCATAAAGGTGCGATTTGCCGGCCGATCCCACTGCATTCTCCCATTTCGACATACCATGCCTAATGAACCCATCAACTGAGTAAATTTCGTATCTTGAGGTGAGGTCTCTCCTCTAGGGAAGTTGGCCACTTCAATATTATAAGATGTTAGTAGATCTGTATGCCAGCTATCCACCCTTCGGGTACCTAATCTATGATTAAAATCTCCTAACACCAATAATATGTCCTTCTGATAGTTTTCTGATAGATCTTCTTTCAGCTTTGCCAGGTTCTGCTTATATTCATAGTCCTTTCCCTTCTGTATATATACATTTATAATGCATATCCCATCATGACAGGGATCCGACTACTGCAGCAGAACCCTACAGCCTAGTGCCCAAACACAGTTTAACTTCATAATTTTAACCTTCCTTGCTATCCTTGTAGAGATCAGCGTTAGTTGCCTCCTGATGGCCTCCCCGGGGGTTTTTCTTTGCTGCTCTAAAGTTTTGAATGAATCCTTCTATAACTAGGTTTGCTAGGGTATCGTCACACAGCCAAGTCTCCTGCAAGCACACAATATTGTTTCTTTTGATGAATTTGTCAACATTATCTTGAGTCGATATTTTCTTGAATCCATTTATATTCCATGATAGGATTGATAGGCTGTGTGACGACCCATGCTCCTAGTCGATTTCACTCAGGAACCCCTCCTCATCGTACTCCCTTAATTCTGTGTTTGCTAGGATATTATACCTGTTTCCAGCGAGTATATCTCTTTCATGTCTTGCAATTTTATTATCGGTTTTAAGTAATTGCAATATCCTCCTTCTTATTCCAACTTGAGTTAATTACCTTCACCTGCCGAAACCCTAAAACTGCATGGTTTGTAAGGAAGTGCTGCCCCTGGATGTCCTCCCTTCTTACCAGTCTAATACCCTCCTTTTGCAGCTCATTTGTTGCTTTTTCCACCGCTCCTTTAACCAAGGCAGAATAAAAGAGAACCTTAGTCACTTCGTCCCCTTTACTACTCATAACGAACCCTACTTCTCTCAGGTCCTCTGTGCCGATGCCGCAGAGGCTTGCACATTTTGACAGGGAGAATAAGAGCTGTGAATGATTTAATTGGTTTAATTTCCTAGCTTTTTTTCCACATTTCCCCTGTCTGGCAGGTTCCAGGAAAACCCGTAGGTCGGGGGTACATTCTTGCCTTGCACCCTAGGGGCCCCCGTTAATCCAGCTTCTTTTCTCTTTGATGGGACGTCTCTTCTATCTTTTTCCATACAGGCCATATTACACCTAGGGCTTCTAGCTCCCAACTGGGCAGTTATCCTCTTTTCTATGTCTTTCCCCTCCTTTCCTTTCAATGTTGATACCAGGTTACTTTTACTATTTTTTTTTCTTTCTAGCGAATTCCAGTATTCTTTTTGTTTGGCTAGGGGCTTTGCCTTATTCTCCTTTGCTCTTTGTGTCACTTGTCTCTCATGCTCTTCTTTTCTATTTCTTTTTACTTTCCCTCTTCTCCCCTTCCTTTCTAATTGTTTTAACTATTGTCTATGTCTAGGGGCTACCACCTCCCCCCTAGACCTCGGGTAGCCCCTCACATTATATCTTCTTTCACCCCATTTTCTTACAATCATAGGCTGTCGAGATATATAAACACTTGGTTACTCCTTCTGTAGGTTGGGAGCCCTTAACACAGCTTCTTTTTCCTCTTTGCTACCTACCCCGTCCTGTTCTTCACCAACCGGTCTAACTAATGCAGGCATTAATCCTTTCATTTGTGTCAACTCTCCCAACATACCTTTAAACTGCTCCCCTTGTGTTTTTAAATTTCATTATTTACTACAGATACCTCCAATAAGCCTTGCAGGTTTTTTTTGAGGATCCACATAACCTCAAGCATCGAGGTCGAGGCTCCGGTGACCTCCAGCCCATGCAGTAGAAAGTGCAATAATTCACTCCCCATACCAAAAGAGCACTCTGCGCCAGCATTCTCCTTAGTTTGGGCAATTGCTCCATCTTTGCCTTTTACACTCAGGGTCATATTATCGAGGACAGGCGATACATTATCGCTGCTTTTATCGGCAAGAAACTGCCGATAAAGCGGTGGTAATTGCCTTGATAATATGCTCTATGAATTCCAATCGAAGTCCATGTTAGATGTGAACACATCTAACATGGGCTTCGATTGGAATTTAGAATTTAGATGCATGTTAGATGCATGTTAGATGTGAACACATCTAACATGGGCTTCGATTGGAATTCATTGAGCATATTATCAAGGCCATTATCGCCGCTTTATCGGCAGTTTCCTGCCGATAAAAGCGGTGATAATGTATCGCCTGTCCTTGATAATATGCCCCTCAGTTCCTTGCTGCTTGGGGTTTAATCCTCACCCTCGCTCTCCGTTTCATGCGCAAGTGACTGCTTTAATATTCTTGGTGAGGAGGACAGCCGAGGGTTCAAGGAAACTCCAGAGATGTTAAAGCTGATCCGAATTGAAGAGGCTAACTTTACCTCGCCTATGGACTTCGAAGTTGGATGTACCACAGCACTTGTCTCCTTGTCCGTCATATCCTTCCCCTTAAAATGTCTTCCCAAAAAATCTTTACTTGAGTTAGACACTGACGAGCCACGATTTGTTATTTTCGATTTCGCTGATTTTGCTGAGTGCGGTGTTTGGATTGGGTATTTTTTCTTTCCGGTTGGCTATCTTGTCGCCCCCTTTGTCTTAACACTGCTCACTTCGCCTACCACTTGAGCATTCATTTAATTCTTTTTCCCATTTTTTAGTAGCCTTACGGGCTCTTGCTTTGGCTGGTGCCATCTTTTAGTTCCTTTCTTCGTTACTCGCCCTCAGTTTACCAATCCTGTATGTAGCCTGTTCAAAGCTTCATCCCTGTTAAAACCTCGCCCCTTTACCAACTCAGTAGCTTATGGCTGCCACAGTCACTTTTAGGTTTGATGACCTTGATTATTAAAAAGCAAGAACATCCCTTACTCAGAATAACTTACACAAACTCAGCTACTCCTCACTTACCTCTATTCCACGGTTACCGCTGCGTGCTTCCCTCTCCCAGACCTTTGCTGCTCATCTATTGATAAGGTGCTGTCACCAGCTCTGAGTCTGCTAGTACCGACAGCACTCCTTTAGGCCAGAGATGTTTTTTGAGGTTTAAAATTTGGAAATTTAAATATTCATCTCCCGGAGCCAGGCTTCCCAGACTCCGCCAGTAAGATCCTAGAGTTCCTGCTTTTGCCACCCTGCCCTCGCCTTCTCGTCAGGCCTCCTGCTGGCCTCCCACAGGGCGCCTCATGCGTTTAATGGCTCAGGAGTCTTTTCGGTGTGATCCTTAGGTGCGCGCATGCATGTGCGCATGGGCGTAAAGTCAAACCATGGCGTCCGGCGTCCGATGCCTCCAATGCTTCTCGAATAGCGTTGGTGGGGTCTGTGTGTGCGCAGTCGGCAAACCGGGACCAGGGAGTCATACAGTGGTGCAGTGGGAGTTGCCTGTGAAAGGAACCAAGGAAAGGTGCCCACATCATGATCTGAATAATCTCTACATCCTCTATATAGGGAAGAAGGGCAGCTGTTTTGAGGTAATAGTCAATCTGAGTACATGTGCTATGTATAGATGAAGTGAATGTATAGTCACGGTGGTTGGATGAGTCAGTTACCATGGATCAGTCAGATACTGGTCAGATATTACTTCCGTAAGGACATGCTAGTCCTTTATATTGTAGAGAATGTGATGGTCCAATGTATCCATTATTGGGTCCAAAACCGGGTTTCAGTTGCTCCCAATAAGCACCTTCGCTTTAGGTAGGGTAAGGAGGATGCAGTCAACAGTTCTAACTAATTGCCCCTTGCCCCCTGGTGGGGCACATACAGTGGAGATAACTACGTAAAATTTGTGGGGACAATTGTTATCAATAAGAATATTTAAAAAACCATTGACAGTTGCCTGATTGATTCCTGTTTAATTTGTGGTTTCTCTCTGGAGATAGCAAATAATCTTTCCTTTTATGTGTTCCCAATACATGGATTCAACAATCTACTTCTTTGTGTACACATGCTTTTAATGATAATCTGTTTCTGTCTGCATGTTTTTAATTTTTTTGCATAATTTAGGTCTAGGACTGTTTATGAATTTTATTAAGTATTGTGATGCATCTGATCTTTATTTATTAATACCTTTCTATATATAGATTTGCCTGATTTGATTACATCTTCTAAGTCCACTGTCATCCTATTGATGTACGGCTGTTTGTGTGTAATGGTATGGTAAATCTGAATTACCTCAAAGGGGGCTTTCTGTTTCACTAGGGGCACATACAGAACCAAGAATAAGTGACCTTGAATGTTTGCATTAAGAAGTATATAATGACCCTCTGGGTCAACCCACGTTTTTTGAATCCTCAACAGTAGTCTTTTCTGGACCAGGATTCCCTCTCCTCCCTTACGGTAAGACTTAGAGGATGAGGTGCTCATTCTGTGTCGGTACACCTTACAAGCGTGGGACTCTCCGCTAACCCAATCACTGTGGAGTTTCTCACTCTGTGAGTAGGAGAGGTGTGTTTCTTGAATGAACACGTGCATGTTTAAAAAGGACAAGATTTTCTTCAGGTTCTCATAGTGAGTGAGACCATTTACATTAAAAGATAGTACAGTAAGGTTTCTTGAGGTGCGCATGTGGAAGTTGCTCTCAAATATTTGTGGTGGGCTGTGTTAAAAAGCTTTCAGGACAGTCTAGAAGTGATGTGAAGCTGTGCAAAAAGGGTAGTATCTCCTACTTTGGAGTGGTATCCCAAGGGATGGGTCAAGAAGACGTAAACCCAGAGAACGTAATAGGCCTTCCAAAGGTGGAATGCATAAGGGGTGTACGATTAAGTGAATTGGCATGCTCTGGTGTCGGAATACAGGTGTGTACCATACAGCGCAGGATGGGTAAAAAGAGGGGTCAGGGAAGACAGAGGGACTAGGAAAATACCTTTCGCCGGTTAAGGCTGTAGTCTTCAATGACGTGGGCTGTCTAGCATTGTGGCAATCAAGGCCATATGTGCAGAAGGAGGGGGTAAATAGGGATTGCAGGTGTCAGCTGTGTTAGCAGTCACTAGTGTATACACACAGCAGACAGAACGTGCAACATTAGTAGGAAGTGCTGTAAAGCAGCGAAAAATGAAACAAACATAAATACAACTCTTGCATTCTCCCTTCCAACCTCAAAAGTTGCCTACTCATAAAAGTCACCTGCTTGTGGAAGGCATACATGGTGAAGGAGGCATCTGTCTGGGTATTGCCGGTAACGGGGGGAACTTAACACACTCCAAGTAGTACACTCTGTTCCACCTCTCTCAGCTCCCTCAGCACACAGATATTATTGACCAACGATCCCCCATGGCAGTGGGAAAACAGACAATGAGGTCTCATTTCATCATACAAAACCAGCTTTTATGTCCATGCAAAGACATCATGATGCCAATTGTTCAGTATTTCTTTTGTGGAGACCATGACATATCTCTTATGGGTGGCCACCAGTCTTTCCTCTTGTGCTTCAGGCCATGGGACCAGCTCATGGTAAGCTCTTTGAGCTGCTGGGTCAAATCATCTGATGCCAAATCTCCCATTCGTTGATGTTGAGCAATGATGAGATGGACGAGCTGTGTCCATATCTTCTGAGTTGAAAGAATCAAGGAGCTTCTCAAGAGAGCCTGGGTTGGGGAATATTTTTGTTTGGTTGTCTTGAAATATCAGCATTTGGGCAGGATCCAGTACCCCATAGTGAAGGTTGAGGCGTTCTAGGCTGTAGCGAGGGGAAACGCGTACATTTGCATAGTCTCGTGTGAAAGTCTTTGCTTACTTGTAATTTATGTTTGTCGAGAAAGAAAGGCCTTTGCTTTTTTGCCAGTTGGATCACTTATCTTGCTTGTTTAAAGCAGACAGTCACCTTTAGGGTGACCTCTGATATTCCTTGACTTGACTCTACAGGCTATCAGTAGCTTCAGTGGCAGTTGAAAAACCACGTTGGTGATGGATGGAATGAAGTGGACAATAAAGGACATAATGTTCTCCCCTTTAAATTTTTCTGGAATCCCCAAAAAGTGCAAAAACACAAATTATTTCACCTATTCCTGTCCGCCAACTTAATCACCTTTTCCTGCAGCAACCAATGTTAATGTTCCCAGCCAGTAGCCATAGTGAATGCCTGCTCCACCACAAATATTCCAGCCTCCGTGGTAGTGAGCAATGTGCTAAATTCTGTGAAGTCTGCCCTGAGTGAAAAGAAATCTTGTGATGTTTTGGAAGTGTTATCCTCAATTGCAGCAACCAAGGTCCTAAGGGCTGCAAGATTTTGTGCCCAATGCCAAATTTTGCGAAATAGTGTCTTGCTCCTTCGAAGGTTTCGATGCTTTACCTGTGACTGCTTCCATAAAGAGGAGCTGGTGAGAGTGTTTAGGCAGAAGTATGGGGTGAGTGATAGGCAGTTCAGTGTGGGGATGCACAATACCCCTTCCCTCATACCCCTTCCCTCTGCCATAGTGTCTGGCACAGCATTCCCTGCTATCCTAGTCCCCATAGGCGCAGTGCGCTCTAACTGAGGATGGTAGGAATCTAGTGACCAATGCTTATTGTCGAGAACTCAGCAAGCTGCAGTATGATCTACCTAAAAAGTTGGATTTCAAAGAGAAGCACCTGTGCTGGAAGGCTCCACGCCATAAATACAATACATCCCGCCCTCTACTCATCCCCCAGAAGGCGCAAAATCTTAAGAATGTTGCCATGCCAGAAGTCTTTGTCGATAAAGGTTGGGGCTTGATAACAGAATGCACTCAGGAGGCAAGTATTCCAAAGAAACTCACCATATCATCATCCTTAGATTTGAGGGCATTATGCTAATCTTAAGGGATTTAGGCTCTGATATGGTACATGAAGCACCATGCTGTAATGCTGTCATGGCCATGGTCATGCAGGATTGCCCAGCTGCACACTCCATTTTACGATGTCCTCCGCTCAGTAGGGGCGACATTCCTCTTTTTATGGCCTCTGTGCTGAGGGCTTGAGCCAAGTTGAGCCTTCAGGTAAAACAAAGGAGCTGGGACGAGGAACTTGTCGAGGGCCTCTTCCTAAGGCGGGTGAGTGGAAGAGCAGTAAACGAATACTCTCCCGCATTAGAATGGGGTCCGGCAAGGTTTCTATATGATTTTGTTTTGCAACATAAAATTTAGGCCTGGCTTTCTGCAAACGTTTTTACTGTTTGTGCATTGAATGTTTTAGGGATTGTGGTGTACATACAGAGTCTAGAAAGTAGGCTTGCTTATCTAAATAACACAGTGCGGTATCCATTCTTACTTATGTCACTATCTTGCCATCCCTTTCCCCTATTGCAAACAAAACAGGTGATGGACAGAATGTGGATCAATGTCACACATTCACCCCAGTCCAAAGATCTGGGCCCAAATCCATCGTTTTTTTGCACTCCACACCACCCTGGGTTAGACAATGGCGATATGCAAATCAGCTCTGACCCTGTGCCCCATGGGAACAGTCCAGTCCGAACTACAAAAGCCATGTCCTTACCAGAACGGAATCAAGCATCCGAGGACCGGACCGGTTTCGAGGTAACACCTCTCATCAGCCCGGCTAGCTTGACTCCAGTGGTGTGGAGTGCCTGGGACCCACGTCTGAGCATCCCCAGCGCACTTATGGCGGCAATTGCAAACAAAACAGGTGATGGACAGAATGTGGATCAATGTCACACATTCACCCCAGTCCAAAGATCTGGGCCCAAATCCATCGTTTTTTTGCACTCCACACCACCCTGGGTTAGACAATGGCGATATGCAAATCAGCTCTGACCCTGTGCCCCATGGGAACAGTCCAGTCCGAACTACAAAAGCCATGTCCTTCCCAGAACGGAATCAAGCATCTGAGGACCGGACCGGTTTCGAGGTAACACCTCTCATCAGCCCGGCTAGCTTGACTCCAGTGGTGTGGAGTGCCTGGGACCCACGTCTGAGCATCTCCAGCGCACTTATGGCGGCAATTGCAAACAAAACAGGTGATGGACAGAATGTGGATCAATGTCACACATTCACCCCAGTCCAAAGATCTGGGCCCAAATCCATCGTTTTTTTGCACTCCACACCACCCTGGGTTAGACAATGGCGATATGCAAATCAGCTCTGACCCTGTGCCCCATGGGAACAGTCCAGTCAGAACTACAAAAGCCATGTCCTTCCCAGAACGGAATCAAGCATCCGAGGACCGGACCGGTTTCGAGGTAACACCTCTCATCAGCCCGGCTAGCTTGACTCCAGTGGTGTGGAGTGCCGTGGACCCACGTCTGAGCATCCCCAGCGCACTTATGGCGGCAATTGCAAACAAAACAGGTGATGGACAGAATGTGGATCAATGTCACACATTCACCCAAGTCCAAAGATCTGGGCCCAAATCCATCGTTTTTTTGCACTCCACACCACCCTGGGTTAGACAATGGCGATATGCAAATCAGCTCTGACCCTGTGCCCCATGGGAACAGTCCAGTCCGAACTACAAAAGCCATGTCCTTCCCAGAACGGAATCAAGCATCCGAGGACCGGACCGGTTTCGAGGTAACACCTCTCATCAGCCCGGCTAGCTTGACTCCAGTGGTGTGGAGTGCCTGGGACCCACGTCTGAGCATCCCCAGCGCACTTATGGCGGCAATTGCAAACAAAACAGGTGATGGACAGAATGTGGATCAATGTCACACATTCACCCCAGTCCAAAGATCTGGGCCCAAATCCATCGTTTTTTTGCACTCCACACCACCCTGGGTTAGACAATGGCGATATGCAAATCAGCTCTGACCCTGTGCCCCATGGGAACAGTCCAGTCCGAACTACAAAAGCCATGTCCTTCCCAGAACGGAATCAAGCATCCGAGGACCGGACCGGTTTCGAGGTAACACCTCTCATCAGCCCGGCTAGCTTGACTCCAGTGGTGTGGAGTGCCTGGGACCCACGTCTGAGCATCCCCAGCGCACTTATGGCGGCAATTGCAAACAAAACAGGTGATGGACAGAATGTGGATCAATGTCACACATTCACCCCAGTCCAAAGATCTGGGCCCAAATCCATCGTTTTTTTGCACTCCACACCACCCTGGGTTAGACAATGGCGATATGCAAATCAGCTCTGACCCTGTGCCCCATGGGAACAGTCCAGTCCGAACTACAAAAGCCATGTCCTTCCCAGAACGGAATCAAGCATCCGAGGACCGGACCGGTTTCGAGGTAACACCTCTCATCAGCCCGGCTAGCTTGACTCCAGTGGTGTGGAGTGCCTGGGACCCACGTCTGAGCATCCCCAGCGCACTTATGGCGGCAATTGCAAACAAAACAGGTGATGGACAGAATGTGGATCAATGTCACACATTCACCCCAGTCCAAAGATCTGGGCCCAAATCCATCGTTTTTTTGCACTCCACACCACCCTGGGTTAGACAATGGCGATATGCAAATCAGCTCTGACCCTGTGCCCCATGGGAACAGTCCAGTCCGAACTACAAAAGCCATGTCCTTCCCAGAACGGAATCAAGCATCCAAAGACCGGACCGGTTTCGAGGTAACACCTCTCATCAGCCCGGCTAGCTTGACTCCAGTGGTGTGGAGTGCCTGGGACCCACGTCTGAGCATCCCCAGCGCACTTATGGCGGCAATTGCAAACAAAACAGGTGATGGACAGAATGTGGATCAATGTCACACATTCACCCCAGTCCAAAGATCTGGGCCCAAATCCATCGTTTTTTTGCACTCCACACCACCCTGGGTTAGATAATGGCGATATGCAAATCAGCTCTGACCCTGTGCCCCATGGGAACAGTCCAGTCCGAACTACAAAAGCCATGTTCTTCCCAGAACGGAATCAAGTATCCGAGGACCGGACCGGTTTCGAGGTAGCACCTCTCATCAGCCCGGCTAGCTTGACTCCAGTGGTGTGGAGTGCCTGGGACCCACGTCTGAGCATCCCCAGCGCACTTATGGCGGCAATTGCAAACAAAACAGGTGATGGACAGAATGTGGATCAATGTCACACATTCACCCCAGTCCAAAGATCTGGGCCCAAATCCATCGTTTTTTTGCACTCCACACCACCCTGGGTTAGACAATGGCGATATGCAAATCAGCTCTCACCCTGTGCCCCATGGGAACAGTCCAGTCCGAACTACAAAAGCTATGTCCTTTCCAGAACGGAATCAAGCATCCGAGGACCGGACCGGTTTCGGGGTAACACCTCTCATCAGCCCGGCTAGCTTGACTCCAGTGGTGTGGAGTGCCTGGGACCCACGTCTGAGCATCCCCAGCGCACTTATGGCGGCAATTGGAAACAAAACAGGTGATGGACAGAATGTGGATGAATGTCACACATTCACCGCAGTCCAAAGATCTGGGCCCAAATCCATCGTTTTTTTGCACTCCACACCACCCTGGGTTAGACAATGGCGATATGCAAATCAGCTCTGACCCTGTGCCCCATGGGAACAGTCCAGTCCGAACTACAAAAGCTATGTCCTTCCCAGAACGGAATCAAGCATCCGAGGACCGGACCGGTTTCGAGGTAACACCTCTCATCAGCCCGGCTAGCTTGATTCCAGTGGTGTGGAGTGCCTGGGACCCACGTCTGAGCATCCCCAGCGCACTTATGGCGGCAATTGCACACAAAACAGGTGATGGACAGAATGTGGATCAATGTCACACATTCACCCCAGTCCAAAGATCTGGGCCCAAATCCATCATTTTTTTGCACTCCACACCACCCTGGGTTAGACAATGGCGATATGCAAATCAGCTCTGACCCTGTGCCCCATGGGAACAGTCCAGTCCGAACTACAAAAGCCAGGTCCTTCCCAGAACGGAATCAAGCATCCGAGGACCGGACCGGTTTCGAGGTAACACCTCTCATCAGCCCGGCTAGCTTGACTCCAGTGGTGTGGAGTGCCTGGGACCCACGTCTGAGCATCCCCAGCGCACTTATGGCGGCAATTGCAAACAAAACAGGTGATGGACAGAATGTGGATCAATGTCACACATTCACCCAAGTCCAAAGATCTGGGCCCAAATCCATCGTTTTTTTGCACTCCACACCACCCTGGGTTAGACAATGGCGATATGCAAATCAGCTCTGACCCTGTGCCCCATGGGAACAGTCCAGTCCGAACTACAAAAGCCATGTCCTTCCCAGAACGGAATCAAGCATCCGAGGACCGGACCGGTTTCGAGGTAACACCTCTCATCAGCCCGGCTAGCTTGACTCCAGTGGTGTGGAGTGCCTGGGACCCACGTCTGAGCATCCCCAGCGCACTTATGGCGGCAATTGCAAACAAAACAGGTGATGGACAGAATGTGGATCAATGTCACACATTCACCCCAGTCCAAAGATCTGGGCCCAAATCCATCGTTTTTTTGCACTCCACACCACCCTGGGTTAGACAATGGCGATATGCAAATCAGCTCTGACCCTGTGCCCCATGGGAACAGTCCAGTCCGAACTACAAAAGCCATGTCCTTCCCAGAACGGAATCAAGCATCCGAGGACCGGACCGGTTTCGAGGTAACACCTCTCATCAGCCCGGCTAGCTTGACTCCAGTGGTGTGGAGTGCCTGGGACCCACGTCTGAGCATCCCCAGCGCACTTATGGCGGCAATTGCAAACAAAACAGGTGATGGACAGAATGTGGATCAATGTCACACATTCACCCCAGTCCAAAGATCTGGGCCCAAATCCATCGTTTTTTTGCACTCCACACCACCCTGGGTTAGACAATGGCGATATGCAAATCAGCTCTGACCCTGTGCCCCATGGGAACAGTCCAGTCCGAACTACAAAAGCCATGTCCTTCCCAGAACGGAATCAAGCATCCGAGGACCGGACCGGTTTCGAGGTAACACCTCTCATCAGCCCGGCTAGCTTGACTCCAGTGGTGTGGAGTGCCTGGGACCCACGTCTGAGCATCCCCAGCGCACTTATGGCGGCAATTGCAAACAAAACAGGTGATGGACAGAATGTGGATCAATGTCACACATTCACCCCAGTCCAAAGATCTGGGCCCAAATCCATCGTTTTTTTGCACTCCACACCACCCTGGGTTAGACAATGGCGATATGCAAATCAGCTCTGACCCTGTGCCCCATGGGAACAGTCCAGTCCGAACTACAAAAGCCATGTCCTTCCCAGAACGGAATCAAGCATCCGAGGACCAGACCGGTTTCGAGGTAACACCTCTCATCAGCCCGGCTAGCTTGACTCCAGTGGTGTGGAGTGCCTGGGACCCACGTCTGAGCATCCCCAGCGCACTTATGGCGGCAATTGCAAACAAAACAGGTGATGGACAGAATGTGGATCAATGTCACACATTCACCCCAGTCCAAAGATCTGGGCCCAAATCCATCGTTTTTTTGCACTCCACACCACCCTGGGTTAGACAATGGCGATATGCAAATCAGCTCTGACCCTGTGCCCCATGGGAACAGTCCAGTCCGAACTACAAAAGCCATGTTCTTCCCAGAACGGAATCAAGTATCCGAGGACCGGACCGGTTTCGAGGTAGCACCTCTCATCAGCCCGGCTAGCTTGACTCCAGTGGTGTGGAGTGCCTGGGACCCACGTCTGAGCATCCCCAGCGCACTTATGGCGGCAATTGCAAACAAAACAGGTGATGGACAGAATGTGGATCAATGTCACACATTCACCCCAGTCCAAAGATCTGGGCCCAAATCCATCGTTTTTTTGCACTCCACACCACCCTGGGTTAGACAATGGCGATATGCAAATCAGCTCTCACCCTGTGCCCCATGGGAACAGTCCAGTCCGAACTACAAAAGCTATGTCCTTTCCAGAACGGAATCAAGCATCCGAGGACCGGACCGGTTTCGAGGTAACACCTCTCATCAGCCCGGCTAGCTTGACTACAGTGGTGTGGAGTGCCTGGGACCCACGTCTGAGCATCCCCAGCGCACTTATGGCGGCAATTGGAAACAAAACAGGTGATGGACAGAATGTGGATGAATGTCACACATTCACCGCAGTCCAAAGATCTGGGCCCAAATCCATCGTTTTTTTGCACTCCACACCACCCTGGGTTAGACAATGGCGATATGCAAATCAGCTCTGACCCTGTGCCCCATGGGAACAGTCCAGTCCGAACTACAAAAGCTATGTCCTTCCCAGAACGGAATCAAGCATCCGAGGACCGGACCGGTTTCGAGGTAACACCTCTCATCAGCCCGGCTAGCTTGATTCCAGTGGTGTGGAGTGCCTGGGACCCACGTCTGAGCATCCCCAGCGCACTTATGGCGGCAATTGCACACAAAACAGGTGATGGACAGAATGTGGATCAATGTCACACATTCACCCCAGTCCAAAGATCTGGGCCCAAATCCATCATTTTTTTGCACTCCACACCACCCTGGGTTAGACAATGGCGATATGCAAATCAGCTCTGACCCTGTGCCCCATGGGAACAGTCCAGTCCGAACTACAAAAGCCAGGTCCTTCCCAGAACGGAATCAAGCATCTGAGGACCGGACCGGTTTCGAGGTAACACCTCTCATCAGCCCGGCTAGCTTGACTCCAGTGGTGTGGAGTGCCTGGGACCCACGTCTGAGCATCCCCAGCGCACTTATGGCGGCAATTGCAAACAAAACAGGTGATGGACAGAATGTGGATCAATGTCACACATTCACCCCAGTCCAAAGATCTGGGCCCAAATCCATCGTTTTTTTGCACTCCACACCACCCTGGGTTAGACAATGGCGATATGCAAATCAGCTCTGACCCTGTGCCCCATGGGAACAGTCCAGTCCGAACTACAAAAGCCATGTTCTTCCCAGAACGGAATCAAGTATCCGAGGACCGGACCGGTTTCGAGGTAGCACCTCTCATCAGCCCGGCTAGCTTGACTCCAGTGGTGTGGAGTGCCTGGGACCCACGTCTGAGCATCCCCAGCGCACTTATGGCGGCAATTGCAAACAAAACAGGTGATGGACAGAATGTGGATCAATGTCACACATTCACCCCAGTCCAAAGATCTGGGCCCAAATCCATCGTTTTTTTGCACTCCACACCACCCTGGGTTAGACAATGGCGATATGCAAATCAGCTCTCACCCTGTGCCCCATGGGAACAGTCCAGTCCGAACTACAAAAGCTATGTCCTTTCCAGAACGGAATCAAGCATCCGAGGACCGGACCGGTTTCGAGGTAACACCTCTCATCAGCCCGGCTAGCTTGACTCCAGTGGTGTGGAGTGCCTGGGACCCACGTCTGAGCATCCCCAGCGCACTTATGGCGGCAATTGGAAACAAAACAGGTGATGGACAGAATGTGGATGAATGTCACACATTCACCGCAGTCCAAAGATCTGGGCCCAAATCCATCGTTTTTTTGCACTCCACACCACCCTGGGTTAGACAATGGCGATATGCAAATCAGCTCTGACCCTGTGCCCCATGGGAACAGTCCAGTCCGAACTACAAAAGCTATGTCCTTCCCAGAACGGAATCAAGCATCCGAGGACCGGACCGGTTTCGAGGTAACACCTCTCATCAGCCCGGCTAGCTTGATTCCAGTGGTGTGGAGTGCCTGGGACCCACGTCTGAGCATCCCCAGCGCACTTATGGCGGCAATTGCACACAAAACAGGTGATGGACAGAATGTGGATCAATGTCACACATTCACCCCAGTCCAAAGATCTGGGCCCAAATCCATCATTTTTTTGCACTCCACACCACCCTGGGTTAGACAATGGCGATATGCAAATCAGCTCTGACCCTGTGCCCCATGGGAACAGTCCAGTCCGAACTACAAAAGCCAGGTCCTTCCCAGAACGGAATCAAGCATCTGAGGACCGGACCGGTTTCGAGGTAACACCTCTCATCAGCCCGGCTAGCTTGACTCCAGTGGTGTGGAGTGCCTGGGACCCACGTCTGAGCATCCCCAGCGCACTTATGGCGGCAATTGCCAACAAAACAGGTGATGGACAGAATGTGGATCAATGTCACACATTCACCCCAGTCCAAAGATCTGGGCCCAAATCCATCGTTATTTTGCACTCCACACCACCCTGGGTTAGACAATGGCGATATGCAAATCAGCTCTGACCCTGTGCCCCATGGGAACAGTCCAGTCCGAACTACCAAAGCCATGTCCTTCCCAGAACGGAATCAAGCATCCGAGGACCGGACCGGTTTCGAGGTAACACCTCTCATCAGCCCGGCTAGCTTGACTCCAGTGGTGTGGAGTGCCTGGGACCCACGTCTGAGCATCCCCAGCGCACTTATGGCGGCAATTGCAAACAAAACAGGTGATGGACAGAATGTGGATCAATGTCACACATTCACCCCAGTCCAAAGATCTGGGCCCAAATCCATCGTTTTTTTGCACTCCACACCACCCTGGGTTAGAGAATGGCGACATGCAAATCAGCTCTGACCCTGTGCCCCATGGGAACAGTCCAGTCTGAACTACAAAAGCCATGTCCTTCCCAGAACGGAATCAAGCATCCGAGGACCGGACCGGTTTCGAGGTAACACCTCTCATCAGCCCGGCTAGCTTGACTCCAGTGGTGTGGAGTGCCTGGGACCCACATCTGAGCATCCCCAGCGCACTTATGGCGGCAATTGCAAACAAAACAGGTGATGGACAGAATGTCGATCAATGTCACACATTCACCCCAGTCCAAAGATCTGGGCCCAAATCCATCGTTTTTTTGCACTCCACACCACCCTGGGTTAGACAATGGCGATATGCAAATCAGCTCTGACCCTGTGCCCCATGGGAACAGTCCAGTCCGAACTACAAAAGCCATGTCCTTCCCAGAACGGAATCAAGCATCCGAGGACCGGACCGGTTTCGAGGTAACACCTCTCATCAGCCCGGCTAGCTTGACTCCAGTGGTGTGGAGTGCCTGGAACCCACGTCTGAGCATCCCCAGCGCACTTATGGCGGCAATTGCAAACAAAACAGGTGATGGACACACTCCACTCCACAGGGTGGTGTGGAGTGCAAAAAACGATGGATTTAGGCCCAGATCCTTGTACTGGGGTGAATGTAAGACATTGATCTACATTCTGTCCATCAAATAGTTTTTTGTAATTTTCTCCCTGAGTGTACTGGGGTAGCTCAGACGTGGGTCCCAGAGCCTCCACACCACTGGAGTCAAGCTAGCCGGGCTGATGAGAGGTGTTACCTCGAAACCGGTCCGGTCCTCGGATGCTTGATTCCGGTCTGGGAAAGATATGGCTGTTGTAGTTCGGACTGGACTGTTCCCATGGGGCACAGGGTCAGAGCTGATTTGCATAAAGCCATTATCTGACCCAGGGTGGTGTGGAGTGCAAAAAACGATGGATTTAGGCCCAGATCCTTGTATTGGGGTGAATGTAAGACATTGATCTACATTCTGTCCATCAAATTGTTTTTTGTAATTTTCTCCCTGAGTGTACTGGGGTAGCTCAGACGTGGGTCCCAGAGCCTCCACACCACTGGAGTCAAGCTAGCCGGGCTGATGAGAGGTGTTACCTCAAAACCGGTCCGGTCCTCGGATGCTTGATTCCGGTCTGGGAAAGATATGGCTGTTGTAGTTCGGACTGGACTGTTCCCATGGGGCACAGGGTCAGAGCTGATTTGCATAAAGCCATTATCTGACCCAGGGTGGTGTGGAGTGCAAAAAACAATGGATTTAGGCCCAGATCCTTGTATTGGGGTGAATGTAAGACATTGATCTACATTCTGTCCATCAAATTGTTTTTTGTAATTTTCTCCCTGAGTGTACTGGGGTAGCTCAGACATAGGTCCCAGAGCCTCCACACCACTGGAGTCAAGCTAGCCGGGCTGATGAGAGGTGTTACCTCGAAACCGGTCCGGTCCTCGGATGCTTGATTCCGGTCTGGGAAAGATATGGCTGTTGTAGTTCGGACTGGACTGTTCCCATGGGGCACAGGGTCAGAGCTGATTTGCATAAAGCCATTATCTGACCCAGGGTGGTGTGGAGTGCAAAAAACGATGGATTTAGGCCCAGATCCTTGTACTGGGGTGAATGTAAGACATTGATCTACATTCTGTCCATCAAATTGTTTTTTGTAATTTTCTCCCTGAGTGTACTGGGGTAGCTCAGACGTGGGTCCCAGAGCCTCCACACCACTGGAGTCAAGCTAGCCGGGCTGATGAGAGGTGTTACCTCGAAAGCGGTCCGGTCCTCGGATGCTTGATTCCGGTCTGGGAAAGATATGGCTGTTGTAGTTCGGACCGGACTGCTCCCATGGGGCACAGGGTCAGAGCTGATTTGCATAAAGCCATTATCTGACCCAGGGTGGTGTGGAGTGCAAAAAACGATGGATTTAGGCCCAGATCCTTGTACTGGGGTGAATGTAAGACATTGATCTACATTCTGTCCATCAAATTGTTTTTTGTAATTTTCTCCCTGAGTGTACTGGGGTAGCTCTAACGTGGGTCCCAGAGCCTCCACACCACTGGAGTCAAGCTAGCCGGGCTGATGAGAGGTGTTACCTCGAAACCGGTCCGGTCCTCGGATGCTTGATTCCGGTCTGGGAAAGATATGGCTGTTGTAGTTCGGACTGGACTGTTCCCATGGGGCACAGGGTCAGAGCTGATTTGCATAAAGCCATTATCTGACCCAGGGTGGTGTGGAGTGCAAAAAACGATGGATTTAGGCCCAGATCCTTGTACTGGGGTGAATGTAAGACATTGATCTACATTCTGTCCATCAAATTATTTTTTGTAATTTTCTCCCTGAGTGTACTGGGGTAGCTCAGACGTGGGTCCCAGAGCCTCCACACCACTGGAGTCAAGCTAGCCGGGCTGATGATAGGTGTTACCTCGAAACCGGTCCGGTCCTCGGATGCTTGATTCCGGTCTGGGAAAGATATGGCTGTTGTAGTTCGGACTGGACTGTTCCCATGGGGCACAGGGTCAGAGCTGATTTGCATAAAGCCATTATCTGACCCAGGGTGGTGTGGAGTGCAAAAAACGATGGATTTAGGCCCAGATCCTTGTACTGGGGTGAATGTAAGACATTGATCTACATTCTGTCCATCAAATTGTTTTTTGTAATTTTCTCCCTGAGTGTACTGGGGTAGCTCAGACGTGGGTCCCAGAGCCTCCACACCACTGGAGTCAAGCTAGCCGGGCTGATGAGAGGTGTTACCTCGAAACCGGTCCGGTCCTCGGATGCTTGATTCCGGTCTGGGAAAGATATGGCTGTTGTAGTTCGGACTGGACTGTTCCCATGGGGCACAGGGTCAGAGCTGATTTGCATAAAGCCATTATCTGACCCAGGGTGGTGTGGAGTGCAAAAAACGATGGATTTAGGCCCAGATCCTTGTACTGGGGTGAATGTAAGACATTGATCTACATTCTGTCCATCAAATTGTTTTTTGTAATTTTCTCCCTGAGTGTACTGGGGTAGCTCAGACGTGGGTCCCAGAGCCTCCACACCACTGGAGTCAAGCTAGCCGGGCTGATGAGAGGTGTTACCTCGAAACCGGTCGGTCCTCGGATGCTTGATTCCGGTCTGGGAAAGATATGGCTGTTGTAGTTCGGACTGGACTGTTCCCATGGGGCGCAGGGTCAGAGCTGATTTGCATAAAGCTATTATCTGACCCAGGGTGGTGTGGAGTGCAAAAAACGATGGATTTAGGCCCAGATCCTTGTACTGGGGTGAATGTAAGACATTGATCTACATTCTGTCCATCAAATTGTTTTTTGTAATTTTATCCCTTTTCCCCTATGACATCATAGAATGTGATATGCTGGAAGTTTCATGCTGTTGTGTGCCCAAAGCAGTTAGACCAGGGCTAAAGCTATGTGTAACACCATCTTCTGGCGGCGTATCTGTCTTCTTTCTTGTACTACTACTTGTACCAGCTTGGCAAATAAAGCCTCCACGTAACCCACAAGCATCTCTGTATTCCTGCATGGCCCTGACCAGCCTCCATGTGCCATTACACACAGCTAATACAATCAATGCTTTATTGCCTGGCTTTTCCGAGCAGTAAAAGGAATGAGAGGCAAGATAGCGGCCGGTCCACTAGCCAAGTAAGCAAGCTCCCTCTCTCCCAATCAACATCATCCCCCTCTCTCTATGGACTATCTGGCTCCCAGGCTTCTAAAGACAGATTGAGTGGCCCAAGAGAAACTTCATAGGCATGATCTGGACGGCTTATGTGGCTTCCTTGTTGTGTTGCATATTACTGGTGTTTCAGCTAACCTAGTCGCTTTCCTGCAACGGAGGGCCGGTTCTCTCTCTGTTTTGGCATGATCTGGTCCTTCCTGCGGCTCCGATGCCTCCAAACCCACGAGAGGCACGAAGGGCATTCAAGAGCACCACAGTTTAAAATTGGGACACCTGTGGGATCTTTTGGAGGGGAGGCAAAGTCTAAGAAATCTAAACTTGGAGGCCACAAAGCCCAGAACTTGGCAAATCAAACCTGCAGCTCGGATAACCCTGATGCTCCGAAGGAGGTGGACGTAGATGATAAATCTTTTTACTTATCAGACCCTTCTAATTCTTCCGGGGACGAGAGCCTAGGAGCTGTGAAGTCTTGGTCAGGTGGAGAATTGGTTCACAGCGATAGGAGTGACACAAGTAGTCTATACCTCAATGATGTAAATACTGGAGGAGTTGGGAGCAGTCCGTCCACTGTATGGAAGCAGAGAGAGCCATCCGGAACTGAGTTTAAGTGAGCTACAGGGTCGCTAGCAAGGGATTACTCTTTTTCTCCTGGCCTCATGGGCAGCGGGGATGCTGCCTCCCTACGTGTAGCCTCAGGGTATCACGAGGCTCTCAGGAGATCTCGCTCTCAGTCATCAATCAGAGAATCATGGCGCATAGAGAGGAGACACTAACGGAGAGCCAAAGAATCCAACGGGCATGCCGCAAGCTGCAGAACTCTATTTGTCGAGTTGCCAAATCCTGCTCTTAATTTGCTGAGAGGATAGGTGAAGTAGAGACCCGAATTTTAACACTTGAAGATGAGCTAGTTGCCCAATAATCTCTCTCAAATTCTCTAAAGACACAGAAGGATCACACACAGTTGGAGCTTGCAGACCTGGAAAAACGAGGCATGTGGAATAATCTCAGAGTCTTCTGCATACCTGAAGGAGTAAAGGGATCAGATGTCCGAAAATCCATTGTAGAATTTTTTACTGAAGCATTTCCTGAGCTCATACAATAGCTTTGGGACCTGGAAGTTCAGAGGGCCCACCAATTCCCTTTTAAGCCACACAAACCCTCAGGACAGTCAGCATCCACATTAAGGGTTATTTTAATCTGTCTGAATAATGTCCTGACCCAAGAAGTCATTTATGATCTTGCACCACCAGATAGGAAAAGGGCAAGGAATGGGATTGAATTTTTTTTGTCTGACCCGATTTTTGTCCTGCGACAATGAAGAAGCGTTGGCAACTGCTGCAGCTAATGCCGCTGTTTCAGACTAAGTGTGCCCAGGTTTTTTTTACTCAACCCAGCAAAATTGAAGGTCATAAGTAAGGGCCAAACTGGTTTTTTTTTGTCTGAGGTCCAAATGCAGAGTATTTGCAATCAATTTAGCTGAATATATAATGGCTTGGAGCCGCAAACTCTATGAGCATCAATGGGTGGTATCAGGAGTGTGGTAGAGATCAATATATGTTGCAGGTGACATTTTCTAGGGGGGAGAAGGATCGGGGGAGTAAGGTCAGCTTCCCATCACATCGGAACCTTGGGTCCTTTTGCCTTGCTAGGTGGTGGGGGTGGGTTCTACCTGGGAAGGTGGGGTTTGTAGGTTGGGTTTGGATGTTGGGGTTACTGGGAAGGGTTGCAAAGGGTGGTTAGGGACTGGGGGGGCTGAAGAGGGAAACCAAAAAGCCAGTTTTAACTTTGCAAAACTGTATGAATATATTGTGCTTTTAAATCATTTTAACTCACCTTAACCGGCACCAGCTTGGCTCCTTGCTGCCACAAAATATTTGAGAAAAACGTTCTTATCTGTAGATTGAAAAATTTTCCAAGTGTTCGAAGAAACAAAAAGTAGTACGGAGAGTACAACGTGTCACAAAAATTGTGTTTTTGTGACACAGCGTTTTTCTCGAATAATTTGTTGCCATTGGTTTTATGATCTGCAAACCAGTTGGGCAATCATTTGTGTTGATGATTACTTCATAGCTATTGAGAGACATACATCACAAGTTTGATCCTCTTGGAAATATTGTGCGCACCCTGAGGAAGTCTTAGGTGAATGCCCATATAAGACAAAACAGGTGTTAGCTCAACGGCTTTCGTTTGTTGGAAAATAAAAGAAAAAATATGAAAAATAAGAACTGAAGCACTTACCTGAAAAGATTTGGCATAATAAAATACAGAGAGAAACATTGGAGAAAAACACTGTGCGGACGTATTAAGTGTATTAATGTATGAGCATTGCTCAGGACATCGATTTTATTTTTGCTCTGTACATGGGTCAAACATGGATGAGGCACAGATCTTGTATTTCATTAATATAGAGTTGGCATCCTGGACAACCCTTTTGGTACTGTGTAGTGACCTTAATATACACTTGGATGGTCCAGACTTGCAACCCGTCAATAGACTTTACACCGGAAGGAACCTTAAGGTCTTCTTGGCACTGCAGCAACTTCTGTCTGAGCATGGTTTAATACATTGTGGTATTAAAAAAAAATTCCTGATGCTGGTTTCACATACTTCTCTTTCTCACCTAATCAGTGGGTCAGATTGGATTATTTTTTTATCTCCAGGGCAATGGCAGTGGCAGCTAAATTTCAGATTTACCCCAGACTCACGTCCGAACATAGCCCAATGGTAATAGATATCCCAGTTCAGGGATTTCTTCAGCCACAGAGAGTCTTTTCTTTTGATAGGAAGCTTTTAGCAGATTATATATTTGTCAATCATATTAAGATTCGGGCTGTCCAATTTTTGGAAATCAATAGGAACATAGCTGCTCCCGCTGTAGTTTGGGATGCATTAAAGGCAGGGCTTAGTGAGGAGATTTGAGCTTTGGTATCCATAAGCAGAGACAACATAATCTTCTGATGACCTTAGAAGGGCTGAATGTAACTTGATGCGTGGTAGATAATGAGTTGAATGGGTTGAGTACATTCATACAGGGCCATGATTCGTGCAGAGCTACAATTAACTTCCAATGGTCTAAAGCTATTACCTGAAGATATCAAGCATACAGAAGAGAACGTTAGGACTTTGGGGAGGCTACTGGCAGGAGCCTTGGAAAATGGGTTTGATGTAAGGATGTTGAGCGAGGAATAGCTTCCCTGGAGGATGCTACAGAGAGATTAGTCAGTACACCTACTGAGATCTTAACAGTGCTCAGATCCTTTTATCAGTATTTATATACAGAGGACAAAAGAGCAGGGAGTTTCCTGCCCGGCTCGCTACCGCAAGACCTGTTTAGTCAGGTTCCTAGTTTTGAAGGTGTCGCACACTCAGCTAAACCAATCTCGTTGGAAGAGTTTCAAGACACCATCAAATCATTACCTCTTGAATTTTTTAAAACTTTTTTGGAGGAATTAAAAGTAGATATGCTGGTAACTTGTCAGGCTGTTGAACAGGGGCATATGCCACTATCATGGGACATGGCTAACATTGTTATTTTTTAAAAAAGGGACAAGTTACCAACAATACCGGGATCATATAGACCTATTTCTCTCCTGATCTTTTACAACAAAATCTATGCTAAGATGTTGGTGACATGTCTCACAAGGACAATTACTCAACTGGTTTCGATCCATCAGAAGGGTTTTATCCCTGGCAGAGGCACAGTCAATCATATAGTAGAGGTTTGACCCTATTTGATCTTGCTAGGGTTTTGCAGGCCCCACTAGGACTGATACTCCTTGATGCCAAAAAGGCTTTCAACCATGTCTCCTGGGATTTTTTATGGATGGTACTTCATCACTCAGGCTTCAGGATGGGATTAAATAATTCAGTGAAAGCTGCGTATAGGTCTCCTACAGCTCGAGTCTGTGTTTTGAGCTTAGAATATGAGCCAGTCATCATCTCTAGAGGGACAAGACAGGGATGCCTGTGCTCTTCTCTACTGTTTGCTTTGTATATTAACTCCTATTTGGTTAAACTGGAGCATAGCATGATCATCCAAATTCAGCAGGAAGAATATAAGGTGTTTGCCTATGCAGTTGATGTGGCCATTGTCACAACATCACCAGCTATAACAATGCCTGAAATAGAGTGACTGACTGCCCTTTTTGGCCAACTGTCTGGTTAAAAAATTAAACACGGCTAAAACTATTATTATTATCTGCACAAACCAGGCCCACTTTGACGATCCAAGAGTTACTGAGGAGTCAGTCTATTTAGGTATTAAAAAAGAGCTTGTATGGATGAACTACTAGCTGTTAACTGGGCTCCATGCTGGGGAAAATTAAAAAGAGTTAGATAGGATAGAGTGTTTACACCTCTCGTTCGTTGGCAGGTGTAATGTTTTAAAAATGAACATACTACCTAAAGTGCTGTACTATTTTAGGTCAATTCCTTTGGAACTCAGTAAAATCCAGCTACAGAAGCTGCAAGCAATATGTGGTATGTTCATCTGGTGTCAGAAATAATCCTACAGAGCTAGGAAGTTTATGACATTACCCAGAAATCGGGGAGGCTGGGCGGTCCCTAATTTTATATTTTATTATTATGCATGCTGTAATAATCCAGGAAACAGGTAAGAATTCAAGAAGCTTTATTCAGAAGCACAGCATCATGTAAGCAGCTTTAAAGTCCAGGTACAACTGACTCAAGGATGCAGAATGCATCACCAGGAAAGTTCTGAGAACCAGAACACAATGAATAAGGTCTCATGCCATTAAAGGGGAAGTAATAAAAGGTAATAAATATAATGCAGGATGTAACACATCTCCCCCACAAAATGAAAAACAAGGAAAATAACATATGTACAAAATCATAATAACAACAAAAGCAACATATTATATATAGTCCCTTAAAGACATGGGTTTCTTACGAATACGGGAATCTTCCTTGATCCTAGAGGCAATAGTATCAGGAGAAGGCCTAGAACACAGATCTGGTACAGAATTGGAACAATTCTGAGAACAAGAATGAGTATTCACACCATACTGGATAGGACACTTTGCAACCTTGCTTACATTCCAGACCTTTCCATCTTGCGTGATAACAGAGTTTTTGAAAACATTCTTAACCTGAATGGGTCTACCATATTTGCTCACTCCCTTGCTAACAAATGAAGGTTTCAGAATCTTGACCCAATCTCCCACAGTCAAACCATGCTCTCTTGCCTTCCACTTCTTATTATACCACACAGCAGATTTATTCTGTTTAGAAGCAACTCTGTCCGCAATAAGCTTGACATCCACAACATCCTCACAAAAAGCCTTACACTTCTCCTTGAACCACCAAGGACAAATAACAGAAGCTGGATCTCTTCCCTCAAGTAACTTGAATGGACTAACCTCCGTGGTTGTGTGTGGAGTTATGCGGTAATGCCAAAGTTTCTCTCTGAGGATATTCAACCAATTACCCCTTTCCTTAATGGCATCCACAATAAAGTTCTATAACACACGGTTGAATCGCTCGACCTGACCATTCTCATGCGGTTCGTAGAGAGAAGTCCTAACATGTTTAATATTACAAGACTGTAAAAATGACTGCATTTCTGATGAGACCAATTGTACTCCATTGTCTGACACCAAAACAGAAGGACAACCTTCTCTAGAAAATACTTCCTGGAAGAACAAAATAATAACCACAGAAGTGATCTTTGACACAAATTTTACTTCAGGCCATTTAGAATGGTAATCGATAATTACCAGAGCAAAACGAGAAGACTCAGGCAAAATATTAAACGGACCAGAAATATCAAAAGCAATTTTGTTCCACGGAACTTCAGGCCAGACTACTGACTTAAGGGGTGGAACAACAACTTTCAACATTTTGTCTTTGTCACAACACTCACTGCATTCCCTAACCACACGATCTACAAACCTGTCCAAACCAGGCCACCAAAAATTCAATCTAATAAGACGCTTCATGGCAGAGATTCCAGGATGGGTTTTGTGCGCCAACTTGAGTATCAACTCCTGAACACCAACTGGTGGAACACACTTGTCACCTTTGAAAACCAAATTACCTTCACAGAATAATTCATCAGCAACATTGAAAAACGGGACAATATCTTCTCTGATATTAGCTTTGCTGGGCCAACCTTCCAACAAGTATTTCCTCAATGTAATTAACTTATCATCTTCTTCCTGACACTTGAACCAGAACTGTTCAGTGATCTCTTGATACTGAGAATCAACAAAATCCAGCAAACTAGACACAAAGTCTACATCTTTACACCCACTTACACTGTCAACTAAACTAAGACAAGGAAGACGTGATAAGCAATCAGCCGTCACATTTTTCTTTCCAGGTATGTATTCCACCGTAAAGCTATATTCCTGCAACTTAGATGTCAAACGTGCAATCCTCGCTGTAGAATTCCATTCTCCTCCCACTGATAGAATATGGACAAGGGGCTTATGATCAGTTCTCAAAATGAACTTACTACCCCAAATGTAGATTCTATAATGTTCTATAGCCCATACACATGACAGTAACTCCCGCTCAATAACTGCATATCTGCGCTCTGTCTCACTCAACGTCCTGGATGAAAAAGCCACATTCCACTCTGACACACCATCTGTTTGGGAAAGCACACATCCCAAACCGTACAAACTCGCATCTGTAGTAATTATACATTTTTTTCCCATCCTAAAGGGTCTCAAAGTTGGTGAATTAACAATGTCCTTTTTGATCTCAGAAAAAGCATTTTCTTGCTCTGTGTCCCAAACAAATTCATTCTTTTGTCTCAAAAGTTTCCTCAAAGGCTCCATTTTAGTAGCAAAATTAGCAACAAACTTGCTGTAATACTCACACATGCCCGAAAAGGACAAGAGCTGTTCCTTAGTACTGGGAGCTGGGGCATTAAGAATGGCTTCCACATTCAATTTCTTTGGAACCAAACCTTCCCCTGAAAGAGTATGCCCCAAATACTCCACTGATTTTCTAAACAAATTGCATTTATGTGCTTTAAGAGTGAGACCATAGTTTTGCAATCTGGAACACACTTCATTAAGGTGGGCAGAATGTTCTGCATTATTCTTAGAGAAAATCAGAATGTCATCCTGAAACTTAACATAAGAATCAAGATCTCTAAAAATCTGAAACATTACACGCTGGAAAACAGAAGCGGCAGAAGCCAACCCAAATGGCATTCTTCTGTACTGGAAGAGCCCCATGGGTGTAATAAAGGCAGTGAATTTTTTAGATTCTTCTGTTAACTCTATTTGATGGTACGCTGATCTAAGATCCAGGGTAGAAAAGATCTGCGCACCATCAAAAAGTGAAACCAATTCATTGATATTTGGAAGCGGATGACAATCTATAACGATGTTTGAATTAAGAGCCCTCAAATCAATACAGACTCTCAATTTTTGATTAGGTTTTCGTACGAGAACTATGGGTGAAACCCACTCAGATGACTCTATGGGTTCGATAATATTATCCTTCAAAAGATCATCCAGCATATCCTTTAATTCAGATCTAACATTAAGAGGTACACCTCTAAATTTTTGCTTCACAGGAATAGCACCATCTTTTAAAACTATTTTGTGTGCAAAGCCTTTCAATTTTCCTAGTTGATCGCAAAAGACTTTGTCAAATGTTTTACTCCAAAAGGAAGTAACATCCTCTTCCCCATCACTAATGCTATTAACCATCTCCTGATCACTAAAAAGCTCAATCGGATCCTTGGCTCGTGGATTCAATTTGATACCAAGTTCCCATTGATCTTGCCATCCAAGAACATTTACTCCCTTGAAAGCTATGTACAGTTTGATATAGGCAAACCTACCTCTGAAAGTTAAAGGCACATTTAAAAATCCCTCAATAGAAATGTTGCTTCCATTAAAGCTCTCAGCTAAAATATCAGATGGTTGTAATTTAGAAAAATCATACACATCATGTAACTTCTCATCAAAGTATTGTTTGGTGATAATGGTCCATGGGGACCCAGAATCTACCATCAATTCAACATCAACCCCAAGAATGTCAAAGATGCATTTAGGTGATTTCTTACTAGTCAATACAATAGTACCACTTTGTAAAATGGAAACAACATAGCCTCTTGTAACTTCTTGTGATGTAGTTTCAGAATCGTTAACTGAAGACACTTTGACAGGAGTAGGATGACTAGAAACAGAACGTGATTGTCCTGTTCGTCCCTGTGTATTAAAACATTTTTCCCTGCAGACATTACCAAAGTGTCCCATTTTACCACATATATTGCAAGTTCTGTTTAAGGCAGGACATCCTGGAAAAGAAGCGATATGTGACTTATTGCCACACCTAAAACAGGAAACTGAATTGCTGTTAATATCAGGTTTTCTGTAATTACCACTTGACCAATTTTTAATACCAGTATGTGTGGTAGTAATATTTTTTCCTTCATTTTTGGTCTTAACTAAGCACACTTCTTCTTCAACATTAGTCTTGTTGCTATTGGCACTTTGTTTATCTACAATATCCATCCACTTTTCAGAAATTTCTGTAGATTTAGCAATAACAATACTTTCTTCCAAACTAGGATCACCTAAGCACCCTAATTTATCTTGGACCTTCTTATTCTTAACATGAACAATAATTTGGTCACGTATCATTTCATCAGCCATTGTACCAAAGTTATAACGTAAAGTCAATGCCCTCAAAGAAGTGAGAAAATCATCGAATGATTCATCCTGTTTCTGCGCCCTGGTATAAAATTTAAACCGATTAAGGGCAATATTGGCAGTAGGTTTAAACCTTTTTTCCAGTCTAGTAAGAGCTTCAGAATAAACATTAAGGTTATCGCCACTTCCAGAAGGAGGAGTAACTTGAGGCAAGGTTCTAAAAATTTCTTGCCCTTCTGAGCCTAAGCAATGCAACGATATACTCTTTTTCCTCTCTGCACCCATTCGGTCTCCATCAATGGCTCTCATGTAATTGAAAAATTCCTCCTTCCATCTTGCCCAAGGTAAAGGAGGATCACCCTTGATTTGTAAAAATTTTGCAGGAGGATCAAATTGCATTTTAAATAGTACAAATGACAGTAATATTGATATATATATAGAATGAAACTTCCTAAAATGTGCTGTAAGGAAAATGTGGTTATATGAAATATTATGGTAAATACACAGCATAAAACATACTATAAAATGTATAATCACACATTAATAGGAGTCATTGTATCAATAGAAGTTGAAATTCCTCCATGTGATGTCAAAAGAAAGTACCTTCGTAGGATTGGTTGAAAACAAAATAATCCCAAAAGTCAGGAAACGAAAAATAAGAAAGCGCTGAACAAATACGGTGAAAACGCTGAAGAAATCAGTTTCTCCGCGCTGAAGAAATCGGCTTCCGTGTGAAACAGTGGAGTAATTACTTGTTGCTAAGTAACATGGAATAGCATATACAAAATGGAGGCACGTAGTACGCAGCGTCAGTGCGTAGGACGTTGCTTGCGCTGCGTGTGACGGTGGAAACAACGCGGCAATGACGAACGAAAAGAGCGTTGTTGTCTTGCAGCTTCAGTAACCAAGCAACAAAGCGATGATGAAACGAAGCGCAGACGTCTCGAAGCTCCGTTCAGTCAGGGTATTGGCATTTTGGTATCCAAGCAACGAGCTGGAATTTTCACGTGACAGGGAGTTCTAAAGCTCGGCGGCAGGCAGCAGGCTGGAATCTTCCGAGAAGCCTGTAGACTTGAAAGATGCACAAGTCGAAATTCCTGTAAATCACACAAAAATAAGCCGAAAATTCTCCCAAACCATGAGAGAAACACAGGAATGAGTTCAAAAGGAAATAAATCCAATACAAACTTGTTTTCAAGGAATTTTCCTCCAGAAAAGGCAAAATATCCATAAAAGTCCATGAAAAAGTCCAAAATGAAGTAAAATTGGGTTCACTCCGCTCCTGTGCTGTAGATGGCTGGAGTCCTTGTCGCCAAAACTTGTAATAATCCAGGAAACAGGTAAGAATTCAAGAAGCTTTATTCAGCAGCACAGCATCATGTAAGCAGCTTCAAAGTCCAGGTACAACTGACTCAAGGATGCAGAATGCATCACCAGGAAAGTTCTGAGAACCAGAACACAATGAACAAGGTCTCATGCCATTAAAGGGGAAGTAATAAAAGGTAATAAATATAATGCAGGATGTAACACATGCATTCTGCAGATTATGAGGATTTTATTATCTGGAGACACATGCACCAAAGTAGCAGACTCCCCTTCTATTAACCAAATGATTCTTGGCTCAGAAGCAGAAAGATGTCTATTCAGGATAATTGAGTCAAGCTATTATAAAAAGACCCGTTTTAAGGTTCTTTTGGCAGTCTCAGGGAGCAGGTCCGCAGAAATCTGAAAATTGTTAGACTAGGCCATTACACTCCTATTTCAGCAACGCAGTAATTACCCCCTATTTTCGGGGACGCGACTATGCCTAGGTGGAAATTTAAGGGGATTTCCATGAGAAAGATTATATGTATGCATTCTCTGCATTTGCTGAGAAATTCTGTTAACAATTATTGTTTTAAGTTTCTACAGATTCAGAACTATCTCCATAAAAAGATACAACAGGTATTAATGGGTAAAAATATTCTTATTGAAGCAATTAATCGCAGAGATAAGATCAGTAGACAGTAGTGTCTTTTGGAAATGCAGAAGGATGATTTAGGGAACCAAAATAGGAAATGGAATATTATTTTAAGGCAGGGTGACTCTTGCAGTGATCTATCAAGATTGTGGAACAAATCTTGATCTCCTCAAGCCTTAGGGCACTATAAAACTATCTTTAACCTCTACCACACTCCCGCCAAAATTTTGAAGTAGAGGGTGCAAATGACGGCAAATGCTCTGCTGTCCGGCAGAATCTGACAATATCCTTCATATGTTTTTTGACATGTGCAAAACTGAACCAACTTGTTTTAGGGATAGAGGCCCTTTTAACTACTGTGACTGTTGTCGAAATTACAATTACGCCTAAGGTCATGTTACTGGGTCTTTCAAGGGGGTCGGCTCGGCTATGGCGTAAGCTAGCTATTTGATATTTATGGCAACTGCTGTGTCCCGGCTGTGTATAGCCTCTTCGTGGCTCCAAAAACAACCCCCCTTCTTTCGACATGTGGAGAGGTAGATTTTATCCTATTTTTTATCTTGAGCACAGTTTATGTTCCCCAAGTTAGGTTTATGGGTTAAGGGAACAATACTTGATCATATGAATGCTGATTGAAATTGCTCTTAATATCTCATTCTTTTTATCCCCCTTAGTTGGCATTGATTGGCATTGTGTATGTATCGCTGCTATGCTTTATTAAATGTGATATGTGTGAATACCTTCTGATATATGATGTTTCTTGATTATGATGTCAAATCTCTTGCTCAAATCTAATGTATTTGTATGTCTGTATTTCAATATTTTATTCCATGGCAATCATTTTTGTGCATTTTTTTTAAAGGAGAAGGATCATTCCAATTCTCTCATGCCCTTTTCAGTACAAAGCAGCTGATATGTGGCTACAGAGAGAGGAACATCTTAGAGTTCTGTCTTGAAAGAAGAAGGAAGAAAAGTAGTAGGAAGATTCTATGCCCTGCTAAATTTTGAACAAGAAGCATTGTTCACTGTCCTGTGTAATGAAAGAGGAGATAAAAATTAGCTGACTTCGCCTTTCTTCTATAACAATCTTTATTAAAAAGGTATATGCAATACTGGTGCAGGGAAGAGGTTAGACACATGGATTACGTGCTGGAGGGATGCTGAAACATTAAGATGCAACTTCACGCCTGATGCCATAGCAAAGCGCTCAGTGAAGCCTTACATGACTTGGCATATTATAACTGTGAGAAAATGGGTTATTAGCTGGGAAAGATATAAGTCCTTCCGAAGTCCAAATTCAAAAGCTTTCCAGGTCGAGGGCCTGTTTTCAATAAAAACACCTAGTAAACAGGTAAAGTGTAAAAAGTATTTAGCAGTACCAAAACAATATAAAAAGTAAAAACTCAGCAGAATAAACATCACATTAGAAATGTTTAATACTGTAGAATATTTTATGAAGGAAAATTAACAAAATTAGGAAAATCCCATGTTTGAAAACTGATGTATGAATGTTTGAAGTTTTAGTGCCGAAAGCACCAAAAACTATCACTGTTTGTAGTCAACTGGGACTTCAGAACATTTTCAGGCTGACCCCAATGCAGTAGAGGTTGGACACCCTGAGCGGATTGTCCTGGTCAAGGTTTTTACCTTCTAAATTACTCTTTTCTAGGGAAGTCATAATCTTCCAGCAGGGCAACAGAGCAGGCTGTATTTAGTCAATTCCTCTCAAAGTCAGATAGCCTTTGGATAAGGTACAGCTGAAACCCATGGTTTTGGCAGCAGAGTTCAAAGTTAATTCCCGCTGAAGTGTTCTTTTCAGTCAGATACTTTTCGCGCTTCTCACTGGTCAAAATTTCTACCTTGGGACTTAGTGCCTGATTTAGTGTTTGTGGATTGTTACTTTGTCACAATCCTGATTGATTGTTCGTCTACATTTTTTTTATATTAATAAACTTATAAGAAGACAGACAATATTGTTCACATTTATGACAAAGTACCCATCCGCCATATTCTAAATCAGGCATGTAGTCTCTTTCTTTGGAGCTCAATATCCTTTAGCGAGGCAAGCTTTAAAGCTGTTGTTGATGAAGTCCTCTCAAAATTGGACACCTTTGACCCAAGGCCTCATTGAAGCTGTAGAGGTGTAAAATATCCAAAATGTATTTAAGTCTTAACTTTTCAGACTTTCTGGCACAGTTCTTCTTAGCCTCTTCTAACACTTACAGGACCTTAGGGGCAGCACATAGTAGCCAGGACTAACTCAAGCAAAGGCCACCGGCACGGACCAATCAAAGTCCAGCTGATATGGGTCAGCGAGACAATCCACGAAAAAGACCTGAACAGCATGAAAAAATGACCCTCTGCTGCCTGTGCTGCACTAGAAGGAGTAATGGAGTATTATGAATTTAAAAGAAGTCATGTACATGTGAAACCTGTAGTTGATTCAGCTACACACATAGCTCAGTTGATTGCAGGGTTGAGTGCTTCATTTTCTGGGATGGGATAATCCTCATGATCACTCATGCCACGATCTATTACCGGATCTGCAGCTTACCCAAAAATGACTGAATGAAGCGCAAACAAAATCAGCCCCTTCAATATCTTCTGTTACGGCTGGCTCCCCAAGGTCAGTCAACTTGCAGCTGAGACATTGGAAGAAAATAGGAATTCAGACCTGCCGTCAGATAAACTGTGCCATTCACATCAATGGAAGGAGTACGATTGGTGATCTTGTCACCATTAAAGAAAAGAGAGAGGTGTCCATTGGGTCAGTCAAGCCACACCATACTTTACAATTGACTGATGCTGCAGTTGGAGGATGATGCAAATTGTGCAACAGACAAAACTGTCACTAGCTGGATGATGGTCCGAAAACACCCCTCATGAACAGAAAGGAGTTCCAAGCACAGATTAACAAGTTGTTATAATTGATAATGCTGCAGTATCACCACCTGCACCACCACTGCCTAATATCTCAGAATATGGTGAAAGTTTATGAAGTCAAAACACCAAAAACAACCACATTCTGATGCCAAACACTCAGAAAGTGTGCTATCATTACTGATCAATTGACTGATGAAGGACAGAATTATAAATTTGAAATCACTAATTTGGAGAACCAACAAGTAAACTGATTAACCAGCTAGATTGACTTTTGCCATGAAATGGGGACTCATAGTCTCCCATGGCATATGTCAGAATAGCATTGACAATGAGGTCATTTAAAGTTTGGTTGACTTGTGTGATTTTAGCCCACATTCCAGATACTTCAGAGATGTCACCAGGAATGTGTGAAATGAGTCTACAAAAACATGATAACCACATCATCTATATATCGAATGGTATTAAGACTTGCATTGCAAAGTTTAGGTGTAAATGTAAATATCAAATCAAAAATGTATTGGAAGGAAAAAATTTGCAAAGTCACTAATAGAAAGCTTTCTTTCAATCTCTTAAAAAGTTCACATGTGCGTGTAGTAGCTTCTGATGCACCCAATGGCACTGTAGCCTGATTTCAAGTATGTAGAGCAATCATGATTCTTTTGGGTTCCAAGTCAATGGCAAGTGATAACAGCTTTCAGCATAGGGAAGGATTATCTATTCTGTCTTAAACACAAGATACTGTTGCAGGGATTCTGCACATACACAAAACTATGAGCAGGAAAACAGGTCCTCAATGTATAGGGGTGTACCAACCTCCCACATTAGTACCCAAAATCCCAAAACCAACTAGCTATAGTGTCTCATTCATTCTCCTCCAAATATCACGAAGCTACAAATGATCAGACAACCCAGAACACAACACTCCCGACTCTCTCAGGATTCGCGGGTGCAAGACGTACTCTTTTGCTCACTCACTCGTACTTGTCCACAAGGAGAGTAGACAGAGTCACTGAAATAGTTCAAAATGTTTATTTTAACTATTGTGCTCTACAATACAGTATAAGAGCCACTGCCAGCAGCAAAATGCATAAATGCAGCACAGTTAGCATTGTTACAATTGCATAGAATACAAAGGGAGAAGTTATTTTATAAAGACTGGAAAAAAGGGCAATTAGACCTAACCAACCTCCCCTTGACTAGTATAAGTATCTTTTATATAAAGAAAGATCTCTGGGCTTTGACAGCAGACCCCATACCTTAAAGCCTGGATGTAAGGTTTACATCATAGGAACAGCGAAGCTCTTCTCCATGGAACGGCTTTCTCCAAGTGTGTTAATACAATATGCAACAATGTAATATCAAAGCACAAGCCTTCAGTCATGCAGCTGTGTGTAGCATGTTATGTCTGGGTGCTAGGGACTGGCCAGGACAGAATAACAAGGGGCATTGTTTATCGACCTTGCACATCATGTTCAGACTAAACACCAGGAAAGGCAGACAACGCAAAAAGCAGACCGTTCTCATGTGAAAGGCACAAACAGATTTATGTAGTAACATCCGCAAAAGCAGCATCATGGCAGCCAAGCTCATGCTAACTTAGCAATGTCAACAATGTCCCTAAGGGCCATATAACAGTACGTCTGTGAAGGTAGTATACACCAATTGTCTCTTTTTAATTGCATGCTTTTCTACAATTAAATGAAGGGCAGACACTATATCTTGCCTAGAAGGATTTTTACAAATGCCGATGCGTTCAATGGGTAAGTCGTTATTGTCCCGTACCAGTTTTTTAGATGTTCAAGAAGTGAAACAGCAAATAATTTGCCAATTTCCACCAAAAGGGAATATTCAGGTGTCAGTTCCTCTCCTGTCTTATTATTTGGAAGGATAAGCGTTCCTTACCATGATTCAGGAACTCAACCACATTTATCACATGCTCAAATGGCAATTCCGAAAACATAACCCAAAACCTGTGATTTTCCTTCACCACTATGACTGGCATCCCCTTAATACCTTGGAATTTCATGGAACTTATATGTTTTATATGTTTTTCCATATTGTTTTTTAAGGGGATGAACATTTGGATGCAAGTAAAAGATGCAACTTGTTTTCAGAGACATAAGGAGCTCTGCCTGTAGCGTACAAATATGATCTGTAAACCACCCAATTCATGTCTGGGGTTTGAAATTGTCATCTTTCTACTATTCTACAGATTTGACTTGCGTTGTGGGAAGAGGCAGCCACTTTAATTGACTACTATATGATAGTGGAACGCGTAATATAATTTAAGTACCTTCTCATATGTCGTATTTGACTTATTTTGTGTCTTGCTAAATTTCTCTACTGAGTTGCGTATTTTTTTAGTGGTTGTTACCAGGGTTCAATTCCCTCTGTCATGACCCAAAAGTAGGCTGTGTCACAGCTCAATCTGGTGGTTTCATCCAGAGTCCACTTGGTATGTGATTGATTTTCACTTGTTTGGGTTTGGGCTGTCACTATCATGTGATTTCTTGGTTAATACCAGATTCAAGTAAGTCTAAGGAGCAAGGTACTCTGTTGAGGTGATTTTTTCTTTGAAAAATAATTGAAAATGAAAAGAACAGCCGACAAGTGTTTCGCCCCACGGCCAAAGGGCCAGGGCTTGCTATCACTATCACTGAGGCACCAAACACCCTGAATAAAGTGTTGTTTTTTCTGCTATATTTGTGGAAGAATGAATTCTTTCACAGTGACTGATGAAAAGGCAACAAGACAAACTCTAATATAAGCATTGTTGAGTTTGTGAATGTATGGACTTGAAGCTCAGGCAATAGACCAATTATTCATATTCTCTGTGCTACCCTTCCTCACCTGCTCACATGCATAAGATGATTTTTGCTTGAATGCAAGCATAAAACTGTCTCGGATGGGAAGAGAATGCCCTATTGGGCATACATTATTCCTGGTCTCAATATGTTCAGATCAACTAAATTAGGTTCCATGAACTGAAGGCAAATGTGTCCACTCATGCTTTGTATGCTTTTCACAAATCAGGGGGCAACAGAACACTCACCGATGCTAACAGCAACCTCTACCGGTCTAGCAAAAGACTTGTGTAAAACATGTTTAGTACATTGGCTGTCCATGTCCACTTGTGAAAGCTCATTTACTAATAATGTATGTCTCTGAAACAATGTATGAGTGAATGGTCAATAATTGGCAATGTCTCCTGCGCAAGGTTAAGGATTTCATGAAAAAAGGGCCTTTCTTGTTTAAGGTTGTGCAAGAAGGTTCCTGGTCAGAGGGATGCATTGATGATCTTGAGGAGCAATATAAGGACATCCACATGGAGAGATTTCCTGATGGCTGGAAGGTGATGGGCCAGTTGATGGTGGAGGCAGTAGTAAGATGCATGGATGGTGGCTAATGAGCACACAATGAAAGTCTACCTATCTTTCTGGGAAACACCAATAGTGTTAGTGTGGTAGAGAGCATGGGAATCATCAGGTTTGAGGCTCGGGAATAGCAGTCATCTATGGGTATTTGGAGGCAGGGACAGAAGCAGCCCTTTTATGACAACCAGGATCCACACTAAGGCCTACAGACAACAAGGACTACCCCATGAAACACTACACAAAATAAAAAAGAAGCTAAATTGTTAATGTAGCTGGCACGAATCAAGAGTTTGATAGTATTTTAAGTTCCCTGTGTCTTGTAAACTCAATGGATGTTCTACTGTTCTCACAACTTTTACAACTGCTGCATCCTAAATTGAATATAGTGTGGTTGGTGTGAGAAGGGCAGATATAAACTAAGGTTATTTAAGTGTGCTTACTTGGTATGCATTTAGCACGAACCCTTTTTGTACACTTTGTTTGTACTATTTATTTAAGTGTTGTTCAGAATTATCCTATTCCCTCTATCTGTATAAACTTCCCTATTATCCTTTTCTCTGGTGACCTCTAATAGAAATATCCCTTCCCATTGGTCACTGACTTACATTAATCTAGTGGGAACTCATTGGGTTTTGTAAAATGATCAAAACAAAATACCTGATCTCATTACAAATGTGGATATGAGCTCATATACCCTCTTTTTGCCCTGCTTGTTGGTGTGTGTTTAGCTGAATAATTAGTGTTGTCAGTAATACATTATGAAGTCACTCTCGTCTTCCTTCACCTGATCCTGCTGCAGTATGTCTGAAAATGTATCTCCAAGTAGAATAATGGCAACACAGTAAATCTGCAAAGTCTCATGAATAGTAAGAATAAAGCTTTTGAAAGTTCCACCAAAGGCTCTTTGGAGATTGTAGAATGCCTAATTTTTTTCAGTTCACTCATAGACTTAGCTCCATCCTCACCACATCAAGTTTATCAACCACAGGATAAAGTTTCACCATGCCTTAGGCAAAATGTTTACCCAGAGTACCACACTGAAATTAAAATGGATCCAACCCTTTGGCACATCAAAGCTGGGCAAAACTTTATACTTAGATAACAGAATGCAATTTCTTTGTTGTTGGTAATATTTGGTGATTGAATGTTGTCTTTGCAAGAGCTGGCCTTGTGCGGGGTGGAAGATGGTAAATAGTGTGACTAGTGAGAGGAGGTTGAAGGCATGTTCAAGGCACTTGTGAATTTTAGGTGCTTTCGATTTCTGCTTCATGACATAGATATATAATCTGATTTTCCTTATTTTCATCATAAAGAAGTGGTTAATGGCATCAGGCATATATCCTTAGTAATGCCGCTAGGCTCTGCAGCAGCCTGGCAAGGGTCAAATTACTGTCAGATTCGTACACTGCTTTGTAGGATGAGTGTGCTTCTGGTAGGACATGGCAGGCATTGCATTGGACAAGATTTAAGAATTCTTTCAGTGGAAAATACACAAGAAGCTGCTGAGGTGATCTGGAATAACAGTGGGTTTGTATCTCTTGGCTATCAGTTGAGCTTTGTTGGTCAAATGCATAGCTGTCAGGGACTGATAGATATGTGTTGGCTAACACTTAAATGTTCTTTTGTGAGGCGTTACCTCATCTTATGCAGGCTTTCATGACCAGCAGCAATTTAAGGTTCCATGCTTAAAAAGCACTCATGGGAACTCTGTGTATCAGTATGTGAGTTCTGCCACATACTGAATAGGTAGATGAATTTTCCATGGCGCATTAGTAGTCATAATGCACTGTGGTGGGAGAATTAGCTAGGCAATGTACAATGTAGAAGGATCAACAACTATTGACACTGCATATGTGTTTAAACTATACCAGACGCATCTCACAGATTAAAGTAGACTACCCACACAGTGTCATGGCAAAAGCTAATGATTTTCCAGGGCACATTTATATTATCAAGGCTACATGCAGGAACTGGTGTTTGGCATACATAGTAATGAAAATATTGTAATACAAAAATATTGTGTCAAGAATATATGGATGTCTAAAAAATCGTCAACAGAAATATCAAAAGTAAGTATATTGTTTGAATGTTTTTTTTAAGATCATTATAAAAAATATTGATATAGAAAATATTGTTGTAAATACAATTGTTTTGAAGTGTTATTTTGGATGTATTTTGTTTCAGTGTACTTAATCTTTCTGTTGAATAAAATAATTCATTAATTATGCATTTTGGGATTTTTTTATTTTTTGTTGTGTTACTGTGTATAAATAATGTATTCATAATTTTTGTTAGTAGCAGGATGTTGGGTTTTTAAGGGATAAGGCTGGGAGAAATGTATAAATGCAAATATTTTTATAGGTTTTTATTTTAGGTTATACTGCCCTTCAAGTTTTATTATATTTTACAGATCAAAAATGATCTGTGAGTATGGAGTATTGTTAGTGTATATAACATTTTTATTGTCCCGCAACTTGCCTTAAATGCTATAGATTGTGGTGGAAATACTAAATGTCACCCCTTTAGTGTCCATCACTTCCCAAAATTGGTCTAGATTGGAGTGAGAATAGTAAATGTGTCCCTTTTGGTGCCCAACCCTATCTTTAAAATGGTTTACGCCGGAGTGCGAATATTTTATTTAACCGTTTTAGTGAGAAATACCTTTGCTAACTCTTATTTCTATGTAGTAAAACTAGTTTATGGTATTTAATTAGTATTGTTGGTGGTTAGAAAGATAATGTAAGACGTTTTTAGTTGAATATTTGTCATAAATATCCTTATTTGCATATTTCCATACAATAATGTCATGTAACACTTTTTTTTATTTATTTATTGTTTTGAAGTTCATTTAATTTGAATATTTTTACATTTTTAGACATATACATTTCCAGATACAAATATATATATTGATAAATAAAACAATTTGTTTAATACAAAGTTATTATTAAATAAACAATGTAAATCATATTCAAATAGTATTGAATTTTGTTCATTTCCAAGTTTTTTTCTAGTGTTTAACATTTATTTTAACATTTGCTAAATTGTTTCATACACATATTCTTAACACAATATCGGCATACGTTTTTTCAGTATATATTAAATATTTGTATATGTTTATTCTAATATTTAATGTATAGCTTAATTTTTTTTGTTTTACATTTGCTACATGATTTCCTTGTTTATCAATTTTTTTCCATTTTTTAATACATTTGAATACATTTCTTTAACATTTTCATTTTAATTGTCATTTAGCGGCCTTTTTTTTTACCACAGTATTCTTTTTTGTAGTTTAATAATCTAATATGTAGTCTATTTTCAGGGATCCGGGCTGTGGGAAGGTGCTGCTGTTCATCAGAATTAGTAAGTCTTTTTAAAGGTGTATTATAGGGCTTTGATGGTAGTGGGGATGTGGTTTTTTTACATTTTTTAGTTTAAAAAAAAGCATGTTTCCTGTTTGTAGTGAATTATACTTTTTGACTATGTGGATACAGAGGATGATCTGCCGCTACAGAACAGTAAGTCAAATGTAATTTATTTGCTGTATATGAGAAATCTTTTCTCTTTTATGTAATTCTTGTGTGATTGTTATTTGGAAATGTGTATTTTATGTGCTGTAATTATTGTATGTAATGGATTGAGTTTGTTCTTTGAGCTTTTGGGTGGATGAGGTTTACATTTCCAATATAAATAATGTATACATTATTTTAATATGTCAGTCTTATTTAAGATTTGAGTTGTATTTAATATTGTAACTTATGTGATAAAATATTATGTTTATTATTTATATAAAAAATGATTCACCATGTTTGTTAAGATAATTGTTTTCACTTAGATGTTTATTTTAATGTTTAATATGGTTTAATGTTTCGTAGTAAGTGCTACTCTGTCTATTTGGTAGTAGTGCAAATATAAAAGGGATATTTGTGTTTTGATATTCACCATATATGGTGTATATCTGAATGAATGTTTTGAGACACATTTTGAAGGTCCCATCCATCATCCAGGTTTGACAGTGGCTTGGTTTAAAAAAATTAACTGGATGTAGTACATATTAGTGTTCGTCTATCATTGTTTAGTTTGTCATATAACAGAATGGTTCCTCATTATGTGTCATTTTTAAGTGTTCAGGTATTGCTATATCTTTGTGTCTTCTAGGGGCAGGAGGAATATTACTGGTGGCTTATTTAGTTTAGGCAATTAAACATTTTAAAGTGGGTGTTTATGGTAGTTGGCATTTTGCTTGGGGACCCTAGGGAGCATATCATTTAGGATTTTCATTGGGAGCTCCTTTGAGCAAGTGTTTGCTACTCATATATCTTGCAATACCTCACTTGTGTTTCTGTCACACTTGGGGCGGTTGCATTCTCTTACATTAAATACAACATCATCTTTCGCGTGGCCCTTCCTTAGCATGCATACAAATAATATTTGGTACATTTCAAATTCACATTTTCCATCAATGTACTTTCTTTGTTGTAGTCCCATGTGATTCAGTAATTGCTTTCCTTTCTGGGATGTAATATATTTTGATATTTCTATCTTTATGTCTGAAAATAGTTTAATTGTAATTTATGCGTTTGCTACTTACGTATAAAATTATGCTAATAATAATCTATTAATTTATTCTTACCTGCATGATCCTCTAATTTGTTTCACACTTATTTGCATTTTTTTCTGTTGGGTGTGTTGTAATGTGGAGCAGATGAGTTATTTTCTCTTGGATGAAAAAATCATCAGTTTCACTTTAAATGTTTATTTATTGGTAGCTTGTAGAGGTTGAGGTCATTAGGTTTTGTTTTAATCAGTTTTGGGGTGAATTTCCCTTTGATAACAATTTACTTATACTTACTTTTTGATTATTTATTTCCGGTTTGTGATGTTGTTTTTTGGTAGGTTATAACTTTCTCAAAGTTGTAGTATTTTCTTTTAGTAAGTGCATGTAAAGACGTAGAATTTGGAGAGTGTTTTGGTAATATTAGTTTAAATAAAAGTTTTACTTACTTTGCAAAGTAGTTGTCGAGATGTATATTTTTATTTTCAGGGTCTGGCCAGAGAATCCAGCAGAGTTTCCTTGTCTTGCAGCTTTTGCCATTTTTGCAGTATTAAGTTGATTAGATTGCTGTGCCTTTAAATTGTTGATTGCATTTTGTGTGTTACTTTATTGGTTAAGTTTGTTTATAGTTTTATGTTATTGGTTAGTTTAGTTCTAGTTTGAATTTTGTATCAGCTTCTATGGTAAATGCTCATTAATGTTCAATTTCTAATGTTTAATATGTAATTCAATAGTATATATATATATATATATATATATATATATATATATATATATATATATATATATATATATATATATGTGTGTATATATATATATATATATATATATATATATATATATATATATATATATATATATATATGGAACAATCCCTGCTAACTCTCGCTCGGAGCCCAATCCTGGATAGCGCAGGAAGAAGAGAGGAGACCTCAAGTGCAGGTGAGCAGTGTATTTTATTTCGTCGGGGAGACGGCACACCTCAGCATGACGTTTCAGCCTTCACAGAGGCCTTGATCACATGACGCTTGCTTGGGAGGAGGCAATTTTTAAAGTGCTAGTGCTGGGTTAAGTGCAACATCATTGGTGGAACATGGTCAAATGTAAAATGATTAATATCATAGACATAGACAACATTTGTGTGCAAAGCTAGTCGCGGGATAATCCCTGAATTCAGCCTGTATCGCCAAGTACAAATAACAATACATAAAGTGCAAATGCTATATCGTCATTGTGGGCAATACAAAAAGAGTCCCTGGATAATCCAAGTTTTGTAATAGAATTAATTTGCAGTGCAAAATAGGCAAAAGTGCAACATATTTGTTAAAGTGCAAATAGTGTCATGTAAACAGTTTATCATCGCTATAAATAAACGCAATATACTTGATGTACAATATCATGTTTAAAATCAGGTGTAAAAAATTAGATCATGAGTTATAAATATATAAATATAAGTATAAAAACATGAATGTACAAGCACCTTGCCAATAAATATATATACACCGGACATACACTATTTACACAGGATGAGACATCAGGTGGACTATTAAAACATAACTGCATGAATGCATGTAAGGCCTTTCCCCCGAGATCGCAGCATCCTGTTTGTGTTATGCGCACTGATTTCTCATGTGTCCATGTGAGGCTGGAGGGTTGGGAGGAGAGGAGATGTTAACCCACCGCTAGGTTAGGAGAACATCGCAGCCTCTCCTCTTGTAACTCCCTGCTAAGACAAGTGACCATTAGTTGAACCACACATTACCAGTAATAAACCTAAGAGTGGATAGTGAAAAGGACGTAATCATGTGCATTTTTTTGTGAAAGTTTTTTATAGATTTTTTTATATATAACTGTGAATCCACTTGTTTTCTATTTGGTCATGGTATAACATGATCAATATTGTGTTACGCTCTTGATACATCCTCGTGTTAGCCTTCACTAACCTCGTGCTGGTTAGTGAAGAAATAATCATTACTCATTAACAGTCAGATAACTAAATAGAACACCTAGGAGGATGGTATCCTGTTGGATAGGGCAGGCCCTCAGGTTTACACTTATGTTAGCAATTCAGAGACAAGTGTAAAAATCTTCTGTGGAATTTAATCCCCCCGGGGCTCGACTATCCATTTCCAGTATGTACCTGGTCTCCAGTTTTCTAAGAGCTCCATCCCTATCTCCTCCTCTTTTGAGGGGGCCCACACAATCTACAGCATAGTATCATAAAAGGGAACTATCATTATTGTGGTGCTCTTTGAAGTGGCGGGCCACCGGATAAGCCGGGTCGTTCGTATTGATGGCCCTTATGTGCTGGAGTATCCTCTTGTGCACCTGCAGCTTGGTACTACCCACATACCGCAGGGCACACGGACACTCCAGCACATAAACCACATATACACTCTTGCAAGTCAGTTGTTTTTTGATCTTGCGCGCACTAGGGGTGAAAGGAACTACATATTCGGTTTTGTTTAGCCCGTGCTGGCATGCCTTACAGGGAGAACACTTCCTGAAGCCCTTACTCTTATCCAACCAATTCTTACGCGTGGAAACTACTGGGCTAGATTTAACTAAGGCATTTTGCATAGAATATGCTCTCCTATATGTGATAGAAGGAGTGGTTGGAATTTTGTCACCTATGACAGGATCACATTTAATCAAACCCCAGTGCTTAGAGATAATTTTACCAAGTGCCCCATGCTGTCTATTGTAGGCCCAGATCAATCTTACTTTTTGATCCTGGGAGGTGGTAGGGGCAGTTGTGACTTTGCGTTGCAAGGCTTCATTACGTGACAGGGCATTTGCTTTAGTTATGGCCCTATCCACTACTGCAGCCTTGTACCCCCTTGCCAAAAATCTAGACCTACTGGCTTGCTGAGCTAGATGGCATTGAGCTTCAGTACTGCTCAAACGTCTAATGCGCAGCATCTCGCCATACGGGATACTCCGTATAAGGTGAGCGGGGTGATGGCTGCTGGCGTGGAGTATTGTATTTCCAGCCGTTGCCTTGCGGTAAAACCTGGTTTCAAGTTTGTCTCCTCCTGGTGTGACTGTCATGTCTAGAAAATGCACCTGATCTCTGCTAATAGTCGAGGTAAACTTCAAGTTGAAATCATTACAGTTTAACATGTCAACAAATTGCTCAGCTTCTAGACGAGTACCCTTCCAAACCAGGAACACGTCGTCTATATAACGATACCATCTTGTTATAGACCGCCTGGCAATGTCGGAGTGTTCGCCAAAGAGGACCTGTCTCTCCCAGTAGCCCATATGGAGACAGGCATAACTGGGAGAGAAACAGGCCTCCATGGCTACACCCCTGACTTGCTGATAGTATCTGTTGTTAAACATAAAGAAATTATGGTGTAAACAGAATGAAATCATAGAGAGTAACATACGATTGTGGTCAGCCATGATGATTGGTCTCAAACCTAAGTGAAATTCAATGGCTCGCAGTCCGTCTTGATGGTTGATACTTGTATATAAAGACGTGACGTCTAATGTAATGAGCCATGAGTCCGAATCCCATTTAATGTCCTGAATTTTCCTCACAAAGTCATTGGAGTCTTGGACAAAGGATGGTAAACTCTGCACAAACTCCTGCAGGAATGAGTGCACTTAAACAGTTGTCTTTTCTAGCAGCCCCCCGCACGCTGCTATTATTGGTCTTCCAGGGGGTTTATGTGGGTTCTTGTGGATCTTGGGGATTAGGTATAGGACTGGCATGACCGGATTGTTGTTCTTGAGGTATTTGAGTTCATCCATACTCAGCAAACCAAAAGATCTCCACCCCATTAATAACGAGTAAAAATCTTCTTGGGCTTTTTTGATCAGTGAGATGTCGCTATGTCTGTAGCAGTCTGAATCATTCAACTGAGAGAGGGCCTCTTCTAGATATAGTTTCCGCGGCCATAAAACTATGTTCCCTCCCTTGTCAGACTGTCTGACAATAACATTCTCATTGGCCTGAATCTTATGGATGAGTCGCAAGTACTGGTCATTCTGTGTGTATTTCTTTCGTTTTGAATTGAGCACTTTTGAATGCAACAACTTGATGTCTTTTACTACAGCATCATGGAAGATGTCGAGGTTGTCGTAGAGCATTACAGGAGTATAGGTGGAGCGTGGTTTGAAAGAAGTTAATCCCCCCACCCTATTTGGCGCACATCCAAATACTTCTTGAGATGATGATTGCTCCATTCTTAGGGATTCTAAAGCCTCCAAACCTGGCACATCACGAGCTTGAAGCCCTTCATCCGCTGTTTCAATCCTCATCGGGGTACTTCGTGTTTTACCACCTGCAAAATGCTTCTGCAGCTTTATCTTGGGGACAAATTTGTATAGGTCAATTCTAGTGTCCGCATAGTTGAAGTCGCATGGAGGACAGAATGTAAGGCCTTTTGACAGAATGTGATGTTCAGCCTCTGACAAGACCATGTCAGTCAGATTAATAATGGAGGGGGCGATGTCTATTACTCCTGATTGTACGCTTACTTCCTGTTCCATCTCTTTGTGCTTTTTTTCTTCTTTTTCTGCGGATTTTTTTCTTCCTCTTGATTTGGCCTTACGGCGTTGGTAGCGCTTGGCATTGAGTTTTTTGTTCCTGAGTGCGACTGGGTTCTCGGACGTAGGGTCTCGCGCCAATCCTTCCTTATGCAGTTGAGTTCCTCTGCTGGCGTGAGTTTGGTAAACCCCAATTGCCCGCCTGAGTTTGTCAAGCTGGAGTCTGAGTCACTATTCACACTTGAGCTTAGGTTGGACTCTGAGGAGTCATCCTGCTGAGCTGCACCCGATCCATGTCCTTGGTTAGGGCGGTTTGCTGCTGCCCCAGCTTTAAGTCGTCTTGAGGCTTTGATGGCATCATATTTTTTTGCAAAAGTGAAAATGCGTCCCTCCGCATAATCCGCCTTATCACGTTGAAATTTCCAGGCTTTCCTTTTGCTAATTGCATCCTCTTCTTTTTGGATCCTTGCCATCATATCACTTCTGAGTTTGGTGCATTCACTCATGCAGTCCACACTAGCTGATTCAATGACCTGATTGAGCTCCTCAATTTTGGTCTGCGTCTTAAGACGGTCACTTTCCGCATAGCGCACTAGTATCTGGACTAGTTTGCGCGATGACTCCAGGTTGCAGTCTTCCCATTCTCTGAGCATTTCTGGGTCTGGGTCCTCATAGCTCGGAGCCAGCATAACCCGCAGACCAGGCCGTCTTAGGCGGAACCGCATCATGCCAGTCATGGTAGTTTGAAGGCAACCAAAAAAAAAAATACCAACTGCGCACTCAAATTGAGTTTGCATCCCTTCTTTTCGTGGAAGGGAAACACAAAGAAACATTTGTTTTGGAGATTATAATATATATATCTATATTCACTGAAAAAAACATAGGTTTTATAAGTTATAGTTAGGAATTAGCATTTAAAAAATCTTAGAAATTCACTGAAAAAACATAGGTTTCAGGGGTGTTATAGTTAGCTGGACATTTCACTCGTATAAAACCATTGAAATTTTCCCGTTATAGTTAGTTGTACTAACTATAACTCGCGCACCCGCAAATCCACTGCTGATGATGTCACATATTACATCATTCATGACATGGTCAATGACAACAGGGGAATTTCAAAGGTTTTATATGAGTGAAATGTTCAGCTAACTATAACACCCCTGAAACCATTGTTTTTTTCAGTGAATTTTTAAGGTTTTTTAATGCTAATTCCTAACTATAACTTATGTGAAACCTATGTTTTTTTCAGTGAATTTCAAAGGTTTTTTAAATCCTAATTCCTAACTGTAACATGTCTGGAACCCATGTTTTTTTAGTGCATTTCAAAGGTTTTTTAAATGCTAATTCCTAACTATAACATATCTGAAACCTATGGTTTTTCAGGGAATTTCAAAGATTTTTTAAATGATAATTTGTAATTTTTTTAGAATATATTTTCTAACTACATTTTTTAAATCTTTTTTTTAGATGTTATTTTTTAAATTACATTACACATTTTTTAATAATTTTTTTTACATAAAAATATATTTTTTTCATTATCATATATATTATTCATAATATACTTAAATTATTTGTATTTCTTTTTTTATGGAGTTGCGCACTGTTATCCTATGGGTAGAAATTCACTTAGCGGGTAAATAGTGTTATCGTTACCTTTTCTTACTCAGTGGTGGATCCTGGATACAGCACTGCTGCATCGCCTCAAACAGTTGACAAAATGCAAATGACCAAAGACGCGCGGAAGCCCACGTCTTTTTAAAAAAAAATATCGCTATTATGCCCGGATCTTACGTGCACCCCGCGATTTTTCCCAAAAAAGAAAAATAAATAGAGTCCCTGGGAGACCTTGTGGGACCCCCTGAGGAGACCTAGAGGATCAGGATGTGTCTACCCTCCCCTTTTTCGTGTTTTAAACACACATTTCACATGCTTCTTCAGCATCCCTTGTACCGAGACATAAAATGCCTTCCAACAGTTTCTAGTTTTGAATGTTGACAACCACTTAACAGCCAATTAGCCTTCAGCGCGTGATCGGAAGTTGCACTTATGGTACGATGACAATAAGCAGGGTATACATATTCAATTTTTTTATGGGAAGTGGATAACAAGGCCCCCCCATGCCCGATTCTTGGGCATGGGTAATTATATATTAATATTTTATGGAGTAGGGCAGCAAAGCCCCCCTCCTGAAGCCACTTCAAGACCACGGGGACATCTGAACTCCATCTATGTATGTACGTAGGAGTTGCCTTCACTTTGCGCATGCATGTTTGTGGTAGCGCATGCATGTTAATGTTATGCATGTGCACAATACGTCCCACCGTCTGGCTATGTACCCCTAACGTATTTAATTTTATTTGCACATGCTCAATTACAACATGCTCAATCACAGCTCTCACACCCAGTGACATCATGCTCAACCAATCATCCTTCTGCAAAGCATTTATAAGCTGCAAACCTTCTTGTACTTTTCCTATTCCGCAGTCACAGCCATTGAGAGTGTTCGTATCCACTTCTTCGTAGATGAGCACTTTTTTAAGAGTAATTAAATTAATTAATCTGAACAATCTTTAAATACCACGTAAATGCAAATGTATGTTCGATTTGTCAATGCTGTTTTAAGCACGCTTTCCTGCTTTTTTATATCGTTAAAGTTGACTTCGTAACTTTTGTTTCTGTGCAAATCACTTTATCCTGGTGTGTTTGTTTAATTTGCCAAGCCCCACGAGGCCGCTCCTACAGCAGTGTGCTACGTGCTGTTCAAGTGAATGCAATGTACTTTTTCTCGTGTAAGTTGTGGGTCACGTGCCCCATCCATTGCAAAAGTAATGTTTTCAGCAAAAATGTATTTTAGCACGGTTTCCAGCTCTTATAACTTAAATATTTTGCCTTGGTAGGCGATGTTTCTGGGCAAATCACTTAATCCGGGTTCATATCAATTTTTAAGTAGTGCGTCACATGCTCCTTCCTCCCCATGCAATGCATATGTAATTGATTGGTCAATGTTGTATTTTAGCACGCTCTCCGTGTTTTTGACTAACTTCATTTGCCCATTGTTCTATCTCATTATACAGATATCTCAACCATGAGACGTACTCGCCACAAGCTGTCCTGCCCATACACTATACCACGTGGTGGTGAACAACTTGACACACCAGATCCACTGACTGCTCTCCATATGTTATCAGCTGAAAATTGCAATGTAAATAAAGTGAGTGACCAATCTAGGCCTAACATTTGTATATTGCAATGCTATTTCCTATTTTGCTTGCCAAATATAACCTCTGATAATTGCTTTTCATCCCCAATCCTATTGAGAACAAATGTTTTGATGTACATTTAAATTAATATTGGACATATGTACAACATATACATTTTTAACTCTTTTTTCAGTTTGCAGAATGTTTGCTGCAGAAGTTGAAGAGAACTATATCCTCCTGTTCCAGCAGATTACACCGATGTCTCAAATATGGAATTTACTAGTTGTCCGAAGCCATGCACATTCACACATTTTTAACGGACAACATTAAGGTAAATACTCACAATACGACTACTCGCCGAAGTTAAAAAGTAACGGATATAAGTAATTGAGGGGTTTTCAGTGGCAGATAATCTCAATTGCACACTTCTACAAATGAGTCTGATACAGGGTGGATTGCTGTATAACTAATGGATGATTAGGTTTTAGGATGGCATACAGAGCACCCAACCTTCTTACTTTTTTTCTTAAAGGGTTCCAAATTGGGGACGAATATTAGGCTGTGCAGTAGAGGTTGACGGTGTTGCTCCACTGGTGCTTTGGCCTCCTCATGAAGCAGGAGGAGCCTCTCGCAATCTCCTTAACTCTTCCCTTGCAAAGTTGACCTGATTCTTAGTCTGCAAGTGCTTCCACATACTTGCAGTTCCACACCAGTCCTCTTTATTGGGGCCTCCTCTTGAAAGCAGTCTTGCACATGCGGCAAGTAACTTTTCTTGCATTCACCTTTTTTAAGACTTGTGAAAATGTATTTCAAAAGATTCAATAAATACGGTGTCAATATGCATTGTGTCAAATGCTTTATTAAAAATATGCAGAAAATGTTCCCTTTAATTGTTGTTAACGTCTTTACAAAAGAATTTGAAAGGAGAAAGTAGGAGATGAATAAAAGAGGTAAGACGTTATAACTCAAACTGCAAAAATTGATAAAAAGGGTGGACCAAAGTCTGCATATACAATGCCCGTGGAAGCGTTTCAGGCACACTGGAAACATTTAAAAATATATATATGTTGTCAAGTGTTACTTTGACTTGTTGTCACAGTTCATGCACCGGTAACGCTGGCCTCTTTGTACCGCTCTTCAGTTGAGTTCTAGGGTTTAGAACTACATTCCCCATCATGCCCGGGACGTAAGTGGCGTGATACGCATCCGTGTACAACCAGGAAATAAAGTGTAGCGAGTAGGAGCCGCCGCTGGTGAATATTCTTGCCTGTGGTCCATGGCAATCGGAGAGGCTTCAGAATCGGGGTAAGTGCTTAACAAGGCTTGCACTGACTCCTTCGTACTCCGTTTTGGATTGGGTACTGTGCTGTATGTTGATCTTGGCTCGACGGGAAGAAAACGTTTTGCGTGCGTTTTTTTCTTTGTATTGACTAATCCTGATTACCTGTATTAGTTTGTTGCTCCCGATTACAGGAGTGCCTCTGTTGTGTTAAACGAAACGGAACAGGGGTTCTACGAACTGGTCTCTGATCTATATCCCAGACACTTGACGTGAGGAGTCAAAACACAAAACTACGTGTATTGGGCGATTGTCACTAACAGGTTTGGGGATTCCAAAATAGGACTCGTCTTTAACACCGGATTCAGAAGAGTTTTGTACAGCCACATAAAGACTGATTGTGTTCATTGAGTGAAGAACTTTGCTGGGATGCAGATACGATAAGAAGTATTAACGACATCTGTTGTCCCTACCTGCTTTCTTTCTCCACAACCTTTTTATTTTGTCTCTGACACAGAAGAGAGAGTTACTGGGGATTCTCTTGGGATTTGCAGACCTAAGAATATTACACAAAGCGTGTTGGTATGTGATGAGATGTCTTATGTAATGGTATACTGCCACAAATTTCATGTTTCCAATATGTTCTTTGTTTCTTTCTAGTAGGTCTAAAACCCCTGGTATCTCCTTATCTCTTCTTACATTTAAGGCTCCCGTATTTTCCTTTACAGGTAGGAAAGTGTTCTTTCTGCTGCTAATTGGTAAAGGAAGGAAAGTCAGTTGAACTATATGCAGCCTCTTAGAGTGTATACTTAATACACTTATTATTGTTGCAGATCTCCCTCCCCGCTGTCCCTTCCTTTCCCTCTCTCGCTTGACTATCCTGGTGATCTGTATATTCAATCTCCAGACACCGGGGACGTCAGGAGGTGGAACCCTTTATCTTCAGCACAATCCTGAAGACATCGGAAGACTGAGCCTGACACTAATTTTCTTATTTGTTTATTTATTTGAATTTTATATATTTATTTATTTGAATTTTAAATAGCGCATAGCTACCCTCGGGCATCTCAGCGCTTGTCCAGAATGGAAGCAAATGGCAAACAGGCAGATACAGCAGCATCAGATAGGGAAGAAATGGGTTTTCAAAAGTTTACGAAACCTAACAATACATGGCTCTGAACGCAAATTCAGAGGAAGCGCATTCCAGAGAGTGGCAGTATTAACAGAGAACCTTCTCCCACTCCGACCCTTAATCTCCTCTTTAGGACTGGGGTGGTCGCCTAGACAACTGGGCCAAACAGTTGCGGGGAGTGAGGGTCCTTTATGCCCTAGCAGCATTATTTCGGTCTTTGACCCGTTCAGTTTTAGAGCTGATTCACACATCCAGGTGTAGACTTTGGACATGCAAGAATGCAGCGCATCTGGATTTTCCGTCAGCTGGGATAGAGCCACCACCAGCTTAGTATCGTCAGCATAGCTGATGATTTTAAAACCAAAAGGGGCCACCACATCCTCCAGGGGGGCCATATACACATTGAATAATGTGGGGCTTAGGGATGAGCCGTGTGGCACACCACACTGGAGGGGGATGGATGTCGACCGTTCACTGCCTTCCCAGACCTGGTACGACCGGTCGCTAAGAAATGACGTAAGCCATTTCAAAGCCGCACCTGTAACCCCCAACTCTGACAGCCGATGGATCAACACTTGATGGTTAACAGTGCCGAAAGCCGCACTGAGGTCCAGGAGGATTACTGCCACTGACCCTCCTAATCCAAAATGCTCCTAGCTTCTTCCACGACTGCCAGCAGGGCGGTGTCAGTGCCCTGACCTGGCCGAAATCCAGTTTGCGAATCACGCAACAGGCCATTGGACTCCAAAAAGTGGGAAAGATGACGATTAACCAACTTTTCAGCAATTTTACCGAGTCCCGGGAGCAGGGAGATGGGCCTGAAATTAGCCAAGTCGGAAGGATCCAGACTCGGCTTTTTCAGGAGGGCTTTCATAACTGCTCTCTTCCAGCTAGGTGGTACCAGGCCTTGGGCCAAGGAGGCATTAATAAGATCCATGATAGGGTCAACAATAATAGTTGACGCCTGTTTCAGGATCCTCATGGGAACCGGATCCCTAGGGGAACCGCTCTTCATGGAGCCCAGTACTTTACGGACCTCGTCTGCTGATACTTGGCCAAAAGCTTCCAGCTGAACTAGAGCGCCCCTAGGTTGGCTACCAGCGTCTGCTCTCTGGTCCGCCTGAGGCAGGGCACTAAGAATCTTATCTATTTTAGTATGAAAATAGTTCACCAGCTCCTCACATTTGTCTCCTGGGCTGTCGTGGGTTACTGGGGGCTAGGGAACTCTAAGGAGTTCCTTAACCACTCGGAACGTTTCTCTCGAGGAATTCGAGGAGGTATTGATCCTCTCCTCAAAGAATTGTGTCTTGGTGCGGCGAAGAGCAGCTTTATATGCTCTTATCGCCGCCCGATATTCCTCTCTATCAGCTTCCCCCCATTCCCTCCTCCAGGCCCGCTCCAGCTTCTTACAGCCCTTCCTCAATGTTCTTAGCTCGGGCGTGTACCAGGGGGCAGAGCCCATTCTCTTCTCTCTTTTCAACACTCTTCTTTTAGGAAGAATGACATCAAGGGAGCTAGTCAGCCACTGATTAACTACAATACTTCTTTTGGACTCCATAATATATGTTGTTTATTATATTGTTTTGTTAGTTATAGTTCTATTTATTTATTGTATTGTCATCTTTTAGTTATCGTTATCTTTTAGTTATAGTTCCAGTTCTTGTTTTAATAAAAGTTAATAAAAAAAGTAAATACGTCTGTTTTTTTAGTAGGGGTAGCAGTCATCAATAGAAATGATATTTATGATTTGTAGTATAATTCTGAGGCTAACTCATTAGCAACGTACGTTCAATCTCATGCAAAGTAGTACAATTTCCTTCAGTAATCTCAATATCCACTTGCAGCGTGCTGCCTGATTATTTATACATTCAACGACAGTCATATTGGCGGACCAAAACACAACAGATCGATCTCGGAACTCATCCGGCCATGCCTTCAGAGCCACAAAAATGGGGAACAACTCGAGAAACCCAATGTTACCTGTGAGACCGCTGGTGTGCCACCACGTCGGCCATGTTTGCGCCGACCATCGATTACAAAAGATGGCGCCAAATCCCACGCTCCCCGCCGAGTCGGTCCACAAACCCAGCTCGTCAGAGGACGCTGGTGGCTTGTTCCATACCACTCGACCGTTGAAATCCGCCAGAAATGCCAACCAAATGCGCATGTCCTGGCGTACTTCTGCAAACAGTCTCGGGCGGTGGTGTCCCTCCTTGAGACCAACCATGGCTTGAGCAATAGAGCGGGAAAAGGGGCGGGCTATTGGTATCACTCTTAGGGCAAAGTTAAGCTGGCCCACTGCTTGTTGTAACTGATGGAGGGTAACTTTCTCTTTGCTAATGCACAATTCCAGGGAAGCCCTGAACTTCGTTACTTTCTCCACCGGCAAACGGAAACATCCCTCCACAGAATCGAGCTCAATTTCCAGAAACTCGAGTGAAGTCGATGGTCCTACCGTCTTACCCGGTGCCAATGGCACCCCGAACCCCTTCATGAGGGTGCAAAATTCCTGTAACGCCTGCGCACATTTTGTGTCGCCGGCTGGCCCCAAAAACAAAAAATCATCTAGGTAATGCATAACCTGGGCATGGCCAGTGGCCTTGGTGAACGCCCATTCCAGAAAACAACTGAATTTCTCAAAATAAGCACAAGAGATGGAGCAACCCATTGGCATACATCTATCCATGTAGTATTGGCCCTGGAAAACAAAGCCTAACAGACGCTGATCCCGTGGGTGTACCGGGAGCAACCGGAACGCTGACTCAATATCTGACTTCGCCATCAGTGCTCCGGGCCCCAAGCGATTCAACATGGCGACTGCATCATCGAAGGATGCGTACCGCAACGAGCAAACCCCTGGGTCAATGGCATCGTTCACCGAAAGACCCCTTGGAGCTGACAGGTTATGGATCAGCCTAAATTCCCCCGGGTCCTTCTTGGGAACCACTCCCAACGGGGAACAGATGAAATTAGCTACTGGCGGGTGTCTAAATGGGCCACCTACCCGGCCAAGGGCAACCTCTTTTGCAATCTTTCTTTCAACCACCGCTGGATTATGCTGAACCGACAGTTGGTTTCTACAAAGTGATTCCCCTTGAAAATCCCCCGCCGGGATGTGGAAACCATTTACAAAGCCGTTCCTCAACACCCCAGCGGAGACATGATCAGGGTATTCGTTTAGCCAGGGGATCATTGCCATGATATCTACAGGGGTAGGTAGCGGTTCCCAATGGTCCCGCTCAGACCTGTTTAGCCCCTCCTCTACCCCCTGTATCACCATTCTTGGCTCGGCACGAGCTCTCGGGGTGTGAAGAGTTTCCGCAACTTGCACACACATGTCTGAACTTACAAGTCCCTTGTGGCCTAATGCAATTGCCTCTGTTAAAATTCCAACAGACCCCTTTCCTACCCCCATTCCCACCATTCCTTGGTTGGTGGTCACCCACGGGACCCGCTCGAAAGGGCGCCGTAGGCTGATGGCGGGAAGGCCCAGACCCATTCCCGCCAAGCGAGGACGACTTCGTCGCGCCCGGCAGGAGCTGCTTCTGCCAAGAGATTGAGTCGAGACAATCCCACGTCAGAGATGAATCGTACTCCTTGGCCTTACGAAACTTCATATCATACCCCATCCATTCGTCACCCTCATATGTATCGTAAAAATCCATTATTCGTGCCTGATAGCAGGACAATTCGGTCAAAACCTCGGGCTTACGTTCCCCAATAATTGCCGAGAACATTGCAAAGGCCCTGGCCCAATTCGAGATTATTTCATCCACCCTGAATCCCGCCATTTTGGCTCGCCATACACTCGGGTGCCACAACTCCTTCTGTGCCTTAACATACTCCATCTCGCGATGGTCAGTCAGCAGGGAAAACATGTTTACATACTTATCAGCCCATATCAATTCTTTCGTGGCCAACGGTATATGTTGGACCACCTTCTCGCGCCTTGAGGGCAAAGACCCCTCCCTTGCCAACGGCAACAATGCTTGCTTACCCGGCTCTGGTGCTGTTCCAGCTGTTGCTTTGACACCAGTTGCCGGTTCTTCCGTGATCACCTTTGCGGCCTCTCGCGACTGCCGCAACTGCTGCATTAATAACTTGGCCTCTTCGGCCGTGTCTGCCGGTGCCGTAGCACCCCCTGTCTTTCTACCAAGCCATGCGGCCAACTGGGCGGCTAATTCCGGGGGCATGTCCTCCTCGCTGGCGGGCGTCACAACAACCGGAATCGGCTGACCCGCGTCTGGGATCGGTACCGGGGCCTCGACTGGAATGACCGGGCTTGCCGGGGGTACCTCGGGAACCGGGACCTCACCCCCTGCCGCCCTATTCCTAACCCGCTTCCCCCTACCCTCGGGGACAACCTTCGGCAAAGCCGGGCCTATTACCTTCCTCGGTCTACCCGGATTGTTTATCGCAGCCATCTGCTTCTTCATGTTCGCCATATCCCTTACCAGCATGCGAAGCATTTGGTCGGTTCCAGACTTCTTTCCTGCCTTCTTGCCAGGCATTATTATCGAGTGTCTGATCTACGTTGATCAACGCGGTTCTGGACCCTGAGCCTCGAAGTCACTGAAAGAGAAACACAAGAATTACAAGTTCTCAAAATTGCTCCTTGTTCTGTCGAGGGCTCACGTGCAACGAGTGGGTGCAGCTTCCAAGCACAGGAACAAGAGGATGCTTCTTCGGATTCCCGCTCTCTTTATTCTTCTTAGGGAGGGCGTGTACCCTCATCCGGTACGCCTCCTGGGCGTGGCCGACGATGTAGGTGTCTAGGACAACCCCTCCTGGGCGGGAGAAGGCGCGCCCCGGCTACGCCACTGCGGGCATACCAGCCGTGACACGCCCCCCGCCCAAAATGGTTTCCCGGGGGGATCCGGGCCCCCTACCATACGTTCGGGGGGACCGAGTGGTCGCCCCTTTCCAGAGTTCTGAGCAGTGCTTGTAACACTGTCTGAAGCTTATTTGCACCTGCTGCAGCTTCACTATCGCCCTGGTGTGGCCAAAGATCGCCCATGACATAGGCGGCCGGCTCCCGGAGTCTGGCGGAACTTTTTTCCTTTTCCTTTCTGCATCTTGTCCCACAATCCGTTTGACCTGAAGACACGACCAGGTCCCTGAATGTGTGCAGGGGGACGCTATTGATTGAATCAAAATGGCGGCTTCACAAAAAGCTGACTCAAGCGTTGCTGCTGATGCTATACAGACAAAAATTGGTTTTCAGTTTGTACATTCTTCAGGATTTTTCCATCCAAGGCTGGTTGAGAGTTTGTAGAACAATGGCTTCAGATTTTCAACATACTACTCTTCAACATTCTTCCTAAATGTAACAATGTGAGACTCACTAGGAGAACGGCTGTTTATCTTTCCTTTCAAAATGCTGCCAACAATATTTTCTGAATGGAAGACACCATCTTGTAGCATAAAGGGCTGCGTCAAGGGTGATATTGCCCAAAATGGCGCCGGTATAAATGGGACTCGTAACTTCTTGTTGTGTACTGGTTGCAAAACCTTGATATCACGAGATACGTATGCAGTTTTGAAGCACATGGCGGGCGGGGACGAGAATTGATTGAATATTTCGACATCCCTATTGATATTAAGTTCTGATGTGTTATTGATTACTGTACTATTGAAAGTTCGAATTAACGTCAACCATGGTACTTGCCCGCAAATGTATATCTAGATAATTTTATTGAAAGTGGCCCTGTCGTATTTTAATTATAAAATGTACGTCCACCGATTACGCAACTGTTAGACACCTTAGTTCTTGCAACCTAATGGCCCGCTCGTTACGTTCCTCTACAATGTAAATGTCTCCTCATCATATACAATTCCAGTTTGCTCCGTGGCCGGCCCACGTGGTTATAGGCCCGTATTTGTATACTGACATTTTCACAATAAAGGTTTTTAAAACAAAACATGGTAGTAGTATTTACGAATGTCTGACAAAATATCGAAATCAAAAATATAGAAATACAAAAATATCGGAACAAAAATATCGAAGTCAAAAATATAGGAATCCTATCCCTAACAAGGTAAGTACAAAAATATCGAAAAATTAATATCGTAGTACAAAAATATCGAAATTAAAAATATCGTTTTTTTAAATGTATTAATAATAATGTAAAAATAATTATAAAATACATATAATGTTACAAATATTAAATAAAAATATTAAAACATAATTAAAAAATTAAAACTAATACATATACATTTAAAATAAATTAAAAACTTAATAATTTAATGTAATGTTATATTTTTTAATTTCATTTAATTGATTTAATTTAAATTTATTTTATGTTTACCCTGTACGACTGTACCCTAAAAACCCAAAACTGACCCTGAACCCTAAAAATACCCCTTTACCCAAAAACCCAAAACTGACCCTGAACCCTAAAAATATCCCTGTACCCCAAAAACCCAAAACTGACCCTAAACCCTAAAAATACACCTTTACCCAAAAACTGAAAACTGACCCTGAACCCTAAAAATACCCCTTTACCCAAAAACTGAAAACTGACCCTAAACCCTAAAAATACCCCTTTACCCAAAAACAGAAAACTGACCCTGAACCCTAAAAATACCCCTTCACCCAAAAACTGAAAACTGACCCTAAACCCTAAAATTACCCCTTTACCCAAAAACTGAAAACTGACCCTGAACCCTAAAAATACCCCTTTACCCATGAACTGAAAACTGACCCTGAACCCTAAAAATACCCCTTTACCCAAAAACTGAAAACTGACCCTGAACCCTAAAAATACCCCTTTACCCATGAACTGAAAACTGACCCTGAACCCTAAAAATACCCCTGTACCCATGAACTGAAAACTGACCCTGAACCCTAAAAATACCCCTGTACCCAAAATTAACTAATATTATTTAATTACCAACTAATTATTAATTAACAATAACAATAAAGTAAATATATTAGCACATTTGCTATAATTAATTTAATTTAATAATTAATTAATATTATTTTGCCCAATTAATTAATTAAGAATAACAATAAATTATATATAAAAAAATTACTATAATTAATGTAATAACATAATTATTAATAATTAATTACCAACTAATTAATAATTATAAATATGTAAAAGATTATAATAATTAATTAACTAATTAATAGAAATTAATTACCAATTAATTATTAATTAAAATATGTACAAACATATATCAATTAATTAATTATTATTAAATTACTTCCCACCCTATTCCCCTATAAACCCATAACCCGCTACAGAACATATTTATCAATTAATCAATTAATTAAAAATAATTAAAAATTAATTCTCAATTAATTAATTGATAATTCCTACTAATTAATAATTAATTTAACATAATTAAATTACTTCTCACCCTATTCCCCTATCAACCCACAACCCGCTACAGTAGTAAAAGACAATATTTAATTAAATTACATTAAAAATAAATAATAAAACATAATAAATACAATATAATATACACTAAATTTATGTAAAAATTGATATTAGTAACATCAAAGTTATTAATCTCGATATTGTTAACATCGATATTTACAACTTCGATATTACTGATATCATACCAATATCGATATTTAGACTGTCGATATTACTTACCTTCGATATTTTTGTATATCGATATTTAAACTTCGATATTTTGGTATATCGATATTTAAAACTCGATATTTTGTCTGTGTACCAGTATGAATGTCTGACAAAATATCGAATACACAAATATCGAGATACAAAAATATCGACAGCAAAAATATCGGAATCCTATCTTCATTAAGGTAAGTACAAAAATATCGAAAAAATAATATCGAAGTACAAAAATATCGGAATCAAAAATATCGTTTTTTTAAATGTATTAATAATAATGTAAAAATAATATTTAAATACATATAATTTTACAAGTATTAAATAAAAATATTAAAACAAAATTAAAACTAATACATATACATTTTGTTATTGTTATTGTTATTGTTATTAAACCGTTTTGTAGCGCGCTCTGTTACTTGTGAGTATCCTGGCGCGAGGGAGGGATCAAAGCGGCAGAAAACAAGACAGATGAGAATCCTCCTAACCTACACTCGTGAATAGGTGGGTTTTCAGATGTTTTTTAAAAGCAGTGACAGTCGGCATGGAGCGAAGATGGAAAGGGAGGGCATTCCAGGCCCGAGCCACCACCACCGACAGCGACATACCACCCAGTCTGGCGCGTTTGAAGCGGGGAAGAGACAGTTTGAACGACGAGGCAGATCTCAGGTTGCGTGCCGGGATGTACTTAGTAAATCTTCTCTTCAGATATGAGGGGCCTTGGTCATGAATTGCGCGAAACGCCAGCACCAAGGCTTTAAACCGAATGCGTTGTGCTACTGGAAGCCAGTGAAGCGAGCGCAGCTCCGTGCGAACGCTCTTCCACCTGGGGATGTTAAATAATAGGCGTACAACCGCATTCTGAACAATTTGGAGGCGATTGACCAGGTATGCCGGAATGCCACTAAACAGTGCATTCGCATAATCAAGGCGAGCCAGTATGAGTGCTCTGGCAACCGACTCTCTGGCCTCCCTGGGGAGCAGGGGGAAAAATTTGCGGAGCATTTTCAGAGTGGCAAAACAAGTGCCGGTGAGTTTTTTGATGTGATACTCAAATCTGAGATCCTCCGTAAACCAAATGCCCAGATTTTTTGCAGGTCTCCCCATCTCTGTTGGGCCAGGAATGTTTGGGGGCCAGAGTGCGCTCTTGAATGAGGGGGGAAAGGAGCCGTAAAAGAGCACCTCGGACTTGTCCTCATTGCACTTCAGCTGGGCCTGTGTTAACCAGCGAAATACTGAGGACAGACACAGATGAACTGTAGATGTGTCCAGGTTGTCATCTGGCCAAGTAAACAACAGCTGGGTGTCATCAGCATACCCTAGAATTTTAGCCCCGAACTGTTCAGCTAAGTATACCAAGGGTGTAATGTATACATTGAACAGAAGGGGGCTAAGTGTGGACCCCTGCGGGACCCCTGTAAGCAAAGGTCTTTGCTCCGAAGCATACGGAGGCATCCAAACCTGCTGGGTCCTATCTGATAGAAAAGAAGAAAGCCAATCAAGCACCACTCCCCCAATACCAATGTCCGACAGCCGGCCAAGAAGGAGATCATAGGGGACAGTATCGAAAGCGGCAGAGAGGTCCAATAAAATTAGGACCGCTCTGCCACCTCCATCAAGACACTCCCGGATGGCTTCAGACATCTCCACCAGGGCCGTCTCGGTGCTATAAGCAGCCCTGAAGCCCGATTGGGCCGGGTGGAGGGCATTAGATGTTTCAACAAAGCTCTCCACTTGTAGAAGAGCAGCCTTCTCACAGATTTTTGTGAGAGCAGGCAGGAGGGAGATGGGTCGATAGTTTCCCGGGACCGACACATCTAGTCCTGGTTTTTTCAGGAGTGGAAGGAGTTTAGCGTGTTTCCAAACCTGGGGAACCACGCCAGCGGCCAGGGAGAGATTCACCAATTGCGTAATCTCACTGCAAACAGTCTCTGCCACCTCCGAAAGCACTCGGGCAGGGCATGGGTCGACAGGGGAGCCCGATTTAAGGGACTGGAGAAGATGAAGAACATCATCTTCCATAACCTGTGCGAAGGTGGTAAGTTGGTGCCCAGGGAGTGCGGGAGAGGGTGAGCAGGGACCAGCCACAGAGCGATCAGCGGGAAGTGCCTCTAAAAGGCCTTGCTGGATCTTCGCTATTTTAGTTATAAAAAAAGTAGACAACTCCTCACACCATTGTGCAGAGGACGGGAGGGGCATGGCTTCCGCCACAGGGTACACAAAGCTTTTGACGATCGCAAAGATCTCTCTGCTGTTGTTATTGGCCTTGTTAATGCGCCCGGCATAATAGAGACCTTTTGCGTCCCTAATGGCTCCATAATAGTTTTTTTGAGCAAGTCGAAGGGCGGATTTAGCCTCGGGGCTATACTCTCTCCTCCATAAGCGTTCTAGTTTCTTACAGCCCTGCTTCAGCTCTCTTAATTCTGGGGAGAACCAGGGTTGGGAGGGCGCGCGTCTGGCTCTGGTCAGCACTGTTTGTTTAGTAGATGCAGTCGCCGCCTGCCCTATCCATTCATTGAACTCCCCCACTGCATCGTCCAAACATCCCTTGAGATGTGGGCGAGTGTTAGACAGGGCAAGTCTGAACGCAGGTAGATTAATTTTTTGACGATGACATGTGGGGGGCGGGGGGCTGGACTCTGCCAACTCCCAACTAAACCTGACCAGGTCATGATCAGACCAGGATGTTTTTTCCACCGACACTGGCTGGATGGGGAAGTTCGTACATACCAGGTCAAGTAAATGGCCACCCACATGCGTAGGCCCTGACACCCATTGTACTAGCTGGGCAAGCTCCAGAATTTCCCCGAGCCTACGAGCTTCGGAGGAATCAGGGGTATCCATGTGAACATTTAGGTCCCCGACCAAAAGAAACTTAGGAAAACCTAATGCCCGTGGAACTAAGTATTCTTCTAAAGAATTGAGGAATTGGGTGGCTGAGCCTGGGGGCCTGTAGATTTAAAATAAATAAAACACTTAAAAATGTAAAGTAATTTTAATTTTTTTCATCTAATTTATTTGATGTAATGTAATTTGTTTTGTTTTTACCCTGTACGCCTGTACCCCAAAAACCCAAAACTGACCCTGAACCCTAAAAATATCCCTGTACCCCAAAAACCCAAAACTGACCCTAAACCCTAAAAATACCCCTTTACCCAAAAACTGAAAACTGACCCTAAACCCTAAAAATACCCCTTTACCCAAAAACTGAAAACTGACCCTGAACCCTAAAAATACCCCTTTACCCAAAAACTGAAAACTGACCCTAAACCGCAAAAAATACCCCTTTACCCAAAAACTGAAAACTGACCCTGAACCCTAAAAATACCCCTTTACCCATGAACTGAAAACTGACCCAGAACCCTAAAAATACCCCTTTACCCAAAAACTGAAAACTGACCCTGAACCCTAAAAATACCCCTTTACCCAAAAACTGAAAACTGACCCTGAACCCTAAAAATACCCCTTTACCCATGAACTGAAAACTGACCCTGAACCCTAAAAATACCCCTGTACCCATGAACTGAAAACTGACCCTGAACCCTAAAAATACCCCTGTACCCAAAATTAATTAATATTATTTAATTACCAATTAATTATTAATTAACAATAACAATAAAGTAAATATATTAGCACATTTGCTGTAATTAATTTAACTTAATAATTAATATTATTTTGCCCAATTAATTAATTAAGAATAACAATAAATTATATATAAAAAAATTACTATAATTAATGTAATAACATAATTAATAATAATTAATTACCAACTAATTAATAATTAAAAATATGTAAAAAATTATAATAATTAATTAACTAATTAATAGAAATTAATTACCAATTAATTATTAATTAAAATATGTACAAACATATATCAATTAATTATTTATTATTAAATTACTTCCCACCCTATTCCCCTATAAACCCATAACCCACTACAGAACATATTTATCAATTAATCAATTAATTAAAAATAATAAAAAATTAATTCTCAATTAATTAATTAATAATTCCTACTAATTAATAATTAATTTAACATAATTAAATTACTTCCCACCCTATTCCCCTATAAACCCACAACCCGCTACAGTAGTAAAAGACAATATTTAATTAAATTACATTAAAAATAAATAATAAAACATAATAAATACAATATAATATACACTAAATTTATTTAAAAATTGATATTAGTAACATCAAAGTTATTAATTTCGATATTGTTAACATCGATATTTACAACTTCGATATTACTGATATCATACCAATATCGATATTTAGACTGTCGATATTACTTACCTTCGATATTTTTGTATATCGATATTTAAACTTCGATATTTGGGTATATCGATATTTAAAACTCGATATTTTGTCTGTGTACCAATTTATATATGTGAACTTTCACATGTACTGTGTTTTACATATGTACTTACTTTGACATGTAGCACTGAGATATCCATTCACTCACCAATACACTCGTACACAGTCAACCACCCATACAGCTGTTTCCACATGCAGTTTTGAACCCATAGATCTAGTGAATAAACTGTTCACACATGTATGCACAGAGTCACACACCTCCCTGCCACCCCCACACACGCACTCACTCTCCCATACAAATACTTGGGCAACCAATCAATAACCCATACAGTTACTCATATAGCTACTGATCAACACATGCAGCAGTTCATAGAACAACAGATATAATGATGCACAAATTAAGATAGTTTAGTCACTAACCCATGCACTCAGTGAGACACATTTAATCACTCTCTCATACAGTCAGTCATGCACCTACTAAATCCTTCATCCAGACACTTATACATCCTCTCATTCTTCAATATGTAAGACATATTTTAACTTTACGGAAACACACAGCCACTGGATGATGTCATCAGTGATGTCATCAGTGATGTCATCAGTGATGTCATTTGAGTTGTCATCAGTGATGTCATCAGTGATGCCACTGACCATGCCATGAATGATGTAATATGTGACATCATAAGCAGTGGATTGCGGGTGCGCGATATATAGTTAGCACATCTAACTATATATGCGAATTTCAATGGTTTTATGCGAGTAAAATAAGGTTTTGTAAATGCAAATCCCTAACTATATATGGCCTAAAACCTATGTTTTTTTCTGTGAATATATATATATATATATATATAAATATATATATGCAACACCTCGCAGAGAACACCGCTGCAGCGTGGAAATCACGAGCATGGACCAAGTAAGGTGACAGCATTATTTTAAGACGTGTTTCAGCCGTCCCAGCGGCCTTGATCACATGACCGTGCGTTCTGATGAGCCCATTTTTAAAGTGCAAATGGATCAGTATCACAATTGACATAGAAAAGATACTACCATGTTTAAATACATAGTTTAAATTGTTCTTCTACCATTTTTTTGCGAAAATATATTTTTCATATATAAAAGGCACACACATCTTATCTACTTAATACTGCAAAAATGACAAAAACTGCAAGACGAGGAAACTCTGCTGGATTTTCTGGCCTGACCCTGAAAATAAAAATATACATTTCGGCAACTACTTTGCAAAGTAAGTAAAACCTATATTTAAACTAATATTAACACGCACATACTATACCCTTTCAGGCTTAGAGTGCTGCATAGATTATGCAATAAAAATCAGAGCACTCTGTGTAGTTTCCAAGTTTGGATAGAGAGCAGCGGCTCTTGTTTAGGTCATCCTACAACACCAGGGACACTCTGAATTTGTTCACCTCAAATGTCTGTCCTGCAAAGTTTTAAATCATCAGATTAGCACAGTGCCATCCAGGCTGAGCTAGAAAGGGACACAGTATTTAGCCATTTCTACAGTTAACTCTTTAAGCATAGGAACAATACATTGTCATCCACACCGAACTGTAAAATGAAAAAGCCTTTTACCACTCCAGGCACAGCATTACAGCTTTGAGTTGGTAAAATACCATCCAATCCAACCTTGAATGATTAAAGGCAACCCGTGCACATGTTACACTATCATTATAGCTCTTCTGAGAGGTTTAGCTTTGTCCAGACACAAGGCAGCATCCAGTATAAGACAAAACAATAAACCTTCAGTATTAGAGTGCCACATAAATTATGCAAAAGCAAGCATAGCACTCTGAAAAGTTCCCAAGCATAGGTGGAAAGCAGCTCCTGTATTGAACACCCTCCAACACCAATAACACTATGAATTTGCTTGCCTCAAATGCCTGCATTTCTGGCAACATTTTTAATCCTAGGTTTAGCATAGTGCCATCCACAATGAGCTAGAACGGGACAAAGTATTTTGCCCTTTCTACAGCAAAGTCTTTGAGCATAGGATTAGCACAGTGCCATCAATGCTTAGCTGAAAAAATAAAAACGACTTTTACCTATCGAGGCACAGAATTACAACATGGGATTAGTAAAGTACCATACAAGCCAACCTGGAATGAATGCAAACAACCCCTGACTAGTTTTGCTATCATTATAGCTGTTCCGAGAGGTTTAGCTTTGTCCAGCCACAAGAAACCACCCACTAAAAGTCAAAACAATATTTTAATTTAGAGTGCCACAATAATTATGGAAAAAAGCAGATATCTCTGGGTATTTCCCAGGTTTATGAGGAGAGCAGCTCCTGTATAGAGCACCCTAAAATACAAGTGACACTCTAAGTGTTTTCACCTCAATTGTCTGTTTTTTAGCAAAGGTAGTATGCATAGGATTAGCACAGTGCCATTCATGCTGAGCTTTAAAATGACAAAAGCCTTTTACCAATCCATTTTTGTATATCTTTTTTTTTATTAAAATGCTTTATTGAGAAGATAAAACAAAGTAAAACATCATTACAAGGATAAGAAAGAAACAGGAAGCATAACAACATGGTAAATGTATATAAAACAAAATACATTAGCATCCTTTTAAATATAACTATACTAAATAAAATAGCATTTTAGAGAATTTTCGTAAAAGGAAAGAAGAAAAGAGAAAAGGAAAGAAAGAGAAAAGAAGAAAAGGAAGAAAGAGAAAGAGAAAGGAAGATGAGAAAGAGAAGAAAAAAGCCCTAAAAGAGAAAATGATAAAGAAATTAAGCGTGATGAAGAGCAAGTTGAAAATATAACAAATAACATTACAATAATTGCAACAATAAAAGTTAGATACATTTTCTAGACAAAACATTGGCTAAAGGCAACCAAAGTAAGTCTTATTTTATCATCAAAGAAGTGGAAGAGGCGTACGCTCTGTCCATTCTATGATGATGACATAGTAAGTTCCACCAGGCTTGAAAGGAAATTTTTGAAGTGTCCTTCCAATTAGAGGTAATAATCTGAAAAGTAATAGCTAAAAACAGATTGATGAATTTGCCAGCATCTTTATGAGCATCAAATACAGGGGGAAGATTTCCAAGAAAAACATGGTTAATATGAAAAGGAATGTCTAACAAAAGAATATCATTTATTTTGGACCATACATTGGACCATAGTGTATGTATATAGGACAATGGAAGAACATATGAAGGGTATCTGCCAAAGCATGAGAGCAGGACCAGCATTTAGTAGTATCGTGCAATTTAAATCTATAGGGGACGTTGGGAGTAAAGAATAATCTGTTATAAAAATAGTATAAAGTCTGTTTTGTGCTGGCTGAGCGGGAAGTTGTGTGAATCTTAGACCAGAGGAGATTCCAAGTATCTACAGGAAGATTGAGGTTTAAATCCTTTTCCCAAAAATGTTCCAACAAGGACTTGAGTCTGGTTGAAGGGAGATGGGATAATAGCTTATAAATGGAGGCTGCTTTAAATTGAGTGGAGAAGTCAACGGGGTAGGAGAAGGAGGAGAGTGCACGGGAGAAGGGGTAGAACAAGAGTTAGGAGTAGTAGAGTGGTAGTAACTGGTAAGAGCATCTTTGAGAATAGTATAGTGAGAAGAGTAGTATGAGGAAAAATTCATAAAGGGACTGAAGCTAAGAAAAGGATAAGAAAGTGTTGTCTTTCATCAGAAGTTGAGGTGTGAGGATACCTTTATCAATCCACTCCTTCCAAAATAAAGCACGATTGTTAATCTTAACATTTTTATTATACCAAAGAGGGCAGTTCAATGAGTTAATAGCGGAGGGAAAGTGCGCAGCAAGCGAGGAACGAACCAAAGCCTTAGAGTGAAGCAGAGTAGGAAAGACCATATGTTTCGGAGGTAAGTTATCCTGAATAGCTGAGAGAAGGGTAAAAGGAGAACATTGGGCTTGTTCCAAAGCACTCCATGCTGTGCATGGTAATGTGTCAGAATCAGACAGAAAAGTCCAGATTTGTTTCAGAGAGAAAACGGAATGATAGCGTCTGAGATTGGGAAAATTTACACCCCCCAAGTGTTTAGGAAGTTGGAGACGGGCCAGTGAGATCCTAGGTTTCCTAGGTTTACGATTATTCCAATGAACAAACTATTGATGGTACGAAAGAAGGTATTAGGGAGAGAAATGGAAAGCATGGAAAGATAAAAATTAACTATGGGGAGAAGCATCATTTTAATAGTGGCTAATCTGCCCCACCATGAAAGAAAAAGAGGAGACCAGCTATCAGTAAGGGCTGTAATTTATTTAAGAATTTCAGTGTGGTTGAGTTTAATAAGGCCTCTAAGATTGTTACAATATAGAATACCAAGACATTTAATATGAGAGGAAGACCATTCAAAGCCAGATGCAGTAAACATTGAGGGGAGGCAAAATGTATTTAGGAGAAGGATTTCTGATTTGTCGACATTCTATTTATAACCCGAAACACAGGAGTAAGTATGTTACAAAGAAAAAAAGGCAGGAAGGGAGACATTTTTGTTTGGAAATAAAGAGAAGGATATCGTCAGCATAAGCCGTGAATTTTATATCAACATTTTGAAAGAGAAACCCAGTATAAGCGTTGCAACGTCTAATAGTCTGTAAGAAGGGTTTGAGGGCTAGGATGAAAAGAAGGTGAGAGAGAGAACAGCCCTGTCTGGTACCTCTGAGAAGGGGAAAGTATCAAGATTGACAACCATTTTCCAAGACTGATGTAGTAGGCGCAGAATATAACATTTTAATAAAATTGAGGATAGTGGGGCTAAATCCATGCCATTTTAGAGAACCGAATATAAAATCCCAGCAAACCCTATCGAAAGCTTTCTCAGTGTCTAAAGTAATAGCTGCGATAGGGGAATCAGATTTCAAGGCTAAGTGTATGATATTGAGAAGGGTGCGTGATTTATCTGTAATTGAGCGTCCTTTCACAAAACCAGATTGATAAATATTAACTAAATTGGGAATAATCGTATTAATACGGAGGGCTAGAAGTTTAGCATAGATCTTGCAGTCAGTATTTATTAAAGAGATTGGGCGATAATTCTTGCATAAAGAGGGATCTTTATCTTTTTGGGGTATTAGGCACGGCATTGCTTGTGTAATGGATCCGCGAGCCTCCCCAGAGGCCACAAAGGAATTTATAAGTGAAAGGAGATGGGGAATCAAGAGTGCTTTGAAATGAAGAAAAAATCAAACCAAAAAACGGTCCGGTCCGGGAGTTTTACCTTTAGGTAGCAGGGCTGTAGCCTCCAAAAGTTCAGAAGCAGTGATAGGAGCGTCCAGGGAAGAGAGGTCAGGAACGTTCTCAGGGGATTTAGGAATGTTTTGGAAGAAGAAATCAATGAGATAAGAAGACGGGTTAATTTCAGGTGTATAGAAAGAAGAATAATAGTCGGAAAAGCAGTCAAGTGTGGCCGAGTCAGAAAAGTGTAGAGATTCTGAATCATCCTTAACGGCTGTGATTTTAGATTGTTGATTCTTCATTTTAAGATAATTTGCAAAAGATCTGACTGCCTTGTTGCGACCACCATACATTTTGGCATTACATTTGAGAAGAATGTTACTGGCAGAGTCCCAAGAGAGTTTGTTATATTGCAATTTGGCTTGGATAAGGAGAGGTAAGGTGTTGTGACCGTTAGAGGTGAAGTATTTATATTCTAGGATCTTGATTTGTTTAAGTAGCGATAACAAATGAAGAAAGAGCTTTCTTTTTCTTCCGGGACACAAAGTCGATGATGAAACCCCTTGCAGAAGCCTTAAAAGCATCCGAAATGACATGAAAATGAGAAACAGAGGAAAGGTTCTGTTGAAAAAATTCCAGGGCAAAAGAAAGAAATTGATCAGAGAATTGCGTATCCAGATGTAGAGAGTTGTTAAAGCGCCACCTTTTAAAGCAGAAGAAGGAAGGGATAGTCCATATCAAGAATGAAAGGAGCGTGATCTGATATCAAAATTGAACCAATCTCGACATTGAGCATACATTGGAAAACAGATTGTGTAAGAAAGATATAATCAATCCGTGAATGTGATTTGTGAACAGGGGAGAAGAAATAAAATTCTCGGGTATCAGGGTGTGAGGTGCGCCAGAAATCAATTAATCCCCTATTAGTAATGGTCTTGAGAAAGCCCTTCTGCATCCTATTCGGGACATATCTGGTCTGTGATTACTTATCAAGGAAAGGGTCCATGAGTTGGTTACAATCCCCACCCAAGATTAAGTGCTCAACTGCATGTTGGGAAAGAAAGGTGGAAAGGTCATTCCAAAAGGAAACATCAACGCCATTAGGGCCATATACATTGCAAAAAGATAACTGGTGATTATTAACCATAACATCTAAATATAACCATCTACCATCAGCATCAGAAAACTCGTTCTGCAATAAAACATTTAAAGATTTATGAAACAAAATGACCACACCATTCTTGTTATTAACAGCAGAAGAACAGAATACCTACCCAATATTTACGTAACATGAATAAATCAGCCGTCTTCAGCCAGGATACCTTGACTCCAGTGGTGTGGAGAGCATGGGACTCACGTCTGAGCATACCCATCCCACTCGGGGTGACAAATGCAAAAATAACAGTTGATGGACAGAATGCAGAACAATGTCATACATTCACCCCAGTACAGAGGTCTGGGCCTAAATCCATCATTTTTTTGCACTCCACACCACCCCAGTTCAGACATGGTCATATGCAAATCAGCCTTGACCCTGTGCCTCATGGGGTGCCTCATGGGAACAGTCCAGCCCTAACTGCCAAGCCATGTCTTTCCTGGACCGGAATCAAGCATCCTAGGACCGGTTTCTGGCTATCAGCCGTCTTCAGCCAGGCTCACTCCCATTACCAAGGCTACATGCATCGACCGAAGTACGTGACGTAGGCGGATATGCGGGTTTCAACAAGCAAAGTGGATTTCGAGCATGAACACGCACAAGCAATGCTGCACCCAAGAGTGCCTGAAGTTTGTTCTTAATCAACAGTTGCTACTCTTTCTGCTACTATTGCAGAAGAAAACACTAGTCAGTTCATGCATTTATTTTAAAAATGTTCACAGTCATAAATGGGAAACACATTATCTAGTGTTAGTTTTAGGACTAACATCTTTTTTTTGCAACATGGCTAATATTACTGCACTACAATGCAAGGTGAACTTCCAATGGAATGGGAACTGCTATACCCAGTATTTATGGTTTAAGTGGAAGTTTTAGAGGGTGAAGATTGTTCTGCGCATAGCAAACTGACATTTTTAAAACATTGCTTGGGTGGAATAGGTTTGAAAGATTTCCAAAATGTGCCTACGTTTCGAGAATGTTGAGTTGGATGCATTAGACCATGTGATAAAAAATTATTTTAAGAATTAGATGGGCAAATTCAAATTTTATTCCCAGGCTCAAAAAGAAGAGGAGTCAATTGAAGACTATATTTCTGCTCTATGAACTGTGGCAGGATTTTGTGAATTCGAGACCAGCACTTACGGTCAGTTGTTGAGAGGACAAATAATGATGAAGTTCAAATGCGATAGAAATTGCAAAGAGATTGTGGACAGGTGCAGAGAAAAGTCTAAAATAATTGTGAGTTAGTTTAGAGGTCAGAACAACAAATATTCAGCACATGGTGCATATGTTTGAGTGGTAAAGAGCAGTGAAAATAGAAAAGGGCATGAGAGCAAGAACATTTAAAGGAAAAATAACCCATTATATTTGAAATGTGGTAGTTTGTATCATGTTGGACATTTCAAAGGATGTCCTGCTATATATACAGTAAGCATTATAGGATTTGTAAAGCTAGTGTAGGTAACAAAGCCAATTGTGTTCCATCAGATGAACAAGCTGCCAATAATTTAAATCCTAAGCATTGTAAACGGTTCCTTAAATGTTCAGTTAGCATAAATGGCAGATTCCTGCGCTAGTACAACATCATTAGTAAATCCTTTTATCATGGGTTGAGGGGTGGGAGAAAATGATATCCATCAGAAGTTCATCTGGGGGGGTGCACAGGTGTCTTGCTTTACACTCCCAAATAAATGAAATTAAGCACTCCCAACAGAGGCACACAGTAAATCAAGAAAGCAACTATACAGAGGGCTCCACACTCATGTTATATTATGTTAACAAATTTATTAAGTGCATGGCTGCCCCAGCAACGGGGCGTCCCAGGGCTGGTTCCAGATCGCAAAACAAGAGAGGAGACTGGGGCTGAAGGATTAGGCTGGAAATAGCCAAGTCTATACTGCCTTTCTAAATGCTCAGTGGTTCTGGATGGTCTCAATGGTTCTCGGGAGGGCGTTCCAGAGGGCCAATGCCAAGGCATGGAATGACCGACCTCCCGCACGTGCTCCTCTGACTTGAGGAGCACAAGCCTGGTGCTGCTCTGCATGAGAGCAGCATGCGTTGACGGACATAAGGAAGGAGTAAATCGGATAGATTAGGGTGCACTCTGCAATTAAGGATTCTGTGTGAAATGCACAGTGTCTTAAAGTGGATTTAGGAAGAGTGAATAGAGATCGCACCAGAGCATTTTTCACCCTCTGAAGACGTTTGATCCCTGCTTTATTGGCACCGAGGTCCAGACAGTTAAAATAATCCAGTCTAGAGAGTATGATGGACTGGATGGTCAAAGAACCCAAGCAAAGGCTTAAGTCCTCGTAAAAGCCCAAAACAGACAACAGCCACTGATTTCATCTGTGCCTCTAAAGTCAATGCACTATCTACTCAGACGCCCGGATTTTTTGCTGCCTCCTTGGTCAGTAGAGGTGCCCCCAATGAGGCAGGCCACCAAAGATCACTCTCTATATATCGGCATCTTCTCCTAGAAAAGGATCTCCGATTTGTTAGCATTTAGCTGCAGGCAGTTGGCTGCCATCCAATCTGCTATGGCCCCCATATCATCCAGGAACTTGCAAGGTTCAGGTTCAAGTTGTTGTAGAGGGAGATCACAAGCTGAGTGTCATCAGCATAGGAAACCAAAGAGAGCCCCCTATCTTTAGCTACCACAGCAAGAGGTTGTATATATGAATCACTGACACAATTTCGACCTCCAAAATATCGACCTACAGGAATATCGAGTCAAAAATATCGAGGGCAAGAATATCGACATCCTATCTACAACATGGTAAGTACAAAAATATCGATGTTAAAAATATCGATGTTAAAAATATCAATTTTCTTTTTATATATAAATGTTAAATAAAGTAAATAACACTAATAAATAAATTCTATATAGTTAAAAGTATCTAATAATGTTTAAAAATAATAAATAATACATATATAATAATAAAACATTATTTAAATATATACAGTAAATATATAATATATATGTACTGAACAATAAGTTGTAATAAATATTTTAGTAATTTATAAATTAATAAAATATATTGTAAATTACAAATACATTTACAAACATAAAACAATAACATAAATAAAATGTCAAAAACATACAAAATTAAATATATTTTTAATATTTTTACAATTAATTATATAAAACATTGGATTGCGTAAGGGTAAAAATTACTATTCCCACTCCAGAGAGTGCAACAGTAGGGAAAGCGTTGGATAGCGTAGGGGTAAAAATTACTATTCCCCCTCCAGAGAGTGCAACAGTAGGGAAAGCTTAGGATAGCGTAGGGGTTAAAATTACTATTCCCACTCCAGAGAGTGCAACAGTAGGGAAAGCGTTGGATAGCGTAGGAGTAAAAATTACTATTCCCACTCCAGAGAGTCTAACAGTAGGGAAAACGTTGGATAGCATAGGATTATAAATTACTATTCCCACTCCACAGAGTGCAACAGTAGGGAAAGCGTTGGATAGCGTAGGAGTATAAATTACTATTCCCACTCCAGAGAGTGCAACAGTAGGGAAAGCGCTGGATAGCGTAGGGGTACAATTTACTATTCCCACTCCAGAGAGTGCAACAGTAGGGAAAGCGTTGGATAGCGTAGAGGTAACAATTACTATTCCAACTCCAGAGAGTGCAACAGTAGGGAAAGCGTTGGATAGCGTAGGGGTACAATTTACTATTCCCACTCCAGAGAGTGCAACAGTAGGGAAAGCGTTGGATAGTGTAGGGGTAAAAATTACTATTCCCACTCCAGAGAGTGCAACAGTAGGGAAAGCGTTGGATAGCGTAGGCGTAAAAATTACTATTCCCACTCCAGAGAGTGCAACAGTAGGGAAAGCGTTGGATAGCGTGGGGGTAAAAATTACTATTCCCACTCCAGAGAGTGCAACAGTAGGGAAAGCGTTGGATAGCGTAGGAGTAAAAATTACTATTCCCACTCCAGAGAGTGCAACAGTAGGGAAAGCGTTGGAATGCGTAGGAGTAAAAATTACTATTCCCACTCCAGAGAGTGCAACAGAAGGGAGAGTGTTGGATAGCGTAGGGGTAACAATTACTATTCCCACTCCAGAGAGTGCAACAGTAGGGAAAGCGTTGGATAGCGTAGGAGTAAAAATTACTATTCCCACTCCAGAGAGTGCAACAGTAGGGAAAGCGTTGGATAGCGTAAGAGTAAAAATTACTATTCCCACTCCAGAGAGTGCAACAGTAGGGAAAGTGTTGGATAGCGTAGGGGTAACAGTTACTATTCCCACTCCAGAGAGTGCAACAGTAGGGAAAGCTTTGGATAGCGTAGGATTAAAAATTACTATTCCCACTCCAGAGAGTGCAACAGTAGGGAAAGCGTTGGATAGCGTAGGAGTAAAAATTACTATTCCCACTCCAGAGAGTGCAACAGTAGGGAAAGTGTTGGATAGCGTAGGGGTAACAATTACTATTCCCACTCCAGAGAGTGCAACAGTAGGGAAAGCGTTGGATAGCGTAGGATTAAAAATTACTATTCCCACTCCAGAGAGTGCAACAGTAGGGAAAGCGTTGGATAGCGTATGAGTAAAAATTACTATTCCCACTCCAGAGAGTGCTACAGTAGGGAAAGTGTTGGATAGCGTAGGGGTAAAAATTACTATTCCAACTCCAGAGATTGCAACAGTAGGGAAAGCGTAGGATAGCGTACGGTTCAAAATTACTATTCCCACTCCAGAGAGTGCAATAGTAGGCAAAGCGTTGGATAGTGTAGGGGTAAAAATTACTATTCTCACTCCAGAGAGTGCAACAGTAGGGAAAGTGTTGGAGAAGCGTAGGGGTTAAAATAACATACTTATAAAAAAAAAATTGTAATAAAAATTTAAACAGTTAAAAAAAATATAAACCATACACAATGCCTATACATAATTTTTAAATACATGATTATCAAAATATTTTTAGCCCAAATTAAATATTAAAAAATATCAATGTATATTATTTAATGACCAATAAATAATTAATTATCAATTATATTAACAAAACAATTAATTTAAATACATTATTACTTAATTACATTTAAATTACTTCCCACCATATTCCCCTATTAACCCACTACCCGCAACAGAACACATTTATCTATTTATGAATTAATGAAAATTATTTACCAATTAATTAAAATTAATAACCAATTAATCATAATTATTTAGCAATTATTTCAAATTAATTTATAATTCCAAGTAATTAATAAATAATCAAACATAATTAAATTACTTCCCACCCTATTCCCCTATAAACCCACAACCCGCTACAGAACATATTTATCAATTAATTTATAATTTTTTCCAAATAATTAAAATGAATTAGCAATTAATTAAAATTAAGTTATAACTCCTACTAATTAATAATTAATTGAACATAATTAAATTACTTCCCACCCTATTCCCCTATAAACCCACAACCCGCTACTAAACATATTTATCAATTAATTAAATTTAATTTCCAATTATTTAAAATTAATTATCAATTAATTAAAATTATTGTATAACTCCTACTAATTAATAAATAATGAAACATAATTAAATTACTTCCCACCCTATTCCCCTATAAACCCACTACCCGCTCCGGTACTAAAACATATAATTTGCTTATAAATAAATTTATTAATATATAAAATGAATACACATATAATATTATTTATTTTAAATACTTAAGTAACACATATAACACATACATAATAAAAAACAAAAATATCATACAAATATCGATATTAGTGTCATCGAAATTAGTGACATCGATATATATGCTATCGATATTACTAACTTCGATATTACTTACATCGATATAAATAATTTCAAAATTACTTACCTTAGGGTCGATATTCTGTCCAACGATATTATTGACATCGATATTCTATACCTTCGAAATTTCTAACACGATATTTTGGTAGGTCGATATTTACAACTCGATATTTTGACTGTGTACCTGTATATATATGTAGAGTAGTGTAGGGCTCAGAGCCAATCCCTGCGGCACTCCATGACCTACGGTGTGCACCTGGGAGCAGTAAGGGGGAAACCACTTGGAACAATCTCTCAGACAGAAACAATGTAAACTAAGTTAGGGCGGCACCTCCAATACCTATCACCTCTAGGCGTTGCAGCAAGATCTTAAGCGATACTGTGTCAAACACAGTGCTTAAGTAGAGTAGGATCAAAGCTGAGGTGTAGCCCTCATCCAGGGAGCCCACAAACATTCAGTAACCACCAACAGGGAGGATTTAGTGCTGTGATGAGGTCTGAAACCCTTCTGCAAAGAGTCTAGAATTTCATTCGACTCCACAAAATAGGTTAAAAATAGAGATGATGTGGGATTCAGTCATTTTAGGCACAGAGGGAAGAAGGAAGATGGGGCTTTTTCTGGCTAGGATACATCAAGGTTTTTTTAGAAAAGGAATAACCGTAGCATGTTTCCATGAGGGGTTAGCATCGCTGACGACAAAGACAAGTTCCTCAGCTCACAGCAAATAGGTAAAAGCTGTACTTGCAATTTCTGGAACTGGCCAGGTTTGAATGGGTCAGCTGGTGAGCACAATATTATTTTTATTGGAAAGAGTGCACAATGCTACACGGGATAATACTGGGAAAGAGAGTAATGAGGGGTCTGGGAAGCCAATCAGTGTCATAGGACTTACATCGCCGGTAGTGGGGGGTAATTTTTGAAGATACTCTCACTCTTTTTCTAAGAAAATTGGTAGCCAGATACTCACACTGAGTTTTTGAAGTGATGGTGGGTTCACCTATCACAGAGAGTTTTCTAAGATCATTTGGAAAGGGGAAGATACTTTTAGCCGGGTTGCTACTACCTTTAATTTTATGTGCAAAGTTGTCAGCCCTGGACTTTTGAATGAGTTTATGATAGGCCTTAATGGCTGATCGTTGTTGTATTTTAAGAGCAGGATCATAAGAACGTCTTCAGGTACCATCCAGTACTTTGCATTTTTTTTACCTGGGTCAAAGTCTCATTAAACCATGGACTGGCCTGTGTTCTAATACTATATGTATGTTTGGCGGGGATGTACTTGTCAAGAGTATGCATGAGCCATTCATGGAAAAGGCTGTTTGCTACTCAGGGCCGGCTCTAGGGCGGTGTGATCAGTGCCACCGCACCGGACGCTGCCTTAGGGTGGGTCGCCATGTTTACTGTTTTCAAAGCACCTGATGCCACGTTCCTTGTCCCAGCAATTTCCAAAGCATCAATAAAAATGCCAGTATAACTCCTGTGATTAATGTTCTTTCTGGGGAGAGACCGGAGATATGTCGAGAAGTTTCTTTTGACTCATTATAGCGCAGAAGGTTAATATGCCTGCTGCAAAGAACGTGTCCCATTCAGATCGCAAAATGCATGCACCATAAATAGGTCAATGGGTTATAGTTTTTGTCAGAGAGATCCTTTTGTCACTTGCAGTTTAAAGTTAAAATCCTAATATAAAGCTGAGCGCTATTAACTGTCATCAAAGAGCTGCATGCAAACTGCAAGGAATATATTACAGCTACATGTTTTTTGCCCAGTTCTTCCTCATCCTAATTTTGCAAAAAGGGTTCATTTGGTTAGAAATCAAGTCTTCTTATTAAAGAAAACCGCTCACAATGGTGCTACATTTTAAATTCTGAATGTGTGCTTTTCCAGACCAAGGACTCTTAAACTTTACTGCCTACTTCTCTGTCTTATGTAACATTTCCTATACACTCATTTCCACTTGTATGATTGTCTCAGTGCAACTTATGTGTGATGGAACGTGTTCTGACACCTTAAACTGGTATGAGTGGCGCTAGAAACTTAAATGAATCTAAAAGACAGTGGTTATGGAGACTTGGAGGGCATTGTCAAATGGTGATAGTGAGGGAATCCGTGGCGAGGTGGTCATTGGGAGGGCGTCAACAAACATTGTCGCATAGGGCGCCACCAGGACTAAGGCCGGCCCTGTTGCTACTTCTATGTTAGGAGACATTTGGGGCATTCAGCTTTAACCAGAGGCATTTCAGAGTAGGGCTGGGACAAACGAGCGGTGGTTAGCCTTCACCCTGTAGCATCATATGGATGAAAAAATGGTCGGACAAGACAATGGGAAGAGGGGGGTGAACCTTTGTAGATGGTATGTTCGAGAACGGAGGGTCTTCGAGATGCCCTGCTGAGTGTGTAGTACTAGGGACACATTGCACTAGCTGGCAAGCTGCAAGATCTCCAAAGAAGTTGGCAATGTCACTGTCTTGGCAAGCCTCCAAGGGGAGAATAAGATCCCCTACAATATTGAAGTTAGTAGTCTTGGTCGCCAGTATACCTACAAGATTGAATAATGCTTCCCTGAATGTTTTTGAGAGGCCAGGGGCGGTATATTAGCAGTCCTGATAGGGCAAAATTGCAGTTGAGTGTGACTTTAAAGAGGGCATTTTTACAATCGGAAATAGTCTCTCTAGTGAGTCTTCAAAATTAACTGTTTTAAAAATAACTGTAATGCCCCCCTCGACTGCCCGTTGCATTGAATTTCTTCATGGTAAATGCCTGAGGAAGAGCCAACAATGGCTCAGCCTCAGTGTCAAGGGTGAGCCAGGTTTCTGTTAAAAAAAGGAATCAGATCGATCACTTCAGCATAATGTTTTACCAACGAGCTGCAGTTAATGCTAAGACATTTGAAGTCACAAATATGGAAGGGAGGAACCATATTAGGGTCGCCCACCCCTATCTTGAACTCATACTGTTTACAGCAAAAACGGCAGTCCGCTGGAACCCAGGCCTGGTTATTACAGGGGTTCATCTGAGCTCTAAATGAAAGGAGCTCCTCCTGGGAATAGACCCGCCTGTGATGTCCAGAGGGGTAGAATGCCTGGCATCTGGCGATTTCCAGGCGTGTACGGGTGCAGACGGGCTTGCCTTTGGCTGCGTTCATCGGCTGTGCATCCACGCTACGACTTGCATAAAGTAGCCAGGGGGCACCACTGGCTCCTCCTGAGGTCGCGTCTGATTGGAAAGAGCCACCCATTCAGCGCATTGCAATGCCGCAGCAGGAAGCAAGGGATACCAGTTTAAAACTGTTAAAAACGATTTAAAACACAATAGCAGCAGCAGAGTACACACAAAGAAAGGTCAGCAGTTCCCCAGCATACAAAGGAGCCTCTGTCTACTCTCAAATAAGTAAGGACTGAAACCGGCGCGTCCACGCTACGGCTTGCATAAAGTAGCTGGGGGGCACAACTGCCTCCTCCCGAGCTCGTGTCTGATTGGACAGAGCCACCCAATCAGCGTGTTGCAATGCCACAGGGGGATGCAAGGGATATGGAATTAAAAATGTTAAAAACGATTTAAACACACAATAGTAGCAGCGGAGTACACACAAATAAAGGACAGCAGTTCACCAGGATACAAAGGAGCTGCTGTCTACTCCCAAACAAGTAAGGACTGAATTGAGTCACATCAGAAGACAGTTTTCAGAATAAAGCGTGTTTTTTTAGTGCAACACCCTCTAACAGAAAGGCTTTCCCATGCACGTGTATATATATATATATATATATATATATATAAATATATATATATATGCTAGCAAATAATAATGAAACTCCAACAAAATAATCAAATAATGCATGGGATAAAACACAAGCAGATAATTATGGTAAAACACATGCGAGTAAGAAACACATGTCAGATCATAATGAAACATTCACAAGTGAAATGAAAGGAAGTAAAACACAAGCAAATAATAAATGTATAGGAGAATACCTGTATGTATATAAATATATAGTTAAGCACAGAAATACTTCACAAGCTGGCTACTCAGTACCCAGACAAAACACATGTAGAAATAACTACATACCCATACATATATCTCAATACTAATGATCTGAGAAAATACCTCACTGGCTGCAATATCTTCATCTTAACCCACACAAGACTGGGGCAGCACTGAGCAGATGCGACCACCTCTCAGGGGATGTTAGAAATGGGATCTCTGGTTGGGTAAGGCTTGTGCCAAAGCCAGGCAGAGAAAACTGTAGTTAGGGCAAGGGAGTTACAAGCCAAAGAGAACCCTGCACGAGCAGTCAGGGTTATCACTGAGGCAATGTGTAAAGCGTTTGTGCAACACACACACAGCAACAACACACTAGGCACACTACAAAAGGAATTCCACACAAAGTTATATGAAAAAAAGCCTTTGCATCCTCTATAACACATTAGAACATAATCACACATTTACACTGTGCCAACTGGCACGGGCAGCATTCACAGGGGATTATATACACATGACAGGGCCAATTGGGCCACTGTCAGAATCATCACAAGGTAAAAATAGTAAATGTAGAACCACTAATAACGTAGAACAAAACCAGTAAGTACTGGCAAAATACTGTACTCAGCATTATACTGCATCATAAATCATAGTATGCAAAACACAATCATAAATCACATTATGCAGTAACCTCCTCGGAAGCATAGTCATCATTACATCTGAATCACAATTAGGCCGGAACATTGCGCATAAATTACCTAAGCATGAACAAGGTATGCACTCACTGTAGGCATGAACATTATGCATAAACATCAGCAGTACACGCATCAGATGCAAACATCACCTTCCCCTAGGGCCTTGCACCCGTCTGGTACATACAGGTACCCAAATGACCCATAGGCCAACTGGCCTTCTCTAGGAGAGCCCAATGCCCCTTTGTCCAGAATGTCAGGGTGTAAGATAGGGCCTTTCACCGGCCCTCTGGCCGTTAATGCAGCATTCAAAGTGCGCAATTGAGCTGGGTTATGGGGTGCAACTCACCCCTGTCTTCAAAATGCCCCCAAAGAAGTAGTGGCACTGGCACTCCTGTGCCCTGGGACCCCAACTAGGACTCTTAAAAAAAAATGTGCCCAAAAGTTGCAGCTGCCTGCGCTCTCACAGGGTAGCTAGGATTGCCCACCAACTCTGGCATGACCGTGCCTGGGGAGCCCCACTCTCAAACATAAACTTGCCAACAAAGTGCCCCCTTTGGTGCAACCGCCCACAAACTGGCCGTCCAGCTGTGGGAATAAATGCAGCACTGGCACTACTGTGCCCTCTAGACCCCCACTGGGGCCCTGAAACCAATGTGCCTCACTTTGGAGCGGCCCGCTCTCTTGCAGGTCCTCTCAGAAACCCCTGGCACTGACAGTGTGCCTCGAAAGGGATTTCCCTCAATGGGCTCTTCAACAAATGCAGCATCTCAATCAGCCCCACTCACCGGCCCTTCTGTCACAGGGTGAAGTCTCCTCTGGACTCATGCTGGCTGGTCCCGCAGTAGGGTCTTCTACTCTGCTCCAGGACTCCTTCCTGTAGGTACCGGGGAAACGGCTGCACAGGACTCTTTCTTGTCGCACTACCAGTGTCATGCAGGCGGGGTAGGCTCCCGCCTGGATCTCTTCTTCTGGGCAAGTGCAGCAACACACGGGGCTCACCCTCCAACACGGGAGCTCCACTGATTAGCCGCAGCCCCTCTCCTCCCTACAGGCGGCTCTCCTGTGGGACGGGGAGCAAAGGGGGCGGAATTGGAGCCTGAGAGGATCTCGCCCTTCCCAACAGGCCCCACCCACTGTCAGGCAAGACAACTGCCTGGCTTCCGGTCGCGTTTCTCCTTAGGCCGTGGCTGAGATTTCTTTACTCTTGGCGGCAATGAGGGGTGGGCTCCGTCTTAGTTTAAAATATAAAGTGGGGTGGGCTCCCTCTAAAGGTGATGAAAGTGCGGGGTGGGCAACCACGACTTCAAAGCGAAAACAATGTTGCATAGACACAGGGTAGGCTCCCACAAAAGCACACCAAAATGTGGGGTGGGCATACATAGCACTACAACAGATCATAAAAGTGACTTACTAGGGTACATCTAACCAGATTTATATTTTGAAGAGAGGAGAGGAGGAGGTAAGATTTATAGTGCTATCATTCTGAATGAAATATGTGCACTCCATGGTCGGGTGCTAAGAGATTCTGCATGTGGCAAGTATCTATTATGCAAGTGACGTCTCCTATAGATCCTGACTATTGTTGGACCCATAGCTTGCCGATATGTCTGATTTTTCCACATTTTTGCTAATATATTCTTGGGCATGCTGATTGACATTGAAAATGGATATGCCTTTTTCTCAAGGGTAAACAGTGCTGAAGAAACAAGATTGAGAAGCCTGGCCCACTGGAGAAAAATAGAAATAAAACAAAGCACCTAGCGCTTTGCAGATATTTTTTAAACATCTCCCCAGGGACGGTCAGGACTCAGGGGGAGGTGCAAGCTCAATAATTATATTAGGCTTGGGGAAAGGGTATACGTGGGCCCCCTCACCAAAGCATATTTTAGGTCCCCATCCCCTTGGGCACTAACACAGTAGGGGCTGGCCCGTGGTAACCCTTCTCCTCAGGGCAGAATGCATAAAAATCATGAGGGCCTGCATGCTTTGATTCACCTTTGACTGGCCCTCTCCCACTTCCTGTGCCCAGGACTAGAGGGAGGGGGGAAGGTGCAGCCCCCGAGGCCACCAACCTGTTAAGTTTCACCCATCTGTGAGGGTGGAGGTGAGAGATGAAAATCCTGCTGGCTCCCTCTCCTGCTACAACAGAAGTGTTGGTTACAGTCTGAGGCCTGATCTCTCCCCAGCAGCTCTGCTGTGCTCCGCTCTGCCACAGATCCCCGTGGCCCAACCCCGTTGAGGGGTTGAGACCACTTTTTGCAGAGTGCCCACCTCGCTGGCATTCTGTGATTGCGCTTGGACCCTCTTGTATTGATCGTTATTGTAGCTTTTTCCCCATATTGTGCTATTTGTGCTTTTCCCCATTTTTGTGCTATTGTGCTATCTGATCTTTCATTCTGCCCATTTTATTGTTTATTCCATCCTCTGTAGCTATGCCCATCTGTTTTATTTTGGTTCTGTCTTTTCCCACCGTTACCGACCCCGCTCACGCCTCCCAGCTGCATGTTCCCTCCCCCCTCCCCTACTTAATGGTGGCTGCTGCATGGTTATGCTGCTGGCGCGCCTAAGGCAAGCCTGTCTCCGCCCGTCCGTGACCGGATCGCACCCAGGGCCAGGAACCATGGATCTACTGGAGAACCGGGCCTTATGGGCCGGGCGGCGCAGGACACGCCTTAATCCCTGAGTTCACCTGCTTTGTACAAAACAGAGACACAAGACACTCCGTTGAGCGTGAAAGCCAGGTTTATTAGCTGCAGCTAAGCACAGTTGTCCCAGAAGTTACACTCAAGGTGGATTCTAAGGAGACTGCCACTTCAATCCATGGCGCACAGTCTTTTAAAGGAAACATATTTACAGCATCTTACTCCTTTCACATATAAAACGAACCAATGAGAAAAGTTGGAAAACAAGCTATGATGTGTCTCAAATACGCCCCTCTCTCAGACCCCATGTGCTACCCCTCCCAACAAATTAATCAGTGATGGCGTCCACAATCCCTTCTTGCAGGTGGCAGGACGCAATTGTGTGTCTCAAAGGATGGTTGTGTAATAGGAGCATAGAAGGAGAGAATAGCGAAGGCCAGTCGGAAAAGATAGTATAAGGAAAAAATAGGAGAGGGCAAATAGTCGGCCGAGACAGGGATCAATCGAGCCAGACATGGATTAACGAACTCAGCTAGACCCTGACATTGGGTTTCGTAGACAAGGGCAATGGAGTTACTTTTTAACTGAAAGGACACGTAGCAGCTGGAAAAGCAAAGGCACATCGTTCGCCGTGCTGCCTGATTGAGGGCAACACAAAATGGCAACGAACCACAAAATGGTGGCTAGATACGGGACAACATCCGAAATCGTAGAACCTCAGACCCTGAAAACACCGGGGGCTCAAGTCAATCTGAGTCGATGTCAATGGCCATGAGGTCATCGAGCTTTTGCTGTAGCATCATTCTAATATTCTCTGTTTTCTGTGACGCTGGCTTCGGGTCACACATAGTGGCACAAAGACCACATATTGCAGGTCCACACTGACACAGAGACAACAAGAGAAAATGATGGCCAAGATCATTACAAGGAAAGTTAGTATCTTCCATCCCCATGTGGACAGTAGTCCCCAAAACCATCCCATCACAGACCAATCTCCCGTGTCCTGATGTATAGACTCGGAGATGATATGTAATTTGGAGATAGCTTGGTATACTGTAGGGGCATTATCAGGAATGTAAACACAGCAACTAGACCCGATCAATTTACAGACTCCTCCACGATCTGCAAGGATAATGTCTAAAACTATCCGATTTTGCAACGTCATAAGATGATCCGCCTGAAGTTCGGCTGTCAGATTACTCAAGGCTCCAGAAGTTTCATTTATGGTAGCCACAACAACACAAACCAATTGTCTGATGTCTCTGCTATTGGTCATTGGACCCCTGAAAGGAAGCAACCCTTTAATAAAGTCACCTCCCTCCTGTCCTGCTGTATCTTTCTGATCAATAACTCCCCTGCCATGTCTTTTCCTGAAATGACCTGAAGGAGCAGTATACGTTGGGGGACGAAGAAAAGCCACATAACAGGTTCCTGAAAAATAAGTAGGAAGCCATGTATAGGCTCTGTCATGACAGATAAAATATGTACCTTGTAATGGCACTAGCGGTGAGGGAATCTGAGGTGTATAAACATAAGTATGAGAACAGACACTTTTGTCCTGTTGATTTTTGACATTCTGGCTATTAATTTGTGAGCAGAAATTACCTCGATGAGGTACAGTCCAAATTGGCGGAGAGCTTCTTCGTTTAGCCTTGTCTGCGAGGCTAGTAACATATCGTGTTATATTCCATCCATCATATGCTCTTTTCTCATCTATGGGAATCTTGTTAATCTGAGCAATTTTAACCATAGTCACTATTCCATTAATCAAGGAACTGTGACTGAAGTCTGCTCCACCACCAAATGGACTACCAGGAGGATACTGTAGCTGATTCTGATAAATGTTACAGAACATAGCCAAATAAGCCCAAGCGGAACCTTCATAGGAGAATGGAAAAACTAAATACAGCATACCTCTCTCTGTATTATGAGGCATGAGCCCACAAACCCAACAATCAGTGGTATTCATCACCAGTTGATATTGATGCAATACCTGAATAAACAAATTGTTGAAATATTCGGTTCTCCTAATCTGTTCATGTTCTGAAAGTGTATAAAACCGATGTGGGGAGGCAGTAGTAGGAAAAGATAAAGAGACAGAGGTAGGGACAGGTGATGGCTGTGTAACATGAACAACCCAACTTCCACACGCTAATAAAATACATAAACATATCAGAATACATAAGGTTATTTCACATGGACTAACCATTAATATCTTAAATCTACTTTTCATGTTTACAGTCTGATCTTTAATTTCCACTTTAATATCCATTACTCTAAAGCGTTGCTCACGATAATCTTCCTAGATCACTTAGCTGTGGTTGTTAGCCGTCCTATGACACTGCAAGTCCTGCAGTCCTATGTCAGTACTCAGGTCACAGCTTAAGACTCCTGCCGTGACCCTGCAACTTGATGGATAGTGGAAGAAAACACATTAATGTCTTTCAAGAAAAAGTATGATCAGAAAAATCAGGAAAAAGAAAAGTTCAATTGTCTTTGATTATTCTCGGTTGTAAATTATATCGAGTCTTATTAGGGATCGTATGGTCCTCAAACAAGGCTTCTGGATTCACCGTGTTCAAACGCAGATGTGTTGGGACGGCCTCCTGTAACACGTCGTCATCTTCTTTCTCAGAGTTCGTTTGTTCCAGGCGTGCACTACTAAACGGTACAAATCTAGGTACTTTTTCACTTTGGTTATCACCTATGCCCTCACGAATCCATTAGTCAAAGGGTAAAGGCAAAGGTACCCTCTTACAGTGCACACCATGGATCCAGTTCTTTTTTCCAACGACTTTCACTGCCGTACGTGTCGTTAAAAGCACTTGTCGCGGTGGGCCCCAACGAGGTTCCAAATTCTTTTTCTGCTGAAAGTTTTACACGCAGACCCAGTCGCCAGGTTGGATGGAATGACCTGGGTCTGCAGAGGCCTCTGGCAAAGCGTTTCGAACCTGTTGATGAAGAACACGGAATTTAGTGGTGAGTCAATCAGCATTGGGTATGGAATATCAGAATACTTTTTAGGTCGAGGGACTCCCCAGACATTTGCTGGGCGCCCAAAAACGACTTCATACGGTCTCAGACCTAAACGAGAATGCACAGTAGTTCTCGTAGACAGAAGTGCTAATGGTAGGTCATCAGGCCAGGTGAGACCTGTGCTCACCTGAATCTTTGCCAATTTGAGCTTAAGAGTGCCATTATAACACTCTACCAATCCTGCTGACTGAGGGTGGTTTGCCGCATGGAATTTCAGTTTAATACCGAGACCTGTACACACTTTCTGCATAATTTGGCCTATGAATTCACTCCCATTGTCAGACCAGACAATGCGCGGCAAACCAAACCTCGGGAAAAACTCCTTCAAAAGGACTTTGGCAGTAGACAAAGCAGTATTGTCCTTTAGGGGGTAGGCTTCTATCCATCTGGAAAAGGCACAGACCACCACCAGGACATACTTGAGGTTATTACAGCGATCCATATGAATATAATCGATTTGTAATACCTCGAAAGGATACGTAGGGGGAGCAAAATGACCTGCTGGAGTAGGGATTCCCTTTCCTGGATTGTGCATTAAACAAACAATGCAATGCTTCACCACGTTTTCTGCACATTTAGGAATTCCTTAATTCTGCCATACTGGAGCCAAGATTTTACATATGCCTTTAGCACTAAGATGGGCTGGACCATGCGCCATAGTAACTACAGGTAGTACATTGGCGTCTGGTAACAGCCATCGCTGATGTTCTGACAATTCCTTCCAACACTCAGTCGCGTCCATCATTTCCCTACTTTCTCTCCACTTACTCAGTTCTTTCTCAGTAGCCTCTTCTTGAATCGTTCTCACACTTTCTATTGTGTCCTCACACATTCCTCCTTCTCTGACCCATCTTGCAGGGCCTGCAACCTACATACGACTTGTAACATCTCTTGCTGTCTCCTTTGCTACTTCATCCGCAAAAGCATTCCCACGACCCACATCATCAGTAATCTTTTTATGAGCACTACACTTGATAATTGCTATTTGTATAGGCAAAGCAAGTGATTCGAGAAGGTCAGTCACCAACTGGCCATGCTGTATTTTAGTCCCATGGGAAGTAAAGAATCCTCTTTCCTTCCACAAACAACCAAAACTATGAGCCACACCAAAAGCATATTGGCTATCAGTGTAGACGTTCACTCTCTTTCCTTTCGCCAACACACATGCTCTCGTCAAAGCAATTAATTTAGCTGTTTGGGCTGAATTCTGTGCAATACGCGCTGTCTCTACTACCGTATGCAAAGTAGTAACAGCATAAGCTGCAGTTGTCTCGCCATTTGGAAGCTTGAAGCAAGATCCATCTACCCATAGGATCCCGTCCGGATCCACAAGTGGTGTGTCTTTTAGATCTATTCTGCCTTTCATTTCATCCTCTGTTCGGAGAAAACAATCATGCTGTTCTTGAATGCCTTTCTCATCCGGAATGGGCAACAATGTTGCTGGGTTCAAAGTATTACACCGCTTGATGTGTATATGGATGGCCAAAAGTGACAGCTCATATCCCGACAAACGAGCACTCGTGAGGTGTTGTGTTTTAGTCCTATTCAAAAGAGTATCTACTGCATGTGGTACCATAACAACAAGAGTGTTGTCCAATACCAATCCAGCAGATTGACGAATAGAAATCGCTGCCGCTGCCGTAGCACTGAGACAACTAGGCAATGCCTTGGCTACTGGATCCAACGTAGCCAAAAAATAGGCACATGGCCATTGTTTGTCTCTAATTTGTTGCATTAAAATTGACAACGCACAACCTTCTCTTTCATGAACGTAGAGTATGAAAGGCTTACTGTAATCTGGAGTACCTAACACAGGAGCAGAACACAAAGCAGTACGTAAATCAAAAAAACTCTTTTGGCATTCGTCAGTCCAAGGGAGAGGTTGTGGCGTATCTTTCAACGTAAGCGCCAGCAAAGGTTTAGCTAACAAAGAAAAATTCGGAATCCATTATCTACAATATGAGGTAATACCCAGAAAAGCACGTACCTCTCTCTGTGCGGTTGGCTCAGACATTTGTGCAATCGCTTGAATTCGTTCTGGGGTCAAGCGTCTTCCCTCCTTCGACAAGAGATGACCTAAGTAGGTAACCTCTTGGCGGCAATATTGCAACTTAGAAGGGGACACTTTATGATGCAGGTCAGACAAATGACGCAACAAAGAAACCGTCACATCCTTACAAACATCCTCAGAATCAGCAGCAATAAACAAATCGTCAACGTATTGAATCAAAGTAGCACCTGGAGGCAAAATGAAAGCCTCAAGCTGAGATTTCAAAGCCTGACTGTAAATGGAGGGACTTTCACAATAACCTTGAGGAGCACGCTTGAACCGAAAACTTCGGCCTCCGAGAGAGAAGCCAAAAATATCTCTACTTTCCTCAGCAATACTAAAGAAAGCATTCTTTAGATCGATAACAGAAAACCATGCCGCTGAGGCGGGTATCATAGTAAGCAAAGCAGTGATATCTGGGACAACAGGAAACTGGGGGACAACAATCTTGTTGACCTCCCGAAGATAAATCACAAAACGATACACAGGTGGTTGAGAAGGATCGCTGTGTTTAAGAACAGGACTGTTACAAACATTACCTCTCGTTTCTTCAACCACACCCTTCTGAACCAGATCATAGATAATAGCCATCAAAGCTTGTTCACCATCATTAGAAATTTTGTACTGTGGAATACGTGGTAACTTAACATCAGGCTTAATAGTAACCACATAAGGAGGAATCTGCAACAAACCAACATCGTTCGGACCTGTAGCCCAAAGTGTAGCAGGAAGAGATTGCAACTCAGGCGGAAAGCTATCTTTCGATAGATATATAGGAGAAACCAATTTCTCACCCAAAGTAAGACTCACACCAGAGGGGGAACAATACAACGTTGCATAAAGACGTTTCAACAGATCCAAACCCAACAAATTCTCTCCGCAACCAGTCGTTAAAATAAGTGGAGCTTCCAAATCGTAAGGACCAATCGAAAGAGGCAAAGGACAAGAAACTGAGTTAGCAACTGGGGCGCCGGAAAATCCCACAGAAACGTTTGTTAAGCCAGACAAAGGTGCCCCAGGGAGTTTTGAATGAATCATAGAACTTCTCATTGCACCAGTATCCAAAAGAAATGGCTCTGCATTACCCAAAGCAACTACCTCAACATAAAGCCCATTCTGATCCACTGGAACTGATATGACTCCCTTACTTTGTCCATGGCTGTCCTAACTAAAATGAAAATCCTGAATCTCACACAATAATTATCATTGTAATATTGCGCAGACTGTATATTCTGCTGATCGAAATAATTCAAAGAGTTCTGAGGGGGAAAGGAACGCTGTCCTTGAGGCAACGCACCTCGCCCTCTACCCCTAGGTGCTGAATGAAAACCACCACGGCCTCGCGGCCCTTGAAATCCACCAATACGCTGCAATAAAACTGGACAGTTATTCTTAAAATGGCCTTCTTCTTTACAATAGGCACACTGATTAGGACCAAGCAAAGGTCGTGGAACAAAAGGCTCAGGTTTCTGCAGCAACCTCTGAGGCTGAGTAGGTTGCTGAAACTGACGCTGGCCAGAACGAGGGAGATAAGCCTGCTGAAGAAGAACCTTCATCTTTAAATCCTTAGTCTTCTTCTCAGCCTTATCTTTTTCTTCTTTTTCCCTATTCTCATAATACTGAGCAGTGGCTAATATTTGGGCAGACGAAGAAACAGCCCAAGAGCTTTCCGAATCTTTCAACTTATGGGACAACTCGGGAAGCAAGACGTCGCAGTCTGCATCAACAAAAACAGCTGTCTCAAACTCAACGCAGAGAAGACAGAAGTAATTGACCTTGGAACCACCCCATCAGCATGGGACAACACCTGGTAGCCCACCGCCCTCGGAAGCCCACCTACCCTCTCAGACCACGCCAAAAACCTCAGCATCGTACTCGACTCATCATTCACAATGAACCGACAGGTCAACGCCGTCACCTCCAGCTGCTTCAACACCCTCCTTATCCTTCTTAAGACCTTCAAATGGATCCCCTCTGAGTCAAGGAAGACAGTCACTCAGGCACTCATCACCACAGACTCCAGACTCCAGACAATAAAGAACACAGCGGCCAGACTGGTCCTTGGCATCCCCGGCACAAACACATCAGCCAGCACCTACGGAGAATCCACTGGCTTCCCGTGGAGAAGAGAGTCACCTTCAAAATTCTCACCCATGCCTACAAATGCGTACACAACAACGGGCCCAAATATCTCAACGACAGAATCAACTTCCACATACCCAAAAGAAACCTCTGATCTTCCAACCTTGCACTGGCCGAAACCCTGCGCATCCACAGCCAGAGCAGGCGGAAGATCTGGAATGAGCTACTGGCAGACATCAAACGCGCCCCTTCCCTAAACACCTTCAGGAAGACTCTCAAGTCCTGGCTCTACGGCTAAACAGATCTGCGTACCCCCCCTTTAGCGCCTTGAGACCCTCACAGGTGAGTAGCAATCTTGCAATTCCCCTGATTGATTGGTCCCACAGAAAGCTGACTGAGCAGGTGGAGTGGGCTCCCCATTGCTCCAGCTACCAGTGATTATCCAGGTGCCCAATAGGCATAATACCGAGGTATAAAAGAAAAAAAAACAAAAGGGAAGCATGGCACAAGACTGCCAACAAAAGAAATTGCTTCAGGGAAGCAGCATACCAGACTGCTCTGGGGTGCTCGGGAAATCACTAAATGGTTCATGTTGTGGTGCCCCAGACTGGGCAGGGACACCGCTAATTCTGATTAGGTGCCAAGAAGGAGATTCAGGGAGTGCGAGGGGCTGCTGCACTGCCTGACAGCACTTCCGAGGGGAAGTACTGTCTCCAAAAGTTGCCCAAGTCTCCCATTAGACTGTATTTATGCCTCCCAGCAGAGGTTTCCTATAGATATAAAGCTCTCCCTGAGCTGGTAGTCTTCCCCATAGCCTTTGGAAGGCAGGGACTACTAGTGGTGGGTATAAGGTTGCAACAAGAGCCTGGTGGAAATGAAAGAAAGGTATTGCACACAATGCAACAGTTGTTTGCTGGCAATGCAAGGTTTGAGATACAGTAAATGCAATTGAAAGCTTATACTACCCCTGTTGACTTCAATGATAAGCTATAACATGTTTTGCATATTAGTACTGAACAAATTCATTTCAGTGGTATTGCACTGATGAAGCATAACATGTATTTTTATTTTGCTAAAGTGGTGAAGCCCTGACAATGCCAGTAGTCCAGCCTTATTGAAATGACATTTAATAGTGTGTGTGTGTGTGTGTGTAATAAAAATACATTTCCTTTTAAAAAGCACTGACTGGACAGTGATTTATTGAGTAGTGTTGTTAAGTACCAGCAAGCTGAAGTTACTAGCTGTATTAAACATGGCCCTTTAGACAGGTTTATCCCCAAACATTTTGCCATTTGCCTCCTATTTTTCTGACCCTGTTTTCATTGACTTTAGGATTCATCACCACCCCCTTTTCTGAATCGTTTTTGGCCACTATAGGTGTGGCAGGGTATACTCAGACATGAGTCCCTTGCTCACTGCACCATCAGGATTCAAGCAAGCCGGGCCGACGACGGCTGAAATGCCAGAAACCGGTCCCCGGAAGCTTGTCTCCTTTCTGGTGAAGAATTGGCTTGGTAGTTTAGTCTGCCCTGTTCCCATGATGCACTGGGCCAGGGACAGACTGATTTGCATACAGCCAGGTTCTGAGCTGGGATGGTGCAGTGAGCTAAATAACGGTGATGGATCTAGCCCTGATCTTTGGACTGGGTAAGAGTGGTCTGCTTAATTCAGACACTCTGTTCATCACCACCCCCTTTTCTGAATCGTTTTTGGCCACAATAGGTGTGGCAGGGTATACTCAGACATGAGTCCCTTGCTCACTGCACCATCAGGATTCAAGCAAGCCGGGCCGACGACGGCTGAAATGCCAGAAACCGGTCCCCGGAAGCTTGTCTCCTTTCTGGTGAAGAATTGGCTTGGTAGTTTAGTCTGCCCTGTTCCCATGATGCACTGGGCCAGGGACAGACTGATTTGCATATAGCCAGGTTCTGAGCTGGGATGGTGCAGTGAGCTAAATAACGGTGATGGATCAAGCCCTGATCATTGGACTGGGTAAGAGTGGTCTGCTTAATTCAAACACTCTGTTCATCACCACCCCCTTTTCTGAACCAGACTGGGCAAGGACACCGCCAATTCTGATTAGGTGCCAAGAAGGAGATTCAGGGAGTGCGAGGGGCTGCTGCACTGCCTGACAGCACTTCCGAGGGGAAGTACTGTCTCCAAAAGTTGCCTAAGTCTCCCATTAGACTGTATTTATGCCTCCCAGCAGAGGTTTTCTATAGATCTAAAGCTCTCCCTGAGCTGGTAGTCTTCCCCATAGCCTTTGGAAGGCAGGGACTACTAGTGGTGGGTATAAGGTTGCAATAAGAGCCTGGTGGAAATGAAAGAAAGGTATTGCACACAATGCAACAGTTGTTTGCTGGAAATGCAAGGTTTGAGATACAGTGAATGCAATTGAAAGTTTATACTACCCCTGTTGACTTCAATGATAAGCTATAACATGTTTTGCATATTAGTACTGAACAAATTCATTTCAGTGGTATTGCACTGATGAAGCATAACATGTATTTTTATTTTGCTAAAGTGGTGAAGCCCTGACAATGCCAGTAGTCCAGCCTTATTGAAATGACATTTAATAGTGTGTGTGTGTGTGTGTAATAAAAATACATTTCCTTTTAAAAAGCACTGACTGGACAGTGATTTATTGAGTAGTGTTGTTAAGTACCAGCAAGCTGAAGTTACTAGCTGTATTAAACATGGCCCTTTAGACAGGTTTATCCCCAAACATTTTGCCATTTGCCTCCTATTTTTCTGACCCTGTTTTCATTGACTTTAGGATTCTGGGCACTTTACCACTGCTGATCAGTGCTAAAGTGCATATGCTCTTTGTATACATTAAGACATTGATTGACTATCCATAATTGGAATATTTGATTTCTTGGTAAGCCCCTAATAACGTGCACAGTGTATGCCAGGACCTGTAAATCAAATGGTACTGGTGGCTTGCAGCACTGGTTGTGCAACCCACATAAGTGGCCCTGTAATGTGTCTCATTCCTACCACTGTATTGTCTACAAGTGCAGTTGTAAACTGCCATGTTGTCCTGACAAATGCACCCACTTGGGAAACAATCTTTACAACGCAGTCATTATATCGCACTACCTTTACATAGCAGTCATTACATCGCAACATCCTTTACATCGTATTGTCACTACAACGCATGTCATTACAATGCATGTCACTACAACGCAGGCATTACATCGCAAGTCATTACAACGCATACCATTACAACGCATAGTACCCTTACGCTATCCAACACTTACCCCACTGTTGCACTCATTGGTGTTAGAATAGTAATTTTTACCCCTACACTATCCAACACTTACCCTACTGTTACACTCACTGGAGTTAGAATAGTAATTATTACCCCTATACTATCCAACACCTACCTTAAATGCAATGTAATGGTATGCATTGTAATGGTTTGCGTTGTAAAGGAATAATGCGATGTAATGGAATGCGTTGTAAAGGTAGTTTCTGAAAATGCGGTGTAATGGTATGCTATGTAAAAGAATGGATTGTAAAGGATGTTGCGATGTGCAAACTGCATTGTAAAGGCATGCATTGTAAATGTATGCGTTGTCATGTCATACATTCCACCCACTTGCCATGCCCGAACCTTCCCTTTCCTTACATGTAAGGCACCCCTAACGTAGGCCCAAGGTACCTTTGTGGGCAGGATGCAGTGTATGTGAAAGGAAGGACATGTACTGGTGTGTGTGACATGTCCTTATAGAGAAATACTGTGTATTTCATTTTTTAGTATTGAAAGGCTATCTCTCTTACAGACTTATCATTGGGGTTGCACTGTCAAGTTTTTACATGGGTAACGTTCCATAGGGAGATAGAAAACTGGAGTGTGGTAAATCCTGTGTTTGAAATTGCCACTTTTAGAAAGTGATGCAAATGTAGAGTAGCGAGTGCACACCATCTCTTAATGAAAAGTTACATTTTTGCTTGAATTGCCAAATATATGCGTGCATCACAGCGCTGTGAATGTTCTACACAGCTTATCAATGATACTTCAAGACGGGTGACAGTGGCGCCCGCTTCTGTTGCACTGCTATAATGAGGATGCTCTCCTCTTGAAATAAACAACATTCACTTTTTTTGACCAAGTAATCCAGAGTAATCACAAGTACTCCACTACGTTTATCAATGTTTTATCCATTCTTCTTTAAAATACTCCAGAGACAGCGATGGTGACGTAGTGTTTTTTTTCGTATTTTCAGATGCCTTATGTTGCTATACAAGCTTAAAAAAAAGACATGTGCTTTCAACATTCCTCCAAGCCGGCATTGTTAAAACAACCCAATGCAGGCTGCCAGGCGTATCTTTGGTCAGCCTAAACATCGGCATATGAGTCCCTTGCTGAAAAGCCTTCACTGGCTCCCTCTACTCCAACACTCCCTGTTTAATCTGGGCTGTATCATCTATAAAGCCCTTTCAGGACGCGGGCCTGTCTTCATTATCTCCAATATTTAGCGGTACACCCCGTCTTGCAACCTACGCTCTTCAAACAAAAATGTATTGGTCTCACATTCTTGTAAACATAAAAAACATGGAGATCTTAGATACACGATCCTAGCCCCCCAGCTCTGGAACTCTCTTCCTTTTAATCTACCCTGCGCTGAATCTTACACCAAGTTCAGGAATTTACTTAAGACCTGGCTATTCTCCCGGGCGTACAATTGGAAAACCACTCTCTATTTTGGTAACCATTGCCTTCCTTCCTTAGCGCCAAGAAACCGTCTGGTGAACGTGCGCTTTATAAGCCTCCTTTAACATAACATAACATTACATGGATATTTTTATATAACGTTGTGCGGAGACCCTTTTTTGATGTGCCTAGTGTGTCACTGGGGTGTGTGTGTGTGTGTTGCGCAAGTGCTTTACACATTGCCTCTGGGATAAGCCTGACTGCTCTGCCAAGCTACCAAGGGGGTGAGCAGGGGTTACCTTGGTTCTCTACCTCCTTTACCCTGACTAGAATGGTGGGTTCTGCCTAGCTTAGGTGCATACCCTAGCCAACCAGAAACCCCATTTCTAACACTAGCACACACCACTTCCCCTAAGTAGGCTATGGACTGCTCGGTTTCGTTACCACCGAGAGAGTCAAGTGCTCCAATGAAGTGCTTGGTTTTTAATAAGAAGGAAATTGCATGTTTACTACTTGCGAGGACTCGCATCCTTTGTAACTAATAACCTGATTTCTTAGAATGACATTACTAGTGCATATCTGGTTGTTCTTCTGTGAAGTATAGGTGATATAACCTAATCAGTGATATACCATATTTAGAGTGGCCATGTTCCATTATTATTTTTGCATTAGCCTTTAATATTCTGCTATCATATTTATTTCGACTTTTTCTTGAAAAGCTCTGCTCCCCGCTTTGAACAGCACACTATGTGAACATGCTGGAGTGATGACAAAAAGGATTAGCTAAATCTGCAAATTAATTATAAAAAATAAAACTAATATGTAATGTGGAAGTCAGCGGCGTGGGGGATTAAGGTAGAGAAGCATAATTCACAGAAGAAAATAACTTGTTTCATTTGGCAATTCATCCTGTTTATAAAACGTAATGAAAGTTCAGCAAAAGGTTGCTCTAAGTTAATTGATTATGTCTGCGAATATCTTTTTAGTAAGTAGATTTGTATCTATTTGCTCATGAAAGATAATATATTGTGTGCATGCAAATACACATATTAGCTCAAAATCCGATCTTGGTTATTTTTATTTTGTCGAAGTCCCCTTTGCTTCTTTGATTGTGTTCAATTACAGCAGCACCTACAAAAAGCACACAGTTCTAAATTTGTGCGGGTGGTTGGCACCAACATTTTTTTTTTTTTTACGGCCAGGCCTTTTATTTTTTTATTATGAGACCCAGAACATGATCGAGAAAAGCACAGCAGGGAGAAAGGAAGATGGCAAGATAGATAGGAAAACAATGAGAAACAGAGAACAGAGGGATGAAAAAGATGAGGCAGACATGTTACTTGGCACTACTGGACTCTGGGCAGTTCTGACATCGGGTCACCCCAAACAATAACCCAAAACATAGCATTTCTTTAAAAAGCAAAACCCAAACAAACTCCCAATATAGACACAACCCACAGAAAAATAATATGACTTCAATAACAAAATAAAAAAATAATTTAAAAAAGTTTAAAGTACCACTCATCCAAACTCCCAAAAATGAAAATAATTATTTATTGTTTATTTTTGTTGACATAAGTGTAGACATAAGTGCGGGGAAAACCCCCCACAGATAATGATGGTAATGAAGCATTTCTCCCAATTTCAATGAAAATCAGAGACTGCTTCTCACTTGTCAGTTCCATAAAACTGTCTCCGGCACATTCCTGAGTCTTCATACCTTTCCATCTTTCTGAGGCACGCCCCTTCTGTTTTATAGATAGGAAAACAATGACAAACAGAGAACAGAGGGATGAAAAAGATGAGACAGACATGTTACTTGGCACTACTGGACTCTGGGCAGTTCTGACATCTGCTTCCCCCAAACAATAACCCAAAACATAGCATTTCATTAAAAAGCAGTACCCAAACTATCTCCCAACATAGATACAACCCATAGAAAAATAATATGAATTCAATAACAAAATCAAAAAATAATTTTAAAACGTTTAAAATACCACTCATCCAAACTCCCAAAAATGAAAACAATTATTTATTGTATATTTTTGTTGACACAAGTGTAGACATAAGTGCAGGGAAAGGCCCCCACAGATAATGATGGTAATGTAGCATTTCTCTCAATTTCAATGAAAATCAGAGACTGCTTCTCACTTGTCAGTTCCATAAAACTGTCTCCGGCACATTCCTGAGTCTTCATACCTTTCCATCTTTCTGAGGCACGCCCCTTCTGTTTTACCAGCTTTCTACCCTTTTATATCCAAGCTTAGCTACTAGGTCATAAAAGCTTTATGAAAATGATGGTCAATTGGCTCGCATTTGTGGTCAGAAGCATTGCGAGCTTGGGTCAGACAGTTTTTGTACTAAGGTAGCAACCGTATGCTCAGACATTTAATCTAGTAACAGTCTTTTCTTACCTGAATGGTAAGAGGGAGAGGAAGAATTGTTTGTTTTTCTTGGTAGCAAAAATTAGTTCGATCTGATTACTCCAATAAGGTAGGAATATGGACCCATCCCAATTCATCACGTCTACTCCTAGACTCTGATCCCGAGTCTGGACCCCACCTATTATTCATGGAACTATTGTGGAGAAAGTTCTTATTACTTACGGCATCAGGATGTTGTGCCCTCCCACCTGCTTGTCACATTGTTTATTAAGCTCCTATCCACCAGAATTAGAGAAGGTAAAAGGATCTATAGCTGCCTTCCCAGGAAAAGAATAATTACACTATATTCAGATGTGGTGGCTTTATTTTTAAAACAGGTTCATTCTAAAGATCCGAGGATTTTATGTTGAATCCATAAGTTTGCTGCCATATATGGCTACTGAATCAATTATACCAAAACTGAAGCTATTATGTTTCATGACAAATCTAATATTGAAAACTACTGCCAGTAAATACCAAATAGTACACGTGGGTATAGGGTAAATTCTGATATTACCAAATTATGTGATCTAAACTCTGTCTTACTACTGACCCAATAAAGAAGTAACTTGCCATCTGGCAAAAGCAGCAAATTCAGAATTGTGCTGGAAACACAGCTGCTGCAGAATCACACAATTGCAGTGGCCCTGATTATAGAGAAATATTTAAGGGCATCCTAAATATTGGGTTGCTCTTAGAATACTGACGCATATGGATCTTTGTGGATTAGTGGCTCATTGAGCTCTAGCTAATGTTTGGAAATATAGCACCACCCGCAATAGCTAAAGGGATACCAAACATAAAATGCAAATAAGCACATAATAAACTACATTAACACTAATAGTAGTGATGGAGCAAGGATTCAAGAAAACGGAACTTGATTGGATCAATTCCTCATTAGCAAGTACTAATCTCACAATATAAAAAATAATTGAAAATTAACATAAGCACGGCATTCACATATGGAGAAGAGAGCTTTTTGCATGCTTAAATAACAAAGAATAATTTGCAGCGCAATTTAAACTGAAAATGCTTTTGCGCATGCGCAAACCAGAACCTACGTAAATGATTAACTTGTTTGAGAGGGAAACTTTCACGCATGCACAAAAATTACTAACATTATGTCTGAGGCACTGCGTACCTAGCATATGCTTGCCTGAACTTTAAAAGAAGATGTTGCTGCCAATGCTTTTGCTTAAAGAAAGAGAATTTAACATGGGATAGAGTAGGAGTTGGTGGAGAACAGTGATCATCACATATTTGAGAAATTAACATCTGTTCATGATTCTTTTATTAATAGTGTATATTTGGGCCGGTATATCTTGACAATGAAAGAAAATGGCACTGGAAGAAAGATTGTACTGGGCATGTCCGGAAAGAGATGGAATATGACCTAGTGACGGGAAAGTTAAACAACTGCCAAAGATCAAGGACAGTAGCTGTGAGAACATGGAAACGTGTGATATTGGTCAATGGAGCTGGAATAAAATGTTATTTAATAAGTTAAAAAATGTGTATGGGAAAGAAAGACATCGATGAGCTAAAGGGGAAGGGTTTACAAAACAAAAGGGTCTTATTGGAGAAGTGTGGCTCACGGTGTAGAGCAGGCAGACCCGGAAGCTGAGGTCAGACCCGGGACCAGGGTTCAATCCCCGACGCGGCAGGGTCTTGAGCTCAAATGTCCACGGACTCGATAATTCTCGCTTCGATGCCTGCTCTAATCATGGGTTCTCACTCTGCAACTCTGGGCATTAAGCTTGCTTAATCTCCACAACGGCCCCCCTGCGGCGGGATGCCTGGCTCTCACCTTGGGGATGCCCTGTAGGGGCTATCTCACAGGGAAAAGCCAGGACGGGTTCCCAAGGCAAGTGCCGGGAAACCTCCGGGTAGCTGTGCGCTCAATAAATGCAATAATAATAATAATAATATTAATTGGCTGTGTCAGTATAGTATGATGTGAACTCTCCTAGTATCAACCAATCATATTTCATATTTTACCTAGTTTGCAACTTTTGAGGGTGGGACATGCAGATGTAAGAATATAACTAAAGTGAATTAGGTTGAAAGGGGTGACATCAATGCTGTGTGAGGTGTGGGCGAGACCTGCTGCTGAAAAGAAGAGGAACAGACTGGGAAGATTCATTCTTGTAAGACAGCCTGATTAGATTGAAGACTGCAGAAGAATATCGAGGAGGGAGAGAGAGTAAGAGAGGGTTGCACTCCAGTGCGTCGGGGTTCTAGAGTAGTTTAGTATTATCTTATCCTGATTCTGTCTTTGTCTCCTTACTCTTAATCAGGAGACCTCCACCAGTCCTTTGGCCAGAGGGTTGGGTTTACCGTTTCACCAGTTGGTAACTATTATTCTGTCTTATATTTGCATATCATTTGCAAATTAATGAGTTATTATGCCTTTAGTCTCTTTATATATCCACTCCTAATGCATTGAATTGTTGAATGAGTCTATGAATTGAATGTATTTGATAGATGAAATGTTCTCTCCCATGAAAGTTGATGGAATTTGCACTGTAAATCTGTACAAATGAGTTTTCATTGTGACTGAATTATTAGATAAAGTCGTATTAATCTTACCCAGTGTCTGTGATTATTTTAATGATAGTTGTGAGTTATAATTAGTTAAATTTGTTAATATCACCATCAACTACTTGACTAATGGTCCATTGACTAAAGGAAGAGTGTTGATCTGTGAAGATTAGTCAGGAATAGACTAATCAAGATCAAAGTGAATATAAAACTTGACCCCCAGTGGAACAGCCAGGAAACTTAAATGTGTATATGAGCCCAATTTAAAACTATTGTTGACTGTGAAGTGTTAATCCCTGACCTTCGGCTGGATCAGTTTTTCCAGTAGCAGAGAGATGGTTATTATTGATTAGTTTGGTGATTATTGATTATTGATTATGTTTTTGATCTTAAACTATATGTTTAACATTAAAAGTTAGTGTTGCACTTTATGTTGTCTGGGAGCACAGGTACAGGTACAGAGATACCTGGAAATCCCGGGAACAGAATTTAGAAGAGTGTGGTAAGGAAATCACACTGCAGACGGTTACTCGTCTGTTGTCATAATACTGAGAAGCTACGCAGGGCTGGCAGTATTATATGAGGTACTATATCGTATAAAAGTAAGGTGTAAGAGATAGCAGAGGGCTCGCCTGTGGAAATTAGGCCTTACTCAGAAGAGGAGTATTTCTAGAGCAGTAGCAGGTTCTCCCTGCGCTTAAGTGAAGGGTAAACAGTGAGTTTTACTCGTAGTGATCGAAAGGAATTTTCTCTTTGTAGCGAGTGAACAAACTATCTTTTGTTTTAGTGGAGCAGACAGAGTAGCTCTGTTTTTATGTTACTAACAAAATATTATAAAGAAAAGTTAGAAAGGATATTGCCATATTACCTTGTAGAGGGAAGGTCAATAGCAGAAGTCATACTGAATTCACAGAGAGCTGTGCTATTATTGGTTGAAATAGTGGGCATGAGAAAACTGCAGATTGTAAATGGAAGGTCAGTAGTAGGAGTAATACTGACGTCACAAAGAACCGCGCTTGCATTGATCAGATGAGTGGGAGGGTTGTAACCCTTGATTGGTTAATAGAGAGGTAGTGTAATGGAAATGGTTGAAGAAAGGAATACGTTGTTCGCCCTGACTGGAATAGGGTTTGTGAAGATACAGAAGAGCTTTTGGGATTTTGCAGAATGAATTAGTTAAATCGCAAGAATCGAAAGGATGAAACTGATTAATAAAATTAAGAATTTCTTTAAAAAGGACAAGCACTTAGTGACTATGGAGGGAATTCTTATGCCACCTCCCAATACACGACCTTCCTTTATGATGATGGAGAATGGATATCATAAGTGTGTATGGTTGGAGAATTGGGTAGAATATACAAAAGGTGATGGTGTTCTAGTTTTTCCAGAACATGGTACATTTAATGTAAGGATTCTCCAAAATTTGAGAAACAGGATGAATTAATTAGAACCCGTTCCTAGGTTAACGATGTTGAGGCATTTGAACAAGAGAAATACAGAGGAGGCAGAATGATAAATAGAGGATTTTTACCCAGGTACCCATTTGACACTCAAGGAGACCAAATGAAAAGATGGAGAAGGGCTGTAGGAACGGTAGGTTTATATCCAGTATTGATGGCTGAAGACAAGTAAGGGAGCAAGTGTATGGAAAAAATTAAACACATAGGCGGGACAGCAATAGCAGTAGCGTAGCGCTACGAGGCCTCCGGCAGCGCTACGAGGCCTCCGGGTTGTCTGCGCTTAATAAAACCCATTTAATAATAATAATAATAATGAGTCTGATGATGAGTTATTAGAATATATTTTAGTAAAAAGACCCCCGCTTTATCGAGAAAGTGCTAGAGATACAACTCCAAGTGTCCCTATGATGGGAACGCCATTGATTCCACAAGTTCTATATGATCCAACAGTTATTCAAGCCTCACAAGAAAAAGAAAGGAATGCATTGAATAAAACAAAAGAAGAGCTCATTCAGAAAATAAATCAGCTGGGTTTAAATGCTGAAGCATTGACAGCACCAGTAACTTTTAGTCCTGTTATCCCATTGTATGGTGATAAACAAAGTACAACAATACAAAAGGACTGTCAATTGTCTGTACAACTAATGGGGGCTAAGAGAAATGTGATGTATTCTGTGTCTACCTGTAAAGTGTATACAACAAAAAGGAAATGAATCCCATCAGCCCACCCATATAGCAGAGCTTCATCATCTGGGATAGAACCAAAGATGGTCCGGTTAAGGAGCCACACACCTGTTAGAATTATGTGCTTCTCCAAACCCAAGGAACCACCAGTGATGGATCGTACCAAAAGTCAAATCAGTTTGGAATGGTGTGGGATGTTAATTTGCAGTGAGAAAAAGTATGCAAAAAAGAATCAAAAAGTGAGATGTAAAATTGGCTACCATGATTTAAGGAAAACGTTATTAGGGAAAATCATGGTGTCAAGATTAAAATGAGTGTGAGACAGTTTGACACAATAACTGTCTATTAAGGATGGTATTTGGTCAACATGTTTCAGCTATTGTAGGAAAGTGTACCCGGCTTTCGTCAGGACCTCTTAAACACTACTGCAATTAAGCTTGACCTAAGCTTAGTGAAAAAAGCAAAAATTAGCACAAATTAATGATACCAAACATCCTACCGTACATTGAATTTTCCAGGCGGGGGATGTCTGTTGCATAAGGTATTTAGGATTCTTTCCTAAAAAGGAAGATACACAACAGGGGACAACAAATAGGTAGAACACAGACACACATTTCTATTATTTTTGTGCCATATGTTTCTTTATGCCAATAGGTCATTCTCCAAAACGATAGAGATATGTTTTTTTATTTATTTTTACTCACCCAAAAATGCTTGGGAGAAAGCCTCACCTCTTCCTGGCCACTGCTAAGGGTTGAAGGCCCCTCTCTAATTCGTGAAATAGAATAGTGGGTGTCTGGTTAGATCACATCCATACTAATGATTAATGATTCGCTGGCACAAAGTGCTAAAAACCTAGGCATTGTTTCTGAGTACATGACAGACAGCAACTGCAAGGGCTGCCGTGAGAGTGAGACACAGTTAGTAGCAAATCTCTGATTCTAACAGTATATCAATGTAAGAGCAGTGAAAAAAGCTCTTCACCACTGGCTGACAGCGAACCTAGTTCATTTACTGACAATAATACATAAGAAGCTCATCAAACTACGCTTTGTAATTGTCATCCAAAAGCCTATATGCTGATGCCCAGAGCGCTCTCCTAAGAATGAAAATAGAGAAACGCTTCACTATGTAAACCTGGAAAATGAGCGCTCTCCTAAATATGAAGTCGGAAACCACTTCGCTAAAAACAGAAAACACCCCCCAAACCTTAAGATTTAAACAAGTTGATGGTAGGTTTGGAAGAAATGATTATTGGCACGATAGGTCTTGCCAGACTAGGTTCATATGGAGATGAAGAGTTATTGTTTTTGTGTAAAAGTAAAATTTGGAGGACAAAGATTCTTCATGAAAAGATAGCAGAAGCATCTTTAGCATTTGGAATAGATATAGAAAAATCAAAAATAGTACAAAAACCCTATAGATTAGAATTTACTGAGAAGGACTTAGAGCGTTTTAATGCATCAGGAAGAAGACTGCAAATAAAGGAATTATAACACATTTTGAAGAAATGGGGAGACATAGATAAATGGAGAAGTAGATGGTCAGGTAAGAAAGATGAAGCAGCTCTAAAGGAAATATCCACATTTCCATTGAGGGAGGTAGAAAAGGTGGAAAGGGTGTGTCTGAGGAGAGAAGTCCCTGGTGGTGGATTTGTTCGTGTTCTATGGAGTAGACAGGATATTTTGTCCTTTGCAAATGATTTTCCGAGATTGAGAGAGAAACCAATTGAATGGTACAAGCAGGTAGAGAGGTTTGTAAAAGTTTCAAAGGTTTTGTTGAAAGATTTGGATGGTTTGTTTTATGTAGTGGTACCCACAGGTTTATGGACAGAATGTAAAATTACAGTTGATTACCCAGCTGAAGAATATCCTAGAGACGCAAAGACAGGTGTGCCTTCAGAGGATGTAATGACGAAATATAATCAAGTGATTACTTTTCCTGAAAGGGAAAATTCCCCCAAAGAAACAGATTGGGTTAAAATAGACAGAACAACTCAAGAACCTAATGAGTCAGTACATGCATACTATGAGAGGTTATTGCAGGTATTTAAGCAGTATAGTGGATTTGAAAACATCGGTGATAAGGATATGGGACATTTTGTGTATAGATGTGTGTATGGACTAAGATCAGAAATTAGTCAAATGATTCAACAGTATACGCTTTGTTGGCAAAGTAAGCCAATTGATGACATCCTAAAGTACGCAAAGTACTGTAGTGATGACATTGATGCAAAACATAAAAAGTTAAAAGAGAAAATGATGTGGGCACAAGTGAAATTAGCTGAACATCAAGAGGTAGCTTCTGGTTCTCAAAATGGCAATCAATTGAATGTGCAGAATCAGAATGGTAACGTAGTGAATGGAAATAAAGGAAGAGGTCAAATGAATAGAGATGAAGCAAAAAAGAAATACCTTTGCCATGGATGCAGAAAGCTTGGACATTGGAAGAATGAGTGTAGAAATAAACAACAGAATAATGGGGTAAATAAAATTTTAAATCCACAGATGCAGAATGATTTGGTTGTGAACCAATAGCAACAGCAAAAGATAGTTACTCCTCAGTTGCAGGTGCCACAAGCCCCTTTGCCCAACAATGTAAATGCTCAGGTGCAGAGATATAGTGTGAACACTGGATTCTGAGGAGAGAGTGGTAAGAATACACAGACTGTTCAACAATATTGGATGCAAAGAGATGCAAGTGAATCGGGAATGCAACAATGACAGTGCCTGAGGGGGGAGGAGGAGTGCGTACTTGGGGCATTCTTGGCAGTAGATCAATCTAAGCCTTTTGTTGATGGAAGGGTTAAAGGAAATTACATCACTTTCCTAGTGGATACTGGCGCTACCCATTCTACTGTGAGAATAGCAGAAATCCCAAACCTACCCCTCTCAGGAGAAACTATCCAAGTTGTAGGAGTCTCAAATAAACAGATTAGGACCCTAATCACAAAACCAATAGAAGTGAATATTGGGAATTTCAAAGACATGCTTTGGTTTGTGGTATGTGACTCAAGTCCAGTAAACCTATTAGGTAGATACTTACAAGATGAACTGCACCATCTTTTGTACGCCTGATGGTGTGGCTTTCCTGACACCGGATGAAGATGTGGCTTTCAAAATTATTCCAGCAAAACAGGGAACAGAAGTGGATGAGATGTTTTCACGTCTTACTGAAAGTGACTTACCTAATGAATTGAGAAATACAGTGAGGTCAGATGTATGGAATTTCACAGGAAAGGAGATTGGTCTAATGGCAAAGGTCTACCCAGTTAAAATTGTGGTAAAAGAAGGTGCAATGTATCCAAATACACCGCAATACAGAATGAGTACTGAATTCAATGTAGGAGTTACCCCAGCAATTGATCAAATGATTGAGCAAGGTATTCTAAAAGAAATATTGAGCAGTCCCTGTAATTTGCCATGGGACTCAAAAAGCCCAATGGAAAATATAGAATAGTGCAAGATTTGAGGAAAATAAATCCAATAGTAGTACCCTGCTGTCCTGTAGTACCCAACCCCACAGTGATTCTTTATCAGATACCATGGGATGCACATTGGTATATGGTGGTAGATTTGTTTCAAGCATTCTTTTTGATTCCATTGCATGCGGACAGCCAATATCTTTTTGCTTTCTAGTTCGGAAACCATGTTTTGGCATGGAGCCGAGTTTCTCAAGAGTACACTGAAAGTCCTTCAATTTTCAACCAGATTCTGAAAAGATGTTTAGAGAACTTGTTTATGCCCGGAAAATTCATTTTTGTTGCAGTACATTGATGAACTATTAGTGACATCAAAAACATGGAAGGCTTGTGTCACTGACATATTAGCCTTACTGAATCATTTGGTGGATGGAGGATACAAGGTGTCCCCAGAAAAATTACAATTTTGCAAACAAGAAGTTTAGTATCTTGGACATAAAATAGAGGGAGGAGTCAGAAAGGTGATACTAGAAAGGATAAAAGTGATTCGACAAATGAGCCTACCTAAAACTAAAAAGGAAGTGTGAATGTTTTTGGGAGTGGTTGGATATTGTCATCAGTGGATAAGTGGATTTTTTACTGCTTGCAAAACCTTTAATAAGGTTGACACAAAAGGTTATAATAGATCCAATTGAATGGGATGATGAAAGTGAGGAAGCATTCATAAAATTAGGAAGTTGTTTGTGTCAAGCACCAGCACTAGGAATGCCAGATTATACAAAATAGTTTGCTTTGTTCTTTTGTGAAAGGGAAGGTTGTGCACTTTCAGTATTAACCTAGAGACATGGATTGTCAATACACCCAGTAGCATATTTTTCTGCTACTCTGGATCCAGTAGCTGCAGCATTACCTGACCCCTTGAAAGCAGTAGCTGCTACTTGTGTGAGTCTGGAACAGCGTGAATCAATAGTGATGGGACACCCTATAAAGGTGTTTGTACCACATTCAGTTGAGATCCTTCGAACAAGGACTCGTACTCAACATTTGACCCTTAATCAGCTGACTGAGTATGAAAGAGTAATTTTGGGTGCTGAAAATGTGAGTGTGACAAGATGGACAATGAGGAATCCAGCAACCTTGTTGCATGACTCATATGGTGAAGAAGTGAGAGAGGAAATTGATCATGATTGTTTGGATGTGACAGAGATGTGTACATAGCCTAGACCCGACCTCCTTGATGTTCCATTGGAAGAGTCAGACTTTGTACTGTTTATTGATGGGTCATGTTTGAGAAGGGAGAATTAATGTCTGGTTATGCTCTATATGTACTTTATCAGGTATCATATAAGCTTCTAAGGGGAGTAAAGTCTGCACAAATAGCTGAATTATACGCTTTAACGAAAGCCTGTAAAGTGGGCAAGAAATTGAGGGTAACCATATTTACGGACAGTCAATATGGTTATGGGATTGTGCATGACTACGGCCAATTGTGGCTACAGAGGGGATTTCTGACTTCTTCAGGCTCTGCAATCAGGAATGGCAAAGATGTTAAAGAACTATTGGAAACATTACAGTTCCCAAAAGGAATTGCAGTGGTCAAATGAGTCACACATAAGTCAGGAAATGATTATGTGACATTGCTAATCAGTACGCAGACCAAGTGGCACAATTTTGTGCAAAAAATACAATGTCTTTGAACAGGGGGATGGAAAAAGAAGTTACCATTTGCCAACTAATGTTTTTGTCTGCTTTTTAGAGTAGTAACAATTCCTAGGCAACTTAAAACCTGTCGTAAATCAGGTCTTGCACATAAAAAATGATCAACAGCAACTCAGTGTACCACAGAAGACAACAAGGAACACTTCATTTTATTAATACATATATTTTGTATTAAAACAAATACCACAACATCAATAACAGTTAAATGGCACAATAAATCCACGTTAGGGAAAGTGTATGAATCCACTTCACTGAAATGGCCTGATGCTTTGCCCCTTGTAATGATGAGTCTTAGAAGCATTCCTGACCGAAGAACAGGATTAAGTCCACATGAAATCCTCATGGGAAGAGCAATGAGACAAGCATTGGTACCTGGCAACAAATTGGTGAATATAACTGATGATCTAGTGTTGGACTATTGCAAGGGATTAGCTGATCTGGTCTGTTCTGTGTCTTACCAGGTTGGAGAGGATGCAATCACAGAACAGCCAAACCAAGCTCATACATTTTTTGTTAGAGATTGGGTCATGGTGAAGAAGCACACAAGGAAATCGAGTTTGGAACCCAGGTGGAAAAGACCACATCAAATCATATTGGTTACGACAACAGCAATGAAGTGTGCAGGCTTGCCAAATTGGATTCATGCCAGTCATATACAAAGAGTCCCAAGTCCAAATAAATGACCAAATCAGAAACTGGTAGGAAAAAGAAAAGATCCAGAAGGTGAAAGTTCTGATGTCGAAAGAATCAGAGAAGACTAGAAAAAATGATTAGGGGCTCTGCCCACCTCACCCTCCCGTACCTGAGCAGGAGACATCCAAAGATGAAAAAGTAGAGAGAAATGGTACTGAAGGGATCAATCCATTTTTTAATTATCAAACAAGAAACAATTAATTATCTTGTGATGAACAGATTAAATCAAAGAAGAATATATCAAAGTTCATATACACAAATATGGGCGGACAGCCAAAAAAGGCCCAACAAAAACGCAATTTATGTACAACACATCACATGTACACTATATACAAATATACACAACATATACAATATCAAAGTAACTTATATGTACCCTCAGGACAAAGGAATATATACAATTATATATATACACACCAATTTACATATGTACCTCCTCAACAGTCTAGTGGAGTATACAACTACAAGGTAGTCCCAAACGAAAAAGGCACCAGGAGGTTAACACATATACCCAGCTTATATTTACATAGGTGCATCAATGAGTAAATCAAATCTTTCTTTGATTTAAATAAGGGACTCCGTTTAAAGCCAAAGGTGTCGACGCATATGGCCGAGATACCCGCCACCCCCTCTCAACACAATCCCCAAAGGAGGGAAACCGGAAACAGTTCTTGAGTTTTTGGAAGTGGGATGGAGTGACCATCCCGGCCGTATTTATTAAAACAAAATTAAAACATTAAACGTTTCATGTTATGTACAATTTCATTACCATATTGCGATGTTTGGCTAACCTTAACAGATTCTCTAATACAGAGGTTCTCCTAGCCGAACTAGCATCCTACAAAACATTTCTTGACATATTGAAATTATACAACCTAACGTTTAAGGGCCAACGGCAAGGTCATAACCGGTGTCAAGATCCCTAACCAGACTTACCCCTCCCACTTGGGCTGGGCGACAGCACGGAGGCGTACCTCAAGTGCAACTATTACCAATTTCCCTTGACTTGACGGGGGCACCTAAAGACTCAACGCCAGTTAAAGGTCGTTCGAATACTCGTGTGAGGTATCTAGAAGGTACCGTAGACCTTATCCCAACCCCACACAACTTACCGCATCTGCCGTCGCAGATGTCACTGGCCCCGGGAAATTCCCCAGGAGGGGGCTGTAACCCCTCCTACAAAGGAAGGGGCCTTGACCGCCTTTCCTTTACTTCCGGCGACCCATCCTTAGAAGGGACCGCCTCCCCATTGAGGGGCCAATGGCCACCTCTCCCGAGCGCTCCCATCCGTGTTGGGTGACGCCCACTCATAGGGATCTACTAATTTAGTGCTCACCGATCATGACCTTACCGCCTACCAAATAAATACGACAGTGCTAACTAAAACCCAGAATACATTGGCCACCATGACCGAAAGGGCATGCATAAAATTCAACACTAAATCTGAATCTCTTTAATGGTAAAAAGTACTCAAACAGACCATTCTTTATTAACTCAATATCAACATGATACTCCAACCTGGAAACGAGAACACAAGCAAAATTAATCCACTTTATTACAAACAACTGGCTGTCTTCAGGGGCTGGTGGGTGGGTCAAAATTGGCTCTTCGTTCTGTCCCGAGCTCACGTGCAGCGAGGAGGTGCAGCTTCAGAGCACAAGAACAAGAGGATGTCTTCTGGTCTTGCGTCCCTTTTTATCTGTCTTCAGGGCGGGCGTATACCCGCCCCTGCCTGCCCCGAGGGCGTGGCTGGCTGCGTCAGTGTCTAGGCCAGCCCACTCTAGGGCGGGAACAGGCGCGCCCCGGCTACGCCGCTTCGGGCATACCAGCCGAGACGCGCCTCCCGCCCAAAAATGGCTTCCCGGGGGGATCGAGGCACTCAGCCATACGTTCGGGGGGACCAAGTTGGTCGCCCCTTTCCATATGGCCGAGATACCCGCCACCCCCTCTCAACACAATCCCCAAAGGAGGGAAACCGGAAACAGTTCTTGAGTTTTTGGAAGTGGGATGGAGTGACCATCCCGGCCGTATTTATTAAAACAAAATTAAAACATTAAACGTTTCATGTTATGTACAATTTCATTACCATATTGCGATGTTTGGCTAACCTTAACAGATTCTCTAATACAGAGGTTCTCCTAGCCGAACTAGCATCCTACAAAACATTTCTTGACATATTGAAATTGTACAACCTAACGTTTAAGGGCCAACGGCAAGGTCATAACCGGTGTCAAGATCCCTAACCAGACTTACCCCTCCCACTTGGGCTGGGCGACAGCACGGAGGCGTACCTCAAGTGCAACTATTACCAATTTCCCTTGACTTGACGGGGGCACCTAAAGACTCGACGCCAGTTAAAGGTCGTTCGAATACTCGTGTGAGGTATCTAGAAGGTACCGTAGACCTTATCCCAACCCCACACAACTTACCGCATCTGCCATCGCAGATGTCACTGGCCCCGGGAAATTCCCCAGGAGGGGGCTGTAACCCCTCCTACAAAGGAAGGGGCCTTGACCGCCTTTCCTTTACTTCCGGCGACCCATCCTTAGAAGGGACCGCCTCCCCATTGAGGGGCCAATGGCCACCTCTCCCGAGCGCTCCCATCCGTGTTGGGTGACGCCCACTCATAGGGATCTACTAATTTAGTGCTCACCGATCATGACCTTACCGCCACAGGCCCGGATAGTTGACCGGCTATCCGGGCCCCCCACAAAACTCCTAGCTAAAGGTCATGTTTCAACGTTTTTAACCATGCTAAGAAGTCTCCTATGAGTAACTCATTTCCCACCCGAGACAAATGCACACCATCCCCTAGATACATACTGTCATCATTAATACAACCGTGCGAGATAGAATGCAATGTCCTGGAACGAAACAACCTACTCACTTTGTTATTAAGTTTTCTAACAGAATGGTTCAAAGCAGGAATCGAAACAGCCCCCCGCCACACTTTTCGTGGGATCATATGAGACCACGCAATTATGCACCCCGGAACTTTCCTCGCCAACCAACTTACAGTGGAAAGCATTGCCTCCAGGAGAAGTCGTCTACCGGTGGTGACCAAATCATTGCCCCCTAAATGTACTATGACTATAGACGGCGGTGACCTCGTCCGCCCTAACAAACCCTCAAAGAATACCTGAAACTGGTCAATACAGAGACCGCCCCTTCCGTAGAAGGACATTCTGTACCCGTATTCCCCAGCTACGTGAATCATGTCACCTGCTTCGAATACATCTGCGGCACGCCTCACGTATGAGTGGCCCACGACCCACACCTCCTTTCTCACAGCCGGTGATGTCTGACCGCTGGCCTGGTGTTGGGTCGACTGCATAGTCCGCCCCGCCTCGAAGGCTTGCGTAACTGAAAACCAAACAAAAGACAAGAAGCGTGAGTATATTATTACAGCTTCACAACATGTGCAACCGCACATACCTCTTATAACAATTGGAGGACCAACGCCCCACTCGTTTTACTTGTTCCACATTAAGACCCCTGGCTGTAGCTTCAGTGGCAGCCCCTATCCGAAAGGAATGGGTCCCAAACTCACCCGGGTCCAAGCCCGCTGCGGTAATTGACATCGCGAGCACCCGCTGAAACTGAAACTTCGTCAGTGGGGTGGCGTCCGCGTGTCTCAACAATGTCCCTCCCCATGATGCCACCCTTCGTGCTAGGTAATCTTCTAAACACTTCACCGGACACATGGAGGACCCTGGAATCCTGCGAATGACTATGCAGTCTCCCACCCCACCTTGATCGGTTTTTGACTTGACAAAGGATACAGTCATCGTCTCACCCCTGATCTGAACGTGTTCCCGGCACAAACCCCCCACCACATCCTGTTTGTTCCTTGCCACCAGCTCACTTATCCTCATCGCCCCGTGAAATGCAAGCGTAAAAGCAGCTCGGAACAAACAGGCCTCGAACTGAGACGAGCATGTGGCGTGGAGTGTGGCCAGCAACTGGGCCAACCTATCCAGACCTATCGGGCGCCTCTCATCTACTCTGCGACCCTCAAGGCGTTGCCACCCACGTAGCGCTTTCTGTACCACGAAAGACGCTGTCGGGTCCTGGATATTATGGGCCCTGGCAACGAAGGAAATGGCAGCACGATGCCTCTGGGCTGTAGCCACCGACTTCCCAGCCCTACGCAAGGACATCAGAAAATGTACTACCCAATCCTCGTGCCCCCAAAGCCCCCCTCTCTCAGTCCCCAAAAAGGCTAAATAGGCCCGAAACGCCCCTTCGTATGCCTTCCTCGTTCTTGGTGCTAGACTCTCTCCCACGAGGTAACGAAGTTCGGGGCACCGAGAGACCAGAGAGCTTCGGGAAAGGGTGCCGGCTCTGGGTCCGCCGAGGGAAGGAAACCCGAGAAAGCCTGTATTTGAAAACGAGACAGTGCATCAGCCGCCTGATTCATCACCCCTGGGACATGTTTCGCTCTGAATACCACGTTCAGTTGCATACATAGTAAGACAATTTCTTTAAGCAGCCTTAAAATCATTTTACAACGTGCTGCCTGACTATTGATGCATTCTACAACGGTCATATTGTCAGACCAAAATATGACAGAGTGATTTTTGAATCCATCGGGCCAGGTTCTGAGGGCCACCAAAATGGGAAACAGTTCAAGGAAAGCAATATTACTCGTCAGCCCCTCTTCATGCCACCATGTTGGCCACCTTTGTGCCGACCATTTTGTGCCGAAGATGGCGCCAAAGCCCATGCTTCCCGCTGAATCCGTCCATAGACCAAGCTCTTCAGAGGACAAGGCTGGTTTGTTCCAGACGACTCGACCATTGAAATCCGCCAAAAATGCTAACCAAATACGCATATCTTGGCGGACCTCAGCCGATAGTCTTGTGCGATGATGACCCTCCTTTAGGCCGACCATCGCCTGGGCAATCGAACGGGAAAAGGGGCGGGCCATTGGGATCACCCTTAGGGCAAAATTCAACTTCCCCACCAATTGCTGCAATTGATGCAGCGTAACTTTAGATGCAGTAATACACATTTGCAGGGCTGCCCTGAATTTCGACACTTTGGCAGCTGGTAAACGAAAACAACCCTCACTAGAGTCCAACTCGATCCCGAGAAACTCGAGGCAAGTCGTGGGACCCACAGTTTTACCTGGTGCCAATGGCACGCCAAATTGATTCATTAAAACACAAAATTCAGTCAAGGCCCGGGCACATTCATCATCCCCAGCGGCCCCAAGGAACAGAAAGTCATCGAGGTAATGCATCACATTTCGAAAACCCGTTTTCTTCGTGTAAACCCATTGTAGAAAACTACTGAATTTCTCGCAATATGCACAAGATATAGAGCACCCCATCGGCATACACCTATCCATGTAATACGAACCTTGAAACATGAATCCCAAAAGACGTTGGTCTTCCGGGTATACCGGGAGCAAACGGAACGCTGACTCGATATCTGATTTCGCCATCAGCGTCCCAGGCCCCAGGCGATTCAAAATGGCTACGGCCTCATCGAATGATGCGTACCGCACCGAACATATCTCTGGATCAATTGCGTCGTTTACAGAAAGGCCATGAGGAGCTGATAAATTGTGAATCAATCGAAACTCACCTGGGTCCTTCTTGGGGACCACCCCTAAAGGAGAACAAACAAAATTCTGTACCGGGGGAACACTAAACGGGCCGGCAACCCGACCTCGGGTAACCTCTTTCCGGATCTTATCCTGTACTACAGTCGTATGCTGCAAGACGGAAAGCTGGTTTTTGCACGTCCCGACACCCTGAAAGTCCCCCACCGGGATGCGGAAACCATATGAAAAACCGTTTCGTAGCACCCCAGCAGAAGTACGATCCGGGTATTCGCTGAGCCAGGGAATCATCGCCAGGGTATCAATCGGGGTTGGTAAAGGCGCCCCTCGGACTATATTAGACCTGTTTGGCGCCTCCTCTACCCCCATTTTCACCCGATTTGGCTCTGCACGAGGACTCAGGATGGGGTGCCCCACAACCACTACATTCGTGTTTGAATTTACAAGATCCCGGGGGCCTAGTACATTTACTTCTGTTGAAATTGAAACAGAAACCCCTCTTCCCTGTATTGCCGGCGGGTCTCGGATAATCGTCTGTACCCGTACCCGACCGAAAGGGCGTCCCCCCATTTTGGCGGGAGGACTCACCAACAGTACTCCCCACCAACGGCACTTTCAACATCCCCGACTCTTTCATTTTATTCCATGTCAAAGAATCGTAACAGTCCCAGGTTAAACTTTTGTTATGCTCCATCGCTTTCCTGAAAAGGTTGTCATAACAGAACCATTGGTTACCTTGGTGCGATGTCGAGTACCCCATAATTCGTGACTGATATACTGGAAATTCAGGGAGCAATTCAGGCCTACGTTCCCCCAAAATTGACGTAAAAACTCCCCAAGCATTACCCCAGTTGCCAATATTCTCATTCACTTTAAAGGCGGCCATTTTGGCGCGCCAAACACTCGGATGCATCAGATCCTTTTGACCCTTAACAGTTTCGACCTCATAATGATCAACGAGCAGGGAGAAAATGTTTACGTATTCCCCCGCCCAAATCTTTTCCTTTATTGCCAAAGGAACATGTTGCCCCAATTTTTCTCTACGAGAGGGTGTTGACTCATCCCTTGCGATCGGCAATGGCCGCTTACCTGCACCGGACGCTACTTCCGCCCCTCGTGGCTTGTCTATCACCGCATCCGGCGCGGGCACCTTGGCTGTATCACGTTTCTCGCGCAACTGTTTCATGAGTGCTTGCGCTTCGGCAGCCGTGGCGCCCCCGCTACTGTCCCCCAACCACGCTGCTAACTGTGCCGCCAACTCGGGAGGCATATCCTCAGCGGATGTCGGGGTGACTACGACCGGAATCGGATTCCCTTCCTGCGGTACCGGGGCCGGTACCGGGGCTGGCGGCTCGAGCGGGGAACAGGGAACCGGGACGTCTCCCCCGACCGGCCCCCTTCTCGGCCTCTTAGGCCACCCTCCGGCCGGAGGACGCCCCGATCCCTCCTCACCGTCTCGCCCCGCCAACTGCTTCTTTATCTCGGACATTTCCTTCATGAGAACCCGAACCATCTGGTCAGTCGACATTCTCTTCGCGCCTTTCTTGGGCATTTTTCAAACGAAGTATCTAGAAGACAAAAAGAAAGATTAAAACGCTCAAAATTGGCTCTTCGTTCTGTCCCGAGCTCACGTGCAGCGAGGAGGTGCAGCTTCAGAGCACAAGAACAAGAGGATGTCTTCTGGTCTTGCGTCCCTTTTTATCCGTCTTCAGGGCGGGCGTATACCCGCCCCTGCCTGCCCCGAGGGCGTGGCTGGCTGCGTCAGTGTCTAGGCCAGCCCACTCTAGGGCGGGAACAGGCGCGCCCCGGCTACGCCGCTTCGGGCATACCAGCCGAGACGCGCCTCCCGCCCAAAAATGGCTTCCCGGGGGGATCGAGGCACTCAGCCATACGTTCGGGGGGACCAAGTTGGTCGCCCCTTTCCAGTCGCGGTCGCGTTTCAGCCAGATGATATAGGCTTCATCAGGACATGGGTACTCTAATATTCAAAGCCCTGGTCCAGTCTAGGGAAGATCTTAAATGGCCAACCCACACTACCACCCACAAAGGGTGGGGTAGTAGCCACCGTCTCGGCTCAAATCTCGTGAAATCTTATTGTCTTCAATGTGTCCGCCCAGTACGAAATGAAGGAGATGAAAACAGTAAATGTTTGCAAAGTGGCTCAAGTCACACAGTCTATCTTACTTCACAGGGGGCTACAGCCACGCGTGGAACAAACGTCGGCTATGGCGTTTCTCTGAAGAGCACATTGATGATGAACAACCATGTGCAAGTCCAGTAGGGTTGACACCAGCAACTGGGACGGAAGAGACTGATGTAAAGACCAAAAGAGAGTTAGAATTTGAAAAAACAGAACAAACTGTTGCAGAAAACCCAGATTCAGCTCGGTCAGAACTGGAAGAACTCATTGCAGAAAGCCAAGATCCAGCTCAGTTAGAATTAGGAGAAGAACACATTGCAGAAAACTTAGATCAAAAGTAATTATAAGAAGAGAAGAAAAGGAATCCATTGTAGAAAATTCAGACCCAGTTCATTTAGGAAGAGGGAAAGAATCAAATGGAAAAAGTTCAGATCATGCCAGTCAGAAGAAGAATAGAAAAGAGCAGGGAGCTCAGAACAAAGACAAACAACAGAAGAAGAAAAAGTAGGAAATTCAGAACAAAACCAATCAGGAGAAAGAGAAAATAAAAGGACACGTGAAATAGGTGAAAAAGCAATACAGTCAAAGATGGTCAGAAAGGGTGAGTATTAGCCTAGCGGAGTGAAAAGACTGAGATACATTCTGAAAAGTAGAACAGGGAAAGAATTAGAATGGGTAAATGAGGTGTCAAGTCAGGAAGAACAAGAACAATCAACAAGAACATCATTAAGATTGTCAAAGAAAGGAAGAGTACTGAATAGAAAATATGAGGCTCCAGAGTGGACCTATATAATTCTCGAAGATTTCGAGAATCTTGTTCTAAATGGGGAACCAGAAAATAGCATTGTTGAGGGATCTGATGAAAGGGAACAGAGACCACCTTAAAGAAAAGACTTTTATACAAAGGGTGGATTTATTGAAACATTTTCAAGCCAAGGAAGAAAATATTGAAAGGGGACAGGAAACTGACTAAAAACTGAAAGCCTTTAAAGTGTGGGATCACATAAAGATTTTTATTTTTATTTTACAGCACAATTATTTTTTATCAACATTTTTTTTTAGAAAAAAAGTAGTTTCTAAAATGGCGGAAGTACAGGTGACTGAACAACTGAAATCTTGTTTACAAAGGGGATGTGTTAAATGTTGTTTGTGTAGTATTACAATACTAATCTTAATGTGGTTAATATTAACAGTTATGATACCTGTCCTTCTGGTAAGTAATACTCTGAATAACACAAATACAGGTGAAAGTGTGAGTGCGGTTACTAAAAGAACTACTACTACAGATTTAAGATTAATGCATAAGAGCATGTATTATCATGACAAACCAATTAGTGATGTGTCATTAAATGTATTCGCAAAGGATGTGAGTAATTGTTATGTTTGCATGAAACAACCTACTTCTGTCTCGGAAGGTGTAACCTACCATCATCTTCCATTAACATATGGTGTAACTTGTAGTGTTATGACTAGTTTATTTTATGTTACTGGTAAGTTGCAATACTATTATAGAAATGTAAACCCTGTACTTAGTAGTAAGAATGCAGAATGTATTGGTGAATTTTTCCTAACAACAAATCCCATAGATTAACACATGCTCATAAAAACAACCTTACATGTCTATGGCGTGATGAAGAAAAAGATTTTTTGAATTTAGTAGAAGAAAGAAGGCAGGATTCCCAAAAGAAAGCCGCTGGTCAAAAGTAACATGTACCTCCATGGGCTATTTTAGAAAGCGACTATAAGAAAGGCGAGACTCATGCTGCATTGTCCCTAGATTTGTCAAAATTGGGTAAATTCTTTCTACATAGACTAAAAACTGAATGTAAAAGTATCTTCATTGGTACTAGTGAATGTGAAAATATGGGGGGATGGGGATTAAAAGGAAGAACTAATCCTGTGTTTCCAGGAATTTATTATGTGTGCAGTAAAAATGCCTATTATAGGTTACGGGCATGATGGTACGGCAGTTGTTATGGTCCCATTGTATTTTCAAAGGTACACCACATCACTAAGAAGAATGAAATGAGTGAAATAAGTAAAGGACTAATAAGAAATAAAGAGCATTTTTTTTCAGAAATGTTAGGTTACATATTTGGTGCACTGATACCGGCAGTTGGAGTTGTATTGAATTCGCATAAAATTCATCAATTATCCACAGTGGTTGATCGTTTGTAAAACATATACTGCGGGAGGATTCTTGATGATAAATACTGAAATGCTTGCAATCAGATCTATGGTTTTACACAATAGACTTGCCTTTGATATACTATTGGCAAAAGAGGGTGAAGTCTGTGGCATGTTGATAGTTCAACACTGCTGTACCAATATATCCCAGACAAAAGTAAAGGTATTGAGGGATATATTAAGAATATCACAAAGATTCATAAAGATTTGACCCAACTGGAGGTTTACGATGTTTGGGAGCGACTTAGTAAAAGTCTGTTTTCCACAATAGGTAGCTGGTTTTCCACTTTTGGAAGCAGTTTACTAGGGAAAATATTAATCCCCGTAATTATAATAGCATTTGTGATATTGATGACAATACTGATCTATAAATGTTGCAAGGGAAAAATGAGAACTGGATGGATGATTGAAATCAAAAATAGAAGGTTGGGAAGAAAGAAGAAAATGGAGGAAATTAAGTTAGAGGAAATTAGAGACAATCTGTATGGTAAGATGAAAGAAATGAACTTAAAAGAGAAAAATAAGGAAGGTGTAGAAAACAACATAGATACCAAGATTAAATGATGATGTTGGAACTTGGTAATGATGGATCAATTCCCCATTAACAAGTACTAATCTCTAGATATAAAAAAGAAGTGAAAATTAGCATATGCACAACATTCACATATGGGGAAGAGAGCTTTTTGCAAGCTTTAATAACAAAGAATAATTTGCAGTGCAATCAAATCCCACTTTAAACCGAAAATGCTTTTGCGCAAGCGCAAACCAGAATCTACTTAAATGATCATGTGATTAACTTGTTTGCTAGGGAAACTCTCATGCATACACAAAAATTACTAATCCTAGATCTTGAGGCACTGCATGCCTAGCATATGCTTGCCTGAACTTTAAAAGAGTAGGAGTGGGTAGTGAACAGTGATAATCACATATTTTAGAAATTAACATCTGCTTATGATTCTTCTATTAATAGTGTACATTTTGGCCTGTATACCTTGACAATGAAAGAAAACGGCTCTGGGAGAAAGATTGTACTGCGCATGTCCGGAAAGAGATGGAATGTGACCTAGTGCCTGGAAAGTTGAACAACTGCCAAAGATCAAGGAAAATTAGCCGTTTGAACATGGGAACATGTGATATTTGTCAATGAAGCTTGAATAAAATGTTATTTAATAAGTTACAAAATGTGTATGGGAAAGAAAGACATCGATGAACTAAAGGGGAAGGGTTTACAAAACAAAAGGGTCCTAATAAATTTGCTGTGTCAGCATAGTATGATGTCAACTCTCTCAGAATCAACCAATCATATTTTATAATTTACCAAGATTTGCAATTTTTGTGGGTGGGACATGCAGAAGTAGGAGTATAACTAGAGTGACAAGTTGAATGGGGTGACATCGATGCTGAGTGAGGTGTGGACAAGAAATGTGGCTGCAAACAAGAAGAACAGACTGGGAAGATTGCTTCTTGAAAAACAGCCTTATTAGATTGAAGACTGCAGGAGAATATCGAGGCGGGAGAGAGAGTAAGAGAGGGTTGGGCTCCGCTGTGTCGGGGTTCTAGAGAGGTTTGGTAAGTATTAACTTATCCTGATCCTGTCCTATAGACTTTGTCTCCTTATTCTTAACCATGTCCATGCTCATGACGGCTTGGAGCCGTCATGCAACTGCCGCTCCGCCCACACGGCACTAATTCCCCAACTGTGCGGGTGAATTAGTGAGTGGGCGGGGTCATGACGGCTCCATGCCATCATGAGCACACGCCGCCCGTGACTCATGATGGCATGGAGCAGTCATAAGTAAGGGAAAGCGACGCCCACCCCCTTGCCCCGCCCGCACCGTGGCAGAATTTGCGCCGCTGCAAAAAGGTTAATCAGGAGACCTCCAGCAGTCCTTTGGCCAGAGGGTTGGGTTCCCCTATCACCAGTTGGTAAACTATTATTCTGTCTTATATTTGCATATCCTTTGCAAATGTATGAGTTATTATGCCTTTTGTCTCTTTATCTTTCCACTCCTAATGCATTGAATTGTTGAATGAGTCTATGAATTGAATGTATTTGATGGATTTTCTCTCCCATGAAAGTTTATGGAATTTGCACTGTGAATCTGTACAAATGAGCGTTCATTTTGACTGAGTTTGTAGATAAAATGTAATAAATCTTACCCAGAGTCTGTGATTATTTTAATGAAAGTTGTAAGTTATAATTACTTACATTTGTTAATATCACCATCAACTTCACGACTAATGGTCCATTGACCAAAGGAAGAGTGTTGATCTGTGAAGATTAGTTAGGAATTGACTAATCAAGATCAAATTGAATATAAAACTTGACCCCCAGCAGAACAGCCAGGAAACTTGAATGTGTATATGGGCCCAATTTGAATTTATTGTTGACTGTGAAGTGTTAATCCCTGGCCTTCTGCTGGATCAGTAGTACATTCCCCAAACATTTCAGAACAGCATTATGTTCCATGATATTAATAACCATATTAAATTAAAATACTTACCTACGATATTTTGACTTTTGATATTTTGTGATATTGGGCACTTGCTTTTGTGGTCATACAAAGGGAATCCTGCAAGTTCTGAAGGAAATGTTAAATCTGCGCTCTAATCCATCTGCAAAATGCCCTTCTTCATGTAATCAAAAAGGTGGGGAAAGTTTTGATATTGTATTTTCTTCCTGATATACAGAAGTGTCCATTTACCTCACTTGTTCATATACCCATTTTACTGGGAAGCATTTCTCCTTACCAAAATGGCATGTGATTTCTGCTGCACCAGTCGACCCTCATACCCCATTGCTTTCTGGTGGGGGAAGCTTGCAATACTTCAATACTCTGCACATCCCCTGCTTTTACCCCACCCCACACAGTGTCTATGCATACATTTACCGCCTGCTCAGAGCAGGAGTGGAATGTATAAGGCAAACCCCATGGAACTGGGAATTTCATGTGACTTTCCAACAAGTACACTGAATTTAACAGAGTAATTTTCCATTCCATGGCTTTTAATTCGTAACTTTATGGCACTGGTGTGGTGATACTGGAAAGTAACATACATTTTGCATGCATTTTTACCACCCAGCCAGGACAGTGCAACTCATAATCGGACCCGTTAGTCTTCCCTAGAAAACTTTCAATTGCAGCATTTCCTAGATACTATTCGCCATTGTGAAGAGGATATTTCCTGTGCATGCTTGAGCATGCTTAAGAAGGATTAACTAAATCCTCAGACTAATTAACGTAAAATACCCTTAATATGGATTGCAGCAGTTTAGGATATGGAGAATTCGCTAAGCACCTGAACTAATCATGTAACTGAGCATTCATATGTGCGCTACTTTAGCATTTGAAACAGTTTATGTTAGAAAGGGAACAGAGTTTCTCATATGACAAATCATTTCATTTTATAAGCTACTTTCAGAAAAAAAACTAAGTTGCTTGGGTATTATAGTTGAAAGAAAAGATAAAGTTCACTGAGTTCAACTTCAGTCAATTTGCCAGTATCTGAGAGAATTTCCTCATTGTCATCCATGCCAATACTAAAAAGCCCTTCTGCAACCTTTAACCATCTTGTTCTGCTAGAAGATAATTAGTTCTGTCTATCCACTTTAATTGCTTCATTTAGCAGTGAAAGCATATTGTTTACAATTAAACAAAACATTGGTTCTATAAAATGATTTATATCAACAGATACCTAATATAGAATAAGAATAAGCACATATGAAACGATATTAATACTAACAGCAGTAGATTCCCAAAAACCTTTCAATACCACATATTGTGTTACATGATATTGATAACCAAATTAAATTAAAACACTTACCTATCATATTTTGACATTTGATATTGTATCACAATATTATTGCACAACGATATTTGCAATTTGGCATTGTGTTTATACAAGGGGAGTCCTCCAAGTTGTGAAGGAAATGTTAAATCTGCATTATATACCATCTGCAGAATTTCTTTCTTGATGTAATCAATATGGTGGGGAACATTTTGATATTGGATTTTCCTCCTGATACACAGAAGTGTCGATTTCCACCTAACTCTACATTAGGAAAGGATAGGCAGGGTAGCGCTCCTGCTCCTGGACGCCTCCCGCCCTCCCTCACTACTTAAGGCTTGCCGCCCGTTCTCAAAACAGATTACTTGTTTCACCCCTGAGGCGGAAGCCGGGGGCATCTCCTCTCTCTTTGTGCATTTAAGCGGATAACTATTGCAGTGTGAGTGTGATGTGATGTTTACATTTCTGTATGCTTGGTGATTTAAAACTAGCGTACAGACGCTACTACAATCTGCCTCTTTTAAATACTGTAGATATTTTAATTGGAGCATTTATAATTCAGAAACAGACATCTCTGCCTGTCCGGACGAGATTTCTTCGTCCCAGGGGTCCCGACCTTGCTCTCTCTCCCCCGGCGCAGCCGAGCACAGCGCTCTCGCCGGCCGGGAGAACGCGGTACCGCCATCTTGGGGGGAGGCAGGGTAGCGCTCCAGCTCCTGGACGCCTCCCGCCCTCCCTCACTACTTAAGGCTTGCCGCCCGTTCTCAAAACAGATTACTTGTTTCACCCCTGAGGCGGAAGCCGGGGGCATCTCCTCTCTCTTTGTGCATTTAAGCGGATAACTATTGCAGTGGGAGTGTGATGTGATGTTTACATTTCTGTATGCTTGGTGATTTAAAACTAGCGTACAGACGCTACTACAATCTGCCTCTTTTAAATACTGTAGATATTTTAATCGGAGCATTTTTAATTCAGAAACAGACCTCTCTGCCTGTCCGGACGAGATTTCTTCATCCCAGGGGTCCCGACCTTGCTCTCTCTCCCCCGGCGCAGCCGAGCACAGCGCTCTCGCCGGCCGGGAGAACGAGGTACCGCCATCTTGGGGGGAGGCAGGGTAGCGCTCCAGCTCCTGGACGCCTCCCACCCTCCTCCCACCGCCAGATGGACCTGGATAAAAGGAAGGGCTCATCCCGCCCGCGCAGCGGGAGGTTGCAGCGGGCGCACCGATGGCGCGCCTAAGGCAAGCCCGTCTGCGCCCGTCCGCGCCTACGCCAGAACCCCTGCATCTCGCACCCCAACAATCTCCTGGACCTCTGATCAACTTTTACACCTACGTCAAGGTGCTTGCCACCCCGCAACTTGTTGTAATCCTCATAGCCTGGAAACTATTGCATATTCCTGCTCACAATGTAAGTTCACTATCCCTGTTGTTATCAAACCGTCTCATCAGGCCATGATTGCTCACTGCCAGCCCCCGGTCACTTTAAAAGCAGCCTTAATTAATTGCAGATCTCTTCCTGCTCACGCCTCTGATATCTGGCTATCGCTCGACACTCACAAATGGGACCTATTATTTCTCACAGAAACTTGGATCAAAGATTCGTCCAAACCGGACATTAATTTGGCCACTCCCCCTGGCTACCGTCTTTTAGGCATTAATCGAGAAAACTCCAAACCCGGGGGGGTCTTGCGGTAATCGCGAAATCCCACCTTACACTGAATATTACAAAAATTCCCAATCCCGGCCTTATTGAAGCCATGCACTTTACGATCATGGACTCTGCAAGTATCATTTTTGCCGGTATCCTGGTCTACAATCCCCCTGCAGCCACCGTCTCTTCTCTCAATGCCCTGACGCACTCTATTGCGGACTTCTCACTTAAGCACTCCCACTTTACAGTGCTGGGAGACTTTAATCTCCATATTGATAATCCGTCTTGTGCACAAGCATCCTCTTTACAAGGACTTACCTTGTCCCAATTAGTTAAAGGCCCCACTCACATAGCAGGCCACACACTTGATCTTATTTTCTCCAATCATCCTGGTATCTCTGCCCTTTCCCCCCTCCCCCTTACCTGGACAGATCACTTCCTTCTTCCCTTTACTATCATTATTCCATCCCCTCCTCCCCCATCTTCCCTCAACAGAGACAGTGGTCGCAAATGGACCAAAGTCACTTGTGAGTCCATGGATTCCCGTCTTCAGTTTCAATTTAATCAGTTGGAAGATCTTGACAAAGAAACGGCAAGATATAACTCGACCCTTACCTCTGCTCTGGACTCTATTGCCCCTCTTGTCCCGCTGACTTCCTCCAGATCTCGCCCCTCTGCTCCTTGGTTTTCCCCCTTGCTTCGTGAGGAAAAGAGTAAGTGCAAACAGATGGAACGCAAATGGAGACAGGACTATGACCCTTTGGCCAAACTGGCCTATAAATCTGCCCTAAATAAATTCCAAAAACTTAAACGTTCCTCGATGAGAGCTTATTTTTCAAATCTCATTCAACAGGCGCAGAATTCCTCCAAAACTCTCTTCACCATCGTGAAGGATTTTGTGAATCCTCCTGCCATGAAAACCCAATGCGTTCCTACTCAAGACCTGTGCAATGGTCTTTCTGACTTTTTTCAGAATAAAATCATTAAACTTTCTTCCTCCTTTGATAGCGCCCCACCTAACCACCATTCTGATGTTCCATATTCCTCTCACTGTTCGTTCAACTCTTTTAGTGAGCTAACCCCTGACTTAGTGCTGTCGCTGCTGTATAAAGTCAAGTCTGGTTCGCCTTTAGACCCAGTCCCTGCTAAAGTAATGGGCAATCTCGCCCCTGTTTTAATCAAACCTCTCCTCTCCATCTGGAATTCCTCCTTGACCCGCAGTCAATTTCCCTCAGTGTGGAAACAGGCTAGGCTACTTCCCATTCTGAAAAAACCCGACGCTGACCCCTCACAATTTTGCAACTACCAACCCATATCGCTCCTGCCTAAACCTGCCAAGGTACTGGAGAAAGTGGTCCAGAAACAACTGGCTCAGTATCTTGAAACAAATCAGCTGCTGCACGATTCTCAGTCCGGTTTTAGAACCGGCTACAGCACCGAGACGACGCTGCTGGAAGTCTCCGAGATTATCAGGGAATCAGTGGATAGGGGCGAGGAGGCCATGTTGGTCCTCCTCGACATATCCGCTGCATTTGACACTGTATCCCACAACATACTTACAGCCCGTCTATAACAGCTGGGGATCGGTGGTACAGTCCTGGCATGGACTAAATCTTTTCTGTCCAGACGGTCTCAGAGGGTTCTGATGCATCCATTTGAATCAGAGGATAAACCCCTCTTGTGCGGTGTGCCCCAGGGCTCCGCCTTAAGCCCATTATTGTTTAACGCTTACTTGGCCCCGCTTGCCAAGGTAGTAGAGTCATGGGGGGTCAGGGTGGTCTCATATGCTGATGATACTCAGCTTGTATTTTCATTCAGAGACCATTCTGACTCCCTCTTCACCAACTTCAGAAACTGCCTTGGCAATATCTGCGCTTGGATGTCTGCCAATCACCTTGCCCTAAACACCGACAAAACTGAGGTCCCCTTTTTTAGCCAGAAATCGACTCCCCCTGCAACCCTATGGTGGCCTACCATCCTGAACCCTCCACCCATACCAGTGCTGTCCGCCCGCAACCTTGGCTTCATATTTGACAACACCTTGTCCGGTAAAACCCAGGTCAATAAAGTTGCAGGGGCCTATTTTAATAAGCTGCGTATGATTAGGAAGATTTTTCCCTACCTCCCCCAAACATCCCGCAAAACGGTTGTCCAGGCACTTATCACGGCACATCTTGATTATGCCAATAGCTTATATGCCGGCGCCCCCCAATATCTTATAGACCGTTTGCAAATCATTCAGAACGCTGCAGCAAGGCTCATTGGAAATATCCCTGCCCGCAATTCGGTCAGAGCATATCGGGATGAGCTACACTGGCTTCCCATAGCCCGACGCATTGATTTCAAAACCTTGATCCTTGCATTCCGGGCAATCCATGGAATTGGCCCGGCCTATCTGAGCAAACGACTCAAGATATCATCTTCTGTAAGACATCTGAGATCTAACAGCCTTCGCTTACTGAACGTCCCCAGATTCAGGCTTACCCGAAGTGGCGGCAGAACTTTCACCGTCACAGCTGCCAAGCTCTGGAACAGCCTACCTCTTGACCTTAGGTTCATCGAATCTGAGCCAGTCTTCCGACGCAAACTAAAAACCTGGCTGTTTACTAAAAGCTAATTAAAGCTTCTGCATCCCTTGATTTCTCCTTTCAGATGGACTTGAACTAGGCAACCCTCTCTGGTGATATTCCTGTAATCTTAGTGCCGGGACACCCCCGCCCGAGGTAGCCGCGGGCTCTACAAGCTTCTAAAAAAAAAAAAAAAAATAGAGGATAGAAAGATAGAGAAGAGACCCTTGTCTGGATCCATATGGAAATGAAGGAAAATGATGTGCTCGAAGTGTGAAACTAAATGTATGCATCTCATATATCAGGTTGTCAAACATGCGATAAACAACCAGTCTCCAACCCCCCTTCAGCACACATGTTTAAATACCAGTTTTTCGGGGCAGTATTTCCACCTAGAATATCAGCATGTGATTTTGGCTTCAGCAGTCGACCCTCATGCCCTGCATTTTTTTTTTGGTGGGGGAATCTTTCAATACTACAATACTCTGCATAACCCCTGCTTTTACCCCACCCCACCCCACACAGTGGCTCCTGCATACATTTACCCCCTGCTCAGAGCAGGAGGTGAATGTATGAGCCAAACCCCATGGAACTGGGAAATTTCTGTGGTTTTTCCAACAAGTACATTGCATTTAACAGTGCAATTCTCCATTCCACGGCATTCAGTTTGTAATGGCACTGGTGTGGTGATAGGAGACAGTAACATATATGTGGCATGCATATTTACCACCCTGCTAGAACGTGCAACTGGTTATGGGCCCATAGTCCTACATAGAAAACTTTCACTTGCTGCATTTCCTAGAATACTATACTCCATTTTGAAGGATATTTCTCGTGCATGTTTGAGCGATGAAAAGAAGGATTTAATAAATCCTCAGACTAATTAGCGTAAATACCCTTAATTTGAATGGCAGCAGTTTAGTATATGGAGAATTCGCTAAGCACCTGAACTAATCAAGTAACTGAGCCTTCATATGTGCGGGACTTTAGCATTTGAAACAGTAATTTTAGCAAGGGAACGACTTTCTCATGTGACAAATCATTTCATTTTAAAAGCTAATTTCAGCTCAGGAAAAAAAATAAGTTGCTTAGTTATTATAGATGAAAGAAGAGATAAAGTTCACCGAATTCAACTTTAGTCAACTTACCCGAATCTGAGAGAATTTCCTCATTGTGATCCATGTCAGTACTAAAAAGACCTTTTGCAACCTTTGACAATCTTGTTCTGCTAGAAGATCATTAGTTCTGTCTATCCACTTTAATTGCCTCATTTCTCACTGAAAGCATGATATTGTTTGCAATTAAACAAAACAGTCACTTTAGAGCTGAAAATTGAGTGCCCTTTGGCTCAAGTCTTCAAATTCAGGCTGATGCATTGAAACATAGTGCCTGAAAAACAGCATAGAACGCCTCTCTTCTGATGTAGTTTCCACATCATTATAGCCCCGGCTTTGAGTTATTTCTTAAAGAAATAAATGTAATAACGTTTCTAGGTCTTCCAATAGGCAGTTGTAAAAAATGGAAAGCTATTATTACAAGATGACCATCGTGCATGCATGAGCACGCACACTCCTGTGAGACAAACATAAAAAACACGGGCAAGGTCAATAGGCAAAGGTGAGACCTATTGGTATTAACAAACAAACATGAACTTTATTGAGAGAACATGAGCATTTCTTGTTCCAGAAGATCTCATTGAACTATTTACTTCTGATCTCTCCTTTTCACTGCTAGAGAAAGACGATGCAAACACGTTTGATTTTATTTTTGGATTTATATTGCACAAACATAGCCTGAAGCAATGGAGAGCTATGCATTATTGTAGACGTTAGGAGACCATACAGTTCTAGGTTCATCAAGTAGGGACTTATATCTCTTAATTCATCTATTACAATTTAAATATTGAATAACAGGGAGCTTTAGTGATTTGTTTTTAAAACATGATTTTCAGTCTATTGGCGATTTAGGACTCCAAATTCGTCAGTGTAAGTTCTAGACTACATCTCCTTACAATGCGATGGGCTATCAAATTATGCATAGCATATGTCATGTCATAATTCAAGGAATGCCAACCTCACCCATATAACAATGTTTAAATAATGGTACATTTAAAGCTCCGGTTATCATTTCTAGGTGTTAGTGGACAAGATTAGAGGCCCTTTCAGACCAAGAGGAATTGTGCCTTATTGCATGCCTCCCTCCCAGAATTACACTCAGATTTATGGCGGTCCAGAAACAAAGGTGAGATTGTAACTTAGGCACAGATTTGTAGAGCCATTGGGCATTGGAACGTGCTGCAGTGCAGTTGGGTGTGCACACCCACAGTGGAAAGGACTGCTGCAGGGCCACTTTGCCACTGGGCAGATATGAAATTCCAGGATGTGCTTGATGTTTCATGTCAAGCATCTTAGAATCACCCTTGAACGGCATCATAGCAGAAGAGGGTCCTGAGAAAAGACATTCAACCCCTTCATGCTCAGCAAGAATTCTATATGCAACAGAGAAGCCCGAAGTGTAGTACATGTGTGATAATTTTAGTGCACGTGTTTTGAAAATGTTGTCCAGTCAAATCTCCAATCTAATGTACTATCATAATGATGATTTAGAACTTAGCGGGAACTCGGCTACAGGACTGCCACAGTCCCGCTGGCTCCGCCGATACCCCTGCTCCCATGTCGACATCGGGAGAGCCAGGTCATGGAGGGAGTCCTGCCAAACTTCCCGCCATGCAGATTGCAATCTGCCTTTTCACCAAGCTTTTCCCGGCGAGGACACCGCTATGCACAAGCCAGCACAAAGGTAGTAAAGGAGCTAAAAAGTCACATCTTTCTGAACCCCCCATCATCCAGGACCTTCATGTGCATCTCCCCCAGACCATGACGGTCTGCAACTCCGTTTTCGCCATATTCTAAAGTAGGCTTCTCTGTCACTTCTCCAATATAGTGTATGCAACATTGAATTTCTGCTCCTTTCCAGCAGCGAACCATGACTCTGCCACTAAGAGACCGCCAGCCCATCAGGAACCTATTAATATGGCAGGCAGGAAGGCGTGCAGCTTAGTGGAGTACTCCATTCAGTCGCCGCAGAGGTACAGTGGTAAGACCATCTACATTGTAATCAGGCCCTCAATCTTTACTATGTCAATCGTTCTCATATTTAATGTATTTGTGTCATTGAGTAGTAGCTTTATGTATAAAGAAGTCGTGGGCATAACAACTCATCATTTTTTTTATTTGTGTCCGTTTTTCAGTGGACAGGGCTGGTCAACGCACAGAAGTGCAGGACTTGGGTGGGAAATGAAATACTTGACTGCTAGACAGGCACAAGAACTTTTGAACATCAGTGTGGAGGAGAAACCAGGTACCTACATGGAGAGTGCGACCACTGTAGGGGTGCAGCAATTAGACACCATCAGCAAAGAGGATGCGCACAATGAGACTTCTTCTGGCTTAGAACAAGATGGCTTAGAAGTATGCAAAACGCAGACCCCAACATCATCAGGTCTTAACTCCAGAGGTCCCCATACCAATTGGGCCTCCATCTGCATCAATTCATGTACCTCAGCTTACTCTAACTGTCCACCTGGAAGACCATCAGTCAAGGGACTCTTTCATCCCTGAGTCATAAGGTGTTGCCCCTGTCCGCTTTAATATTCTCAATGTCTGCTCCCATGGTGATAATAAAGATGGTTAGGTAGTAATCCCACAGGATATGCAGGAGTTGGTAGGTGAAATGAGGACACTCAGAGAGACGCTATCTGACCAACATAGAAATCTATGCAGCTTCCTAATCTCCCTAGGTTCAGGCATTACTTCTTGTCTGCCTCCACAACCTACCTCTCTGTCGCATCTCCCAGTTTTCCTGTGTTAACTGTTTCCCACTCAACTCAGTATATCAACATTTTCTTAGGTTATTTGGCTCTGCATAGACCAGCCATATCACTATGTCTGAAGAGGATATAAATGTTGTGGTGATATTAAGTGAGCTGGAGGATGGCCATGTGAGTTTGCTCAAACTAGGAATTGTGCTGTTATACCCCTTCTGGTTTTAAGGAGTGACTTTTTATGATTTGGACTGTTGAGTTTCATTTAAACATTTGATTTTCTTTCGAACCTTCGTTTGTATGTTTATGGACTCCTTGGGTTGAACGAGGCTTTTTTAATTGTTTTTATCATGCCCTTTTGTAAACTGACTTTCTCAGTGATGTTCCTGGCATGTTTTTATAGCTTCCCAACCACCTCTCCAAGTTTAACTTTCCCCTCTGATTGAAGACTCTTTTTTCACTTTGACCAAAAGAAAGGAGAGAATACGATGGTGCCTATTCACAAAGGTAGCGGTACAAAAGGGGGTGGTGATGGACGGAGCATCTGAGTCAATCAAACACTCACACCCAGTCAAAGGATCTGGGTTTAATCCATCACCGTTCTTTAGCCCACTCTGCCACACCAGTTCAGACATGCCTATATGCAAATCAGTCTGACCCTGTGCCTCATGAGAACAGTCCGGCCCGAACTGCCAAGCCATGTCTTCCCTGGACCGTAAACAAGCTTCCGAGGACCGGTTTCTGGCATTCCAGCCGTCTTCAGCCCGGCTTGCTTGAATCCAGTGGCAAAGTGAGCAGGGGACTCATGTGTGAGCATACCCTGCCACACTTATGGCGGCCAAAAGCGGTACAAAAGAGGGTGGTGATGGACGGAGCATCTGAGTCAATCAAACACTCACACCCAGTCAAAGGATCAGGGTTTAATCCATCACCGTTCTTTAGCCCACTCTGCCACCCCAGTTCAGACATGGCTATATGCAAATCAGTCTGACCCTATGCCTCATGGGAACAGTCCAGCCCGAACTGCCAAGCCATGTCTTCCCTGGACCGGAAACAAGCTTCCGAGGACCGGTTGCTGGCATTCCAGCCGTCTTCAGCCCGGCTTGCTTGAATCCAGTGGCAAAGTGAGCAAGGGACTCACGTGTGAGCATACCCTGCCACACTTATGGCAGCCAAAAGCGGTACAAAAGGGGGTGGTGATGGACGGAGCATCTGAGTCAATCAAACACTCACACCCAGTCAAAGGATCTGGGTTTAATACATCACTAAAAATAATAATGTGATACAGTACTTTAACTCATCAAATTACATTTTAAATAATAATAAATAAGTCATATAATAAGCAACTAATTTTCTATTTACTTGTGTTTTCACTATCTTTTTATATTGAATTATTATTTAGTGCATTTCTTAAAATATATTTTAACATATTAATTTTAAATATTTTTTGTATTTTAATATATATATATATATATATATATATATATATATATATATATATATATATATATATATATATATATATATATATATATATATATATATATATATATATATATATATATATATATATATATATATATATATATATATATCAATGAGAGATGAGCTTGTCCTCAATGATCCAGGAAACGGTACCAAATTCACGTGGTTATCCCAACATAAGGGCTTTTTCAAATGCAGAGTATGTAAAGCATGCCAACATGGGGTTAATAAATCCTCTTACAGCACTCCATTCAGTGATCAGGAGAAACCAATATACAAAAATCTGAAATGCAAGCCAGAATACGAGGTCTATGTCCTGGAGTGTCCGTGTGGCCTAAGATATGCGGGCAGCACTATCCTACAGGGCCACAAGAGGATACTCCATCACATAAGAGTCATTAGGAATAATGACCAGGCCTATCCAGTGGCACGTCATTTTGAGGACCTGCACAAGGGAGCCCCCAAAGATTTGACATATTTTTTAAATGACTCCATACCTCCTAACAAACATGGATGCAACAGGGAAAAGGCCCTTAGAAAGTTGGAAACCAGATATATTCTGGAATTGGACAGTAAACATCCAGGGGGCCTCAATGGTACAGAGGATCTTTACACCTGCTTCTAGTACCTTGAGCTGAGGAAACTATGTGAAAATCACTAATAAAACTGAGTCGGCGATGATATTTAGGTGAATTAACATGCTGCCTCCCTATATTTCCATCACAGGAATATTTTAATAGTTTTTGGCTTATTGCACATGGATGGATTATATTCACAACTTTCTTTTATTTATCCATTTGCACTTGCACTTTTCACCAAACAACGAAAAGGTTTTGCATATTCTACTAGATTAGGATAGGCAACATGCCTAAAACATTAAGGGCTAGATATAAGTAACATATAGAAGGCCTTTCAACAGTGAATAATGTCAGTTGTAGTCTAGCATTATTGCCAAAATGTCTTCCCTGAGGTATGACATTCTACAACAGATTTATAGCAGCAATGCCAGGTATTCATACCATGGTGTTTTATAAATGAGCTCTTCTTTTTAATCTGTTAGTTCTTATTCAGCTCATTCTGGAAATAGCACAGTAACATTATTATTGGATGTATGTCTATTAATTTCAGATTTTAACATTGGCTGTCTAGATTGGTTAATTTATAACAGCAAATGTGCTGACAAATGATGGTTAGAAAAACAATGTTTTTAAGTAAGATATTTACATATTTATTTATATATTTATATTTATATATTTATCTGTGACAAACATTACCTGTGCATTAGTAACATTACTATGTCAACTTACCTTGTGTTTACCTTGCACTTGTCACTTTAAGAAAGATGTAAAAAATGGCTTAAAATCACACCTAGAACTGTGTAACGCGTCATATGATCATGGGTCTATGGACCCGAAACACATCATGGCAGAGGTTTGATTGAGCTGCAATAAACTACTCAATTCTTCACACGAAACTGTGGTCCGGGCTTCTGTTCTTCACCGCCATAATTTCAGTACGAGAGGAGTTGCTGTTTTTTATATATATATATATAATAATATATATTACCTACTGGCGGTCGCCAGTAGGTATATATAGTTAGGACCTAGTTACCATAGGAAATCCCCAACATTCTATTGGAATAACTTTGGCGCCGATGGAGGAATCTGCGTGTATTTTTCCTTACAATTGCTTCGCTTCGCTCTGCTCCTTCCCTGAAAGTTTCGGGGGGATTCGTCAAGCGGGGGCCGAGAAAAAAGGGGGGTCCCAAAATGTGTTTTCCCCATGTTAATTTCCATAGGGACCTTTAGACACGGCTACAGCCCGAACGGCTGATTGGAATTACACCAAACTTGGCAAAATGGTAGGGCCTGGTATGCAGATGTGCCTTTGCTATGTTTGGTTAAAATACCTCCAGTAGTACTTGAGAAAATTGAATTTGACATTTTTCAAATGGCATTTTCTATGGGACCTTTAGACACGGCTACAGCCCGAACGGCTGAACGGAATTACACCAAACTTGGCAAAATGGTAGGGAAAGGTATGCAGTAGTGCCTTTTCTATATTTGGTGAAAATCCCTCCAGTAGTTGTTGAGAAAATTGAATTTGAGCAAATTATATATCTATATGCGCTCAACATTCTATTGGGAATAACTTTGGCGCCGATTGAGAAATCTGTGTGTAATTTTCCAAAATTTTGGCAAGCTCCGCTCCGCTCCTTCCCTGAAAGTTTCGGGGGGATTCGTCAAGTGGGGGCCGAAAGGGGGGGTCCCAAAACGTGTTTTCCCCATGTTAATTTCCATAGGGACCTTTAGACACGGCTACAGCCCGAACGGCTGAATGGAATTACACCAAACTTGGCAAAATGGTAGGGCCCGGTATGCAGATGTGCCTTTGCTATGTTTGGTGAAAATCCCTCCAGTAGTTCTTTAGAAAATGTAATTTGAAATTTTTAAAATGGCATTTTCTGTGGGACCTTTAGACACGGCTACAGCTATGTCGACTGTCAACATTACAAACTGTCCAAACCAAGAAGTGTTGGCCACCATCTGGTTTTTCAGGAGAAATGAGGCACAAGAGAGCCCAAAACAAGAGTGGAAAACACGAAAAGGGGGCAGGGTAGAGACCCCCCAACCCTCTAGCCCTTCTCAGAGGGTCCCAAAAGGACCCCAAGGGCAAAAAAAAATAAAAAATCGAAAGAATCGTGGGGTACGCGCACCGTAAGCGAGGGCTGAGAAAAAAGAGGGGTACCAAAACGTGTTTTCTCCATCTTAATATTCATAGGCAACTATTGACGCAGCTACATCCCAAACTGCTGAACGGAATTACACCAAATTTGGCAGAAAGGTGGGTCTTAGTGCTCTCTTTTTGTTAAATGGCGTACATATGTTCTGTGTTTTTTGCGAAAATGTAATATTTACATATATCTTAACCCTGGGCGTAGTATGCGGAGTGGGGCTATGCGGAGCTACGCGAAGTGGGCACAAAACTACGCCCACCCGCGCACTCCGTGTAGCCCCACTACGCGCCGCCCGCCTCCCTCCCTAAATACTTAAATAAAAGGATAGAAAGCTTTTAAAAACACTTACCTTGTCCGCCGCGTCCCCGGGGCTCCTTCTCGCCTTCCCTGGATTCGCGCTGCCATTTCGAATACTTTCTCATGAGAAATGCGCATGCGCGGCCGCCCGCGCATGCGCATTAGTATTCAAAATGGCGGCGCGAATCCAGGGACGGCGAGAGGGAGCCCCGGGGACGCGGCGGACAAGGTAAGTGTTTTTAAAAGCTTTCCATCCTTTTATTTAAGTATTTAGGGAGGGCGGGAGGGAGGCGGGTGGCGGCTGGCTACGCACCGTCTGCGGAGCGCGCGTAGTGCCGCCTGGCTACGCCCGCTACGCAAAATGTGTAGGAGACGGCACTACGCGCACTCCGTGCACGGAGTGTAGCTGGCCGCCCACCCTTAATATATCTATATATGAGCGCAAAGGATCCTTCTGCACCCCTTGCTGACCCGTGTCTCTGCCCATTTTTTCCTTCTCTACCCCTCGCTGCCCCCGTGTCTCTGCCTGGTTTTTCCTTCTGTATTCCTCACTGCCCCGTGTCTCTCAGCCTGGTGTTCCCTTCTGTTCCCCTCGCTGTCTCTGTGCCTCTCTGCCCATTATTGACTTTTGTTTCTCAGCTGCCCCTGTATTCTTGTGCCCTTTTTGTCTTCAGTGCCACTTGTTTTTTCCCTTTAATTCTGTGCCCTCTTGCCGTCTGTGACACTTGTTTTTCCTGTATTTGTGTGCCCTTTTTGCCTTCTGTGCCACTCGTTTTTTCCCTGTATTTCTGAGGCCCTCTTGCCTTCTGTGACACTTGTTTTTCCTGTATTTCTGTGCCCTTTTTGCCTTCTGTGCCACTCATTTTTTCTAAGTATGGGCGAAATTTGCAAATTCGCGGTCTGCGAATTCACGTGAAATCGAATTCGCCATCAGCAAAATTCTCGAATTCGTGCGAATTTGCAGATTTTTTTTGGGGCGTGTTTGCGGGTTTTTTGCGTATTCGCAGGCCGCTTGTAGCGCACCGACCGTGAAGTTACCCATGCGGTCGTACATGGGCGCGGCCATCTTGTGCGTGTTGCGTATTTCCGTTTCCGGGTGCCATTGGCAATTTCGCGTTGTGTGCGGCACGCTATTACGAGTTTGCGTGTGTTTTTGCGTACTAGCGGGGGAAATATCGCGCAAACTTACCCACGCGGTCCTCAACGGGCGTGGCCATCTTGTTTTTCATTCATTGCTATGGTTCTGGGCATGCATTTTCTATCCAGCTTCAATCTTTGCCATCCTTTGTTTGTTTGAATTTTTTTAAATCTTTTTTACTTATTATCTATCCCTCTATTTTTCTAGTTCTATATTTTGTGTTTTCTTCTACTTTTGGTTACTTTAAAACTACTTTTTTTACGTCTTCTTTTATTTACTTTTTCCCTATTGTCTTTCCTATTTATTGTTTCCATTCCTGTCCAGGACCATGGCAAAGGGAGCCGGGAAGGACAAAGGGAAGGGTCCCGCACCCCGTACCCAGCTCCCATGCGGGCGATTGAGGGGGGAGCAAGTCATAGCACGGGAGATCTTTAGCACGGAGGAGGTGGCCGCACTGATTTTTTATGTCCAGCGCCACCTCCCCAAGACCATCGCGGCAGGTGGCAGGATCGCTGGTGGGTACGGGCTCCGGGAGCGTCAGCAGCTGTGGGGGAAGGTGTGCCGGGCCATGTATCGGCAGTCTCGGGTCCGGCGCACCTACAGCCAGGCCACGCACCAGTGGTCCGATATCCTGGACCGTGAACAAGACCTGCTCGACCTGCTAGGCGTCGAGATCCCTGGGCTTGGTGAGTAGTAGTAGCTATTTAATCACTACTCTGTTTTCTCCTGCTCTATGCTATCATATTGCAAATGTTTTTTTGTCGAAGAGCAATAATGCTGCTGATTACATTGTAGGTAAATTATGTTTCAAAATCTTCTGTGATTCCATTGCAGGTGCACCGCTCGCCTGCTCAGTGGCAGTGCTACTATGCTTACTTGTTTTCGATTTTGTGCTCATTTCATTGGCATGAGTGATTATGAATGAGTGTACTTTACAGAACTGCGTAATGCTAGCCACTAAGGGGCAGATTTACAATTACTGGCACATCCCTGCAAATTAGCAGGGATGCACCAGTAATTGTGCACCACACCTCCACCACCCATGGTGCGCCGCATTTACAATGCGGCGCACCATGGGGCAAAAACGACACAGATGCGTCACGCATCTGTGCGTAAAGGCAGCGCATTGCTGGAGTTGCATTGCAAGCATGTCTTTGATCTTCTTGTAGACTGTTTCTAGATTCTTATCCTGCCTCAACTATGACGCTACACAAGAACAGTGCCATAATTTAGCCTAACAAATGCTAAAATTTCTAAAGTATGCTAGTTGCGTGGAGTTTGGCTTCGGCTACTACAAGAAATAGTACTGAAGGTGAAGGGCACAGCAGCGTAATCATTTGCCACGTGTAGAAGCAGTATTTTTTATATTGCTTTGACCTTATCCTCCCCAGCAAGTGTGTGGAATTATTGTTGTAATTTACTCACACCTCAATGAAAGCTACACAGTCCGGGGGAAGAGGGTTAGGGTTTGAAACGTGGATGGGAATGGGGTTTGTGGGGAAATCTTTGTGGTGAGAGGAAAAAAAAACACAGCATGGACAAACAACAAATGAAGATAAACAAATCTTTGGATCTGAAGCTATCCATAAATCTTTTAAGGGACATTAAGGAAGTGCATGCACTACTGCATGCATGAAGTTGTTTGCTAAATGGATAGGTTACTGTAAAGTAAGTAGTACTTTCTACAATGTACTAACTATGAAGAAACAATGTGACAGTACAGGGCTGCAGTAATTACGCAATTTCACTTGCCTATCTGCCCTCAGAGAGAAGAACCACTTAGTACATTAAATGAGTTTAAAAAATAGCAAAGTAAAAAGTATACAATGGCTGGAGGGATGAATTGAAGCAGAGAGCAAACAAATGCACAGAGTTACACTCACAGAAGTTCACAGCAATAACATTACTTAGAAGATAAGTAGAAATGAAGATGGATACTGTAACTGTATGTTTTTGTAGTTGTCCTGTTGAATTTGGGAAGTTGCATGCATCCAGCCATTCCCCTTTTTCGTGGTATTCCTCCATTCCATCTGACGCTCCGCGATCAATGTTGGGGACCAGAAGACACCTTGTCCACTGCCTGCCTGGTGGATGCTGAATTGCGGGTCGCTAAGCCTGAGGTCATCCTTTTTGCCATTGCACAGCGTAAAAGCCAGCCTGTAATTGTTGATAGAAAAACAGGAAGTGATATGGAAACACCACAGAGAAAAAAATATAAGGTACGCTGTGTAGTGCAAAAATAACACTTTCAGTTTCAGAGTCAACAGTATTACAAAACATACAAGTATCATTTCGAAAGTGCGTACTCTGAGTCTCCTTTTCAAGGATAAATTAGTGTGGGCAAAATTTGCGGATCTTTCCCCTCAAGCTAGGTGTAAAGTGTAAACTGCGATTTTAGAACCTTTACGCTAACACTAACCCTAACCCTAGGCCCTAACCACCCTTTTTCACCACAAATGTTATCCAAAACACTTGCGCCCGATATAAGACCTTCCCAGCAATGCCCCCAGAGCCGTCAACCCACCCGCCTAAAAGTAGAACACCCCCAAACAGGCAAAAAGCAAAAATGGAAAATGTGACACTTAGAACATTTCAGGCCTAATTCCAAAATCAATCCAAGCGCGCTCTGCAGCTAGGCCCTAACTCCCCTTTTCCACCATGGATTTTCTTCAAACCACTTGCAACCAAAATTAGGCATACCCAGCAGTGTTTCAAGACCCCCCAAACCTCCCAAACACCAGGAACCCCCCCAAACAGCCCCCCGAAAACACCAAAGTGAGCGAAAATTGAAAAAGAAATTCACCATGGATTTTGTCCAAACCACTTGATTCCGATAGTAGACCTTCCAAGCATTGCCCCCAGACCCCTGAACCCACCCGCAAAAAAAGTAGAACACCCCCAAACAGGCAAAAAGCAACAATGCAAAAACTCACACTTAGAACATTTTCAGCCAACCAGTCAACATCGGTCCAAACGCGCTCTGCAGTTAGGCCCTAAGTATGGGCGGAAAATCTGTTCCGCTCGCGGATTTTGCGGATTTTCGGTAAATTTGCAATCCGTGAGATTCGCGAATTTCCCGCAAAATCCGCAAATCCGCGAGCAGCGGATTTTATGGCTTGCTCGCACTGTTCGCGTGAGTTCGCGGCTTCCCAGTTCAACTTCGCGCCCCGCGAATAAGCGCTAAATTGCAGAAATACGATCTTAGCAAAACTGAAACTACTTACCAGGTTCAAAAGTTCAAGCTCATCATTAGTAGCCATTTCCTGTAGTGCTTCCTGAAGGGCCCCTCCAGAGTTCAGTTGCCTACTTGCAACTATTATGTGACCCTGCTCTGACCCTCAGAATAGTTACACATATGCCACAAAGGTCCTGAATTACAGCTAAGGGAGACAAGCAGGAGCCAGGCTGGAAGTTCAAATCCAGTGACACATTAATCAGCCCCTAATTCATTATTGTCAGTTGGGGCAGGGCAGGTGTTGTAACTAATTTTGCAACAATGAAAGCACTTAGCAAGTGCAAAAGATCACTAATCAGGAAGCACTAAGGAAGCAGGTGCCAGCTAAAAAAATATTCTGTGACACATTAATCAGCCCCAAAATAATTCAGGTCACTTGAGGCAGGGAAGGTGTGCTTTGCTTTGCCACAATAATGTACACTGGACAACCAGAGGGTGCTGTGATGAAACAGAGGGTGGCATGGGTGAGCCAGAGGGTGGCATGTGGTGACAGAGGGTGGCAGTGATGAAGAAGTGTCCCAAACAGGCTGGACACGTAGAAACAAGTTCGCAAAACTTGCGACTCGACAGGTAAGTTCGCGTTTGCGAAATTGTACAAAAACCCTCGCGACCTGGCAGAAACCCGCGCGAACACAAAAAAAAATCCGCAAATTTGCGAGAATTCACGGATTTTGCGGATTGCGAGTTCGCAAATCCGCAAAATTCGCGAACGCAAGATTCGCAAAATTCGCCCATGCTTAGCCCTAACTCCCCTTTACCACCATGAATTTTCTTCAAATCACTTGCAATCAAAATTATACTATCCCTGCAGTACTCCCAGACCCCAAAACCCACCTCCAAAAACTTAGAATCCCCCAAACAGCCCCCCAAAAACAGGCAGGTGAGCAAAAACGGAAAATCTTTTTCACCATGGATTTGATCCCAACCACTTGCGCCCAATATTAGACCTTCCCAGAAATGCCCCCAGACCTGTCAACCCACCTGCAAAAAAGTAGAACACCCCCAAACAGGCAAAAAGCAAAAATGAAAATTGTGACAGAACATTTTCGGCCTACCTTCAATTCAGTCCAAACGCGCTCTGCAGCTAGGCGCTAACTCCCCTTTTACATCATGGATTTTCTTAAAAACAAATGCAATAAAAATTAGACTTTGCCAGCAGTGCTCCCAGACCCCAAAACCCACCCCCAAAAACTTAAAAGCCCCCCCAAACAGCCCCCCAAAAAAAGGCAAGTGAGCAAAAATGGAAAAACTTTTTTACCATGGATTTTATCCAAACCACTTGTGCCCGATTTTAGACCTTCCCAGCTATGGCCCCAGACCCGCCAGCCCACCCGCAAAAAAGCAGAACACCCCCAAACAGGCAAAAAGCAAACATGCAAAAACTCACACTTAGAAAATGTTCAGCCAACCAGTCAACATCGGTCCAAACGCGCTCTGCAACTAGGACCTAACTCCTCTTTTCCACCATGGATTTTCTTCATATCACTTGCAATCAAAATTATACTATCCCAGCAGTGCTCCCAGACCCCAAAACCCACCCCCAAAAACTTAGAAGCCCCCCAAACAGCCCCCCAAAAACAGGCAAGTGAGCAAAAACGGAAAAACTTTTTCACCATGGATTTTATCCAAACCACTTGCGCCCGATATTAGACCTTCCCAGCAATGCCCCCAGACCTGTCAACCGACCCGCAAAAAAGTAGAACATCCCCAAACAGGCAAAAAGCAAAAATGAAAAATGTGACACAGAACGTTTTCCGCCACTGTCAGAACCTTGATTCACAAGTTGCGGCCATATCCCATGTGCGGAGCTGTCAAGCTGAAAGCAAACCGACTGTGGGTTCCTGGTCAGAATGCATTAAGAAACAGAACCTTAAGATGGCCGCCGGTTTGGGCTGCGGTCAGCTGTCTAGTGTTTAGCAGATCTAGAGGAGTCCAGGTGGGGCGCACGACGGCAGAAGACTGCGCACTTCACTAATGGAATTTTGAGGAGAAGAAGCTTTTCTGCGGACCTCTGACTATCGTGAGGAGAGTTAAGTTGAGTTACGAAAAACGGAAGCTTAGGAAAATCTCCAAATCCCGTTCCTAGTATCCCGGTAGTGTAGGAGCCAAATTCTTTAGAAGTTATTACCAGAAAATATTCACCGAAGCTTAGCGTCTGACAGAGAATCCTCGAAGACGCCAGCTGTTCTTGAAAGCCGGAGAGAGAGAGAGAGCGAGTTCAGAGCGGCTAAACCATTAACCGGAGGTCGTCGGAGTTCAAAGATTTTCCTGAAACGAAAGGAGAAGACGAAGATAAGTGATAATTGTGTGATGTGTTTACAGAGGCAGTAAAACGAGTTAAGCTGATGTTAAATACTTACCAAGACATTTTTTGAATCAAAAGAAAATACGAAAAGGCAACAGTTTGAAACAGGCAGCATGATATAACCTAAAATAAAAGAGAAAGAGAACATGAGTTAGTTTTAAGGAACACACAAGAGGACATAAGCAAGGATCAAAGACAAGAGATAATAAGTAAGCTAGAATACTTAGACACAACATACATAGAAACACAATAGTTGGAAGGTAACCAGATAATAACAATAGTGTACCTGTATTTACCGTTCACAGAAGAATCCAGAAAGGCAGAGTAAAGGCACCTAGGATAGCGGCCCAGGAGGACAGGCAAGAAGTGAGTGAGAGGAGTAAAGTTAGAAGATAAGAACTAGCAGGGAGTGTAGTGAAACTAATAAAAGAAATGCAATTTTGAATTACAGGAACATTAAAACTAAGAGAAGTTCAGCCACGTCTGTGCCTACAAGAAATAGAAGAGAGGGCAAGACTCTTGGAAGTGATGGTGGGTGAGAACCAGAACAGATAACAGGGAAAGGTAGAGGATAGGTGGAAGTATAAGGCTAACTGTGGTTTTTCCCTTCAGGGTTCAAGCCAGTAGCGGTCTGCAGATCGGACTGACGAGCAGAACCATCCAAGGGAATCTCTTCTTTTGTTGTTTATTATTTTATCCAATTCCCCCCTTCCCTCTGGGGTAGTGGATAGGAGTCTTGTAGACTATGAGCTCTAGTCTACTGCCCTTGGGTGGATTCGGGAGCAAGCATCTCTGTTCCTGTGCAGCTATTAAAGAGTATCCTTTGAAAGTCTGACAGCCTACCATCAATTCAGGCCAAACGCGCTCTGCAGCTAGGCCCTAACTTCACTTTTACACAATGGATTTTCTTAAAAACAAATGCAATCAAATTAAGACTGTGCCAGCAGTGCTCCCAGACCCCAAAACCCACCCCCAAAAACTTAGTAGCCCCCCAAACAGCTCCCCAAAAAAAGGCAAGTGAGCAAAAACGGAAAAACTTTCTCATCATGGATTTTATCTAAACCACTTGCGCCCGATATTAGACCTTCCCAGCTATGGCCCCAGATCCGTCAACCCACCCGCAAAAAAGTAGAACACCCCCAAACATGCAAAACGCAAAAATGCAAAAACTCACACTTAGAACATTTTCAGCCAACCATTTAACATCGGTCCAAACACGCTCTGCAACTAGGCCCTAACTCCCCTTTCCCATCATGGATTTTCTTCAAATCACTTGCAATCAAATTATACTATCCCAGCAGTGCTCCCAGACCCCAAAACCCACCCCCAAAAACTTATAAGTCCCCCAAAAACAGCCATGTGAGCAAAAACTGAAAAACGTTTTCACCAAGGATTTTAACCAAACCACTTGCGCCCGATATTAGACCTTCCCAGCTATGCCCCCAGACCCATCAACCCACCCGCAAAAAAGTAGAACACCCCCAAACAGGCAAAAAGGAAAAATGCAAAAACTCACACTTAGAAAATGTTTAGCCAACCAGTCAACATCGGTCCAAACTCGCTCTGCAGCTAGGCCCTAACTCCCCTTTCCCACCATGGATTTTCTTCAAATCACTTGCATTCAAAATTATACTATCCCAGCAGTGCTCCCAGACCCCCGCCCCCCCCCCCACAAATCTAGAACACCCCCAATCAGCCCCCCAAAAACACGCAATACTGCTAGGCCTCAGTTTAAATTGTGCCAAAACGCTGTCTGCAACTAACCCCAAACCCCCCTTTTCCACCATGGATTTTCTTCTAACCACTCGCAATCAAAATTAGACTATCGCAGCAGTGCTCCCAGACCCCCATACTCCCCCCAGAAATCTAGAACGCCCCCTAACAGCACCCCAAAAACACGCAATACTGCTAGGCCTCAGTTTAAATTGTGCCAAAACGCTGTCTGCAACTAGGCCCAAACCCCCCTTTTACACCATGGATTTTATTAAAACCACTCGCAATCAAAATTAGACTATCCCAGCAGTGATTCCAGACCCCCCACCTGCCCCCACTACTCTAGAACATCCCCAAACAGCCTCCCAAAAACATGCAATACTGGTATATTCAAAACATGGCAAATTGCGCTGTTCACAAAAATTGCTGTTTTCAGCACTTCCACTACTTCGATCCTCCTGAAACTTACCTGGACACTTGTTCCAGCGATTCCCAAGAATCTCAGCAAGGCAGAACAAAATCAAACCACTGCGCTCTTTGAAGAAGAAGAAGAAGAAGGTCTACGACTATTTTTCACTTAGTTTTCACCCAAACACACGCGCCCGCAAAACACCAAAAAAGGCCAAAATTCTGCCATTTCTTGACCAAAGAACACCAAACCCCCCTAAAACCTCATTGTGAATGAGCCTGCATCGGGCCCTGAGCCCTAGACTCAGCGGGAACCCTACCAACTTAAACCCAAAAACCCTAGTAAATCGCACTGAACCCTATACCCTAGATATGCTTTGTCTGTCTGTGTCAAAGAGCCTAGGTATGCTACATCAGGAGGATGCTTCACTCAGTGGTGCCTGCCTTGACCGTCTGCATGGCCCTGCTGCAAGCATGGGCCAAAACTTCGTTCCGCTCAAGAATTTGCAATTTTTTGGCAATACGCGAGATTTGCGAAAAAATTAAAAACAGATAATTTCGCAAACATAACGGATGTTTGGCCCAAGCTTGAGGCAGAGCCATGCAGACGGTCAAGGCAGGCACCACTGAGTGAAGCAACCTGATGTAGCATACCTAGGCACTTTGTCAGACAGACAAAGCATATCTAATTGTATACAGCAAGCCACATAGCCCCAATTTTACATGAACTGCTGTCTGGAGTGGACTCTGCCTGGCATAACAACAACAGTACACTGCCCCGCCCTTGACCACTACATACCAAGAATAGACAGACATGTAGTTCTGCTGTAGTAGTTGTTGTAGACTGGTTTACCTGTTTGCCACTCACGAATTGTCCATAGTTCTTCCGTAAACCGACGCTGATGATCCATCCATCCCAGTGAGTGACTGTAAAGAAAAAAGATATATTATTTAATCAATCATCATGGTATATTGGCAAGTGAGTCCACTCCAAGGACATTTTGCATATTGTAAAATGCAACATAGTGGCCCCTGAATTTGAAGTACAATTTGAATTAAACAAGGTAAAAAAAGAGTAGTTGACATGAGTTACAATTACTGTGTAAAAGATTAAATAATAACTAAGACAAGACATATGATTCATCATTTCATGCACAAAAAACAAACAGCAATTTGTTTAATCAGAGCCAGACAGCCATTGCTGTCCACTGCATGCCATCTTCTCAATGATTCATTACCTGTTCTACTTTTTGTCCGCATCTTCTTCGGAAAGTGAGGGCCCACAGGGCAGCCTCTCCTGTCAATATCAGAAGTAACTCTGTCAGCAATCAGCAAGCATGTAGTCAGTCAGTAATTTCAGTCCCGCTTGAGGGGACTCGTCGTAATCCATCCATCTGCCTTGAGGGAAATGGATAGGGGGAGTCTGGAGGAGGAGTATAGAGGAGCATGATTGAGTTGTGAACTTGTGAACCTCAGGAATGCAGACTGCGGCACCTTCAAATCAATAAGGAAAATAAGATGAAGACAGTGCTACTGATGGACTTGTTGTGATTAGGTGATTAGAGTTTTGTTATGTAAAAGTTGCAAAACAAAGAAAGACACACTGGAATAAAAGTGAATAAGGACGAAAAAAAGGAAGTCATTTTCAGGCCTCGGTGTCAGGGAAGTAGAGCTCCTCCTCAAACTCTATGAATTGAGATGGGAGTAGGTCAGCTAACAGAAGAACTTCCGTCATCTAAGTCGGTGTCCTCTTCTTCCTGCGTGCATTCACGTATTTTGTAATCTGGTGGGATTAAGTGCTGATTCATCTTGATCAGTGTTAACCTCTCCACATTTTTGGGTGAGAGGCGGGTCCTTTTTGAAGTTACAATGGCACCAGCAGCACTGAAAACACGTTCAGAAGACACGCTTGCGAGTGAGCAAGCCAAATAATTTAGAACCAGGTTGGTGATCAGTGGCCATAGAGGCATTTACCTGTACCAATACAACAAAGGGTTCTTATTAACAAAGTTCTCTGTTGGGTCATCCAGGTAGGCCTGCACCATCGACTCAAGGTTCTCCACGGTTGCTCCACTTTGCGTACCATCTGTGGCCTTTGCAGCACTGTAACAAGCAAACCCTTGATGAGTTAGCCAATCCTCTTCCGACAATATTATGGCTCGGCCTGGTGCAGGTGAGGGCGGTGATACAGTTGCTGCTGGTGTCGTTAACGGCTATGAGGGAAAGTGACTCCCTTCGGCCACAGATTCAGAAGTGGAACTTGATGCCGGATGGCCTGATGATTCAGTTGTACTTCTGCCGGCTCCCTGAATTTTCTGCTGCTCTTTTTCGAACCGACTGGCTGACACAGCTAGCCAATGCTTGTACTTTGAAACATGTGCTTCATCAAAAGGAATGAATGCTTTGCTGGCCACTGCTTTTTTATACCGTGGATCCAGAATACTGGCACAAATGTAATGTTGTTCTGTATGTATGTTTTTAAGCCTTTCATTGGCAACTAGGCGGATTAATAACCTCTCCGCCAAATGATATGCGTCTTGCTTTTCAGCATTATCTCGGAACATTGAAGACACCGCCTTCAGTTGGTGCTCTAGCATGACCAACAATGGGATAGCTTTGCCCAAAGAACAGTCCTCCCTGCTGAATTCACGCGTGAAGACCTCAAAAGGACGAAGCATGTCTGTCAGGCTTGCAACTAGCTTCCATTCCTCCAACTCTAGCCTCATGTCTTTCATAGTAGAACCCAGTTTATAGACATAATCATTTATTACCCCCCACTGCTCAGACAGACGCTCAAGCATGTAAATGGTTGAGTTGCAACGTGTTGCCACCTCCTGGATGAGTCCTTTGACTGGCAGTCTACGTTCATGTTGAATGCTCCTCAGCTCCTTCCGGGCCTTAAATGAATGGCTGAAATGTGTGCAGATTCTTCGGCAGGTGGTCAGTAACTTGCTGACTGTGTTTACTTTTTGCAAGAAATCTTGCACCACGATGTTAATACTGTGCGCCAAACACGGCACTCTGAAATAGTCACCTTGTTGCATGGCCTTAACTATATTACTGCCATTATCCATGGAAAAATAACCAACTATGCGATTTCTTGGATGCAGCCATTCAGAGACCTTCCTATCAAACTCGTCCAAAAGGTTAAGTGCAGTATGAGTTTTCTCCATGGCAAACACGGCTAATCTTGCATGTTTCCGAGTAGCTTGAAAAACCGTGTCTGGGTCAACTCCTGCACTTGACTTGTCTCTAACCCCTGCAAAAGAGACCCAGTGTGCAGTGATGCACATGTAATCAAGGGCTTGGCATCTGGTCCACATGTCTGTTGTCAGGTGGATAGTGTGAACAGCACTCTTCTGCAAAGCTGCCCCAATCACCTCCAGCACATGTTGATGTAGTGCTGGAACCACAACTCTGGCAAAATAGGACCGGCTAGGAACCTTCCATTTAGGGCAGACTGTTGCCACAAATTCTAGAAAACCCACCCCTTCCACGAAAGAAAAGGGGAGATGGTCCAGCGCTAGCGTTTTAGCCAGCTTTGCGTTATACAGACGTACCGTTGGGTGGTTGCGTTCAAATGGCGCCTCTGACCAAAAACATGCTTCTAATGGTGGGCTGGACCGTTTTACGTGATGATGATGATGATGCAGACTTCAAACCAGTTAGGCTCATTGATGTACTTTTTTTGCATTGGTGTCTGTCTCAGACTCTTAGTGTGCCTCATACATATTGCAGGGGTAGAGGGTGTAGGTGCTACCACTACAGTGCTGCTGCCAGGGGTACTGGGTGTACCAAAAAAAATGTTGGTCGGTTCTTGACTTCCCCACTGCACAATCAGCCACTCATCAGCATCAGATGCAATGTGAATGGATACATTTGGATCAGTTCTACTTTGGACTTCCTGGATCTTACTTAGGTGCGCATACCACTGGATAGGGTGGTGCTTTTTGAGATGACCTCTCTGGCCTCCGGTACCATAGTTTGTACCAAGCTTACCCTGACTAACGAATACTTTACAAATCGAACAAACTACCATGTTTTCCCCCTTTTCGCTAACAGTAAAGAAGTCCCAAACTGGGGACTGGAGATGTCTGCTAGTGGTGGAGGTGCTACTTTGACTTTGAATGCCAGATGAAGTGGAGGATGGGTGTGGCTGAATTTGTTTCTGTTGTTCACTTACAGCACCACTACTTGAGGTAATGGAGGTCGAGCTAGATGGAGGTCCCTGCCGGCCCTTCTGACTAAAAAAGATGGAAGCTGTAGGTCGTGTTGGTGTTGTAGTTAACTGCATTGGTGGGTGTACCAGTGCCACACCGCCCACATCCCACTCAGCAGCCATTCGGGATAGGGTGAAAATGTTTGTCTGCTCCATGCCCGCTGGGGCTGGAGTGACGTCTGTGATGACTGGGTCATCATCAGACTGTTCATCAGCAGCAGAAGACACCACTTCTTGTTCGTCGTCATCACACATAAGTCGAAGCCTTGCGGGAACCTTCCTTTTAGGCTTAGCTAACTTTGTCGGCTCATGGCGTGCCTCACTCTCAGACTGCATTTGTGGGTTCCAATCAGGATCAAGGTCATCAGAATGAAGGGGGCTTGAAGAAGAACTTGTAGTAGTAGTAGCCCTCCTTGACCTTTTTCTTGCTGGGGATTTGGAAGACAATGGATCATCCTCAGGAGGAGTGGCTTCCTCGGATGATAGTACCTCCACTTGAATATCAATTTCCTGATGTGCCCCTACTTCTGGAGGAACAAGCGTTGTAGGCAGTTGTGTCGCTCCATGAACCTCTAGTTGCACCTCTCCATGCACCTCTCTCTCTATGCGACTCACCATGCGCCTCTCCTTGCGCCGCTCCTTGCGTCGCTCCTTGCGCCTCTCCTTGTGCCTCTCCTTGCACCTCTCCTTGTGCCTCTCCTTGCCCATGTACTTGCGCTTTTACTAGTTGCACCTGTGGTTGTCATTGCGGCTGTGGTTGCTGACACTCGTCAGCTGAGTTACACCCGGCGTTGATTGGATGGTACTTTCTTTTGATGAGCCAAAATCACTGGTCAATGGTGATTGAACAACCAAAGTGGCTGCCGCAGCAGCACTCATGGTCTTGGACCTAACTTGGCGTGGTGGCACTGAGCCCAATGAACCGGAGGTGCTGCTTCCAGCTTGGTCCCCGGCGGACACCGCTGCTGCTGCAGGTGTAGTTTTTTTCACCAAAAAAGGTGTTGGTGGGCACACCAGTCTCCTTGGTAGGTGGTGCCACTTGCTTCTTCTGCTGCTTCTTACTTGCAGTGGCACCGGCAACTTTTTTCGCTGAGGCGCTACGGCCACCTTTCTTTGGGCCCATCTTCTTCAGATGTCAGAACAGCAGGCGGCAGTTGCAAGAGTTGCAGAGTTGTCTTGTCTGTGGCCACACATGATGTCACGTGACGTTGTGCTGCATACACCGCTGCAGGACTTCTTCCTGGCACTGGTCGTTCTCTTGTGCACCTAAAAGCAATGGAAGCCAGAGGAACATCAGTTAAACACGCCAAAAAGTCAAAAAACACACAAAAATCACCACAATCCAATGCCATCCATGCCCTTAATGATGTTTAAATTCAAGAAACCCCACAGAAAGACTAGGTCCATGCACCACTGAGTACCCCTGGGCATAATGGTTGAAAGCAAGGCAAACTGGGTGCAGGCCTGGGCACACTGCCTGGCTTCAAAATGGCCCCTTGACCCCCACCACATGACCAGGCCCTGCCTGTACCAGGCCTCAAAATGGCCCCCACCCACATGGCCAGGCCCCAACAACACCTCAAAAAAGTCGAAAACCACACAAACATCACCACAATCCAATTCCATCCATGCCCTCAATGATGTTTAAATTCAAGACACATCACAACAAGTATATTGGAGGGTCTACCACAGAAAGTACGCTCAATATGTCCTAAAAGGGTACCCTAAGACAACCTCAAACTATGTGTATCTAAAAAGGATCATCCCCACAGTGATAAGAAAGGTATACCCATCAGTCACCACACGGAACCGCCCTTCATCATCTGGGATTACATCAAGACCACTACTGGGATAGCCACTCCACTACCACGGTCGGGGGTCCGATGTAGGGAGGAACTCCACCGCCCATCAGTAAGGTCTAACTTTGGTCTTGCTACTTAGGTTCTGAGGATTTAAATATCAAAACTGAGGGACTGATGTTGCAGTGCTCAAAAAGTGTGAAATAATTAGAAGAATAAGAAAAATAAGTGATTTTAAAATAGGATAGGGGGGTACTCATAACTTTATTCAGGTGTTACCCAAACTCCCAATGTTAAAAAGTAGTTGTCAGTGACAGTCAAAAATATATAGACTGTCTAAGTATTCTATGTGGTCGACATGTTTCAGCAATTCAGTGATAGATTCGTCATTGCTTTCTTCAGGACCATGTTTACTAATAGCTACTGCAATTGGGTGATAGTGAAAACAAATATGTGCTCAAAATCAAAGTAAGATACAGAGATCACCTGATATCACTAGGTGTTCTGCTCCCTCTTTACAAGTTTTTCTGAAAAAGAGGAAAGAGAAACATTTGAATGTTGAACCCAAGGCTTCCCTAAAGACAAACTGGCGTTTCACATTATAACCATAGTTATGACTAATAATGAGTAGCAAAAATGTATACTGCATGCCTCTAAACATGAAGGGCACACATATTATCATTGGGCCTATTCTGTTGACTGCCAATGAAAGAAAGTTTTAACCCATCTTACCATCTTTGTAAGAGGTGTGGACCTCACCCCACCTGGCCACGGCTCAGGAAAAAGGGGAAGCACCGCTCTATGATAGGGAGAGATATAAATGTACAACATATTGTTAACTATACTCAAACTATCGTTTTACTAGAAAAAATTGAGGTAGCACACATAAAACCAAGATCTCACTCACTCTCAAATCGTATACATTAAATGAACCCCGCAAATTGGTGATTGAAGTCGTATGTATTTCATATTGTTACGGCTACTCATTCCACATCTTATTAAAAGAAGCTGCAACAACGTTCTTACACCAATAAATGCAGGTCTAATGCACATACTTGTGGGGCCGAACAGCTTTAAATAACAGCGGTTTTGGCGGAACAAAAAACGCTCATGTCGCATTTGACTCAAACGACCGGCGCCTTGTCTAAGTATTTCAACAGACCATCGCACTCTCACAGACGTTTCAGACATACTTGACTCGTCAGATGATCCGGTGGCCGTTCCCTACCTGTCCGTCGGTACTTCAGATCCGGCGTCCAAGCCGATCGGGGAGGTACCGAAGGGCGGACAGGCTTCACATTATATCGTATCGCGTGATTGGGTAGGAAATGATCACATGATACAGTCCTGTTCCTTTAGTGTCATCTGGCTTCTGATAGGCTCAAAGGGACCAGCCATTAGCCAATCAGTATGCCGTATTTACGCGAAGGCATTTACCTCTCTAACTCTTTTTTCGCATTGACGAACAAGGAAAATATGGGTAGCTTTATTGACAAGAGGTGTCCAAGTTCGTTCAATAGAGATAGAATGCTCAAAAAGTGTCCATGTGGACGAATCAGTTTATAAACATACCGAAAAAATTGCGATATTGTTAAGCAGTGATGTCCCCGATGTTAGCACTGATGAACAGCACATCGAGTAACTGGTCAATTACACAAAAATATGAAGAATTCACTTTCCAATTCAGCTATAAAGCTGAGATATATGTAAGCAACGGAAAGAGATTAAAATTCATATCCATAAGAAATGTGTAATGAAAGATCAGTGTATAATGACTAATCAATGTGTTGGTGCTTGCTCATCGTCAGCCGTCATTGTCAACACTATGTTTCAAAATGCAGAGTAATATTTTGGAAAAAAGGGGTTTGTCTAGAAAATGGCTCACCACTCTGTAGAGGAAACTAAACCTAGCTTCAATATTAGATGTAGCTATTCACAGCAGTTCAAATGGTTGCAAAAGGATAACCATTTAAAATCATAGGGTCCACCCGGGTATGTCATCATTCAAACCCACCCGATTAGTGCCCGTCTTAAACACCCATTTCTGTTCTCTTAGCAAAAGGTATTTAGACATATCGGTAACATGCGCAGGGATGTGAGGCTGTTCTATCACAGTCCCCTGAAACGCAGTCGAAGGATGGCGGGCTTCTAAGAAGTGATTCGTACGTTTAGTGGCTTGCCTCTTGCACCTAATGGTGCTCTTGTGTTCAGAGATTCTTACTCTGATCTTGCAGGTTGTCATCCCTATGTATTTCAACCCACAGGGACAGGTGATAAGATAAATAAGATTCTCCCTGTTACAGTTCGTGAATTTGTACTGAATACACGGTCTGGAAGTGCCGATGTCTATCTCAGTTGACTTCTTCGTTTGTGGGCACGAATTACACATCCCACAAGGATGATGCCCTACAACTGGAGGAAGGTCCCATAACACACCTACAGCCCTAGGTCTGTCTTCATGTGGTCGTGTATGGACCAAACGGTCCCTAAGGTTAGGTCCTCCCTTGAAAGAGAACAGCGGACTCTGGATAGAGACATTGTCCGAGTTGAGAATAGACCAATGTCTCTTTACCACTTGTTTGATGTTATTAGACATTGTCCCAAAAGTGGTCACAAAAGTAATCCTTTCCAATGGCGGCTTCTGCACAGGAGGTTCCAAAAGAGCCAGACGGTTATTGTTCCGGGCACGTTTAAGAGAGCGTTGTAATAATCTAGGGGGATATTTCCTGGAGATCAGCTGCTCCTTCAGGGCCAGAGAATGTGTTTTGAAAGCCTCTACATTGGAACAGTTCCTTTGAACCCTTAAAAATTGCCCATACTGCAAATTGTCCCGTAGGGATTTGGGGTGATGACTGTCGAAACACAACAAATAATTTTTTGCCAAAGGTTTCCTATATAATTCAGACTGCAAACCTTCTGGAGTCGCAGTGATTAATAAGTCCAGAAATGCTAATCTGTTCCTTCCAATTTCAATTGTAAAGCGGAGGAAAGCATTCCGGTTGTTCAACCAGGATAGAAATTCATTGCATCTTTCCTCAGTACCCCGCCACACCACTCGGACATCATCGATGTACCTTTTCCAGATTTTAATACATCCAATGAAGGGGTTTGTGGTAGCCAGTATGTGCTCTTGTTCAAACGAATGAACATATAGATTTGCCAAGCTGTGAGCGTAAACGCCCCCCATACTGGTACCCGACACTTGAAGGTACATCAAATTTTTTTTCAGTATCACCCAATTGCAGTAGCTATTAGTAAACATGGTCCTGAAGAAAACAATGACGAATCTGTCACTGAATTGCTGAAACATGTCGACCACATAGAATACTTAGACATTCTATATATTTTTGACTGTCACTGACAACTACTTTTTAACATTGGGAGGTTGGGTAACACCTGAATAAAGTTATGAGTACCCCTTTATCCTATTTTAAAATCACTTATTTTTCTTATTCTTCTAATTTTTTCACACTTTTTGAGCACTGCAACATCAGTCCCTCAGTTCTGACATTTAAATCCTCAAGAACCTGAGTAGCAAGACCAAAGTTAGACCTTACTGATGGGCGGTGGAGTTCCTCCCTACAACTGGACCCCCGACCGTGGTAGTGGAGTGGCTATCCCTGTAGTGGTCTTGATGGAATCCCAGATGATGAAGGGCGGTTCCGTGTGGTGACTGATGGGCATCCCTTTCTGATCACTGTGGGGATGATCCTTTTTAGATACACATAGTTTGAGGTTGTCTTAGGGTACCCTTTTAGGACATATTGAGCGTACTTTCTGTGGTAGACCCTGCGATATACTTGTTGTGATATGTCTTTAGTGAACATATTGGAGCTTGTTTTTTTTAATTCCCCTTGGTCCTGATTATCTGTTTATTGCTTAAATTCAAGAAACCCCACAGATAGGTCTGTGTACCACAGAGTACCCCTGGGCATATTGGTTGAAAGCCAGGCAAACTGGGTGCAGGCCTGAGCACACTGCCTGGCTTAAAAATGGCCCCTTGACCCCCACCACATGGCCAGGCCCTGCCTGTACCAGGCCTCAGAATGGCCCCCACCCTAATGGCCAGGCCCCAACAACACCCCAAAAAGTCAAAAAACACTCCAAAATCACCAAAATCCAATGCCACCCATGCCCTAAATGATGTTTAAATTCAAGACACCCCAAAGAAAGCCTAGGTCAATGCACCACTGAGTAACCCTGGGCATAATGTTTGAAAGCAAGGCAAACTGAGTGCAGGCCTAAGCACACTGCCTGGCTTCAAAATGGCTCCTTGACCCCCACCACATGGCCAGGCCCTGCCTGAGCCAGGCATCAAAATGGCCCCCACCCACATGGCCAGGCCCCAACAACACCCCAAAAAGTCGAAAAACACACAAAAATCACCACAATCCAATGCCATCCATGCTCTCAATGATGTTTAAATTCAAGACACTCCACAGAAAGACGAGGTCCAGGCACCACTCACAAGACCTGGGCCTACTGGCTAGTGAGGCTTTGCCTACACCCCAAAATAAAAAATAAAAATCAACATATAACAGTGAGCTAAAATTCCATGACATAAATGAGAATTAAGTAAAAAAAAATCACAGAAACAGTTGTATCATGCACCCATGACTAACCCTGGGCCTACTGGATACTGTGGCTACCCACAATATATATTTTTTTAAAGTTGTGAAAAAAGTTTTAAAACTGTAGTTGCCTCAACTGCAATGCCCCAAACAAACAACACCAACTTACTTGTAAAATCTCAAGTCCAAAAGTGAACCAAACTCCAAAGTCCAAAAAGTCCTCAAATACAAATATCCAGCAGCAGCCACAAAAAGTAATCCTTCCAGCTCCAGATCCAAATCAAAAGTGACCAGGTCATGGACAAAGCAACGGGAGGAGCCTGCTGGACAGGAACAGGAAGTTGGAGACTCACGGGCACTTCCTTCCTCCCACCCCCTCCCCCAAAAATGGACTACTTGCACCAAAAAGTGCAGCCAAATGTCAATCTGAGGAGTTATTCTGATCAAAATCATCATTTTCAGAAGGTTTATGCTTCCTGTGGTGGATTTCTTTTTTTTTTTTTAAATTTTTAAAACCTTTATTGTAATAAAGCACACAGCTATTCAGCCTAACATCCCGGAGGCAAGGCAGCAAAGTATCAGAACGATCATGGTGCCAAACGATTCATGTCAGAACAATACAGGTTGTTTTTTATTTTATGTAAACACAGAAACGTGAACAGAAGCGCCCGAGGGCGCAGAAAAGGCAATGGTAGGAAAAATTGACTATGAGTCAGTAGGAGGCGGCAGAGGTTAGAGAAATTATGAAAAGAACTGAAGCAGAATGTAGAAAAAGAGGGGGGGGGAGGAAGAACAGGAGAATCAGAGCAAGAGTAGCATAGCTGTTGTCAACGTCTACGGCGATAAGCGTTCATCTCGAGGCATCGGTTCAGGTGGTAAACACAAATCACCTCTGTAAGCGTTCCAGGCCCCCCACACCTTATTCCAAGTCTGAGGCCGCCCCCTGGCAGTGTACACAGTCTTTTCACGCAACATGCACCAATCCATGTTGGCCTTCCATTGTACCACCAGGGGGGCCACGTTGGATCCCCATTTCTGCGCTATGTCCCGTTTAGCAACCATATTGCCCAGTGTAGCCCACCGGGTCTGCGCCGTGTTATAGTCATTCGGCTCCCAGACATTGAGGAGGCACCTACGCGCCTCTGCAGCCAACTCCACTCCAGTCACCTCCCGCATCACTCTATGGACCCTCTCCCAATAAGGGGCAATAATGGGACACTCCCACAATATATGCAGAAAAGTGGCAAGGGCTCCGCATCCACGACGGCAAAGGCCATCTGGCGAGAAGCCCATACGCACAAGCCTGGGGCCGGTGACGTACACTCGGTGAAGGATTTTGAACTGGACCAGCCGCAGACGTGAGGAAATGGCGACCTCCTTGGGGGAGGACACAGCACTCTGCCAGTCCTCATCGTCCAGTTCCAGCCCATCGGCCACCCACTGCTCCCGCAAGCGCTGGAGGAGGTCCACCTGAACGTTGATCAGCTTTTTGTAGGACAGAGAGATGGCGCTATCCGGCATATGCCCGTCCAGCACTCTGTCCTCCAAGGGAGAGCTCTCGGGGATGTCACCCTCCTCCGGTCTGGCGGCAGCTATTGCGTGTTGCAGCTGGGCGAAGCGGAAGAACTCCGTTCCACTCAATTGGTATTCCGCCTGCAGCTGCGGGAAAGTCTTGACCTCCCCCCTGGAAAGCATGTCCTCGACCCTCGAGATCCCTATGAGGTCCCACTTGTCAAAGCCCTTGGTGTGCTAGAGCTTGCCCAAAATGTCGGAATCGAAGAGAGGGGTGAATTTCGTCAGTCTGCCCTGCCAGCCCTGTATCTTATTAACCGTTCGCCACGTGTGGACCGCCGCCTTGGTCGGACCCGTGAGGTTCAGATCGAAGGATCTAGAGTAGAGGGCGCGATAGTAATTGCCCCCCTGCAAGAGCCATCGGTCCATGGCATAGCCGGGGCTGTCCACGGGACCGTAAAAACCATGGTTGATTGCGGTAAGTTGAGAGGCCCAGTAGTACCTCCGCACGTCTGGTAACGCAATGCCCCCGTCGTACCATGGCATGGTAAGCTTCTGGACAGCGACACGAGGTCGACCATCCCAAAGAAGGGCACGCTGCAGGCTCTCGACCTCCCTGAAGTAGCGGGCCGGAACAAGGTCCTGGGTATTCTGCAAGGCATACAGGAACCTGGGCAGGGACATCATTTTAAATAACGCCGCCCGGCCCAGTAGAGAGAGAGGGAGCTTACGCCAACTCTCCACATCCCTCCGCAGTCGGTGGAGCGGGGGGAGTAAGTTGTGGTCGTACCTTGCCTTAGGGTTGTGTGAGATGTAGATCCCCAGGTACTTAAAGCCTTGTCCGGCCAGTTGTATGTTGCAACCTCTGGGGAGGCGCGGCGTGTCACCCTTGAGGATGTAAAGGGAGGATTTAGCCCAGTTGATAATCAGGCCGGAGTAGCGCCCAAACAACCTGAGCACATCACACGCCACAATAAGCGACTTGCAAGGGGAGGTGAGGTAGAGCAGGATGTCGTCTGCGTACAGGGAGACCCTGTCCTCAAAGCCCGGGGACCAGGAAATCCCATGCAAGTCAGGGTGCGAGCGTAGCATAGCCGCAAGAGGCTCTAGAGCCAGCGCAAACAGGAGCGGAGACAAGGGGCAGCCCTGTCTGGTTCCGCGTTGGAGCACAAAGGGAGCAGACATGCGACCGTTGACCGTGACAGCAGCCAGAGGGCTAGCATAAAGAAGTTGCACCCATCCCAGGAAACCCGGCCCAAACCCAAGTCTCGTCAGCACCGCCCACAAATAGTTCCATTCCAGGGAATCAAAGGCCATCGTGGCATCAAGGGAGGCCAGTACCGCTGGTTCCGTAATGGTATGAACCCTGGCCATAACCCCGTGCAGGCGTCGCAGGTTAATGGCAGTATTGCGGCGGGGAATAAAACCAGACTGGTCCGGGTGCACCAGGCCGCTTATAACCCCGACCAGCCGGTTAGCCAACAGTTTGGCCAGGATCTTGGGTTCAGCATTGAGGAGAGAAATGGGGCGATAGGACCTACAAATATCTCGCGGCTTGCCGTCCTTATGGATAACCACTATAGTGGCCAGTCGCTGGTCCAAGGGAAAGACACCATCCTCGCGGGCACGGAGGAACATATCTCTCAAATGAGGGGAGATCACGTCCGGCCGGATCTTGTACAGTTCAACCGGTATGCCATTGGGTCCGGTTGCTTTGCCTGCACGCAGAGCGCGAATCGCCAGAGCGATCTCGTCCGCGGTGATGTCCCGGTCCATGTCGACCCTGTCCTCCTCCGAGAGACAAGGAAGGTCTATCGCCGAGAGGAATTCAGATGAGTCGGCCTCGGAGCGGTCCGAACCGGAAGTATAAACACCCCGAAAATAGTCCGCAAAAGACTCGGCAATGGCACTCGGATCAGTAACCACCACTCCGTCCTCACCCAGGATCTCCGGGACCACCCGGCTTGCCATTTCCCGCCTGTCCAGCCAGGCCAACAATTTACCAGCCTTGTCCCCAACATCATAGATGCGGCCTTGCTGCTCCTTCGCCAAGATCAGGGCTGCGTCCATGGCGAGATCGTGATACTCCGATTGTTTCAGAGAGAGTTCGTGCAGGAGAGAAGGGTCAGGCTCAGGCCCCAGACGGGACTCGAGATCCAAGACCTCCTCCTCCACTTGCATAAGATCCGCATCGCGAGTTCGTTTAGCCGCCGCGATAATAGCCAGGGCTTCACCCCGCAACACCGTTTTGAAGGCCTCCCACAGAGTGACCGCAGAGCCCACGGATCCAGTATTTTCAGTAAAATATAGGCCGATGGCCTTGGCCAGGAGTGCTCGCATGTTATGGTTGCGGAAATACCAGTGATTTACCGCTGCCGGGCGGCTGGACAGAATGACACCGAAGTCAAAGGAGAGCCACAGCGGCGAGTGATCGGAAACGCCCCTCGCCAGGAAGCGCGCCTCAGCGATGGCGGGCGACTGTGCCGCCAGGGTGAGGACATAATCCAGGCGGGACAGACTTCCATGGGCACCGGAAAGGAATGAAAACTGGCGAAGCGCAGGATGCAATAACCGCCAACAATCCACCAGACCCATAGAGTCAAGGAAGGTCGGCAGCCATGTTTGGGAACCCAGGAGGTCTCTCGGTGGCTGGCGATCTAGAGTGCCAGAGCAGACTGAATTGAAATCACCCCCTAGGATCAAAAGGCCCGAAGGCAGGGACAAAATGGCGCCTCCAAGGTCCTGGAAGGTGCTAGATTGGAGGCCAGGGGGAACATAGACCGAAAGCAGGGCCAGGGAACGCCCCTCCCATCTTCCCGCCACCGCTGCGCAGCGTCCTCTATCATCTAGGAGCGTGACGTCTATTTCAAGAGGAAGGGACGCACGTACAAGGATGCCCGCCCCCCGGGAGCCCGAGGAGAACCCAGAGTGGGCAACCATTTTGTAACCCTTACGATTCAGGGCCCTACAAGAGTTCCCCACTAAGTGCGTTTCCTGTAATAGTACAACATCAGGCATGTTCCTTTTTATCAGCTGAATCACCACCCCTCTCTTAACCCGATCACCTAATCCATTGACATTCCAGCTAAGCACTTTCAATTTCCTACCCCCCATCCCCTACCAACCCGCCCCACCCGACTCCATCCAACTCAATCGTCAATTGCACATTAAAACACACAGTCCATTGCCTCAAGGAAGAAAAAGAGATAGAGCAAACAAACAATAAAACTCGCAAAGTTACACCCCCCACCCTGCACCCCTGCATGTGACTAAAAAGCCCCCCCAACCAGCAGTGTGCCTGTCGCCCCATAACTACTCTACAAAAAGACACCCAGAGGAGTGAGGAATCTCCGCGAACACCTCCCGCCACCCTCCATGTACTGACAGGAAAGATAGTACGGCATCTCAAAGCTACATTTGACAGGCCACTGAGGCAAGTAAGATAATCAATTAGTCACCCACTACAGAACCAAGTCTCATAGGTCCGAGCCGCCAGCAGCGCCACCCTCATGGTCCTCCTGTGCGTCTCGGTGCGGTGATAGAGTGTCCAGCCATTCACTAACGTTCTCAGCGAAGTCAAAGAACAGGGCACGACCTTCGTGCTCGATCCGGAGCTTAGCAGGGAACATCATAGAGTACTTGAAGCCTAGGTCCCTCAGTCGTCGCTTCACCCCAGCATAGCTTTGGCGCTGCCGCTGAACCGTCCTGGTGAAATCTGGATAGAAATGGACATCAGCATTTTGGAACTTAAGTGGTCCATGTCGCCTGGAAGCCTGCAGGACAGCATCCCTGTCACGGAAATTAAGCAGCCGGGCCACGATGGTTCTAGGCGCCACGCCCGTCTTCGGCGGGCCACCCGGTACTCGGTGGGCACGCTCCACCGAGAAAAAGTTGCTGAGGCCAGGTGGGGCCAGATGAGTCCTGATCAGGTCTTCAACGAGGAGGTCCGTCGCCGCCTCCTTCGAACCCTCCGGTACACCGACAATACGGATGTTCTGCCGCCTGGCCCGGCTTTCAAAGTCATCCAGCCGCCTCGCGAAGTGCTCCGCTGTCCTCTGCAGGTTCCGGACTTCAGTTTGCAAGTCCGAGACATCTCCCGTGAGACTGTTCGTCTTGATGTCCAGATTCTTAACCCGATCATTGGTTTTGCCCAAGTCGGCTCTGATGAGGGACAGATCAACGGCCATGCCATCCACCTTGTGCGTGAGGACTTCATGCTGTTGCTGCATGTCCGCCCGGAAATTTGTAATGGCTCCCAAAATATCGCTCAGAGTGGGCTCAGAGCCGTCCGGCGAGCCCGAATGTGGGATGCCCTTGGCAGAGGGTCCAGTAACAGGCGGTGTCTTCGGCTGAGTATAACGCTCAATCCGATTCTGCTGCTGTTGCGATTTACTGCGCACTCCTCTGTTAGACGGCTTGTCGAGGTCCCCCTTGCCCGCCATGTTAGGTCCAAGAGAACAAAGGGCTATGCCAGGCAAGTCCAAGCCGGGGGGGTCGGAGATTTGTCCGGGAGGACAATGGAGCACCGGCCCAGGTTAGCTCCGCAGTCCAAATAGCACCGCTGTCTAGGACACTTCTCCGCTGGCGAAGGCAGGCAGGCACTCCGCAGATCAGCAGAGCGTAGCGGCGGAGTCCGCAGAGACAATGGCACTGAGCTGGCACGGAGTCCCACTCGACGTAGCTCCGCGTAGGAGACACCGATTTGGAATCTGAAAACGGTGATCGCCTCAGTGGGCCCTCAGCAACGAGTATCCACCATCGTGGATCAGGATTACGGGCAGGATAGTTGCGGAGGATCGGAAGGTCCGCGGAGCTCCGAGCTTACGCGGCCATCTTGGTTGCCAGCGAAGCTCCTCCCCCTGTGGTGGATTTCTTGTGCAGAATTGCAATTTTTGCAATTTTGGGAAAGCGAGCTGTTCAAATCTCCTGCCGGAAGTCAGCTGCGTGCCGCATCTACGTGTTCGCCATTGTTTACTCCCGCAATGCGTGATCGCGTGCCCTTATGACGTACTCACGTTGTCAAACTCTTGCTGTGCAAGATGGCGAGCCGCGATGACGTAAATGCGTTCGGAAAACTCTCGCACGATCATGCAGCAAGATAAAAAATGACGCAGCACATGCAAACCGGGAGAAAAAAGACTCGGTGTACTCAGAATCACGGTAAGTCAACGCCGATATTGTATTTTTCAAGCGCGACCAAGCAAAATAATTTGCAGCTTGCGCATTTGCTGATTTTTGGGCAAATTTGCGCAATTCGGGGACCGTGAAGTTGCCAAAATCTGCAAATTCGCAAACGAAGTGGATTTTACGCCCACGCTTAATTTTTTTTCCCTGTATTTCTGTGCTCCTTTGCCTTCTGTGACACTCGTTTACCCTCGTTTTTTGTACCCTTTTGCATTCTGTTCCTTTCATCGTCCCTCACCGCCCCTCCCGCTGCATCCCCTGTGCCACCGCCCCCCTGACTGCCCACTCGCTGCCCCCGCCACCCGCCTCCCAGCAGTTCCACCCTCCCACCTCCCAATATATATTGGTTGCTACGTGGCCTTGCCAGTGGCGCGCCAAAGGCGTGCCTAGGGCAAGACCATCTGCGCCCGCCTGCGCCTGGACCGCGCCGAGCGCTGGAACCTCTGGCCCCCATACCTGCTATGATGACTGCCGTCACTACAAAGCCAGCACTCTGCACGCTCTCAAATCTGGACGGACCCACATCTGCTTCAAAGTTGCCCCAAAAAGCACACACGGTCCCTTCACCTGCCGGAACTACAGCTACACCAATCTCAGAGCCGACGAACCACCCGCCAAGAAAGACCTCAACCACCTCCGATGCCTACTACTGAACACCCTCTCCACATGTAAACACGCCGATGAGCTCTGGGACCTACGCAATACAACATACCCAGACGTCACCTTCCTGACGGAGACCTGTGTGAATGACTCCTCTGCACCCGACATCGCCATAGCCATCCCAGACGGCTACAAGATCACCTGCAGAGACCGCACCAAAGGAGTCAGAGGAGGAATCGCCATCTTCCACAAGAACAGCATCAGGGTCTCGACTAGCACCGATGACAGGTTCAGCACTGCTGAACACATGCACTTCCAGATCCACACAGACCCTAACTCCACCCTCAGAGGCACCCTCGTCTACCGACCCCCAGACCCCGTCCCCAGTTCAGCAACTCCATCACCGACTTCATCAGCACGCACGCCCTTACCTCCACCGACTACTTCCTCCTCAGAGACCTGAACTTTCACTTTGAGAACAACAACAACAATAACTCCACAACCCTGATCGATAACCTCGCCAACCTCGGACTGAAGCAACTCGTCACAACGCCCACCCACTCCGCCGGCCACATGCTCGACCCCGTCTTCTCTGCAAGCCCACACGTCTCCGTCAGCCACACCACCGAACTCCTCTGGACCGACCACCGCTTCATCCACTTTGCCTTCCAGATACCCACCACACACCACTGCATCCAACAGATCCCCTACCGCTGCTGGAGCAAAATCACAGGAGACCAACTACATGCAAACATCGCTCTCAGCTCACCCACTGAACCCTCCAGCACCAACGACGCTGCCCACAGCCTCAGATGCTGGATCGAGGACTGCACCAACACCCTCGCCCCACTGAAGAAACCCCCCCACAGAGACACCAGCAAGAGGGCCAGCTGGTTCACCCCAGAACTCCTTGCCTCCAAGCAAGCCTGCCAGAAACTAGAGAAGGAATGGCACAGTGAACAAACTCCGGACAGCCACGCAGCAGACAAGGACGCCATCCGCAACCTCCACTACCTCATCAGGGCAGCCAAGAGGACCTCATTCAATGACCACCTCGACAACAACGCACACAATAGCAAGGAGTTCTTCAACATGGTGAATGAACTCTCCAACCCCAGCTCCAACACCAACGACATCTCGCCTTTGCAAGCCCTGTGCGACTTCCTCGCCACCTTCTTCCACCGCAAGATAGTGGACATCCATGACAGCTTGAACACCCAGGCAGCCCCAACAGACAAGTACTCAAAAAAGTAACCCAATGCATTTCGGGATCACAGTCCCTTCATCAGGGGCATCTAAAATACCAAAAGAATTAATTTTAGCAAATGCTGTCAGCATTAGTATATTCCTATTAAACTTCCAATTCAACTGGCACCTGGTTTGCTCGCGTTTTTCCCAAATAATCTTAGCACCAATGAACAATCAATAAATCAGTAAATACAGCATTACAAAATATGTTTTAAGACACTTAATCTATGAATAGAGCAACAAACCTTTTGCCATCTCACCACCTCTCATGTACTTTTAGAAAGTGGGCATTTTCTTACTTTACCATTCTGTGTGCCTCTGGCTGTTTGTGAATTCAGCATCTGGTATTTGAGTGATAGCAGCTGGGATGTGCATTCACTCTAGACAGTCACTGTAGGGGTGGTTTGAGGTGTATCCCGCCTTGCCTAGGTGATTCATCGCAGGGCTAAATAGGCTGTGCTCCTTTTTCACAATGCTGTCTCTGCCACCTGCGGTCATGCTGCACCAAGGAGGACAGGACTGGTTGGGGCTGGGTTCAGAGACCCTTACACAAACAAACAATGATATTTTGGGATATAAGTATTACACCTAAAACCCAAGGACCTTAGATTGCTTCAAGGAACAAGAAGACCCTTCTAGGAAGTTGAGTGGAAGGACTGTGTGAAGAGCACTACTGATCTGTGTTAGGGGTAGGTTGGCTTGCAGTTGCAGCTTCTGTCTCTGGTGGAGGAAAAGGACTGACTCTTTTTGTCCTGCTGAGGTATCCTGCTTGTGAAGAATCTCTAAGGGCTGGTGTGTGCTGGCCTCCTGCTGGAAGTCTCAGGGACACAAAAGACTTCAAGAAAGATCCTTGCTGGATCTAAAAGTAGCCTGCCTAGAAGTAGGGCTGGAAGCTGTGTGAGGAGCGCTGCCCTGATTTGTGTGGGGTGGGACGGCCTGCAGTTGTTGCTCCTGCCTGGAGTAGAAAAAAAGGACTGGTGTGTTCTTTTTTTCCAAGTAGCCCAACAGTGCATCGTGAGGTCTGTGTTCTTTACCTATGTTTGCCCAAAAGTAAGCACGGGTGAACGCTTCGTTTTTCCTTCTGGATGTTCATTTTATATTACAAAGGAGCCGGCGTGTCTGGGCCTGAGAGAGAGCAGATAAAAGCAGAGAGTGGCCGCCAAACTGCCAGTGATTTATGGTCTATGTGTCTTATATATAATACAGTGATATTTTTATATAAACGTGTGTTGAGTCTTTTGTGGTGCGCCTGGTGTGTCATTGGTGTGTGTGTGTGTGTGTGTGTGTATTGTGCAAATGCTTTACACATTGCCTATGGGATAAGCCTGACTACTCTGCCAAGCTACCAAGGGGATGAGCAAGAGTTATATTGGGAGTGTAACTCCTTTACCCTGACTAGAGTGGTGGGTTCTGCCTGGCTTAGGTGCATAACCTAGGAAACCAGAAACTCCATTGCTGACAGGAAGGATGGTCCTTTCCAAACACTTTGTATAAATGGAGTACCCATTTGCATGTTCTTTGACTCCGGAGCCAAGATCACTTTTATTCCGAGTGAAATGTATCTTAAGAGTCTGAAGGATCACGTGGTATTACACAGACAAGACATTTTCCCAAAATGTTACGGAAGAGAGACGAACAGGTTAACAGGTTACTTTGAGAGTTGTATCTATTTCAAGGATATGAATGCTAAAGGAAAAATGTCTGTCTCTGAAAGAGTTGACTCTTTGATAAGCTGGATACATCAGAGGGATTTCAAAGTTTATTTGGATCCTAATGAGACAACAGCAGTGTGTTTGAAAAATGTTGAAGTTAGGAAACTGGTGGGCATTTGTGATAGATGGTTACACAGAGACCCAGTTAAACAAATGAATTCCTGGAAGTCTTTAGTGAGGAATTAGGATGCTTGAAAGGGTATGTTCACATAATTAGATTTTTAAAGAATACTATTCCAATGGTTCGCAAGGTTAGAGGGGCTCCCATCAAGATGAAGGTGAACATGCAGGAACAAATTGCATCATTGAGGAGGAAGACACCACAGAGTGGCTAGCCCCAGGGTTATGGCTTACACACAAAAAACGACATTTTCGTACAGGAGGCGATGATGTAAGAGTTGGATAAACAATATGCATTTTAAGATCACAAATTGTTTTAATAAAACTGGTTTTCCTGTAAAGGGTGGATGGGGGCTGGCAATGAAGCAACTCTGCATCTCCCCTGCCCTTTAGTGTAGAAAAACAAATCCTCTCGTGGGACCACAAAAGAATCTGTTGCATCCCTCCCAGGTGTCTGCCAATGGACAATAGACATACTGGAGAGGGGGTGCGGGTGCGGAAGGACACTCTACTCCATGCCACTTTAATCTATGACACCCTACTGTACTGTAGACTACTTTCAACACCCTTGTTTCATCAGATGGACAAGTTGAATCATTTTCATCAAGGGCCACACCCGGGAGATGACTACTTCCTTCAGGCATCAGTCAGAGTCAGAAAAATGTAAACATTAGTGCGAGTAACATGTAAAAACATTGTTATTTAGACATTGACAGGCTGCATATAATTTATGTGTACTATACTGTTTGTATGGTATTTGAGGAAAACTCTTGAGTACTACACAGATGAGTCAGCACAATTAGGGAATCAATCAATCAATCAATCAATCAATCAAGCATTTATATAGCGTGCTACTCACCCGGAGGGTCTCAAAGCCGAGATACTTCCTTCAGCGCTATTTACCCGGTAGCATTTTTATCTGCCACTCTTACCAGTGCACTTTGTATCATTTATCGGGATTGAACATCCCCTTGAGTCTCCCAGTGAGCTGTTCCAGGTTTGCCTCCCCCTCGGACCTGGTATTATCGGGTTCGTCTGTCGCCCTGAAGAAGGTTGACCTCTTTGTGAGGTCTGTGCCGAAACGAGCGTCGGCACTTACGTTGAGATGAGTCACACCAGGACTAATATTGAAATTTAGCCCCATTTAATGCAAGAATTTTGGACTACCTCATAGCTATTAACTATGAAAGATACGGCGCTATTCTTCCATATAAATATATAGGACCAATTTATTTGTTAGGTCCTGGTCTACTGATAATTATCTGGTGTTGCTTTTACCAAGGAATGTTCCTTTGTCTGAATGATTGATGGTTGGGTATGGTCTGGTATGTTTGGTTTTAATAGATGTGAGTCTGTGTGAGATGCGTGGTTGGGGGAAGCTGTTTGTTGCATTGTGAATTTCTGGCATCGGGGATATGCCCTTTAAATTATTTTGTGCTTCTTTATTTATTAGCATTTTGTATTGTCTATTGTCATGTAACATTAATCTCAAGAATGTATATATTGTAATATGTTATATATAAATCACAAGAAAAAAAAGACGTGAATAACATTCGAAATCATTTGTTATGAAAAGAATTATACTAAGGGTTTGTCTTCCATTCCTGTGTGCATGGGCTATTATGCGACTTTTTGCACTCTCTAAAGTATGACTTTTTTGCTATAATCGATCACGAGGCAGGAATTGCTGTTTTTTCCAGTGTCTTTTGCCCCTGGTCCTGCTGGGGCATTAGTTTACAGGGGCCCTCATCTTATTGTTCTTATAGAACTCAATGTCCCCACCGTGTGTTGCCAGAATTCGAGCTTTTGTCAGCAAAGAAAGTTTTATTCACTGGGCCTTCATCCCAGGTCCTTTCACTGTCGGAAGTCTGTTTTGTTCTATAACATGTCGATTAAAGATTAGGCCTCCTCATATAGCCTGTAGCTCCATAGACATATGTGGCACATACATAGCCATTCCAAAAACTTTCGGGTAGAGTTTTTCAGATCCTACAAAACTCTTCTGTTGTTAGAGTTATCTGAAATAGTTGCATTCTACAACTGAACAATTTCAGAATGCTGGGTCCTCCATGCTGAGCTCTACAGGAAGGCTATTCATTTTATTTCAGTCTGTCCTCCTGCAAGAGAGTCCTAAGATATTGTGCAGGTGAAAGCATAAATGAATAATGTGCAGGGAAGAATACAGCGAGACTCCTCAGTGAGAAATGGGTTGTATCAGAGATAAAACGTGTCCAAGGATTACCCGCTGTGAGTGAGACTGCCTTTCCTTTTCATATTGGCACGCTATTTTCAGAATGTGACCCCTTTCCATGAATAAATGACACGGTGACATTTACAGATAAAGCCAAATTCAACTGCTTTGAAAGGCACTGAAAAATGTCAGGGTTTCTATGATACATGAATTTAATGTCTTTTTGCTGGCGCAGTGAAAAGATACACAGGATATGACTGTCAGTTGCTAAAGACAAAAAGAAAAAAATGAAGCAATGCGGGAAAAGATATTAAAAAAACAATGTGTGCCTACCTTTGTAGGATGTTCTTTGAAACATTTAAAGTTCTAGACAAGATTTGTGGGTGGATTAACATGTTTGCCCTTCAGTCCTTGTTACGGTCGAGTGTCACCTTGCTGTTGGCAGGTTAAGAGATAAAGTTCTGACCTGTATGAGGAGGGACCCGCTGAGTCTTTCATAGGAGTATGAAGTGCTCCTAAGAGGTGAGATGGGTGAACCCTGACAAGGCGCCACGCAAATGACCTTGTAAAGAACACACACTTTTGTGTAGTGTCCGCACTCTGATTGCATCGTCGTAGATGTAGTGCTCGAATCTTTTATTTCTTTCTTCATTGTTTATTTAGCAGTAAAATGCATTTTAACAGCACAGTTCAAAATGTACTAAGGGCAATCTTTTTGCATCATGACAATTTACTTACCAGCACCCTGATTTGAGTCGCAGCTGGCAGCATTGAAGAGTGGTGGGGCGGTCAAATTGGTGGGTGACTGCATATACACACATTATAATTAGAAGTATGAATAAAATAACACATACCTGCACGAAGGTCCTTGTATCTCCCATCCGGCTTGCTTCTGTTCGGCTCTGCCTCCAGCGCAGGGCCCTCAACAACTCCCCTAACCAATCCTGGTGCTGCTTTCATGCTGTTACTCAGCATGAGAGCAGTGCCATAATTGGCGGGGGAAGGCTCTCTTGGCACTCCAAAGGGCACCGGAGACCTGGGCTTGGTCTAGCCCAACTGTCTTAAGACAAACTGAGGAGCCACCCTTGACTAGCTGACATGCTCACCGCCTATAGTAACACTCATCACACCCGCAGCCAGGACACCATGTCAAAACAAAGTGACTTGTTTTCTCCATTTATTATCCTAGGTTCCGGAACATATTTCTCGTATTCATCAGGTCTGTCCCAACCCTCCTCCATTTTAGGAAAGAGCTGGAGACACATTTCTTTAAGGAACACTACATCACAACAAGCTAACAATCTACCCATATTCTTAAAACCATTCCATCTGACATGGTAATGTTAAATATTTTGGCAGTTATGATTAGATAATTGCGCTTGAACAGGATGGTTGGGTGAGTCTCTGTCTCTTGAATAAATACTTACTTGAAAAGAGAAGAAACTCGCTTTCCTTCCTCATTACATTTTGGCGATGATTTAGCCAGGATCTGAGCGAGACAGAGGTCACTGAGAAGGATCCACCATGCAGAACTTGAAGCAGTAGGGAGGCTCACAAAGGAAAGGGCTCACACACGAATGATACTCGATGACCGACCATTCAGCACCGCTTTCCTGTAAGGTACCTTTCATCCATACTAAGGTACATGACATCACTGTTTGTGAGGCAGGCCACACATGTATGCCGTGTTGGAGCAGCACTTCACTGGGAGGTATTACTTGTACTGCCAACGACTTGCACTGGGTGCTCAATACGAGTGCGCACCGACTTGGATGTGTCCAGGTATTCGAAGTGTGTTCCTCCCAGTGGTCGAAATGGTGGGGGGGAAGTAGGGGTGATGTGGACTGAGACTCTGAGGGCGGGGATAACCCAAGGAATAGATCAGTGGGTGGATTCAGAGGTGTGAGGTGTGGCCAGAACGTGCAAAACATCCCAATTTTTAGTATTTGTATGGCATTTCACTGACCAGTTACAGCTTATTGTGTTATATACTTCAACCAATGGATACAGTTGATTATTTAAGGTTTAATATGAGTTATTGACATTTTAATACATTTACAAAGTGGGACATATTTCCAATCACGCAATGCCCCAAATACGCTTAAAAGTGGAATCACTCACCATTTGTCTCAGAGCCATGCAGTTTCTCTCATTAGCACTTCTCCTCCCTTCTTCCACAAGAGCAGTTGAAACATGAATGGCAAAATATCCTTGTTTGCAAATGTTTTCTATATAATTATGGCTCTGCCATATTTGCCACACAATAAATCATCCACGGCATAGTCTAACAGTTTTAAGTAATTATTTTGTAGCTCCAACAGATAAAGAGTTACAAAAAAAGTGACATGTTGCTGCCAAGTGGACGGCCCTTTGCAAAGGTTGACTGATCACCTTTCTCACTGTTGCATTTGTATGTTACACTGGTAATAATGAGGCAGAATCTTTGCAGAGACTTAATATGTGTAAAAATGTTAAAATAATAAAGTATAAGAAAATATATTGCTTTACGCTGCAGACTTTTTTTGCTGCATAATTTAGTCGACACTGCTGCACAATTCCAGTGACTCCCGAGCAGGTAGCACATGCTAAAAGTGCTTGTGGCTGAAGCAGAGAGGCTATGAAGTTTGCAAACTTAGTTTGGAGTGTGTGCAAATCCTGCATTGCCGATACCTGGTAAGTTGCCGCTACTACTGCTGAAACAAAGCCAATAGAGGTACCAATGGGTGAGGCGGACTGGACTCGAGGGCAGAGTCGGCTTTATTGCTGGTGGCGCCCAGTTCAACAATGTTTGTTGGTGCCCCTAATGACCACCTGTGCCTCGGACTCCCTCACTACCACCCTTTAATAGTGCCTGTCAAGTCTCCATACCCACATTCTTTCTCAGATCAGATACATTTAATGTAATTTACAGCACCACTCATACCAATGTACAATGTCAAAGTCCTCTTTTTCTTTTAAATAATTTATTTTTCATTTCATCATATTTCAATAAGCATCGGGTACAGGTCCTTAATACCATGTTTAGAAAACACACTGCGAATTACACATTACAGTAGGCTTTTCACCATTCTCAAAATGGTGAAACACCCCTCTACCTCCATAGACCTACATGTAGCCATCTCAACAGTTCCCAGATGAACAGAGATGTCGGAAAAATGTTTGTAGGGTGGAGGGTGGGTTCATCCTACTCCTGTGGTGACTATTCCAGACGGTGGTTGTGACGAGGTGAAATTCTCAATTTCTAACAAATCGGACTTCAAGGGGCCCCAAATATCTTTGGTCTGGATGAACTGGGGAGTGTAGTTGCATATAAATTAGTATTCGCATTGCAGTATATGATACTATTTAACCAGGCCTTAGTGGTAGGGCTGAACATACTCCCCCAGTGTAGAGCTATTTCTCGCTTTGCTAGTAACAGTGCAATGGATGTATAGCTACATAACTGCTTGGGAATGTTACAGACATATCCTAGTAAGACCACCTCTGGGGTAGGGTGCAAAATTGAACAAAAGTAGCTCTCACTGGCAAACTCTTAACCAGTTTGTTGCGCATGTCTGTTGGCCGACGTGGCCCGGGCATAGAAATGTCCGTACAACGGTAGATTCTACGTAGCGCTAAAGGGGTTAAAAGTGAGGCTGATGTGGTTGGGTGTGAACAAAATCAATTTGGCCACTTTGAAAGCACTCTGTCTTGCTTTATTTATTTTAAATATTTTAAACCTTTTATTTCTCTTTGTCCAGAGGCTGCACTTTGGAATAGTAAAATGTCCGAAAAAAAGACCACCTTTCCATCAAAAGTGTTTTGTTTTTGTTTTTGGGATCCATTTCACAGGGATGCAAATAAATGAAAAAAGGAAAGAGCGGGTGAGAACCGTTTCTTCAAGTCACGGTTTTCAGTAAGTGAGGAGGAGCTGCTGGACAGAAAGAGAGGGTATAAGAGGAGGACAGAGGAGGTGGAGGGCAGCTGCCAGCGCAGAGCAGCAGTGGATAGTGTCAGTGTCTTCTCTGGGCTGCAAGGAGACAGAGTCCTTTTCCTTCTCTGATGGTCCTGCCTGTCCTCGAACGGCCACGAAAGCAGAGCCTTATCGGAAGGCCTTGGTTATTTTGGCCGTCCAGGGACACAGTTTAGAAAAGAAAAAGTAGGGGAACATAGTCTTTTTAATAGGAGAAGTAGGGCCATGCTGTGCCTACCGATCCTGCCCGCTTCGACCACTGGTTCCTCCTGGTGTACGTTTGATGTGGGTCGAGTTTCATGCATTTCCGAGAGCCTACAGCAAGACCAGAAAGCTCTTCCTCTCTTAAAGGCAAAGCTTGTGCATGTTAGCAAGTTTGGTGAGCTAAACCCTTAATGGAGCAGCCTTTCAGTTTATGGTGATGGGCACATCTCTAACTCTTTACAAGAGTTCCGGTTTTGTGTTCAGCACAGGTACCTGTTCAGCGGTGTGAGGGGAGCGGCTTTGGTGCAGAGGTTGAGGAGCAGGCAAGATGAGGTCCCATGGACAGCTCGTCACCACATTGCTTCCACACCTTACGGACTCGGGCATAACCTTCAAGTCCACAGCCCGGTCGCATCTGCAGCTTCAGTCCAGACTCCAGCTACCGGACTCCCACAAGACCTTTAAGATTTCTGACTGGCTGGCTGGCAGGGCCGGACTGGGAACAGAAACCGGCCTTGGCAAACTGCTCATAGGGTGACCAACTGTCCGTAAATTTCACGGACAGTTCGTAATTTCGGCCGTCTGTCCGTTGTCCGTGAAGGAATCTCTAACGGACGCCATTTGTCCGTCACTTTAACAGGGCACCGGTTGCTCCACCCTAAAGCCGGCACAGCTTGCACCCACCTCTTTTCTTCACTCCGATGCTGCACCAAAGCTCCTCAGATACTCAGCAGCAATGAAGAGGCACAGCGGGATGGCAACCCTCACACCTCCAGCCCTTGATGACCTGTTAAGAGGTGCTTCGAAGGTGACTGAGAGGGAGGGGCTGCAGCTTCAGGAGCAGCGACATCTATTCACATGCAAACAGCCCTGAATGTGTCATGTCTCTGCTATTTAGAGGGGGGCTCACACGGTCCATTTCTACCCAGGGCCCCAAACATCCGAGACTCGGCCAGATTACACCCCTGATTACACCAAGGCAGCACGTTGCTCTCTTCACAGAGCGTAATTACTGTCACTAAATTGTAAGCAAACACCGGTTCTTCAAACATGCAGTCTATAATGTAAGAAAATAAAGAAATGGCACAATCGCACCCACACTGATTAACAAAGTATGGAGGACAATCAGTTAAATCAATTCTCTTAGAGTATCTCCTGTAAGTACTGTACATCACAGTGGGGGATGGCATTTTGGACAGAGAGCCTGCCTTCTCGTTGTCTTGTGCAGGAGGGGGCGAGGAGCCCAAAATGATACTAGAATACTGCATGCCCACCCCTGTGTTAACTCTCCTGTGATGGCTCCTGCCCTCCCCTCAGTGATGGCTCCTGTCCCCCCATGTTGTGGCTCCAGTCCACCCCCACCTGTGATGGCTCTTGTCCCCCCTGTGGTGGATTCTGTCTCCGCCCTGGGTGGCTTCTGTCCCAGTCCTGGAATGGCCCCTGCAGCGAGGGTGAAGTTCTTGATGGGCCTCTTCTCAAAAGGGCTCAGCTCAAAATTAATATGGAAAGGTGGGCGAGTAAGTAAGTGAAGGGATGGGTGAATGGCTGGATGAATTAGTGAAAGGGTGAATGGATGAATGAAAGATTGAATAAATGGATAATGAGAGAGGATGGATGGATTGATGAGTGAGGGGAAGGATGGAGAGAAAATGTAAATAGCATGATGTATGGGTGGAAGGGTAGCTGGATGATGGATGAGGGGAAAGATGGATGAGGGGAAGGATGATGGATGAGGAGAAGGAGAAGGATGGATGGATGGATGAGGGGAAGGATGGATGGATGAGGGGAAGAATGGATGGATGGATGGAGGGGATGGATGGATGGATGGAGGGGAAGGATGGATGGATGAGGAGAAGGATGGATGGATGGATGGATGGATGGATGGATGATTGGTGGGTGAAAGGATGGATGGATGGAGAGTCGGTGGGTGAAAGGATGGATGGATGATGAGTGGGTGGGTGAAAGAATGGATGGATGATGAGTGGGTGGGTGGGTGAAAGGATGGATGGATGGATGAGTGGGTGGGTGGATAGTGGGTGGGTGAAAAGATGGATCAGTGGATTGGATGGTGGGTGAGTGAAAGGATGGATGAGTGGGTGGGTGGTGGGTGGGTGGGCGGATGGTTGGGTGGATGATGGGTGGGTAGGTGGATGAGTGAAATGATGGATGGATTGATGGATTGATAAGTGCAAGGGTGAATAAATGGACGTATGAGTGAAAGGGTGGATGTAAGGATGAATGAGTGAGTGAAAGGGAGGGTAGATGGACAAAAGGATGAATAGATGTTTGAAGGAGTGAAATGATAGATGGATGAATGATAGGGCCAATGGATGGATTCATGAGTGGATGAGTAGATGGATGGATGGGTGGATGTATGGATGGATGGATGGATGGAAGGACGGATGGCTAAGTGAAAGGGTCGATGGAGAGAGAAAGAGAGGATGGATGGATGACTAAAATAGTGGATGGGTGGAAGGATTAGTAAGTGAAAGGATGGCTGGATTGGTGAAAGGGTAAATGGCTGAATGGATGAGTGAATGGATGGATGGGATGAAGAGTGGATGGATAAGTGTACAGATGGATAGGGTGAAAGGATGGATGGATGGATGGATAATGGAGGATGAGTGAAAGGATGGATGAGGGGATGGATGAAGGGATGGATGAGTTAAATGATAGATGGAAGGATACATGATGGATAGGTTTGGAAGTGGTTGAATATGTTTGGAAATGGCTGGGCTTACTTATATACTATTGCGCGACCTCTGATGTGTCTGTAAAACGTACCTATTGTCTTGAAGTTTTGTCCTGAATTTTGACCTCCTGTCCTGAATTTGTGTCCTGAATTTTGACCCTTTGTCCTGAATTTTTACACTCACCGTCCTGAATTTGCACCAATGCCAGTTGGTCACCCTAACTGCTCAGCTGCCTCCCCCTGGGGTGAGGGGGAGTGCAGCCGAGCAGTTTGCGAGGGCCGTTTTTGGCCGATGTTGTTACCGGGGGCTGATATTGCCGACCCCCGGTAACAAAAACGGGCCCCCAGAAGCCCAAAAATGGCCCCCACCCCAGTGGCCACCGGGGAAATGCCCCGTGCCCGCTATGGCCAGTCCGGCCCTGCTGGCTGGTAGGCGGAAAGTGGTGACATGGAGAAGTGGGGTCACCCTCGGCTCCAAGCTACAATCATCCAGGTAAATATGTAGCAGTGGGGTGGCAGGCAGGAGGTGGCAGATGAACGTAGCAGCTGTAGCTAGCTGCTGCGAAAGTGTGAGCCTGCTGGATACCATAGAGGCAGCCTGACTAGCATCAGGTGCCGCTTGTTAGTGTTCCGTGGTGTGCCTCGCTTGGTACTCGGACCCCTCCTTCATACCCCCCTTGGTAACTCTTTTCCACCGTGGACTTGTGTCTGCAATACTGGCAGCGGTACTGTTTCACTGTGCTGCTGTGATCCAGCATCTTGTTCTAGTCGGAAAGTTTGGGAGTATAATATAAGTGATTTTAAAGTGATGTAATCATTTATTCATCAGCCAACAATCGCGACCATAGTAAGCACTACTTAGATAGGTTAGTAGCCTCTCCTCACCTGGAAAGCAGGACTTCTGTGCGTGGATTGGTGGAGCAGGCGGGAGCAGGTCTCATTGGCTGCCTCGTAAACATTCTTCTGGTAGGGGGAATTTAGATCTGGTCTGGTCTTGTTAAGAATCAGATCCTTCAAGGAATACTCAAGCATTTGTCTAATCCTAAAATGGGAAGAGGTAAAACCACAGAGCCTACTATGGAAATTAAATCACTGGAAGTGGAGAAACTGCCCCAGAAGGAGGGGGCAACTCTGCCTGTGCTCTGTAATGGCACAGAGGGCCGGATGACTCGCTCTACAAGAGGCTCAATCAGGAACTACTGTGCCTTTGGATTTGCCTTTGGTTAAAGGTGAACCGGTCCCGGTTTGTACAAGCTTAGACCCCTCTTCACCCATGAAGTTTAACTTACTTAGCATCAGCTCCAATTCACCTTTGGCAGTGTGTTCACAAGTATGTCCAAAGCTGTTCGATGAAGTTTCAAAAGGAGACAAGTTAAGCTGCCAGCAAGCAGTGCAGAACACATATCTGCATCACCCTATTATCAAGGCAGTGTTAAGTCAATTAACGTGGCTTAAAGCCATGTTAATTGACTTAACACTGCCTTGGTAATAGGGCCCCTTTCATGATAAACTCATCGTGAAATGGGGCGTGCACATGGTGTTGCAGTGGGAGGTTCCACCGCAACACGCATTCACCTTGATGCTGTCACCTATTATCAAGCTTGGAGATAATAGGTGGCAGCGCCGAATTTAAGAACAGGTCAGACCTGTTCTTAAGGTGGCGAAAAGAGGAGAAATGCTTCATTTCTCCTCGTTTTTGCTTTTTCCATGTGTGCTGCCTTGTGCAGCACACATGGAAAAAGCTAAATGCCAAGTTTTGTTTATGTACAGGAAAGTGTCCCTTCCTGTACATAAACAAACCTCTTTTTAAAAATTCCAATTTGTAACTTATATGTGTGCTGCTTTATGCAGCACACATGTAAGCTACAAAATGGCATTTAAGCTTTGTTTATGTGCAGGAAGGAACTCCTTCCTGTACATAAACAAACCTTCCCTGCCTGCGCTGGGGTTAAGTTGTAAATCTTATTGCCATCGCAGGGGGAAACGCTAGGCTGCACCATATCCATGGTAATATGGTGCAGCCTAGCGTTTCCGAAGTGGCGAAGAGAGGCATTACGCCAAGGCGGCTAACACCTCTGTTCGCCATTTTGTTGCTAATATGCCCCATAGTTCTTTGGGCCGTCCTGATGGGGGCACATGTATACTAAACTGGAAACCGCGTTGAAGGCTCTAATGAACTCCCAATGCCTAAAACAGTTGGCACAGATGTCAAATCCTGAGATTACAATAATCTCATGGAATGTTGCAGCTCTCAAATGTCTTGCGGAAAGCGAGGAGGGGTGTCAGTATTTGCGTACTGGTGACATTTTATGTCTTCAAGAAACTAGGGCATTGGTCCCCACTGCTCTAACAGGCTTCTCCAAGATTTTTGCTGCTGCCACGCGCCTAGGCCCTTTTGGTCATCCATCAGGGCATCAAGCATACCGCCAACTTGACTGTGATGGCGCTTGACATTAACAGTTCAGCAGCCCAAGCGATTTGTATTCACGGTTTGAAAACAAACACCAAACAAATGGTTTTGATTGTGGTCAACTGTTATTTGAATGCTCCGAGGAATGCAAGGACACGCTTGTACAAGTTAGCATTTTTATTGTATACTTAATTACAACCATAACAAATAGACATAAAATCATTACAATCCGTCAATATGAAACACTTAAACTTCAGAGAATTGTTAGCAATATAATCAACAAAAGCCCTTTCTTCAATTAATCTATGAAATACCCTTATTAAAATACCATGTACCATTGCGCATCGATGCCTTTGTCCAAACCGACACATAATATATTATCGGAGGGATGGGGGGAAACTACCCCGATCATGAGAGTCATTGTACATTTTGGCCAGATGCAGGACTAGAAGGTGCGCATATTGCTTCTAAAGTGCAGGTGTGAGCCCATCTGAACCGGGGGCCTTATCACCCGGGAGCCCTGCAATGACTTTTGAGATTTCCTCATGGGTAAATTGCCCGTCTAGGTATTCCCGGTGACTATTTCCCAGCCACAGCAGTTCAATAGAATCAAAGTATTAGTCCATAATATCCCAAGGGGAAGCTGTTCCAGCAGTGTACAGTTGGGAATAGAAGGTGGGAGGTAGTCTGGCCCGTGGCGTCTCTGCTCAATGCGGTAATATAGGAAGAGGCGTGCAGCTTACGGAGGAGATTTGCAAGTGTCCTACCGGGGCGGTCGCCTCTCCATAGCGACAAGCACGGGCTTCTCTGTTGAGGAATGTGAACTCCCTGTCAGCCTCCTCATGAAACTCGGTGAGTTTAGCTCTGATCAGGAAGAGTGTAGCAGGACTCGGGTCTTGAGATTGTTTAAGGTCTAAAGCTCTGATGTCTTTCTTCAGTTGTTCAAGGGTTCCCCTAATAGACTTCAGCACCTCAGATTACCGAGCAATCCATTCTCCCGGATTACCACCTTGAAGGTCTACCAGAAGGTTGAGGGAGACTCGATGGACCCGTCGTTTTGCTCAAAATACACAATGACGGCGCTGCGAATGTCTTTGCGAAAGACAGTGTCCCGGAGGACATTAGGTGGGAAGCACCAAGCGAACATGCAGCAAAGCGTAAGTGGGAGTCGCAGACATAGGCACACGGGGCATGTTCAGACAGGGTGCAAGCTTTGTGGCTCTTGAAGGTGGTCCAGGTGACAATATCACAGGTGGTGATCCAGAGATCGAAGCAAGACCAGGAGCCTCACGAGCCCATAACCCAGGTTCCCTCACACAGACCAGGATGTGCATGTCGCCAGGCGCGAGCAAGGAGTTTTCAGCCTTAATGGAGTGGAGAAGGGAAGTAGCCTGCGGGTGTTGGATGTGGTCTCCAGAGTGGACTAGTGCCTGCGAGGGAGCTAAGTTAAAGTCCCCACCCAAATCAGCTGATGGGGCCCCAGGGAGGATATGAGTTGCCACATGTGCGAGGAAGTCAGGGTCATCAAAGTTAGGGCCATAAAGTGCTGCCTTGGATCAGTGGTTGATTATAAAGTGTGCCCCAGCAAGTATCACGTAACGACCTGCCGGGTCAATGAGAGAGTGAGTGTTACACCAAGGGAGACCTCTCCTAAAAAGGATAGAGACACCACATGAGTAATTGGAATAGAAGGAGGAGTATGACTCGCCCTGGTGGTGCAAAAGCAGCCTAGAGGAAGTAGCAGGAAGGAGATGCATTTCCTGAAGGAAGCAAACGTCAACCTGGTGCCTGATTTGCTGCACATGAATGAGGTGTGCCTTACGGTGGTCATTTAGGACTCTGATGTTCCATGTCCAAAACGTGGTGTCAGTCATGTGATGGCGTGGAGGGAGTGAGGAACATACTGATAACAGACCATACAGCGGGTGTCAAAAGTGAGTGCAACCATGTACAGAACATTGCAAAAAACTTACCACAGTAGCATGCCGAAATTCAAACAGAACAGAGGTAGCTGAGTGGGAGCCCTGCAAAAGGAAACCCCAGCCCACCCTCCACCCACTCCAACACCCCAATTAGGTTGAGCATCTAGACCCACCCAACCCTGGGGACCCAAACATGGGAAATTAGGTGGCAAAAAAGGAATCATCCCTGCGTGGTGCTTGGGCACAGCTAATCCCCCCAAGCCATATAGGCAGGGTGGCCGAGCATGGTGTAGATCAGCAGGAGACAACTAAGTGGAGAGATGTTGCGCTCATGGAAACGGTTCTTGATTGCAAATAGGTTGGACATGACATGTTAAGTGGCCCAGGGATCCCAGTCCCGGAGAGACAGCGTATTGCTAGCTCCCAAATGGTACATAAATTGAGGGCATTTGCACGCAGCACAGGAGAAAGTGAATCAGGGCACTCTTGAAGCAATGCTGGGTTGTGAGCAAAACAGGCAAGGTATTTAAACTGCCCATGGGAACCACTAATCCTGAGTGGCCCTATGCTCACAACCAGTACTTAACATCATATCATGCAGAGTGTCTAGAGCCCATATACAGTAAAAAAGGCCTGAGACATGATGCCAACCAAAGAACATATGAAGAACAACATGAGGCTTCCAAAAAACAGTGAGATAGAACCCGGCATGAAGGAAGTCAGTCATTGTCACTTGTGCGGTCTTCCCTATGGCCAGCGAGCAATCCTGCGGTGACGATTTTTGCAACTGTTTCGCAAAGGTGAGGCAGTCCTTTGCATCTGTAAAAAATGTAGGCTTTTCCCCAAAGTCAACGTGAAGTTTGGAAGGATAGAGCATTGCGTAAGTGATGTGGAGCTGTTGCATGATGCATTCAGTGGGGAGGAAATCCCTGCGGACTGCCTGGACCAACAAAGTATAGTGAGGGTAAAAGGACAGCATGTTCCCCTGATGGTTTATTACACCCAGCTCCTGGGCCCTACGTAGAATAGAGTCCGGGTAATTCAACAGACGGGCAATGATTGGCTGCGCTGGGGCCCCAGGAGGGGGCCGAGGGCCAAGCGACCTGTGTGCCCGCTCGACAATAAAGTGGGTGGACAAAACCGGGCCGAATAAGTCCTGGAGCAGGGATTCAAGGAAGTCCTCCATCTTACCAGTCCCTGTGCATTCCGGAAGACCTACAACCCGAATGTTATTCCTCTGAGAGTGTGGCCCCAGGTCCTCATTCTTGGCAATAATAATTTCAGGATTTTGTCCATTTTAAAAGCTTCTGTGCACCAGAGGGTCCGGCGTCCTCGGCATCAGAAACCCTTGCCTCAAGCTGGTTAATGCGTGCATCATGGGAGTCCACCCTTTGTTTTACCTGGTTGAGGCGGGAAGATAGGTGATCAAGTTTCGCCTCAATATTCTTTTAGCTGGATGCCACGTCTAGGAGAATGGTTCTTAGGCTATCATTATCTTCTTCGCCAGGAGGGTCGGTTTGCGTAGATGGTTCACCAGCGTCAGGAGGGGACTCACCACTCTTGCCCGCTCCGCGTCCAGAGAAGTAAAGTTTAGTCTGCCTGGTGTCTGTCTTCCCCATGGCAGTCCGCAGCAAGGAGATAGTAGGCCCAGTGGCCAGCAAGCACCAGAATGCGGGCCCCCGCAAGTCCCGAGGAAGATTTAGACAGGACTGAGGGCTTGCCGCACGGCAGGCCGCAGGCATAGAGTGGGGGCACAGTGCACCACATTGTCAGGGGTGACCCAGTACCAGAGCCCCACCAGCTGCTCTCAGCGCCCGCAGTGCAGTTGTGCCGGCGTGATCAAAGGTGCGCGAAAGGGGCCCCACTTCGCAGATTTACATTCTGTGCGAAGCAAGATGGAGGAAGTAGAAAGTCCCCAGATGCCGGCCTCCCCAGCACCAGCAGGCCAAGATGGTAGGTGGTGGAGAGCCCAGGGCAGACCGGTGAATCACTCCCGCACAGGACAGGCCAGATGGAGAGCAGGGGGCAATAATGCACCGCCCCCAGACGCAGGCATAGGAAGCAGCATCTGGGCCCCCACCGACACAGCCCAAAGCAGCCGCCAACTAGGCCACAGAGCAGTCCCACGTACGCAGCGTCCTTACTAGGTGTTTGGAGGTGATGGGGAGTCTGGCAAAGCAGCCACTGCAACCGGGCTGTCTCCGCAATGGTTCCAGCAGCAGGATAGGTGAGCGGGCCTCCCGGGGCTCCGCCCATCGGCAGGCCCGCAGCAGATCCCAGACACCTCCAGGCTACAGCACTCCTCTCGGTGCTGGTCAGAGCCGGGGGGCAGAGATTCCCCGCCACAGAGCCAGGAGGGCACAGCAGATCTTCTTGCAGGTCCGGACCGGATTCACAGCGTGCGGCCGACACCACAAGGCACAACCAGAGGAATCCCCAGGAGGCAGGACATGCCGATTCTTCTCGGCCCTCCGGCCTGAGGTGGCTCAGGATAGCGGGGCATTCTTTATATGGCTTAATATCTCCCACGGATGACGGAAGCTGCCGGATGAAATGACTCGGCTGGCAAAGCTTGCTCAGAGCGCAGCCATCTTGCCGCTGGCAAGACTACCCCTCCCGTACCCCCCCCCCCCCCCCCCCCCCCCAAGGAGGGATTTCCTTGTGGAGCCCTAGGAGCTCCTGTCCAAAATCGTAACAGGCTCCAGGTCTACGTGTGCTTTTCTTTCTTTTTTTTTTTTAACCACAGATAATGGACCCCTCAGTGATCCACCATTCAAGGAGACTCAGCACTTATATTTGAATAAGCAAGTGAGATGTCCAGCCAGTTGGAGTGACTCAGCCAACTTTGCAGCCCATCTACTAGCCACAGACATCACAAACTGTAGCCAGGTGCCAGTGGTTGGTTGGCCCTTATCCAGCATTGTTACTATACTATGCCATCGAGGGATTGGATAGGAACAGATGTTTTAACATTTTATTTCTTTAATAGGAATTTTTGCGATCTTCTACCACTTTCCAAAACAAAGTATTTATCACACATTATATCCAGCATATTACAATCTCCCACAGGGTTTTATACAATGTAGGTGTGTTATATGATGAATACAATGCGTAATAAACATCCTGCTTTAGAAGGAGATTCAGCCAATACTTTTAAGGACCATTTGAAAACAGTTGAAAAGTGTGTATTGCTGCATGCAGGCGTATGGCATAGAGAGAGCTTCATTGGTTATTATAGGAGTTATGCCATATTTTTTATTTGCCTCTTTGGCTTATTTTGACAAGTTCCTGGAAACACAGTGTAATTAATTAAGGGTAGAAAATTGAAAGATATATGTAAGCCTTTCAAAAAGTCAGAAATGTGCCCTATTTTGCTTTGTAGTGAACAGTCCTTATCATGCCAATGGAATCTCAGGAAGGTGGAATGAACTTTGGACATGGTTCACAAAACAGAGTTGAGTGAAAAATATTGAAATTGTGGTTACAAATCTAAAATTGCGATTCACACAGTCAGAATGTGCATATCTTAGTCCAATTTCGACAATGGGAAAATCTGCAAATTGTATGCATTTATTCCAGCTGCAATGTGAAAAAGGTGTTTTGAGGAATCTAATTGGGGGCTGGGATTTCTCCAAATCCTCTGTCTCTTGAAGATTTAACACATTTAGTGATGGCCTAATATTTTATTGGTTGGTGCCAAATCGTACTGCTGTTTTCCGTAGTTAGTGACATACTTCCAAACGAATCCGCAGAAGACGTGTGCTATTCACTTTTTTGTGAATTATAGAATTTTTTTTTAACAACATCCTAGAAATTGTGATGCAAAATTAGAAAGGTACAGAGCTGCAAATGAGCAACTTGAAGCATCTGGGCCACTTTCTAAAACAACTTTTGATTAAAGGTTTACAGGATCCAAAATGGTGGCCATGTGAGCGGCTCGTCTTCCCTCCCGAATTGGCCTGTCGTAAAACGTTGCTCAGAGAGATCTTAGGCCTTCAGTTGTGCATGGGCCGAGCGTGTGGATTTGGCCACGATGCATGGGCGGCAAATTCTTTGGCTGTGCAAGCTCCTCCTTGTGTGTACGTTAGTCGCAGTTGCTCGACAAACGCAGGTACAGTCGGGAGGTAGCAGGCGCAAGAACCCAAGCACCCAGATGAGAAGCAGGCAGATGCGGGCCTCCAAAATAATTGTGCCTAAGAGTGCTATATCTCTGAAAAGCTACACCGGTCAGCACTGGGTGACAGCAGAAACATGGAGTGGGGAAACTTGTCAGGGAGTAACTGCAGCAAGGATGCAGAGCAGAAGAAAAATCAACCCGCCCAGGGGAAAAAGGACAGGAAGAAGCAAAACCATAAATAAACAGGCAAGCCAGTAGGGCATATGGAGACAGAGCTCCTTGAAAGTAAACACTTGGAGATCATGTGCCCTATGAAATGGGTGGCACGCCACATCTGTCTACACTGGTGTGTTCCTCAACTGCGAGACTTGCGGCAGCAGGGTTAGGAGAGAGCCAGGTGGAAGACCTCATGCAATCAAAAGTGATGTTTCTGGGTCCTCTCTCCTCTATGGGCTCTGGATACAAGGGAGACCAGTGTAGTGGGATAGGCATTATTTTAAAGCACATACGATGGTAGCAGCAGATACATTTTTAAGAAGGTACAAGATGGACACTATAGCTGGTGGTGGCATTAGTCAGGCTATACTATACCTGTTATGGCCAAATCCTCCAAGTGCACTGTATATATTGATGAAAATGCTTTGGCCCTACCCCAGTCTGTAACCAATTTACCTGTGTCTCTGTCATCTATGAAGGGAATATGTGATGTTACAAGGAAATGTACTAAGTGAGAGTATGAATTACTATTGCGACTCCAGCCTACGTAACAGTAGGGAAGGTGTTGGAATAGTAAATCATACTATTCCATAGTGAATAGCTCCATCCAGCGCAAGTTGTTGTAACAACTTGCGTTGTAATGGCCACGTTGTAAATGTATCGCGGTGTAACAACCGCGTTGTAAAGGTTGCTTCCCCTATGAAGGTGGCCACTCCAGGCTGCTCTAGATGGGAAATAGAATGGGAAAAAAGACAGTGCCAGAGTGACTCTAAAGCCCGGACTACATACCATGTAAGCAGTCTCATCAGGAGGAAGGGGTTCCCCAAAGTCAGGGGATGCACCCATTAGCCTAAAATAGTCAGGGGGTATTACAGAAAGGAGGGAGTAAATATTACTAATGAAGGCACAAACACAGAGTCTATGGAGGTCGATGAGTGTTTCCTCTCACTATTGGAGGGGTTGTAGGATTCAAGTAATAAATTAGGCAAAGGAGGGCTTCCTGAGCCTTTCATCTAGTGAGGTGAGCGCAGCTGTTCAGGAAGGATTGGAGGTGAAACATTCATGGTGAATTAACTCACACTACGGCCTGTACAAATGTCTGGAAGCAGTCACCACATGGATGACTTCCTCCTGCCTAAAATTAAACGGGGAAAAAACAGAGCTTATGCTCCTTGGAAACATCATTGACAGGACCATAGATCAAATTTAGCCCCCCTGTCTGGGTCCTCCCCCTCCACCCAAAGATTCTATCAAAAGCCTCGGCATATGGCTCGACAAGTCTCTCAACTTCAATCATCAGGCGGCCAAACTATCCGCCATCTGGTTTGGCCTCCTAAGATTGCTGGGCAAAATCTTCCCTTTTCTTCCCTTTCATGCCAGACTGATTAATCCTATCCCGTTTGGACTGTCGAAACGCTCTATACCTCGGGGCCTCCCAGTCCACCTTGAACAAACTACAAATAATCCAAAACTGTGCAGCCAGGACCCTCCTTCAAATCCCCCGTCAAGTCTCAGTTAAAGCTCAATTAAAAGACCTTCACTGGCTCCCAGTAAAGGCAAGGATTGAATTCAAGGTTATGTGCATTGCCCACAGGTCTTACTGGGGAACCGGTCCCATCATCAACCGCCCCCTTATAACCGCTTACCACCCTAAAAGACATCTCAGATCAGGATCCTCCTACCTCACCACAATACCCCGATTTAAGAAAGCCAGATGCGGAGGCCGCTCACTCTCTTACAATCTAGCCAAGCTTTGGAACACCCTCCCCCTCACCCTCAAATCGGAGCCTAACCTATTGACGTTCCGAAAACTCCTGAAAACCTGGCTTTTTAACAAACCTGAGCGATCTTCTGCGGCTCTGTCTCAGGCTTGTCCTCTTGCAGCGCTGGGATGCCTTAGGGTAGCCACCGCGCTTTACAAATCGTCTTTTCATTTAATTTCATTTCAATTGTACTTAAGCATTCAGGCATCGGGAAGAAAAGCAGATGGCCAGGCACTGGGGTCTGAAGTAGGACCATGCTACTAATCAGTATAACATCAAGGGAATCGCCACCACCCAGGAGAAAACAGAGCAGCCACAGTCAAGGGTGAATGAACCACTTACCCTGAATTCATTTATCGTGCCCCAAGTATTTTTTAGCAGCTGGGGCTAACTCATATACAATGTATACAATCTGACACAACTGGTTGTTGAGAGATGCCTAGTGTAATTTATAACCACAGAAATAATTTTATTCATTCATATTTTCTTTGGCAACATTTATTTTTTCTTAATATATCCTCATCTGATGAATTATTACAACTAACTCTTGTTACTCTGTGCGCTGTATCATACAAAGTGAGCACCGCAAGTGCTGATTTAAGACTCAGTGAATCACAAAGCATTTTTAACTGGGCTAGTTCATGTCCTTGGTGGTAAGTTAATGCAGCACATCCTCCAAACACCTTTAATTTTCTTAAACAGTATTTTGGAGGTGGTGATGCATGACAAGCGACCTGATTTAGAGTCTGGCGGACCAGGTTACTCTGTCACAAACCTGACAGATATCCTGTCTGCCATCCTATGAGTCCATTATATCCTATGGCATTTGTAATACGGTGGACGAGATAGATGTCACATTTGTGACGGAGTAACCCGTCCACCAAACTCCAAATAAAGCATTAGATCTTTTGTGCACATTTGTTGTGTGGCATTGTATTGTGGCGGTAGTGGGTTCTGTTCTACATAGCAGATTGAAGATTGAAAACTAGCAAATACATATTAAACATATGTTTATGTTCTATAATAATGTAAAATAATTTTCTTTATTTACTTTAAATATAGCACAATATAAAAAAAAATGCAGCTTTATTAAATTATTTTGAAACACAACTTTCAATAATGTAAATATATCATAATAAATTCAAATATTTTTTTTCTGGTCTTTAAATTATACAAAAAGGATTCTCATCTAAAATACAATGTGCATTTATAATTTTTAAAAGTGATGTATAGGATTAAAATGAATGTAAATATTTTTTAATTATTATATATTTTTTAATGCAGAAGAGGTTGTTAAAATGTTTTATAATTACATTTTTTGATAACACTTTATATTTTAAATAATTAAATGTAACTTAAGAATTTGCCATGGGGTTTTATATTAAGCCCCAGCCACTATTTTCCATGTTTGGAGTAGTACTAGTAGGAGGCTATGTGTAGTGTTGGACTTACTACTGGATTTTTCTTAACAGTAACTTACAGTCGCAATTTGTAAATACTGACTAGTGGTAAGTTTACTAAAAAATGTAAACTTACTCAAATTTGTAAGTTACCTTTGTGAATCAAGCCCTAACCTGTCAGGTCCAGGTAAAGGTTTAAGTAATTTTCATCTAGTAGCAATGGCACACAGAAGACTTCAAGAAAATGTGTAAAGTAGTTAGATATACCAAAACAATTAAAAAGTCAAAAACACAGCACAACACAAATCCTACTCTGAGTTAGAAAAAAAAGAGCAAAATGTAATGAACAGAATGACAACAAAAAGAAAAATGGCAATCATAGTCTACTGTTGTGCCTAAATCTGTCGTAGGTGCAATCTCATGTTGACCGAGATGGAGTGCGGGTTGGATACACTGCAGTTTTGACCTAGTTGGAGATTTTACATTGGTACTTAGGGGCCGATTATGATGGCTTGGAGACCGCCACTGACAGGTTGTCGGTGGCAGTCTCCCTGCCATTGGAGACATGTTTCCCACCCGTCATGTTACAATGGCGAGCAGGGTGATGGCGGTTGGAAAGTTCGACCGCCACGCATCTGACGGGATCCTTGAGCCCGCCTGTGTCATGGAGGGGCTTGTAGTCCCTGCCATGTTGGCGTTGCCTGCCAGGCTCCGCTATAAGGATTAAAATGTCCCTTTCCACCGGCCATTTCATGCTGGTTAACCCGCCAATAAAAGGATGGAGGAAAGGGACTTTTGGGGCCCATAGCTGGTCTCCCTTCTGACTTTATCCTTTGACTTTGGGGGCACCTGTTGTACCCCCAACATATCCCTGCACCTTGTGGGAGGCACTGCATGGTGCCTGCAATGCAATGCAGGGATATGTTTCATGTCCATTTTTTGTATTGCGGCCTGTGGTGCAGCACGCAGCACTCACAGCAATACAAAAGATGGACAGTGTGACCACCTTGGAGGCAGTTGCATTGCAATTTGGTTGACGGGACTGCTGACAGCATGTCGGCCTGTTCCGTTGTCCGATAGGGTGGCAGGTGGACTTGACTCCACCGGCATCCTAATCAGGCCCTAATCAGGCCCTACGTCTCTGAAATGGAAGTCAAAATCGTCCAACAAAGCATGGTTGCAGACTTTATCCGAAGACAGGTTCTCTTCAGTCTTTCTTTTTTGGCAGGAAAAGCTCTGAACAGAAACAATCAAATTTAATTTTCATGAAAATCCTCTGGTCGGCTGGATACTTGTGTCACCTTTTTCCGAGTTGTTGGAAAATGGCCATATAGAAATGCAATTAACTTGAGATATACTTTTAATTATCACTCTCTCTGAGCCTTGTCCCCTAAGACTACCACACACCTCTAAACAGATAATGATTCAATAACATATTAATATCCATTTATTGCAATGTTTTTTAAAGAGTTCACTCATTTGTCATCTCAGAACTGTAGTACAAGGAAAATAATGAGAAGAATTGCCCTTGACTGGTTTTGCATTTTACTATTAGATGCTATCGCAGTGATTGTTGGATTGCGAGGTGGTAAGCATCTCCCCATTGACCCTCTGGAAAAATCAAGTGGCCAAGATGTAAAGTGCAGTCAAAATTTTTACATGTGCAGAGATGGCTTTTGAGTGGGCAGTAAGTGAATTGAGATCTAGCCCCCAGTATTCAACCCTGTCAAGGGTCACATAATGTGAAAAATGGTATCAAACAACAATTTATTCTCTGGACTTCCCAAACATGTTGATTCTCTCCCAACATATCCTCTCTCTTCTTCTCAAATAATTGATCCTCAAAGTGAGGGTCAATGCATCAAATACATAATCAACAACATGGAGAAAAAGTAATTTTGCTTGTGACATATTTTCTTGTGCAGTCAACTGTATGTGATAAGTTGGTTTTGTAGTGAGTTTCACTTGTTGACAGGTGTGGGTTAGTACTGAAAGCTCACACCCCCACTTCCCATTAGCAGACAGATTGCTTGTGGCAGAATACAGCGTGTCAGACTCCCTCCTTTTTTCTCTGACCCCACACCGACCACCTGCGGAGTCCCGCAAGAATCCTCCCTCAGCCCCACATTGTTCAACATCTACATGGCTTCGCTTGCTCCTATTGTCAGAAACCACAGACTCAACATTGTTTTATACGCAGAGGACACCCAACTCATCCTCTCCCTATCCAACTAACCCAACGCAGCCAAATACAACTTTCAAGAAGGCATGGAAGCAGTCGCCAAATGGATGAATAGAAGCTGTCTACAACTCAACACAGACAAAAAAGAAGTACTCATCATGGGCCCACAACCCGATGCCTGGAATGACACTTGGTGGTAGGCGTGAGCGCAAAATCCGTTCCGCTCGCGGATTTCGCAGATTTTCGGTAAATCCGCAATCCGCGAACTTCCGCGAATTTACCGAAAATCCGCGAATCCGCGAGCGGTGGATTCGGGGGGCAAAAGTTCAAGCCTTCAAGCTCGAAGTTGTAACTATTTTAGGATGGCGCCGGCAAGCTGCCAGCGCCCTCCTAAAATAGTTACAAAGTTAGCTAAGTTATCTTCAACAGGAAGCACTAATAGATAAAATAAAGCAGGTGCTCGAGCACCTGCTTTATTTTATCTATTAGTGCTTCCTGATCGGTCTCTGACCTTTTATACACACAAGAGGCATGAACTCGCACCATCTTTCCACCATTTACCCACTATGATAGCTCTCTCAAGGGACCACTGCGCCCTTCTGGGCGATTGCATAGTAACACACACATGGTCGCTGGAACTAGTTGAAGCTCAAATTCAGTGACTCATTCATCAGCCCAAAAACAATCGTGAGCGTCGTCGAGGCTGGGCAGGTGTGCCTTCTTCCCAAATCTACCGTTGAAAATCAGCTGTGATGCTGGATAGAGGCCTTTGTATCCTTGACTTTCACGAGCGCAATCCTCGTGCTGTTCCTGTGACCAGGAGTTTCTTTCTCTTGATCTGCTGCTCTGATTGGTCTATGACCTTTTATACACACAAGAGGCATGTGAACTCGCATGGAAGCCCCGCACGTTTGGTCCCGCTCACACACTCGCGGTGTGCACCGTCTTCCCGCCATTTACCCACTATGATAGCTAACTCAAGGGACCCCTACGCCCTTTGTGGCGATTGCATAGTAACACACACATGGTCGCTGGAACTAGTTGAAGCTCAAATTCAGTGACTCATTCATCAGCCCAAAAACAATCGTGAGCGTCGTTGAGGCTGGGCAGGTGTGCCTTCTTCCCAAATCTTCCGTCGAAAATCAGCTGTGATGCTGGATAGAGGCCTTTGTATCCTTAACTTTCACGAGCGCAATCCAAATCCGCGAATCCGCAAATTTGCGGATTTTGCGGATATGCGACTCCGCAAATCCGCAAATTCGCAGATCGTGGATCCATGAAATCCGCCCATGCCCTCGCCCTCGGAAGCCCTCTCACCCCCACGGACCACACTCGCAACCTCGGAATCATCCTGGACTCCGAACTTAAAATGGACCGTCAGACTAACTCCCTCCCATCCTCCTGCTTCCACACCCTCCGACTCCTACGCAAGACCTTCAAATGGAGCTTTGAATGTCTAATCCAAATTCAGCTCTTTAATGCCCTCTTTGGCCAGGTCACTGACACTGCAGAGGCACAGTCTTTCAAATTCAAAATGTGTTCACATCTAATATTCATGGATAGTGATGTGTGTTTTTAATATAGTAACACAGGAGCAGCTCCTCACTAACATTACAGCAAATAATATTTTTGACATCCTCCCATTTCTCACATGCTATATCCTGTGTTGATATGAAAGAAACTTAAGTATGGATGTTTCATGAAATAGAAACACACTTTCTCTGCAACATTTCTGTAATAGACTCTCACACATTCCACGCATTAAAAAATAGTTTTTAGAAATTGTTAACACCTTCTGTGCTGATGACGAGCCCAGGCTCGTCATGCAGCACGGTGCTCGTGTGCTGGTGACGAGCCTGGGCTCTTCATGAGCCGTGGAATGCTCACACGCGGGGATAATTCCCCAGCTGTGCTGAGCGTTCCATTGCGTGGACGGGCTCATGACGAGCCCAGGCTCATCACCAGCACACGAGCACCGTGTTGCATGATGAGCCTGGGCTCGTCATCAGCACTGCGGCGCTGTGCGCAGCCCCACGCGCCGCAGGGGAATTAGCTCCGTGGCGAAGGGGTTAATTAAAACAATGTGCCCAAGATGTTTTTCAAGGTCTTTATGGAAAGACGCTCTGCAGAACAGGATTGGCTCAATCAGGGGGCACCATGAAAGTCTGACTACTTGGGCCAGAGCTTACTTTGTCCATGCCTCTAAACATCTTTTTCCACAGACCCCCTGATTTTAAGTATATCAGTGACAACCAGTAGCATCACCAAGTGCCATGTATATGTGTGTAATGTCTAAGTGCAAGATATTAAAGCATACACAGTAACAGCATTATCTCATATAACTATTGTAGGTGCATTGTACACACAAAATAATGGACATGTCCAAAAATATGAGACATAAAAGTATGACAACTCACCAGCCTCCAGGTGTGGCTAAACAAATAACTAACTTGCACACATTAAACAGATATCCAACAAACATAGGAATGAGTGCAAGCAAATGATGTAGACATTGCTTAAGACAAGTTGAAGCCTTTGCCATTTGAAATAAACATCCAAATCAATGTTTGGCCTAATTTGGATTCATCCCACATATCCCTTCATTAGAACATTTCCGCTCGACTTGTGTGACTCTTGCACTTGTTCCATGCTCTAAGTATTGAAACCTGTTCATATTAATTGTCAATCAGGGTGAAACAAACACACCTGAAGTCACACATTCCAACCTATCAAATCATATCAGTTAGTTGCTGCAAGTGGTCATCACAATGAATGCCTGCCCATTAAAACTAATTGCATACCATATCAAATTTTGCATGTGCATAACAAAGTATACTCTAAAAATATAGGTAGGATAACCTGCCATAATGTGTACACACAATAACATTGCATAGCAATCTAACTTCAACAACATTGCTAGGTTTCCAAAAGTAGCAAGGGAAAAGTAATGCCAGGACTAATGTGTTAAAAAATAAAGCAGCATTTATTTGTCTGAATCGTCCACATGGAGAAAGCATAATAAAAAGCCAATGGCCAGTCCATAGAGAAATTGTATGGCTTAGCACACTGTACTGCCACAAAACTTGCCCTGAAAGACACTGCTAGGGATACCTTCTCATGAAGGAGCATCAATTGGGCAGAGCAGGCACCACAAAGATATTATATGGGATGGGGATGTTTGGTTTTGGGATTGGTGTACATTTGTCAGGGATACCTTGGGAAGAGGAAGGAGTGGATGTGTCAGTAATAGGGTTGGATTTGAAGGTGGAAGGGGTGGTGTTGGGTGTGGGAGAGTCTGTAGGATTCTGGGAAGTGGTGGTTGGAGGTTTCGGAAGGTTAAGGGCAAGGGAGAATGAAGGATCTTCTATAGGGTATTTAGCTATGGGATCAGTAAGGAGTGGGGTCTTGGAGGTAGAGGGAGTGCATGTGTGTGATAACTTGGGTCTGTTGTGGTGCAGGTGCATGTGTGTCAGTTATATGTGCTGCAAGTTGGGGTGTGTCTTGTTTCTGTAATGTATGTTGTGTGCTTGACTGTGTGTTACTGTATTTCTGAGGTGTGTAGAATGTGACTGGTGCATCTATGGATGTTGCAGCAGTGGAAGTGCTGGGTGTGAGTGTTGTGGATGCTGATGTGGTTTTGACAGTGGGTGTAGTTGTGTGTGGTGTGTGTTTGTGAGTGATGGTGGTTGTGGCTGTGGTGTCTGTGTTGGCTGTGGATGTGGTGGTGGGGTGTGGTGTGTGCATGTGTGTATGCTGTCATCTGTGCTGCATGGGGATGTGATGGGGAGTGGTGTGAGTATGTGAATGTGGTGTTGTCAGTGATGGATGTGGATGTGATGATGTTGGGGCTGCCTGTGAGTGTGGTGGTTGGTGTGGTGTCTATCTGATTGGATGTGGTATGTTATGTTATATAAATGTACATCGCGCTCAGCTACTCGGCAGAGTGTCCCGGCGCGTAGAGAGGTAAAGGAAAAGTGCACCAGGAAGACAGCTAAAAGAGGAAAGGTTTTAGCTTTTTCTTGAAGATATAATGATCCTGAATGCTCCGCAATGCAAAGGGCAAAGCATTCCGGGCCAGGCTAGCTTTTCTAACAAGTGAACAACCGCCCAGCCTTTGACGATTGAATCTGGGGGTCAGCAACAGAAGTTGAAAAGAGGAGCGCAACTGTCTCCCTGGATTATAAAAGGTAAATCTCTTCTGAAGTTAAGTGGGGCCCCTGCCATAGAGGGCCCTGTGGGCGATGGAGATCATTTTAAATTGAATTCGGGATTCGACAGGAAGCCAGTTCAGGGAGCGCAAATAAACACCCACACTGCACCTGTTGGACAAGCCTAGCAGAAGTCTGGCAGCAGAGTTTTGGTCTACCTGCAATTTTTTAAGAGGTAGCCAGGAATGCCCACATAGAGGGCATTAGCATAATCAAGGCGACATAAAATCAAGGCACGGACCACCGTTTCTATAGGAAGAAGTGAAAACACTTTCTCAATGCTTTCAAGGTGCCGAAACAAGTCCCAACGAGCTTCTTAACTCGTGTGGAGAAGTTCAAGTTCTCAGAGAACCAGATGCCCAGATTTTTTGCAGTAGTGTTTCCTGCGCTAGACAAGGGGAAGCCAGGGGGCCACAGCTTTGCTCTGAAATTGACCAGAAAGAAAGAGGACCTCTGACTTCCCTTCATTGCACTTCAGCTGGGCCTGGGCCGGCCAGTGGAAGACGGAGGCTAAACAGTGTTGCGCAGACAGGACTGAATCATCGTCTCTTCTCCAAAAGAACAAGAGCTGGGTGTCATCAGCGTAGGCCATCAGCTTAGCCCCTAGGGACTCCGAAAGGCGGTTAAGGAGCGGAGAATAAGGCACTGTGTGGAATACCGCCGAGGGGTCAAGCATAACCAAGGCTGCCCTCCCGCCGGCATCCAAACACTCTTGAATTGCCTCTGCCACCCCTACCAGAGCTGATTCTGTACTGTAGGTCGCTCGGAAGACAGATTGACCTGGGTGTAGCAGACCGGATACCTCAACAAAGTTAGTGAGCTGATTCGTGACTTCTTTCTCGCAAACCTTAGCGAAACTTGGCAGAAGCGAGATTGGCCTGAAGTACACGGGTATCGATGGATTGAGAGACGGCTTTTTCAGAAGAGGGAGAATCAGTGCCTGCTTCCAAGAAATTGGGACCGTGGCCTCTCAGAGGGACATGTTAATAATTTGGTTGACTTCGGGATTAATAATGTCAGCAGCAGCGGCCAGGAGTCTGGCGGCACATGGGTTGTTGAGGGAGCCCGACTTCAAAGCTTTAAGAATTTTTAAAGTATCAGATAGATCTACAGGCGCAAAAATTAACAGGGCATTAAGCGCACCAGAGGTCAGATGGCCAGACAAGGGAGCAGTAAGCCCCTTGTCCCCTTGCCCCATGTGTACTTGTTTTTGTGGAGTTAATACTTATGTGTGGATGTGCTGCTTGGGGCTGTATGAGTGGGTGTGTGCAAATGTTTGTGTGTGCTTTGGATAGGTTTGGGCATAGGGCACTGGTATGAGTATGGGTAAGGGCTAGGGGTAGGGACACACGTTTGGTGGGGAGATAAGAGGCTGCATTGATTAAGGAGTCAGAGCCTGAAGAGATCTCTGCAGGTCAAACATTTCAGTGTAAATGCCTTCCAGGTAGCCCACCATCTACTGCAGGTGGCTTCCTTGCCCCTGCTTGGCATTCAGTAGTGCAGTCTGACCCACAGAGATGTTTCTCAGGAGGTCAATAGCATCCTCACTCTGTGCAGTGGGGGCAGGGCCTGAGGTGCCTGGAGCAGAGGAGACGTTTCCCTTCTTAGGGGACCAGGCCCAATCAAATGGCTGGGGAGCAGCAGTGAAGGTGGAGATTAAACTGGGCGTGGCGGACAAGGATTATGCTGGAACTGATCCTGTTGGGTCTGCCACCACTTAGGAGTGACTACTGGAGGATGACTCTGAAGATGATGAAATGGTGATTTCATCCACTGAGGTGCCCTCCCGGTCATCGGGTCCTTCTGTGTATATACAGTCAGGACCCGAAGCACTGTGGTCATATGCCTTCCCACCGATGTTGAACCTTTCTCCTTTGCTTACCCAGGATGAACCTGAAAAGACATATATAATTAGTTTATTGCTCCTGCGTTAAAACACCGACTATCAGATGTAAACACAAAACATTTCTGAAGTACACAGATTACACCAGCTTTATAGTTCACTATAAAGGCTTCAACATTAGCATGTGCACAAGCATGCATGCTACATTACCAGGAAACAGTTGGTCACAGTGATGGCATAACACCAGGCAGCTCCAATACCATTAATGAACTTGTCTACACTCCATCCTTATGTCTACACTAGGATAGTTTATCCCCTTGTATACTTTGGGCCTTATAGTATTGTTATATACCCAAGTTAGGCCCATGCAGCGAATAAGCTTATTTCTTACATTGTCAGATTTTTCAGGAGTAAACACTTGCTCATATTTGTGTGTATAACAATGTTGGATTAGTTTCCCTGAAACTAAACTTATTTACACATCTAGCTTTGCCCATCATTATCACAATTGCCTGAACATCATGTTCAAGGTCTCTTTTTGTGCTATGTACAAATGTAATCTCCATCTTCATCCATGGGGCGACAAGTCTATCTACATGTCCATAACATCACTAATCTATACGCGCATTGCAAGGCTGCTTTTTATTATAAAGGATGAGCATCGGGATAGATTAGCAGATGAGGCACTCTAGCTGACACCAGAGGTCCGTGCATGATGAGAAATCACCACGCATCATTCTGAGATCTCGTAAGGGGTGTCCAGTTCTTGACCAAGATGGGGTCCTTCATTCTCTCTCACCAGGTAATGGGTTTGGATCGCCCTTTGGGGGATATTTGTCTCTTTACATACTCTGAGTACACTAAGAGTAGGGTTTGCATAGTAGGATTACTTTGAATTACTACCGTGTTTAGTATGGCAGCATATATACATTGCTTTCACACCCTGGTAGAATTATATCTACTGTTCACACTTTTGGTGCTTGTAATCACTTTTATTTGCTTCAGTCTATTAATCATTGCCGCCCATGTATTCGACACAAGAATAATAGTTGTTCAATAAATGAATTGGGAATGTCCCACTGTGTATTCTCTGTATACTTCTCTGAGAAAGACTGGCCATGAATTACTGAGCGAATGGTTCTGCACTGTTTCCGTGAACCCTTAGGGGTCAGAGTTTTCATGTTCAGTGGTTGCCAGAAACCATTCACTTCCTAGTAGGTTATGGGGGCCTGGTATTGCACTGTGAGCTTGCTGATCTATGGTCCAACATATCCTGTGGGGTGTACAGAATCAGTCTTGGCACCAAGCCCCTAGTTTATGTTGTCCAAACAATGCACTGATCCCACGGGTTAGTAGGAACTACATAGCAGTATTCCATAGTTAACTGATCATAGTCACTAAATAGGATGGCTACATAAAGTACATTACCACACTCTTCACACAAGCCCTTGAATTCAGGAAATGTTTATTAACCTGAAACAACATCATATGGCACCTGTCAAAAATGACAATTGAGGGCTGTGCTGAAGTAGTTATGCTATGTATAACATGTAGCTTAGACAATTAGCCCGGAGACATTCAGGGCCAAAGTATTACAATATTATAATATATTAATAAAGTATTACAAATGAACACATCATAGGAGTTCATATAGCTCTATAAACATCCCAAACTCTGCTTCGTACTTGTGACAAAACCATTCTTAGATTGCCTTCTAAAAAGTCAATACACCTTTGAAGGTTGTTGTGTGTCAGTACATATCTATGACATAAAGAGGTGGAATCCCTTTAGTCCTAAGGGGATGGCACATCACAACACCAATTTGTATTGCAAACACAAATTGGCTTGTAAGACTGAGTGTAGACATTCACATATGCTCTCTACATTTCTACATCTCACTTCCTGATGTATGTCACCAGTCAGTGAATGAATCTTGAAACAGTGTTGCAAAACAACAACAGGGAAAGGTACATTGGGCCACACGTAGTCACTAATGCAGATGGCACCAGCGATGTTTGCACACTCATATTACTGTAGAATCCCAACTTACCAATAGGAAGTGTTGTCCAGTCACTTCTACAAAAGTGCACTGTATGCTATGCAGGTCTAGGCGTAATGTGCACAAGCTCACTCAGTGGAATTTCACGGAGGTGCTGTGAGCTTGCGGTGTTTACGAGCCCCTGCAGACAGCAGGCAGACAAGCTTCCCTGCACAGTGAGCGTCAGTCTCCTAGCTTTGGTTTTCGTGCAGGGCTTGAGCCTGTCTGGTTCAGGACCCGTAGGTCCTCATTTGCCTTGCAGGACATATATGTGCACAGATAGCAGGGTGTGGTTGGTTGATGAGATGGCACCGCTCCATATAATGAATTAGCACGTACGGCTGGCTGAAGCAAAGTAGTAATGGCATTTACCCAAAATCCACAGAGTTGTGCAGGGACAGTGTGTGCACTGATTTGTGCTGTGCAGCATGGCTCCTCGCTGACATGCGACGAACCACTGGGGGGGGGCCTCTGCCATGGGTGCATGGCCCCTTTGTTTATCAGGCCCAATATATCTTTATTATGGACGTCCCAAATAAATAGAATTGCTGAAGTCGAGTTTTGATTGAATCTGGGCATTTGCAATAATAATTCCCTGGGAAAAATAAAAGAAAGAGAATAGTCTTTTTAGAGGTATAAGATGATAGGGGCAAACATGTGTCACTCCTAAGATCTTGGGCTTCAGTTGAAGGACTGGGTTTTTGCTAAGACCCAGCGGTGCCAGGGATAACACCTAAAACCTTCGTGGGCAACCTGTTCCGGCGTACAAATGACAGAGGCATGGGACACTTCCTTCGGCGTCAAAGATTCGAGGTTTATTACTGCAGGGAACACAGAAGTCACAAGAAGTACAACATGTGTAGGTTCGAGGAGACTGCTTCAAATTGTATCTGTGGATCGCTCTTCTTATACAGTTTTCAAGCATAGGATAACATGGTGCACAAAGGTTTACAACTTGTTTCCCATCGTAAAAGTCATAAGGGGTCGCTTTCATGTATTCAGGGCCCGGAACATAATTACAGTAACATTTGGCGGTTCCCAACTGTAAAAGTACATCTTCCCACCATTAGTACATTCCAATCAGCAGTAAAACGAATCAAGGAAGAAACAGAAACAGGTGCAGAGGAAGACGGAAACAGTGAACAGATCGAAAAGGGTGTAAAAGGGGAGGCGCCAAGGAACACGAGTTGCAGGCATCAAAGGGGACGTGCTTAATGAATGCACAACTGAGACAATAGAGCGGCACGGCAAGATGAGCCTCGAGCGGGGCCATCTGCCTTGCAGTGTCATCTCCCTCATCATAAAGACACCTTCAAAGGAAACGTGTCTTCCGCAAGTGTTTGGGAATCCCAGGGTCGCGAAGCGGACAGCGTCCGTTCGCTGACTACTTGAGGGCAAGAAACAAAATGGATGCCGTATCTAAGATGGAACCCGTGGGCTCAGATGAAGAAACCCACGAAACAAATGAACGGTTCAGGTTAACACAGCGTAAACGCGTACACCCACTAAACTCGTCCTTTGCGGTTCATAGATACCAGACTCGACCATATTCGTGCGCGTCGAAAACACCACTTACAATTGTCACGGAACCTCACAGTGAGAGCTGGAGATACCCTATTAAGATTAGAGAAACTTTTAAATAGAGCTATAGTATCAAAAGCATTTGACATTCAAGTATTGAAAGACTCAGCTTACAATGATATTTGTTCAGAAATGGTGCAGGAGAAGTTAGGGATTGAGCGAGGTTTCAGATGTTGACTTTGGCCCAGGACTTAACCAGGTGAGTTTGAGATTTGGTGTCTCATAAAGATTTATCATCAGACATGGGGAGTAACAATTGTTATTAGCCCCAATGTACCCCAATATAGGCCTTGTTAGCTGCACTACCTTTACATACATTTGTCACACCTTGCTCTAAATAACAGCTCTGGCGCTGACCTTTTGCCTTGTTAACATTGGAGAACTTCTCATTTGAAGAGAGTTTGTGGGATTGATCAACAAATTCAAGAATACTGTGGCACCTGCTGGAATTATGCAACAATCGAAATTAAGAATACTGTATAAAGGACGGGCACATCAATGGATCCAGCCAAAGAATTTCTGCTTTTAATTAACCAGGATGGCAGGTAAAAAGGAGCAGGGGCGTTTTCTTTTTCTTTTTTCTTCCAAGCCATCCACATCTCCTACAGGAGACAAGCTTCGAGTGTCATATCAAAGTACTCACTTAAGGGATGTAAGGGTACAGGGGGTGGGGCGGTAAACCCTTTTTGCCCGTGACCAGTGCAGCAGTTAAGGGGGGTTGGGGAGGAGGAAGCGGGGTGCTTCACTAGGGTGTATGGGGTACATGGGGCAGGGGGTAAAAACAGAAAAATTGCAGTTAGTAAAAAGTTTGCTTGCTATTTTTCAAAAACATTTTTCCACCAAGATATACGATTATTTTGAAAATTGAGTTTTATTTTTATGACACAATTCAAAATCCATATGTCTAGACAACAAATTATTACATTTACTTCATGCAATATCAATGGGGCTAAAAACCAGATTAAATTGAACGCCATGTTACAATGGTTGGTTTCTGCACAAGTTCAGATTATCCTTCTTCAGGAGTCCCTACAAACTAGTGAGCTTCATTTCCCAGGCCTTTCTTGCCTCTTCAGGGGCTGCGGTTAGAGGGTTAGCAATACTGTTTGCACAGCACTGTGTTGGGGAAATTTTACAAATTAAAAAGATCCAAATGCTAGATGGATTATTGTAAATTGGAAGACGAGTAATAACATTTTCAGATAGTTGATTTTTACGGCCCAATTCCAGAGGACACGTTTGCACTGGAGGGTCTTCAAGACGCTCTTTCCACACTTCCAGGTCATATTATTATAGGGGGCTCTTTCAACATAATTTGGAATCTACAGCTCGATTCTTCTCAAAAGAATAAAGCTCAAAATAAACCCAGAGTAGCGAGATGTGTCACCACCTTGAAACAAGAATTTGCTTTGGTAGATCCTTGGCGAATTCAGCATCCTCAGGCATGTGATTATATGTGTTTTTTAAAAAAATACAACTCCCCATCAATAATAGATTTTTTCTTAATTTCATCTACTGGGAATGAGGTGATAGTAATATTCTTGCAAACCCATTTTCCGATCACTCCGTCCCGGTAATAGAAATCAAGGGTAACGTAGTTAGACGCAAACATCCTCGCTGGACTTTAGATAAGACTCTCTTAACTTAGGAAGAATGGGTCAAGAGTATGCAAATACAAATTAAGGAGTTTTTAGAGAAAACCGAGGGGTCAGCCCCCTTATTTTTATCTGGGAGGCTTGTAGGCTTATATAAGAGGCGAAATAATTTCATAAAAGTCTAATATAGCTAAATCAAAAAGGGCAACTGATCTGGCACTAAAACACAATTTAGATCAAGCAGCCCAGAGGCACTTAATCGATTATTCCCCAACCTCAAAGAATAATGTGGATAAAGCACAAACTAAATGAAAAGATTTATACACGTCCACTATCATAGTTTATCAAAATACTTGCTTTCAGAAACTTTATGAAGAAAGCAAATATGCTGGTAAACTTCGAGTATGGTCTTTAAAAAAGAGAATAAATAAAGCAATGATTAAGACCATTTTCAATACAAAAAGAAATCAAGTAGTAGACCATATGGCAGATATTGGAACAGTTTTCCTTTCGCGTTATGAGGCGACATACTAATCTCCTTCCTTAATTTCTTATTTTTCCATAGAAGAGTTTTACAATCCTGTCCAATTACCAAAAATCAATGGTTTTCAGCGAACACATGTAATGGCTCCAATTATAATTGAAGAAGTTCCGGCGGCAATCAGGGGTTCCGCTAATGGTAAAGCATGTGATGGCTTTCCATTTGGGAAATCATTTTCCGAAGCAGTCATTAAGTTTCATTAAAAAAGGGAAATCACCCAATAATCCTGGCTCTTATTGCCCGATCAGCTTACTTAATATCGACTATAAATTGTTCACGAAAATAATGGCACAAAGAATTATTATTGCCGCCCAATCGGTGGTCCACGAAGATCATTCAGGTTTCTTGTCTGGTAGAATGCTGGCAAGTAATTACAACTTTTTAATACAGGCAATCGACTACTATATACAAAAAGATAAAGAGGCCACAATAATTGTGATCAACGCTGAAAAAGCTTTCGAATTTGTTTCTTGGAAAATCCTATTCGCGATTTTAAGAAAATGTAATTTCTCCCTTGAATTTCTAGAATTAATAAACAATCTCTGTAATAAGGCCGAAGCAAAGATTATTATAAACTCCAAAACTGTAGGTACAATTCAAATAAAACGTGGCATTCTGCAAGGATGCCCAATGTCTCCAGTACTTTTTGTACTATTTAGAGAGTCTTTAGCATCCTCACTGCGTCAGGATTTGCAAATTGGAGCACCCCTCCTGGGAGCTCTCAAACTTAAGCTCTTCTCTGATGATCTAATTTTATATTTATCGGCCGAGCAACATAACATTGTGAATGCCTCTAAAAAAATCTAATTGTTCTAGGATTTGGGTGGATATAACATTAATTACTCCAAATCAGAAATTCTTCTGTTTAATTGCTCTGACCAGGTTCTTCCATCAGAAATGCGGAGCCAGGTTTACTCTTCACGAGCAATCAGATACGTAGGAATATATGTCTCTCAGGATCCTTCCCAGCTATATTTGTTAAACTATGGAAGTACACTTTAGAAAGCCAGAAACCTTTTAAAACAGTGGCGGAATTAACCACTTTCTTTGAAAGGCAGAATTGCAGTTGTCAAAATGATGATCCTGCCTTTGTTTTTTTTTGTCTTTTTAAATCTATTTATCAAAGTGCCTTCAAATTTTATTTCACAAGAAAGAACAAATGGTTTGGTATTTTATCTTGTCTGGCAGGAAACCTTGTATGAAATTCGAAACTGTACAATTGCTGATTATAGATGGTGGACTTGCATTACCCCATTTCAAGAAATACTATCAAGCTGCATTTTTTGATTGGTGTATAAGGTTACTTTCTAGATGAAATCTAGGATTCCATTTTTATTTAGAACAAAGGGTTCTGGAATCTGGATCTCACCTTGCCCCTTTTATTAAAATTCCAAAGCTCCCAAAGCAAATCAGATATAAGACTCTCCAAATTATTTCTGACAGTTTTTTTTCAACTAGGACAGGAATTCCAGTTTACCCCCTTTCATCCCGAAATGTTAATATCTCAAAGTAGAGATATAGGTTTACAAATCAGCTTAAGAATTTTAACAGCCTGGGAGAGATTAGGAGTATATCGTTTTAAGGATCTCCTTGGAGGAGATCAAATCAAACCCTGGAATCAAATTAAGCAATCATATCTAGGACTTCGATTTTCATGATTTTTTTTTATTATTTCAGTTTAGGAACTTTGTAAGAAATCTTCAACCTTTTTCGGATCCACAAATAGATTTGATCAGTCTTAACTTTTACGTAAAAGTAAGCAGAGGGATAGGCAATTGGTATAAAATGCTACTCAGCTATCTTCAGATTAAAACCGTGCCGAAAACTCTCTAAATGATCCAAAACACTGTTCCAGTTGTACACTGGATATACAAGCATGAAAAGCCTATAATAGTTGGGCTCATAAATATATAAGGGGTGCTCATTTTAAATGTATGACTTTCCTTTTGAAGTGGAATCTCTACTACACTCCTTTCAAACTTGCTAAAATGTATGCTTCTATTTCAGGAGCATGTTTTAGGTATACACATCTTATTGGGTATTAGCTCCTTATCTGTTTTGAATGTCCAGTTTTAGCAAAATTCTGGAATCAGATATATCAGTGGCTTAGCAACAAACTTGAGATAAATCTAACACCAGACCAAATACATCGTCATTAGGTATGACTAATTCACTCGCTTTACCAATTATTCAGCAACAGTTTGTAATTATAGCATCACTTGTTGCTCGGTCATTGATTTTGCAAAGATGGAATGAAGCCGATCTTCCAATATTTTCGCAATGCTTGGCTAAGATGGCTCGTATTAAATCAAAAGAGAAATTATTTTTGCAAAGGATAGGAGCTTTAAGAAAGTTTAATGAAATATGGGGTGAGATCTAGGTCTAAATACGTTCTCATACACGTTTATGTACTCTGACGGTGCTTACAATCGTATATATCTGTTTCTGTCTCATGGTTGTCGCAGCACAAGTATTTTATACTAGAATGACGCTGGTTCAATAAATGCATATTAAAAATGTATCCATTGTTTATACTGTGACTAATTGAGTATGAGTGACTGAGCAGACAGTAGTACACTGTTTCTACGATCCCTGAAAGATTAAGGCTTGTCATGTTCGATAGTTGCCAGAAACGATTTGCTCCTTGGTAAGGTTAGGGGGCTTATAGTGGCACTGTGATCGAGCTGGTCTAAAGGATAACATTTCCTTCTGGGGAGTCTGGAATTAGTCTAGAATCCAATCCTGTAGTTTATGTTATCTAAACGCTCAGAATCTATAGAAATTTATTGAAACTACACGATGCAATGAGGCTGCTAAATGGTCGGTCAAAATCAGAAGTAAAGGTTTGAATGTTTCAATAGTATTATTATTTTCAAAGATTGGATACAACAAATGACCACATTTGTGAGTGAGAATCTGAGAGATCAAAGATACTCTGGGTTATTCTATGGAATCAATCAGAGTGGGAGTCTCTTTACTTGAATTTTTAGAGCTTTTTTGAGGTGCCTGTTCTTAATGGTGGATTTCACATTGCAAAGTCCCTCTTTCAGAAAGGTTCGTCTGTGATGCTTTTTTGATTGTGGTAAACTACTTCTTTAAGGGTAATAGGATGGTGGACATTATGTTCTTTTGCACTGTTTTGTGTGTTGGGGTTTAGGACATAATCACTTGAGAATATGCCTAAGAGTGACTGGTCCAAGGAGAAATATTGCTGTTGATCATTCAGGTCTGAGTCAAAATGAGCAGCCTACTCGTTGATGGTCGGAGACATTTGCAAATGGGCACAGAGTGGCTTGTCATTCACTCACCAACAGCACCTCCACACTAATGCTGTCACTTTATTTCCAAGGTGGTAGCCTCTAACCAATAACAGGATGCAAAGTTATTGGCCCGCCTATAGTCAGGCAGAAGAAGCCAAAACAAGACAACTATCAACAAAAGGTATTTAAAATAAGGAAGTACAAATGTGTGTAAATCCAGGCTAGGCAGCCTCAAGTGGTTACAGGGAAAGATTATGGCACTGCATGTTACACTGCATATATGAAAGTTCAAGAATATGAGCATGTAACTTACCAATAAGCAATGATCTAAAAAGTATTATACTTTACCACTTTAAAAAAAGCATTAATTCACACTTATCTGTAACCCTGAATGTTAGAGATGTAACTGCTGCGAAAAGAGAGGCATGAATTGAAATTCACCACCCACTTTTCACAAGTGAAATTTAGAGGAAGTGGAAATCAGAAGTGACATGCTAGGAGGAATAGTTAGAAGTGAAAAATGAAAGGAATTAATTTAATTAAGAGCATGCAGATTTTCTAACACTCAACTGTTGTGTTTTACAAAAAGGATCGTATATGCTACTGTTTGCGAAGGAATACAGGGATTAAATATGTTTAGATAGCAAAGTCCTATATACATTTTCTTGTTCTTCAACTAAGTCATAAGAGACACCTCGTTTAGTAGGGACGTCTATTAAATATGCATGAAAGCTAAAGCATGCTACGTAACCACGACAATTAATTCAGCGGTTAATAAATCCCAGACTCTTTTTAATACGGTGAAGGAATTGGCTGGAGAAAACACAAGAGCGGAGGCTCCCCCTCTTAGTACTCAGCAATGTCAAGACTTGGCGTCCTTCTTTACTGAAAAGATCGAAAAGATCGTCTCTAATATTAATAACAACAGTATTATCTCTCATAACCAAGAGGATACCTTCCAAAGCTTTAAAGGAAACTGTCATCTGGAAGCCTGGCCCCCTTTAACATCGGATAAAACGAGGAAACTTCTTAAAGCTATCAAATCGGGTTCTCCCCGTGATCCCATACCCATCAGTATTATCAGCCAACTGGAGGATTCTACCCTGACGCCCATTACGGACATACTCAATGCGTCCATGGAACAGGCTTCAGTTCCTGCTATATGGAAACACGCCATAGTCAGCCCTTTGCTGAAAAAGCCAGCTGCCGATCCTACGGTATTGGCCAATTATCGACCAATATCGTTACTTCCTGCCTTTTCCAAAATGCTGGGAAAGCACATTCATGAAGCTCTCTCCACATATGTGGAAAATAATGAACTACTCCACCCTTCTCAGTCCGGATTCAGGAGTGGGTACTCAACTGAAACTGCCCTGCTCGGAATCACGGAAAAAATTAAAGAGCTCAGAGATGATGGCCAAACGGTGGCACTGGTCCTATTGGACCTAAGCGCAGCCTTCGACACCATCTCTCACTCCACACTGCTTTGCAGGCTGGAGGAGAGTGGTGTCGAGGGCAAGGCGCTAGAATGGATCAAATCCTATTTATCTTCCCGGACCTTCCAGATCACCTCCTCTGAGGCCTGTTCGGATGTTTTCTACTCCCCGCACGGTGTACCACAGGGATCTATTCTGAGTCCCCTTTTGTTTAATTTGTACCTTCGCCCACTAGCCACCCTTGCAGAGAACTTTGGTCTTGTTTTGATGACCTATGCAGACGATTCTCAGATTCTATTCTCATTATCTATATCCGATTCATCTGATTCTTCTGCACTTAAAACAGGCCTCCATGAAATTTTCTGCTGGATGTCGGCCAACCAACTTAAATTAAATGGGGAGAAAACAGAGATCCTCCTCTTAGGGAACAGTAAAAATCTCTGGAGCGATTCCCATTGGCCGACCTCACTGGGCAAGCTCCCGATTCCTGCCACCCAAGTCAGAAATCTTGGGGTCATCATTGATGACAGCTTATCTATGGTGCAGCAAGCTAATAAAGTGGCTGGTATCTGTTTTACTATTCTCAGATGGCTACGTAAAATTGTCTGGATGTTACCATCGACCACCCAGAAGACCGTAGTCAATGCCTTAGTGACATCTCGGCTTGACTACGGCAACATCCTGTACCTGGGTGCAAATAAAGCAGTCATAAGACGCCTACAGTTGGTACAAAATGCTGCGGCCAGACTGCTTTGTAGAATTCCCAGATATGCCAGAATCACCAAACATCTCAGAGACCTTCACTGGCTTAGGATCGAAAATCGGATCCGCTTTAAAACCCTGAGCTATTTGTTCCAAATTAAAACTGGGACTGCCCCCAAATATCTTCAAGACCTTGCCAAGCCATACCTTCCAAATCGCAATCTTCGCTCAATTACATCTGCGAAGTTTGCGGTACCAAGGTATAAACGGGCTAGATTGGGTGGAAGATCCTTTTCATTTTTGGGCCCAACTCTTTGGAACACACTGCCTACCCAAATACGCAAAGAAGAAAACTACAGGAGTTTCAGAAAAAGCGTGAAAACCTGGTTGTTTGATCAATAATCTTTGCCTTCGGATCTGCTCTCTCTCCAGCTGTGCCCTGTGTCTTTGCTGATTTCGGCGCCGGGAAACCCTTTGTGGGTAGCTGTGTGCCTTATAAATGCTATAAAATAAATAAATAAAATAATAATAAATACCGGCAAAAGGTGTTACGTTAAAAAATGCATACATGTAAGTGTAAGAAATTGGATCATTAGTTGAGGTGGGTGGTAGTCCACCACAAGTAATAATATCACTATTCCTGTAAGGTCAGATAAAGGTTTAAGTAATTTAAACCTGATCTCAAACCCTGGTAGCTATGGTAGAGATCAGACATGCCAGAGTTAAGAAAATGTATAAGCCATATAAAAGAAGCAAAACCAATTAGTTGAATCAGAGATATGTATTTCTAAATTTAAATTAAAAATAGTACCAAAAAACATTAAGGGCCAACCACGGTCATCTGGCTGTACCTCACTGGTACTTAGACAAGATAATAGCTGATCGCAACAGAGCGAAGGCCAGATACAGAAACCAGGTTCAAGCCAGTCAGATGTTTTTCCTCCTGTCTCTCAAACAGAAGCAAAAAAATGCTCAGTAGGACAAGGTAGGAGGCTTTGGCTGAGATGGGCAACACTAGGCCACACAGTCTTTGGACGAAGTTCTGGTGAAGCTGTTGACTTTTGGCAGAAAAATCAGACCAGGAGAAATTCAAAATTTGCACCCATGGAAGTCCCCTCGCATGCTGAATACTTTTGGTGCCTTAGTTCAGTGAAGATATCTATGTTTAGACTTAATCTCTTTTTAGGAGCTTGTGTTACTCCAGCGGCTAGGCTACAAGCTGTAGCTGAACATAGCTCCACTATAGCCTTTCTGTGTCATCCCGCCTAAACAGATTTGCTGCTTTGGAAAATGTCAGAATGGCAAAAACCTGATTGTGTGGCCCAGTGGCAATGCACTTTTGTGGGGCTGGCTTGGCAGGCTTGTACCGGTCCACCGGAGGTCTTTGGAGTTTGGAGCCAAAGTGTTTCTAAGTCCTAGATTTTTCAGGATGATAGGAAACGTACACTTTGTGCCAGTTAAGGATCCCTGAACTTCTGGAACAGAACTTGGTGTTTAAGACTTCAGCAAAAGCCACCAGCAGGGCCCAGGGCAACCTTAAACATCTCTATTTCATGTAGGTACCTCTGTGTTACAAAAGTGATGTCTGTGGCAGTTTATCTTGTGAATTTCTTGTTTAACTCTAAAAAAGCTTTTTCAAAGACATACTTCTTAGTTAGCTTTCTTTTCCTCCTCAGTGTGTGTATATAAACTTCCCAAAATGCAACCTTTTAGGAAAAAAACTGCATATAATCTAACCCCCCCTCCCTAATTATGCATCAAATACATTAGTTGCAATCTGCGAGAGTGTGGCTTGGCTAGTGCCTAATTTGGGCTGGTGGTTGCCGGTCAGGAATGGGGAGTCGGCACATTCCCTCATTTTTAGGTTGAGCATTTGAGACCTCATGTATATACTTTAGCATATAATTCTTTGTAAACGTAGCTACTTTTCATTGGCTTATCTCAGTGTCTTTAAAAATCCTTGCTTTGAAGTGGTTAATCTTGCCTATTAGACCCTTCTTTTTGTTAGTTGTTCACTCCCACGGAGTAGGACCCAGTACTTGTAGGCTTCCAATATCCCATTTTAACATCTGTTTAGGGAGTACTTTTCCCTTTGGGTAAAAGCCTTTAACACCAGTGCTGGATGTTTTCAGTTGCTCCGATCTCTGTTTGTGTAAACAGGACAGTAATTCCCCTCACATTTGCTGTCCATTCAAAAATGGAGATCAAATGTCAGACGCTGTTTCCATTTTCAAGGTCATTTTCTTTCTCTGAATTCATAGGCAAATTCTAAAGGAGCTATCGCTGAGTTAACAGCATTTATTCACAGCCAAAGTCGCAATAAATGTATCACCCCATTCACAAACTGGTGCTAACAGACCATAGCACCAGTATACCTGCGATAGCAGCTGCAAAAAACATTGCCACAGATGACCCCCGCAACTATCGCTAATAAGATGCAGAGTAGGCGTTCCTGTGCAAAAAGCTGCAACAACACCCTTCCGCAACATTCTCAACGACCAGTAGATCGGCGATACTACCACAAAACATGCGATAAGGTGCGTCACCAGCAGAAAATTAACACCTGCTCTGACCTGGTGCAAAGTCGGATAGCAGCGGGCACTAGAAAAGGGGGCCCAGCCGACAGCGACACCTGAAGAACAACAGATGCCATGTGGCTACTGATCATGCAACTCAGACACCCAAGAGGACCACAACACCCACTGCTACCACCCCAGGTCCGCCACCATCCCCAGACCGCCCCACACATCCCCCCGGACCACCACAGAGGCAGCGCAGACACAGACCGCGAACCTTCAGAAAACGCACCAGCCTCACAGACTTAACACCAGAGAATGTCATTACCTACTACAGGCTCAAAAGGACAACCATCCACCGCATCTTGAACATCATTTCCCACAGGCTGACGGTACCAACACAGTGGACAACCAACATCCCACCTCAGACAGAGCTGCTGGCTGTGTTGCATCTTTTGGCCTCTGGTACCTTCCAACCAATGACTGCCAGAGTCGGAGGAGACTCCCAGTCAGCCCTATCAAAGTTCCTCAAACCTGTCCTCGATGCCATCATCAGCCTGGTACCCCAGTATCTATACTTCCCCCACACTTCAAAGGAACAGCTGGACACCAAACAGGGCTTTTACGCCATGGCTGGATTCCCACACATGTTGGGGGCAAGAGACTGCACACATGTCCTACTTGTGTCCCCTGCTTACACTGCACAGAATTACTGCAACAGAAAGCACATGCATTCCATCAATGTGCAGACAATAGTGGACCACCGTGGACTATTCACCAATGTCGTCGCAAACTCCCCAGGCAGTGGGCATGATTTCTTCATCTTCTGACATTCCATCATCAGCCAGCGCTTCCAGGATGGCACGTACGGAAATGCTCTGCTCGTTGGTAAGCACCAAATGAACACACTACCCACCTAAACTACACAATCATGCAACTCACAACTCTGGGAATGCAAACGTTACAAACTCACAAATAACATGCCAAACAACATGCCCACCTACTAGACATGATAGCACAACTTACTGTGGGAACCTGGCTAGCCATGTACACAAGCCATCAATGGCATGGCACCTCAGCCACACAATAGCAGATAGTGGGGATAGGTGGGAATCAGGCATGTGCGAAGGAGGCAAGTGGCCCATGAATAAGCATTTACACAATGCCAAGTGTGGTGTGGATGTGCTGTCCAGACTGCAGTATACAGACCACACACATATCCATGTTGACACACAACGCTGGTGTTTGGAGTGTAATGGAAAGTGGACACAACCATGTCACCCCAGCCAGTGGGGTAGATCAAGGCAATATAGCTAGTCACGTCCCCCCCCATAAGCGTGAGCGGAGTGGGCTGGCCCTATGTACGCCAGGCCAGCGTAGGGGGGTGAATGAAAGGCACGTAACTATAGGCTTGGTCCTCTACCAGAATGCCCAATGTCTCTGCCAGGGCGATGCCTCTCACCCCGCCATGAGGCAGACGCCATCGCCGTGAGCGGGGTTGCCTGCGATCCTGTGCGCCTGCTGCACCACGGGCCGCTGGTCCCTGAACCCGTCTTGCCTGCCCCTGCACACTCAGCCCTCAATGCCCAGATGCCGACACCGGCGTGTGTCGAAGAGGGCCCACCACATGCCGTTGCAAGCTCCAGGCCCTAGGCCCACAACCTTGCCAGCCTCCTCAGACCATCACGGCCTCCGCGACATAGGCCCGCTGAACTCCATTCTCATTGACATACTCGACCGTTATACACAGCAGACAAACGTGTCTGTGGGCACTTGCTAACTGCGGCCTCCGGCCTACACTGCAGTCCTGCAGGCCTCACACCAATCCAATGCAGTCCGTCACAGGCAGGCATCGTCACTGGCTAAACACCAGCTAAGCTCTGGTGCCACTACTTATGTCACCTACAAATCTAATGCAAATGCCATTCCAACGTCATGTGTTAGAGATCCAGGAGGAGGTGGCTGGACTGTGGTTAAGCCGTGCTGACCACAGCCTCCGTCCGCATTTTTGAACTGAGTCTTGCTATCTTCATGGCAGTGTACATGTCACAGAATGCAAGAATATAAGTAAGGGGGAGACGTGCTTCAGTCCGGAGGAGAAAGGCTCACCTTTACGGAGGTGATGGGACACTACCAACAACTGCACTGGTGCCACTGTCTCTGTGCAGGGCATGCCTACCACATGTGGCTTTGGGCCCCTCATGACCTCTGGCTCTGGCACACACTGCACACATTTTGAACTAAGACTTGTCCTCTACATTGCAGAGTCAATGTCACTGTACAGGCCTCATCACAGACTGCATCCCCTTCCAGCTCTAGTGCCACTGAGTGTGTGAAGAAGATGTGTGTGAAGATTTTTTGCAGAGGAGGTAGGGGTGGGGCAGACTACTAATGAGTGTGGCCACCAACAGGATGACCATACGTCATCTTTCCCTCCAAACACCATTACCTCCGTCTTCTCTCCATTCAGTTTCAATGAATTAAGGATCATCCATAGACCGACTGCCTCCATACAAGATCTAAAATTGGAGGCAGTCGGGACGCTAGACTGCGAGAGAGAGACAAGGATCTGGGTGTCATCCCCAAGATGTGTTGCACAACAAATGTGAACGCAGCAAGGCCCCATGGATACGAATGCCAGATGCACCGGACGATGATGATGCAGACGAGACAGGTGGACCCCACCCCACTGCAGCATCAGCAGGAATAGCCCCTAGGGACTACATCATTGACAATTTCTACTCTGGTTGACGTCACATTGTGTGGGTCCTTAGCAGTAATCGTCAAGAAGGAGGGAGAGGGATCAGTCGATCAGACGGGCACCAATTACCACCCAGAGAAAGGGAGGAAGGTCCAGTATCAGCTTGTGCCCGTGTAGGCTATACGTTTCAACAAAGGGGGGTTGCTGAACTGTTCCTAAAGAAGTTTGGACAGATTGGCTCGACCGAAGGTGTATGTGTTACACCTTTGGGCATCCATTATGTTGGACGTGTTTGCCTCACAAACCCAGAAGGGTGTCATGCTTCATCATAGGCGTTGCTCCTCGTCGGGGAGGCGGTGAAATCCCCGATGGGCTCACCTCAGAGAGGGGATCTTTGGCGGAGATCTTTTTGTCCAACAGCCTATTGGTGAAGTGCGGGTATGTGGGTCAGGGCAATCAGTATCCTGAAGAAAAAGAGTGATTTAAAATGTAGCAGGGGGTGCCGGAAACCACTTTATTCTGGGGGTCCCCCTGCTGCAGTTAAAAAGTGGAAATAGCTCGCTGGGTGACGGCAGGTTCGGTAGCGTAACCCAAAACGAGACTAAAAGTGAGGGTTGGTCAACTTGTTTCTCGCATGGGAAGTTCCCGCGATTCGTCAGGACCTAGTGAAGGTGAAAAAATTGTAAAAAGGGATTAAAAGGAAACCATGCTGGTGTCATGTGTCTCATGTGATTTACCTCAGGGGATAATCCTATGCCTAAACAATAAGGAGAAAAGAAGAACATGGTTAAACAGTTGTAACGTTCTCCAGTAAAGGCATCCACGGTCACAGCCAAAACAACAACAAAGTGCAGTGAAAATAGTGGTAGTGTGTGGGAATTCACACGACCAAAGCATGCCAGTGTTGTCGTCGGGTGTAGTGTGTAGTGAACACTCTTCCACACTATGTGAGTGCCTAGTGTGGTGTGAATTAAAACCGGTGTGGTTAAAAACAGCAGCAGCAATCTCAAGGAGAGTATCTTGGCTATAGAGTAGTAAACGTCAATAGTGGTGGTGGTTTGGTGTTGACTCACCTAAAGGTCTTGGACTAATTGCCACCTGAGTAGTCGGCGGAACGGTACAACAGGGTTTGCCTCTAGTTCTGGCTGAAGGAGGGGAAGGAACTGTTAACTTTGGAATGTAACAGTGAAATAAACCCCTGATAGAGGTTGAGGGAATGTTGACTATGGCATAGAGTGTTGCCAGGAGTGGGAATGGGAAGGGATTGTCTTACCTCAAATTACCCGTGTCCGTGCGAAGTCACCTACCCATCACCGCCGAGCTCGAATAGGTAATGGCGCTCGGGGGCGTGTACTATTTATAGGTGGACTCGTCATAGGTAAGCGCCAGTCAACGCCCACTTAGCGGATCACGTGTTATCTGGTGTGGTAGAAACAGCCATAGTTGAGTGGTATTGGATAGAGTCAGGATATAGTGGGTCAGTAAATTTGAGGTTGTACAGACAGGGGAACCTCATAGGCACTAGTACAAGTAATGTGGTGTACAGTCAGGACATGAAAAGTAGATGGGACAGACAGTGGCTAGTTTAACGAGTGCCAGGGAATATCTTCATTAAGCCCTTGTTTGTCTGTGGAGAGGCGGTGAACCCATCTTTGTTCTTTACGGAACAAGGCATTCTTTGGGCAGTTGGGACTAGATTCAAGGACCACCCACCTGATTGAGTCCGCGTTGTGGTGGTTATCCACATAATGTTTGCACATTTTGGTGTGTGTTTTCTTACACCGAAAATTACTGCGGTGCTCAATGATTCGTGTCTTGATTGGGCGGGTTGTCATCCCAATGTATTTGAGACCGCATGGGCATGTGAGCATATATATGCAGTTCGTGGTATTGCAATTAGTGTGGCCCCGGATTTCCCACTTAAATGTATCAGAGAGTTGTATTGTTTTTTGGGGTGTAGTGTATTTGCAAACCCCACAGTTGCCGCATGGGTAATGACCGGTGACTGGTGGTAAATTCCATAGGGTCTGTTGGGAGCATTTCTTGGTCGTTTTGGGTCTAGTGTTGATAAGAATGTCTTTCACGTTTTGTGACCTTTTAAATGCGAACCTTGGTTGTTCAAAGTTTATATCACCTGTGTTAAGGATCCCCCAATGGCGTTTGATTGTGCTCTTGATTCTGTTAGAAACGGGGGTGAAAGTTGTGACACAGGTGATAGGCTGGTTCTCAGTGGGTATTTTTTCCCGTCTCTCCAGTAGGGCTTCTCTGTTGTTGTTTCTGGCCCGTTTATTAGCTTTAGCAACCTCTCTTATAGGGTAACCTCTGTCGAGTAGATTCCTAGACAGGATAGTGGATTCTTTTTTGTAATCTGCGATGTCACTGCAGTTACGCCTGATTCGGAGGAATTGCCCGAACGGTAAATTCGAGCGTAAAGCTTTGGGGTGGTGGCTATCGTAGTGTAGCAAGCTGTTACGATCTGTGGGTTTCCTGAACATTGTAGTTTGAAGTCTGCCCTCCAGCAATTTGATCGTGAGGTCAAGGAAGGCAATCTCATTTGCTGAGGAAGACATGGTGAAATGCAGGTATGGGTTGAGAGTATTGACACATTCAAAGAAAGCCTCATGCGAGCTGGGTGGGCCCGTCCATAGGATGAGGATATCGTCTATGAAACGTTTCCACATTCTGATATTGTCTGAGAAGGGATTAGATTGATGGTGAATGTGTCTTTCTTCGAAATCTGCCATGTACAGACATGCCACTGACCGGGCAAAAGTGCTGCCCATCGAAGTCCCCTGGGTCTGGTGAAAATATTTGCCCTTGAACTCAAAGAAATTTTCTGTGAGCGCTAGGGTGGCACATTCCATGATAAAAGAAGGTGGGGTGTTTGAGTTCCATTCCTCCAGTCTCAGGCGTGCCTCAACTACCTCTAGTGTGGCCCTCTGGGGGATGTTGGTACAGAGGGCCTCAACATCTAGAGTAATCAGGAGATCATACTGCCCAAAATTCATAAGGGAACAAGGCCAGTCCCTGGGAGACCCATAGTCTCAGGTATTGACTCTGTATTGGAACCACTCTCGCAATTTTGCGATCACTTTTTACAACTTCTAGTGAAACGCATTCCCTCCTACATCCAGGACACCACCGATGTCTTACGGCTGCTTAACTCACTCCAAGACTTAGGGCACATCGATCGATGGGCAGCACTTTTGCCCCGTCAGTGGCATGTCTGTACATGGCAGATTTCGAAGAAAGACACATTCACCATCAATCTAATCCCTTCTCAGACAATATCAGAATGTGGAAACGTTTCATAGACGATATCCTCATCCTATGGACGGGCCCACCCAGCTCGCATGAGGCTTTCTTTGAATGGGTCAATACTCTCAACCCATACCTGCATTTCACCATGTCTTCCTCAGCAAATGAGATTGCCTTCCTTGACCTCACGATCAAATTGCTGGAGGGCAGACTTCAAACTACAATGTTCAGGAAACCCACAGATCGTAACAGCTTGCTACACTACGATAGCCACCACCCCAAAGCTTTACGCTCGAATTTACCGTTCGGGCAATTCCTCCGAATCAGGCGTAACTGCAGTGACATCGCAGATTACAAAAAAGAATCCACTATCCTGTCTAGGAATCTACTCGACAGAGGTTACCCTATAAGAGAGGTTGCTAAAGCTAATAAACGGGCCAGAAACAACAACAGAGAAGCCCTACTGGAGAGACGGGAAAGAATACCCACTGAGAACCAGCCTATCACCTGTGTCACAACATTCACCCCCGTTTCTAACAGAATCAAGAGCACAATCAAACGCCATTGGGGGATCCTTAACACAGGTGATATAAACTTCGAACAACCAAGGTTCGCATTTAAAAGGTCACAAAACGTGAAAGACATTCTTATCAACACTAGACCCAAAACGACCAAGAAATGCTCCCAACAGACCCTATGGAATTTACCACCAGTCACCGGTCATTACCCATGCGGCAACTGCGGGGTTTGCAAATACACTACACCCCAAAAAACAATACAACTCTCTGATACCTTTAAGTGGGAAATCCGGGGCCACACTAATTGCAATACCACGAACTGCATATATATGCTCACATGCCCATGCGGTCTCAAATACATTGGGATGACAACCCGCCCAATCAAGACACGAATCATTGAGCACCGCAGTAATTTTCGGTGTAAGAAAACACACACCAAAATGTGCAAACATTATGTGGATAACCACCACAACGCGGACTCAATCAGGCGGGTGGTCCTTGAATCTAGTCCCAACTGCCCAAAGAATGCCTTGTTCCGTAAAGAACAAAGATGGGTTCACCGCCTCTCCACAGACAAACAAGGGCTTAATGAAGATATTCCCTGGCACTCGTTAAACTAGCCACTGTCTGTCCCATCTACCTTTCATGTCCTGACTATACACCACATTACTTGTACTAGTGCCTATGAGGTTCCCCTGTCTGTACAACCTCAAATTTACTGACCCACTATATCCTGACTCTATCCAACACCACTCAACTATGGCTGTTTCTACCACACCAGATAACACGTGATCCGCTAAGTGGGCGTTGACTGGCGCTTACCTATGACGAGTCCACCTATAAATAGTACACGCCCCCGAGCGCCATTACCTATTCGAGCTCGGCGGTGATGGGTAGGTGACTTCGCACGGACACGGGTAATTTGAGGTAAGACAATCCCTTCCCATTCCCACTCCTGGCAACACTCTATGCCATAGTCAACATTCCCTCAACCTCTATCAGGGGTTTATTTCACTGTTACATCCCAAAGTTAACAGTTCCTTCCCCTCCTTCAGCCAGAACTAGAGGCAAACCCTGTTGTACCGACCCGCCGACTACTCAGGTGGCAATTAGTCCAAGACCTTTAGGTGAGTCAACACCAAACCACCACCACTATTGACGTTTACTACTCTATAGCCAAGACACTCTCCTTGAGATTGCTGCTGCTGTTTTTAACCACACCGGTTTTAATTCACACCACACTAGGCACTCACATAGTGTGGAAGAGTGTTCACTACACACTACACCCGACGACAACACTGGCATGCTTTGGTCGTGTGAATTCCCACACACTACCACTATTTTCACTGCACTTTGTTGTTGTTTTGGCTGTGACCGTGGATGCCTTTACTGGAGAACGTTACAACTGTTTAACCATGTTCTTCTTTTCTCCTTATTGTTTAGGCATAGGATTATCCCCTGAGGTAAATCACATGAGACACATGACACCAGCATGGTTTCCTTTTAATCCCTTTTTACAATTTTTCACCTTCACTAGGTCCTGACGAATCGCGGGAACTTCCCATGCGAGAAACATGTTGACCAACCCTCACTTTTAGTCTCGTTTTGGGTTACGATACCTAACCTGCCGTCACCCAGCGAGCTATTTCCACTTTTTTAACTGCAGTAGGGGGACCCCCAGAATAAAGTGGTTTCCGGCACCCCCTGCTAAATTTTAAATCACTCTTTTTCTTCAGGATACTGATTGCCCTGACCCACATGCCCGCACTTCACCAATAGGTTGTTGGACAAAAAGATCTCCGCCAAAGAGCCCCTCTCTGAGGTGAGCCCGTCGGGGATTGCACCGCCTCCCCGACGAGGGGCAACGCCAATGATGAAGCATGACACCCTTCTGGGTGTGTGAGGCAAACACGTCCAACATAATGGATGCCCAAAGGTGTAACACATACACCTTCGGTCGAGCCAATCTGTCCAAACTTCTTTAGGAACAGTTCAGCAACCCCCCTTTGTTGAATCCTTAGCAGTAATGGCACAGTATGGTGACTGACCACAGGCACTGCATGTGCTAATAAAAGCATTCCAATAAACATTCCCTACGTGCATATCACTCATCTGTACAGGCACTTCACTAAGACAAGTGTGGGTGCGACATGTTGTGCTGTCAATTGAGGGATTTGTTAATGGATAGTGGGTGTGTCACCTCTCTGCAGTGGAGCAGTTTGTGGTGTCACGTATTTGAACTGCCAGTTCTGTGTGTCACAGTTGTTACGGTATCCCACTCTTCGGCATTTCACATGTGTCCCAATTTATTCAATTTTGGCTGTCATTTGAGGCTTACAAGTGACAACAGGGATTCTTTTGTGCTCTGATATGTGCCGCCATGATGCAGGGATGCACCCTGTTTCTCAAGTCCCACTACATAGGGAACATGTACGTAAGGGGGAGTCACTGCCCCTACATGAGTCTATGCTTTCATTCTTGTTTGATCATTGACATGGCACGTCGGTGTGCAGGGGGTGTTGTTTGTCCCTCTGCAATATGAGGGGTAGATGTGATTTCACAGTGTGTACCATGTTTGTTTCCGAATTGGGCCATGTTACATACTGAATACATGTTGATGTACGTTGTGGCTATTTGTGGGGAATGTCCTATCTGATTTGGACAATGGTCATTTTTTCTGCTTCACTGCTGTGGGGTTGTGCTCGCACGTTTTCTTCTCACTGTTTATTTAATCTGCTTTTATGGTGAATTTTCCCACCAGACGCGTGGGATTTGCAGGCCTGTCGCTGGTTTTTGCTGCTTTTTGTACCAGGATTGGCCTCATGGCAAGATTTTTTGCGTTCCCATTTTGCATTTTTGCGGCATGCCGTTGATTTTGACACGGACATTTGACGCGTTATCTGGAGACTATTGCATTGTACCGCTGTGTTGAGAATGCTTCGATACACAGAGAATTTTCCCGCTATAGGCTGCGATGTTGGAAGTTGATGTTAAGTTATTTTTGCCATGGTTACCACACCTTCTTGAGAATATGCATCTCAAAGTGAGAGGATTTCTCATCCTGCTTTGCTGCGGTGCCTGCTCCTTTAACAATTGTCCTGCTTCACTTCGCTTTTAACTTCCTCGTGGCACGTAGCTGGAAAAGACCAGCGGTTGTGCTCTGATCGGAGCTGCTACAATCGTATATGAAGTTGTTTTTAAAGCACTTCGACCACTAACAGGCAGAAAAGCTAGTTTGAGCTTCAGGGGGGTTGACTGTCATGATCAAGACCTCTTGAACCATCTTGAACCAGATGCTTGGCCAGCTCTGTCTGGGATCTGCAAGGTATGCACTTCCAAAAAGCTCCCCAAATATATCTGTTGTGCCACCTCAGAGGACCAAGTGCACAATTGTGATCTCCCCGCTTTAAGCCAGGGCATTAATATGTATGGAGATGCTCTGAGGAGTTCTGGGAAGACGTTTTGATTTAGGCAGCAAGATTTGACAAGTAAATAAATGCAGGGAGTATGGAAAACATGAAATACGAAGAGGTCGCACTTCACTGGAGCAAACACCTCGCCCCAACGCTTTACAATAGGACATCCAGATGTTAAGGTCTTGTCAGGAATCGCTGTTGCCTTTTCATGTTGTTAGTCGCATGTACATGCTATGGCTGGATGGTGGGTGAAGCAGGGTGACATAACAAGGAGTTATTTGCATAGGCTGGCTGAAAGTGATTTTTGTTACTATGGTGCACACACCATTGACCCTGCTTCAGGTAGGCCGCTCCCCATGCCGCAATAGCACCACCTGTTGTGTCCATGTTCCCTGTCACTGCTACTGCCTCTGCCGCGAGTTGAAAGCAGTGGTTGGCTGTAGGTCTGCTCTAGCCATCTTTCCCCTTTGGTATCGCTTTGTTCAGCCTAAGTTGGCCGGGTAAGCCCAGACGTGGGTGCCTTGCTTACTCTGCCACTGGATTCAATCTAGCCTGGCTGATGACGGCTGATTAGCCAGAAACCGGTCCCAGGATGCTTGTTTCTGGTCCAGGGAAGACATGGCTGAGCATTTCTGGCTGGACTGTTCCTATGAGGCACAGGGTTAGACTGATTTGCATATGGCCATGTCTAAACTGGGGTGGTGCAGTGAGCTAAAGAATGATGATGGATTAATCCCAGATCAGTTGACTGGGGGTGAGTGTTTGATTTGCTCAAGCGCTCCGTCCATCATCCCTCTTTTGTATCGCTTTGGATGGTGGTTGAAGCAGGGTGACATAACAAGGAGTTCTTTGCATAGGCTCTCTGAACGTGATTTTTGTAACTAAGCCACACATACCTTTGACCCTGCTTCAGACAGGTCACTCCCCACGCCGCAACAGCATCACCTGTTGTACCCATTTTCCCTGTCACTGCTACTGCCTGTGCCACAAGTTCAGGGCAGTGGTTGGCTGTAGGTCTGCTCTTGCCTGTACTGTATTGCTTATGTTGCTTCTGCTTGTATGGTATTGCCCCTGTTTTACTGTTTAATTGTTTCATTTCTCTCCTCCTTCTGTCATATTATTAATTTGCTCTGTTGTTTTCTCCTTGTTCCCTCTGTATTCTGTGCCCTATGCCCTCTTTTGCATTCTGTTCCCTCACCGCTCCTTGTCCCCATTTCCCCGCCGCTGCTTTCCCTGCGGCCCACCCCCCCTACTTTGTACTGTATTTCCTCTGTTTTCACTGCTTAATTGACTCTTTTGTTTCCTCCTTCCCGTTGTATTCTGTGCCCTGTGCCCCCGATTTCCTTCTGTTCCATCGTAGTTCATGCCCCTGTTTTCCCGCTGCTGCATCCCTTGCGGACCTGCCCCCCCCCACTCGCCCATTTGACTACTCCCTCCTCCCTCCGCCTGGAACGCACCCAGGGCCAGAACCCCTGGCACCTGTGACCACAATGCCACCCTACTCTGCTAAGATGCCAGCACCCTCCACGCATTCAACACAAGACCATCACACACCTGCTTCCTGGCCGCCCTGAAGCACCCCCAAGGACCCTTCTCCTGCCGGAACTGCAGCTTTACCAGCACCCGACTCGCCAACCCGCCCACCAGGAAAGAAGAACCCAACATCCTCCGATGCATTCTTCTTACCCGCTCCGCACGCAAACACGCCGTTGAACTCTGGGACCTACTCGACTAAACCTCCCCAGACGTCGCCTTCCTGACGGGGACCTGGCTGAACCCCTCGTCGGCACCCAACATTGCCATAGCCATCCCGGAAGGCTACAAGATTACCCGCAGGGGCCACACCGATGGAGTAGGAGGAGGAATCGCCATTGTCCACAGGAAGACTCTCAGAATCTCGACCAACACCAACGACATCCTCTGCACCGAACACCTGCACCTCCAGATCCACACCAACCTTAACACCACCCTCAGAGGAACCCTCATCTAGAGACCCCCTGGTCCCCGTCCACAGTTCAGCGACTCCATTGCCGACTTCGTCAGCACACATGCCCTTGCTTACACGGACTACATCCTCCTCGGGGACCTAAACTTCCACCTCGAGAACAACAACGACAACAACTCCACCATCCTGATCGCCAACCTCGCCAACCTCAGACTCAGACAACTCGTCACAACACCCACCCACTCTGCCGGCCATACACTTAACCCCATCTTCTCCGCAAGCTCCCATGACTCATTCAACCACACCACAAACTCCACTGGACTGACCACCGCTGCATCCACTTCACCTTCTGGAAACCCACCTCATACCTCCGCACCCAACAGATCCTTTGCCGCTGCTGGAGCAAAGTCACCCAAGACCAGCTAACCACCACCCTCACCTGAAGTCCACCAGCCGAGCCCACCAACCCCGACACTGTCGCCCGCAACCTCAGACAGTGGTTCTACAACTGCGCTAACACAATTGCCCCGCTCAAGAAACCCTCCAACAGCCACACTAGCAAGAAAGCCAGCTGGTTCACTGAAGACCTCCAGGCCTCCAAGCAAACCTGCTGAAAGCTAGAGAAGAAATGGCACCGTGAACAAACACCGGACAGCTTCGCAGCCCACAAGATCGCCATCCCCCAGACACCATCACCTCATCAGATCCACCAAAAGTGCCTCCTTCAAAAACCGCCTAGAAAACAACATGCACAACAGCAAAGAGCTCTTCAACATCGTGAAGGAACTCTCCAACCCCAGCTCCAACTCCAACGACATCCCACACTCACAAGACCTGTGCGATGCACTTGCCACTTTATTACACTGCAAGATCGCAGACACACACAACAGCTTCAATGCCACGACCGCCACGACAACCACTGAGACTCCCACGACCTCCATCCGCACTGACCGCCTGCTCTCCTAGGCCAACATAAACGACGAAAACACCATCAAAATCATGAACACCATCCACTCTGGATCTTCCTTAGACCCGTGCCCACACCACATCTTCAACAAAGCCAGCACCCACATCGCACCCCATCTCCGGAAAGCCATCAACATCTTCTTCGAGACTGCAACCTTCCCGGAGAGCTGGAAGCTTGCCGAGATCAAAGCCTTACTCAAGAAACCCAAAGCGGAGCTCAAGAACGTCCGGCCTATCTCCCTGCTCCCGTTCCTGGCGAAGGTCATTGAGAAGACCGACAACAAACAACTGACCCGCTACCTCAAGGAGAACAGCATCCCGGACCTGTCCCAGTCCAGGTTCCGCAGCAACCACAGCACCGAAACTGCCCTCATTGCCGCCACCAATGAAATCAGGGCCCTGCTAGACAACGGGGACACCGCGGCCCTCATCCTCCTGGACCTGTCAGCCTCCTTCGACATGGTCTGCCACTGCACACTATGCACACGCCTCCACGACACCGGGATCCTAGAGAAGGCCCTGGACTGGACCACCTCCTTCCTCTCCGGCAGAACACAGAGCGTCTACCTCCCCTCCTTCTGCTCTGAAGCCACCAAGATCATCTGTGGCGTACCCCAGGGCTCATCCCTCAGCCCAACTCTGTTTAACATCTACATGGCACCGCTCACCCACATCGCCCGACTGGACAACCTCAACATCATCTCTTACACCGATGACACCCATCTGATCCTCTCCCTCACCAAGGACACCCACGCCGCCAAAACCAACCTCCACGGAGGAATGATAGCCGTTGCCGAGTGGATGAAGAGCAGCCGACTGAAGCTGAACTCAGACAAAACGGAAGTCCTCATCCTCGGAATCACCCCCTTGGCCTGGGACGACTCCTGGTGGCCGACTGCACTGGGAACAGCTCCAACACTCACCGACCACGCACGCAACCTAGGGTTCATCCTCGACTCCACCCTCTCCATGACAAAGCAGGTCAATGCTGTCTCTTCCTCCTGCTTCAACAGCCTCTGCATGCTCCGCAAGATTTACAATTGGATCCCCACCAAAATGAGAAGAACGGTCACCCATGCCCTCGTCAGCAGCAGGCTGGACTAAGGAAACACCCTCTATGCAGGAGCCTCGGCCAAACTCCTGAAATGAGTTCAACGCATCCAGAAAGCCTCTGCACGCCTGGTCCTCGACATCCCCCGCTGCAGCCACACCTGAGAGACCTGCTCTGGCTCCCCGTAAACAGGAGGATAACCTTCAAGCTACTCACCCACGCACACAAGGCACTCCACAACACCGGACCAGCGTACCTCAACACACGACTCAGCTTCTACACCACCAGCTTCGCTCCGCCAACCTCTCCCTCACCACAGTCCCCCGCATCCGAAGAGCGACCTCTGGCGGCAGATCGTTCTCCCACCTCGCCGCCAAGACCTGGAACACCCTCCCCACCCACCTCGCCAGACCCAAGACCTGCTGACCTTCCGAAGATTCCTCAAGACCTGGCTTTTTGAGAAGTAGCAGCATTCCCCCATCCCAGTGTCTTGAGACCCTCACGGGTAAGTAGTGCGCTTTACAATGCTCTAATTGATTGATTGATTGATTGATTTGTCATTTTCATTGAGTTTGAATGGACACTTAAAACTCCTCTTCATTAAACCCCACTTATTTGTGTGTTCCTACTGCTCCTTTATTTAACTGTATTCCGTATTGTATTATTTTGTTTTTTCTCACAGCTCTTCTGTGCATTGTTTCCCCCGCTGCCCTCTGCGGCCCCGCCTCCTGAAACAGCCCGCTACTGCCACCCTTCCTCTGTCCGCCTCCCTCCCCTACTTAATGCCGACCGCTGCGGGGTTGCGCCGCTGGGGCGCCGAAGGCATGCCTATGGCAAGCCTGTCTGCGCCTGTCCTCACCTGGACCACGCCCAACACCAGACACCCTGGCCCCCGCGAGCACCACAACGCTAGAAGCCGCTACGATGCTAAAACTCTCCACGCACTCAACATCAGCCTATCCTTTACCTGCTCACTCACGAACCCTTCCCCTGCCAAAACTGCAGCTACATATGCCAGCGCACACCGGCAAGTCCTGCCCACCCCATTAAAGCAAATGACAACCACCTCAGATGCATACTGCTCAACACCCGCCCCTTCCACAGGCATGCCGTTAAACTCTGGGACCTACTCGACCCGTCCTCCCCGGACGTCGCTTTCCTGATGGAGACTTGGATGAACTCATCAGCACCCGACGTTGCCATAGCCATCCCGGATGGCTACAAGATCATCCGCAGGGACCGCATCAACAGACCGGGAGGAGGAACCGCCATCATCCACAGAAATACCCTCAGAATCTCTACCAACACTGAGGACACCCTCAGCATCCTCAGCACCGCCGAACACCTGCACTTCCAGATCCACACCAAACCAATACCACTCTCAGATGAACCCTCGTGTACAGAGCCCCGACCACAGTTCCCAGACTCCATCACAGACGCCATCAGCGCGCAAGCCCTGGCCTCTACCGACTACATCCTCCTCGAGAACACCAACGACAGAAACTCCGACACACTACTGGACAACCTCGCCAACTTCGGCCTCAAACAGCTCGTCACGACACCCACCCACTCTGCCAGACTCACGCTTGACCCCATTTTCTCCGCCAGTAGCCACGTCTCCATCAGCCACACCACCGAAGGCCAATGGATCGACCACACTACAGCCACTTCTCCTTCAAGAAAACCACTGCCCGACCACACCGACCCAGCCGCCCCCTACCTCAAGTGATGGATCGTAGAATACACCAACACTCTCGCCCCAACCAAGAATCCCACAAACAGCGGCACCAACAGAAGAGCTATCTGGTTTTGAGGTTCCGTGAATCCTGAACCTGTTCAATGAAGGCCATCGTATCTAGACGATTTTGGTATCAGCGAACCGCAAATGATGAGTGCGGTATGCATGAGTGTTTTCGTCATGTTACACCGATGGATTCACTGTGTATTTGACGATCTTGTCTAAACCCTTGGGTTCCATTTTGTGTGCGGCAGCCATTTTGTGGATTGCCCTCACATAGGCTGATGACTACAGGATGACTGTGGCCAAACAAGTCTCTAGGGACACATACACCTTAGCTGACTTCTGTGTGACCTGGCCGAACTGACTCCCTTGCCCGAGGCTAAACTTGTTGAGCCAGTTCCTTGTTAGGCAGCTGGTCAGATAGAGATCAAAGAACAGGAGATTGTAAAGTTTGGTATCCACAAACACACCCCTTATCCTACCTCTCATCTGTTTCTGTTCCTTTTTTATGACCTGTTTACGATCTGAGTTTGTCCAGATTGTGTGGGAAGGTATGTTGGGTTTTTTGCATGCTTGCATAAGCTAGGACTGCCCCTTACTTTTGTGCTGATTCATGTAACTCTAAAACATATATAAGACCTCTGTTATCTGTATTCCTCAGACTGCCTCATTCAATTGCTAAGGCAGTTGGGTGACGTAGCCTCACTAAATTACGTTTATTAAAGATGTCTTTTTCATATTTCAGCTTCTGTGCCAAGTTCTTTATTGATATTAGTAAGACCCCTGAGAATGAAGATTTTCCATTTTATCAAATGGCGCAGCCAATGCGGGCTTCATCAGAGAAGTGGCTTTCTGTGGGAGTTATCTTGCCAGGAGACTGAAATCTACTGAGGGAGACAGAACAGGATTCTACTAAGAAGGTACTCTGTGCACAGGGATTCTGGAGATTTTTTGATTCTGCAGCCCAGTATATTTCTGATCTTCCTGATTTTGATCCTCCACATGATATCACTCCTGACTGAGAACCTTTTTGGCGTGAGTATTTTAAAAAGACCGTTAGGTCATGTGGAACTTGACAGCTAGAATTTGGATAACGTTTTGATTAGTAAGAGTAAGAGTTGAGTATAAGTGGGTCGCTCCCAGTCCTTTGTTCTTTGGTTCTGTGGTTCTTTGCTTAGTTTGCTTGGTCCTTAGTTTTATTTCAAGATTGCAATTTTCAAAAACCGAGGGTCTTGTATATTTACGAGTGTATCGATAGAGATAGCCCCTTGAAGTTTGAAGCTAAATTAGTGAGCTATAAGATGCCTGATCTTAGCAAATTTGAAGATTTGTTTTGGCCAAATTTGTATACGTTTGGATTAGCCAGCTTCCCCTAAAGGGAATATCTAAATAGGTTAGATTTAAAAACATATTTCTTCCTTGGTGATTTTGTATCCCCAGGGAATTAAAATATGACATAATACAAAACAAGGATCCTTTGTTCTGCGCAGTTTTATGAATGGAGATATGCAGACCCATTTTTTGTGTTCTGCCAGCCAAAGCTAGTGAATTAAGTGTATTTTCGGCTTCCTGCACATACAGCGGTCTGTTGGGTTGTTTTTGAAGTCTTTTGGAACACTATTGAGAAGTGTTTCTTGTAAATATGACTTACAACTAGTATTCGCAAATGGTTTGGTTCAAGTACAGTCTATGTGAGCTGTTCTTTATTTCTGTCTTGAGTATTGATTTGTGGGTCAAATGTGTGTTTAAATGTCTATGTAGTTTTCCCATTAGTTCAGCTTCTGTTAGTGAATAGCGATGGCGCTATTCAAGAAAATGCATGGCGCGCTGTATTGTATGTCCTGAATGTTTGAACATTTTCTGTTTCTGTCTGAAATAAGCTCAATGTGTGTTTCTGGGTTTCTTGATGTTTTCAGTCTGTTAAGTAAAATATTAGATTAATTAATATTAGGTGGAAATTAAATGAGAATGCAGCAATTTGCCATGCGACATGCTAAAATCGCTATATGTTGCTATTTAATTTATAGACTAAGCAAAAACGCATATGTGCAAAATGTTAAATGCTTAAAATAGATAAAGTTAAAATGCGCATTCACTAGGAATATGAAAGGCCTCAAAAATAAATTGTGTTTTTTTAGAAAAACGAATTTATAGCATTTTTGTACCTACATGCATTGTACTACATGGAAAAGGCAAACACTTCAGCTAAAGTGTAATGTGGAGAAGTGTGGCTCACTGATTAGAGGAGGCAGTCCCTGATGCAGAGGTCAGACCCGGGACCTGGGTTCAATCCCCGACGCGGCAGGGCCTTGAGCTCAAAATGTCCACAAACTCGATAATTCTCGCCTCGGTGCCTACTCGAATCATGGGTTCACACTCTGCAACTTTGGGCATTAGCTTACTTAATCTCCACTACGACCCCACGGCAATGGGATGCCTGGTCTTCACCTTGGGGATGCCCAGTAGGGGTAATCTCGCAGGGAAAGGCCAGGACGGGTTCTTAAAGCAAGCGCCTTGAGACCTTTCGGTGAAAGGCGCTATATAAGAACGTATGATTTGCGATTTATTTATTTATTAAAGTGAATTCTTGCTACATTTAAATGCATCTTATTGCACACGCATTTTAAAACTTGAAATGTCTGTTTTCAGTAAGACTGAAAGCGTGCTCAGATGTGCAGGGCTCTGACTGCCGTTAAGGAAGCAGGTGTTGTTTTTCAAAGGCCATGGATAACATTGGAATGTTTATTTAGCGGTTTGAATTTTGCATTTCAGAATAGTGTTTTACAAGGTTACAAAACTAAGGTTCATTATTTTGTATCACAGGAAGACATTTCAATTGTGGTTTTCCACCCTTTAAGCATTTTTTTTAAGCATTCTTTGTTCTCTATCTAAATAAGAAAATCTTTTTAAACAAGTGGCGCCAAAATCTGTCTTGTTTTAAGTTAGGCTTTTTTTTTTTTTTTTTTGTCCTCATATTTGCCCTTGGAAACCAAACAATAACGATCAGTTAGAGGGGATAACTGAGACACTGACCCAGATTAACTGAGGGGGACTTTCATGGATCCTACCGGGGTATCCCGCAGTGCCAAGCATCAACACCTCAATGATCGTCGAATGGTACCAACTGGACTAGCGTACTGCTCAATACAACCCAGATTGTAACCGATGTCGCCCTAGTTGGGTATGTATAAAAGGCGAGGATCGAATAAACGACCCAACAGGCAGCGAAATCATAGGACATGGGGGAAAAAAGAAAAAAAAAAACCCATTACCAATTCAAAAGTAGCCAAAATCGTCTCTTGTGTTGGTTACCTTCTCTAGCCATGTCTAATTTAGATATCTGTAGCATTGCTGCATGCCAATCGGTGAAAAGAGGGGGTGTCTTATCTTTCCACCGTCTGCATATTTCTCTTCTAGCTAACAAACAACTATAGAAGACCAATTTTTTACACATGCCGTCGAGCTCTGGTATAATACCAAAGAAAATTAACATGGGACTAGGGTTAACTTGCGAGCCTATTGCTAACGAGAGAGAAGCACAGATTTCATTCCAAAATATTGATATAAACGGACACTCAAAAAACATATGGGTATCTGATGCTGCTACCAAGCCACATCTAGGGCATGCCACCTGATCATTATTGGGGAACTTTGATAGACGCAATGGAGAGTAATACACCCTATGCAGAGTAAACAAGTGGTTGCGACGGAGCCAAGATGGTTTAACAATCTCACCCAAAATCCTAAATGATTTTAGCCACAGGCCTTCCACATCGGTGTCGGTGATAAAGGTTTTCCAAAGCGAGAGGGGTAACAGAAACTCACCATCAGTCTCATCCAGAATAAGATTGTACCAAAATGAAATCTCTTTTTTGAAGGGTGGTTTATCCATCAGGAGAGTTACTAAATTACTCTTGATACCCATTTTAAACCTACCCCTTCCTTGGCTATAGGCCTGTGACCAACTCTGAATTTGGAGATATTTAAATCGTGAAAAACGAGTTCCTATAGTTAAGCTCAGCGTCTCCCATGTGAGTAAAGTTCCTTCAACAAATAGATCCCCCCATGATGTAAGTCCGGCTGCTCTAATTGGGAGAGCTAAGCTATCTAAGAGCCAAGACGGTGCTCCTGGGGAATCCCAAAGTGGGGCCCTACTAGAATAGTAATCCAATTTGAGTGTTCGTCTTAGACTAGCCCATGTTCTAGCCAGGTCTCTTAAAACCTTTAGTTTGACCTTCTTGAAATACTTAGGGTCGCCAAATTTGAATAAAAAATTTGTCGGCCCAGTTTTTTCCCCCCTTAGAAGTGCTGAAAATAGTTCCCCACAGCCAGCATTATTAGGGGCCTTTAAGAGCATCCTGATATGTGAGAGTTGGAAGGCCCATCCATAAAATTGCAAGTCTGGTGCTGCAAGGCCGCCTTTTTCTCGACGACGTCTAATCTTCTTCCAAGATAGTCTAGGCGTATGACTGTTCCATATGAATCTTTTTATTTCGGTTTGAAGTTTGGCAATCAAGGATGGATCAAAAAAAAGAGGGATTGTATTGAATAGGTATGTGATCTTGGGCAAAATGGTCATTTTGACCAGGTTAGACCTGCCTATTAGGGAAATAGGGAGAGCAGACCATAATCTCATCGATCTTCGAGCCACCTTAGCTACTTCAGCAAAGTTTAAGGGGACAATCTTATTGATGTCAGTATAGATGTTTAACCCGAGATATCTGAGGGTAGAGCTGGGCTGTACTCCTACAGTCGGTACAGGATGATTCCAAACCATGATATCAGTTTTGGATGCATTTACTTCATATCCGGATATAGCCCCAAATTCGTCCGCAATAGATATAACGGTAGGAAAGGACGAGCTCAGCTCGGATGAAAAAATAAGAACATCATCCGCATACAATGCTACTTTCTTCTCCCATCCTTCAAAAATAAAAGGTTTTATATTAGAGTTATTCCGGATTAACTGAGCAAAAGGTTCAATATATAAATCAAACAAAAGTGGCGAGAGAGGACACCCATGACGAGTTCCTCGCGTGATGTTAAATGGCTCAGTAAGTTCACCGTTAACCAGTAGTGAGGCAGAAGGGCTTTTATATAGTAATTTAATAGCTCGCCTAAAGTTATCACCTAAGTTAAACTTTCTCAACACTTCCTCTAGATAAACCCAGTTTACCCTATCGAAAGCTTTTGTAGCATCAAGGGTAAAAACTGCTAAGGGTAGAGATGCTAATGTGGCCATGTCTATTGCTCTGATAAGGTTGTAAGTCAATTCATAGAGTTGCCTTCCTTTTACAAATCCCTTTTGGTCGACATGTAAAATGTTGTTTGCAACTTCCCCCAATCTGTTTGCAAGGACCGATGTAAAGAGTTTATAATCTCTACTAAGAATTGAGATCGGCCTGTATGACCCACAGCTAGTTGTAGGTTTACCCGGTTTTAAAATCAAGGTTATAGAGGCCCTATCCCAGGATGCAGGATGTAAGGCACCATCGACTAGGATACTGTTAAACAGGTCTGTTAGATGGGCAAGAATTATGGGGCACAAAATGTTATATATTTCAGAGGGTAGCCCATCGGGACCTGCAGCTTTATTTTTTTTACTTTTAGAGATAGCAAGGTTTACTTCCTCCTGTGTAAAAGGGCGATTTAAGGCAATCTTTTGTTCTAAATTTAAGGACGGAAGAGATATACCAGTTAGCCAGTCCCTTGCTTGACTAGATTGTACCCTCTTATCCTCTTGATATATATCCGTGAAGAAACTTTTAAAAGCTCCACTAATTTCCTCATCTGTAGAGTATAGAACTCCATCCTTACAAATGGAACTAACATTATTTCTGACCATATCTGTCTTAGCCTTCCAGGCCAGGAGCTTCCCGGCACCTTCCCCATATTCAAAGTGGGCCAACTTACTAGCCTCCCATCTCTCTAAGACCCGAGCATTTAGAACTGAGGAGAGATCTCCTTTCAAGACCTTTAATCTATCTTGCAACTCCGGTAAGGGGGACCCTAGGATTAGATCAATCTCTTCTTGAAGGCCTGCGATCCCTAATTCAAGCGAGGCTACTGCATCCCTGTAGGTCTTATTTTTATGTGAGGATAAGTTGGTTAAATAACCCCTTAGTGTGGCTTTAAAAGCATCCCAGGTGATCCCGGGTAAGGCAGTCCCCTGATTAATCTCCCAAAAGGACTTGGTTTCCTGTATTAATGCTTCTACAATATTGGATGAAGCTAGAATTGATCTATCAAAAGACCAATTTCTTAGAGAGGGCCTAGGAACAGCGTCAAGCTCAAGAAGGATGGCTGTGTGGTCAGAAAGATGAAAAGGTAAATGAGAGATTGATTTTACCTGTTTAACTAAGATATGGCTAATCAATATAAAATCTATCCGAGACTGGTGATGAAATTTAAGATTCTTAAATGTCACCCCCCTTTGAGACCCATGGAGTTTCCTCCAAATAAAAAATGTAGTTCAATGCTTTCATGTTATTTAGTAAATACATCCTAGTTTTGGATAGAGTTTTAGCCCTATTAGAGGGTGACTTATCCAATACTGGGTCCAATACTATGTTATAATCGCCTGCCAAGATAACAGGTTCTGGGAATAGGTACAATTGCGAAAAAAGTGTGGTTAGAACAGATGGATCGTCCTGGTTAGGGCCGTAATACCCTACTATCGTTAATGCTGAGCCCAAAGCAATAACAGAAGCTATTGCCCATCTACCGTAAGGATCTACCTGTTTAGAAATTAGCCTTGCCTTGATAGATTTTTTAAAAAGAATGGCCACCCCCCTAATGTGTGAAGTTTGTGAAGTAATGACCCCAAAGTCTATCCATTTGTTCTTACATAGCAGATTTTACATTTCATTTCATTCTCTGCCAAGTGTGTCTCCTGGAGCACTAATACTTGTGCAACAGAATCTCGTAAATATTGCATGATAATGTTCCTTCTTGGGGTAGTGCGGAGACCATTAGTGTTCCCGGATAAAATGCGTATATTATGCATTATACTGAAACTGAATTACCAGAACCAAGGGCCAATACTGCCAATCTATGGATAATGAATTGTACATATTCATAACGTTCCCCTCCAAGAACTGTTTCAAAAGACATTTAAGAGGACAAATTTTGCTTTTTCCCCGCCCCCTAACCCCCCTCCCCCCCAGACCCCCCACCCATGGTAAACCCCTACTCGATCTATCTGGATTAACCAGAGAGATAGCACCCCGCTATGGACCCCCGCCACCACCGACAAAGTGCCAAAATTTAGAGGAAAGACCTAAAGAGAATCAAAAGTGGAAAAGTGAATCGTGAGTAAATATAATATTATTACCCAGTTTGACAAAAATATATTGAGAGGAGATAAAGAGTTCTTTTTTTTTTTTTTTTTTTTTTGCACATATGCATTTAACTGTGTACTATATACCTCCCATATTATTGTATTATTGTATTTATTCTTGTATTTAGAATATTTAGTCTCTTTAACTCAATACAAGGAGTAGAATCTTAAACCCTTTACGAGATAATTTAAGCAAGCCTCAAAAACTCTACCGAGATCAGACAAGGGAAATAGAAAAGTAACTAGTATAAACACAGCAGCAGATAGTATAGAAAGTAGACCGGAACTACTTAGGAGACTCCGACCTTCTACCCATACTTAAGAGGAATTCATCTGCAGCCTGCACTGTTCTTATGTTGTGCATTGTGTACTTATACAGTTAGGCTTTTGTGCTTAGGCTTATAAATGAATGCGTCTAAAATGATAGGCAAGGGATGCAGCTCGCTTTTATATGTGGAACTATTGTGATTTTCTTTGTGTATCACTCACACTCTTGGTATTGTGTCACATGCTTGACTATCACCCAAGTAATTTCTTGTTCTTCCTATATATTTTTCTTTTGTCACTACTCCCCTCACCAATGTCGCATCATGCCTAGTTATTGGGGATTTTACCTGTAACCTAGTCCCATTTCTCTTTTTCCAAATTTCTTTCACTAGTCAGCTTTTTATTATTGTTGATGAATTGTTCAGGTTCACACTTGTATGATCAGACTTGTTTTAGAATTTTCTTTAGGCCTACTTTGATGTGTCCCAGTCTAACTGTTAGGGAAGAGCCGGACAGGTTAACTTATCTTATCTTATCTTAATGTTTTGTTGAAGCGCTACAGCTGCCTCGGCAATGAGGCGTCCCGGCGCTGAAACCTAGATCCGATCCTGAGCAAGAAGGCCTAGGGCAGAGGCGGGTTTAGAGACAAGGGAAAAGATAAGTTTTCACTGCCTTTCGGAAGGCAGAAAGGTTGTCCAGCGCGCGAATATGATGTGGGAGTTCGTTCCACATCTTGGGTCCCAGGAACCTAAAGGAGCGTCCGCCCATGCGGGAGAGTTTTATGCGTGGGACACAGAGGAGGTTTTGGTTGGAAGATCTTAGGTTCCGTGACGGCGCATAGGGAGTGAGAAGGGGTTGAAGCAGAGGGGGAGTGTCAAGTTTGAGAATTTTGAAGGTCATGATGAGGGTCTTAAACTTGATTCTGGAGTCAACCGGGAGCCAGTGCAAATTCCTGATGGTTGCTCTGGCTGAACATCTGCGGGGCAGGCCGATCAGAGTTCTAGCGGCCGAGTTCTGCACGCGTTGGAGTCGTGCTAGCTCACATTTGTTGGCGCCGAGAAGGAGTACATTGGCGTAGTCTAGACGCGAGAGTATGGTGGCTTGGATGATGAGCTGTCGGGTCTTTGCGTCAAAGAAGCCTAGTATGTGGCTGAGGCTTCTCAGTAAGCCAATGCAGGTGCCAGCAACTTTCTTGGTGTGGGCTCGAAAGTTGAGTGAGTCGTCCATCCATACACCCAGGTTTTTCACAACGGTTTTGGGGGGAGGGATGGTACCGAGGGAGGACGGCCACCAGTGCTCATTCCAAAGGCTGGTGTTTTTGCCGAGGAGGAGCACCTCTGTTTTTCCGCCGTTGAGCTGTAGACAGTTTGTGGTCATCCATTGGGCGACCGCGGAGAGTCCGTTTTTAAAATTAGAGGAAAAGTTTGAGGGTCCATCTGAGAGGGCAATGGCCAATTGTGTATCATCAGCATACGATACTAATGTTAAGCCCCATTCTTTGGCCACTGCCGCCAGAGGCTGAACATAAAGATTAAAAAGAGAGGGGCTTAGCGCAGAGCCCTGCGGGACTCCCTGATCAATAGGATGGGGTTTAGATAGAAAGGGTGGGGCAGAGACTCGAAAGGACCTGTTTTCGAGGAAGGATCTAAACCACTCCAGGGCATGGCCCTTTACACCAAAGGCCTCCAGACGTCTAAGAAGGATGACATGGGATACCGTGTCAAAGGCCGCGCTGAGATCCAGAAGGATCAGCGCAGCACTTTGACCGGCATCCAGGATCGTCCGGAGGTGCTCTGTGGTGGCTAGGAGAGCAGACTCAGTGCTATGGCCTGGTCTGAACCCGTTTTGTGATGGGTCCAGAATGTTGTTTTTGACCATATGTTGGGAAAGAGTACTGTTGACATGTGCTTCAGCGAGTTTAGAAAGCCAAGGAAGCAGGGAGATAGGACGAAAATTCTCCGGTTTAGATGGATCTAGGGTGGGTTTCTTGATGATAGGCGAAACCCACGCTTGCTTCCAGGCAGATGGTACGCACGCTGAAGTAAAGGAGAGGTTCAGGATGGCGGTTAGCGCTGGTAGGAAGAAGTTGAGTGATTCTAAGAATTGAACCGGGCGCATGGGGTCTGCGGGGGAGCCAGACTTGACTTTGTTGCAAAGTCTGATAAGAATGTCTTTGGAGATTTCTGGGATGTGGGTCAGGGTCGAGTAGCTGGGAGAGGCAGAGGGATAGCTGACGATGTTAGGGTCATGCTGGGGAAAGGAGGTGTAGATTTTCTGCACCTTATCGACGAAGAATTTAGCAAGTTCCTCGCATTGTTGCTCGGAGGAGATCGTAGGGGGGGGTGTTTTGTTGCTCTGAAGTTCTTGTACGAGTTTGAAAATTTCTTTCGCAGGGGTGGGACTAGATTCAATTTTATCGGCGTAGAAAGCAGCTCGTGCAGCACGGATGGCTTTGTGATATGATTTTTGTAGCTGAAGGTATTTATCTTTGTCCTCTTTATTGTATTTCCTACGCCAAAGGCGTTCTGCCTTTTTACACTCTTTTCTTAGATTTTTGAGTGCATCGTTGTACCAGGGGTTTGATGGCGAGTTGCGGCCTTTTGTCCATTTTGCAGGGATAAGGCTGTCTAGTCCGCCCGTAATCCACTCGTGAAACGTGTTGTAGGTAACGTTGATGTCAGCGTTAGAGTCAGGGTGGAAGTCCCCTAATGTCCTGTGTAGGTCCTCATGAGACAGTTTGTGCCACGGTCTTTTTAGACGGCTGGCCGGAGCCGTATTGTGCCTGCTTTTGTTGACCGAAATGGTCAATTTAATAAGGGAGTGATCTGTCCATCCCATAGGAAGGGGTGGTTCTGAGGTGAGTTCTTCTAGGTTGGAGAAGACTGGGTCTAGGATGTGGCCGGCTAAGTGGGTTGAAGTGGAAATGAAGGGGTTGAGTTGCAGTGCATAGAGATCTGCAAGGAGTGTTTTGATTGTGGAGTCATTGAGTAAGTCAAAATGGAGATTAAGGTCTCCCAGAATGGTGAAGTTGGGGTTTTTGGTGATTAAAGAGGTTGTTGACTCAAGGAGGGCCTCAATGAATTTTGAAGAGGGGCCAGGTGGGCGGTAAATGTAGAGTCCCGACACAGTGAAGTTGGGAGTTATGGTAATTTTGAAGTTGGCGCATTCAGAGTCTGCCAGGTCTTCCTTAAGAAAAGAGCATGAGAGCGTTTTTTTGTGGATTACTGCGAGACCGCCTCCTCTACCCTCTCTATTAATGGCCGACATGAAGTAGTCGTCAGGTAGAGTGAGATTGGGAATGGTGGAAGTGCCATCGCGAAGCCATGTTTCGCAGAGGAAGAGGATGTCTGGGTTTTCGTCTAGTATTAGGGAGTTAACCTCCAGGTGATGTTTAACTAGTGATCTGACATTGAGGTGGAGTATCGTGATGGAGGAGGTTTTATCCGGACCTATAAGCTGTTGAACGGCGTGGGGTTTCATAGTGGAGAAGCTACAGGTTTGGCATTGTAGGCAAGTGAGTCCGGGCTCACCTGTAATGTTTACGCATGATCGTCCGGGGTTCCAGCTCTGAAGCGTCTCACTATCATAGGCGAGGAATGGTGATGGTATTTGGCCAGGGGGTCTGGCGAGAGGCGATGTCTTGGCGATGACGGGCGCAGACGGGCTTGCCTTAGGCGCGCCTTCGGCGCGCAAACGGCGCTCCCGCTGCGCTCGTCCGCTGCGCTTCCTGTACAGGCACATATCAAGGGAGGGAGGGGGTGTGGCCTGAAGGGGGCGGAGTCAGCGCGCACGCCTGGGAGATTGGCGGCAGCTGAGAAGCGCGAGGTGGGCGCGTCAGCTCAAGGGCAGCTGTGCGCTGAAGCAACGAGGCGCTTCGGTGAGTGTGTGTAGTCTTAAAAACACAGAAAACAGTGACACCACACAGAGCAATGAAATAGTGGATTTTGTTCAATTTAAAATATTTTCGAGTACCTCCAGCTCCCGGCTTCCGCCTCAGGACTGGGTCAAGGTTTGATCGTTGCCGCTAGAAGTCAGCGGTTTAAGTATAGCCAGCAGGGGGCGTGGCCTGAAGGGGGCGGAGTCAGCGCGCACGCCTGGGAGATTGGCGGCAGCTGAGAAGCGCGAGGTGGGCGCGTCAGCTCAAGGGCAGCTGTGCGCTGAAGCAACGAGGCGCTTCGGTGAGTGTGTGTAGTCTTAAAAACACAGAAAACAGACTGACTCAATATTATAGTAAGATAAGTTTTCCACCTCAATAGGAGACACCTTACGTTTTTGAATATGACAAATTCAATGCCTATTCTAATTTGGTTTTTAGTTCCTTTTTCTGCTGCTTTAATTTTTGATGGACCAGATGTATTTTAAATAATGGAAATACCAGAACTCTCTAGTTCTTGTCTTTTGTTTCCACATCTTGATCATTAGCTTTTGTATTGTATAGTCCACCTGATGCACAATTATTAAAGTGAGGTATCTACATGTCCCTGATAATATGTATCATGTGATCTCTCTTTTGAGGTGTTCTAGATAAGGAATTTAGGAACACCTATATGTAATCATTGAAAAAAAAATGTGTTTGCACCATTAGACAATGCCACCATATGTGAAGACATCCATTTAGATAGAATTCTCGTGTAGTTATCTACCCTTAGATGATGGAGGATATGCTCTCACACGGAAACCCAATTGAAAATACTAGAGACACTGTTATGCCTACTGCCTTTATGTTTGTATTGCTTTTTGAGAATGACAGTGTATTCTAGACCAAAATTGTCCCATGGTGTGTGGCCACTCCTTTGAAGATTGCAGGCCACCTGTTTGCAGTCCCCTTGTTATACAATGAACTGTTTAAAGAATCGCACTTGCTTCATCAGAAGGCGTTCAGCATCAGAAAAGAAGGAGGAGCTGGTTTTGCCACATAACCAGCATTTCAGTGAAAAAGAGCGCCTGTTATGTGCTGGTTAACCTCTGACAGTGTGCAGTTCCTTGAGCCCCTTGGCCTGAGTTTTTGGCCACACAACCCCTTTTTCCTTTGCTCTAATGGAAGTGCAGTGCACCGGCGGATCCAAGATTGACAAATGGCACTACTTTCTGGTGCCCATGAAAGAGCAGCCTGAGCGTCCTCTAACACTAAATGATGCGTGTTGGAGCCTGAGAATGGTCCCGGGTCTGCACGAGATGATCTGTGCCCTTGATCAATGGAGAGTACACTACCTATAGTGCCTGCCGCAAAGGATAGATACTGGTGCACTGCCTTGAGACATTGAGACTTTTGAATGAGCTATGAGTGTTTGCGAGGAGGGCACTCCAACGGATCATGAAAGGCTTGAATGAAGAGGCCCATGCGGAAGAAAACAACAAAAGAAGATTTGATGGACAATAGAAGTCTGCCAGAGAGGCTTTTTGAACGGACTCTGGGCATAGTTGGTTTCACAAGAGGTTTCCGTGTGATTGTATAGACTAGGTGTTAGGAAACTGATTGTTTTGCTGGCATTGTTTTAAAGTACTATTCTGTTTAGTAAAAGCAGAATAAAGTCCATTTTCTGTGGTAGAGTACCCCCTTTTCACCTCAGAGCATTGATGAGGGTCACCACTGTTTCACCTGAACATACAAAAATTACTGAAATACATAGAAACCCTAAAAAATTTTACTAGATAATTTTAGGATTTGCTTTTGCTTAGGGTTGTGAAAAATTATTATTTCATTTGTAATAGTGGTCACTACTTTCTCCTGTTGTCTATATGTTCTTAATAACGTGTTTTCTAGTGTTTTTTTAAACATGACATTGTCATTTATGGGTGGGAATGTTTTTCTCTACTCAATTGACTTCTGCACCCACTTCCCAACCTATGTCTTTTCCTTTTACTGCTTCTCTGCATTTTTTTTTCACCCTTTTCCTGAACATGGGCAGGTTAGAAGATCAGAATTCGTAAGCAATTCTTTTGTACAGCTTCTGCATCAACACCAGTTAGTAGTGAACATCACTAATTGTTGAGGTGTTGATCTTATGTCACATACTACAGATAGAGGTATTCCCTATTTTGTCCTGCCATATGTGGCCTTTGTGCTACTACATGTGTAAGGAGACGTGTCCCGAGAGAGTTGTTAAGTAATAGGATTATGCTCCAGCAACGTCTTGATAATCTGATGAAGATAGACCTGGATTCAGATTCACATGAGTTTAGGTTATTGCCTATATAAGGGCAAAAGGAGGGTCTGAGGTTCCGTGAATCCTGAACCTGTTCAATAAAGGCCGTCGTATCTACACGATTTTGGTATCAGCGAACCGCAAATAATGAGTGCGGTATGCATGAGTGTTTTCGTCATGTTACACCAATGGATTCACTGTGTATTTGACTATCTTGTCTGAACCCTTGGGTTCCATTTTTTGTGCGGCAGCCATTTTGTGGATTGCCCTCACATAGGCTGATGACTACAGTATGACTGTGGCCAAACAAGTCTCTAGGGACACATACACCTCAGCTGACTTCTGTGTGACCTGGCCGAACTGACTCCCTTGCCCGAGGCTAAACTTGTTGAGCCAGTTCCTTTTTAGGCAGCTGGTCAGATAGAGATCAAAGAACAGGAGATTGTAAAGTTTGGTATGCACATACACACCCCTTATCCTACCTCTCATCTGTTTCTGTTCCTTTTTTATGACCTGTTTACGATCTGGGTTTGTCCAGATTGTGTGGGAAGGTATGTTGGGTTTTTTGCATGCTTGCATAAGCTAGAACTGCCCCTTACTTTTGTGCTGAGTCATGTAACTCTAAAACATATATAAGACCTCTGTTATCTGTATTCCTCAGACTGCCTCATTCAATTGCTAAGGCAGTTGGGTGACGTAGCCTCACTTAATTAAGTTTAATAAAGATGTCTTTTTCATATTTCAGCTTCTGTGCCAAGTTCTTTATTGATATTAGTAAGACCCCTGAAAATGAGATTTTCCATTTTATCAGTTTCCTTTGCTATAATGTACAGCAAGCTCCCTGCTCTGCTGTCACTGGCTGTCTCAGACCCACTATTTGATAAGCAGCCCCTCTCCTTCGCCATTGCTGGGGGTTTCTTCCCCTATGTGATAGGAAAAGCCCTTACCACTCGGATTTGTTGAATTATATTAGCTTAAGGGCAAAGTACAAGGCTGTGGGTTTTCTTTCCAATCTTGACTGATAGCAATGAAACATCGGATTTAGAAAAATCAGGAGGGGATGTAGTTAAATGAAAGCAACTTGCCTTTGGCAATCTGTGCATTAGTACTTCAAAACAAAGCTTTTTATGGCCTGTGGTTTGAGAGTGAATTTAATTTTGACAGGCCTTGAGCATCCACCATGAAAACATGACTCTGTATTGTGCCCACTTTTGCTTTTGAGTGTATATTTTCATTGCTCTTCTGATTAATCTGTGTCAAATTGTGGACTGGTTGTGAAAACTTCCTTGTGTGCATTGCTTTGTACCAGATGTGCTAATACAGCAATGTTGTTCATTGTAACTCTCATGTGTCTAAATACTCCAAAGCATTCCGTGACCTTTACAACAGTATTTCAAAGTAGCTGGGCTGCATCTTTGTCTCTCCACAGACTCCTAATAATTATTGTCTCAGCAATAATCGTGGGAGAATGTGCAAAGTTTAGGAGAGGTTCTTAGTGGTGCAGGCAGTGTTTAGCGAATTTGTCTCATTACATTGCGATGTATTACATCGAGTGCTTTTACAATGACCGCATTGTTAGTACGCGATGCATTTATATTTCAAGTCTTTACAACAACTTACCCTAGGGGGTGCGTTGGACTTAGGAATAGTATTAATCACCATTCCTACCCCAGTTTGTGCAACAGCAGGGAAGGTGTTGGAATTAATTTCCAATATTTTAGCGCCCCCTACAGCAAGTCATTGTAATGAGTTGCAATGTAAATACATCGCGTACTAAAAACACAGTCGTAATAGTAGCGCAATGTAATGACAGCGCTGTAAACGCTATTTCCCGTGTTTAGCAAGAGGGTAGGGACTTGAACTTGTTCTCTATCTACACGTTGTTATTTTCAGGAATGCTAGTTAATAGGGTGCAGTTTGTGATTATGGTTTGCTCAGTGTTGATGGTTTCTCCTTTGAACCTATTGTTAGGAATGGAGATTTGATGTTCTTATTAAGATATTATCAGTTGGCAGCCACCCATTCTTTAATGTGTCAGACGTTTGTGCAGTATCTATACAAGGTATGTTAACACTGATTGTGAAATGTAGAAGCCACTTTGTAAAGCATTTGATACATTTCAGTTAAACATGGGTGTTCACTTAAATACATTTACAGGGGCAAGTTTCCTATCCAGAGTCTTAGAATAATGATTGACTTGCTTCTGTGTAGTCATTTGTTTCCTCCATGGAGCAGCCCCTTCAATCCCTGGAGGAACAGCACCCAGGATAATGTGTTGCACACTTGTAAAGTCCAAAAGGCGATACTGGCTATGCCAATGCTTGTTGGTAAATGGCACTTATTTTTTCTGGTAACACAAAACAGACAAAGGGGAAAGAAGGAGGAAGAGCAAGAGGGAAACCGGTCAGGAAGGAAGCAAGGAGGAAACTGCAGGGCAGAGATAAAGGGGCAGGCGTGTTTGGTAGTGGATTAAAGAGGCCTGAGATGAATTCAGTACTAACCAGCCTAGGTTCTCCGTGTGCTAACATTTAATAGCGCCTGGCAAAGGCTTCTGAGCACACCTTTGAGCACTCATTAACGTCGCCAGAGTGGTGCTGCTGGGTGTGGCAATGCTAGTGTGGCTTGTAGCTGTAGGCTGTTGACGCACTAACCGTTCGGTTCTCTTGAGAAATGGGGTGTGGACGGTGGCGTAGGGGGGTTCGAAATTCAAACTGGATAAAATTAAGCCATTAACTATTAACCCACCACACAACAGGAATGACTCGAAGCTGATTTTATATGCACTGTCTGGCTCAAGCATTAGGGACCGTTTTACTGAACGCCATGAATTATTCCTTGAGATTAATCTGACAGTTGAAATAGAATAGTTTCTGACTCCTTCGAGGCTTTTCTTTCAGACCACGAGAATTAATTTTACTCACAAAAATAGAGAGACTCAAATTGAGCGGCGCTCGAGGCCAGAACGCCACGCGCTGCTCATCAGCATAACTCCAATTTACATTAAGAGTGAGTCCACGGGATATCGGGAAGGAACTAAGGATAATCTTCATTTTTTCTTGAAATTAGAGGCGATCCATCACGGTGTTATTTCAAATGTATGGTTACTGCAGCTGCGCGGCCTGTTGAACTTTTAGGTAGGCAAGACAATCCATTTACAGATGTATGGTTTACACAGCAAAAAAATGTATACAGGGACTTGCAGTTCAGTGTTAGAGGTTGTTTTGATAACGCTAGTAATTTTTTTCAGAATTTGGGAACTTGAGAAGTCGTCCCTCATTCTGAACCAGGAGATAATATCTATTAACTAGTAATGGGAGTTGCATACCTATTCATTTATGTATGTGTACCAAGAAGTCTTACATGCATTGCAGTTCTCGACAGGAGGCTGCAGCTACGGAACTGATATACAATCATTATTGCATCCGCACTATGGGGCATATTTACAAGCCCCTCTTGCCACGTGACGTGTAAACAAGGCCCCGAACGGAGAGCGCAATGGGTGTTACCGTGGGAGTTCCACGGCAACGCCCAGTGATTTTGATGCTGACCCATATAACAAAGCCGTTATAAATATGGGGCAACGCCAAAATTAAGACCAGGGAATACCTGGTGTTAAGTAGGTGCAATGAGGAAAAATGTTTCATTTCTCCTCATTTTTGCTGTTTCTATGTGTGCTGCACAAAGTGCTGCGTTGTGCACCACACATAGAAACAGCAAAAGGCCTCTGATTGTTTATGTGCATGAAGGTGTCCCTTCATGCACATAAACAATCAATAAAAAAAATACGTTTTGCAACTTCTATGTGTGCTACATTAAGCAGCACACATTGAAGTTTCATACACCCTGAATAATTGTTTATGTGCAGGCAGGAAACTGTCTGCACAAAAACAATCATTCACCCCAGCGCAGATACCCTTGCACCATAGTGCAAGGGTGGCCTGCGTTGGCGCTAGGCAACTGAATTCAGCGCCAGTGCTAGGGGAAATGCAGAGGTGCACCACATTCTTGTGAATACAATGCATCCGATTGTTTTCAGAATGGTAGAAGAGTGGCATTAGCAATGTTTTCATTAACGCCACGCTTCTCCATACTGTTATAAATACGCGTCTATTTGTCTCACTCTGGCACATTTTGAGTACTTAGAATGAATTGGTCATCAATCGTGGATTTGTGTGGTTTTACAAGTATGGGCTTTGTGCGAATTGTGGAGGTTGGTTTTTGCATGCCCAACTTTCTACAGGCACGACCTGGAGGAAACTGCTTAGGAAAAACAATGCAAAAAGGTAGTAACATGCCCAGAAAATAGTAAAAAAAAGTCCAATACCCCTTCATCCCTCTTGCCGTGAGGAGTCTCTCATTGATGCCTTTTTGCCTCCAATCAAAACCCTTTCCTACAGATAAAAGTCCATCTTCCTCCTTACTTCTTGTTTTTTTTTTGCACTCCAAACAACTCATTAGCAGGCATTGTGCGTTTGCTCCAGCGATTTTAGTCGGCTCCTTTCCCTGCTGAGCGGTGCCAGAGGGGTTGGGAGGCCGGACAGACCTGTTGTATCGCTCGACAGGTGGATGTTGGTACCAGCTGATATGGCGTGTTGGGTGGAGTGTTCCCGCTTGTTTGCAGTGCAGCGGTAGCTGGCAGGTCAGGTAAGTGAGGGAGGAGCGTGTCTGCCGGCAGTGTGGCAGTTCGGGATCCTTCTCCCCTCACACTTCTCATGCGACCAGACCAGAGGTCTGCGATGCTTTCCTCCGATGGCTTTGATGGCGTGTCCTTGTTGCCAGGAAGACAGGGTCTCATCGGCTGTTTCCTATCTGCTTTGGCTACAACCGGTGGAGGAGGCAGTGGCTCTGCTAGATTTTGACAAAAGGATGCCCTCAAAGATTCCTCTTCTGCTATCATCGTTGCTACTCTGTGTGATATGTTTGCAGCAGTTCATTTTTTTCTCAATAGCTATTTCCTATGTTTTTTATTGCCGGTTGTGCCGGGCCCCGGGGGAAGCAGAGTCGCAGACTAGTCTTCCCCCGGGGTCTTTCGCGCAGGGGATAGGCCAGGTAGGGGAAGGGGAGGAGTTAGGGGGTGGGTATTTAAGCGCGGGGGAGGAAGGGAACTTCCTCTTTTCTGCGCCTGGCACCATCGTGAGGGAGCTCAAAAGGAGTTAGTTAGGAATGGTTTCTGTGAGGCCTAGTGCTAATCTTGTTGGATTTCGCTCGGAGCTGTTTTACGGCAGCTGGGTTTCTTCTTTTCACGTTGTGGGCAGTTTGATCGCAGGATGTCTGGTGTGTCTGCGGAACAGGTCCGTGAGGCTTTGCTGCTGCTTGCAAGGGCCGGCCAGGATGACCTTATTAGGCCGGGGGTCATGGAACAGGCATGGGTGGGGGCCAACGGGGGCACACGTGCTGCCTCGGCCGGGGTCAAGGCTGCGGTGTTTGCCTGCCAGGAGGACGAGCTGGACCCTGAGGGGGGGTCTGAGGTCAGGAGGGGGGGCGGTGTTTCCAAGGATCCGGCGAGGGGCGGGAAGCGCAGGAGCACCTCCGCGCGGGCTTTCCCTCCGCTTGAGTTTTTGCCTGGGGCCTCGGGATCGGCCGTGAGGGCCGCGCCTTCCGCGCCTTCCGCGCTTCCGCCCCAAGGGCCCCTGCCGATGCCGGCCGGTGCCTTGCAGGGGGAGGGGCAGGCGGGTGCCCCTGCTGGGCCTGCTCTGGTCCTGGTTGGGTCCCCGGGTGGCAGTGGGGCCCATGGGCCTGTCGGCCGCCTTGCCAGTGATGCTTTTCAGGGGGACGGGCCTGGGGTTGCATTGCAGGAGGCGGGGGAGCTAGTGGAGGAGGCCCCCATCGACTTGTCCAGGGGTTCCAGGGCGGGCACCCCGGCCATTTTGAGGCATTTGGCACCCGGGGTTTTGGCGGGCCAGAGCGAGTCCCCCGCTCTGGTCCCCATTGGCAGGCCTGGTTGGGTGCAAGCTTTCCAGCAGGTGGGTTTCTTCCCCCAGGGGGGTGATTTCTTTGGCTACTGCCCGCCCCCTCCCCCTCAGATCTGGGGTTCCGTTTCCTGGGAGGAGAGGTCCAGCGGGGAGCGGATTTTGGAGCAGATTCAGGAGGTCAGGTGGGCAGAGGCGACGCGTGCCAGGGTGGGTGCGGTTTGGGGCCATGAGATTGAGGGTCCGCCCACCCCAACCTCTGAGGAGGAACGGGAGGCGGAGAGGCAGGAGGAAGAGGCCAGGAGGGCTAAGGCGAGGAAGGCAGGGCAGACCGCCCCCCCTTCGGGGGTTGCGGCTGGAGTAGGGACGGCCGGAACGGCTTTGAGGCCCGATGGTGCCGGGGCCCGCTCAGGTTTGAGCGACCTGAGGGGCGGGAGGGGATCCAAGTCGGCGGTTGTCGGCAGAGCCCGGGGGGGCCTTGCGGGGCGCAACACGGCTCCGAGACGCAGGCCGGAAGCAGTAGGGCAGTCCGCGGCAGCTGTCCCTCCACCGAGGGATCGGGCGACTTCGGCACGTGGCGTTTCTGGAATGCATGGACGAGGGAGAGTGCAGAAAGGTGTGAAGCGAGCAGTGAAGGAGGTGGTCAGCGAGGGTGTGGATCTGGAACCGGTGCTTGAGCTGGATTACAGTGCTGAGAGTGAGGAGTTGGAAGAAGGGGAGGTGCGGGATGACCTGGAAGGCGTAGGCGGCGCAGCGGGAGACAACGACCTTGGTGTGTTGCAGGTCGAGACTGGGTCGAAGAAGAAGGCCGAATCAGTGGCGGTCCGAGGGACGGAGTCCAGAGGAAGGCCCCGGGAGCGGACGCCAGCACTCACAGGTGAGGGAGCCTGGTGGGCAGCTTGGGATGACGCTCCGCGGGGGGGAAGGCCGGAAACGCACCTGCCGGTCGGTGGGTGTGGGTGACGGTTCTGTGCGGGAGGGGGAGACACCGTCGGGCGGTCCACCTGCGGATGGTAAGAAGGTGGATGGTAAGTTGGTCACTTTGGGGGTGCAGACGGACAAAGGGGATGGCAAAGAGGAAAAGGGGGTGAAGGTGCCTAAGAAGCTGCCTTATATGGGGCTGGCGATGCCTCTTGGGTCGCACTTGTCGGAGAAAATGAGGGAGAAAATCTGGAAACATGAGTTTGTGGACGTTTTTAAGTTACTTCATCGGGAGGTTCAGGTCAAGGAGGGCTCTAAGGAGGTGGAGTGGGAGCTGACGAGGCGGCCTAGAGTGCCGGTGACTATGGAGAATTGGACGTCGGCTTTCCTGATCTATGCCAGTGTTTATTGCCAGAAGTATCTGGACCGGGCGATTGCGCTGTTTAAGTACATGGACATCATTCGCAAGGCCCAGATGCAGTTTGGGGGGTTTGCTTGGTTAAGCTACGACGAGGAGTTTCGGGCCAGGGTTAGCGCGGATCCGGAGAAGAGTTGGGGTGAGGTGGACCAGGAGCTTTGGATGCAGTGGATGGCGTCTTCGCACTCGTCGGCGTCTACCCACACTGCTAGTGGTTTGCTGGTGTTGTATCGGTCTTTTCCGCTGCGTCCCGCCCAGGGCGGGGCGGGGGGTGGAACAGTGCCCAGCACCATTGTTTCGGGTCAGCAGTCGAAGCCTGGGGGTTACTCCACGGGGGCGTGTTGGAGCTACAATCGGGGGTACTGCTCCAGGTACCCATGTAAGTTCAAACACGAGTGCTCGAAGTGCGGTGGCAAACACGCCCTTACGCAGTGCCTCTCGCTCGCCACCCCCTCCGAGCAATGGAGGAACGCGCGGGGGCGGGGCCAGCCTGGCCCGAAGGGCGCCTACTCCGGTTAGGGTGGAGGCGATGGCCCCGTGGCTCGCGTGCTATCCTGATCGCGAGGCCGCGGCGTGGCTCTTCTGGGGGTTCACTGAGGGCTTTCGGGTGGGCTACCAGGGTCCCAGGGAGCGTCGTTGGGCTGAGAACTTGAGGTCTGCAAAAGAGTTGCCGGGGGTGGTCACTGCAAAGTTGGAGAAAGAAGTGGCGGAAGGGAGAGTGGCTGGCCCGTTTACTGACTGGCCATTGCCGGACCTGATCATTTCTCCGTTGGGGGTGGTGCCGAAGAAGGAGGAAGGGGAGTTCAGGATGATTCACCATTTGTCTTGGCCGGAGGGTCGGTCGGTGAATGACTTCATTGCAGAGGAAGACTCGAGAGTACTGTATGCGTCGGTGGACGATGCGGTCCGCTTGGTGAGGACTTGTGGGCCGGGTGCGGAGTTGGCGAAGTGTGACATTAAGTCGGCTTTCCGTCTCCTGCCTATTCACCCGGCGGATTTTTCACTTTTGGGTCTGCAGTTTGGGGGTGCTATCTACGTGGACAAGGTTCTGCCCATGGGGTGTGCCATCTCCTGTGCTCTGTTTGAGCTTTTCAGCACTTTTTTGCAGTCGGTCATGGTGCGGGTCAGTGGGTGCCGTGAAGTCGCCCACTACTTGGACGATTTCCTATTCCTGGGAAGGTCAGAGTCCGGGGATTCCGGCAGGGCCCTGTGGCGGTTCCAGGCTTTGGCCTTGCAGTTTGGGGTGCCTTTGGCGCCCGAGAAGACGGCTGGTCCCAGCTGTTGCCTCACATTCCTGGGGATTGAACTGGACTCGGTGCGGTGGTTGGCGCGCCTGCCTGCGACCAAGGTGAAGGAGATTCTTGCATGTCTGGAGTGGGCTGTGGGGGAACGGCGGATCCCTTTGCGGGCGGTGCAGAAGCTTCTGGGATTTCTTAACTTTGCGTGCAGGGTGGTGCGGGCAGGGCGGACGTTCTGCAGGCGGCTCGGCATGGCCATGTCGGGGGCAGTGCTTCCGCATCACAGAGTGAGGATTTCCTTGGGGGTGAGGACGGACTTGAGGACATGGATTACCTTCTTGCAGGATTTCAATGGGGTGTCCTTGGATTTTGACGAGGAGAGGGCGGTCTGGCAATGCCAAATTTACTCTGACGCAGCAGGGTCAGCGGGGTTTGGTGTTTTCTGGGATGGAAGGTGGTGTGCGGAGAGCTGGCCGGCCTCCTGGATCAAGCAAGGCAGGAGCATTGCCTTTTTGGAGTTCTTCCCTTTGCTGGTGGCACTGGTGGTGTGGGGGGAGGCCTTTCGGAATAGGTCTGTGCTATTTCACGTCGACAATATGACGGTGGTGGAACTGGTCAATCATCAGAGGGCGAGGGACCTGCGAGTGCTGCGGCTGTTGCGTAGGTTCATGTTGGCGGGCCTGCAGCTGAATGTGGTGTTTCGGGCTAAGCATGTCCCTGGGGCGAATAATGACATTGCGGATGCTTTGTCTCGTTTGCAGTGGCAGCGGTTCCGACACCTGGCGCCGGCATCTGGGCCTTGGGGGAGTGAGGATGATTGGTCTGGTGGAGGGTTCGTTGGCTCCGACCACGAGGAGGACTTATCGTCTGGCATGGTCTGAATTTAGTACTTTCATGGGCTGGACAGTGGATGGTGTCGTGAGCGGGGAGTCGGCTGTGGTGGAAGGTCTGAGGGGTTACGTGTTGGCTTGCATGGACCGGGGGTTGACTGCGGCTACGATCTCTGGGAAGTTGGTAGGCATTTCTTTTTACTGTGTTTTGTTCTTGATTTTTGACCCGACCAAGGATGTGGTTTTGGTTCGCATGTTGCGGGGGTGGGGTCGGGAGAGGGGGGCTGGGGGAGGCCGGTTGCGAGAGGTGGTGACGTTTGACTTGTTGGTTCGGCTGGTTGGGGTGTTGCCGGAATGCTGTTATGACCCGGTTGAGGTGGGCCTTTTTCGTTTATGCATGGTGGGGATGTTTTTTGGGGCTTTCCGGGTGTCTGAGCTGTTGGGCACGAGACGGGGGGCGGGCAGGTTGTTTGAGGAGGTGCGCGTGGATGCGGGCGATTGGGGATTTGGCTGGGTTGCTCGAAGACGGATCAAATGGGCAGGGGCAAATGGGTATGGTTGAAGGAGTCTAGCGGTGTGGTTTGCCCGATTCTGGAGTGGAGGTCTTTCTTGGGGACGGGTGGGGAGCGCTGTGGTGAGATTGTTTGCCATGCGTCTGGTGCGAGATTGACGGCTGGCCAGCTGTTGGCGGTGTTGCATATGGCTTTGGGGTGTTTGGGGATGGATGGGGCTGGCTTCGGCACTCATTCTTTTCGCAATGGGGCTGCGACTGCAGCGGCCCGCCTGGGTTGGTCCTGGGACAGGATTAAGAGGATTGGGCGTTGGAAGTCGCGCTGTTGTGAGAGGTATGTGCGGAAGTAGATTGGTCCCAGGCAGGTTTGTTGGTTGTTGCATTGTTTTGTTGCCTGTTCTAACATCTTTTTCTTCGTAGGTTGCGTGGGTGGCCCGGGCGGTAGGACGGTGACTTGGATCGTTGGGCACTCCTTCGTGCACTGGGATTCTAAATATGCGGACCAGCAGGTTTACGGCCGTAACCTGGGACTGAAGGGACATTTGCTCGAGGTGCAATGGTCGGGAAAGAGTGGTATGCGATGGGGGGCACTACTGCCCTGGCTCGCAAAGATGGTCCCACAGAGGGGATGCCCGGATTTGCTGATCATTCACTTGGGGGAGAATGACCTGGTGCAACTGTCTGGATTGGCATTGTTACAACTCATGCAAAGGGACTTGGAGGTTTTGAAATCAAGGATGGCGGGGGCCTGCATTGCCTGGACGGAGCTGGTCCCCAGAAAAGTGTGGAGAGGGGCTGTGAAACATGGGGCCATTGAAAAGGCCCGGAGGAAACTTAATAGGGCGAAGAGACTCTACTGTGCGGACAGGGACGTTAAGGTCAATGCACATCCTGGGATTCGACTGGAGGAGCCGTTAGCTTTTAGGGAGGACGGTGTGCACTTGTCTCGGCTGGGCAATGCGTGGTACATGATGGAGTTGCGGGATGTGGTGAGCAAGTTGTGGAACAAGTCTATCTGGTGTCGCCGGGAGTGACTGCGTGTGGGTGTCTGACGGACAGCCCTGTGGGGGGTGGGGCAGTGAACCGCCCTACAGGGGGTTCACTGGTTGGCAGGATTCAAAGGGACAAGGGGGTCAAGAGCGGGCACACCCATCCCTTGGGGGGGGAGTTTGCATAGGACGGATAGAAGCTTGAATGGAATGACGTGACGACTGGGGGCTGGAAGACGGTGATTGACGGGCAAGAGGAAAGGTGTTTGGAGCCTCTAGGGCTTAGTGATGAAGCGGAGTGAATGAAACGAATGAGGGGGGAAGTGTGAGTGGGGGTTTGCTGTTAATGTTATTGTTGATGTTATTGTTATGTACAGATTCGCAGTTCTGGTCTAATAAAATGGCCTTTTACGCTGACACTGTGTGGTCTGTTTATTGCGCGATGCCGGGCCCCGGGGGAAGCAGAGTCGCAGACTAGTCTTCCCCCGGGGTCTTTCGCGCAGGGGATAGGCCAGGTAGGGGAAGGGGAGGAGTTAGGGGTGGGTATTTAAGCGCGGGGGAGGAAGGGAACTTCCTCTTTTCTGCACCTGGCACCATCGGGAGGGAGCTCAAAAGGCCACCCACCCACCCGGCAACTGGAGGTGGTTTGTTGGGTTGGTCTATAGCGTTGCCAGTTTAGGCCAGAGCTGCTTAGGCAGGATTCGAAGGGACAAGGGGGTCAAGAGCGGGCACACCCATCCCTTGGGGGGGAGTTTGCATAGGACGGATAGAAGCGTGAATGGAATGACGTGACGACTGGGGGCTGGAAGACGGTGATTGACGGGCAAGAGGAAAGGTGTTTGGAGCCTCTAGGGCTTAGTGATTAAGCGGAGTGAATGAAACGAATGAGGGGGGAAGTGTGAGTGGGGGTTTGCTGTTAATGTTATTGTTGATGTTACTGTTATGTACAGATTCGCAGTTCTGTTCTAATAAAATGGCCTTTTACGCTGACACTGCGTGGTCTGTTTATTGCGCGATTTGCTGTGCTTTCTTACGACCGGGGTGGGAGTTAATGTGCTGCCATGTTAACTGGCTAATCGGGATTCTTTCTGGCAGTGCCGGGTTATGGTTCAGAGGAAAGCTTTGGGCTCCATCCCATCGCCTTCTTGGTCACCTGGGCCAGCGGTCTGCTGTGCTTGCCTCCAGCCGGCTGGGGGAGCGGCATGTCTTGGTTACCGGGCACAGGAAGCTCTTTGGCTCCTGCCCTTTCTGGATATTCTAGGCGACTTTCGTATACGTTTGCCCAGCTGGAAGTCTACGTTTTCTTCCTCCAGCCGGGGTGAGCATGTCTAGGGTACAGAGGTTGCGTTGGACCACGGCAACCATCTGTTCGGCCTGGGGGGCTCATTGTGTAATGCTGGTGTGCAAATTAGCTGATGCATTGCAATATTTTAGCTTCATATTTGGGCTCATATGAGACTCTAGTCTCATGCTCAGTGCTGTGTTTTGACACCGGTGGATGTTCTTGATTGGGGCTGCTCTTCACTTCCACTCCGGTATGCCGTGCAGAGTTGATGATCGGTTGTCCTTTGGCAATGTCACCGTGTCCCTGTCTGTACTATTTGCCACTCTTGAGGGATTTCTCCCCTGAAGATCAGTGGGATGTTCCCCCTGTCGTAGGACCAGTGCTTCCCCTGTTTGTATTTGACTGAGTCGTTGAATATGTCTGTCAAGGGTCTGTTTGCTGTCTGTGTAGTTGCTAGATCTGACTTTATTTCTTCTGGGTTGCTACCATATAGGTGCTGTAGGAACTTTGTCCACTGCTTTCATACGTTGCCCTGTGTCGCTCTGGCTTGTTGACATGCTGCTTGGGTGTGGCACAGGGGATGTCATATCCATGGGCAGCAGAGTGTTGCTTGCGTTCTGTCTGTGAGACTGGACAGTTTTTTTGCATTTGGATTCTTCTATTGCAGTTGTCTCCGTATTCACTTCCTCTTCATCTCCATTAAGGTGTATGCTGGCCAGAGCATCTTCTGCGGGCTGAGTCCTGTGGTGCATCTCTTTCTCTGCTTTCAGTGCAGCAGTACATGGTCCCTGACATGCGGCATTTCCTGGGCTGTTGTGAGTGTCATTGAAGGAGCTTGTGTCTTACTTTCACCTGCGTTGCCACACTTCCACTATTGTGTATGCTGTTGACAGGTGTGGGCTGTGGACAGCAGTCATATGGTTGTTCTGGGAGACTTCTGATATTGTTTACTCTGTGAAGCAGCCCCTTGCCTCTGCTTTCAGTATCATTCTTCTCTGTGATACTCTTGGTTGTTTAGGGGAAATTCTACCCCTTTGGTGAGGCATTGGTCACTGTCTCCTGCTTCTCCTGTGTGTTGGGCTTGAGCTAACGCTGTTGCCTTGTTCAAACTTGACCCATTTGTTGGCAGTTCTTCATTGGTTGAATAGTATTGTTACCCTTTGATAAAATGGTTTGTGAGGTGGTTGGTGGCCCAACAGATTCTATCATGGCCTCTTCTTTGGGGCCCTAGGCAGCATCATCTGCTCAGTCCTTAGGAAAGGTTTTTGCAGCTATGACAGTGGTAATGCCGGAGGGGGCGAGTGTGTTGGATGTCCGGGTCTGGATGGATTGACGCATTGTATTCCTGGCTGTTGTGTTGGCTGTTATTGTTTCGGGTGTTTGTGGCTTACTCCTGTGCTTTTCTGGCCAGTGTTTCCTCTTGTTATGGGACTGGTGGGCAGTTCTGGCTGTCCGTCTTTATTTACTTGGTTGCTGTTTGGGGTGCCAAGCTGTTTGGTGTGCAGTTGGAAAATATATCTGGCTTTTCTTCATGGATTGGTTGCCAGTCTTGTCCTGCGGGGTCCTCTTCCAGCATTTCTTCTGCTCGTTGGAGTCGCTCAGCTGCCGGAGTACCCAGGGTTTCTCTCATGTGTATGGCCGTTCCTTTTTAGGACCCTTCTAGCGTTGCTGCGCACAGGCGTAGCTCATTCAGCAAGATATATTGCTAATGAGTACTTTTGGAAAAGGGTTTTAAGCCCCGCCCCTCATTTCCATTGGCTGGCATCACTGTTTATGTTAAATGGTGGCCTGCCATTGGAAATTAGCTTTCTGTGTTGCCACCCTTTGGCTTTTTGGTCTGGTTCACCCGGACTGGCTTGTCTGCTTTGCGGATATCACAAAGCATTTTCTAATCTTAAGGAGGTGTGTTATATAAACAAGCCCTACAGCTTGTTTATATAACACGATCCAGTCCGGATGGGCCATCCCAAAAGGAGTATGCAACAAAGTGTTTACGTGGAGGGACAAGATGGGTGCGTGTAGTCAGGATCATGTTTCCCAAGTCTTGTTTTAAAACCCAGCTTTGCTTCAGCCCCAATTCTGAGGTCGGAGTCTTCCCAGAGCCGTAGTCCTCCGGTCGGACACACTGGAAGGGTTGCTGGTGGATCCGATGCGCACACATGTAGCTGCGCATAGGCCTCGGGCAGAGATGCAGTGAGATGTCCGTTTCTGTAGGTACGGAGACCCTTTATCCCAGCATGCTCTGTGGACGGTGCACTGGACAGGATCTGTCTGGAACAGACAAGATTGGTCCCATGCTGAGCACCGGACTTTGCACAAAGAGACCCGATGGAGCGGTCCGTGCAGGTGACACAGGTGAAAAGGGGTCAACTTTACAAAAAGCATGGATGGCTCCATATAGAACACCCATGCGTTTGTTTATCGGTCAGTGCTCGAGTAATATGCTTTTTTTACAGTTGCAGACCTAAATACTGTTGGGTTTAAATATCACCTATATGGCTCTCCCTCTGCCCTTGCTTACATCCAGATGTACCGCCTCAGCACACCATGAGCTGGATTGCATTTCCCCGGGCTGTGGGGGGTAGGGGCTGAAGCTAAAACAGTAAATCTGTAGCATACTGCCGTGGCTTATAACTCCTTCGGCCTAATCTAGCTGCATCCTTGTGATGCTGTGTGCACATTTCCGCCACTCCCCTTGCTGACCCTCTCTGCTGGTGGGAAATTGTGTTTTGGTGCTCATTACTTAGTGACTGTGCTCATCAAACGCCCATGTGGCCAAATGTTATGCTTGACGGGGAAGTTAAATAAAAATATGTTAATTTTAGGGCACAGCTCATTATAGCCCACTGTTGTAGAACCGGCTTTTTGGACACCCATCCCCCACAAGGAGAGTCAAAGCCAGCGGTGCAGGGGACACCTAGAATCTACGGGTTCTTCTTGCTTAAATCATACATTACCAAAGAGACCAGGACAACCACCCATGGAGGGAAGTAAGTTATTTGTTAGCTCGAGCTAAGGACAGGGTCCCAGAATGGTACAAAGACAATTCTATGGAGACTGCTGCTTCAATCAGCAGTGCACACATACTTATAGTACTAGCCACGCCCATTTGCACAATACATAGTTCCACATTTTGATAAGTTCCTCATCTGACAAGTTCTTCGTCAGTCTTGTGGTGCAATCGTGGCCAGGGGACATCTGTCTCTGATTACACAATGTACACAGCCTCGTGCTTCCTTGCAGAATTGTGTGGTCACAGGGCACCGCCTCGTGCTTCCTTGATCAGATGGTGTGGTCACGGGGCACAGCCTCGTGCTTCCTTGACCAGATGGTGTGGTCACAAGGCACAGGAGTTGGTAGTGACAGGCTGAGTTACCAACAATGGAGAGGATGTGGCTAAGTCTCTGACACAACGGGGGGTGAAGCACACAGGCAGCTTCTCAGAATCAGCTCGACCACAAGGAGGAAGGAGGGTTGTGCAATTTTCAACAGGGACGTGGAAAGCAATTCTTCACCAGGTTGCCAAGAGCATGGCAACACAAAATGGAGTCTCGTGGGTCATTTTAATTACAGTTCAACAGTCCCTCCTTTTGCCATGCTGAGTCAACAATCAGTCGTCATCCAGGTCAGTGTCCATCATCTCCTGGACCTCTTTCTCGATCATCATCATGGCATCTGTGTACATTGTGTAATCAGAGACAGATGTCCCCTGGCCACGATTGCACCACAAGACTCCTGCATCTCATGGTAGATGAAGTAAACCCTATGATTAACAAAATTGTAAATCATTCACTTTCCACGGCCAATGTGCCACTGGAATGGAAACTTGCGGCAGTAAAAGCCTTACAGAAAAAACCCCTTCCTGACCCTGCGACTCTTTCCAATCTGCAACCTATCTCACTTCTCCCAGCATTATGTAAGATCGCTGAATCACTGGTTAACAAACAGCTGACCATGTTCTTAGAAGTCAACGAGATATGGCATCCCAATCAGGCGGGGTTTAGAGCCCAGCATTCAACAGAATCGGCTCTACTGTACACGACAGACACCATTCGTACTGCCCTAGACCAAGGAAAGAAGGCCGTCCTGATTTTATTAGACCTGTCGGCGGCCTTCGACACGGTCTCCCATGCCATCCTATTAGATCGGCTAAAAACATCGGGCGTGAAGGGGACGGTTCTAGAGTGGTTGGAAAACTACCTAAGGGACAGGAGACAGGTGGTAACCCTGGGGGAATTTACCTCCACGGAAAAAATCAGAAGATGAGAGTACCCCAGGGGTCCAGCCTTAGCCCGACATTATTCAATGTCTATACTGCGCCTCTGATTAAACTAATATCATCCTTTGGCATAGAGGTAGTAGCATATGCCGATGATACGCAGTTAATACTGGTTACGGATAGGGACATCCAGTCATGGGAAGAAACATTCAAGGAATGTTTAACTGCCACCTTCGATTGGATGCGGAAGAATCACCTAAAATGTAATACAGGAAAAACAGAGATCATTCCGCTAGGCCCAAATAATGACTTTATTCCCAGGCAATGGTGGCCAGAAAGGGCAGAAATACCGCCTCATACAACCATAGTTGCTCGGAACCTGGGGGTCACGTTTGATTCCAATGTTGCCTTCAAGCAGCAGGCAATAAAAGTGGCAGGAATGTGCTTTGGCTTAATCAAAAGCCTGAGGAAACTCTTTGATATACTCCCTTTGGAGGCGAGGAAAACTGTAGCGTTGGTAACGTCGCGCTTAGATTATTGCAACAGTTTGTATGCTGGCACAAATAAAGAAGTAACTTACAGGCTTCAGCTAGTGCAAAGCGCTGCTGCCAGATTGGTGCTAAAATGGCCAAAAAGATCGTCAGCCTCAGGGGCATTAAAAGCTCTTCATTGGCTTCCCATTGTAAAAAGGATCCTGTTCAAGGTTTTGATTATAACATTTCGAGCAATGCACAAAACAGGACCACTATATCTACAGAAAAAATTCAAGAGATACTGCCCAACCAGAAGCCTACGATCATCAAATTCCAATACTCTGGTGGTTCCTAGGTTTCGTTTAAAAACCTGTGGAGGAAAGTCCCTGGCAGTACTGGGTGCAAAGGCTTGGAATACTCTGCCTCCTGCCCTGAGAACTCTGGATAAAGAAACAGAGTTCCGTAAAGAATTAAAAACTTGGATATTTAAACTGCAAGATAGCATGGCCAGAACTCTAGTTTGATGCTTGCCTTTGTATTTGGTCCAACTCTGAGTCACTTTGTCATCTGGTAATTTGCCGGAGGTAGCGCCTAGATGCTCCATTGGAGCGATTGCTGCGCGATATAAATAAAATTTTACATTACATTACATTTACATTGTGATGGTGTGAATTCACTTGTTTGTGTGCCAAAGAGGTGGCACAGAGCCCAAACAGCGCCGGCATGCATTGAACACAGAGGCAGCAAGAGAACAATGCGGCTGCAAGGATTACAATGAAAATCCCCACTGAGATACAATGCTCCAAAACCAGCCTGTTAGGGACCATGAACCCTCATCCTGATGGATATCGGAAGCAATCTTATGGAGCTTCTGGATAGCGTGATAAACGGTCAGTGCATTATCAGGGATGTAAATGCAGCAACTTGTTTTGATCAATGTGCAGACTCCTCCACGATCCCCCAGTATTATGTCAAGCGCCATTCTGTTCTGTAAAGTCATGATGCGGTCTGCTTGAAGTTCAGTTGTGATGTTACTGAAGGCACCGGCAGTCGCATTGATGGTGGCCTCTACCACCCTGGTGAGATGTCGGAGATCAGGACTATTGAGCATTGGGCCCCAAAAGGGGAGTACCCCTTTAGCAAAGTCACCAAATTCTTGACCAGCTGTGTCTTCAGTATCAACCACACCTCTCTTTTGGCTGTGGTGTTTTGCATTGGCAGTGTAGGTGGGGGGAGCAACCAAGCAATGTAACAGGTGCCTGCCCAAGACTTGGGCAGCCAGGTGTAGGCCTTGTTCCCACACACAAAATAGGTATTCAATGAAGACACCAGAGCTGGGAGAGTCGAACCATTGAGCTGGAGCGTGTAGGCATAGTCACTTTGCCCCACCCATACTGTTCCATTGCTTTTCATGCAGTATTTACCGTGATATGGGTGGAGAGGGAGATCGCTGAGAGGTGGCAGTCTATTCTTTCCCCCACCATTGTAGATGTTTGATGGATAAAAAGCCCCATGATTGTTCTCATATTCATTCTTTTCTGCTGAATCTTTATCCATGTTTGGGCATTCCGCAGCCATGATGTGGCGGAATGCTTGTCTGCTACTGATCTTCCCCAGGGATCATGTGGATGTGTCACCTGAATAGAATGCATCAAAGAACACAGTGTACCAGCCGTATTCTGAACCAGCTCGAGAGAACGGAGCAGGAATCAGGGACATTCCGGTGCTTGCAGTATGGGGCAGCAACCCACATACCCAACAGTTTGTTGTGTTCACCACAAGCTGGTGCTGGTGTAACATTTGAATGAAAGTGTTGTTAAAGAAACCTGTCCTGTTCTTCTCATGGGTGGGTAATGACACATGTTGATGAGGCGATTGTGTAGAGGTAGGAGGCTCAGGAGCGGCAAGGGCAGCATGTATTACCCATCCGAGGCAGGCCAGTTCCAATGAAATAGTCATTAGTACGATTAGACAGATCGAGTACTGGCCACATATTGTCTTTATGTACTCTTGTTTCTTTATCTCTTCGCTCTTCAAGCTTTCAGTGTTCATTTTGTTCATCGTCTGCTTCACTTGGTCTTCCCTAGTTGCTGCCTGTGATTGGTGGTTGCTTCACCGGTCAGTGATTCCGGCGGTCCTATTGGCACGTTCCGGTCCGCTGTACCGGCTTCGGTCAAAAATGCGCCAGTGTATCACAGCCCTGCAGCGATTTATCGGACCATGTCAAGCAGAGGGCAGAGACCTTTGTCTCTTCAGTCCTTTTTTCTGGGTCGGAGGTTGTACCGGGTGGACCTGGGCGTTGTTTGATCAGGAAACAAAGGCTCTGGCTGTTGAGTGTCCCGCAACCTCAGATGCGAAGGAACGGCAGATTGCAGGATGTTGTCGTCCTCTCGTTCAGATGAAGCCCAGGCAATGTAGGTAACTGAAGAGTACAAAGCGGGAGAATTTCTCACATTCGTCGTCTCCCAGGACTTCCTTGACCCACCGGTCGTATGGTAGTGGTAGAGGCACCTTCTTGCAGTGCACTCCGTGAACCCAGTTTTTTCTTCCTGCCACCTTCACTGCAGACCTCGTAGCCAGCAACACTTGCTGAGGCGGCTTCCACCTCAGCTCCAAGTTCTTTGTTCTCTGGAAATTGCAGATGCGGACCCAGTCACCTGGCTGGATGGTGTGACCAGGGCCCTCGTGTTTGGGTGGCAGGACATCTTGTACCTGACGATGAATGAGATGTAGGTTAGTGGTCAATTCATGTAAATAATCAATCAACAATGGGTATTCAATGTTGGAATATTTGTTTGGGCGGGGTACTCCCCAAACATTTGCTGGCTGACCAAACACTCTCTCATACAGGGATAGTCCGGTACAGGAATGTGCTGTGGCTCTAATTGACAGGAGGGCAAGAGGCAGGGCATCCGGCCAAGACAGTCCTGTGTCAGCCTAAATCTTTGCCATGTTTAATTTCAGTGTTCCATTGTGGCGCTCAACCAAACCTGCTGACTGGGGGTGATTGGCGGCATAGAATTTCTTCATTATTTCCCTTGTAAAGTGGCCTATGTTTTCGCTCCAGATAATTCTGGGCATCCCAAATCTGGGAAAAATTCCTTCAACAGTATTTTGGCAGTGCTTATAGCAGTGTTGTCCTTAAGGGGGTAGGCTTCGATCCACTTACTAAAGGCACACACAACTACCAGGACATATTGGAGATTGTTGCATCTTTCCATCTGTATGTAATCTATTTGGAGCACTCCGAAGGGGTAAGATGGGCGTGCAAAATTCCCAGCAGGTGTTGGTGTGCCTTTTCCCGGGTTATGCATCAAACAGATCATGCAATTCATGACTAACCTCTCAGCATATTTTGGGAAGTATTTATTTTGCCATACCGGAGCTAGAAATTTGCAAATACCTTTTGCACTAATGTGAGCTGGGCCATGAGCCATAGTGACCACTGGCAAAACATAGGCATCGGGTAACAACCATCGCTGTTGTTCAGACAGATCCGTCCAACAGCCATTTTCATTTAACAGGCCTGTTTGCTCTTCCCAGAGAGCTTTTTCCTCTCTAGTCGCCTCTACCTGTATTTCCTTCACATTCTCAATAGTATCCTCGTGCATCTCTTTCTCCGGTACCCAGTATGAGGAGCCAGCTACATACATACGGCCAGAGACATCTTTAGCTGTTACCTTTGCAGTCTGGTCAGCAAATGCATTACCCCTTCCTATGTCATCAGTTATTTTCTTGTGGGTGCTACATTTGACCACAGCTCTCTTTGAAGGTAGAGTCAATGCTTCTAACAGCCTGCTGACCAAATGACCATGCTGTATCTTAGTACTGTGAGAAGTAAAAAATCCCCTCTCAGCCCATAGTCGCCCAAAATTATGGGCTACGCTAAAGGCGTACTGTCTGTCAGTGTAGATGTTGACGGCCATCCCTGTACTTAGTTCACAAGCTCTGATCAGTGCCACTAACTCAGCAGCCTGGGCTGATTGGTAAGGTATTCTCTCACTCTCCACTACTGTCTGTAATGTGGTGATAGCATAGGCAACAGTTGTGCTACCATCAGGAAGTTTGAAGCAAGACCCATCCACATATAGGGTACCATCAGGGTCAGTTAGGGGTGTGTCAGTCAAATCCTCACGGCCTTTAGTCTCTTCCTCCGTCCGGAGGACACAATCATGCGGATCAGAATTAGTGTCATCATCAACAAAGGGTAGCAGTGTGGCTGGATTGAGTGTAGTACAGGGGCGGATGGTGATATGACTGGCAAGAGAGTCAATTCATATCCGGACAAATGTGCACTAGTAAGGTGTTGCGTTTTTGTCCTATTTAATAAAGTGTCAACTGCATGAGGAACCATAACTGTAAGTGGAGTATCAAGGACCAGGCCAGCGGATTGGCGAATGGATAAGGCAGCTGCAGCTGCTGCTTTCAAGCAACTGGGTAGTGTGCAGGCCACAGGATCTAGAACTGAAGAAAAATATGCACAGGGGCGTTGGCTGTCGCCAAAGCGCTGTGTTAGCACTGACAATGCGCAACCATCATGCTTGTGTACAAAAAAAGTGAAGGGTTTCTGATAACTAGGGGTGCCTTGCAGCGGGGCCGAACACAAGGCTGTTTTCAGTTCTTCAAATGCATGCTGGCACTCATTTGTTCAAGGGAGTGGGCGGGGAACATCTTTAAGTGTGAGGCTCAATAAAGGTTTATTGAGTAAAGAAAAATTGGGTGTCCACTGGCGGCTGTAGGAGGTGATACCAATAAAAGCAGGTACCTCTTTCTGTGTTTTTGGTGGGGGCATCTTACTGATAGTTTGTATTAGTTCAGGGGTGAGGCGGCGTCTCTCTTTCGATAGGAGATGACCTAAGTAGGTCACCTCATGTCGACAATATTGGAGTTTGGAGAGGGAAACTTTGTGATTGAACTGTGCCAGATGCAGGAGCAATTTAATTGTAACTTCTTTACATAACGCCTCAGGTCTGCCGCCATAAGCAAATCATCAACATACTGGAGTAGGGCTGTACCTTGAGGTAGGGACAGGGAATCAAGTTGGCCCTTGAGGGCCTGACTATAAATTGAAGGGCTCTCTGTATATCCTTGCGGAGCTCTGCAGAACCGGAAACTCCATCCTGCCAATGAGAATACAAAAAAGGTCCCTACTCTGTTCCTCAACGGGTATACTAAAGAAGGCGTTTTTTAAGTCAATGACAGAGAAGAAACATGCAGACGGGGGAACCATAGTCAGTAGAGTGGTGATATCTGGGACCACGGGAAACTGGGGTACTACTATTTTGTTTATCTAGCACAAATCAATGACAAAACGATAAACAGGGGGCTTGGGAGGATCGGTGTGTTTTAGGACAGGCAAAATTGGGCTATTGCACACACTTCCTCTTGTCTCTTCAACCACGCCCTTGTCAACAAGTTCAGAAATGATCTGGAGTAATGCCCTTTCCCCTTCTTTGAGTATTTTGTATTGGGGAAGTCGGGGAGAGCAAGCTTTTTCCTTCTGGGTAACAGAAAAGGGGGTATGGACAAAAGGCTGACATCAGTATCACCTTGGGCCCAAAGAGCAGGAGGGACATTCTGAAGTTCCTGGGGAATGGGATCTGAGGAGGCTAAATATACTGGGTGTGTGGTAGGGGGGCCCATAGCGATGTAAACCCCATCAGAAGAACAGTATATGGTTGCATGTAATCTTTTTAATAGATCTAAACCCAACAAATTTTCGCCACATGTGGAAGTCAAAACCAAAGGGGAACCTACTGTGTAGGGTCCTATTGTTAGTTCCAGTGGTTGTGAAACGGGGCTAAATACTGAGGTGCCAGAAAACCCCACAGAAATGTTATTTGTGCCAGACAAGGGGGCCCCAGGAACTTTAGACGTAGCAATAGAACTTTTGGTTGCACCAGTGTTGACCAAGAATTTTTCCTTAGAACCCAATGTTGTAACATGGACATACGGTTCCTTTTGGTCAACAGGAATAGGCACGAGTCCCTTCTCTTGTCCTTGGCAATCCTAGTGGGACAAAAACCCCGTCCCTTCTTCAGGCTCATTATCCTCAGTGAAATAATTGCGGTCCTCATAATTAGTGGTATCAAATCTATTCTCTTGCATAAGAGGGCGTCTGTCCTGTAACTGCATTCTAGGTCCGCCTCGTCCTCTCTGGGGACGTTCTCCTGTGAAGCGGTTAGTGGGGGCACAGTTGTTCTGGGCTAACAAGGGACAATCGTCGAGCCAATAACCCTCCTGGTGACAATAAACGCACTGGTTGGGTCCCAGCCATTGGCGAGGAGTCACAGGGGCAGGTCTCTGAGCTATTCGTTGAAACTTAGGGGAACCTGTGTTTTGGGTCTGGGTCGGGTATGCTTGTTGGAGTAATACCTTTGTCTTTAACTCTTTAGTCTTTTCATCTATTCTATCTCACTCTTCACTCTCCCTATTCCCATAGTACTGGGTCATTGTCAAAATACCAGATGGGGTGGAGAGGGGCCATGCACTTTTTGACATTTTTAGCTTAGTCCCAAGCTCTGGTAACAGATTGGACACAAATTTATCAACAAACAGTCACTGTCCCCCTTCTAAAGTCATGCCCTGTCCACTATAGTCGGTGAATGTGCTTTCGAATCGTGTGAAAAAGTCAGAGACACTTTCTTCTTTCTTCTGCTTGAAAGCAGCAAATCTGTCCCAATTGATACGGTGAGTTGTCAACATCTTTTTCATGGCAGTAAGTATCTGGGCCGGAAGGGCTAAGATCATGGGATCGGGTTTCTCACCACCAGTTCGAGCTCTGTCAGCTTCCTCAAATTCCTTCCACGTATGGCCAAAGTCTGTCTGATCATTATGGCGTATTTTGGACCATACTTCAGTTGGTACTACCTGTCCCATTAACATATCTATATCTGCTAAAGTCATTACGCAATATTGGAGTGTCTGAGTCAATTCCTTATAATAACCTGCTAAATTTTTACGCTGGTCAGGCAATTGGCTTTTAAGTTGGAGGACATCAGACCTTTTCCAAGGGACATGGACCCCCATTTGTCTAAAACCTGCCGGTGGGTCAGGGTTGCCATCTATGTCAACAACGCGGTCTCTCCAAACAGGCTGTACCTACCTCATTGGAAAGACCTTATTTAACGTAACACCAGAAATGAGTCTCTGTAGGCTACCAACGTGATTAGATTGCATAATAGTGCTGGGCCCTGTACACCCCCTTTTTCAACCTTATGGCAAAGGTCAGTCAGACCTGGAGGTGGACGTGATTCTACAAAATCCTCCCACATTTGGATCAGTATGTCACACATTTCACAAAAAATGTTAATCTCTTGAATGCGTGTCCACTGATCCATTGTCATCCATATATCCTGAGCGGTGTACATAGTGTTATTTTCCATCCACATACGAGCTTGTTGACTCATAGTGAGTTGTTCCTGGATACTACCTATCAGTGTGCGCAAGGTGCGTCGTCTGGTAGTGGGTGGTCTATGCAGAGTTACATGAGGGATATAATCACAGACCACTAACCAGGCATTCGCTAATAGCCCTGCACTGGGCCTTTTCGGGGACCTTCTTTGTAATGTAACATCCATCTACCTGCATTCAATTTAATCTATCCTGTATTACTATACCTTATTTTATTTTCTGATTATCATTATTCTGGGCTTTCTGAATCACACTCATACACATTATTTTAGCTTCGTTCTTTCTGAGTTTGATTACTTTCTGTTTGGACTCCTTGCGCCAAACCCGAAAGGAATCAAACATGGCAGCTCTAGCTTTTATTTGAAACAACTTTTCCTCTAAATTATCTAATACAGGGGGTTCAAAACTACCGTACATTGGCCATTGTAGTTCAGCACTACCCTTTGTATATTTGTGCCAAAGTGAGGAAAACATAATCGGGCCAACACCATTTTTAGCATAGACTTCATGATTAGGGGTCCCCAAAGGAGGAATCGGACAAGATTCCTCCAATGCAGAGTCCTGTGTACAATAACAACAACACCATTTCCGAAACTTACTAAATCCAGGCATCTCTAGATGTGTATCCTGGTTCCAAACATCAAAGGGTAAAATCTAATATTTACAGCATATAACTGTACTTACCCCCTGACTTTGGCTTTTCGAACAATACCCAAAACCAAAAAACAATTCACCAAAGAAGTGGGCCACTCCTACTCTCACTTGACCGTTAATCTTCCATCACACGTCAAGTGTCACAAAGGTCTCGATCTCCAAAAACTAGGAACCAGAACTGGGGCGTCAGTCGGGGCCGCAGTCGGGTAGCCCACTGGAGGGAGGAATCACGCAATCGGAGACCTCGGGCCCACAAAGACAATTTTCAGCCGATGTAGTGGCGCGCCTCCCTTGGAATTCGATCACGGACCCCTCACGACCACCAGGCTCGATGACGACCACCGAAGACGCCCCACATGGGCACCTAATTGTAGAACCAGCTTTATGGAGACCCCTCCCCCACTAGGATAGTCAAAGCGAGCGGTGCAGGGGACACCTTGAATCTACGAGTTCTTCTTGCTTAAATCATACATTACCAAAGAGACCAGGACAACCAGCCGTGGAAGGAAGAAAGTTATTTATTAGCTCGAGCTAAGGACAGGGTCCCAGAATGGTACAAAGACTGCTGCTTCAATTCGCAGAGCACTCAAACTTATAGTCCTAGCCACACCCTTTTGCACAATACATAGTTCCACATTTTGATAAGTTCCTCATCTGACAAATTTGCTTGACGGGGAAGTTAAATAAAAATATGTTAATTTTAGGGCACAGCTCGTTATAGCCCACTGTTGTAGAACCGGCTTTTTGGACACCCATCTCCCACAAGGAGAGTCAAAGCCAGCGGTGCAGGGGACACCTAGAATCTACGGGTTCTTCTTCCTCAAATCATACATTACCAAAGAGACCAGGACAACCAACCATGGAGCGAAGTAAGTTATTTGTTAGCTCGAGCTAAGGACAGGGTCCCAGAATGATACAAAGACAAATCTATGGAGACTGCTGCTTCAATCCGCAGTGCACACATACTTATAGTACTAGCCACGCCCATTTGCACAATACATAGTTCCACATTTTGATAAGTTCCTCCTCTGACAAGTTCTTCGTCAGTCTTGTGGTGCAATCGTAGCCAGGGGACATCTGTCTCTGATTGCACAATGGACACAGCCTTGTGTTTCCTTGCTCAATTGTGTGGTCACAGGTGCAGCCTCGTGCTTCTTTGATCAGATGGTGTGGTCACGGGGCACAGCCTCGTGCTTCCTTGAGCAGATGGTGTGGTGACAGGGCACAGGAGTTGGTCGTGACAGGCTGAGTTACCAACAATGGACAGGATGTGGCTAAGTGTCTGACACAACTGAGGCACACAGGCTCGACCACAAGGAGAAAGGAGGGTTGTGTAAGTTTCAACAGGGACGTGGAAAGCAATTCTTCACCAGGTTGCAGAGAGCATGGCAACACAAAATGGAGTCTCGTGGGTAATTTTAATTACATTTCAACACAGTAAGTAATTGTTGATATGAATTCCGGCATGGAAATCTGAGGTTGCACATTACTGTTCTCTGTAGGTTCTGTGTGGAAGCATGAATCAAGATGGTGTCTTAACATCGATCAGAGAGATCAGTTCATCCACCTGTGCCGCTGTTCTCTCCTCCGCGCCAAGACCTAAAGTCCATGGGCCTTATTTATGAAGGTCTTGTGCCACTTTTGCGTCACTTTTAAAATGGGAAAAAGTGACGCACCGGTGGCGCAAGGCCTTCATAAATAAGGCCCCATATGTCTAGCATGGTGTTTACAGACCTACTCTCTCTCACCTCTGTGCACCCCTCTCTCTCCTCGGTGTGCCCCTCTCTCACTCACCTCTGTGCACCCCTCTCTTTCACTCATCACTGTGCGCCCCTCTCTTTCACTCATCACTGTGCGCTGTGCGCCTCTCCCTTTCACTCACCACTGTGCGCCCCTCCCTTTCACTCAACACCGTGTGCCCCTCCTTTTCACTCACCACTGTGCGCCCCTCCCTTTCACTCACCACTGTGCACCCCTCCCTTTCACTCACCACTGTTTGCCCGTCCCTTTCATTCACCACGGTGCGCCCCTTCCTTTCACTCACCACTGTGCATCCCTCCCTTTCACTCACCACTGTGCGCCCCTCTATAAACCCCGGTGTGCCCCAAAAAATGCCTGTTTGGGATGAAGGGCCCACAGCAGAGGTCTTTGGAAACATTAACTATGCTGCTAAGAAGCTTTTTTTTGCTGAGACGTTCACTCTTGTTTTCCAATGGTATTGCCCATAGCAGCTGCACCTACTCATAGCTCGACAGCTTAATAAAGTCTTTAAACTGTCACTTCACCTTTAAATATTTTCAGATCCATTACTTAAGCAGTGCTTTGTGTAAATACAAATTCACATTACTGTGAATCATCAGCTTCCTCACCATTATTGGGCCAAACTCATTAACTCCTATTTCACTAGGTGATGTTTTTACTGCCTAAATGAACCCACGCTCATCAAAACAAGCATTTACTTATGCAATAGGTCTTGCATTTTCGAGAGATTAAGCTTTTTGGGCCAGAGGTAGGTAAATCATATTTACCGACTCTGAAATACCGAATTTTACCGATTCAGTATTTCATAGTCGGTAAATATGAAGGGGGGAGATGTAGGTATTTCCAGATGTGGAAATACCGAATCGTTAGAATTCGGTATTTACCGATTCGGTAATTACCAAATGGGTATTCCCTATTGATTCCTATGGGCTGTGAAGCCCATAGGAATGAATGGGAAATACTGATTCTGTAATTACCGAATCGGTAAATACCGACTTTTGCAAGGGTGCAGGGGGTGTCACTTTGACACCCTCTGGCACCCCAAAAATAGGCATGTGCGCAATGTGGCACACAGACATGCCCTAAGGGCATGTCTGTCTGTCACATGGCTAGGTGTGCATGCACACCTGAATTCGGTATTTTAACATCCAATTGGATTGGGTGTTAAAATACCGAATTTGTAGGGCCTTTGGGACTCAGAAGAGTCCCACCTACATCTGAGATTTACCGAATCGGTAAAAATACCGATTCAGTATTTTACAGAAACGGTAAATTTACCGAATCGGTAAATTTACCGATTCTGTAAAATAATGCCCCTACATACCATTTCTGAAATACCGGTCGGTAACGGCCGAAAATACCGATTTTCGGCCGTTACCGACCGACCTACATCTGGCCCTTAGTATTGTAAATGACAATGCCTTTAATTTATGGTTTAAAACAACACATAAATAAAAGGCATTGTCATTTACAATGCCAATAGCTCAAACTTGCGTAAATGCGAGACCTATTGCATTGCAATTGATTGTTCTTCCATAGTGGATGGTTTGTGTCAGTTGGGCTATAAGGTTGGATGTCTCCTGTGTTGCAGGTCCATCGGGCCAGCTCTCCTGGTTTGGCCTGTCAGGTGGATGGTCAGACACATCGTCCTTTCCATGGGTGCTTTCCTTTTGGATTGTGTCCTTGCAGCAGCTCCTTCCCCTGTTGTCTCCTGGTGTATTCTTAGTCAAATTCATTCTGATGGTTGTGTTTCTACTCATGCACATCTATCAGTGTCTTCAGCAGTTCTGAGGTTCATGCTTTTCCAGTTCCTGGTCATAACAGTCGGCCCGTGTACCAGTCCCGGGTTGTTGCCTGAGTGTTGGCTTCTGTGCTGGTTGTTTTTCTTCTGCTGGGGATTTCCTTCTTCCCATTTCAAGCTGGTTGTTGGTTCAGGGGGTTCTTGTCCCCTTCCCTGTTCCATGTGGTGACAGCGCTGGGTTTTCTGTCTTATCATATCTTCATGGTGCAGTGAAAAAATGAGCTTCTCTGTGTTCCATCAACTGTAAGTCGCCTGGCAGATCCTTGGCCTGTGGGTCTGATGTTTGCGTTCCCTCCATTTTCTTTCTCCGCTAGTTTCTGGTTCAGGTTCGAAGGGTGGGTTCTCCGGTTGTTCTGGTGTCTCTGGCATGGCCGTGTTCTGTCTGTTTCTTCTGTTGCTGATAATGGTAATGTGTCTCTTCTTCTGTGACGACATCCAGAATGTTGCTGTCATGGGTACATATGCTCTTTGTAATGCTAGACCATATTAAGGCAATGTATCACCTTATGCATTTTCTTATTATATCAAACGTATGAGTACTATATATTACCACTCATAGCTTCTAGTATGGCTAGTACTCTAATAGCGAAAAAGAACTTTTAGATTATTTGCTAACTTGTTTTTTCATACAGTTGATCACTTGATTATAATTTGCACTAAGAGGAGAACATGTAGGGTTATGTTCAAAGCTGCAGACTTTGCAACTGGGGAATCAGGTTTAAGTTTCGGCGTCAGCTTGTCATCCTGTGATTCTGGGAAAATCACGTAATCTTCCCATGCCTAAAGCCCAAAATGATGCTTGTGTAGTGTAACTGACGCTTATGTAAAGCACTCCAAACATGTGGGTCAAGTTTGCGCTATATAAAATTGAAAAAAAACTAAAACATTATGGGCCCGAACACTATGCGGTCAGAGCCTTTATAGCTGCATCATAATGGGCTGTTCGGTTTCTTTTCTGAATGTCTCATTACGATGGAGGCGGTCAGAAAGGAACCGGCCAGCCATCCGCCAGTCGGAATCGGGCAAGTAATCTCAAGGGCGGGTATTTCTCCCCGTTAGTTTATGATGATGGTTTCCATAGCGGCTTGTCTGACATGGAAACCATGTCAGAAAGCGTCTTCGGGGGCCCCTAGCATGGCCCCCTTGGATAAAGGTCGTACCTATGGTGCCCCAAGTTGATCCCTGCACCTTGTGGCCAACACATTGAGGTGCCTGCCACGGGGTGCAGGGTTAACATGCATCTCCCATTTTAATATGGGAGCATGCATTATGGCCAGTTTACAGCTGGAATGTATGCTCCCATAATTAAATAGAGGTATGAACCGAAAAGTGTTTGTCCCATCCTAATAGGGTGGTTGGGACCGCTGACCAGGTGTTGGTCAGTCACATGACCAAAGCGATGTCGGGAAAAAGTGATTTCGCCCGACATTGTAATGACCCCCTAAGTGTTTTGCACACTTCTTTCATTGGGCTAATCTTAGGCTACATTTGGGTGATCTTTGTGCTACATTTGGATTTTTTGTCTCCCTGGTGGCCATTTTGGGAGGCTTATTTGTTATGAAGCTCTCTAATATCCTCATTTACTGCAGTATCCTCAGTAGAAAATGCTTTTAGTTTTCCACTTGGATAACATCAAGATGGTGGCCAGATGTGCCACAAATTTGGCATAAATTCAGAATGTTAGCACACTAGTTACTAGTTAGAACACTGTAGTAAATTACTGATCACCAGGGAGGTATCTGGCAGTCTGCTGATGGTGTTGAAAGTGCATGTTTCAGTCTACATGTAAGAATGAGTTAATGAAATACAAGAGAAAGATATTTGAAAACTCAAACAAACAATAATTGTCGAAGCACGAGTCAGTAGTCCATACAGTGATGCTAAATCATGGCAAAGAAGACAAATATAGTCCATAGCATCTCTTCTTCTTTTGTGCGTGACTGCCCTTTTGCTTTGCTATGTGTAAAAAGACTTGAAAGTAAACACCACGCACAAATGAAGAGATACTGCGAACTATATTTGTCTTGTTTGCCATGATTTAGCATCACTGTATGGACTTCTGATGTGTCCTTCGGTACTTATTGTTTGAGGCTGGGGGGCTAGTACCTTGATAGCACCACAACAACTATCTGTTGTGTATTAGTATGTCCAGGAACTTACTCATTAGATGTGCATTTGTGATTGGCCAAGCCACATTTGTATTTAGGTTGTCCCAACATATTGAGGAACCCACTTAACACATGTCCTAATTTCTTTTGTACAGCACTAACCACAATTTCTATGAAACTCTTCATTGAGTTTGTTTTTAAGTTACATATTTTAAGTTTTACCAGAGTTATTCAATCAAGATGGTTTCAGGTGTGCCACACTTTTGTCATAAGTTAGACTGTTAGAATTCTAAATATTCTTTATAACACTCTGGGGGCTGCAGTGGAACACAAAGGAACAGTTTGGTCCTCTTAAAGTACAATACGATGATATTTGAGAACTCACTTCAAACGTGTTGTAATATTTCTTTATATAGCACTAACCATAATTTCTATCCCCAAATGAACACCTTTAATTTGGTTCCTTTGTTCATTGGTAAATTAAATGTTTAGGTTTTACTAAGTTGATTCAATTAAGATGGCTTCATGTGTGCCACACATCTCAGAAGTAAGACTGTTAGTGCTCTAGTTGTTATTTAGAACACTCTAGGAAGCTGCAGTAGAACACAAGGGACCTCTAAGTAATTCCACTGTGTGAAGCTTACTAGAGGTAACAAGTGGGCTAGTTGGCCTCTAAGGACCCTCAAGAGCGAACTGGACCTCATACCACAACTAAGAGTGCGCCTGGAGGCACGTTTGTAGAGTCCTGGAGAAAGGGGGCAGGGCTTCTGGCGAGTTGTTGGCTTAGGATTTTTTGAGGGGATTTTGAGAAGGAAGGCTGTGTGGTACCCTTCCTTTGATACTGTTTGGCCCCAGGGACCCCATCCCCCCGGGCCTGACCCATTTTTTAAAATGTTTAAATAAAAAGGACAAGGGGCCGTGTGGCCCCCTTCTAAGGTCGATTCAGGCCCTGGAGCTAGGCCTTTTTATTAGGGCCGTTAGAAAGGAGGAGGGGGCCCTGGGGACCACATCCCCCGGGGCATGGCCATTTTTTTTTTTTCAAGCTCGGCACCCTTCCATGGCTATTTTCGACCCGGGGGACCCCATCCTTAAGGGCCAGGCCTATTAATTATGTCTTTTGTCTTTTTTTAAGGAAGGAGGCCGCACAGCCCCCCTCCTCAGGCACATTTCGGCCCTGGGGACCACATCCCCCGGGGCATGGCCATTTTTTATTTGTTTTCAAGCTTTGCCCCGCTCCATGGCTATTTTTGGCCAGGGGGACCCCATCCTTCGGACTAGGCCTATTAATTATGTCTTTTCTTTTTTTTTTTTTAAGGAGGGGGCCACACAGCCCTCCTCCCCAGGCAGATTTCGGCCCTGGGAACTCCATCCCCCAGGGCATGGTAAGCTGGTTGGGGACCGCGGGGGAGACTGAAAGCCCACGCGGCCACTGCCAGCACCCGCCTCCGGCTGCAACCAATAGAAAGAATCAATGGGGTAACCCTGTGTCCCACAGAACCTGGGAATGCATTAAATATACTACAAATGGTTCTGTCGGGTAAAACAATTGCTTTAAACTTGTATGATATTATTCTTCTTAAAACAAAACTACAACATTTCTTTGTAGATTGCAGGATGAAACATCACTGACAAGAAAAATTTGACATAAAAGTAAATTTTTACTTTTTTTCTGTCAATCATATGTGGCTGTCAAAGATTCAATAAGTATCAAATGACATCAGTCACAAAAAATTGAGTAAATAAAGTGACAAGGTGACGTAAGTGACTTGGGGAAGTAATATAGGAAAGACAACTGCAAGGAGTCCATCCTTTTATCCTTTTCAATTCTAAAAATAAAGTCTCTCCGGTGCACAATGAGTTGGCTTTTTAATTCTTGGAGCCGGGAGACCTAATGGACAACAACCAAACAGTGCGTCGACGTTTCGACCCAGACCAGTGCGCAATTAGGTAAGGGTCATGGCGAGTCTTCTTCAGGATGAGCAGGCAACAAGGAAAGACAGCCTAAAGGTCAATGATTCACGTGTAAGTTATGTGTGTTCCATGGGTATGGATTATTATTATAAAACTGCAGTAGGTGGCTGGGTCTACTCACCAATTCCAAAAACGGTTAAACATTGCCACGGCGAGGTGAGCGTTTAAAGATGAGTTAGAATTCACCATGCGCTAATGGTTAAAGAGCCTTTAGTGGTTAGATTAATTAACTGTGGCCGCAGAGTTGGCAACACATGGACTTGCCATGCTTTTTATCGTGAGGAGACACCACCTTCAAGGTTGGAGTCTAGGGGATAAAGAGGGAATTAATCAGTGCTGTGTGAATGATGATGTGTTAAAAGCATGCTGAAATCTGTGGCTCAAGATCTACCTTCTTGGGTTAAATTAGAGAGGCAGAGACCAAAACCATCAAGTCGGATTTGAACTGGAAAATTATAAAATCACACCAAAAATTGTTCAAGAGGGAAACGAATTGGTTGATGGTAAAAGTGGTTTCACGCAGCAAACAGGCTTGCGACATACCTTGTGTCTTTGATTAGCTTCACACAAATAGTGGCAATTCGGATCCTTCAGTAAGTATCTGTGGTGGGAGGATGGGAGCAATTAAAACTAGTTTAAGCCTATAAGTCCAAGGATGAAAGATGAGTAAAAATAACAAATAATCGGTGCCCACTGTGGAAGCATACTTTACGATTAAGTTACAGAACGGATGTGTTCCTCCTGTGGGACGCCGAGAGGTCTGTGTGCACAGGGGAAACTGATGTTAATTAAAGCCTTGGTAAATGGCACATAGCCATGACATAAAACTGACCGCATTAGGTGCAGGCGCCTTGTACTCTTTACACCGCCGTATTTTAAACATTGCTTGTGCTGATTCTGGCGCTCTGTACGAATAGGTGCAGGCGCCTTGTACTATTTTTAATTTGTCGGTGTACTCTAACACTCTGCATTTGTGTGACTTACCATCTCCTGTGGCTGCAAACACCCCGGTCCATCGCGGCTCCTCTGTCGTTGCGTGGAGGGTGGCTCTTCCCCCACGGCTCTCTGTGCCGGTCGGGTGGAAAGCGGGCACCATCTTGGGAGAGCCTGAAGGACACAGAGACCAGACTAGGTGGTCTAGTTGTCCGAGGCTCTCACGCATAAAACGCACATGTGCTTCCGGAAGCGCAGCGGACAAGCTCAGCGGGCGCGACAATGGCGGGCTGAAGTTGCGCCAAAGTTAAGCCCATCTGCGCATGTCCGCGGCCGACCGGGGCTAGGGGCACACCATTATGCGCGACTCCTAACATACTCCTCCGCACAACTGCCCTCCCTCCATAAAAATTGGCCTCTTAACTCTCAAACATTATCTCATGCTCAAGCCCTTGGTATTGCTTTGCCTGTGCCCACCATGCCTGCCCCCCCCCCTTACTGCTGCCCTCCTTTTGAACACAAGATCAGCTGTTAAGCACCAAATTGAAATATTTGATCTCTTAGATTCTAACTCCCCAGACTTATTGTTTTTAACTGAAACATGGTATCGCCCTGACTCCCTACCGAGCGTCCTGGGGGCCATCCCGCCCCACTACTTTATGCTCCGTGCTGACCGGCTGTAGGAGAGAGCAGGTGGCGGGGTAGCTTTGATTGCCTGTAAGGGACTCCATTTTCAGACACTTGTCTCGCCTATGATACCAGCAGCTGACTGCCTCTACTTCTTTTAAGATGCCAATTACTTGTGTACTAATGTATCGGCCACCCCAGCCATCCCCTGGCTTCCTCCCCACCCTCCAGGACTTATTGGCCACCTTAGCAGTCAATAGGGCCTTTGTCCTCATTCTGGGAGACTTTAATTTCTGGCCTACTGACCCCTGCTGAGGACACCATATCCAAAGATTTTACTCAGCTGCTACTCAGTCTTAATTTCACCCAGCACGTTCATGACCCTACCCATAACCGGGGCCATATCCTTGATCAGATATGGACATTAAATATCCCGATTTCCGCTCCAACCATTTCCCCCTGTCCATGGTCCGATCACTCCCTGCTCGCTTTCTCCTTGGATTTGAGCCTTGAAAAAACACCTCCTTTCCCCAAAAACACCTGGGCAAGGAACTGGAATCGAGTCAATATTCCATCTTTGTGCAACTCGTTAACTACCACCTGCCCAGATCTATCGGGCTCGGCCCCATATTCCCAGGCTACCACCCTAGATCGTTGGCTTACCTAAGCCTGCGACCTAGTGGCCCCCCTGAAGCGGATTACCATCAACCACACCCACTATGCCAACAAGTGGTTCAGCCCTGGCCTTAAAGCCAAGAAACTGGAGCTACCACAGGCTGAACGAGCTTGGAGAATAGCATATTGCCCGACCCGGAGGCAACACTATATTAACATTCTTAGTGAATATAAAAAAGACATCTTGGTAGCTAAGACAGAATATTTTTCGGGGCGTATTCTAGCTGCAGAAAGCCAGCCACGTGAGATTTGTGCCACCGTCCACGAGCTGGCATCATCGGACAGAACTCAAGATTCCCCCTTCTCAGGCCCTATGCGACCCGCTTAACAAGTTTTTCATTGAGAAAATAGTTTGTATCAAAGCCAATATTCCTTCCCCTTCGTCCACCTTCACTGACCCCCAACCACCTGGCAATAATATGTCCCTTACCCACATTCCTGCACTGACCATAGAATCCCTGCCCCCCTTACTTAGACGTGTCAAGTCTGGCTCTCCAGCTGACATCTGCCCGGCACGCATTCTCCGTCAGATTTTTTCTCATTGCCCATCTCCTGTCCTCACCCTCCTGAATGACTCCTTCATGCATGGCTCTGTCACTGCCCCCTTCAAGACAGCTATAATCTTCCCTATATTAAAAAAGCCCGGGGCGGACCCTGCCTCCCCGGCAAACTATCGCCCAATATCCCTTCTCCCTTATCTGGGTAAGGTAGCTGAGTCCCATGTCACCCAGGCGCTCAGTTCCTTCATAGAGGACAGTAACTACCTTGCACCCTGCCAGGCGGGTTTTCGCCCCCGCCATTCCACTGAGAAGGTGGTTATTTTGGTCATGGACCAACTCAGGAAGGGGCTCGATACCAACACCCCCCAGGCCCTAGTCCTCCTCGACTTGTCCGCCGCTTTTGACACGGTGGACCACTCCATTCTCCTGTCCCGTGTCAAGGCGGCGGGCATAGGGGGACAGATATTGACCTGGCTAGGCTCCTTCCTATCTGACCGTACCCAGGCTGTCCATCTGGCCCAATTCTCTGCCCCGCCTCGCAGGGTGCAATGCGGCGTCTATCAGGGCTCATCTCTTTCCCCCCCTGTTATTTAACCTTTACATTTTCCCTCTTATTTTTGCACTGCAACAAATGGAGGTCACAGTTTACAACTACGCTGATGACCTCCAACTTATTTTTAATTTCTCCTCCCCTTCATCAGGTATCACCAGCTTCCAGTCCGTCATGCTGTTTATCCGGAATTGGATGTATGCGAACCACCTTAAACTCAACCTGGATAAAACAGAGTTGGTTCTGACTGGTGGCAGTGGTAATCCTTGGTCTCCATCATTTTGGCCCCCCTCTCTTGGTCTACCTACCACTCCCTCTCATTCAGTGAAGACCCTCGGCATCACACTCAATCATCAACTGACACTTCACTCCCACATTAGTTCTGTTGTTTCCTCTTGTTTCTTTACCCTGCGTATCATTAGGAAAATATCCCGTTTTTTTTTCTCCCCCTGCACTTAAACTGATCCTAATGGCCATGGTCCTATCTAAGATCGACTATGGAAACATTATTTACAATGGTGTCCCCGCCTGTGCACTCCAATGCCTTCAGCTGGTGCAGAACCAGGCAGCTCGCCTGGTATATGGCCTATCTAAATCTCACCACTCCTCTCCCCTCCTCATTGCTCTTCACTGGCTTCCTATCAACCAACGGGCCCTCTTCAAACTTGGATGCCTTACTTTTCAAGCTCTGGCGGGCACGGCTCCTGCCTTTATCAACTCTGCCATTACCAACTACTGCCCTCCCAGAGAACTACGCTCATCCACCAAATCCCTATTAGTCACTCCCCGCTTCAAGAAACAAAGATCGGGAGGCCAGAAATTTTCAGTCCTTGCTCCCACTTTTTGGAACACTCTCCCGCTCCCTGTCAGACTCTCCCCCTCCTATATGGAGTTTCGCAAGGCCCTTTTCTGTTCCAGCAAGCTTTTAGCCCTTAGTCCATTGTGCCCTCCCTGCTCAGAAATCCCCCAGCGCCAAGAAACTGCATAGCGAACGTGCGCTCTACAAATTCCTAAAAATTCAAAATTCAAATGCATGTACACTCTGGGCAAGAGCTAGGAGTGGGTACCTCACTCTGTCAGTGATGTAATCGGGACTTAACGGCTTACGCTACTCTACATGACTGAAGCCGTATTATTTTTGACAAATCATGAGCCCCGGTTTCAGGCACACATAGCCTGTGGCCTACATCAAAAGTGATGCGGTGAGTGATAAGCTTTGTATCTCTGTTGGGTGAAAATCATGTTTGCTGAAAGTGGTACAGATGTGATTTATTGATCTGGTATTGAAGTCCAAGACATTGGGAAAAGTTTAAAATTGGAAACATTATATCTGAACACTTGGCTGATGGAAAAAGAGTGTCACATGGTTTCAGAAGAAAGGGAACGACTAACTAATAATATTCCGGTGATTTTCGAATACATCAAAGAGGGCATGCTACATAGCCAGATTCATAAGGTGTGCATCATTAACAGTAATCCAACTATAAATAGGTTAGGGCTTGCTGTCTGACATGGTACTGTGTTTGTTTTAATATTGTAGGAATGAAGTCATGTACCAGTGGGAGCCAGCATGGATTTTTACCCCCAGGGAGCTGCTGACAAACAGCTCCCTGGGGGTAAAAAACAAAGTGCAATCGCTTTGAACAAGGGAGAGCAAAGTGCTGGGACATTGGCACCCTGGGACATTGCTGAAGCCGACCCTGGGGGTGGCGGTCCCCAGGGCCATTTACTGCTCCAGGGTTGTGGGGACCTTGTGTCCCCTCTCCAATTTTGAAAGTAACCCTGGGGAGGTGTTGTCCAGGGGTTGTGTGGGGGTCTTGAGCCAGCCCCGGGGAGGTGGCCGTAACCAGGGTGGTTCCCAGAGCTGCTTGGGGGACAGAAGTTCTGAGGTTCCGTGACAACTGTAAGTGGTGCATTCGACTCGCACGAATATAGTCGAGTCTAGTATCTATGAACCGCAAATGACGAGTTTAGTAAGTGTGCGCAGTTTCGCTGTGCTAACTTAAACCGTTCGTTTGGTATGTGGGTTTTTCATCTGTACCCACGGGTTCCATCTTAGATACGGCATCCATTTTGTCTCTTGCCCTCAAGTAGCCAGCGAACGGACGTTGTCCGCTTCGCGACCCTGGGACTCCCAAGACATTTGCGGAAGACACATGTTCTTTGTAAGTGTCTTTATGACGAGGGGGATGCTACTGTAAGGCAGATGACGCCGCATGAGGCTCATCTTGCCGCACGGGCTTATTGTCTCAGCCGTGCATCTCATTAGGCACGTCCCTTTGATGCCTGCATCTCGTGTTTCCCGTTACCTCCCCTTTTACACCCTTTCCGATCTCTCCACTGTCTCCGTCTTCCTCTACACCTGTCCTTGTTCCTATTTCGATCTGTTTTACTGCTGATTGGAATTTGCTAATAGTGGGAAGATGGGTTTTTACAGTTGGGAACCGCCAAATGTTCCCGCACTTATGTTTCGGATCTTATGTGTTTCAAAGTGACCAAAGCGACCCCTCTGGGGGATGATGGTGGGAACCGGGTTGTAAACTTTTGTGTACCATGTTATCCTATGGGTAAAAACTGTATAAAAGGAGCGATCCACAGAACCAATTTGAAGCAGTCTCCCCAAGTTGCACGCTGTGTACTTGTCGTGATCTCTGTGTTCCCTGCAGCAAATAAACCTTGAATCTTTGACGCCGAAGGAAGTGTCCCGTGTCTCTGTGACTTGTACGCCGGAGCAGGTTACCCACGAAGGTTTCAGGTGTTGTGCCCTGGCACCGCTGGGTCTTACAGAACCCAGTCCTTCAGTTGGCGCCCAACGTGGGGCTGCATCAGTGGTACCGGTCCAAGCCCGACGATCGTGAGGAACTTCGTGTGAAATCTCCGAGGGAAGGTGCACTCCGCTTCATCGATCCTGTTGTCGAAATAAGTGGCCCGAAGACTTTTCCCGCGAAGATTCCCGCCTCCGGACGGCTGCGACGGACTGCTGCCCTGACTGTAGACCTGTTTTGGCGCCTGGCGTAGACCTTGGTATAGCGAGACGATTGACGGGCCTTCCTGGTGACGCCATCGATTTTTGAGTTAAGTATTTGTGGGTCGCTCCCATAGCTCTTGGTTGTTGACACTTTAGCGAGTGTTTTTGTTGTACACGCTGTGTGAGTGTTTTTGTCGGTGACACTTTGCTAGCGTACTTTGTTGTGTTGTTTGACGACTGCAGCCGCCAAAAAACCGAGGGTTTTGTTCTTTGCTGGGACTTGGTAAATTCCGTAACCCTTGAAGTTTGTGAAACTCGGCTGGTGTGCAAGATGCCTGGTCGCAGTACTTTGTTTAGTTGTTTCAGACTTTGTGGTGCGGATTCCCGACTGGAAGACTCGTGTCCGATACCTCCGGTTGGAACTCCTACTTATGATCTATATAGCAAACATGGGCTGGGCCCAATTACCTTTAATGATTATTGGATTAAATATACAAAAAAGGACGGCGATCTTCGTTGGCCACCTCACGGTAGCTTCGAGGCGTCGATCTTAGATAATCTAGAAATGAAGTTGTTCGAACGTAAATCAAGGCCGGCCATGTTTGATGCCTTTCGGTTGTGGCGCAAAGAAGCCCGACAGAAAGAGATCAGACAAAATAAACGTAGTCAGCGAGATAATGTTGCTACCATAGTGAAGAAAGCTGAGCAGTTCCAGCGTGATAAGGAGGATAAGGATAAGGAAGTGTTTGAAAGATTACAGCGTATGACCATAGATAAATGTTATCCTGCTTTGCCTACGGAGTCGGATAAGAAGGAAGAGGTAGTTGAGGATCCTTTAATGTCTTATCTTATGAAGTCGCCACCTCCGTACGTACAGGGTACCGCAGCTCCTGTGGTCCCTGCCGTACCTGTTCTTCCACCTATTCCTCCTCCACCTGTTCCTCAACCTGCACCCGTTCTTCCGACTGTTCCCGCTCCTTTGTCTGTTTCTATTCCTACTGCTCCTCCGCTTCCACATACTACTGCTCCCGCTACTGCTCCTGTTTTGTTAACCCCTGTTGCTGCTACTGTTTCTACTCCTTCTCTTGTTAGCCCTGTGTCTTATTCTTCCCCCTCTACCCGTAGTCGCAATTCTCCTCTTGCGGCTAGCTTCTTTCATTCGCTCGGACCTATTCATGGGTCCGCTGGTTTCGATGGTCCTCAGAGACGAAGTCAGCTTCCTGGAAACAGAGAACGCGCTGCGCTATATAATATGGCGATGGGTTGGATGGTAAATCCACAGAGAAATCCACCACGTGTTGTTCTCGAAACGTTTTGTCAATTCAATATACCAACCCAAAGATACGTGTTTGATGAAATGTGTAAGTTCCTTCATGATCAGATAGCGGCCGATGCGCCTGACGAGGTGCTGACCGCCCTGTCTGAACTTCGGCTTCAGTTCGCAACTGGGCTGATAGTTGATACTAATGTTCGACGTGCTATCGAGCGGTTGCTATCTTTTTTGCCCCGCTCCGATACCTCATGCATTGTTTGTCGAGGATATCGAAAAACAACCAGATGAGTCTGGCCAATATCCCATGCGTGAAGTTCCGCCGGTTTGGATACCGCATAATCCTAATGCCGCTCCTCCAACAACAGTGGGCCATTTCGAGAGAGTGTGGATACACCTCCCGTGGAAACGTTCGGAAGTGTTACAGGTGAAGCAATCTTTGCCTGATCCACGCAAAAATCCTACTGGGTATTACAAAGAATTATCGCAGCTCGTAGACGCTACGGTAATGAATCTATCCGATATCGATATGTTGTTCGGAAATGTCGTACCGCAACCGGTATGGGCTAAGATTCGCCAGCAAGATCACGCAAATGAATTGGGCGGTGATTGGGCTGCTATTTTAGCGGCAGATGCTGGACAAGTTGGTGGTGCCAAACCCGATCAGTTGATAACTGCCCTTCCCCAAAGAATTATAACATTAATGAAAACTCTTATGCCAGCTATGAAGGTGAATTGGGACAAATTGTCAGCTTGCAAACAAAAGAAAGATGAGAGTGTTTCCGACTTCTTTACGAGGTTTGAGGAAGCATTCATCGACCATAGCGGACAGGATATGGGTACTGAGGGTGGACAAAGGTTGTTTGTGGATAAATTTGTTTCGAATTTATTGCCCGATTTGAGCAATAAATTGAAGAATTCGGAAAGTGCATGGGCCGTTTCCACCTCAGCTCAGATATTGGCTACGGCACAATACTATGAAAATAGAGAGAAAGAAGAGAATGACCGTGCTGACAAAAAGACGAAAGAGCTGAAAACTAAAGTGTTGTTGCAACAAGCATATCCTCCGCGGCCAAATCAGAATAATTCACAACAGAATCGATCGCAGTCGCAATCGAATCGATCGCAGCCGCGTAATGATTCCTCCTCCCAAAGATCATCGTTAGGGTACAATCAATGTGCTTATTGTAGACAGGAGGGACACATTAAATTTAACTGCCCTGTTTTAAACGAACGTAATAGTGGTAATTCGTCTAAAGGAGGTCGTGGTGGTTCACAGCAGGCATCACGTGGTAGAGGTCGTGGTGCTCAGAATGATCGCTCAGATAACTCATCTAATTCTAATAACTGTTTTGATCAACGTGGATCATTGCAAGGACGATCTGCGCAGTACAATGTAGACGATTATTACGTCGATCAGGGAACTGACGACAGTAATTACTAGGACAGCCAAAGACAAGGAGAGGGAGTGGTATCAGTTCCGGTTGATCAGAGAGGGCCTTACGTCGCAGTTGCTACATCGGGCGTCGTTGAGCCTTTTCTGTTGGACACTGGTGCAGCGAAAAGTTCTATCATGCATTCGAAACTCCCTGGCGCACCTTTGTCTGGCTTAACAAATGTTTCCGTTGGATTCTCTGGCGCCCCCGTTAGCAATCCAGTCTCGCGCCCTTTGCCCCTTCAAATTGGGCCACGTGAGCTAGAAGCTCCGTTGATTTTAACCACGGGTTGTGGCGAAAATCTTTTGGGCCTGGATTTGCTTAAACGTTTGTACGCAACTTTGTATTGTTCTCCTGCGGGTGTACAGCTTACGTTAGGAGAGAGGGTTGTCTCTCCTATGTACTTGTCTCTTGATAAGCTTCCACCGGAATTGAGTTCTCTTCCTGCGTCTTTGTGGGCGACGGGTCCAAATGACGTGGGCCTACTTGATATCTCCCCTTATGTTGTTCAGTTGAAATCTAATGTGCGATTGCCACGTATTCCCCAGTATCGTATCTCCCTTGATGGTGAACGAGCGCTGTTGGCGATCATCTATGATTTGATCGAGAAAGATGTTATTGAGGAGACTCGGGGAAACGTGTGCAATAGCCCTGTACTGCCTATTCTTAAACGCACAGATCCTACAAAACCGCCTGTTTATCGTTTTGTTATCGATTTACGGGAGGTGAATAAAATTGTGGTTCCTCAATTCCCTGTTGTGCCTGACATCACGGCGCTCCTGACTCTGATTCCAGCTACTGCATCATGGTTTTCGGTGATTGATTTGAAAAATGCGTTTTTCAGCATCCCGATTGCCGAAGAGAGCAGGGACCTTTTCGGTTTCTCTCTCGGTGGACGAAGCTTCCGGTTCAAACGCGCTCCTCAGGGCTACTGTGAAAGTCCATCGATTTACAGTCAAGCCTTGAAGGGTCAACTGGATGCGTTTCGGTTGCCGGTTGGTGCGGCTTTGATCCAATACGTCGATGACTTATTGGTGGCTGCCGATACTCAGGACATTTGTAAAATAGCTACGGTGTCATTGCTGCAACATCTCTGTGAGCTAAATCATAAGGTGTCCCCTTCTAAACTCCAATATTGTTGTCAAGAAGTAACCTATCTAGGTCACTTATTGTCAAAGGAGGGAAGGAGATTGACCCCAGAGAGAATTGCAGCGATTGCGCGAATGGCTGTGCCAACAACCCAAAGAGATGTGCGTGCCTTTCTAGGTATCACGTCGTACTGCAGGCAATGGATTCCTAATTTTTCATTGCTAGCGAAACCATTGGTGGCTCTTACGTGCAAGGATGTTTCAACTCCTTTACCATGGACAGAAGAATGTCAGAAAAGTTTTTCTGAATTACGTGATTCATTGTGTTCGGCTCCTGTGTTGGGTACTCCTGACTACAGCAAGCCGTTTACGCTATATGTTCACGAGAGGGAAGGTTGTGCTTTGAGTGTCTTAACGCAACCTTTTGGTGGTAAGCAACGTCCATGTGCATATTTTTCCTCGACCTTGGACCCAGTAGCTAGAGCATTGCCGAGTTGTTTGAGAGCAACTGCGGCAGCTGCGGTCTCCATCCGACAATCAGCAGGATTGGTCATGGATAATATGCTTACGGTGATGGTTCCGCATGCAGTCGATACTCTTTTAAATCGTACGAAAACTCAGCACTTGACGAGTGCGAGGTTGTCTGGGTACGAGTTGACGTTATTGGCAAGCCATATTCAGATAAAACGTTGTAATGTCTTAAATCCGGCAACTTTGTTACCAATTAGTGCAGAGTCAGATGAAGTAGTAGAGCATGACTGCTACTTGAGGACAGAAGAGGAAACGAAAGGTCGAGTGGACCTTAAAAACACCCCATTGGAAGACCCGGATGGCACTCTGTATGTGGATGGGTCATGTTTTAAGTTGCCGAATGGCGATGTGACTACTGCTTATGCTGTTGTAACATTGAATACTGTTGTTGAGACTGCAAGATTGAATCAGAATTCTGCCCAAGCTGCGGAATTGATTGCTCTCACTAGAGCATGTGTGTTAGCAAAAGGTAAACGTGTGAATGTGTACACCGACAGCCAATACGCTTTTGGTGTAGCGCATAGTTTTGGACGATTGTGGCGAGAGAGAGGTTTCTTGACGTCGCACGGTACGAAGATTCAGCATGGCCAGCTTGTGAATGATCTTTTGGATGCATTGACTTTGCCTACGCAAGTCGCGATTGTTAAATGTAGTGCGCATCGTAAAGTAACGGATGATGTTGGTCGTGGTAACGCGTTTGCGGATGAGATTGCTAAGGAGACTGCCCGGAACCTTAGCACTCGAATGTATGTGACGAGTTCGGTTAGGTGGCCTACGGAATCGAGTATGTGTGAAGACACCATTGAAAGTGTGAAAGAAATTCAGAATGAGGCCACCGAGACTGAAAAGGCGAAGTGGAAAGAAAGTACGGGAAAGTTGGATGCGAGTGGTTGTTGGATTGATTTGTCGGATCAGAAAAGATGGTTGTTGCCTGATGCGTATGTGCTGGCCGTTGTGACAATGGCACATGGGTTAGCACATATTAGCGTGAAAGGCATTTGTAAATTGTTGTCGCCTGTGTGGAAGAATGATGGAATTACGAAATGTGCTGAACGGTTGGTGAAGAATTGTATGGTGTGTATGATGTACAATCCTGGCAAAGGAACCCCAACTCCTCCTGGCAGTTTTGCTCCCCCTTCGTATCCCTTTGAGGTGATTCAATTGGACTTCATCCATATGGAGCGATGCAATAACATGAAATACGTTTTAGTTGTGGTTTGCGCATTCTCCCGATGGATTGAGGCCTATCCTCTCAAAGACAATACTGCTTTATCTACTGCGAAAATCCTACTGAAGGAATATTTTCCTCGGTATGGAATGCCTAGAGTCGTGTGGTCAGATAACGGAAGTGAGTTTGTTGGAAGTGTGATGAAGAGTGTGTGTAAGGGCCTTGGAATAAATCAAAAATTCCACAGTGCCAATCATCCCCAGTCAGCTGGATTGGTTGAAGGGTACAACGGCACCCTTAAGCTAAAGCTAGCAAAGATTCAGGCTACGACTGGTCTTTCGTGGCCTGACGCTTTGCCCTTAGCATTACTGTCAACTAGGGCGACTGTACACTCCCGAATAGGGCTTAGTCCCTACGAAATAGTGTTCGGCCGTCCTGCGAATGTGTGGGGGGTTCCTAGGCCAGGAATGTTTTCTGATCTTGAGTATCCAATGTTGATTGACTATTTACATGACTTTACTGCTAAACTGAGGTTAATTCACCAACAGGTTTACGACGCATTGCCGACGCAGACGGAGGGTCCAGGCCACCAGCTCCAGCCTGGAGACTGGGTGGTGACACGCAACTTTTCACGCAAAAATAACCTGGACCCGAGGTTCACCGGACCCTATCAAGTGCTCCTGGCCACGAGGACTGCCGTTCGTCTTGAGGGGCGTAAAAATTGGGTGCACGCCACCCACACTAAACGAGTCCCCATTCCTTTGCCGGCAGACCCGTGGGTAAGGAGAGGCATTGCGTCTACAGAAACAGAAACATTGCCGGCGTTTGTACCTTTCAGCGACGCGCAGCCTGTTGGAGAATCCTCAGCGCAGCAGAAAGACACTGTTGAACAATTGTCAGCAAAAGACTCAAGACCAGAACAATCGACTGATCAGCAGGACGCTGTCTCTTCAACGGATCCTTTGTTCGACGAGCAGACACGTCCCGGGAAACACCGATATTCTTTGCGATCTCGCACTAAGGACAAATAAAAATACTTGGCTTTGCTGAATTAACAACTGCATTATCCCCGTTTCCCGTGATCAGTTTTGAACATTCGTATCACTGTGATTTTTGTATATATATATATTGAGCTTCCTCCCTTGTATCTTTTTACTTCCACAGCCGAGAGACTTTGTGCTTGTATATACATATTGTGTATTGAAGGCCGTAGGGCCGCGCGCGTACTTCCTTCTGGATAGTAGGTCTTGACGCTAGGTTAAAGGCCGTCGGTTCCTAGGAACTCCTAGGGATTGACTATTGCTACACAGAACGAAGTGCGTCAAGAAACGTTGCGGACGGTCGTAGGGAATGGCATTCTCGAAGCTGAATGATTTGGAGGGAGCTAAGGCGCACAGACTCAAGCTGCAGCAACTCAGTCGTACCAAATGTTTCATATTGCAACTGTTTGTATTGTTTTTGACTGCTTCTGCATTATTGGCGGGTGGGGTGTACTACACGATGTCTTACTTCTTACCTGCTACACCTACTCCTACTCCTTACCCTAATCTTACCTCTACTGCTTCTCCCCATTCCTTTCACATGTTACCGGAGCACGAGCAGGCTAGACGTGTAGAATTCCGCAACAATTCCTTTATTCAGCTCCTTCACCAGCATCAGTTAGTGGTTAACACTACTAATTGTTGGGTGTGTGGGTTGATGCCACATACTACGGATAAGGGAATTCCATATCTGGTGTTACCGTATAGTTCCCAAGGGTCAGCTCGAGCGTTCCAAACAATGTTTCGAAGCGCACTGGGTTTCCACCCCATTCGAGAACCACGTTCCCCCTACTCTGGTCCTACCTCGTATCAGAAGCCTTTGTCGATAGCCATAGAGGATTTAGATAGCGATATCTATGATCCCTCGCTTATCCCTGAAGAAGAGGTACAAGCCTATAGAGTCCTAAGTAGAGGTGAATATAGTGTGTTCACTAGCGAAAAGCAGCTTAAAAGCTCGCCTCCAATTTGGGTCGTACCCCACACGGGTAATTTCTGCCTTATGGGTCGTGGCCGAAGATCCCAAGCCCGACTTGGAGCAAGTGCTTGCACTGAAAATTACATTTTGCCGATGTCCTCGTCCCCTGTGTTTCTGGCTGCCAAGGGTACATACTTTATCTGTTATGATCGTGCATACGCATGGTTGCCCGCTGACTTCATGGGCTCCTGCTTCATTGCAAATCTGTTGCCTCCGACGTTCACTGTAGATGCCGATTATCACAAGACTAGAGTTGTGCGAGGCGTAGTTAGCGAAGAGGATACTGCCGGTCAAGAGGCAGGAGACTTTTTCAAGGGTTTCCTCCCGTTTTGGGGACCTATGGTTAATAGTAGGAACCTGAGACAGTTGACTCGAGTGGTAGAATCGACAGCTAATATTACTGCCAGTGCCCTTGGTAATATCACCACAGAACTTCAGGCGGAGAGACTTATGACGTTACAAAACCGTATGGTTTTAGATGTCATCTTAGCAGATCGCGGTGGGGTATGTAAGGTGATCCATTCGAGCTGCTGCATTTTCATTCCAGATAACGCTCCAACTGTCTATCAAGCCATCTCGAGGTTGCATAAGATCTCCGAATCCATACACGTGGATGTAGGGGATTGGACGCTGCTAGGGTGGTTTTGGGGCCTGATGTCGACTTGGGGTTGGAAAATTCTGATGATCATCGGAGTTGTGGTAGTGTTCCTGTTCACGTGTTGCCTTTGTGTGCAGTGTGGTCCTGCCTTATGTGGCCTTTGTGCTACAACGTGTATGAGACAACCATCTGTTACCAAGGGGACTCAGTTGGACAGAGCTATGCTACAGCAACATCTCGATGGTCTGATGAATATCGAATATGATTCCGACTAGTGCTTGCCTACATGAGGGCAAAAGGAGCGTCTGAGGTTCCGTGACAACTGTAAGTGGTGCATTCGACTCGCACGAATATAGTCGAGTCTAGTATCTATGAACCGCAAATGACGAGTTTAGTAAGTGTGCGCAGTTTCGCTGTGCTAACTTAAACCGTTCATTTGGTATGTGGGTTTTTCATCTGTACCCACGGGTTCCATCTTAGATACGGCATCCATTTTGTCTCTTGCCCTCAAGTAGCCAGCGAACGGACGTTGTCCGCTTCGCGACCCTGGGACTCCCAAGACATTTGCGGAAGACACATGTTCTTTGTAAGTGTCTTTATGACGAGGGGGATGCTACTGTAAGGCAGATGACGCCGCATGAGGCTCATCTTGCCGCACGGGCTTATTGTCTCAGCCGTGCATCTCATTAGGCACGTCCCTTTGATGCCTGCATCTCGTGTTTCCCGTTACCTCCCCTTTTACACCCTTTCCGATCTCTCCACTGTCTCCGTCTTCCTCTACACCTGTCCTTGTTCCTATTTCGATCTGTTTTACTGCTGATTGGAATTTGCTAATAGTGGGAAGATGGGTTTTTACAGTTGGGAACCGCCAAATGTTCCCGCACTTATGTTTCGGATCTTATGTGTTTCAAAGTGACCAAAGCGACCCCTCTGGGGGATGATGGTGGGAACCGGGTTGTAAACTTTTGTGTACCATGTTATCCTATGGGTAAAAACTGTATAAAAGGAGCGATCCACAGAACCAATTTGAAGCAGTCTCCCCAAGTTGCACGCTGTGTACTTGTCGTGATCTCTGTGTTCCCTGCAGCAAATAAACCTTGAATCTTTGACGCCGAAGGAAGTGTCCCGTGTCTCTGTGACTTGTACGCCGGAGCAGGTTACCCACGAAGGTTTCAGGTGTTGTGCCCTGGCACCGCTGGGTCTTACAGAACCCAGTCCTTCAGTTGGCGCCCAACGTGGGGCTGCATCAGTGGTACCGGTCCAAGCCCGACGATCGTGAGGAACTTCGTGTGAAATCTCCGAGGGAAGGTGCACTCCGCTTCATCGATCCTGTTGTCGAAATAAGTGGCCCGAAGACTTTTCCCGCGAAGATTCCCGCCTCCGGACGGCTGCGACGGACTGCTGCCCTGACTGTAGACCTGTTTTGGCGCCTGGCGTAGACCTTGGTATAGCGAGACGATTGACGGGCCTTCCTGGTGACGCCATCGATTTTTGAGTTAAGTATTTGTGGGTCGCTCCCATAGCTCTTGGTTGTTGACACTTTAGCGAGTGTTTTTGTTGTACACGCTGTGTGAGTGTTTTTGTCGGTGACACTTTGCTAGCGTACTTTGTTGTGTTGTTTGACGACTGCAGCCGCCAAAAAACCGAGGGTTTTGTTCTTTGCTGGGACTTGGTAAATTCCGTAACCCTTGAAGTTTGTGAAACTCGGCTGGTGTGCAAGATGCCTGGTCGCAGTACTTTGTTTAGTTGTTTCAGACTTTGTGGTGCGGATTCCCGACTGGAAGACTCGTGTCCGATACCTCCGGTTGGAACTCCTACTTATGATCTATATAGCAAACATGGGCTGGGCCCAATTACCTTTAATGATTATTGGATTAAATATACAAAAAAGGACGGCGATCTTCGTTGGCCACCTCACGGTAGCTTCGAGGCGTCGATCTTAGATAATCTAGAAATGAAGTTGTTCGAACGTAAATCAAGGCCGGCCATGTTTGATGCCTTTCGGTTGTGGCGCAAAGAAGCCCGACAGAAAGAGATCAGACAAAATAAACGTAGTCAGCGAGATAATGTTGCTACCATAGTGAAGAAAGCTGAGCAGTTCCAGCGTGATAAGGAGGATAAGGATAAGGAAGTGTTTGAAAGATTACAGCGTATGACCATAGATAAATGTTATCCTGCTTTGCCTACGGAGTCGGATAAGAAGGAAGAGGTAGTTGAGGATCCTTTAATGTCTTATCTTATGAAGTCGCCACCTCCGTACGTACAGGGTACCGCAGCTCCTGTGGTCCCTGGCGTACCTGTTCTTCCACCTATTCCTCCTCCACCTGTTCCTCAACCTGCACCCGTTCTTCCGACTGTTCCCGCTCCTTTGTCTGTTTCTATTCCTACTGCTCCTCCGCTTCCACATACTACTGCTCCCGCTACTGCTCCTGTTTTGTTAACCCCTGTTGCTGCTACTGTTTCTACTCCTTCTCTTTTTAGCCCTGTGTCTTATTCTTCCCCCTCTACCCGTAGTCGCAATTCTCCTCTTGCGGCTAGCTTCTTTCATTCGCTCGGACCTATTCATGGGTCCGCTGGTTTCGATGGTCCTCAGAGACGAAGTCAGCTTCCTGGAAACAGAGAACGCGCTGCGCTATATAATATGGCGATGGGTTGGATGGTAAATCCACAGAGAAATCCACCACGTGTTGTTCTCGAAACGTTTTGTCAATTCAATATACCAACCCAAAGATACGTGTTTGATGAAATGTGTAAGTTCCTTCATGATCAGATAGCGGCCGATGCGCCTGACGAGGTGCTGACCGCCCTGTCTGAACTTCGGCTTCAGTTCGCAACTGGGCTGATAGTTGATACTAATGTTCGACGTGCTATCGAGCGGTTGCTATCTTTTCGCCCCGCTCCGATACCTCATGCATTGTTTGTCGAGGATATCGAAAAACAACCAGATGAGTCTGGCCAATATCCCATGCGTGAAGTTCCGCCGGTTTGGATACCGCATAATCCTAATGCCGCTCCTCCAACAACAGTGGGCCATTTCGAGAGAGTGTGGATACACCTCCCGTGGAAACGTTCGGAAGTGTTACAGGTGAAGCAATCTTTGCCTGATCCACGCAAAAATCCTACTGGGTATTACAAAGAATTATCGCAGCTCGTAGACGCTACGGTAATGAATCTATCCGATATCGATATGTTGTTCGGAAATGTCGTACCGCAACCGGTATGGGCTAAGATTCGCCAGCAAGATCACGCAAATGAATTGGGCGGTGATTGGGCTGCCATTTTAGCGGCAGATGCTGGACAAGTTGGTGGTGCCAAACCCGATCAGTTGATAACTGCCCTTCCCCAAAGAATTATAACATTAATGAAAACTCTTATGCCAGCTATGAAGGTGAATTGGGACAAATTGTCAGCTTGCAAACAAAAGAAAGATGAGAGTGTTTCCGACTTCTTTACGAGGTTTGAGGAAGCATTCATCGACCATAGCGGACAGGATATGGGTACTGAGGGTGGACAAAGGTTGTTTGTGGATAAATTTGTTTCGAATTTATTGCCCGATTTGAGCAATAAATTGAAGAATTCGGAAAGTGCATGGGCCGTTTCCACCTCAGCTCAGATATTGGCTACGGCACAATACTATGAAAATAGAGAGAAAGAAGAGAATGACCGTGCTGACAAAAAGACGAAAGAGCTGAAAACTAAAGTGTTGTTGCAACAAGCATATCCTCCGCGGCCAAATCAGAATAATTCACAACAGAATCGATCGCAGTCGCAATCGAATCGATCGCAGCCGCGTAATGATTCCTCCTCCCAAAGATCATCGTTAGGGTACAATCAATGTGCTTATTGTAGACAGGAGGGACACATTAAATTTAACTGCCCTGTTTTAAACGAACGTAATAGTGGTTATTCGTCTAAAGGAGGTCGTGGTGGTTCACAGCAGGCATCACGTGGTAGAGGTCGTGGTGCTCAGAATGATCGCTCAGATAACTCATCTAATTCTAATAACTGTTTTGATCAACGTGGATCATTGCAAGGACGATCTGCGCAGTACAATGTAGACGATTATTACGTCGATCAGGGAACTGACGACAGTAATTACTAGGACAGCCAAAGACAAGGAGAGGGAGTGGTATCAGTTCCGGTTGATCAGAGAGGGCCTTACGTCGCAGTTGCTACATCGGGCGTCGTTGAGCCTTTTCTGTTGGACACTGGTGCAGCGAAAAGTTCTATCATGCATTCGAAACTCCCTGGCGCACCTTTGTCTGGCTTAACAAATGTTTCCGTTGGATTCTCTGGCGCCCCCGTTAGCAATCCAGTCTCGCGCCCTTTGCCCCTTCAAATTGGGCCACGTGAGCTAGAAGCTCCGTTGATTTTAACCACGGGTTGTGGCGAAAATCTTTTGGGCCTGGATTTGCTTAAACGTTTGTACGCAACTTTGTATTGTTCTCCTGCGGGTGTACAGCTTACGTTAGGAGAGAGGGTTGTCTCTCCTATGTACTTGTCTCTTGATAAGCTTCCACCGGAATTGAGTTCTCTTCCTGCGTCTTTGTGGGCGACGGGTCCAAATGACGTGGGCCTACTTGATATCTCCCCTTATGTTGTTCAGTTGAAATCTAATGTGCGATTGCCACGTATTCCCCAGTATCGTATCTCCCTTGATGGTGAACGAGCGCTGTTGGCGATCATCTATGATTTGATCGAGAAAGAGGTTATTGAGGAGACTCGGGGAAACGTGTGCAATAGCCCTGTACTGCCTATTCTTAAACGCACAGATCCTACAAAACCGCCTGTTTATCGTTTTGTTATCGATTTACGGGAGGTGAATAAAATTGTGGTTCCTCAATTCCCTGTTGTGCCTGACATCACGGCGCTCCTGACTCTGATTCCAGCTACTGCATCATGGTTTTCGGTGATTGATTTGAAAAATGCGTTTTTCAGCATCCCGATTGCCGAAGAGAGCAGGGACCTTTTCGGTTTCTCTCTCGGTGGACGAAGCTTCCGGTTCAAACGCGCTCCTCAGGGCTACTGTGAAAGTCCATCGATTTACAGTCAAGCCTTGAAGGGTCAACTGGATGCGCTTCGGTTGCCGGTTGGTGCGGCTTTGATCCAATACGTCGATGACTTATTGGTGGCTGCCGATACTCAGGACATTTGTAAAATAGCTACGGTGTCATTGCTGCAACATCTCTGTGAGCTAAATCATAAGGTGTCCCCTTCTAAACTCCAATATTGTTGTCAAGAAGTAACCTATCTAGGTCACTTATTGTCAAAGGAGGGAAGGAGATTGACCCCAGAGAGAATTGCAGCGATTGCGCGAATGGCTGTGCCAACAACCCAAAGAGATGTGCGTGCCTTTCTAGGTATCACGTCGTACTGCAGGCAATGGATTCCTAATTTTTCATTGCTAGCGAAACCATTGGTGGCTCTTACGTGCAAGGATGTTTCAACTCCTTTACCATGGACAGAAGAATGTCAGAAAAGTTTTTCTGAATTACGTGATTCATTGTGTTCGGCTCCTGTGTTGGGTACTCCTGACTACAGCAAGCCGTTTACGCTATATGTTCACGAGAGGGAAGGTTGTGCTTTGAGTGTCTTAACGCAACCTTTTGGTGGTAAGCAACGTCCATGTGCATATTTTTCCTCGACCTTGGACCCAGTAGCTAGAGCATTGCCGAGTTGTTTGAGAGCAACTGCGGCAGCTGCGGTCTCCATCCGACAATCAGCAGGATTGGTCATGGATAATATGCTTACGGTGATGGTTCCGCATGCAGTCGATACTCTTTTAAATCGTACGAAAACTCAGCACTTGACGAGTGCGAGGTTGTCTGGGTACGAGTTGACGTTATTGGCAAGCCATATTCAGATAAAACGTTGTAATGTCTTAAATCCGGCAACTTTGTTACCAATTAGTGCAGAGTCAGATGAAGTAGTAGAGCATGACTGCTACTTGAGGACAGAAGAGGAAACGAAAGGTCGAGTGGACCTTAAAAACACCCCATTGGAAGACCCGGATGGCACTCTGTATGTGGATGGGTCATGTTTTAAGTTGCCGAATGGCGATGTGACTACTGCTTATGCTGTTGTAACATTGAATACTGTTGTTGAGACTGCAAGATTGAATCAGAATTCTGCCCAAGCTGCGGAATTGATTGCTCTCACTAGAGCATGTGTGTTAGCAAAAGGTAAACGTGTGAATGTGTACACCGACAGCCAATACGCTTTTGGTGTAGCGCATAGTTTTGGACGATTGTGGCGAGAGAGAGGTTTCTTGACGTCGCACGGTACGAAGATTCAGCATGGCCAGCTTGTGAATGATCTTTTGGATGCATTGACTTTGCCTACGCAAGTCGCGATTGTTAAATGTAGTGCGCATCGTAAAGTAACGGATGATGTTGGTCGTGGTAACGCGTTTGCGGATGAGATTGCTAAGGAGACTGCCCGGAACCTTAGCACTCGAATGTATGTGACGAGTTCGGTTAGGTGGCCTACGGAATCGAGTATGTGTGAAGACACCATTGAAAGTGTGAAAGAAATTCAGAATGAGGCCACCGAGACTGAAAAGGCGAAGTGGAAAGAAAGTACGGGAAAGTTGGATGCGAGTGGTTGTTGGATTGATTTGTCGGATCAGAAAAGATGGTTGTTGCCTGATGCGTATGTGCTGGCCGTTGTGACAATGGCACATGGGTTAGCACATATTAGCGTGAAAGGCATTTGTAAATTGTTGTCGCCTGTGTGGAAGAATGATGGAATTACGAAATGTGCTGAACGGTTGGTGAAGAATTGTATGGTGTGTATGATGTACAATCCTGGCAAAGGAACCCCAACTCCTCCTGGCAGTTTTGCTCCCCCTTCGTATCCCTTTGAGGTGATTCAATTGGACTTCATCCATATGGAGCGATGCAATAACATGAAATACGTTTTAGTTGTGGTTTGCGCATTCTCCCGATGGATTGAGGCCTATCCTCTCAAAGACAATACTGCTTTATCTACTGCGAAAATCCTACTGAAGGAATATTTTCCTCGGTATGGAATGCCTAGAGTCGTGTGGTCAGATAACGGAAGTGAGTTTGTTGGAAGTGTGATGAAGAGTGTGTGTAAGGGCCTTGGAATAAATCAAAAATTCCACAGTGCCAATCATCCCCAGTCAGCTGGATTGGTTGAAGGGTACAACGGCACCCTTAAGCTAAAGCTAGCAAAGATTCAGGCTACGACTGGTCTTTCGTGGCCTGACGCTTTGCCCTTAGCATTACTGTCAACTAGGGCGACTGTACACTCCCGAATAGGGCTTAGTCCCTACGAAATAGTGTTCGGCCGTCCTGCGAATGTGTGGGGGGTTCCTAGGCCAGGAATGTTTTCTGATCTTGAGTATCCAATGTTGATTGACTATTTACATGACTTGACTGCTAAACTGAGGTTAATTCACCAACAGGTTTACGACGCATTGCCGACGCAGACGGAGGGTCCAGGCCACCAGCTCCAGCCTGGAGACTGGGTGGTGACACGCAACTTTTCACGCAAAAATAACCTGGACCCGAGGTTCACCGGACCCTATCAAGTGCTCCTGGCCACGAGGACTGCCGTTCGTCTTGAGGGGCGTAAAAATTGGGTGCACGCCACCCACACTAAACGAGTCCCCATTCCTTTGCCGGCAGACCCGTGGGTAAGGAGAGGCATTGCGTCTACAGAAACAGAAACATTGCCGGCGTTTGTACCTTTCAGCGACGCGCAGCCTGTTGGAGAATCCTCAGCGCAGCAGAAAGACACTGTTGAACAATTGTCAGCAAAAGACTCAAGACCAGAACAATCGACTGATCAGCAGGACGCTGTCTCTTCAACGGATCCTTTGTTCGACGAGCAGACACGTCCCGGGAAACACCGATATTCTTTGCGATCTCGCACTAAGGACAAATAAAAATACTTGGCTTTGCTGAATTAACAACTGCATTATCCCCGTTTCCCGTGATCAGTTTTGAACATTCGTATCACTGTGATTTTTGTATATATATATATTGAGCTTCCTCCCTTGTATCTTTTTACTTCCACAGCCGAGAGACTTTGTGCTTGTATATACATATTGTGTATTGAAGGCCGTAGGGCCGCGCGCGTACTTCCTTCTGGATAGTAGGTCTTGACGCTAGGTTAAAGGCCGTCGGTTCCTAGGAACTCCTAGGGATTGACTATTGCTACACAGAACGAAGTGCGTCAAGAAACGTTGCGGACGGTCGTAGGGAATGGCATTCTCGAAGCTGAATGATTTGGAGGGAGCTAAGGCGCACAGACTCAAGCTGCAGCAACTCAGTCGTACCAAATGTTTCATATTGCAACTGTTTGTATTGTTTTTGACTGCTTCTGCATTATTGGCGGGTGGGGTGTACTACACGATGTCTTACTTCTTACCTGCTACACCTACTCCTACTCCTTACCCTAATCTTACCTCTACTGCTTCTCCCCATTCCTTTCACATGTTACCGGAGCACGAGCAGGCTAGACGTGTAGAATTCCGCAACAATTCCTTTATTCAGCTCCTTCACCAGCATCAGTTAGTGGTTAACACTACTAATTGTTGGGTGTGTGGGTTGATGCCACATACTACGGATAAGGGAATTCCATATCTGGTGTTACCGTATAGTTCCCAAGGGTCAGCTCGAGCGTTCCAAACAATGTTTCGAAGCGCACTGGGTTTCCACCCCATTCGAGAACCACGTTCCCCCTACTCTGGTCCTACCTCGTATCAGAAGCCTTTGTCGATAGCCATAGAGGATTTAGATAGCGATATCTATGATCCCTCGCTTATCCCTGAAGAAGAGGTACAAGCCTATAGAGTCCTAAGTAGAGGTGAATATAGTGTGTTCACTAGCGAAAAGCAGCTTAAAAGCTCGCCTCCAATTTGGGTCGTACCCCACACGGGTAATTTCTGCCTTATGGGTCGTGGCCGAAGATCCCAAGCCCGACTTGGAGCAAGTGCTTGCACTGAAAATTACATTTTGCCGATGTCCTCGTCCCCTGTGTTTCTGGCTGCCAAGGGTACATACTTTATCTGTTATGATCGTGCATACGCATGGTTGCCCGCTGACTTCATGGGCTCCTGCTTCATTGCAAATCTGTTGCCTCCGACGTTCACTGTAGATGCCGATTATCACAAGACTAGAGTTGTGCGAGGCGTAGTTAGCGAAGAGGATACTGCCGGTCAAGAGGCAGGAGACTTTTTCAAGGGTTTCCTCCCGTTTTGGGGACCTATGGTTAATAGTAGGAACCTGAGACAGTTGACTCGAGTGGTAGAATCGACAGCTAATATTACTGCCAGTGCCCTTGGTAATATCACCACAGAACTTCAGGCGGAGAGACTTATGACGTTACAAAACCGTATGGTTTTAGATGTCATCTTAGCAGATCGCGGTGGGGTATGTAAGGTGATCCATTCGAGCTGCTGCATTTTCATTCCAGATAACGCTCCAACTGTCTATCAAGCCATCTCGAGGTTGCATAAGATCTCCGAATCCATACACGTGGATGTAGGGGATTGGACGCTGCTAGGGTGGTTTTGGGGCCTGATGTCGACTTGGGGTTGGAAAATTCTGATGATCATCGGAGTTGTGGTAGTGTTCCTGTTCACGTGTTGCCTTTGTGTGCAGTGTGGTCCTGCCTTATGTGGCCTTTGTGCTACAACGTGTATGAGACAACCATCTGTTACCAAGGGGACTCAGTTGGACAGAGCTATGCTACAGCAACATCTCGATGGTCTGATGAATATCGAATATGATTCCGACTAGTGCTTGCCTACATGAGGGCAAAAGGAGCGTCTGAGGTTCCGTGACAACTGTAAGTGGTGCATTCGACTCGCACGAATATAGTCGAGTCTAGTATCTATGAACCGCAAATGACGAGTTTAGTAAGTGTGCGCAGTTTCGCTGTGCTAACTTAAACCGTTCGTTTGGTATGTGGGTTTTTCATCTGTACCCACGGGTTCCATCTTAGATACGGCATCCATTTTGTCTCTTGCCCTCAAGTAGCCAGCGAACGGACGTTGTCCGCTTCGCGACCCTGGGACTCCCAAGACATTTGCGGAAGACACATGTTCTTTGTAAGTGTCTTTATGACGAGGGGGATGCTACTGTAAGGCAGATGACGCCGCATGAGGCTCATCTTGCCGCACGGGCTTATTGTCTCAGCCGTGCATCTCATTAGGCACGTCCCTTTGATGCCTGCATCTCGTGTTTCCCGTTACCTCCCCTTTTACACCCTTTCCGATCTCTCCACTGTCTCCGTCTTCCTCTACACCTGTCCTTGTTCCTATTTCGATCTGTTTTACTGCTGATTGGAATTTGCTAATAGTGGGAAGATGGGTTTTTACAGTTGGGAACCGCCAAATGTTCCCGCACTTATGTTTCGGATCTTATGTGTTTCAAAGTGACCAAAGCGACCCCTCTGGGGGATGATGGTGGGAACCGGGTTGTAAACTTTTGTGTACCATGTTATCCTATGGGTAAAAACTGTATAAAAGGAGCGATCCACAGAACCAATTTGAAGCAGTCTCCCCAAGTTGCACGCTGTGTACTTGTCGTGATCTCTGTGTTCCCTGCAGCAAATAAACCTTGAATCTTTGACGCCGAAGGAAGTGTCCCGTGTCTCTGTGACTTGTACGCCGGAGCAGGTTACCCACGAAGGTTTCAGGTGTTGTGCCCTGGCACCGCTGGGTCTTACAGAACCCAGTCCTTCAGTTCCTCAACCATAATTATGCAGAGCCCTGGGGAAGTAGCAGTTTCTGGGGCTGTGGGGGGCTGCGTGGTCCCCCGCATGTAATATACATAGCCCGGGGAGGTGGCAGTCTTCGGGGCTAGGTGAGGGAGCAGGAGCCTCCCACATATTTTTTATCACTATATCCCCGGGGAGATGCTGGTACCCATGGGCTGTGGGGGCCCTCGTAACACTTTGTATTCAATTAATAAGCCCTGGGAAGGTGGCAGTCTCCACGGCTGTGGGGCCTGCACAGGCACCAGCCTCTCATTTTTTCATTGCCCTGGGACCTAGCACACCTGGGAGCTTAACCACATGGATGCTCCACATTTTCATCTGGGCCATAATATTAATGGGTGTGGTCATGACGAGCTCATTTCGTCATGAGCACACGAGCAACGTGCCTCATGACGAGCTGAGCTCGTCATGAGCATCGAAGGGGTTAAAGGAAACAAAGCACGGGAGCCAACGCTTAGTTTTTATAAACATTCAGCTGGATTTGCAGATCCACTGCAAATCCCATCAAATTTTTATTTAAATATATGATTTTCTGGGCCCTGGGAGTCAGGGTGATTCTACCCTAATCCCTTTTCTTGTTTTTTCATGTTTCTTAACCTTTTATTTTGTGACTCGGTTCAACTGAGTCACAAGATGGCTGCAAACACTTCCTGGTTTGAAGTGTTGGCAGCCAATCAGATTGTAGCCTCGAGATTGGGAGGGTTAAAGGCTCCTCCGCATCCCCAGTTGTAGATCTGAGAAATGTTTACATTTCTCAGGAACTACTGAGTAGATTTACACCATTTAAAAAGAGTACTTTCTGAACCAAGAGCTACCTTTTTGCTAAATTTGGTGTAATTGCCTTCAGCAGTTTGGGTTGTAGCTGTGTCTAAAGTTTCCTATGGAAATTAACATGGAGAAAACGTGTTTTGGGACCCCCCCTTTTTTCTCGGCCCCGCTTGACAAATCACCCCAAAACTTTCAACACAGCAACTGACGTGACAGCCCCATTCGTTAGAAAATTTCACAAAGTTATTGGCAAACCAAAAAAATATTTTCCTGTGGAAACTAGGTCCTAACTATAACTACCTGCTGGCAACGGCCAGTAGGAAATATACAACAATATATATACATACTTAGGGCCTTATTTACAATATTTTGCCGTAGGGTAGTGGTGCAAGCCTTCCTGCTTGCGCTGCCATACGGCAAAAGAAAAGGGCAGGAAATCACCACATCTGTCAGATACAGTGCATTTCTGTCCTCTGTCCCTGTGCTACAGCTCAATTGGCTGCCATGCACCAACACAGGCAGGTATCTGAGTTGTAGGGATGATTGTTTTTGTGCAGAAAGGGTGCCCAAAAGCAATCATTGAAGGCAATTCAGCACACATAGTAAGAGGAAAAATTAACAGAAATAATGTTATTTCTCCCTGTTGCACATCCCCTATGGAATTTATACCCTTACAACGCAAGCAAATACATTGCATGCCATTACAACGCAATGATTACAATGACTGCGTTGTTAGAGCGTATACCATTACATCATAAGTCATTACTAAGACTTGCTGTAGAAGGCACGCTGGACTTATTATTCACTATTCTTAATCCGGTTTGTGCAACAACAGGAAAGGTGATGGATTCTAAATCCAACACCAGTGCGCCCCCTACAGCAAGTCATAGTAATAACTTGCAATGTAATGATATACGTGGTAAAAAAGCTGTTGTTGTAACGACCGGGTTGTAATGGTACCACGTTGTGGAGACAGCGTTTTAAAGGCTGTTCCCCCCCATGCCAGCCCTGGAGACGCATATGTTTTTGATGCATTGCCCAGTTTACAGCTTGTTGTAAATCTTGGAATGTGTAAAATGCCCTGGGCTTTACATGGGTATCTCCCCCTGTAAAGCCTATGGCACGCCTCCCCATCGTAGTTTGAGGCAACGCAGTGACTTGCACTGCGTTGCTTCACTCCATTCTACAAGGACATGAAAAGTCACGTATGGTGGCTTTAGATGACCTTCTAGAGAAGGGTAAGCCCTGTGCACCACTGGATCGTCACAATAAGTGAAGTTCCAATGGCGCATAGAGCTTGTAAATGAGCCCCCAAATACTTATCTAATACTTACTTTTAAAATGTATATGCCTTTAACATTCATGCCTTTGCAGCAAAATTTGTTGTAAAGGCTTGTGTGGTAAAGGCATATTTGTGGCAAAATCCTGATTGATACAGGCTTGTGTCGTAAAGACGCATGCGTGGTAAAGCCTTCGCTGTGAAGGCTTGCGTGATTCAGCCTTCACCCATTCAATAGCATCTTGATACTTAGGCAGAAAACTGGGAGCCTGCAAGTTGCATTGATACTGAAACCCTCCAGAGCTGCCCGTTCTATCACTTGATATGGAATATGATATGATGTAACTTGGCATTGCACTTCCAGCATCAGGTGAATAGTACAAAGTGTGTAAATGTTATTGTATACCCCTATTGATTAATGACCATGTACATTGCCTGCAATTAACTGGGCCAATCAATCAATCAATCAATTTGTAAAGCACACTACTCACCCTTGAGGGTCTCAAGGTGCTGGGGTGGGGAATGCTGCTACTGCTCGAAAAGCCAGGTCTTGAGAAGTTTTCTGAAGGTCAGCAGATCTTGGGTCTGCCTTAGGTGGATGGGGAGGGTGCTCCAGGTCTTGGCGATGAGGTGGGAGGTCAATTGTAATGACCCTTACATTTTTTTCCTAGTAACGAGCGCACGATGAAAACGTGCTAATGTGATATGTTGGAGCAATCATTGACAATATGTTTCAGTGCAGATTTCTATTTAATAAATATGCCAATATGCACGTTTTTTACATGAAGGAAACTAATAACACACTTTAAATACTTTTACAGCAGAGTATACTATTTTGCTGCGTAGTCCTAATACCAATGATAGTAAAATGTTAATTTGCATATGCAAATTCGTACGCGAATTGGTTTCTTCAAGACTGCTTTTTGTAGCTCTCGGTGCCTGGAGGAGGGGACGCTCCTGTTTGCTGAGGTGAACTTCTGTTCTAAAATGCCAGTGGAAGTGGAGCGAATGAAAAATAATGATAATAGGAGAATTGTTTTTCATTAGGCGCCAATATTTGCAGCCATTATACAGCAAGACATATGCTGAGAAACAATGACAAATAACGCCGCGCGGGACCTCACGAGAGATATGAATACTAATGGGCAGAGCAGCGTGAGGCGGGCGATGATGGAGCAGGCCGGCTGGGGAATGGGAGATGGTACATCATTTCCTTAATGGGCGGCAGCTGCAGCCTCGATTGGTCCCTACCAAGATGTATTGCCCGATGTCTAGGAGTGTACGAGGGGCACTTCAAGAGAATTCTCACAGTAATAATGATCAACTTGCTGCTTTCTTAAAAAATATAAAATGTACAGCTGGCTAAACGAGAGGAATCAACGCTGCAATGTAATTCAGCAAGTGTTTTTCTTCCAATTTTTATTCTTTAATACTGCATACAAAAGGTAACATCAAATACCACTCTAAAATCCGATTTATTTTCCTGAATTTAAAAACTGCACACCAACAGGCCCTAAAACTAGTGCATTAGTGATTGAGCAGAGCGGTCTTAATAGACCAATATTAATCAATTCAATAATTAATTAGATCATGTATTAAATATGTTATACACAGCAGACCTATCCGAAGGCTATCGGAGCACTTAACAGAGAACAACATGTAATCAGAACTGAGATTAACAATAAAACCTCCTTATGAGTGGCCTCTTTAGTTCGATGGGCCATAAATCAGACGGATTCTCCTGAAGACTATGGAGGAAATGGGGAATAACCCAGGAATGTCTCACTCCCTGTTATTTCTTCCTTCTAAGGGAAATCTCAATGTCTCGCCCTGAATACGAAGTAACTTTGCCCTGTGCTCCCCTCCATCCCCCCATTGGAGATATTGATGCCAATGGTATAGGTAATTCCTAGTGGGGGCGATGGCGCAACAGTGACAAGCTCTGGGGCACCGTTATCGAGGCCCTAAAAAGGAGATGAGGATAAGGGTATGGTGCTGTGTAACAGGCTTATCGTGAAAATTCAAGTCTTCTTCTGCAAATGAAATGACATGTACAATGACCCAAGGTGAAGTCTTTGGCAAAAGAGTTCCATAATTTCAGGACACAGTTGGAGCATGTTTGTTGGTAGCTTATTTGTTTCATTGTATCTGGGTAATGCAGGGTTGGTAAAAGCTTAATTTGTTGCAGAGTGACCATTTCAGCCGATGAACAGTCAAGTCACTTCATGTTCTCCCACTAACTGCAATGCCAACCTTCCAACAAAAAGGTTGAAAATGAGGGAATACACATTGCAGTGAAAATGTGGAGGAATTTGATGTCCCCAAATTTACGCATTTAATTTGAACTATTGGTTGCAGGTAGGGCCCTCAGCACTTAGTTGTGGGTACCTGCACGTATTTATTCCTCATTAGACTTTAACTCAGAGCGAGATAGAGACAAACACAAAAAAAGGGAAACGAAAGGAAGAGAAAAACGGAAAATCATTGAAAAGGTAGAAAAGAGCATTGAAAAAGTACCTGAAAAGAGTGAGATAAAGTGATGGGGAGAAATTGGTGGTGGATGGAAGAGGTATGAAGTGGAACAAGGTCTATTTAGCCTTCGTATTTGGCACCCTGAGATTTGTACTGTTGTCAGCAGGCTTCTGAGCACAACGGGCACCAGCACCTGTTAATTTACAAATTAAGCCCTCCCAAATTTTCAAGAAAGCTCTAACATTTAAGAGCATCAACTTCCTATACAGCCTCAAACACTGTTTTGTGTTGCGAGTGTTGATGACGCAAGATTTAAAAAATCATAATACATTACACAATCACTCATTCAAGACACTAAAACCTGAAAGTACACTTTGCAAACGTTAGACACAGTCACAAATGAAACGAAGACAGGTGTAGTAAAAGCATTGAAAAAGCTTGCTTCCAAATTTAAGATTAAGAAAACATATATACAAAGTCATACTAATACATATAAATGAGTTGCACTAATACATTTCTTATGAATATGTTATTTATTAACGTTTACTGTTGAAATTGTGCTGTTAATAAAATGGAATAGTGTTTCCAATGCCTTCTGTTAGAATGCACCATTTAGAAAAGAAAGTGCAAAAATGTGTAGAAACTAGCTTTAATCTTGAAATTTCACATTGTAATACTAAAGATTCTATAGTTTATGAAGTTAAAAATGAATTTTTAGTTTAAATCTAGAAAATGATATACTTACATGAATATTAAGAAAAAATGTTGTAGTAGGGTACTTCTAATGTTATTAGTTTTCATGAAATACTGTTTTGTGAAAGTTCTACAGCATTCTATTTGAATTGATTTAATGACCTTATATTTGATATTGATTTAGAATTTATTTCATTTAAAATATGTGATGCCAACTTCAAGGATCTTTTGAAAATGTTTTTTGTCTAAAGCTGACTTTGCCCTTGATCTAATACAATGATACATTTACAACTAGTGAAATGTTGCTATATTTGTTCTGTGCATGTATAGTTTTCGACATTCCCAAATGTTTATTCAGCGTTCATAGTGAAATATTTCTGTGAGAACAGAACTTCAGTTGTTGCTATTGATGGATACTTTATATTTCTTTTTCACCAAAGTTAGGTCTATATTGGCTTTCAAATCTCTTGTTTATCATCGCTAGCATTGGATAGCATCTTATTATTGCTGTGTCCTAGGTTACATTATGTGAATCTGAGCATATGACAGTCCTTTGATGGTGGTGTGATGATACATCACTAGAAGTTTGTTAGAGACTTTATAAAAGAAGAAACCCCAAAGGAGGGGCAACGAAAAACACCATTGATTTTTACTTCTTGACAAACACCACACTTTTTCTCTTTCCCGTGCAAGAGGATGCCATGGTAATCAATTTTTTAAAACTATCCTCTTAGTTATTAACTGCCCTGCTGATGCTACAGTCAGTAGCTGATGAACTGAAACCTTCTTTGCTGGACCATTTCATTTTCCCTTATTTTCTGTGCTAATGTACTCGTCGTTAATGGACTTTAAATCTGAACCCTTTCCCCTTCTTCGTAGCCCAACACATTATTCTTCTGCCTTTAAAGGTAGTTGGACTCTGTAACTCTTATACTAATTTTTATAATAACCATCAGATAAAGCCCTGCATAAATGTTTAGCGCTTTAATGCAAGCTGTGATATTCTTAACTGAAATTCTCAAAAGTCTGCTTGTTGCTATGAATTTAAATCTTTAATACAATAACCAAATTAATCTAATGCCTGCCTGTCTCTATTATTGAGTCTTGTTAGTTCTTCCATTTAAACTGTGCTATTTCACAAATGATTTAAATACATTGTAGGGAGAATCAGCCAGCTCTGTCAGAACATCAAGTATTCGTTTTTTTGTTCTGTGTCACTGTTGCAGAGCTTTTGGTCTGCAAATTTCTAGTCTGACTTAACTCCTTCAAGAGGTTGGGTCTTCCAGTTGCTATGCTGTATTTCGACAGCATGGTTTTAAGAGGGGTGTAATTAAATTCTGTCTCAAATTTTGGAGTTAGCTGTCAATTAATGGTCCTCATTGGACAGCTAACGTGATGTTTTGGCCACCCTAATTTCCACCCCTTCCATTGGAGGAGAACAATTCATCCGAGGATCATTGCCTCTGTGAAAAATGGAAATAGTGGATATTGTCTAATTGTAAAGCGTCCAGTATGGTTAGAGAAGTAAGGAGAGTAACAGCCTGATTCATCATACTCCCGTTTTGCGAGCCCCTAATAGCGATTCATAGCGAATCGCTATTAAGGACTCGCAAAACGGTATTCATGTAGGAATATGCCAAAAAATTGCGATTCCTTACAATTCCTTATTTGCGATTAGCTAATTGCTAATCGCAAATAAGGAATAACTCCCCATTCATTCCTATGGGCTAAAAGGCCCATAGGAATGAATGGGGAGTATTCCTTATTTGCGATTAGCAATTTGCTAATCGCAAATAAGATAGCGATTTGAAGGGTGCCAGGGGTGTCCACAGGACACCCTGTAGCACCCCTCAAATGAAATTTTACACATGTGTTGCACACACACATGTCCAAAGGACATGTGTGTGTGTAACATGCAACTCCGAAAAGTGCATTTAAATGCATTTTTCTGAGTTTTCGCAATTTACCACGAGGTCTGACCTCGCGGTAAATTGCGCCTAGAAATTGCGAATTCGCAAAAAAAATAGGATGATGAATTGCATTTAAGGAATCTCAAATAAAGATTCCTTAAATGTAATTCCTCGCCTGGGCCAAAAAAAAAAGACAGGTGCTACTGGCCAAAAAATCTACTGATCAGCTTGACAGTTTGAAATCAAAGTCAGAACCCACAAGATTAGTTTTGACAGTGGAGTGGTGTGGCTCACTGGTTAGAGGCGGCAGACCCGGAAGCAGGAGTCGGCCAGGGACCAGGGTTCAATTCCTGACGCGGCAGGGTCGTGGACCAGGGTCAGCGGACTCGATAATTCTCGCCTCGGTGCCTACGCTAACCAGGGGTCCCACTCGGCAACTCTGGGCATTAGCTTGCCTAATCTCCACAACGGCCCTATTAATGCCGGGGATGCCTGGCTCCACCAGGACGGGTTCCCTAGCGGTATACCGCACCAGGATTCTCCGGTAGTAGTCGTGCGCGTTACAAAACAGCATATAACATAACATAGCATATAATAGACAGCACCAAGCAGTGCATAAGATAATTAATGGTAATTGGTCATTGATAGTGCATGATTCAGCACTAGGAATTGGCATGACGAAATCACCCAACATCACCTACAGAAAAGCACCCTCCATGGGTAATGCTTTGGTTAAAAATAGCCCTGAAGTAATGAAAGCCACTAATTGGCTAACTACTAGAGAAGGCTTTTATAAATGCTCTGCTTGCAAAGCTTGTAAGCAAGTGGTGAATAAAAAGTCATACGGTTCAGTTTTTAAGCCAAAACCAATTCCCATTAGGAAAGCACTTAACTGCAAGACTTAATATGCAGTCTATGTGCTGGAGTGTCCATGTGGCCTGCAGTATGTTGGGAGTACCAAAATGCAGGTCCACAAAAGGATACTCCAGCACATGCAAGCAATCACAAATAAGGATCAGGCCTATCCTGTAGCGAGACATTTTGAAAGAAGTCATCAAAGCAACATTAATTTTCTGCAGTATTTCGCTATAGATGCCATCCCGCCTCTGCGGAGAGGCGGCAATAGGGAATTACTTTTGCGGAGGTTGGAAACAAGATATATCCTCGAGCTCAATAGTAAGACACCTAATGGTCTTAATATGAGTGAGGATTTTCATACTTGCCTGTAAGTACCTATTGATATCTGTTTAGCTAAATTGTTAGGATCAATATGACTTATAACTGACATTATATTTCATGATACAGGCATGACCTAAAATACTTCTTTTCTTTGCTCTTACTATCATTGTAAATAATTCTTTTTCGGCACACTTAGTTTTAGCTATGGTTTTACAGTTCTCTTATTTATTGATGGCTGTCAATTGGTGAACAGTATGGCCAATATATATTTGCACTAGGGTTTTGTTTTACACCTATACACACTAACAATAATAAGAGGTCGGGGATTGGGTAGTTCTTTGTTGATTGCTGCTCACTTGAGCTGTACAATTTCATGAATGTATTCTAGCATTTCAAATCCGCTTACCAGGGTTTTTCCTCATGAAACATTTATTGCACATAGACTTTCCATTAACTTGAATGTTTTTTTAACATATTATATTCATAATATTGTTTTAAGCAAATCTATTATGATTTTATACTTCTCGGAATATTTAAGAGTTGGTGTTTAAGTCTGTGTATTATATGTTTAAATGTGTATTTATTTATTTAAATATTTATTCATTATAGCCATACTTGTAGATGGAGAATTGTTTTTTTTTATGAAGAAGCACGCTGCACTTTACCTTGTTTATTTTGCGGATTTTGCACATTGATTGTATTTGCACAATAGCTTATTACCTCACTATGAGGACGATAAGTTATATATAAAATGTTGCATTGTCAATGTTTTAAGTTTACTACCCATGTGACCTCATGAGTGAGGCACTGGCACTTTAAAAACAAAAAAATGGCACAGGATGGCGTCATGTGATCAAGGACTAAATAAACCCGTTATTTGCACATCAAAGCTGGGTCTGCCTTCGTTCTTTGGTGTAGAGGATTGTACACATGATCGTTTCCTGAAAATGCGAGTTGTTTATGTATTGCCGAGATATCTTCCTCGGTATCAGCAGACCCCTCCCTCGTTTGGGCTTCTAGGCAAGAAGCAGCGTTTCCCTTGGTGGCCACTGAAGGGAGATTTGAAAACTTGTTGTCTGTTAAGGAGTCGCTGGTAAGCCCCTGGTCAGCGGAAAAGCAACTTCCTACACAGCGTCTGCCAGCGTTTGGGTATACAGGGAGTATGCTGACTCACAACGAGAGAAAGCAACGCTTAAGTCTGCCCGTAGGTAAGGAGCCTGCCAGGGTATGAGAGTGGGAGTGTGCTACGAAGGGTGTCAGTATTAACTACAAACACCTGACATGGGTTGGCAACCGCCGCAAACAGTACTATGCGGCTTTTAATGATGCATTTAACGACTTACCAAGTGGTACGAGCACATTATTGGCTCGAGACAGTAATATGTCACCAGCCACAAGGGACTTAAGAGAACTATTCAGGAAGCTTGAAAAATGCTGCAAAACAGAACATTCAAAGTGGTGGGAGAGTAAATCCTTAACTCGGTATTTGGAAGTGGGTAGAATACCCCGGGGGCTGAGGATCATTCTGGCCCCCTCATATGAAAATCCGGACCCCAACATGTTATCTGAGTGGGCTATTTGTAACCTTGAATCCTCTGCTCGACTTTTGGCTATCCTCATTAAATATGCTGACAGCGACAGGATGGCAATCCAGTTGAAAATAGTCGATTTGAATGAACAAATTGATAAATATGGTAATGAGGAGTTGAGCAAAAAATTTTGTAATGAGAGAAATGCGAGGCTACAAAAAGAGGAGTATATGATATTCAAGCGTAAAGCTTTCAAATTCCAAAGGGATAAGGGAGATTATGAACTTGGTAGAGTGCTCACTTTTGCCAAAAAATATGATGTGGCAAAAGCAGCATCACTCAATACTGAATAAACATCTCTAGTCCCAGGGTCTCACCTTGAACAGCAATCCTCAACCTCAGCATCGGATTTAAGCTCTGCTATTGATAGCGGCTCTGACAGTGAAATGGCTAAACAACGAGGATTGGGGTTTACCAAACCAACACTGCGGCAGGAACTGGACTATGTACAGTAAGACAGAATACATTCATTGTGTCTAGCTTGCAAAATGCTCAAATACAGAAACCAAAAGAAGGAACAACAAGAAACGTGGGGCAAGACGCAAATGCAACAGGCTCAGAACAGCAAAACAAGAAAAAAAAGAACACTTACAAAAAATGGAACAAACGATGAAGTCTGACAATACGGTGATTAATTTGACTAAGACAGTGTTAACGGAAAATGAAAGGAAAACACTGTCACTTGGTCTTACATTTAGCCCGGCTCAGAACATGAATTATGCCCAGACAAGAATTGACATTTATAAATTTGTGCGCAAAATAAAACTGCGCAAGTTCCACCACATGAGAAACAGTAGTGGTTGCACCAGGGGGGATAATCCAGGTAGAACTCCATCATGTTTCGAATGTATGAAATGTGCAGTCAGTTTTGTTGTGTTCCTCTGGCATCTAATATTACTGCGATGTTCACAGATACGCTGTTTTATTTTTCTTGTCGTCATGCCCACAGATTTTAAGCCACAAGCGCATATGATCATATAAACTACGTTGCATGAATAACAGTTAGTATGATTTCGTTGGTGCCATTGTTTCCCTGGCTCTATATCCAATATCTTAGTGCTTGAGGTTAAGTAGCACACATTGCACCCCCCGCATGGGAAATGGCCAGTAACCGGTGGAAGGCCCCAGGCATTCAGAACACTCTGATCATTGTTCCTTTGGTTAGTCATCGGGCGCATGTGTACTAAAGAGTCTTTAAGGCTCTTTGCAAGTTTATAGGAAAACAGAGGTTTTTGCTTTTCAATATGTTCCAATGTTTTCCGATGCAGCGACTCACAGCACTTGAGATACTGCTGTACGCAGTCACACAAGTTAAAAGAAAAACCCCTTCTGATTCCTTGGGATGATCCTTCAGCAATGTTTGTGTGCAACATGGGTGCACATCACAATTTCAGGGGTGCAACAGGGTGTCCTTTTGACACCCTTGAAATAGCATGTGCAATTTCTCATTCATTCCTATTGTTAAAGATTGGACGGATTTGTTAGCATGAGCTGAAAGCCATTTTGTATTTCTGGCAGCCATCTTGTTTGCCATGTGCTGCCACATGCTTGCCGTGTGCTCTGTCCTCCCTCAGTGTTGACTGCTCTTGTAATCTGCCTAGAAACTAACTATATTTAGCATCTTCCACCTTTGCTCATGCTCAGAAGGACCTAGCTAGAAGAATGCACCTGCTCATCTTGTAGAACTGTCAGGCTATTTTTGCTGCTATATGAAGAAGTAACTCGTCTCCCACTTTGTTGTGCAAGCAGATCTTGAATGCCCATATTAGTCATTTTGCATGCTTACATGAGCCAGGACTGCCCCTAGGTCTTATGCTGACTATGTAATCCTAAGCATATATAAGTCCCCTGTTTTCTGTACTCCTTAGACTGCCTCATTCAGTTGCTAAGGCTCCTGTGTGACGTAGTATCCCTCATCTGAGGCGAATAAATGTATTCTTTTTATATTTCAGCTTCTGTTCCAATTTTTCTTTGTTGGTTTAAAATGACCAAGTATCAGTGGGACCCCTGAGAAGGTTTCTATGTTCTACACTATGGGCCCGATTCACAGAGCTAACTTAAGACAAAATCCTAAACTTACTACTTTTGGTATTCACAGAAGTTAGGATTTTGTCTTAAGTTTGTCTTAAGACAAACTTAAGACAGACTTAAGACAGACTTAAGTTAGGATTTTGTCTTAAGTCTGTCTTAAGTTTGTCTTAAGACAAAATCCTAACTTCTGTGAATACCAAAATTAGTAAGTTTAGAATTTTGTCTTAAGTTAGTTCTGTGAATCGGGCCCAAAGAGCCTGTAGGCCCATAGGAATGAATGGGAAGCAATTCCTTAATTGCAATTAGTGAGTTACAATTAAGGGATGTTTAGGATTTGCTATTTTTATAGCGATTTCTACATGCATATGGTTTTGCGAGTCCTTAATTGAGATTCCTTAATAATCGCTATTAAGGACTCGCAAAATCCTACCTTGATGCATCAGCCCCTAAGAGAACTGTCCCAAAGCCCAACCTATATATCTATATACTTTTGTTTGATGTATTGATGTAATAAGCTCTTACAACAGACAGCTAAAGCTAATCAGTAGTGGGACTTTAAAAGCCAGTATTAAAACCCGTTGATCACAGAAATCGTGAGCTTTTCGGGTATTAATAGCTAAAAGGATCAGCATCATGAATAATACTGACTTGTGGGTTACCCAAGTAAGGTGAACAACTCCTAATTCTTTGCCCACATAATGAATGAAAAGCGAAATACAAAACTAAAATATGTTGACAGAAAGTTGTTATTTTGATTCTACTCTGGTAAGTGTTCAAATACCATAGGAACAGAAAGAAGGTATTGAAAGAATAGTCCAAGAAAAGGGCTTTTTTCGCAGTAGTTCAGTCTTTACTACTATGGTAGCCAAAGACTAGTATGCATCTTGTTGCAAAGTGCACCTGATGGTGTTGCATACTGCTTCATGTGGTGTTGTCTACAGCTACATGTGGTGTTGCATTTTGCTCCTGGTGGTGTTGCATATAGCTCCAGTGGTGTTACATACTGCTAGGGATGGTGTTGCATACTGCTTCCAAGTTGCACACTAGCCCATATGTGATTCATATGAAAGTAAGCCAGCAAGTGATTCAAAAGCCCTTCAAAGGAGAGATCTGTGAGGTTTAAGGTTGTCAGTCCAACTAGACTCTATCACTCCAATTTGAGCTGTGTATGTATTTTAGATTTTTGCAATACTATTACTGTTTGTAGATTAATTTATGGAGAAATGTGCAGGAGGCTGACCTCTTTCAGACTTGGCTAGATATCTGTTGATCTCATCACTTAAGCATTGCATTTTTAATGAAGTCTGAGGCGTTGCCTACAGGTTTTGGCTCAAATCCTACATTTTTAACACTTGTACCTACTAAGCCATTTTATCAATGTTAGGACTAGATTTAAAAACATTTTGCGCTGTGTTTGTATCATAAAAGTGGCAAATAAACTGCATTTGTTTTGTTGTTTGCTTTCCAGTGCAAAATTAGTTTTACTTTGGAAAGTTACACAAAGGGGCACCAAGCACTCATTTGCATTGCTTAGCACCACATGGGGCATTAAATGGGTGGTATTTGGGCGTTCCGTTGCAACCACCCATGTTTTTTATGCAAAACCCTATTAAAAATAGTAGACAGAGTCTTGCGTCAAAAATATATGCCAATTGAAAGCAGGTGTTAAAAGGAGAAATAGTTTAATTTCTCCTTTCTTGTCATGTGTGCTGCACTGTACAGCGCACATACATAGGATTTTGTACTAGAAGGGAACCCTTCCGGTACCAAACCTATTCTAGACTTGCACATACCCTTGAACTATTGCGCATGGGTGTGTGCATGGTGCTTGAGAGCAACATTCTGCACCGGCGCTGGGTAGAGGGGAGGAGCGAGCCATATATCTGTAAATATGGCGCTTCCTGCTCCCTTCCTCTCACACAACGCTGCACATCCATTTTGGTTTCAGTGCTGGGTGACACTTTCATAAATCTGACCCTTCAAGCTTGTCTGCTTTGATAATATAACAATGTCATAAAATAACTATTGGGGGAGCATGAACTAAATGGCTATTCCTCATCTTTTGGCTTTGTCATTTGCCTACACTGGTAGTTATTTTTATCGTCTACTTAGAGAAAAAAAATGATGTTTAGGTTATGTGTTAAACATTCCTTTCAAGCCACGGTTCCTTGCACTGCTGACTCTTTAAAATTGTTAACATATTTATTTACACTCCATTGCTTCTATTTTTATGGCTGATGAATCTCGACTAAGCTGTTATATTAATATTCAGGATGTTCTGTGGTACCTTTTTAGGTTTGTAATAGACAAACATGATCAATTTGTAGACACGAGTGGTTGCACAAGAATATATTAATAAACCAGTGATAAAGAAAAGACAGAATAATTGCACTGAAACGAAATGCAATCCAAAAATATTAGAACAAATGTGACACAAATAAGACAGATGGAGGTGTCCCTTTTTGCACACTCATGCTTTCCTGATAATATTTACTTCCATAACTTCCTTGAGGCTATTTATTTGGTTTTAAGTCCTACAAAAGATTGTTTCCAGTGATCATATTGGAAGATAAATTCAGTCGATTGAGGATGTAGATTTCCATATTGCTGGAGTGGGAGCTCTGTATGAAGAGGGCATTATATGGGAAGATAGATAAAGCTCCAAGAAAGGTCTAACCCTTTGCAAGTCCATAGGAAGACTGTCTTCACATCAAACGCAGTAGGAAGAACCACCAGGCAGAATCTGGCAACAGTAAATTATACCTGTGGATCCATACACAATGTCACCTTCAGTGATGGTTCCTCCACTAAGGTGGAGGAGAATCTCCCCACTGCTTTAAAACAGTGCAAAGAAAAAAACTAAAATGATGATAACAGAACATTACTGACATTTATTTTGAGTATTCCACTTGCGGCCAGGTTAGGGCGGGACCTGAGACCCCCTGGGCGGAGGGGTAGTTGCTGTACCTAAAGTATACATGACTGTGTGACCTGCCGTTCTCCACACAAGCTCACACTCCCTCTCTGAGCACTGAATCACAGCGCTCAGACCAATCACAATGCTGCCAACGATGCAGCAATAGATATAGTTGCAGTATTCAGTCATTCATTATTTTCCATCTTGTAAATATTATGTAAACCGATCCCTAGCTCCTGTAGACTGCACAACAAATTACATGTGTTCAATTTTAATGATGAGCACATAGGAACTGGATATGAAAGAGAGTCACTATTATAAATCCTGAACCCCAACATATGAAAGCCATACGGGGTGTCAACAGAATGTAACAAACATGTCGAAACAGCTACATTCAACTAACTCTAGTGTGAAGGTGTGCAAAAGAGCACTTGGAAAGCTAAACACAATTTACCCAAACCTAGAACACCTATAGAATTCAAATGTATTCTGATTGCTGACAAGATCTGATGAGGCTTGATGCCAGAAAGCCAACAGTAGTTACTACAAAGCAATTAAAGAAGTCAAAAAGGTTTCTTTTTTTAGTACATCAATAAGGGGTTATGTTGGAAAAGGAGGACAGGAAATCTTCTTGATCTTTCGGTGTTGTCAATTCTTTTAATCGCTAATAAACAACCCGTGCACATCACTGAAACATTGTACAAACCGCTTGATGTTATTCAAGTTAACCTCATAGATGCGGTGCAAATATCCCTCCCCAGTGCTGCGCTGTCCATTGGAACTAGTGCTGAATGGACGTCCAATGGTCGTGCGCAGCACTGGGGAGGTAGTGCTGCCGTCGGCCAACGCCCCGACGCAGCACTTAAGGGGTTAAAAGTAACAATAATCTACATCTGTGACACAGCACTCTCCCAACCTCTGCCCTACATTCCACTTTACCTTCCTCTGAGCACCCCCTACCAACATAATCCAGGAGAAGCCAAAGAGAGGGCAACACTTGCAAATTTGACAGACCCCCCAGGTTAAAGCGGCATAAATTAGTAAATTTAGTGGTGCAAAAACATTAATATAGCAGCACAATAATTGAAATTTTTCTGCATTTTACCGGCAAATAATGTTTAATTCTATTTAAAAGCAAAACAAAAATTGACCCCAGCGCGCCCACATGTTTTCTTTAAAAAAAAAAAATGCTCCCCTCACTCGCTCTCTCTCTGTCTCCCCTCATTCTGTCTTTAACTCACTCTTCCTCACCTACTGAAAACCGTGAGTTCAAGAAATAGCGCTTACCCTCTTTTTTACCTCCATTGGTTCCCCTGTGAAATGGGTCAAAAAAAGACAAAGGAAAACACATTGCTTTAAAATGTTATCTTTTTTGGACATTTTTCTTTCTAAAGTGCAGTCTCTGGACAGATAAAAAAAATTAAGAAAAAATGGTTAAAATCTCTAGCTGGGTCTTCCATGCATGAACGTAGTAAGCCCCTTCTAAATCTTGCTTCTCTAAAGCTTTTTTCGCACCAGTAGTATGCAGTTTTTAGGTCTCTACCTGCGTTGCAGTGCGCAGCTCTGCACGCGCAGCTAAAGACCTCATGTATGGGGTTTCAAAACGGACCTAGGAATTGCACACGCTTGTGCGTGAGCTTTTTCTTTTCTCCTACGCTATTGGCCTTTGCGTGCGTCTTTTTAACAAAGACAACACGCAAATTGCCAATTGGCCTATTGGTGTTGGTTACCCGCACCACCATCATGTGGTTTCAATTATCGGGCCCAGACAAGGGCGCGATAATTGAAACCACATTGCTTGCTGTGGAGCTGGTTCTTTTTGGATCCATATCACAGGGAAGCAACTAAATGAAAGAAGGAAAGAGAGGTTGTAAACCGTTTCTTCATCACTGTTTTCAGTAATTCATTTGATATAGCCAGAACCAGCCTGTAGCAGCCCCGGAGTTCCCTACAGATTAAAATGAAATCTAAGGGAGGCATTAGTCTGTGTGACATGTCCCCCCATCCCAGACACCCCGGGCCCTTCATTGTGGCTAGAACTCTTGTAGGTGCCACTGCTGCACAACAGTGTTATCTGTTGCTTGTCAAGTAGCCAGCTCATCACATTTTTCACCTGTGTTTTTATGGTCTGCGTATGCACCTCATCACATTATTCACTCGGTCTTTATGCTATGCTTATGTAGCTCATCTCATTATTCACCTGTGTCTTTATGCTCTGCTTATGCAGCTCGTCTAATTATTCACCTATTTCTTAATGCTCTGCTTATGCAGCGCATCTCATTATGCCCTTGTACCTTCTAGCTATGCTCATGTTGCTCATCCCATGGTTCTCGTGTCATCACCCCTTGCTTATGCTCATCACATTCTTCCCCGGATCTTCACAGCTTATGCCGAATACCTATCACCGTCCACACCCTGCGTGCTTTAACTCTTCTTTTGTCCTCGGTCCACGCATCCTGAGTTCCCACCCTTTCCCTTCCCTCTTCCTGTTGTCCTGTCCTTCCACGCCCTGTCTCTCCTCCTCTTCCTACTGTTGCCCTGTCTCTCCACGCCCTGTCTCTCCTCCTCTTCCTATTGTGGTCCTGTCCCTCCCTGCCCTGTCTCTCCTCCTCTTCCTATTGTGGTCCTGTCCGTCCACGCTCTCCGTCTTCTCTCTTCCCTGTCCCGTCTCTCAACGCCCTGCCTCTTCTCTCCTCCTGTCCTGTTCCTCCGCTCCCAGCCTCTTCTCATCTCCGCCGTGCTGTCCCTCCCTCCAAGCCCCGGCTTTGCTCCACTACTCATTGTTGTCTGTACCCCCCTCCCGCCCGGCCCCCTTTCCCCTCCTCAGCTATTTGTTACCTCTGGCTGCAGGGATCGGATCGCCTCCACTCAAAAAGTCGATCGAACTCTGGTGCAAGTTGCGGGGTGGCCCAGGGGAGTTCGCGAGCCGGGACCGGCTGAAGATGAAAGGACCGGGCCCAGCCCAGCCAGCCTGGGGGGCTGATGATGCAGGCGTGCACTGTGCTCACTGGGAGAGCACACTATCTACGCACAAGGCAAGCACACCATCTCCGCACACGGGGCTGTGCGCCACTCCAGGCACTGTCAGTCTGCTGTTCACTGGGCTGTGCACGATGCATGTGCCTCGCAAACTATGTGCACAAGGGGTGAGCACACTTTTCGGTCACGAGGCTGTGCAAGTGCTGTACTATCGGCTGATTTTGGGACCCTGCATATCCCTTGGCACAGTATGTGCACACGTGCGAACACGCTATCTGTTCGAGGGGCTGTGCAAGCGCCGCTGCACACTATCTGCTCACAGGGCTGATACACAGTATCTGTCTATTTAACCCCTTCGATGCGGCCGCGATTTTTTCCGTGTGCGGCCGCCGGCCGAACACGGGCGGGCCATGACGAACCCCAGCCGTCATCAGCACACGAGCACTGTAGTGCATGACGGCTGGGGTTCGTCATCAGCATAGAAGGGGTTAAAGCCCTGCGTGTAGCAGTTGTGTAGGGAAAGTGGAGCCGCAAACTGAGAAGCACTATTCACATTGCACACTCCTGACCCCATGTGTGCTGCTGCAAGCCAAGGACTGTCTGATGTAGTGCACGAGCATTCTTACGAACATGTAGTGTGGTTGAGTGTAAGGCAGATCTCACTGCACATGAAGCCTATGTATAGTACACTGCTGCAGACAGAGAGGTACACTTAGAAGAGTACGGAGTGTTGTTCTGAGAGGGCCGCCTGCCTTCTGAAACGTGTACTTGGAGTCTATGTACAGTTACACAAACACAAACAGGGCTGTGCATATGCACAGTGCTGGTGTACACCCAGTCTTGCTTGATTGTTTTGAACTAACTTGGGGCGTGTATTTTCTTAGAGTTGTACATGATGCATGCACAGTGTGTGCATGTTTGGGGAACCTCAGATTGCAGTTTGCAGCTGTTTGCACATTTAATGAGATATGTAAAGTTAGGGATTCTGCTGTACCCTGGGGCTTTGTGCGATGTGTGCTCCCTCCGACTGTTGTGAGTAGATATTTGCACATTTAATGCAGCGTGCACTGGCAGGCATTCATTTGCACACTAGGGCTGCGTGCACTCCCAGGCTACGTTGTAGGCCAAGAGCTGCATGCGCATTATCAGGTTTTATACTTTGTACCGATGTTGCATACTGACGGCTCCACTGTACACGCAGGGATGGGTGCACCGTCACAGGTCTGAGACCGACTACAAACCAGGCCTCATTACAGGTTAATATTAGCAGTGCTTATTTTGAGGTTTTAAGGGTGAGGTTCCAACCCCTTACAAAACGTAGAGGACCTATGTGTCTTGCACTGCTTCACTCGAGCCCTCTGAGGATGTGCACGCATGCAAAGTCCTCAAAGGCACCTCCATGACAACAGGATCTGGGCTGCCTACCTTCTCAGTTCTCATGGGAAATACACTGGCAACAGTATCAGAATGCCTTCTTGAGGATGACAACATCGCTGAGATCAGTACCTAACACGCTCATAAGAGAAAGACCAGTGGAACAGCACTGCACAAAATGGAAGCTTCTCGGGCTTTTGAACCAGACCAGCCAAGCGGTTGGTTCACTGTAGAAAGCGCTTCTCAGCTATAATAAGAAATGAACGAAGAGGACACTCTGGTCATAAAATGTGTGCTCCACAAGTAACAAAGTAAGCTCGCTGTTACTACTTTAAATAATGTGAGACCTAGGAGCGCAAGGAAAAGCTGCCCTGGAAGGAAATGTTTCCATTTGGGGAAGAGGTGAGCACCTCATACCACTGACACAGGGCTGTGTGAAAAAGTCTGCTTTTTTAGGTCTCACTCCTAGCGTTGCAAGGGCTCCCGTAATACACTCTCCACAAATACTCTCATTAACATGCCTGTGTTAGTGCACTTGCGTCCCCTGTGTCTGTGCTCGGCGCAGGTTGTGTGGGACTGGATCTGTATGGAAGACGAGTTTGAAATACGGTCTGCCGGTCGGCCGAGTATTTGTGTCTCGATCAGTGACGAATGGCAGAATTCTCTGCAGGAAAGGAATGTCTCCCTTTTTCCGCACTGCCACCACCATACCGCCAAGCCAATAATCTTACACGGCATTCCTTGGAAGGCAGGGGGCCTCGCGACCCACCGGCCGTATTTATTAAAATATGAAAACAAATTAAAAATTGTTGTGAAATAAACAATATTTACATTGGCATCAAAATATACAAAATTCAGACATTAGATTACAAGTGATGTAGACAGGTATCCAAGGGCTAGCCTTAACAAATGTCTAATACAATGATTTTCCTAACCGAATCTAACATCCTACGTATGAATTTTGCATATCCTAACAATTTGGGCCTACGGCAAGGTCTTAACCGGTGTCAGATCCTTATTAACCAGCTACGCCCTCACATGTGAGTGCGCATGCGCAGAGGGCCCGTTTACCAGGAGAGTATTCCCCCCCCTCCCGGTTACCCACGCCCGCTCCCTGAACTCCATTGCTCAAAAAGGGGGCCCTTTCACTCTGCGCCGTTTAATGACGTCATAGTGTCCGTGCGGGGGACTACGCAGCAGAAAGAGGAAAACATGACTCCCTCCTCCCTAGCACCCATCCAACCAAGCGGATATCCCGACCCTGGAGTTCTAGGAGAGGCCAATGGACCCTCCCCCGGGCAAGCCCATTTGTAATGGTGCCACCCCCTATGGACCTTCAATTGACTGCTCACCGATCATGACCTTACCGCCTGACCGAAGACTAAAATAAATACGACAATTGGTGAACCTATAAGTGGGAGAAAAACCTAAGGACAAAACATCACATGCATAAGCCATCATGCACCCAAAATTACACTTTCCAATATTACATCCTGTGAACGAGGAATTGGCCTACAGGAACACAAAAACCACCACCTGTGCATAGCAAACGACAATAATTCACCTATATATCCTGTAAACGGGAAAAAGGCCTAAGTAACCAACGCAAACACAATTTATCACATACCAATGTACAATTTCAAACACCAGATAATTTCTAACCTAAACATTCTTCTTCAGAGGCTGGTGGGTGGGAATGATTATTGCGCCCTCACGGGGGTGAGGGTACAGCTTGGGGAGCGTGGGAACAAGAGGGCACCCCCCGCGCTCCCCCCGCTTATAAACCCAGTCTAGGGGCTGACCAGTTTACACTGGTCCGCCCCCCCTGGCTCCGCCCCTTTGGCCCCGGAAGCAATTACACTGCTTCCGGGTCAAGGTCGGAACCGTCACCAATCGGTGGTGTGGCGTGCCCGTCGCATCATCAAGACGCGGTTCCATGACATGCCCCACCATCGAGGATGCTGCAGGGAGGTGAGGCCGGCACCCCGCCATACATGCGGGGGGACCGAGCGGCCCCCCTTTCCTTATGGTCAGGGACGCCGACCACCCCCTGCGGGGTGACTACGCAGCCGAAAGAGGAAAGCGTGACTCCCCCCTCCCCCGCACCCATCCAACCAAGTGCATATCCCGTCCCTGGAGTTCTAGGAGAGGCCAATGGCCCTCCCCCCAGGCAAGCCCATCCGTAATGGTGCCGCCCCATAAGGAGCTTCAATTGACTGCTCACCGATCATGACCTTACCGCCACAGGCCAGCATAGTTGACCGACTATCTGCCCCCCCCCCACAATCTCCTCCTCCTATAGGTCATGCCCCCCTTGACAACCGTACTAACCATGCTACAATGTTCGCTGCCCGTAATTCATTCCCTGATCTGGACAAGTGTACCCCGTTCTGGACGTAGAATTGATCGCCCCAAATGCACCCATGAGAGATATTCTGTAATTGAGGTGACTGAAGCAGCTTCTCTATCTTGTTGTTGACCCTCTTTACCGAGTGATTCAACGCCCTAACCGAAACCCCCCTCTCCACTCCATCCTAGGGATCATTTACGACCAAGCTATCGTGCAGCCTGGGAGTATCTTTGCTATCCAGCTTGCGACTGAAATGATCTCCTCCAGTAAAACCCGTCTACCCAGTTTAGCTAAATCGTTGCCCCCACTTGCACGAATACTACTGATGGAGGTGAAGTGTGTTGATCAAGCAACTCCCCAAAGTACCTTCTAAACTGATTGATACCCAGACCTCCCTTCCCATGGAAGGATACCCTGAAGCCGCACTGTTCTGCCATTCGTACAAAATCACCTGAAAAGAAAACAGAAGCAACACGCCTTACATAAGAATGACCTACAACCCGAGCTACTCAAGTCCTATTCCTTTGTTCTGTCCGTTGAGATAAAGTTGCTTAATATTGCTGACCCGGTCCCAGTTTCCGCCCGGCGTGACAGGCTCGTGAAACTGCAAGCGGAAAAAAAAAACAAGCGCCAGCGCGAACCTACCAGGCACTTACAACATGTGCAGCCGCACATAGCGTTTATAACAATCAGAAGACCATCTCCCAATGCGCTTGACATTGTTCGCTTGCAACCCGCTGGCTGTTGCTTCAGTGGCCACCCCTATCCTGAATGAATGTGTGACAAAATCCTTGGGATTCAAGCCAGCCTTGGAAATCGTCATTGCCAACACCCTTTGAAACTAAAATTTTGTTTAATGTGTACCATCCACATGCACCAACAGTGCCCCGCCCATTGTCGGTTCCCGCTGACTAAGGAAGGACTCTATATGCCTCACCGGGCAGCGAGGATTAGCCCGTGCCCGGTAAAGAACCAGGCTATTCCCTCTGGCTTCCTGATCAGTCTTTGATCTGAGTATAGTGATCAATAATGTGTCACCAAGTACTTTTGTGTGTTCTACGCAAAGGCCACCATTGTTTACTTGCAGCCACCAGTTCACCCACCAGTAAGGCCCCAGAGAAGGCCAGCGCGAAGGAAGCCCTAAACAGCAGTACTTCCCCAGGCGAACTGCATATATCCTCCAAAGCTTTCAGCAGGGCTGACAACCGCTCCAGGCCAATCGTGTGTCTAGAGTCCTTTACACTCCTCTGCAACCGCCGCCAACCCTTAAGTGCCTTCCTGACTAAGAAAGAGTCTGTTGGATCCCTGACCCCTCTTAATTGTGCCAAGAAAGACACAGCCGCCTTATGCCTGCTGGCTGTTGCAGCAGAGCGCCCTTCTCCATGTAACCTAACCAGGTACTGGGTAAAACTCCCTTCCTGACACCACTTTTCGCCCCAGTCCGGACCCAAAAAGTTGCAATAAGACAGAAACTCCCCTTCATAAGCTGTCCTTGTCCTGGGTGCTAGACTGGCTGCCACGAGGTTTTGTAACTCGGCGCACCAATATCCCAGAGTGTCATTGAGAAGTGTGTTGGTGTCGCTTCTGCAGATGGTAAATGCTCCCTGAACACCTGCATCTTAAAACGAGAAAGTGCATCAGCCACGTTATTCAGTACCCATGGAACATGTTTTGGCCTGAACTGAACATTCAGCTTCAAACAAATCAACACAATTTCTTTCAAAGGCGTAATATCCATTTACACCGTGCCGCCTGCTGATTGATACACTCGACCACTGTCATGTTGTCTTACCAAAATATTACCGATTGATTGCGCAGCTGCTCGGGCCACACAGTCAATGCCACTCAGATTAGGAACAGTTCCAAAAAACCTATGTTACTGGTCAACCCGTTCTCATCCCACCAAGTTGGCCAATATTGGGCCACCCATCTGTTACCAAGTTTGGCGCCAAACCCCACACTGCCAGCAGCATCAGTCCATAAACCTAACTCTGCTGACGTGGTGGGGGACCCACTCCACACCACTCTGCCATTAAAGTCCTCCAGGAATGCCAACCAAATATGCATGTCCTGGCGAACCTCCGCCGACAACCTAGTGCGTTGGTGCCCCTCCCTGAGGCCAGTCATAGCCTGGGCGATGGAGCGCGAGAAGGGACGCGCCATTGGTATTACCCTTAGCGCGAAGTTCAGCTGACCTACTCTTTGTTGTAGCTGATGGAGTGTTACTTTCTCATTCCTAAGGCATTGCTGCAAAGTTGTCTTGAATTTCCTTCAATGGAGTCTAACTCTATTCCCAGAAATTCTAAGGATGTTGCCGGCCCAACCGTCCCGGGCGATAGCGGGACCCCAAAACCCTGCATTAGCACACAAAATTCCTGCAATGCATTGGTGCAGTCCTAAAAATAAATGTACATTGATACTTGTATAGCGCACTACTCACCCGCAAGGGTCTCAAAGCGCTTGTACGAATACCGCTGTGGAACCCATCCTGGCTTTCCCTGTGAGACGTCCACTCCTGGGCACCCCCAAGGTGGAGGCCAGGCATCCTTAGCGTTGTGGAGATTAAGCAAGCTATTGCCCAGAGTTGCTGAGTGGGACTCCATGATTGGAATAGGCACCAAGGCGAGAATTATCAGGTCTGTTTAATTTTTGAGCCCAAGACCCGCAGAGGCGGGGAATTGAACCCTGGTCCCGGGCTAGACCTCTGCATCAGGGTTTGCCGCTCTAATCATTGAGCCACACTTCTCCACCTAATCATTGAGCCACACTTCTCCGTCCTGCGACCCCGCTGCGCCCAGAAAAAGGAAATCATCCAGATAGTGCATGACATGCTGATGCCCAGTTACCTGCCTAAAAACCCATTCCAGAAATGAACTGAATTTCTCGAAGTAGGCACAAGAGATAGAGCACCCCATAGGCATACACATATCCATATAGAATTTGCCCTGGAATGAAAAACCCAGTAAGTGTTGGTCACCAGGGTGCACCCGCAGCAGTGTAAATGCAGATTCAATGTCAGATTTTGCTAGCAGCGCACCAGGGCCCAGATGTCTCAAGATGGCTACAACTTGATCAAAGGATGCATTTCTCACACTACAAGTGCTCTCATCTATCGCGCCATTTACTGAAGCGCCCTTTGGTGCTGATAAGTTGTGTATAAGTCTGTACTCGCCTTCTTCTTTCTTTGGGACCACCCCCAGGGGGGAACACACAAAATCATGTACCGGGACATCTGAAAATGGGCCAGCTATCCTTCCAAAACGCAGTTCTTTTTCAATTTTTGTAGCCACTACCACTCGATTGTGCTTCACTGGCAATTGATTTCTACAGTTTGGTGTCCCTTTAAAACCTCCTGCTGGGATTCTGAAACCTTCCTGTAACATTCTAGCGGACACATGATCTGGATGTCTATTCAGCCAAGGGGTCATAGCCATAATATCAATGGGTGACTGGGACACCCCCCGCTCCACCGTTCTATTCCTGCTTCTTCCTTCCCCTGTTCCCAGAGGCATTACCCTTGGAGCGGCAGCTTGTTTCTGGATGGGAAGGGTGGCCACATAGGGCACATGCATGCCTGAATTTGCAATTGCCTTGCGGTCTGGTGCAAGATTGTTTGTTAAAATCTCAGCAGACCCTCTTACGTCCCCGGCCGCCCCTGCTCTATTTGGCATTTCGCCACTCTGTGTTGTGTTTTTGCCGGGTAGCTCTTGGACCAGCCAGTGCTAGGACCTGCACTCGCTGCCTGCACGGTAGCGAACTGCCCATACCATGACACTACATCCATCCTATACCAAGTTAATGTGGAGTCAAACTCCTTTGCTTTCCTAAATGAGACATTATACTCTCTCCACCCATCTCCGCCATATTTCTCACTGAGGATCATCTAAAAAAACTCACTGGGATCTGCTTCTCCACACTCAAAACATTACGCAGGTTCTTCCCTCTGCTCCAGAGAGAGGCCAAGGAGACTGTCATTCGCGCCCTTATATTATCCAGACTGGATTACGCGAATGGTCTCTTCTGTGGTCTACCGGCCTATCTGATTCATCGTCTCCAAGTTATTCAAAATGCCGCCGTGCGGCTTTTGTTTAACATACCCAAAAGCTCAAGTGTCCGCCAACCTCTTCGCACCCTTCATTGGCTCCCAGTCGCTCACAGGATTTTATTTAAAATCCTTGTCCTTGCATATCGTGCTGTCCATCAAACCGGTCCAGTCTATTTGAGAAAAAGATTTTCCCTGTATGTTCCTAACCGACCTCTCAGGTCAACTAATCTGTACCAAATGACTGTACCAAAGTTTAAATACAGCAGGCTTGGTGGTCAATCCATCTCTGTCAGAGCTGCGAGAGCCTGGAACACCCTGCCTCTACATCTGAGAACAGCCCCATCCATCACTGTGTTCAAGAAAGGACTGAAGACCCACCTCTTTAACATCACTGTATAGGGCTCTCACTCCTATCTTTACACTGGAATCGCTCTGCTCTGCCTCCCATCTTTCCCGCGCCAGGATACTATTTTCTTAGTAACAGAGCGTGCTATAAAAGCCTCTATAATAATAATAATAATAAATTGGTGATCCTACTCTGCTAACATGCCAATTCAGCCTGCAAATTTGGAGAACGCTCAGCAATGAATGCCCTTATCCAATTGATCAGTGTCTCTTCTACCCTAAATCTAGCCATTTTTGCCCGCCATTCACTAGGCAACATCCACTCCTTCTGAGTCTTAGCATTCTCCATTTCCCTGTTATCAATCAATAGGGAAAACATGTTAACATATTTGCCCGCCTGAATAAGTTCTTTAACAGTTTGAGTCACATGTTATGTTATGTTATAAAAGCTCTTTTATAGCGCACGGCTACTCCATGGAGTGTCCCGGCGCTTTGGCAAAGAGAGACTTAGAAGGAAAATACATAACACAGCACCATGGCAGCAGAGAAATTACTGGGCAAAGAGCCACGTCTTTAGGTCCTTTCGGAAAGCAAGCAGGTTAGAGGTAGTTCTCAGAGCAAGCGGAAGCTTGTTCCAGCAGCACGGTGCCAGATACCGGAAAGAACGACCTCCAGTACGAGCACGTTTTATGATGGGAACAGCTGCTTTGGCCTGCATAGCGGACCTCAAGAACCTCCTAGGAGCGTAGAAAGCCATCCGCTTCCGGAGATAATTCGGGCCGGTCGAGTGGAGAGCTTTAAAGGCCAGAGTCAAGATCTTAAAAGTGACTCTTTTGGCAATCGGAAGCCAATGAAGTCTCTCAAGCAACTCTGACGCGCGGGCCCTTCTCGGCAGTCCAAAGATGGCTCTAGTGGCCGAATTTTGTACAACCTGCAAACGAGCCAGAAGATTTTTCGGGAGGCCTAGATAGAGGGCGTTCGCGTAATCAAGACGCGAACCTATCAAGGCCTGAACTATGATTTTTTTATGTTGGAGGGATATTAGAGGAAGGAACTTCCGCAGCATTTTTAAAATACCGAAGCATTTTCCGGTCAGCCCTACATCCTGGGGTCTAAAAGAGAGATCAACATCACATAAAACACCCAGATTTTTGGCCTTTTGCAAGGTGTCCTCCGGCGGAGACATATAACGCGGCCACCAGGACTTCCACTCGGGGTCCGGAGGACTTCCGAAGAAGAGCAGCTCTGACTTAGCCGAGTTGCATTTCAAACTATGCCTCTGAAACCATTCAAACACGGCTTCCAGACATTCCCTGATCTGACCACTGTCGAAATCTTCACCCTTGTTACTGGGTGTCATCAGCATAGGATATGATCTGGGCACCAAAAGATTCCGCTACCTCCGCTAGAGGGGCCATATAGATATTGAAAAGGGTGGGGCTCAAGATGGACCCTTGAGGAACCCCCACCTCCAGCGGAGGCATTTCAGCGGAAAACGGGGGTGCCCAGACCACTTGACGGCGGTTAGTGAGAAATGACCTAAACCATTTCCACACCGTCCCCCGAAAACTGATCTCCCAGAGTCTAGAAAGGAGACCGACGTGGGGGACGGTGTCAAACGCCACCGACAAGTCCAGCATGACCAGGATGCCTTTCCCTCCTGCATCCAAAGTCTCTCGAATGGCATCGGTAATCTCTACAAGGGCAGTCTCCGTGCTATAATTAGCTCGGAAACCCGATTGAGAGTCGTGCAACAAGTTGTTATTCTCAATGAAGCTGGAAATCGAGAGGTGCACGTGTTTCTCAATCACCTTAGCCAGAGAGGGAAGGAGGGAAATAGGTCTATAGTTCGCGTGAACAAGGGGGTCTGATGTTGTTTTTTCTATCAGTGGCAGAATCAGGGCGTGCTTCCATGCCGATGGCACCTCTCCAGCTGTCAGGGAGGCATTGAGCAGAGGGTTGACCAAGATGTTAATAGCCGGCGCCACTCTTCCCAGGCAGGTAGCAGGACAGGGACCAAGCGGTGAGCCTGTTTTAAGTCGAGTTAGAAGGTCGAGAGAGGAGGCATGCGAGATGGACGAGAAGTCCAAGAGCAGAGGATCTGTCTCCTTCACAAGTGAAGGCATAGAAGTTAGATGACATGCACATGAGCTCAGAACCGCTCTAGGGAAGGAGTCTTGGATAAGCTTGATTTTATTAATAAAAAATTCACTAAGTTGGCTGATCCAAACTTCTGTGTGAGAATGTTTGGGAGAGCTCGAGGCAGGAGAAATGAACTCTTGTACAATTCTAAAAATGTCTTTGCCCCTATTATCTGCTGCATCAATTCTATATTCTAAAAAAGCTTTTTTTGCATCCAAAATTTGCTTATGGTAGAGACAAATAAGCTCCCTATATTTAGTTTTGTCTTCTGGATCATACAGACGCCTCCAGACTCTTTCCGCCCTCTTGCAGTCCTGACGCATCCTGCCAAGAAGAGGAGTGAACCAGGGGGCCGAGATGTGTTTGCCCGTCGAATTACCTGACTTACCAGGGGCTAGCTCCTCAAACCTGGTTTCAAGCCATTTCTGGACCAAATCTATATCTTGTTCCATATCCCCTGATAGAAGACAGGGATATTGGCACAGAGCGGCAGAAAACATTTCTGCCGTGACTTGATGAAAAGGTCGTGACACTCTTCTGGTCTCTTTCGCTCTTCTAACACTGGACATGGCCATGATGGAGATGCGAAATTCTATTAAAAAGTGGTCAGACCAAAGAACAGGAAGCGGTGGAGAGGTTTCGATAGTCTTAGAGGAAAAGATCTGATCGATCGTATGGCCTTTGATATGAGTCGGGCTAAAAATGAAAGGGGATAACCCTAAAGGACAGACTATATCCAGGATCTTAATGGTGTCGGGGTCGACAGTGTTGTCCATATGGAGATTGAGATCTCCCAACAGGATACAGTGCTCCGATCTCAGGCAAGGTACAGAGAGTGCCGCCTGTAGGTCTTCAAAGAAGGAACCTAAAGGGCCAGGCGCTCTGTAGATAATAATCCCTGTGCAAGTTTGGTGGGGAGATAGTTTGAGAGTGAAGCCTAAGGCTTCACTCCCCTTGATGCTATCCACAGGGAATGTCGAACACGACAGACTCTTGTTGACAACTATTGCCACCCCACCTCCACGACCCACCTCTCTTCCTTCCTGTAGATGGTATAATTTGGAGGGACAGCAGTGACAATGTCGGGGCCAGAGCACTCACTAAGCCACGTCTCTGTAAGGAACAGACACAGGGTTTTGGAGTCTGATATCAAATTCCAGATATCAGTGGAATGCTTACTGAGAGATATGGTACTAAGCAGATGACAGAAAACTTGTGGTGAGGTGGATATAGGCAGTACACCTTCCCGCATCGGCATATTCCAGCCGCAGCCAGCGCAACCCTTCCTGAGCGAGCGGACGCCTGGAAAGACATGATGACATGATGTAAAGGATCCCCGTAGCACTAATAGCTCAGTGGGAGAATAATAGAGCATCAGGACTTCTGAAACAGCTAAACCACCAAACTACAGCCTGCAGGGCAGCCAAATTGTAACACGCCTACCTCGCCGACTTCCGAGACGTGGACGAGCGCAGACAGGTGGGACTCTGGCGTGACTCAGGCGCAGAGAAGGCGCTTCCGCTGCGCGTCACCCCTGCACGATGAAAGGAAACCTTTAAATAGGCAGCTCCCAGTGTCCCTGAGCGCAAGGACGCTCAAAGATGGCGCCCAGATTTCCCCTCCCACACAATGATGGCGCTCCCTGCCCAATGCTTTCCTGGGAACTGGACCCGCTAATCAGCGGTGGGGGACACAATTACAGTGCAGGTGAGTGGCCAGAGACCCTGTGTCTAAAACCAGGGGAAAGAAAGCAATATTAAAATGAAATAAAAAACGGGGGGTTTAAAAATAGCATAAAACGCTATAAATGCAGAAACAGCGCGCACACCAGCAGCAAAGCGCTGCTGCAATACTTAGCTTCCGGTTTCCAATGCCAGACTGTCCCGTTACGAACTCCGCCTTAAATAGGTAGCTCCCATGTTGTGCCAGAGGTTCCCTCCTGGACGGTATTGTACCTTCCCCCAATACAGGCAATGCCACATCCTTACCAGTCGCTTTTGACAACGTGAATAGGGGAATGCTTTGGCAGAAGCTCTCCAGGTTAAACGTCCCAGAAGACATTTTAAGAGCCATACAGCTTCTGCATCAGGACACATGGGTGAGGATCAAGATTAGGGACGGCTCTAGGTTATCACGCCCAATTCTGACAACAAAAGGCCTAAAACAAGGATGTGTCTTGGCCCCCACCCTTTTCAATTTGTTCCTATCAGACCTTCCTGAAGCCTTAAATAAGGTAAATTCCCACGCTCCTAAAGCAGCTGGCTTCGTTTTGTCAAACCTGCTATATGCCGACGATGTGGTCCTCCTTAGTAAAACAAAGATTGGTATGCAAAGACTATTGGACGCAATCTCCGAATATTCAACCAAAAATGAGCTTCAGATCAACAACAAGAAGACAAAAGTTTTGGCGGTGCGTCCAGGAAGGGCAAAGAAGCTGGTTTGGGTTTTGAACCGTGAAAGCATAGCTGAATCCAGCTGCCATAAGTACCTTGGCGTCTTTTTTAATAACAACGGCAGATATAAAAACCACCTTGAAGAACAAAAAAAGAAGGGAGCAGCACTTGCTTTCGCAATCAGCACCCTACACAAAAAGCTACTTGGCCCAACATTTGCACCAACAATACAGGTCGCGCAGGCAAAAATCATTCCAACATTAACCTATGGTAGCGAGGTGTTAAAAGGATTGGACAGTGGCAACTTGGATAAAATCATCGCAAAAACTTATAGAATAGTGTTCAAGCTACCAAACCAAACATCACTGGCGCAAATCAGGCTGGAACTGGGCATCTGTAAACAATCATTGGCCAGAGCCAAGAGCTTCTTAATGTGCTGCCACAAATTGAGGTCATCGAAGGAAGGCAGCCTAGGCCAACACCTATGGGCCAGTCTTAACAAGAACCTTTGGCGAGCAGGACATGACTATTGGGAAAAAGGGCTAAGAACCCTAGGTTTGAACGACCTTTGGAATCTGCAAGTAAGCCAAAATGAATTCAAACGATTAGCAAAAATAAGCGCTAAAAAACTTTCTTTAGTGGAAGACAAGGCTCGGCTAGCAAAAAGAAGTCACAGTTGGATGACCTTGCAATCCTATGTCCAGCTGATTCCACAGCCGTACCTAACCTTAACATTCACTGCACGTACAAAACTAAGCTTCTTAAAATTAAGAATGGGACTCATCAACTTGTCGTGTCACTTGCCAAAATGGAAAAGAGTCAATGGCCACGAACCCTGTCGACTTTGTGGGAAACACAAAGAAGACATTACACACATCCTATGCCTCTGCCCAAACCTGTTGCACGAAAGACGGTTCCCCTTAAGGAAACTTTGGAACAAAAATATGGTGAGATCATGCAGGGCAGCAGTTCTGGCATGCTTTGATCCCCGGAACACCGAACTAAATTGTGCCCTGGTCAGGTTCTTGGATCAAGCAGAAAAAAGAGTTTGTGATGTGATCGATCCAAGTGACCTACCATCAGCATAATATTTGCTACTTTTATTTATACTGGACTGGAATTTGCATTCCTTTTTTTACATATGTACACTTTTAAATACTTTTATCTTTTGTAACTTGCAAAGGTTTTTTTAAATCAAGCAATAAAGTAAAGTAAAGTACATCCTTACCAGTCTCCGGGACATGCGCAGGGTCAACTATCTTGTCTGGTCCCCCGTCACCAGCCGCACTTGTTGCCTGAGGAAGAATAGTAGGACCCGCCACTCCCCCAGCACTATTTGCCATCCTGATCTTTGCCACCATCCTCTGCGCTTGATGGTAACATTTCCCCTATCTTTAACCAGGGGAGTACTGCTGCTATCTGAGCTGCCGGCTCTGGGGGAACTTGCCCATCCCTGGGGGGTGTAATTACAACAGGAATGAGCAAGCCTAGACCCTGTCCCGGAGTAGGTGCTGAATCCGGAACTGGTAATGCTGGGGCGACAGGGGGGATCCCCACGGGAGCTACATACGGTGCTGGTGCTGGACTCATTGGGGCCGGTATCGCTGGTAGCCTCCCGGATTTTGTGGTGTGGTCACCGGCGAGGTGGGCACCCCCGCAGGTTGACTCCCTACTACTTGCGACTTAATGGCCCGCCCCTTACCCCTCTTGCCCCTGCCCCGACCAGTTAATGGATCTAAGTCACCCCTGGGCTGGGGGGCACTATCGTCCGCTTTGGTCTCCCTGATGGCCCCGCTTGATCTTCCAACCTCTGCCGCAATTCGGCTACATTCCTTCCCAACTGATCCACCTTCCCCAATCTCCTGTCCATAGCTAACATTTTTCTCATCATACTCTGCAGCATCGTCTCCATATGGGACCGCTTCGCACCACTGGCCATTCTACGCTACTCTTAACGTACGCGCTGACACCGTTGGCCACTAATCAACCTTATGTCCCCAGTACCTGTATAGTTGGAGGAACACAGGCAGGCCGTAAGCACCATGCAACTGTGACTGCGAACGCCAGCTAGCCTGAGTGCTTGTCGAGTGAACTCAAGCCCGGCGGCCCGCCAGAAGCAGTGAAATGCAGGCCTACCCGTGTCCCTCTGTTGGTGCTGTCCTCCGTGCTTTTGCTCCATCTGCTCTGTCCACCAGCAAACCACTGACCACACCCTTATACATATCTACGATGAGAAGAATATTAATACACCGTACTTTAATAACACACAACAGTCCAATCCCTCCTTGGACCCTCTCTGTTCAGTTATGCAATGTTAACCCCTATTTGGATTGAGAAAACCCAGAATTGGTGACAGGCTCCTATGAAAATTACATCAGCGCCCTAGTATTATTCAAAAAAGGCTTAACCTCCAAACCCACGCAACGCAACAGTCGCACACAAGTATGGGCCACTGGTTCTAATAATGTGCCACACCCGTGAGCCCAAATGTACAATAAGAAGTGCCAATCAAAGATGCGTCACTGAGTTGTGCAATTGTACGATATCTTTGAGTAAATTAACTTAAATAGACCATATATTGCATAAACAAAAAAACCCCAAGATTCCCCTTATCACGAACAGCACGTTCGATTTCTATCCGGGTTTCAAATCATCACAGGGAACAAATCTGTCTCCCAACCATGTACTAACCAGGCTGGACCTTGCTTCGCCTATGTTTCACTTTACTACTTCTCCCGCAAAGCTTGGGTACTCTCCGGGCACCAGGCGGGATAATGTACGGACAGAGCAGGGACCCAGAAGTGAGAAGAATAAACTGTCCATAGGGGCAGAAACAAATGACAGACAGCTGCCTCGAACCGCTACTCGGACGGGAGGACACGCTGCGAGGGCTCCGGCAAGCGCGCTGCCCTAGAGGAAAAGGTCTGCATCGTCCTACTGGCCTCCTGTTTACCACGACCGCCACGCGCCGAGGACTCGGTACCACCGACGGGACCTGCAAGATAAAAACAAAAGATTATTGCGCCCTCACGGGGCGAGGATACAGCCTGGGGAACGCGGGAACAAGAGGGCGCCTCCCACGCTCCCCTGCTTATAAACCCAGTCTAGGGGCTGACCAGTTTACACTGGGCCTCCCCCCCTGGCTCCATCTCCTTGGCCCCAGAAGCAATTACACTGCTTCCGGGTCAAGGTCGGAACCGTCACAGATCAGTGGTGTTGCGTGCCCGTCGCATCATCAAGACGCGGCTACAGGGCACGCCCCACCATCGAGGATGCTGCAGGGAGGGGAGGCTTGCACCCCGCCATACATGCGGGGGGACCGAGCGGACCCCCCTTTCCTTTCTCTGCAGGAAAAGAATGTGTCCGTGACTCATCACCTGAAAGTTGTCTCCTCCCCAGGTTATCGCCTCTCTTTTGTGTCTTTCACAACTGCATGTGACGCAAGACCCGCTCCAAGAAGTCCGGCAGTCTGTGTGTCGGCGCACACCCCAATCGGAACTGGGATGCTGGATTCTTAGGAAGAGGCTGGTACCGTCTTTTTTGGTATTTTCACATATAGCGTTACTTTGAGGCATATCTCTCTATTAATCGTCCAACATTACTTCCTTAATTCCTTTAGTCCCGCCCTATCCTTTCAGCCGTTCTTTCCTTCTTCCCTCCTTCTTTATCCCTCGCCCACATCATTGCTTCCTTTCTTACTTTCCCTTTACCCTCTTTAGTTCCCCGACGCCTCTCCACCACCTTTCCTCCATTTTTTCTTGCTTTCATCCTCTCCTACATCTCTTCCACCCTCCCCCTGCCTCCATCCTGCGATACTCACCACCCTTACTTTCTACCCCATTCTCTCTTAACAACCTTCCCTTCTTTCTCCCACAATCCTACCCACCCCGCCTTCATTACTTTCCTTAATGGCTCCCTGCCATTCCTCTTTCTCTTCCTCCTTACATTGCTCTCTCCCTTCCTCCTCCAGCCAAGCTAACTTCATTTACACAAAAAGCAGGTACGTGATTCACAGCTGCGAAGCACCACAGCTCCTCCTGCAGAGCCTCGACATACAGCAGCAGCATGCGCTCAGAAAATGTGGAACTTAGCAACATTTTGAATGTGATGAAATGAGTCACTAATCTTTCATTGGAAAACCGCTGAAGGCTTCTTCAAACATTGTACTGTAACAACAGGTGGATGGGATGCGAGTAGGACGGGTGTTGCATGACACGGGCTCTTTAGAATAGACGTTGTCCTGAAGAGGAACATCGTACTGCTGTGGACCCGCTTACTTCATAGTCCGTTCTTCTCATGCACAGAACGTGTGCAGGGGCTCAAAGTTTTTGTTAGGAGCTAGTTTCCAGCGCTGCATCTCAATCCGGTGCACAGTCAAAATATCGAGTCAATAATGTCGATGTGCAGTAATATCGACACCTAAATATCACAGGTAAGAAATTTCGATTGGAATAATATCGATGTATTAAATATCGTTTTTTGAATAGTGTATGCTATATCGATGTAGGTAATGTTGATGTTCAAAATTTCGAAAAGTAAAAATATCATAGTTTTAAGTATTTTACATTGTAATTCTTTATATTTTATGTATGTTTATTTTGTAAGAAATATTTATGATATTTTAAGTTTTTGAAATATTTTAGGAGCGGGATGTAGGGTTTATAGGGGATAAGGGTGGGGAGTGTTTTAAAAAGTATATATATATTTATTAGATTTATTGAAATAGGAAGTTACAATTTATAATGTAGAAATAAATGTAAAAATTTTAGGAGCGGGATGTTGGGTTTATAGGGGATAAGGGTAGGGAGTGTGTTAAAAATATATAATCATAAAAAAAAACATTAAAAAAAAAATATTTTGAAATAAAATTTTTGAATTTAGAAATAAAAATAACATTTTAACGAGCGGGATGTTGGGTTTAAGGGGATAAGGGTGGGGAGTGTTTTAAAAAATAAAAAAAATTAATTACGAAATTAAATTTTAGAATGTAGAAATACATTTTTAAATTTTAGGAGTGGGATGTTGGGTTTATAGGGGATAAGGGTGGGGAGTGTTTTAAAAATATATTATAATTAAAAAAAAATCTTGAATTTCGAAATAAAAATTTTGAATTTCAAAATAAATTTAAATTTCTTTTTTACTGGGATGTTGGGTTTATAGGGGATAATGGTGGGTAGTGTTTAAAAAATATATAAAAAAAATAACAAATTACAAATTGTAAATTTCGAAATTAGAAATTAAATTTAAATTTTTAGGAGTGGGAGGTTGGGTTTATAGGGGATAAGGGTGAGGAGTGTTTTAAAAATATATAATTTAATGAACAATATTTTGAATTACGAAATTACAAATTTTAATTTAGAAATAAATGTATAATGTTTTTGACTGGGATGTTGGGTTTATAGGGGATAAAGGTGGGGATTATTTTTAAATTTTATAAATAATTATAAAAACATTTTGAAATAGGAAATAGAAGTTTAAAATTTTAAAATTAATTTCAAATTTTAGGATAGTGATTTTGGGTTTATAGGGGATAAGGGTGGTGAGTGTTTTAAATATGAGTATTTTTTTAAATTAATAAATTTAAATATGATTGTTATAATTAGGAAGTAGAAATTAATAGTAATTTTTAGGAGTGGGATGTTAGTTTATAGGGGATGAAGGTGGGGATTTACAAAAGATTTGGAGATGATAGAATTTAAAATATATATTATTGTAAACATTTTACAATTATTTAAAAGTGGGGTGTTTAGTTTATAGTGGGTGTTTGTATTTTTACAAAATAATAATGTAAATTGATTTTAATATTTGATTTAGCAAGAAAAAATTAATAATTTAATACATTTTTAATATTTTTAATTTAATTGTGATTACTATGTTAATGTTTATTGGATTTGGAATAGTAAATTATTTAGGTTTATTGTGTACCACATACTTTAATTAAATGTACACTGGAGTGGGAATAGTAAAATAATTAGTTTTATTATCCAGCACCTACTCAAATTAAATGTAGACTCGCGTGGGAATAGTTAATAAAATAGGTTTATTATCCAGCTTCTACCCTAATTAAATGTAGATTGGAGTGGGAATAGTAAATTAATTAGGTTCAGTGTCCAGCACCTACCCCAATTAAATGTAAACTGGAGTAGGAATAGTAAATTAATTACTTTTATTATCCAGCACCTACTCAAATTAAATGTAGACTTGAGTGGGAATAGTATATTAATTACTTTTATTATCCAGCACCTACCCCAATTAAATGTAGACTGGAGTAGGAATAGTAAATTAATAAAGTTCAGTGTCCAGCACCTACCCCAATTAAATGTAGACTGGAATGGGAATAGTAAATTAATTAGTTTTATTATCCAGCACCTTCCCTAATTAAATGTAGACTGGAGTGGGAATAGTAAATTAATTAGATTTATTATCCAGCACCTTCCCCAATGAAATGTAGACTGGAGTGGGACTAGTACATTAATTGGGTTCAGTGTCCAGCACCTTCCCCAATTAAATATAGACTGGAGTGTGAATAGTAAAATAATTAGTTTTATTATCCATCACCTACCCAAATTAAATGTAGACTGGAGTGGGAATAGTAAATTAATTAGGTTCAGTGTCCAGCACTTACCCTAATTAAATGTAGTTTGGAGTGGGATATTAAATTAATTCGATTTATTATCCAGCACCTACCCCAATTAAATGTAGACTGGAGTGGGAATTGTAAATTAATTTGGTTCAGTGTCCAGCTCCTACCCTAATTAAATGTAGACTGGAGTGGGAATAGTACATTAATTACTTTTATTATCTAGCACCTACCTCAATTAAATGTAGACTGGAGTGGGAATAGTACATTAATTAGATTTATTATCTAGCACCTACCCCAATTAAATGTAGACTGGAGTGGGAATAGTAAATTCATTAGGTTTAGTGTCCAGCATCTACCCCAATTAAATGTAGACTGGAGTGGGAATATTAAATTAATTAAATTCAGTGTCCTGCACCTACCCCAATTAAATGTAGACTGGAGTGGGAATAGTAAATTAATTAAGTTCAGTGTCCAGCACCTACCCCAATTAAATGTAGACTGGAGTGGGAATAGTAAATTAATTAAGTTCAGTGTCCAGCAACTACCCCAATTAAATGTAGACCGGAGTGGCAATAGTAAATTAATTAAGTTCAGTGTCCAGCACCTACCCCAATTAAATGTAGACTGGAGTGGGAATAGTAAATTAATTAGTTTTATTATCCAGCACCTACCCTAATTAAATGTAGACTGGAGTGGGAATAGTAAATTAAGTAGATTTATTACCCAGCACCTACCCTAATTAAATGTAGACTGGAGTTGGAATAGTAAATAATTAGGTTTAGTGTCCACCACCTACCCCAATTAAATGTAGATTGGAGTGGGAATAGTTAATTAATTAGGTTTAATATCCAGCATCTACCACAATTAAATGTAGCCTGAATTACATATATGTTATTAATCTAAAAATATACACATGTTTGTACAATGGTAGTGTTAGTTATTTTTTGGTATTAAAATAAATTACACAATTTAAAAAAAAATGTCTATTACATTATTCAAAAAGTACATACATTAAAGCAAATTTGTATTATAAATAATAGTATGTATTTTTAACAAATATATAAGTATTTGGATTTTTTTATTTAATACAAATTGTTTTTCATTTGTATCGTTTTTGAGAGAAGTACATTATAGTGGTATAGAAACAGTATAGGTAATGTAAATACATTATACATTTGAATATATTTTGTACATTTATTTGGATGAATTTTTATTTTTTATTACAAAGTTTGTATAACTATATAATTTTTTATACATTTTGCATATTATTTTTATCAAACAATTATGAAATATATGTCAATATAAATGTAAAGTAAATGGATTACATATCTAGTACATTTTATTCTAAACAGTTTTTCTATACTAACATTTCAGCATTTTTGTATGAAATACATGTATGAATGTTTTTATTAATATTAATATATTTCAAAAATTAGGAAATTTATTATTTGAGTGAAAATAAATGTATATGTAAATTTGCACATTTTAAAAAACATACTTTTTTTTAAATTATAATATTAAATATTATAATGTGATAATATTTAATTGTATAGTTTTACAATATATAAACACAATTATACATTTTGTAATACATTATATACAATTATAGAAAATTAGAACAATATTTGTTTAATTTTTCTAAAATTTATATTTTGTTAAATACATTTTTTAGTCCTTTATTTAACTATTAGTGCATTGATATTATTATTTGGGTGTTTAATTTTGTAACTGCTCCTGGTCTTTTTGGGTCATTTGGGAAGATTCAAGCTCGCGGTTGGAAGCAGCTTCGCGTTTGAGAAGGTAAGAGATATTTTCTCTATTTTTTACCTTTTTTTAAGTGTGTTTTGAAGGTAGTAGTTTCATATTTAGGGTGTGTGGAGTTTTTTTTTAGAAGTTGTGATGATTGTAGTCGTATATTTAGGTTTTAAATTTTAGTGGCGTTTTTTGGATTTGCGGCGTACTTACTCTTATTGTAATTGTATGTACTTAGTTAGTTTTTGTGTCTATGATGCATGTTATTGTGCTTTAAAATGTGTAATTTAACCTTTTATGTGGGTGGTAATGTTTGTTTTTTTGTTCTAGTTTTTTGGAGAAAGTGTTTTCGTTTTTTGATGTTTTGCGGTTTTTTTTTCAAAGGAAGTGTGTTTTACTGGTTTCAACTAATGTTTTTTTACCACTTCCTTTATTATTCGGGTTTCCTGGAGCGGTTTTTCGACTTTTTTAACGTTTTCGGGTTTTTCATGGTTTGGGGATTATCGATTTTTCATGGATATTCGATGACTTTGGCACAGTTGTATTTTTCCATTTTGTTGGGGTTTAATAATTTTTTCCATGGATTTATGACTATCTGGATTGTTTTGGAAAAGTTGGATTGTCGATTTCCATCTTTGGTAAAGGTAAGTTATTTTAAATATATTTTATTTAGGGTGGGTAAAAGTGTAATTTTTGATTGTTGGTGTTTTGTTATATAAATATTTTGTATATATATTTAAGAAAAATGATATATATTTTAGACAAAATAATTATTCATTTTTTAAAATGAAAAGTGTTTGTTAATATTTTAGAGATATTTTGGTTTGTTTTTAGTTTAAGAAGTTTTACATATTAAATTAGGGTTTTGGCAATCATTCTTAAGTACTCTAGTCCTTTTCTTGTTGGATAAAGTTGGACTTGTTGTAAATATTGGTACATTTGAGCAGTTTGTCGTGATACTTTGGGTTTTAATTGTAAAACAGATTGCTCCATTCTTAGTTCTTGAAAGCTTTGCTCTTTTTGGATTGCTATTAGGAGTTTGTGTAGGATAGGAGTAGTTCGGCCTGTTGAAGATAGGAAGGCATTATGCCACCCTTCAACTGCGTTGTTAGTTTTAGCTTCTTGGTTTAGGGTTGATAGGTAGACATTCCACCAAGGGATTTGAAACTTTGGTTGTCGTCTGTGGCCTGATCTGTGTAGTCTACCCACCCAGGTGTCCTCAAAATAGTCTAAAAGGGGAGCTAGTTTTTGTTCATTTTTGGTGTAGAATGGACTTTCTATTAGTATGTTGTAGTGCTCAGCAACATCTGTGACTGGAACGTATGCTAGGGCTATTAGGTGTTTTATTTGGTATGCAAATGTCATGTTGGTTGCATAATCAACACTTAGGGGCTGATTAGGATGGAGGATTTTCCGCATCCTCCGGGCCGGCGGAAGCCACCGCCGGCCTGGAGGATGCGGAAAATCCTCTGCGGACCCACCAAGACCCACCGCCACATTAGGAGGGCTGGTGGGTCCTGGTTTCCGTCCGCAGCTTTTCCTCCGCGGTTGGCTTACAACCGCGGCGGAAAAGCTCTAATATGGTGACAGTGTCTCTCAGACACCGTCAGCCAGATTAGGATGTGCTTGGAAACATGCTTTTCCGCTGCGGCTTTTCCGCCGTGGAAAAGCATGTGTAACTTCACTGCGGGGGCCCGTTGCGGGCCCCCTAGGTGAAGGGGGGTGGGGGGTGCACATGGGGGGTACCTATGGTACCCCCCTGCATTTGTATGCAGTAAGCAGCAGGAACCACGCGGTGCCTGCCACTTTCTACATACAAATGCAAATTGAGCATTTTTAACATTGCTGCAGGTGCAGCTTGAAGTTCCACCCGCCGCAATGTTAAAAATAGAGGATGTGACCGGCACCCTGGTGGGCACATCCTAATCTGCACAGAGGGAACGCCGCAGCTCATGCAGACGTACCCTCCTACTCAGGGGTCTTCTTCTTCTGAGTCCGTCCGCGATCCTAATGACCCCCTAAGTGTTGATTTTTGTAAATTTCTCCATAGACATTGATTGAAGTGGAAGTAACATCCTTGTATGGATGTGTGTGGGTATATTTTAAGGATGGTATTTATCATATCTTGTTAAAAGTCAATGATTATTTTTAGGGGAAAGAAGTCTGATGTTTCTTCTTTAATTTTGTTCAACATTTCTGTGTATGTTGAAGTTTGTTTGTTTGGCAACAAACAATAGATAAATGGAATACAGGTGTTATGGTATTGTCCATGTATTGTATATAATTGGTAGAATGGTTTGGGACCTATACTAAAGGTGCCATCCATCATTCATGTTTGGCTTTCTTTCAATTTGTTTATATCGTTTATTGTAGAAAACATAATTATTCTTTTATCTTTATTGTTGTTATCATAAAAGATAAAATTTTCGCATTTATGAGTTATGGTAAGGTCAGGGGGAATTATTATCTCTTCAACAGTTTTAGGTGTTGGTATTGTTGGTCTTGTAGATTTTTTAGTTCTAGTTATAGTTCTATAGAAGCTATTGTTGGTAGTTGACCTCTAGCTTCTCTAGGGACTTTAGAACGTATTTTTTTAGGTGTTACACTTGTTGGTAGTTCTGAGGTGTTGCTTAATTCTTTAATATTTTCCATAGTAGATCTAACTTCTATTTCTGTTAGATTAGGGGGATGATTGTGTTCAGTAGTATTTATCACACTTGTTTCCCTAGCTGTGGCAAAACCATAAGATTTATTACTGTAATACTTTGTACATTTCCAATTTACTTTAGGTCTTTTTGTTTCTCTTGAGTATAAATATACCCCATATAGCATAACAGAAATTTGCCTTTTTGAGATGTAATAAATTTTGCATCTTCAGTCATTGTGGATTTCTTATTTCTAGAAAAAATATATAAAATATTATATGTAAATGTTTACATTTTTAGTCATTAGTCATAGTATATGCATTTTTAATATATACTTACCAATTATATTTTAGTACACTTTGCATGTAGTTTTGTTCTTGTTTGGTTGATGCTCTTTTGTATGTTAGTGACCTATATTTTAGTTTATGCATAAATGTTATATTAGTTTTAGCAGTTCGTAGGAGTTAATGTTTTATGGCTAACATATTAAATTTATTTTTTAAGCATTTAATAAAAGTATATAAGAAAATGGACAATATGTTTCATTAAGTTAACTTTAGAGTTTGTTACATATTAACCATTATTAGTAGTATTTGTGCTTTTTAATATATACTTACCAAGTGTTATTTTTTTGCACATCAATGTAGATCACGGGTACTCACAAACTTTCTCTCGTGGGCCAAATTCACAGTGTGTTTATGTCCGAGGGCTGCACCGGTGGGGGCGGGGTCAGTGGGGTAAGGGGCTAGAGCAACAACAATAAAAATGTGACTATGAGGTTGATCACAGGTCCCTGCAGCGGACGCCTTCGTCCACTGAGCCACCAGACCCGGCATACACACACATATATCTCTCTCTCTCTCTCTCTCTCTCTCTCTCTCTCTCTCTCTCTCTCTCTCTCTCTCTCTCTCTCTCTCTCTCTCTCTCTCTCTCTCTCTCTCTCCCTCGCTCCCTCGCTCCCTCAATCTCTCTCTCCCTCAATCTCTCGCCCTCAATCTCTCTCCCTCCCTAAATCTCTCTCCCTCCCTCAATCTCTCTCCCTCTCTCTCTCCCTTCCTCTCTCTGTCTCCACCTGTCTACCTCACTCTGACTGTCTCACTCCCTCTCTCCGACTGTCTCAATCACTCTGATGTCTCACTCTGATGTCTCACTCTCCATCTCTGTCTCCCTCTTGCTCAGTTTCCCTCCCTCTCCCTCAGTTTCCCTCTCCCTCAGTTTCCCTCTCCCTCAGTTTCCCTCTCTCTCACTCTGTTTCCCTCTCCCTCCCTATCTCCTTCCCTCCCTCACTCTCTCCTTCCCTCGTTCTCTCCTTCCCTTGCTCTCCCTCGCCCTCCCTCTCCCTCTCCTCACCTTCACTCTTTCCTCCCTCACTCTCCCTCCCTCTCTCTCCCTCCCTCACTCTCCTTCCCTCGCTCTCTCCTTCCCTCACTCTCTCCTTCCTCCCCCTCCTTCCCTCGCTCTCTCCTTCCTCCCCCCTCCTTCCCTCGCTCTCCCTCCATCTCCCTTGCCCTCCCTCTCTTCTCACCCTCTCCTTCCCTCACTCTGCCTCCCTCCCTCACTCTGCCTCCCTCCCTCACTCTGTCTCCCTCACTCTTAGCGGGCTCCCTCACTCTTGGCGGGCGCCCTCACTCTCCTTCCCTCACTCTCCTTCCCTCTCTCTCCTTCCCTCTCTCTCCTTCCCTCTCTCCTTCCCTCACTCTCTCCCTCCCTCTCCCTCCCTCACTCTCTCCTTCCCTCGCTCTCTCCTTCCCTCGCTCTCTCCTTCCCTCGCCCTCCCTCTCCCTCGCCCTCCCTCTTCCCTCGCCCTCACTCTCTCTTCACCCTCACTCTCTCCTTCCCTCACTCTCTCCTTCCCTCACTCTCCCTCCCTCACTCTCCCTCCCTCTCCCTCCCTTCCCCTCCCTCGCTCTCCCTCCCTCACTCTCCTTCCCTCGCTCCCCTTCCCTCACTCTCCTTCCCTCACTCCCCTTCCCTTGCTCTCCTTCCCTTGCTCTCCTTCCCTTGCTCTCCTTCCCTTGCTCTCCTTCCCTCGCTCTCCTTCCCTCGCTCTCTCCTTCCCACTCCCTCCTTCCCTCTCTCTCCTTCCCTCTCCTTCCCTCACTCTCCCTCACTCTCTCCTTCCCTCACTCTCTCCTTCCCTCCTTCCCTCTCCCTCCCTCCCTCTCCCTCCCTCTCACCTTCCCTCACTCTCTCACTCTCTCCTTCCCTCACTCTCTCACTCTCTCCTTCCCTCACTTTCTCACTCCTTCCCTCACTCTCTCCTTCCCTCACTCTCCCTCATTCACTCTCCCTCATTCACTCTCCCTCCTTCACTCTCTCTCCCTCTCTCCTTTCCTTGCTCTCTCCTTCCCTCACTCTCCTTCCCTCCCCCTCCCTCACTCTCCCTCCCTCTCTCCTTCCCTCACTCTCTCCTTCCCTCACTCACTCTCTCCTTCCCTCGTTCTCTCCTTCCCTCGCCCTCCCTCTCCCTCTCCTCGCCCTCACTCTCTCCTTCCTTCACTCTCTCCCTCCCTCACTCTCCCTCCCTCACTCTCCTTCCCTCGCTCTCTCCTTCCCTCGCTCTCTCCTTCCTCCCCCTCCTTCCCTCGCTCTCTCCTTCCTCCCCCTCCTTCCCTCGCTCTCCCTCCATCTCCCTTGCCCTCCCTCTCCCTCGCCCTCCCTCTCTTCTCACCCTCTCCTTCCCTCACTCTCTCCTTCCCTCACTCTCTCCTTCCCTCACTCACTCTCCCTCCCTCACTCTCCCTCGCACTCACTCTCCTCGCCCTACCTCACTCTCACTCTCCCTTGCCTTCACTCTCCTTCCCTCCCTTTCCCTCCCTGTCTCCCTCCCTCCACCGTGCCCGTGCGTGCCCGGGCTGAGACAGCTTCTGGGCAGGCACACACACAAACACAGCCTCACCGGAGCACTTCACGGGTCTTCAAAAGACCATCCGTTTGTTAATGAAGCTTTGTCACCTCTTAGCCCCCCTGCAGCCCCACTCTGACTACCAAGGGAATCGCCCGGCCCCCACAGAGCAGCAGTCTGAGTCGCGCTGCCACAGGGGTGTTTGCTGACACTGTAAAAAAAATTTTTTTTAAACACGGCTACATGTCTGCAAGGTCCGCGGGCGGCCAGGGAAGGCTTGCCGGGCCGCCACCGGCCCGCGGGCCGAACTATGAGTACCAGTGATGTAGATGTTCTTGTAAAATTTTTCTGCTTAATTTATTCAGTTGGCTGTTGAAAGAAAGTGATAGGTATTTTATGTTTTGCATTTTATTTTGATATACATTAAGCATTTCTTAAATACTAAATTTATTTTGTTTGAAATTAAAAAAAGTTTTCACATTTAGAGGAAATATTAAAAATCCGAATGCCATTTGTTTCATTCTTGGAACATTTTAGCTGTTTAGTTGTCTTTTATTTAGTGTTTAAGGAATTGGAATAGTATACTTACTTTAAAGATTAGTTGTGTTTTGTAGGTAGAAAATGTTCTTCTATTTTTTTGTAGTTGGGTCTGTTGTGGCTATATAGAGAGATAAAAATATAAATTAGTATTTATGTTTTGATGATGATAGGCAGGTTACAAGTAAATAGTTAGTTTATTTCTAAGGTTTGATTCACTTACTTTTAGATAATCGTTGTGTCGTTTTCAAAGTTGTCTTAAAGTTGTAGCAGATCTGGTAGAGTTTCTCCTTCTTTGTTTTCTGGAAGGTGTGAGAGTTTTCAGTTCAGTTCTTTATATAGTGAGTATTTATTTAGTTGTTGATTTTGATTGCTTAATTATATTTGAATGTGTTGCTATTGGTTAGTTTGAATTTTTTTCATTTAGATAATTTTTTAAATAGTATGTGATTTAGTAGCGTCAAATTTTGCTGTTTTTTTCTAATTTTATCAGAGGGCTTTGTAAGGTATGTTGTTTTAGGAAAGGTATTATATTGTTTAGAATAGTTTTATAAATTAAGTGTGTTTATTAAAAAAGTTTTACTTTATTTAGTATGCTTATTTATTTTTATTGAGAATTTATCGTTTTAGTTGAACTTGTTATGTATATAACATTTTTTATGAGTGTGTATTTTATTAGTTCTAATTATAGAGTGTAAATAAAGCATGTATTTGTATTTTTTAGCTGTCGATATTTATGTATAGTCGATAAAATTGATGTCTATATTTTTGTTTCCGATATTTTTGATATGTTCTATATTTATTTAAGACTTTCGATATAATAGATTACGACATGTGTGCTAACGATTTTTTTTGTGTTCGAGATTTGTGTTTAACGATATTGTCAACTCAATATTTATAATGTCTGTTAGTTAAATATAGGAGGTCGATTTATTTGTTATCGATATTTAGTACTCGATAATTTTGTAGGTCGATTTTGTTGTTTTCAGTGTTTTGTCATAGATTCTCTCAATCCCAGTGCCGTTGAGTACCAAGGGTGCCTATGCTTGAATCCACCCCACGCCACTTCCTCCCATCGCCCTCCACTTCCTGCCTATTCTTCTCTCCCTTGCAGTTTTTTATCATCCATTTGCTCTCATTGTCGCTGTTTTCCTAGCTCTCTCTTCCACCTTATGTGTCCCTTTTTTACATTTCGATCTCCGAAACCAACAACCTCAAACTTTGCTAATGCGAGACCTATTGCATTGCAAATTCTTGTTATCTTTTTGGGGTGGGGGAGGGCGTGGGATTGTATAGGGTGTTAAAATCTAGTTTGCGACATCAACATTATCGGCGCCATCTTGTCCCTTTTTATGGCCATTCGTGCGAGTAAGTGGCAGCCATTTTGAATGCCATGGCCTCTCTGCTCACTGCTGATAGCCAGCGCGTCTCTCTCTCTCTCTCCTAACCTCGCAGGCATCCACCGCGCGCTGACAGCCCCCGCTCTCACATGCTTGGGCTATAAACCCCTCTTCAGCGCAACTCTGCCTCAGAACCCCATCCTGTTCCCAGCTCAACACCTCCCTCCATTCCTTTCATGATCCCGTATCCTTTGATAAACCCCCTTTTCCTCTGTGCCCGATTGTCCTGCTCACTCCCAGGCCGCCACCTGGCCCTGCGGATGCTATTTATTGCCCCCCCATACAGTAGGAAGCTTCCCCCATCAAAGGATCCACAACCGATCAATGCCCCCACCCCATGAGATCCGATCATCCCCATGCATTCCGGGAATCGGCAGAATGCCCAGCTGTGCGACAATCGTCACCTGTTGTGACCGGGGTGGGGACTGCTACTGTAAATGTGTGTGGGAACGGGCTTGAAGCGGGGATTCCGAGGATGTCTCTCCGTACATCAAAGTGTTGACAGAGATGTGTTTTATGCAATAAAGCAATAAACTTGTGTATAAGAGGCCAGGCCTCAGAGATGCGGTTAGAGCACCTCGAGAAGATACCCTGTTGTCTGAGTTGACGTGTTCTGCTCCGTCGGAATAAAAACTTCTGTTTCCTGCCTTCCAGTCTCCAGCGCCTGCCTCTTTGTTTGAATGATTCGAGTGGTATGAGAGGCGGTTAGCGCCGGGCAATACTGAAAAAGGTTCTCGATCGACATCGGCCCTACCTTTTTCCACAATTGGCGTCCCAAACGTGGGGCCCATCAGTGACACGTGGATCCAGTGGGAGAGGTCCTGACGACAGAGTGAACAACTGCAACGATCGGGAGAGCCTCCAATAAAAGAGAGAGGGACCCCTAAACCAAAGGGATAGGGTACCACAGTAGACACAAGTCAAAAAAATGTATTCCCTTTGGACAAGTGAACATCAATACAAAAGTACTTACATACAGAAGACTCACTAATACATAAGCGTAACAAGGAAGCAATGAAAAAACGGAAAATTCAAACACGTGAAAACACTATAATAGGATCAAAACATTAGTACAATTTATTAGCATACATTATGTTGATTAAAAATTGGGAAACAAACACAGGACGGAACAATAATAAATAAAAACATCCCAATAAAAAGGAGCTACAGGAAAAGGACTAAATTCAAATAACACAATTATTTCGAATTTTCCTTGATTTCTTAATCCACATTCACTCCTTGAGCATCGACGCGTTTCGGCGGTATGAACAAAGTATAACCGCCTTCATCAGGGTATATGTATACCTGTTTCCCAATATTTCGGTAAATTCAAATGAGATTGGTCTAAGTTATAGTTAATAGGCACAACAAATCAAATTCGAAGATACAATTTCTTTTAAAAAACACAATGAAATGTCCTACTATGTCTTTGAACACACATTATAGCATTGCTTCCAACATTACACAGTACAAAAATACCAAAAACATTACAATAAACAGTTATATTCAAAAAAAGTTTTTTAAAAGCATATGGAATAAATAGCGAGCAGGTCCACAAAATAAGCAGTACCTTTCATTTCATTGCATGTATACTCTCTAACGACAGGTATACCCAAACCAGCCTAGAACATTTAGCCAGAGGTACAGAGTAATTAAGAAAGGATTACATAGATAACCCATCCTTGACATTAAGGTGGCAATAGTAAGGAGCATGATACATCACCTACCTCGGGGATAAAACACATATATCAGTGCATCATAAGGGGTTATATCCTCCTTATCCTTTTCTTGAGATATTCGACCAGCGAGATATCCTATAGTTCTCCTAAACATAAGGATGAATACATATCTTATTAAGTTGTAACAAACTCCTTTGCTCAGCTTGACAAGGCTACCTGAGTTAAGGAATTTGTAGACAAATACCGGACAAAGGGCATGTTTACTCTAATCAGTATCGATCTCTGGGCCTCTCCTTATCCTTATTCGCACGGGTACTATACTCCGCAAAAAGTACACATTTCCGTAAACAGTTAATCCGGCAGATGCCCCCAGAAAGGTTGACCTATTTTATGATAGAGTTCGTCCAAATTGAAAACACATCGGGTCACAAAGTCAAGATAGTGGATAATCATAATTCATGCCGTAATTCTAATGCATCCATAAGAATTCATCAAACTAAGGGTAATCGGCTCTATACACAAAACATAGTCTGGTCACATGCATCGCTCTATATATTTATTTTTTGCATGGCCAGAATTTGTTTCTATAACTATGTTCACTGTAGACATACTGAGCTCGAATTGCTCCTGATAGTAGGTTCACACTAAGTATCACTTACTGGTAAAAATAGTTGCTGAGATAAAGTCCAACTTTCAAAGCACGTCCAGCGCTATAGCTGAAGGCTGTAAATAAACAAACAGGAATACCATTAGTTCCTATTTCAAAAACGATTACGATTATAGGCAGCTGTTTCAGCGTGTTAAGTGCCAGGATATACTTACACAGAGTTTAAATAATATGAACCCGGTACGCGGTATAATGCTAATAAATTTTCATTCCGGCAGGGACATGACGTGACTCCTGGTATATTTCAGTTTCACAATTCAAAGCCAGTCTCTGTCCTGGAAGTTAAACAGACACAGAGTACCACTGTGTCAAAAAGCATCCAAAGCTCGTGTTAGGCAAAGCAGTTTACGCGTTACATTAATTGGCAGCAGTCCTTACCTCCAAAGTTAGATGAACCAACGTCCCGCGTCCTTACAAACGTTTAAGCGGAATCCACCAACAGCTGCGCTTCGTGCTGTTCCTTATATACCAATTAGTAGGCGTAAACCCCGATGTCAAATGACGAACGCGGAAGTTAGATGACGAATGACGAACACGGAGGTAATAGACCTAAAAGATGGACTATACTTCGTACCTATGATGTTTGGTGTAGATAGGCACGCAATGGATATAGAGAACAGACTCAAGATTGCCTGCCAGGTATTTGTTCTCCCCTTATGAAACGGGAAACAGACTATATTACTGTGTGTAAACGCTCCTATTTTCACGCGTTTAGGAATAATCTTAAATGTGAGGAATTCTTATGAATAAAAAATGTGCTCATCGATAAATGCACCGATTGGCACTGCTGCAACCAGGAGTATGTGAATGTTACTTGTTGCATCTTAAAAAATATATAAGCAAAATTGCCGAGATCAACATATATGTTTTAACAAAATGGAAAACTATTGGTATTAGTTACTTTTTGTTCCCGTCAGACAGCAGTTGTCAGGGAAACAAAGTTTATTTGGAATAGCTCCATGGTAGAATACAAATAAGGCATATTCGTTCATACATCCCTTTTGTTCCCTCAGACCAGTGTGTTGGATAATACTCCACAGTATCCTCTCAAAGCCTTTGTCGTTAATGGGATAGGGTAACAAAGCTCACTACTCCTACTATATTAAAAGAGGGTACTATCACCCAAACAACAAGTAAACATGCTTGTTCTTAGGAGAGATGCTGATTTAAGTCAAAACATAAGCAGACTGCAAAACGTGACCTACAGGATTCTGCACATAAAAAGATGTCTCTAAAGTTTAAACAAAAGGTATCCTAGGTCAAGTGACTATTCTAGTGCGGGGGCTTCATGGATTATAGCAAAAAAGGAAAACCTGTACTGATTAACAGCAAATTGAATGGACCAAAGAGAGCGCAGATAAGTTATACTGCTCCAATAATACGCTCCCATTCTTCCCTTGAATTTAGTCCCCGTTTCACTGTATCAAGGTAGGAGATGTACCATTGCTCCCTCTCCTTTCTTCTGGAGACAATATTGCCACCTCTTTTGCCTATCCTAATCTTTTCTAAGATGAACCAGCCAAAATCTGATTCTTTGTGTCCCTTTTCAAGGAAATGGGTGACAATTGGTGCAGTAATTTTCTTGGTCCTTACTGCTGACCTATGTTCCTGAAGCCGTATGCGTACCTCTCTGCCCGTTTCTCCAACATAGCAGAGACCGCACGGACATTTAAGTAAGTATACAACATTTTTGCTTTTACAATTGTTGTGCGTCTTGCACGTTACAGTCTTGGTGTTGCAGGTAATTTCTGATCCCACAATACATTGAGAACACATGTTACACATGCTACATTTTGTTGTTCCAATAACTCTAGTACCATCAATAGTCCTTTGACTTTCAACACTTTCCTCTCTGTAAGTATGTACAAGTAGATCACGTAAGTTTTTATTCTTTTTGAATGCAAAGAGGGGTTTCTCTAAGGCTAGTTCTTCTTCATGATTTAGGATGTGCCAGTGCCTATTCACAACATTCTTTATCTGATTGCTTATATTGGAAAATTTGCTAACAAAAACCACTTTGTTGAGGGGTTCCCTGTCCTTAGGTTTGCTGTAAACCAAAGCCTCATGGTCGTAAAACCGCGCTCTTTTCAGTGAATGTGACAGAAGCTTTTTCGGATATCCTCTATCCTTAAATTTCGTACTCAAGTTCTCAGCATGTCTATAGTAATCTTCCAGTTCCGAACAATTTCTCCGAAGACGATACTTTCCCTTTGTGATTTTGGGTGGAAACTGGAGAAGTGTAGCAGTGTGTTTTTAGCCATGGGTTTTGTGAACAGTTCAACTGCCAAAAACTCCATTACAGTTTTTAATGCAAATGTCAAGAAACTCAACCTTAGAGGTGCTGTACATAGATGTGAACCTAAGATTGGGGTCCCCTAAGTTTATCCAGAGTAGGAATTCCTCCAGGAGTTCAACTGATCCTTTCCAAATAAAGAAAATATCGTCAATGTAGCGGTACCAGCCCGCTACATTTTCGAAAAACGGGGCCATCTCATTATCGATGTGCCTTGCCTCAAAGTTTCCAACATACAGGCAAGCGAGACTGGGGGCACATGTGGCCCCCATACTGGTCCCCTTAAGTTGCCTGAAATATTCATTCTTAAAAAAGAACACATTGTTGGTGAGAATAAGTTTGACACAGTCAACGATAAACTCCTTGTTGGCACCACCAAGGTCCTGATCAGATAGGAGTTCATCTATTACTTCTACAGTGTCCATCTGGGGGATATTAGTGTATAGAGACTCAATGTCTAGAGTTACTAGGCATTGAGTTTTTATTGGGATGTTTTTATTTATTATTGTTCCGTCCTGTGTTTGTTTCCCAATTTTTAATCAACATAATGTATGCTAATAAATTGTACTAATGTTTTGATCCTATTATAGTGTTTTCACATGTTTGAATTTTCCGTTTTTTCATTGCTTCCTTGTTACGCTTATGTATTAGTGAGTCTTCTGTATGTAAGTACTTTTGTATTGACGATCGGGAGAGCTCCTGTCCTATATACCCTCGTCTGACAGCCGATCATCTGAACTTCACTGGTTCCGAACAGACCTCTCTCGAGTGATCTACGGTCCTGACTGGGAACCATCAGGAGTGCCGCGACAGTCATGGAGAATAGAGGATGATCGGGCGCTGGATTCGGAAGACAAGAAACTGTCCATGCAGTCCGGGTAAGGTCGTGTAACACGACACATTGCGAAATGATTGTTTGATTGTTTGGAAAATACTAGTATTAATCTTTGAATTGTTGGTTCTTTTTGGAGATTCTCTGTCTGCAAACGGAGAAGAATAGAAAGATTCTCTCTTCCTTTCCAGGTAGTGAAGGGTAGGTAACGCGGACTTTTGTCCCCCATTGTAACCCGTCGTGACCATTTTTCTCCCCCACTGATTGATTGTTTGCCCGAACATTGTTTGTTCGAGGATTGTTCTTTTGAGATTCTCTCTGTCTACAAACGAGGAAGAATAGAAATATTCTCTCTTCCTTTGCAGATAGTGATGGGTATGTAAAGCAGACTTTTGTCCCCGTTGTAATCCGTCGTCCCTATTCTTTTTCCCCACTGATTGTTTGATTGTCCGAACATTGACTGTTCAATACTGGTTCTTTGAGATATTCTCTGCTTGCAAATAATGAAGAATAGAAGTATTCTGTCTAGTCTTTGCAAGTAGTGAAAGGATAGGTAGTGCGGACCTTTGTCCCCCGTTGTAATCTGTCATGCCTATCTTCTCCCCACTGATTGGTAGTTGGTTCAGCCCGGACCGCTTATTATAGATGAACCATCCAGCTCCACTGGAAGGCACCCCTAATAAGGACATGTTCATGAAGCATGGATTAATCGCTATAGCCTATAGCAAACTATGGCATAAATATACAAAAAAGGATCAGAAAAGTCAGTGGCCACTGATAGGATCCTTCTATGAAGATAAGATAAGCGCGCTAGAAACAGCCCTTTGTAACAATAAGAAAACGCCCACTATGCTTGATAGTCTCGGCATGTGGCGCAAAGAAGCGGAACAATGTAAAAAGAGAAACAAAATTAGATTAGAGAAAGAGCTACGAAAGGCAGCCCACCTAGCTGCTAGAAAATTAGAAGAGGAGATAAAGGAGAGAGAGGAAGCCAAACGGAAGCAAGAATCCGAAACATCGAGTCAGTGTCCTGTTAGAACACCCTCTACGCTCTACCCTGAATTACCCTCAAAGCAGCGAGCCAATGATGATCTTTTATTAGGTCCCCCGATCATCTACATGCCCCCTCCATATGCCCCTTCCCAACCTTTAGCGCAGCTCCCGCTGCCCCCTAGCACAGGCGAGAGTAGTACCAGGGCCTCGGTCTCCATGGCCTCCGCGCCGACCGAACCCCTTGTACTAGATACAGCACAAGCAGCAATGTTAGATGACCCTGAGGCCCGAAAGACAGATTCCACGAGAACGAACAGGTTAAGCAAAGATGAGCGAGCAGGGATTGACAAGGTAGTAAGGACACTAGTAGAACAAAAGGAGAGTGAGGAACACATCATGGATATGTTCAACTCATATGCTGGGAGCCACAGACGGCACTTTGTTGTACGATTATGTTATCATGCCCTAAATGCGTATGAGGACCGATACCGAGACAAAGGTCCTGAGAGCCTAACGGCTCTGTATAGAAAGGTCGATATCGGGGATGAGGGCGAGTGTGACGTGATGGACCTCCTTGTGCGTACGCTTGAGGTTTTCCGCCACCTCACTGAACAAGGGTTGGAAGCTAAACCTACGACACCTGTAGCGACCGAACCACGAATAGAACAAGCTAGCACCATGATGCCAATAAGAGAGGCTGCCCCCTACTGGGTTCCCCCACGAGGTCAGGGAACACACGATGACGTCAACCACGAAGATGCAAGAGGGAGGGTAGTGTACAACTGGGTCTACCAACCATGGGATCGGCAAGATATTCTGACGTTCCGGAAGTCTCTGCCCGATTTACGTAAAAACCCCACTGCCTTCTATACCAAACTAGGTATAGCCCTAGGTTCAACGATTATGACCCTAGCTGACATCGATTTGTTTTTCGGGTTATGTCTGCCAGCTGATGTGTGCAAGCAAATCCGGAAAGTTGACCACCTTGAGCTATTTGGACATACCTGGTCACAACTCGATGGCATAGATAGACAACGAGAGCCTGGACAGAAGCCTTTGAAATCCATTTTAGAACTCCCAGACAAAATTGTGCAGAAACTAAAAACCCTGATCCCAGAACAGAAAGTAGACTGGTCGATAGTGACGGCCTGTCACCAGAAACCCCAGGAAGATGTACCAGAATACTTCTCCCGGTTTGAAATGGTGTTCTCCGATTACAGTGGTCAGGACATGACCACTGCAACCGGACACCATCTGTTTGTCCAGAATGATGTCAAGGGTCTGTCGCAGGAGGTCTCTCAGAAACTGCAGGCCAGCGAGAGTAGTTGGGCAGCCTCCAAACCCGCGGCTATCCTCCAGATGGCCCAATATTATGAACATCAGAAAAACGAAAATGATAGGGCGACTGAGAAAAAGAAAAAGGATTTGAAGGAGAGGGTGATGATTGCACAGTTGCAAGGGGTGACCATAGGACGAGAACAGTACAAGGGAAATTACCAGACGAATGCCCCTAGGAATCCACCCCCTAAAGACCGTACTCCCGCACCCTATGTGGGGCGTAAAGATATTAGCGAAGACCAGTGTGCATTCTGCAAGGGATTCGGCCATTGGAAATCCCGGTGTCCGGTTCTGTTGGAGATGAATAAGAATAGGGACCCCAAAGACGTAGTGGGTGGATTGAGAAATAGGACAGGGACGAGGGTCCACGAATGATACGAATAACGACAGATCGGGCAGACCAAATACATTTGACTGTCCCCGACAGAACCAGTACCAACAGTCTGACTGACGACACCCACGACTTCGCATAGGACTGCCTAGGGCAAGGGAGGGATCCAGTCAAGCTCTATGTTGACCAGCAAGGTCCTTATGTCACCGCTAAGGTCCTGGGTATGAAGTCTCCATTTCTGGTAGACACTGGCGCGACACGTAGTGCGCTATCTAAACGACTGATTCCAAGGGCACCCTTGTCTAGCTCACTTGTAACATCGATAGGTTTCGATGGGACGCCCTCCACTAACCCCTTGTCCTCACCCATCTCCTTTGACTTAGAGAATAACATCACTGACACAACGTTTTTGCTTTCTTCAAATACCCCTGACGCCATTATGGGACTTGACTTGCTAAAGCATTTCCGAGCCACTATTAGGTGTTCGCAAGATGGAGTTCGGGTCTTCCTGTACGACAACCCGGCTCTGCTCAGACTTTGTCCTTCCCGACGCATGTTCTCCATCACTGACGCTGACTCATCCCTACTTGACACTCTGACTCCGTATCTGTGGGCCAAAACTGACTCGGACGTAGGACGCATGATGATTGACCCAGTGCACATAACCGTTCGACAGGACGCAATGCTCCCGAAACTTCCACAATATCGGATATTGCCCGAGGGCGAGAAGGCATTGGTAAAGATTATTCAGTCCCTGATAGACACAGGAGTGGTAGAGGAAGTAGTTAGCAATGTTTGCAACAGCCCTATCCTACCCATCATAAAGAAGCAAGGAGAGGGAGATGAGAAAGCGTACCGCTTCATCATCGACCTACGAGAGGTCAACAAAGTAGTTGTACCTCAGTACCCCGTAGTCTCAGACATCACCACTATTCTGACCCTGATTCCTTCCACTGCCACCACCTTCACTGTCATTGATCTAAAGAACGCTTTCTTCTCTATCCCCATCCACCCAGATAGCCGATACCTCTTTGGCTTCACCCTAAAAGCCTGCTCATATAGATTCTGTCGAGCACCCCAAGGCTACACTGAAAGCCCCAGCATCTACAGTCAGGCCCTCAAGAGACAACTGGACGCAGTCCAGTTACCAGATGGAGGGATATTGATACAGTACGTCGATGACATCCTTTTGGCGGCCGATACCACTCCACTTGCAGTCACAGCCACCATCCAACTCCTGCACTTCCTTGCGGAAAATGGCCACAAGGTCTCCAAGAAGAAGTTGCAATTCTGCCAACCCCAGGTCACTTATCTAGGCCACCTCTTGTCAAAAGACGGAAGGAAACTTACTCCCGACCGAATCCAGACCATTCTAGAGACCCCTGTCCCTAAGACCCAGAAACAAGTCCGCTCCCTGCTAGGCCTCACTTCCTTCTGCCGACAGTGGTTGCCAAATTTCAGCCTCATTGTGAAACCACTGCTTTCTCTGCTGGCTAAAGATGTCCCCTTCCCACTCCCTAGGACCCCTGAGTGCCAATCCTCCTTCATAGAACTACGAGATGCCCTCTGCTCGGCCCCGTCCTAGGAACCCCCGATTACACAAAGCCCTTCTCCCTCTACACTCACGAAAGGGAGGGATGTGCTTTGTCTGTCTTGACCCAGTCCATTGGCCCAAAGCAACGACCATGCGCTTACTTCTCTGCCACTCTTGACCCCGTAGCCAGAGCTTTGCCTGCCTGCCTTCGAGCTGTAGCTGCCGCTGCTATCTCTATCCGACAAAGTGAGGGGATCGTGCTCTCGAACTCCCTCACGGTGCTAGTACCCCATGCGGTTGACACCCTCCTGAACCAGACTAAGACGTAACACCTGACGAGTGCACGACTGACTGGATATGAATTGACTCTGCTTGCGCCCCCCATCACCCTGAAAAGATGCACCACACTGAACCCAGCGACTTTGTTACCCCTACCAGAGAACAATCCCAATGTGTCCCCTGTACATGACTGCGTGACCCTCACGGACGAACAGACTAGGGGTAGGGTCGACCTCAGAGACACAGCTTTCCCTGACCCTGACGGAGAGCTATGGGTGGACGGTTCTTGCATCAAACTCCCCGATGGCACCACCTCAGCTGCTTACGCAGTTACCACAGCCCGAACTGTAGTAGAGACAGCCCGCATCACACAACGATCTGCACAGGCAGCAGAACTGATTGCCCTCACACGAGCATGTATCCTGGCAGCAGGAACAACGGCAAACATTTACACCGACAGCCAGTACGCCTTCGGGGTGGTTCACCATTTTGGGCTCCTTTGGAAGGAGAGAGGATTCCTGACCTCACACGGCACCCCCATCTTACACGGAGATCTAGTCTCCACCTTAATTGAGGCAGTCCTTCTTCCCAAACAACTTTCAGTCATAAAATGCCAAGCACACAAAAAGGTGACAGACCTCATTGGACAGGGGAATGCACTAGCCGACCTCACTGCCCGAACTACAGCTGAAAATAGGACGACGACACGCATGTACGTGACCAGGTCACAAGCAGAGAAATAGACAGACGCTAGGGAAACTATTAGGGACATCCAAATTGCCAGCTTGCAACACGAATTGATTGAATGGGCACGGGTGGGACTGAAAGACTGAAGGCTGCTGGCGGACAAAGGACACGAACAAGTGGTTGCTACCCGATTCATACCTGATCCCCATACTGACCATGGCACACTCTCCTGCACACATAGGATCAGCCTCTATGACCGAGCTCGTCTCCAAAGTTTGGCACAATGATAATATCGGAGACTCCGCCAAACGTTTGGTCCAACAATGTTTGATATGCCCGCAACACAACCCTGGGAAAGGAACTATAGTACCCCGGGGAGGGTTTGGGGTCCCCAATCATTCATTTGAAGTCCTGCAGATGGACTACATCCAGCTAGAAAGATGCCAAGGCCTGAAGTATGTACTTGTTATAGTGTGCGCATTTAGCAAGTGGGTGGAAGCCTATCCAACCCGTGACAACACTGCCATGGCCACTGCAAAGGTACTACTAAAGGAATTCTTCCTTCGTTACGGCCTTTGTCGGATTTTGTGGAGCGACAATGGCCCCCACTTCGTAGCCGAAGTTATCCAGCTCATTTTGAAGGGGTTGGGTGTAAAACAAAAGTTCCACGCAGTCTTCCACCCCCAATCTGCTGGACTAGTTGAACGACATAACGCCACATTGAAGCTCAAGCTGGCTAAGATAGTGGCTACCACAGGACTGAAATGGCCAGACGCTCTCCCACTAGCATTGCTATCAATGCGTTCCACCCCCACCAAACACCACTTGACACCCTACGAGGTTGTTTTCGGCCGGCCCGTGAGCATCTGGTCTGCACCAAAACCGACTTCTATTCATGACATCCCGGACGTCCTAATGTCTGATTACTTGTACAAATTGACTAAGACATTGTCTGTTATCCACCAACAGGTGCTGCATACCATTCCCGATGCTTCCAGGGGTCCCGGACACGCCATCCAACCTGGGTATTTCGTACTGATTCGAAACTTCCAGCGTGCGAAGAGTCTGGAACCCGGTGGATGGGCCCCTGGCAAGTCTTGATCACCACCCGAACAGCTCTTCGAGTGGAGGGAAAGCGCAATTGGGTGCATGCACACCACTGCAAGAAAATCACCTCGACTCTGATGACGACCGAAGACGTGGCTACCCAGGAAGAGCTCCTGAACAAAGACCGACCATCTCTGAACTGCTATCCTGATACAGAGACACTTGAATTAGCAAAATTTCCCGATCTCACTGTGCCATCCAGAGAAGGGTATAACCTGCGACGAACAGAGGGAGCTTCGGCTAAGCAGACCACTGACTAAGTCATAATTCTCAGAGCGGTGGCCTAACACTACTAAGGCTGTCAGAAGAGAAGCCAGATGAAGTTTGTGGTTCTGCCCTCTACCGAGCCCCCTTGAAGGTGATGGAAGCGCCCGATAAGAAGATGATGAAAGCACCCGACACGAAGATGATGGAAGCAACCGGACATCCGAAGATTCGCTACAGAAACCCAAAGACTGACAAAATCCACAGTTCAAAGACTATTGCTCTTTTTATCGCCCTTCTCTTTTGACTCCTCCTCATGACCACCCTCTGGATTGTGGAAGAGAGAGCACCAGCTCATGAGACATTCCTGACCACTGCACAGCCTACCACAATGAAAGAACATTATCTGATTTCTCTTTCACCCCAGCTCCGAGAAAGGCGTAAGGAGTTTTGGAACAACTCCTTTGTGCAACTGCTGCACCAGCACAATCTTGCTACCAATGCCACCAACTGCTGGATCTGTGGGTTGCTACCCCATGCCACTGAACACTCTATACCCTTCATCCCTTCACCCTTCTCAGTTCACGGCTCCTGCCTTGCCTGGCTGATCCTCTTGCAAGAAAGCTACAGGGATAATGCCACTTCCAGCAGAACTATGACACATTTCTTTCATGGGGTCTGGCAGAACAAAACGAAGAAAACTGCTGCACACTTCTGCCCACAGACATCCAACGATTCTATCCACATGGACATCCCCATCAAAGAACGGATTGAAATGCAGGTGTTTAACAATCCGACCAGACCCACCTTCTCCTACCTCCTGAAACGAACAGCTGCCACCCTGACTGTGGCCCTATCCGTCATCAACGTCACAGGCCTTATGTGCATCGAAGGTCTTGGGACACAGCTGGTCGGCCGCAGCGCTTGCCGCATCACCAGAACTTTGGACTCCACTGATCCACCCTCTTTTGTCTCCTCTCCGAACATGTACTTTGTTTGTGGTACAAAGGCTTACACCTGGCTCCCCAAAGGCTGGGGGCACCTGTTATATTGCCATCATCCTTCCACCGACCTATGTGGCTCCAGCGAATCATCATAGACAAAAACGAGCCAAGGACATTGAGCAAGCCGACTCCACTGGAGCACAGTTCCTCGATGCAATGAAGGGACTTGTTCCACTCTGGGGCCCGATGGCGAACAGCCGTGCCATCCGACATTTGACCCAGGCAGTTGAAACAATGATGAACATTACAGCTGGCATCCTCACGAACAATACAGCCGAGCTCCAAGCGGTCCGCCTGGTGGCTCTCCAGAACCGCCTTGTTCTACATGTGGTTTTAGCAGATAGTGGAGGAGCATGCCGCATCATTGGGTCCAACTGCTGCACATATATACCGGACAATTCACCCTCAGTATACAAGGCCATTGAACACCTCCACAGACTTTCCTCAGAAGTTCACCAGGAACAAGAAGAATGGTCGCTTGGTGGTTGGTTCTGGAGTACTGTAAAGAACTGGGGGTGGAGGTTATTTACGATTATATTGATTCCAGTTGTTGTGATATGTGGGTTCTGCCTAGGGATCCAATGCCTGCCACCTCTGTGTTCACTATGTGCAAACTGTATCTGCCCTAAGACTTTGGACTTCGAAAAAGAACGCATGAGAGCATTGTACGATGTCGAGGTTAGGAACTTGATGAAGATAGATATCGATTAGACAAGCTGGCTAGATATGTTGAAAAGGGAGGACTGTTAAAATCTAGTTTGCGACATCAACATTATCGGCGCCATCTTGTCCCTTTAGGCCCATTCGTGCGCGTAAGTGGCAGCCATTTTGAATGCCATAGCCTCTCTGCCCACTGCCGATAGCCAGCGCGTCTCTCTCTCTCTCTCTCCTAACCTTGCAGGCATCCACCGCGCGCTGACAGCCCCCGCTCTCACATGCTTGGGCCATAAACCCCTCTTCAGCCCAACTCTGCCTCGGAACCCCATCCTGTTCCCAGCTCAACACCTCCCTCCATTCCTTTCATGATCCCGTATCCTTTGATAAACCCCCTTTTCCTCTGTGCCCGATTGTCCTGCTCACTCCCAGGCCGCCACCTGGCCCTGCGGATGCTATTTATTCCCCCCCCATACAGTAGGAATCTTCCCCCATCAAAGGATCCACAACCGATCAATGCCCCCACCCCATGAGATCCGATCATCCCCATGCATTCCGGGAATCGGCGGAATGCCCAGCTGCGCGACAATCGTCACCTGTTGTGACCGGGGTGGGGACTGCTACTGTAAATGTGTGTGGGAACGGGCTTGAAGCGGGGATTCCAAGGATGCCTCTCTGTACATCAAAGTGTTGACAGAGATGTGTTTTATGCAATAAAGCAATAAACTTGTGTATAAGAGGCCAGGCCTCAGAGATGCGGTTAGAGCACCTCGAGAAGATACCCTGTTGTCTGTGTTGGCGTGTTCTGCTCCGTCGGAATAAAAACTTCTGTTTCCTGCCTTCCAGTCTCCAGCGCCTGCCTCTTTGTTTGAAAGATTTGAGTGGTATGAGAGGCGGTTAGCGTCGGGCAATACTGAAAAAGGTTCTCGATCGACATCGGCCCTACCTTTTTTCACAAGGGGCGGGGCCACGCTTCTCTTCATTACTCAGAAAAGAGGCTGAGCTGCAGGTTCAGCATCTGCGGACCCCAGCGAGTTATAGGCTTCCGAACAGACAACCACCCAGGGTTCCAGCAGCGATGTCTCGATAAGGACAAAAGCCTTTCTCAATGCACAGGATGTGGTTCCAGCCAAGTGTGACAGTGTTACATGACCTCATGTGCTCTTTACAGTGTTAGTATTTCTACCCTGACACTCCGACCTTTGCCCAGATTTCACAGCCACTTTTGTAAAAAGCGCTGCTTTTTTTACAAAAGTGCATATTTCACGATTTTTTAGCAAATCGCAAAATCACGAAATCCTTGAGGGTCTGATTAGAGTCACCTGAAGAATATAAGTACAGGTGACAAGTCAGTCGCAAGAATACTACATTGTATGTTACCTAGTGGCAAAATGCAAAAAGATGGGACTCCTTCCCCTGAATACTATGATGAGGGCCCCTACAGTCTCCCATATCTCACAGATATTCATTCAACTAAATGGGTACCTCTGAAGGTTTGCCCTCACCCGCGCCTATGCCCCTTATGCAGAGACCTGCTTTGTATCTCTAACACAACCAACATTTGAGCTTTATAGACCTGCTAATATCTAGTACTTACAATGTGTATTGTTCCTCAGCCTAGCAGCTTACAACATTGCGAACCAGGCAGCACTGTTGAAAATGGAATGAGGTTTCAGGGTAATAATTTAAGAAGATTACTAATTTCCTCCCCTTTCTTCCTCAGTAGAAGCCAGCAGGTTTACACTGAATCATTTAAATCTCATCTGCAAAGGGCAGCAAGCGGGCCCTCCCTCTCCTCTTTATGCCCAACATCCATGTGCACCCAACAGCACAGATAAAAGATCCGCATCAGGATTCTTTGTAAATGTATCCTGATAGTATTCAATTGCCAATCCATCGGGAGAGCATAAGGCCCATAGAAGATTCCTTATATTGCTTGCATGTTTTATCAAGTTGATGTCGGTGAAGAACAAACTGCGATGCTAAGCAAACTGACCAGAAATATCAAAATTGATTCAGAGTTTTTCTGGCATAATATAAATCTGTCAGTGTGACAGATATTTGTATATCAAACCCTCTCTGACAATGCCACTATATTTGAATCTTTGTAAAAACATTTGAGCTCTCTATTGCTACGTCTTCAATGTGACATGCCACTTTGTTGTTAAAAAACCTGGTAGGCGTCAGCCAGTTTTAGAATCAGACAGTGACATTTCCAACAAGAAATCGTGTACACTAGAACTGTATCCCTAAAGCTGCTTACATATGTAGCCTCTCTAACATACTCTGAGTGTTTCATAGAATGTAATGAATATATTATTCTGCCACTATTTACATGGCTTTCTTTTAATAAGTTAGCTCTACAAGACATTTTGGTTGACCAGTCAATCTAGAATTGGTGGCTGCTACCATTTTTTAGAGCTTTTATTGAACCTTATTTGACAACATGATTGTCACACAGGATTCTCTGATGATGGGACATCTGGCATGGAGTCAACTGAAATAGGGCAGTGTTACCAGAAATGCAGAGAGGTTATTATATTTTAATAATAATAATAATAATAATGAGTCTTGTAAGAGCGCGAACAGCTACCTCACATGGAGGTGTCCCGGCGCTATGAGAACATACTAGCCATAAGTCAGGTGGCAGATCTTAGCATAGAGTAGTAAATAGCCAGGTTTTTAGCAGTCGTTTAAAACAAGTTTCAGAAGGGGCCTGTTGTAATGCAGGAGGGAGAGAGTTCCATAGCCCCGCCACATTGGCCGAGAAGGTTCTTCCACCCAGCCGCACTCTTCGTGCTAGGGGGACCACAAGCTGCACCCGCCCATTGAAGCGGAGGGTCCTCGATTGGTGATACCTAGGTAGCCTGGCTCTCAGATAATTAGGACAGATGCCATACAGGGACCTGAAGGCCAGCGTCAAGGTTTTAAACTTGATCCTACTGGCCACTGGAAGCCAGTGCAGTGCCCGAAGATGCGGAGAGACAGGGTGCTTGAAGGGAATACACCTCAACAGTCTCGCAGCCGCATTCTGCACCAACTGTAGGCACTGGATTGAATATCGGGGAAGACCTAGATACAGTCCGTTGGCGTAGTCCAGCCTCAATGTAACTGTGGCATGGACTACAGTCTTACGACACTCTTCTGGTAGAAGTCTCAGGATCTTGCGCAGATTCCTCAGCTTGGATAGACAGCATCCTGCTACCTGCCGAATATGAGAATCAAAAGAGAGACTGCTATCCCCGCGGACTCCCAAGTTTTTTGCGCTCTGGCTCGGCGCCTGGGACATCCCCATTTCCACCGGCCACCAAAACTCTGCAGGGGGGGGGCAATCCCTTGCCAAAGAAAATGACCTCTGTCTTCTCAGCATTCAATTTAAGTTTATTAGCGTTTATCCAGCTGGCCACATCTCGGCGGCACCCCTTAAAAGTTGCGAAAGCTTCTTCCGACACCTCCGAATATGGAAACACCAGCTGGGTGTCATCCGCATAAGATATTGCCTTGACCCCCCAGTTTGAGATGAGTGTGAACAGAGGTGCCAAGTAAACATTAAATAGAAGCGGGCTCAGGGCCGACCCCTGAGGAACGACACATTTTATCTTGGTGGGTTTAGATACCATGCAACCCAATGCCACCTTCTGTGTTCTCAGGGATAGGTATGACTGAACCCATCCAAGTGCTTGATCTTTTAGCCCTATCTCTGCCAGGCATTGTATGAGCCTATCATGATCCACCGTATCGAAGGCTGCCGACAGGTCCAGGAGAACCAGCATAGCTGATTCCCCTGCATCCATCGACCACCTCACAGATTCTGCCACTTCAATGAGTGCAGTCTCCGTGCTAAAGCCCGATCTAAAGCCTGATTGAGTCTCATGTAGGACGTCATTGTCCTCAATAAATTTGTTAAGCTGGCGCTGGATTAACTTCTCGAGCTTTTTTCCTGGGGCCGCCAAAAGAGAAATTGGGCGCAGGTTACCCAGGTCCAGCGGATCCCCATTTGCTTTTTTCTTTAGTGGAAGAAGAGTGGCATGCTTCCAAGCGTCCGGGAATACTCCTTAAGTAATGGACCCATTCCAGAAGGACTGAAGGGTGGGAGCCACAAATTCAGTTATAGATTTCCTTTTTTTTTTTTTTGAATATTTTTATTAAACATTTCCAAGAAAATGTTTCCACATATTCCTGTATATGTTACAGCACATAACAGTTTTACAAACGATTGTGTATATTACAACATTATTCTGATACATTGTGACATAAAAGATTCATCAAATCTATATATTATATATGCTACCTATTCCCATTTAACAAGACTGAAATAATGCTTTTATAAAATATTTTTGACAACCTTCTATTCACTCTCCTAGGTTTAACCTGCTATTTTTCCACCTAGTGATAGGTTGCCATATTCTGTTACCTAGTAACTTAGCTCTCCTACCTTTCCTTTCATAAATTGCTTTTTCCAAATTGTACATAGATAAAAGGCTTGCAATCCAGACTTGGAACGGAGGGGGAGCCTTGTCCAGCCAATTTCTTGCTATACATATACGATAAACTGCAAGTGAAACAAAAATAAACTATACTGGCATAGCAGCTACCGTGTCCCCCACCCCTAATATAATTAATTCATCTGTCAATTTAATCTGAATTCTAAGTGCTTTAACAAAAAACTCTTCAATAGCCATTTTCAAGGTAAACAATTGCGGACACTGAGAGAACATATGCACAATATCTGCTTCAGCTGAATCACATCGGGGGCATGTTATCCCAGTTGTGCCGCCCCACTGGGCGATTCTAGCCGGGGTATGATATAATGAGACTATTGTCTTAAAGTGTTGTGACTGAAGGGTAGCAGAGCATAACACTGTTCTGTCCAGATCCAATGATAGCTGAAATGATTCAAGCCCTGACCCCATTTTCCCTGCCCATTTTTGTGCGCATTTCGCCCTTTCATCAGTTTTACTGTCTTTCAGCTCTGCATATAGCTGTCTTATCGTACATCTATTAGATGTTTCTATATAGTCCATGACTTTACATTGTCCCAACCCTGCCGGACCGCCTTGTTTTTGCATTAAGAAACTTCTGGTTTGAAGATATTTATAAAAATTATTGTGTTCTATCCCGAATATTGTTTGTAACGCCCCAAACTGTAGCATATTCCCCTGGCTATCAAGCAAATTCCCTATTTTCACTATGCCCTTGTTATGCCAATCCCTCATAGTAGTGTCCCTGAAAATGTCCCTCGGTAGTGAGCAGTTTGTATACAGTCTTGTGTAATTATTGAACCTACCTAATCCAAATTTTTTTGTCAATCCTTTCCAAACCCTATATGCCGCCTTTAAAGTCTTAAACCGTGTGTGTTTAAAATAAGTGAAGTCGGTTGTATTCAAAAACCCATTCTCTGCCCGCTCTCCCAGTAGTGTAGTATATACATTAGCTACTCCAGTCCTAGTTTCTGTTGCATGATCTGCACCTCCCCCACCTATTAACCCCTGGCAATACTGTAGTACGGCAGCCCAATAATAGAGCCTAAAGTCCGGTGCCCCCCAACCCCTTTTTTCTCTAGACACTGTTAGATGTCTATAGGCTCTCCTTGTCTTCCCTTTAACCCAGATAAATTTGTTCAGGATTGCTTCCAGCTTATTAAACCACGTGTTATCAAAAAATAATGGGATAGACCTAAACAAGTACAAAACTTTTGGGAACGTTACCATTTTTATTACGTTAATTCGACCCATCAAGGTCAAGTGCAAATTATTAATCCTTTCCGTTTTCACTTTTATTTTAGCCAACAGTGGACTCATATTAATTTCGACTAGCCTATCTAAATCAGCTGTGATCTTAACTCCCAAATATGTAACTTCGGGAGCTACCCTTATGTCATGTAAATTCACCCAGTTATTTTGTATGATTTGAGTTTTTCCTTTATTCAACGAGTATCCCGATACTGTCCCAAATGCTGATGCCTCTTGTTCAATTTCAAGGATAGCCGACCCTGGTTCTGGGGTAACCACCGCAACATCATCTGCGTAAGCAAGCGTTTTATACTCATAAGACTGTAACTTTATCGGTAGTATGTTAGGGTTCCCTTCCATTCTACGCAAAAGAGGGTCAAGGTACAGAGCAAATAACAGTGGAGAAGCCGGACAGCCTTGCCGAGTACCGCGTCTTATACGTATTCCCGCAGTATATCCCCTGTTTACCCTTACCTTAGCTGTAGGATTTAAATACAGTGCCTGTATAGCTTTTATATAACCTGCTCCAATCCCAAACCACTCCATAGTCTTCCACAGATACCCCCAGGAGACCCTGTCAAAGGCCTTCTCTGCATCCAAGAAGATGGCCGAGGCAGGATCTCCTGTGGCACCTGCAGCATCCAGTATAGTAACCATCTGCCTTGTGTGTTGTGTAGTCCCCTTGCCAGGTATGAATCCATGCTGTGTTGAACATACCAAGCCCTCAATTACCCTACTTAGTCTTTGTGAGAGTGCCTTGGAGTAGATCTTTGCGTCGGCATTCATGAGTGTTATTGGCCTGTATGAACCGGGATCCAAGTGTGATTTATCTTTTTTTAAGATTACGATGATGTTTGCTCCGGCCCAAGATTGTGGTACATTTTCCCCCCTCTGTGCTTGGCTTAGGGTTTCCAACATATCAACCCTCAGTGTGTTCCAAAATTTTTTATAGAATTCCGCCGGAATTTGGTCGGGCCCTGCTGCTTTTCCTGGGGGGAGTTTAGTTACTGCATTATAGACTTCTCCCAATGACAATGGTAGCTCCAATGCCTCCTTATTCTCCTCACTCAGTTCCTCATGTGCAATTCCTGTTAAATATCCCTCTATCTTAGTTTCAACATTTCCCAGATCTTGGTCATATAGATCGGAATAAAACTCCCTAAACACCTCCCTCACATCCTCTACCTTAGTCACAACCTTTCCCCCTTTATCCTTAATTTCTTTAATTTCTCCCGCTGCCAAATTTTGTCTAATACGGACTGCTAGCATATGACCTACCCTCTCATTAAATTCATAGCACTGTTCTTTTTTCGTTAAGTAGTTACTTGCCGCTTTATTTGCCAGGTTTTCGCTGGCTTCTGCCTTTTTAAGTTCTATCTCTAATAAGATCTCCTCGATAGATTCTTGATTGATTACTGCTTGAATAAGCTGTTGTTCTAATTCCATTAAAACACGTAACTTATTAGTTAGCTCAAGCTTTTCATTTTTACTCCTACGAAGAGTATAAGCCAATGTTTCCCCTCTTATCCCTGCTTTAAAGGTGTCCCAGACCACTCCCGCTGATGCAGTCCCCCTATTTACTTCCCAAAATTGTCTGATCCATATCTTCATTTTATTTACATAATCTTGTTCCTTGAGTAACCCTCTTTCAAATGTCCAGTTGTATTCTTTAGAGATAGGGCTGAGGTTCTGAGGGACAGTTAATATTAGAGGGTTGTGATCCGAGAAGACTCGTGGCAGCCTTTCTATTTTTACATCTGATGCTGATGCTAAGGAGCTAGTGACTAAAAAGTAATCCAATCTAGCAATAACCTTGTGTGGAGCAGAATAGAAGGTGCTGCCTGTTCCACTGGGATTATATGCTGACCAAACATCAACCAGTGCATTGTTAGACATTAGATTAGCAATAGACCTTCGTGATCTCTTTTTGCGGTCTCCCTGCATCCCCCACCCAACAGACCCAACCGTGATAGTCCATTAATGTTGAGGTCCCCGCAAAAGATTATCGGTTCTGTCCACAATGCTAACTCAACATCTAGCAAGTCAAATAGTTCAGGTTCGTCTTCATTAGAACCATATGCAGATACAATTGTATATCGACCCCCAGTAGTCTCCCCTTCTACCATAACCCATCTCCCTCCGTCATCTTCCTTCTTTTTCTTTACCTGCATAATTCCTTTTTTTGCCAAAATAGCCACTCCTTTTGTTTTTGAATCTTGCTGTGTACGTGCTAAAACTTCATAGCCTAGCTGATCCATGATGTATTTATCCTTTCCCCTCACATGCGTCTCTTGAAGACATATGACATCCAGTTTCAATAATCTACACATAGCGGCAACTTTTTGTCTTTTCCCGCCATCGTTTAGACCACAGATATTAATGGTAGAAAACCTTAATGCCATCTAATCTTTGAACTTAAACCATCAAACATCACCCTCTTTAAATTTCCTGCCCCTTGTATACTTTTACACATCTGCTTACTTTGTGCTGTACATGACCTTAAATCTCCTCCGCCCCCACTCCACCCCCCCCCTCTCCCACCCTCCAGTCAACCCCCCTCCCCTTACTTACCCCCCCCTGTTACAGGCAAATAGGTCAATCCTGACCTATGTGTGACTGCTCACTGCTGTAGTGCCGCCTCCTTCTCCCACCCAACCTACTCAGGTATTATCATATACCGTACTTCCTTGGTACTGTAATATGAATCTTATGCTGGTTCAGTATCTCTACTCTTTTTCCCCCTTTGGCTCTCTGTTATTTCTGCAAGATACTCGCCCGCCTTTATTTCTGAGTAGACATTCTGATACTGCCCCCTGTGATAACTTTCAGTTTTGAAGGGTACATCAGATACGCTTCGGATCCCTGACGCTGAAATGGTGTAATTAACTGCCTAAGCTTCCATCTTCTTTCTACGGTTGTATGGCAGAAGTCCGGCCTAGCAAAGAATGTTACCCCTTCAAATGACATTTTTTTATCTGGTCTGGCAGTATCCATAACTTCCTGCCTGGCCAAGAAGTTACCAAAAAAAACTAGCATAGCACTTGGCAACACATTTTGATTGACGCCTCTTGGTTTCTTCTGTGTCATTGGGAATCTGTGTGCTCTTTGAACTGCTAGCTCCCATTGCCATTGTGCCTCTGGGTATGCGCCTTTTAGCAATTTGACCACAAATTCCCTTGGGTCCTTCCCTTCCACTCCTTCCTCCAAACCCAAGAGTCTCAGGTTATTCCGTCTCTGGCGATTTTCGAAATCCTCCAGCTTCCATTGTAGGTCCTCAATTACCTTTCCTTGTTCCATTCTAGAAGCCTGCCAGTCCGTAACTTCATCCTCCAGTCTGCCAGTTCTCTCTTCCACCTGCACCACTCTTTCTTCAACCTCTTCATATTTTTTATTCATTTTCCTGATACTTGCTTGTATTTTTTTAGTGTCCTGTCTGGCTCTTCTGCTTTGTAGTCTGGCCTCTATATGCATTTGTTTTAGCATGGCAAACATTCCATCTAGAGTTGCTTGAGGTGGTGTTTTGGTTGTATCTTGAGAGACATTTGTGTGGTAGTTATCTGGCGCATCACCTATGTCATGTTCCTGGTACATTTTAGAAGTACTGCCATAGTCCCAGAGCAATTTCCTGTTTGTACTTGATGCTGCTCTATCCATGTCTCTATCACGTCTTATCATGGTTCTTCTTTTCTTCCTCTGTGTTTCCTTACTTCTGTGCTCACTAGAGTGGGACCCTTCTGACTCTGTCCCTAATGAGAGATCTGTAGTAGTGTCCTCCTCCTCCTCTGAGCCCAATAGAGAGGAATCAGAACCTTCAGTCACAGAATAGAATTTTGTCCCCTTTACCACCCCTTGCCGTACGACTTTCTAGACTTTTCATGCTCCCCCAGTTAGACTGAACTAAAATTACTGTCCCCAGGAGTGGGAGCGAGATTTACCTGCATCAGCGCCTCAAGCATTTGGATATTATTGATATTCACCGGCTCTTCTGTCTCCTCAAGCTGTCCATTACTCAGCTTACCAGTTCTGCTCTCCGTAGATGTGGCTGCCTCTGTATCTGCCTCTGTACCTTCGCCTGCTTTCTCGATCGCCTTCTCGGCGTTCTTTCCTCTCAACGCGGCTCCCGCGTGAAGCGTACCTGACTGGAGCCCCGGTTGCCTAGCAACCGCCGTGCTTGCGTCCTCGCGGTCGGCGAAGGCAGCTTCCGTGTTTGTCTCCGTGTTTGTGGCTGCAGGGCTTTCAGAGACCATAATCGTCGCCTGGATTTTGCCCGCAAAAGCCTCTGTGACGGTAGATTGCCTTAAATCTTTACCAGGAGCAGGAGCAGGTAATGGTAGTCGCGTGTTTCATCGATCCGCTATCAGATTGAAGGCGCCTCTGTTGTTGTGGTCCTTTTGATCCAGGGGTTCCCGCTTGTGCCATTACCCTGGGTTCCGCCTTTTCCTTTTCTTTGATGACTTTGTCTGGCTTTTCTCCTTTCTTAGGCTGAGACTTTTGGGCAGCAGTGTTCACTGTGTTCGCTGCGGTAGCCCGTTTGTTCATAGTTGAATTTTTCGGGATTGCTCCAGCACGCTGTGACATCTCTGTGATTGTAGCGATGCCTTGTGTAAGCGCTTTCCTTAAATGCTCTCCAAGGTAAAATCGTAAAGCTGTCAGCGCCTTCTGTAACACCCCAGCACTTCCTTCATTACTGGTTGCTCTTTGGAAAATCAACATATCTTCATCGAACCAGCCTCATATGCCATGGGTCAGGAGAAGGAGTAATTGCGACTGCTCTCTACAGCAGCATAGCGGCCATCTTGCCTCACAGGCCAATTCAGTTATAGATTTCCAAAGTTTAGGCGGGCAGGGATCATCGGGAGAGCCCGATTTACATTTTTTGAGCTCCTTGGTGACTGAGTCCAAATCTATCTGAAGGAACTGCTCGAGTGCTACCCTTGGCATTGTTTTTTTTACTGTATCTGATTTCTCCGCCCTAACCTCCGGGCCAAAGGAGTCGTACACTTTTTGAATCTTACCCTCAAAAAACTCTGAGATACTGTTGCACAATGATAAGGATGGGGAAACCTCCCTTTCTATGCAGCTAGGTTTAAAAAAGGACTGTACCACTTTAAAAACTTCCTTACTAGAGTGCTCAGCTTCTCGAATAGAGGTTGCAAAGAAGGCTTTCTTGGCCCTTCTCACTGACTTCTGCAGATTTTTTAGTGCCTCCTTATAAAGGTCCCTTTCTGCCTCTCCATACCTTACTCTCCATAGCCTCTCTAATCTTTTACATGCCTTCTTTTCGGCTCTGAGATCACTTCAGAACCAGGGGGCCGATGGGGACTCCCTTTGTGAGGATGCATGTTTGGCGGGTGCAACTGAGTCCACCATGTTCTTGATCCAATCATTGAATAATTGTGCATCAGTGTTACTGTCAGCCGTTAAAACAGGTTTTTTCAGGCCCAGGGCCGGGCCCATTGCCGCAGGGACTAGCTTGTTCCACTGCCTTTTAATAAAAGTACATTTACTCATAGCCGGTCTAGACGTAACTATTTCCACCATAAAGGGAATAAGGAAATGATCAGACCAAGTCAGCGGCATGGCCGGCTCAACCTTTACAATATCCCCATTATTAATAATAAGGGCTAACGTGTGACCAGCGTTATGTGTAGGGCCTTCATTACAAAGCGTCAAATTAGCAATCAACAAAGTGGACAGTAAACTTTCAGCTAAGATACAATTATCCGTATCCACATGAACATTAAAATCCCCTAGAAGAAGAAAATGGGAGTGTAAGAGTGAACTCTGAATAATCATATCCAGCAATGATTCCAAGCTGGAGATAGAACCTCCCGGGGGGCGATATACTAATAAATCCCGCTAGTGTGACCTGTGCGCCCATCTGGATACCAAAATGTAGGCCTTCAGCTCCTGATATCTGTATAGGGGTAGATGAGGTAAGCGTAAAGACTGCCTTAATTATCACTGCTACACCTCCTCCTTTCTTGTCCTCACCTCGATTAGCAAAACACATTTTATAGCCCGTAGGTATAGCAAGTGCAATAGCCGTCATATTATCCTCCCTGAGCCAGGTCTCTGTTAAAAACAGAGCGTCCCACTCATGATCCTCAAGTAGCAACCAAATATCGTCCGCGTGCCTAGGCAGCGATCTGCAATTTAAAAGGGCTGCTTTAAAGCAAACGGACCTTGGCGCTATTATTTTTGCAGGTATCTCACCAGCCACCTTACCGTAGGCCCCTAGGGTAAACCCGCAGCGCTCACATGTCTTGGGTGAAGAATTTGCTTCCAACATCATCAAATGAGCTCTGCAGCCTTGGTCGATGTTTAACGCACACAGGTCTGCGGATGACCAGGCAATCCGGCCCCCAACAAGCACCTCCCGAGCAGCATGGCTGGCCGCGGTCGCAGTCCGATCGCGGACGGGCGCAGACGGGCTTTCCTTTGGCGCGCCGTCGGCGCGCTGACGGCGCGCCCGCTGCATCCGTCTGCTGCGCGTACGGGGAAAGTACATGATTTATAAAAAGAGGGCGTGGCCTGTTTAAAAGGGGGCGTGGTCAGTATCCGCTGGCCAATGGCGACAGCGCAAATAGTATGTTCCCGCTGCAGCTCTTCCAATCAGCTGCGCGAGACTGCCAAAGTTTCCCAAAAGTCTTCCCAAACCAGTGCCCAGAAGGGAGAGCGAGTAAGTTAAAAGCAAATATTTTTACACAGAAACCCAGTTACCGCCTTCTGCAAATGAGGCAGCTAGAGTCTATATCACAAATACTCTTCAATGAAAATAAGCTTGCCTGGATTGAACCAAAAAAGAAATCTGAGTTGCAGGTGGCAGGCATTCTAATTTGTTGTTTTTCAAACCTGTGGGCAAATACATAAACACCTAAAACGGTATTAATCACAGGTCGATGGGGTGCGAGTAGGACGGGTGTTGTATAAGTCACATGTGAGATTCTTGATTATTAACAGTGGGAGGAGTGGGTAAGAACTCCCACAAAGTTAGTGAACAAAGACCATGTTAGCTGAACCAACATGTGGTACCTTTCCTTTTGGCTACTTTCATGCTATACAAATACCACACATATACATATATGCGGTTAAACTGAGCAAACCCACCTTATTCTTTATTCCTGGTAACTATGGCAGAAATTAACAGGTTTTCTTTCTGATAGAAATATCCTTAAGGTGTATAAGTAGCACCAAAATAACATTAACAGTGGGAAATAAGTAGAATTCCCAAACAAATTTAGTGAAATTATGAAAATTTCCTAAACAAGACCAAATCAGATATGGCAAAATGACATGAATTTTTTAAATGCAAATGTCAAAAAGTGTCAGTAAAAAAATCAGAGCATCAATTTTATCCAATGGGCTTTAGTAACCTGTACTTTTTTAGGCTCACTGTGATGGATCGTGGGTGTGATATTATCCAGTCGTTCACCCAGTCAACAGTTTTAGGTTTTGACTTAGAAGAAATAATGGAAGTCAAACTACTCTAACAAGGCAGGACACAATGGTGAACGAGGGCTTCACAAGGCTCTTGACCCTGAATTACCCTCAAAGCAGCGAGCCAACGATGATCTTTTATTAGGTCCCCCGATCATCTACATGCCCCCTCCATATGCCCCTTCCCAACCTTTAGCGCAGCTCCCGCTGCCCCCAAGCACAGGCGAGAGTAGTACCAGGGCCTCGGTCTCCATGGCCTCCGCGCCGACCGAACCCCTTGTACTAGATACAGCACAAGCAGCAATGTTAGATGACCCTGAGGCCCGAAAGACAGATTCCACGAGAACGAACAGGTTAAGCAAAGATGAGCGAGCAGGGATTGACAAGGTAGTAAGGACACTAGTAGAACAAAAGGAGAGTGAGGAACACATCATGGATATGTTCAACTCATATGCTGGGAGCCACAGACGGCACTTTGTTGTACGATTATGTTATCATGCCCTAAATGCGTATGAGGACCGATACCGAGACAAAGGTCCTGAGAGCCTAACGGCTCTGTATAGAAAGGTCGATATCGGGGATGAGGGCGAGTGTGACGTGATGGACCTCCTTGTGCGTACGCTTGAGGTTTTCCGCCACCTCACTGAACAAGGGTTGGAAGCTAAACCTACGACACCTGTAGCGACCGAACCACGAATAGAACAAGCTAGCACCATGATGCCAATAAGAGAGGCTGCCCCCTACTGGGTTCCCCCACGAGGTCAGGGAACACACGATGACGTCAACCACGAAGATGCAAGAGGGAGGGTAGTGTACAACTGGGTCTACCAACCATGGGATCGGCAAGATATTCTGACGTTCCGGAAGTCTCTGCCCGATTTACGTAAAAACCCCACTGCCTTCTATACCAAACTAGGTATAGCCCTAGGTTCAACGATTATGACCCTAGCTGACATCGATTTGTTTTTCGGGTTATGTCTGCCAGCTGATGTGTGCAAGCAAATCCGGAAAGTTGACCACCTTGAGCTATTTGGACATACCTGGTCACAACTCGATGGCATAGATAGACAACGAGAGCCTGGACAGAAGCCTTTGAAATCCATTTTAGAACTCCCAGACAAAATTGTGCAGAAACTAAAAACCCTGATCCCAGAACAGAAAGTAGACTGGTCGATAGTGACGGCCTGTCACCAGAAACCCCAGGAAGATGTACCAGAATACTTCTCCCGGTTTGAAATGGTGTTCTCCGATTACAGTGGTCAGGACATGACCACTGCAACCGGACACCATCTGTTTGTCCAGAATGATGTCAAGGGTCTGTCGCAGGAGGTCTCTCAGAAACTGCAGGCCAGCGAGAGTAGTTGGGCAGCCTCCAAACCCGCGGCTATCCTCCAGATGGCCCAATATTATGAACATCAGAAAAACGAAAATGATAGGGCGACTGAGAAAAAGAAAAAGGATTTGAAGGAGAGGGTGATGATTGCACAGTTGCAAGGGGTGACCATAGGACGAGAACAGTACAAGGGAAATTACCAGACGAATGCCCCTAGGAATCCACCCCCTAAAGACCGTACTCCCGCACCCTATGTGGGGCGTAAAGATATTAGCGAAGACCAGTGTGCATTCTGCAAGGGATTCGGCCATTGGAAATCCCGGTGTCCGGTTCTGTTGGAGATGAATAAGAATAGGGACCCCAAAGACGTAGTGGGTGGATTGAGAAATAGGACAGGGACGAGGGTCCACGAATGATACGAATAACGACAGATCGGGCAGACCAAATACATTTGACTGTCCCCGACAGAACCAGTACCAACAGTCTGACTGACGACACCCACGACTTCGCATAGGACTGCCTAGGGCAAGGGAGGGATCCAGTCGAGCTCTATGTTGACCAGCAAGGTCCTTATGTCACCGCTAAGGTCCTGGGTATGAAGTCTCCATTTCTGGTAGACACTGGCGCGACACGTAGTGCGCTATCTAAACGACTGATTCCAAGGGCACCCTTGTCTAGCTCACTTGTAACATCGATAGGTTTCGATGGGACGCCCTCCACTAACCCCTTGTCCTCACCCATCTCCTTTGACTTAGAGAATAACATCACTGACACAACGTTTTTGCTTTCTTCAAATACCCCTGACGCCATTATGGGACTTGACTTGCTAAAGCATTTCCGAGCCACTATTAGGTGTTCGCAAGATGGAGTTCGGGTCTTCCTGTACGACAACCCGGCTCTGCTCAGACTTTGTCCTTCCCGACGCATGTTCTCCATCACTGACGCTGACTCATCCCTACTTGACACTCTGACTCCGTATCTGTGGGCCAAAACTGACTCGGACGTAGGACGCATGATGATTGACCCAGTGCACATAACCGTTCGACAGGACGCAATGCTCCCGAAACTTCCACAATATCGGATATTGCCCGAGGGCGAGAAGGCATTGGTAAAGATTATTCAGTCCCTGATAGACACAGGAGTGGTAGAGGAAGTAGTTAGCAATGTTTGCAACAGCCCTATCCTACCCATCATAAAGAAGCAAGGAGAGGGAGATGAGAAAGCGTACCGCTTCATCATCGACCTACGAGAGGTCAACAAAGTAGTTGTACCTCAGTACCCCGTAGTCTCAGACATCACCACTATTCTGACCCTGATTCCTTCCACTGCCACCACCTTCACTGTCATTGATCTAAAGAACGCTTTCTTCTCTATCCCCATCCACCCAGATAGCCGATACCTCTTTGGCTTCACCCTAAAAGCCTGCTCATATAGATTCTGTCGAGCACCCCAAGGCTACACTGAAAGCCCCAGCATCTACAGTCAGGCCCTCAAGAGACAACTGGACGCAGTCCAGTTACCAGATGGATGGATATTGATACAGTACGTCGATGACATCCTTTTGGCGGCCGATACCACTCCACTTGCAGTCACAGCCACCATCCAACTCCTGCACTTCCTTGCGGAAAATGGCCACAAGGTCTCCAAGAAGAAGTTGCAATTCTGCCAACCCCAGGTCACTTATCTAGGCCACCTCTTGTCAAAAGACGGAAGGAAACTTACTCCCGACCGAATCCAGACCATTCTAGAGACCCCTGTCCCTACGACCCAGAAACAAGTCCGCTCCCTGCTAGGCCTCACTTCCTTCTGCCGACAGTGGTTGCCAAATTTCAGCCTCATTGTGAAACCACTGCTTTCTCTGCTGGCTAAAGATGTCCCCTTCCCACTCCCTAGGACCCCTGAGTGCCAATCCTCCTTCATAGAACTACGAGATGCCCTCTGCTCGGCCCCGTCCTAGGAACCCCCGATTACACAAAGCCCTTCTCCCTCTACACTCACGAAAGGGAGGGATGTGCTTTGTCTGTCTTGACCCAGTCCATTGGCCCAAAGCAACGACCATGCGCTTACTTCTCTGCCACTCTTGACCCCGTAGCCAGAGCTTTGCCTGCCTGCCTTCGAGCTGTAGCTGCCGCTGCTATCTCTATCCGACAAAGTGAGGGGATCGTGCTCTCGAACTCCCTCACGGTGCTAGTACCCCATGCGGTTGACACCCTCCTGAACCAGACTAAGACGTAACACCTGACGAGTGCACGACTGACTGGATATGAATTGACTCTGCTTGCGCCCCCCATCACCCTGAAAAGATGCACCACACTGAACCCAGCGACTTTGTTACCCCTACCAGAGAACAATCCCAATGTGTCCCCTGTACATGACTGCGTGACCCTCACGGACGAACAGACTAGGGGTAGGGTCGACCTCAGAGACACAGCTTTCCCTGACCCTGACGGAGAGCTATGGGTGGACGGTTCTTGCATCAAACTCCCCGATGGCACCACCTCAGCTGCTTACGCAGTTACCACAGCCCGAACTGTAGTAGAGACAGCCCGCATCACACAACGATCTGCACAGGCAGCAGAACTGATTGCCCTCACACGAGCATGTATCCTGGCAGCAGGAGCAACGGCAAACATTTACACCGACAGCCAGTACGCCTTCGGGGTGGTTCACCATTTTGGGCTCCTTTGGAAGGAGAGAGGATTCCTGACCTCACACGGCACCCCCATCTTACACGGAGATCTAGTCTCCACCTTAATTGAGGCAGTCCTTCTTCCCAAACAACTTTCAGTCATAAAATGCCAAGCACACAAAAAGGTGACAGACCTCATTGGACAGGGGAATGCACTAGCCGACCTCACTGCCCGAACTACAGCTGAAAATAGGACGACGACACGCATGTACGTGACCAGGTCACAAGCAGAGAAATAGACAGACGCTAGGGAAACTATTAGGGACATCCAAATTGCCAGCTCGCAACACGAATTGATTGAATGGGCACGGGTGGGACTGAAAGACTGAAGGCTGCTGGCGGACAAAGGACACGAACAAGTGGTTGCTACCCGATTCATACCTGATCCCCATACTGACCATGGCACACTCTCCTGCACACATAGGATCAGCCTCTATGACCGAGCTCGTCTCCAAAGTTTGGCACAATGATAATATCGGAGACTCCGCCAAACGTTTGGTCCAACAATGTTTGATATGCCCGCAACACAACCCTGGGAAAGGAACTATAGTACCCCGGGGAGGGTTTGGGGTCCCCAATCATTCATTTGAAGTCCTGCAGATGGACTACATCCAGCTAGAAAGATGCCAAGGCCTGAAGTATGTACTTGTTATAGTGTGCGCATTTAGCAAGTGGGTGGAAGCCTATCCAACCCGTGACAACACTGCCATGGCCACTGCAAAGGTACTACTAAAGGAATTCTTCCTTCGTTACGGCCTTTGTCGGATTTTGTGGAGCGACAATGGCCCCCACTTCGTAGCCGAAGTTATCCAGCTCATTTTGAAGGGGTTGGGTGTAAAACAAAAGTTCCACGCAGTCTTCCACCCCCAATCTGCTGGACTAGTTGAACGACATAACGCCACATTGAAGCTCAAGCTGGCTAAGATAGTGGCTACCACAGGACTGAAATGGCCAGACGCTCTCCCACTAGCATTGCTATCAATGCGTTCCACCCCCACCAAACACCACTTGACACCCTACGAGGTTGTTTTCGGCCGGCCCGTGAGCATCTGGTCTGCACCAAAACCGACTTCTATTCATGACATCCCGGACGTCCTAATGTCTGATTACTTGTACAAATTGACTAAGACATTGTCTGTTATCCACCAACAGGTGCTGCATACCATTCCCGATGCTTCCAGGGGTCCCGGACACGCCATCCAACCCGGGTATTTCGTACTGATTCGAAACTTCCAGCGTGCGAAGAGTCTGGAACCCCGGTGGATGGGCCCCTGGCAAGTCTTGATCACCACCCGAACAGCTCTTCGAGTGGAGGGAAAGCGCAATTGGGTGCATGCACACCACTGCAAGAAAATCACCTCGACTCTGATGACGACCGAAGACGTGGCTACCCAGGAAGAGCTCCTGAACAAAGACCGACCATCTCTGAACTGCTATCCTGATACAGAGACACTTGAATTAGCAAAATTTCCCGATCTCACTGTGCCATCCAGAGAAGGGTATAACCTGCGACGAACAGAGGGAGCTTCGGCTAAGCAGACCACTGACTAAGTCATAATTCTCAGAGCGGTGGCCTAACACTACTAAGGCTGTCAGAAGAGAAGCCAGATGAAGTTTGTGGTTCTGCCCTCTACCGAGCCCCCTTGAAGGTGATGGAAGCGCCCGATAAGAAGATGATGAAAGCACCCGACACGAAGATGATGGAAGCAACCGGACATCCGAAGATTCGCTACAGAAACCCAAAGACTGACAAAATCCACAGTTCAAAGACTATTGCTCTTTTTATCGCCCTTCTCTTTTGACTCCTCCTCATGACCACCCTCTGGATTGTGGAAGAGAGAGCACCAGCTCATGAGACATTCCTGACCACTGCACAGCCTACCACAATGAAAGAACATTATCTGATTTCTCTTTCACCCCAGCTCCGAGAAAGGCGTAAGGAGTTTTGGAACAACTCCTTTGTGCAACTGCTGCACCAGCACAATCTTGCTACCAATGCCACCAACTGCTGGATCTGTGGGTTGCTACCCCACGCCACTGAACACTCTATACCCTTCATCCCTTCACCCTTCTCAGTTCACGGCTCCTGCCTTGCCTGGCTGATCCTCTTGCAAGAAAGCTACAGGGATAATGCCACTTCCAGCAGAACTATGACACATTTCTTTCATGGGGTCTGGCAGAACAAAACGAAGAAAACTGCTGCACACTTCTGCCCACAGACATCCAACGATTCTATCCACATGGACATCCCCATCAAAGAACGGATTGAAATGCAGGTGTTTAACAATCCGACCAGACCCACCTTCTCCTACCTCCGGAAACGAACAGCTGCCACCCTGACTGTGGCCCTATCCGTCATCAACGTCACAGGCCTTATGTGCATCGAAGGTCTTGGGACACAGCTGGTTGGCCGCAGCGCTTGCCGCATCACCAGAACTTTGGACTCCACTGATCCACCCTCTTTTGTCTCCTCTCCGAACATGTACTTTGTTTGTGGTACAAAGGCTTACACCTGGCTCCCCAAAGGCTGGGGGCACCTGTTATATTGCCATCATCCTTCCACCGACCTATGTGGCTCCAGCGAATCATCATAGACAAAAACGAGCCAAGGACATTGAGCAAGCCGACTCCACTGGAGCACAGTTCCTCGATGCAATGAAGGGACTTGTTCCACTCTGGGGCCCGATGGCGAACAGCCGTGCCATCCGACATTTGACCCAGGCAGTTGAAACAATGATGAACATTACAGCTGGCATCCTCACGAACAATACAGCCGAGCTCCAAGCGGTCCGCCTGGTGGCTCTCCAGAACCGCCTTGTTCTACATGTGGTTTTAGCAGATCGTGGAGGAGCATGCCGCATCATTGGGTCCAACTGCTGCACATATATACCGGACAATTCACCCTCAGTATACAAGGCCATTGAACACCTCCACAGACTTTCCTCAGAAGTTCACCAGGAACAAGAAGAATGGTCGCTTGGTGGTTGGTTCTGGAGTACTGTAAAGAACTGGGGGTGGAGGTTATTTACGATTATATTGATTCCAGTTGTTGTGATATGTGGGTTCTGCCTAGGGATCCAATGCCTGCCACCTCTGTGTTCACTATGTGCAAACTGTATCTGCCCTAAGACTTTGGACTTCGAAAAAGAACGCATGAGAGCATTGTACGATGTCGAGGTTAGGAACTTGATGAAGATAGATATCGATTAGACAAGCTGGCTAGATATGTTGAAAAGGGAGGACTGTTAAAATCTAGTTTGCGACATCAACATTATCGGCGCCATCTTGTCCCTTTAGGCCCATTCGTGCGCGTAAGTGGCAGCCATTTTGAATGCCATAGCCTCTCTGCCCACTGCCGATAGCCAGCGCGTCTCTTTCTCTCTCTCTCCTAACCTTGCAGGCATCCACCGCGCGCTGACAGCCCCCGCTCTCACATGCTTGGGCCATAAACCCCTCTTCAGCCCAACTCTGCCTCGGAACCCCATCCTGTTCCCAGCTCAACACCTCCCTCCATTCCTTTCATGATCCCGTATCCTTTGATAAACCCCCTTTTCCTCTGTGCCCGATTGTCCTGCTCACTCCCAGGCCGCCACCTGGCCCTGCGGATGCTATTTATTCCCCCCCCATACAGTAGGAATCTTCCCCCATCAAAGGATCCACAACCGATCAATGCCCCCACCCCATGAGATCCGATCATCCCCATGCATTCCGGGAATCGGCGGAATGCCCAGCTGCGCGACAATCGTCACCTGTTGTGACCGGGGTGGGGACTGCTACTGTAAATGTGTGTGGGAACGGGCTTGAAGCGGGGATTCCAAGGATGCCTCTCTGTACATCAAAGTGTTGACAGAGATGTGTTTTATGCAATAAAGCAATAAACTTGTGTATAAGAGGCCAGGCCTCAGAGATGCGGTTAGAGCACCTCGAGAAGATACCCTGTTGTCTGTGTTGACGTGTTCTGCTCCGTCGGAATAAAAACTTCTGTTTCCTGCCTTCCAGTCTCCAGCGCCTGCCTCTTTGTTTGAAAGATTTGAGTGGTATGAGAGGCGGTTAGCGCCGGGCAATACTGAAAAAGGTTCTCGATCGACATCGGCCCTACCTTTTTTCACAAGGGGCGGGGCCACGCTTCTCTTCATTACTCAGAAAAGAGGCTGAGCTGCAGGTTCAGCATCTGCGGACCCCAGCGAGTTATAGGCTTCCGATCAGACAACCACCCAGGGTTCCAGCAGCGATGTCTCGATAAGGACAAAAGCCTTTCTCAATGCACAGGATGTGGTTCCAGCCAAGTGTGACAGTGTTACATGACCTCATGTGCTCTTTACAGTGTTAGTATTTCTACCCTGACACTCCGACCTTTGCCCAGATTTCACAGCCACTTTTGTAAAAAGCGCTGCTTTTTTTACAAAAGTGCATATTTCACGATTTTTTAGCAAATCGCAAAATCACGAAATCCTTGAGGGTCTGATTAGAGTCACCTGAAGAATATAAGTACAGGTGACAAGTCAGTCGCAAGAATACTACATTGTATGTTACCTAGTGGCAAAATGCAAAAAGATGGGACTCCTTCCCCTGAATACTATGATGAGGGCCCCTACAGTCTCCCATATCTCACAGATATTCATTCAACTAAATGGGTACCTCTGAAGGTTTGCCCTCACCCGCGCCTATGCCCCTTATGCAGAGACCTGCTTTGTATCTCTAACACAACCAACATTTGAGCTTTATAGACCTGCTAAGATCTAGTACTTACAATGTGTATTGTTCCTCAGCCTAGCAGCTTACAACATTGCGAACCAGGCAGCACTGTTGAAAATGGAATGAGGTTTCAGGGTAATAATTTAAGAAGATTACTAATTTCCTCCCCTTTCTTCCTCAGTAGAAGCCAGCAGGTTTACACTGAATCATTTAAATCTCATCTGCAAAGGGCAGCAAGCTGGCCCTCCCTCTCCTCTTTATGCCCAACATCCATGTGCACCCAACAGCACAGATAAAAGATCCGCATCAGGATTCTTTGTAAATGTATCCTGATAGTATTCAATTGCCAATCCATCGGGAGAGCATAAGGCCCATAGAAGATTCCTTATATTGCTTGCATGTTTTATCAAGTTGATGTCGGTGAAGAACAAACTGCGATGCTAAGCAAACTGACCAGAAATATCAAAATTGATTCAGAGTTTTTCTGGCATAATATAAATCTGTCAGTGTGACAGATATTTGTATATCAAACCCTCTCTGACAATGCCACTATATTTGAATCTTTGTAAAAACATTTGAGCTCTCTATTGCTACGTCTTCAATGTGACATGCCACTTTGTTGTTAAAAAACCTGGTAGGCGTCAGCCAGTTTTAGAATCAGACAGTGACATTTCCAACAAGAAATCGTGTACACTAGAACTGTATCCCTAAAGCTGCTTACATATGTAGCCTCTCTAACATACTCTGAGTGTTTCATAGAATGTAATGAATATATTATTCTGCCACTATTTACATGGCTTTCTTTTAATAAGTTAGCTCTACAAGACATTTTGGTTGACCAGTCAATCTAGAATTGGTGGCTGCTACCATTTTTTAGAGCTTTTATTGAACCTTATTTGACAACATGATTGTCACACAGGATTCTCTGATGATGGGACATCTGGCATGGAGTCAACTGAAATAGGGCAGTGTTACCAGAAATGCAGAGAGGTTATTATATTTTAATAATAATAATAATAATAATGAGTCTTGTAAGAGCGCGAACAGCTACCTCACATGGAGGTGTCCCGGCGCTATGAGAACATACTAGCCATAAGTCAGGTGGCAGATCTTAGCATAGAGTAGTAAATAGCCAGGTTTTTAGCAGTCGTTTAAAACAAGTTTCAGAAGGGGCCTGTTGTAATGCAGGAGGGAGAGAGTTCCATAGCCCCGCCACATTGGCCGAGAAGGTTCTTCCACCCAGCCGCACTCTTCGTGCTAGGGGGACCACAAGCTGCACCCGCCCATTGAAGCGGAGGGTCCTCGATTGGTGATACCTAGGTAGCCTGGCTCTCAGATAATTAGGACAGATGCCATACAGGGACCTGAAGGCCAGCGTCAAGGTTTTAAACTTGATCCTACTGGCCACTGGAAGCCAGTGCAGTGCCCGAAGATGCGGAGAGACAGGGTGCTTGAAGGGAATACACCTCAACAGTCTCGCAGCCGCATTCTGCACCAACTGTAGGCACTGGATTGAATATCGGGGAAGACCTAGATACAGTCCGTTGGCGTAGTCCAGCCTCAATGTAACTGTGGCATGGACTACAGTCTTACGACACTCTTCTGGTAGAAGTCTCAGGATCTTGCGCAGATTCCTCAGCTTGGATAGACAGCATCCTGCTACCTGCCGAATATGAGAATCAAAAGAGAGACTGCTATCCCCGCGGACTCCCAAGTTTTTTGCGCTCTGGCTCGGCGCCTGGGACATCCCCATTTCCACCGGCCACCAAAACTCTGCAGGGGGGGGGGCAATCCCTTGCCAAAGAAAATGACCTCTGTCTTCTCAGCATTCAATTTAAGTTTATTAGCGTTCATCCAGCTGGCCACATCTCGGCGGCACCCCTTAAAAGTTGCGAAAGCTTCTTCCGACACCTCCGAATATGGAAACACCAGCTGGGTGTCATCCGCATAAGATATTGCCTTGACCCCCCAGTTTGAGATGAGTGTGAACAGAGGTGCCAAGTAAACATTAAATAGAAGCGGGCTCAGGGCCGACCCCTGAGGAACGACACATTTTATCTTGGTGGGTTTAGATACCATGCAACCCAATGCCACCTTCTGTGTTCTCAGGGATAGGTATGACTGAACCCATCCAAGTGCTTGATCTTTTAGCCCTATCTCTGCCAGGCATTGTATGAGCCTATCATGATCCACCGTATCGAAGGCTGCCGACAGGTCCAGGAGAACCAGCATAGCTGATTCCCCTGCATCCATCGACCACCTCACAGATTCTGCCACTTCAATGAGTGCAGTCTCCGTGCTAAAGCCCGATCTAAAGCCTGATTGAGTCTCATGTAGGACGTCATTGTCCTCAATAAATTTGTTAAGCTGGCGCTGGATTAACTTCTCGAGCATTTTTCCTGGGGCCGCCAAAAGAGAAATTGGGCGCAGGTTACCCAGGTCCAGCGGATCCCCATTTGCTTTTTTCTTTAGTGGAAGAAGAGTGGCATGCTTCCAAGCGTCCGGGAATACTCCTTAAGTAATGGACCCATTCCAGAAGGACTGAAGGGTGGGAGCCACAAATTCAGTTATAGATTTCCTTTTTTTTTTTTTTGAATATTTTTATTAAACATTTCCAAGAAAATGTTTCCGCATATTCCTGTATATGTTACAGCACATAACAGTTTTACAAACGATTGTGTATATTACAACATTATTCTGATACATTGTGACATAAAAGATTCATCAAATCTATATATTATATATGCTACCTATTCCCATTTAACAAGACTGAAATAATGCTTTTATAAAATATTTTTGACAACCTTCTATTCACTCTCCTAGGTTTAACCTGCTATTTTTCCACCTAGTGATAGGTTGCCATATTCTGTTACCTAGTAACTTAGCTCTCCTACCTTTCCTTTCATAAATTGCTTTTTCCAAATTGTACATAGATAAAAGGCTTGCAATCCAGACTTGGAACGGAGGGGGAGCCTTGTCCAGCCAATTTCTTGCTATACATATACGATAAACTGCAAGTGAAACAAAAATAAACTCTACTGGCATAGCAGCTACCGTGTCCCCCACCCCTAATATAATTAATTCATCTGTCAATTTAATCTGAATTCTAAGTGCTTTAACAAAAAACTCTTCAATAGCCATTTTCAAGGTAAACAATTGCGGACACTGAGAGAACATATGCACAATATCTGCTTCAGCTGAATCACATCGGGGGCATGTTATCCCAGTTGTGCCGCCCCACTGGGCGATTCTAGCCGGGGTATGATATAATGAGACTATTGTCTTAAAGTGTTGTGACTGAAGGGTAGCAGAGCATAACACTGTTCTGTCCAGATCCAATGATAGCTGAAATGATTCAAGCCCTGACCCCATTTTCCCTGCCCATTTTTGTGCGCATTTCGCCCTTTCATCAGTTTTACTGTCTTTCAGCTCTGCATATAGCTGTCTTATCGTACATCTATTAGATGTTTCTATATAGTCCATGACTTTACATTGTCCCAACCCTGCCAGACCGCCTTGTTTTTGCATTAAGAAACTTCTGGTTTGAAGATATTTATAAAAATTATTGTGTTCTATCCCGAATATTGTTTGTAACGCCCCAAACTGTAGCATATTCCCCTGGCTATCAAGCAAATTCCCTATTTTCACTATGCCCTTGTTATGCCAATCCCTCATAGTAGTGTCCCTGAAAATGTCCCTCGGTAGTGAGCAGTTTGTATACAGTCTTGTGTAATTATTGAACCTACCTAATCCAAATTTTTTTGTCAATCCTTTCCAAACCCTATATGCCGCCTTTAAAGTCTTAAACCGTGTGTGTTTAAAATAAGTGAAGTCGGTTGTATTCAAAAACCCATTCTCTGCCCGCTCTCCCAGTAGTGTAGTATATACATTAGCTACTCCAGTCCTAGTTTCTGTTGCATGATCTGCACCTCCCCCACCTATTAACCCCTGGCAATACTGTAGTACGGCAGCCCAATAATAGAGCCTAAAGTCCGGTGCCCCCCAACCCCTTTTTTCTCTAGACACTGTTAGATGTCTATAGGCTCTCCTTGTCTTCCCTTTAACCCAGATAAATTTGTTCAGGATTGCTTCCAGCTTATTAAACCACGTGTTATCAAAAAATAATGGGATAGACCTAAACAAGTACAAAACTTTTGGGAACGTTACCATTTTTATTACGTTAATTCGACCCATCAAGGTCAAGTGCAAATTATTAATCCTTTCCGTTTTCACTTTTATTTTAGCCAACAGTGGACTCATATTAATTTCGACTAGCCTATCTAAATCAGCTGTGATCTTAACTCCCAAATATGTAACTTCGGGAGCTACCCTTATGTCATGTAAATTCACCCAGTTATTTTGTATGATTTGAGTTTTTCCTTTATTCAACGAGTATCCCGATACTGTCCCAAATGCTACTGCCTCTTGTTCAATTTCAAGGATAGCCGACCCTGGTTCTGGGGTAACCACCGCAACATCATCTGCGTAAGCAAGCGTTTTATACTCATAAGACTGTAACTTTATCGGTAGTATGTTAGGGTTCCCTTCCATTCTACGCAAAAGAGGGTCAAGGTACAGAGCAAATAACAGTGGAGAAGCCGGACAGCCTTGCCGAGTACCGCGTCTTATACGTATTCCCGCAGTATATCCCCTGTTTACCCTTATGTTAGACGGACCGGGAGGGTCGGCCGAGATTACGGGGAGAGGTCTCCAGGGAGAGCCGTCTCCAACGACTGTACAGATAAGTAACTTCCCCCCCCCACAGACGGACACCACACAAGATTGAAGGTTAACGAGACTTTATATGCAATTCTTAGGTTACGTCGATATGATACAAGGAGGTCTGGACTCAGGGGTCCCCTCGGTTCTGATCTCTGGTTGAGGAAAAGGGGTAGCGGGACAGTCTTAGTTACCAATGAGTTAAATAGCTCTCAATCCTCGAGCTCGGCGTGGTTGCTGATCGGGCCGTGGAGGAGCCAAGCAGGTCCCGAGATGGATGAAGGATGGTCGACGGGCCGTGGAGAAGCCAAGCAGGTCCCGATGAAGATGACGGTTACAACGGTCCGCGGCCTCGCCAACAGATCCGGACGACGGTGAAGGATGAAGGTTACGACGGCTGTGGCAGCGCCAACAGGCAGGACGGTGGTGCACAGGACAGAGCTACGGCAGCGCCAGTAGTCCGTCCAGGATGAGTTCCTCTTACGTCTCTCGACTCCAAGATACAACTGCCTTCCTGCTCTGGAGCTGCCCCAGTTATAGGGCTGGCGTGCTTTGATGTCCGGACCCTCGCACTTGGAGGTCGGGAGGTCCGGGATGAGGGAGTCCAGACACCCAGCAGGGGGGTGGAGCCAGCGCCCGGGGAGGCGATGGGCGAGCGGCACTGGGCGGGGGAGAGCCATCGGCACCTCTTTCTCCCATTGACTTGCCAAGTAGCCCGCTCACCTCCTGGGTGGAGGGTGGTGCCGGATTGTCTGAGGCTGGGCTAGGCCCAGGGTTGAGGTCGATCGGGGGCCAGGCGGCCTCGTGGCGAGGTGTCCAAGATGGCGGCCCGGGCTGGGTGCATGGGCCGGCAGTGGATCGGACCCACGAGGTTATTATGTTCGAGGGCAGGGGTCCCTGAGGGGACGTAGGGCGTGCAATGGTGGTGTGGGGTGCTTGCGTGACTGGGCTCGGGCCTGGTCGAGCCGGGGGAGAGCGGCCCGTCATGTGGCCTGTCCAACATGCGTCCCCCCCAGCTGAAGGCGGGGAGAGTTACCCATCCTCTTGGGGACTCTCTTCGTCGAGGCGGAAAAACCGGGACAGGCCATCGGCGTTGGCGTGGTCGGACCCAGGCCGGTGTTCGACTGTGAAGTCCATACCTTGTAAGGAGGTGGACCAGCGTAGCAATTTTGGGTTTTCCCCCCGCATATGCATCAACCACTGCAGGGGTCGGTGGTCAGTCTGCACCCGAAAGTGGGTGCCAAAAAGGTAGGGCCGGAGCTTCTTGAGGGCCCATACCACAGCGAAGGCTTCCCTCTCTATGGTGCTCCAGCGTTGTTCCCGGGGTAGGAGTCTCCGGCTGATGAAGGCCACCGGTTGATCGAGGCCTTCGGTGTTCACTTGGGACAGGACCGCCCCAATGCCCTGGTCGGAGGCGTCCGTCTGGACGACGAACTCCCGGCTGTAGTCTGGGGCCTGGAGCACAGGAGCGGAACACATGGCGGCCTTTAACTGTTCGAATGCCGCTTGACACTCTGGGGTCCAGTTCACCTTCTTGGGCTGATTTTTTGACGTGAGTTCGGTGAGAGGCCCCACGATGGTACCATAGTCTTTCACGAACCTTCGGTAGTAGCCCGTGAGGCCCAGGAAGGCTCGCACCTCAGTTTGAGTGATAGGGGGTTGCCAGTTCTGGATGGCGGCAATTTTCAGCTGTAGAGGGGCCACTAGGCCGCTTCCCACCTGGTGTCCGAGGTAGGTCACCGACCCTTGTCCAATTTGGCATTTGCTGGCCTTGATCGTGAGGCCAGCTCGCTGAAGGGCTTGCAGCACTGCTTGGAGGTGGTGGAGGTGCTCGGTCCAATGGTGGCTGTACACAGCGATGTCGTCCAGGTAGGCGGCGCTGAACTCTTCGAGCCCCGCCAGGACCTGATTGACGAGCCGTTGGAACGTCGCTGGGGCATTCTTCATGCCGAAGGGCATGACCGTAAAGTGATAGTGGCCATCGGGGGTGGAGAAGGCAGAGCGTTCTTGTGCTCGGGGTGTGAGGCCGATCTGCCAATAACCTGCCGTCAGGTCGAAGATGCTGAGGTAGCGGGCAGCGCCCATTCGGTCGACCAGTTCATCTGCCCGGGGGATGGGGTGTGCGTCCGTTCTGGTGACTTCATTCAGGCCCCGGTAGTCGACACAGAACCGGAGTTCTGGTGTGGTTCCGGGGGCGGCTGCTTTGGGGACCAGTACGACCGGGCTGGCCCATGGACTGTCTGAGGGCTCGATGACCCCGAGCGTGAGCATCTTAGCTACTTCCGCCTGGATGCAGGCCCGTACCCGATCAGGTACGCGGTAGGCCCGGTGGCGGATAGGAGGGCTGTCTCCGGTGTCCACATCGTGCACACACCAGGAAGTGACACCGGGGGTGAGGGAGAACAGACTGGCGAACCGTGATAGGAGGGTTTGGCACTCTTGCCGTTGTTCCCTGGTGAGGGTCTCCGAGAGTCGGACCCCATCCACGGAGCCGTCTTGCTCCTGGGTCCGCAAGAGGTCAGGGAGAGGCTCGGAGTCGTCTTCAACCCCATTGTCTGTGGCCATCAAGAGGCTGAGTTCTGTTCGTGCAAAGTGGGGTTTCAGTCTGTTGGTGTGGAGGACTCGGAGCGGATTCCGGGCGGACTCCATATCGATCAGATAGGTGGCAGGACCCTTGCGCTCGATTACCTTGAAGGGTCCCGTCCATTTGTCTTGGAGAGCGCACGGTTCTGTGGGGGACATTACCCAGACCTGTTGCCCCGGCTCGAATTCAATGGATGAGGCGTTCTGGTCATACCATTTCTTCATGTCCTCTTGACTGGCCTCTAGGTTGGCTTTTGCTAGGTCTCTGAACCGCCGGGACTGGTTGCGGAGGGTGAGGAGGTACCGGAAGACATCTGGAGGACTCTTGGCCGGAGGCATCTCCCAGCCTTCTTTGATCAGGCTGAGTGGCCCCCGTACTGGGTGCCCATAGAGCAGCTCGAATGGGCTGAAGCCTAGGGACTTCTGTGGGACCTCCCGGTAGGCGAAGAGGAGGCACGGCAGCAGCACGTCCCACTGGCGACGGAGGGGCTCTTCCAATCCCCCGATCATCCCTTTTAGCGTGCGATTGAACCGCTCAACAAGTCCGTTTCCTTGGGGGTGATAGGGGGTCGTGAAGCGGTAGGTGACCCCACACTGTTGCCAGAGGGACTTCATATATTTAGAAATAAAGTTCGTGCCTCTGTCACTGACGACTTCTCGGGGGAACCCCACACGGGAGAAGATCCCCATCAGGGCCCGGCCGACCACCGGGGCTGTCACGGTCCGGAGAGGAATAGCCTCAGGGTAGCGGGTGGCGTGGTCCACTAGTACCAGGATGAAGCGATGGCCTTGTCTTGTACGCGGGTCCAGGGGTCCCACAATGTCTATCCCGACCCTCTCAAATGGGGTCGTGACTACTGGAAAGGGTTGCAGGGGAGCCTTTAATTTGCGGCCGCTCTTCCCACTGGCTTGGCACGTGGGGCAAGATCGGCAATGCTGGTGCACATCGTTTCTCATTTTGGGCCAGAAGAAGTGGGTCACTAGGCGGCTGTAGGTTTTATCCTGTCCCAGGTGCCCTGCCAGGGGGACATCGTGGGCCAGGTTTAGCAGGAAGTCTCTAAAGCGGAGGGGCACCACTAGTACTCGGTTGGCCCCCAGCTCGGCGATTCGTTGCTCGCTGTACAATAGATCATTGTCCCAGTAGACCCAATGAGTTCCGGAGGTATCCCCGGCGCTTTGGGCGAGCGCTTGTTGTCGGAGTCCCTCAAGGGAGGGACAGGTTTTCTGTTCCTGACGAAATTGTTCTTGTGTGGGTCCCCCTTCTTGAGCCCACTGATCAAGATTAGCGAGGTCGGAAGGTTGAGCAAGTTCGAGGGGGATGCCATGGTCGGGGGTCTCGGCGGGGGCGACCGGAGGTGGTGGCGCCGGCCATTCTGGTTCTTCCGGGTGATGGTTGGCACGGGCGGCCATGGACCGGGTGGTGACGCACGCCCAGTCTGGGACGCCCAACATCCCCAAGTGTTCTTTCCGCTCCACGGCTGCCCACGGGGAGCTTTCCAGGTCATTTCCGAGGAGGCAGTCCACGGGGGCGTCGTCTCGGACCGTTACCTTCAACATGCCGGAGACCCCTCCCCACTCAAAGGGGACGCAGGCCATCCGGCACAGACTTTCCGAGTTGTCGGCTGATCGCACAGGGCAGAGAACGTTCGGTAGATATTGTTCTGGGGTCACCAGATGACAGCGGACGGCTGTCACACTGGCCCCGGTGTCTCGAAGGGCTTCGGCCCGTTGTCCATTGATGCTCACCCATTGGCTGTACTTCTGGGTGTTAGCGGGTAGGGGGACCCGCGGGACCATGTCTCTTCCCCCTAAGCACGCGAGAGTCATGGCGGCTGGCTCCCACTCTTGATACTCTTGCTCGCCTGTTTCTTGTTCCTCGGAGATCTGTTCTTCCCCTAGTGCCGCGGCGGCCACCTGGCGGGGTCTTGGGCTCTGATACTGCGGGCAGCTTGGGTCGTTTGCATAGTGGCCGACTCGTTGGCATCGGTGACATGTAACATTGGCTCTGTATCCCGGTCGCGCCGGGGTGCTGCCCCGGTTGGCCGGGGGGGTGGTGCTGGTAGCGGGGGCGGCCGGAGTATTGTCTCTTCCTCGTCCTTGGCCCCCTCCTCCTCCTCTGGGGCGGTAGTGACCATTGTTGTTCCTGTTCTGCTCGTAGGACCCATTCCGGCCCACTCTGGTGATCTCCCACCGGTCAGCTTCGGCTGCGAGCTGCCGGGGATCGGTTAACTTGCTGTCGAGGAGGTGTTGGCGTAGTTCAATGAAGCAATTGTTGGACAGATGCTCCCATACCATCAGATTGAACAGCTGCTCATAGGTCGTGACGTTGTTCCCTCTGATCCAGCCTTCGAAGGCTCGGCTAAAGTACGTTACATAGTCCACCCAAGTTGTACCTGGAATGCGTGTGCAGTCTCGGAACCTCTGACGGTACATCTCGGGCGTGAGGCCATAGCGGGTGAGGAGGGCCGCTTTCATATGGTCGTAGGAGGTCATCTGGTGGTCTGGGAGCTGTAACAGAGTATCGCGGCCCTCATTGAGGAATTTGCCCCATAGGCCGGCTCCCCAGTCGGCTCTATCGATCCGGTGCGCAGTCATCGCGATTTCATAGGCCTTAAACCATTGCTGGATGTCGTCTTCTCGAAAATATTCTCGGACCACATCCTTGGGGATGTGCACTTTTTTCTCCGCGGTCCCTGGGGTGGACGGTCTGTCGGGCACCCCTAGCTCTTTATTCTGTTTGCGCAGGTTGATCTCGGCTAGGTTCCGTTCGTGCTCGTACGTTAGTCTTTTTTCCTCGAGCTCCCTTTGCCTCTGTTTCTCCTCTCTTTCTTCTCGGAGGCGAAGGTGCTCTAAGTTTATTTTTTGCTCGGCCAATTTGAGTTCTATGTCCATCTTGAGTCGGGCCATTTCGAGTTCGTGTAGTCGGGCTTTTTCTCTTTCTTGGATCTCGTCTTGCGAGAGACTGGTTCTTTGCCCCTCAGGGGCCGTGTTGGTATTTTTCGCGGTGCTTTGCTCAGGGGCTTCGACATCCCCGGTCTCTGCCCAAGATTCTAGGGCATGCTTAAAATCGTCCTTGGTACTTAGTCCGGTGGTAGCGATACCTAGTTCGATGCAGAACTGCTTTAGTTCACGATGGCTGTATTCCTCTAGTTTTTCCATTTGGAACTTCTCAGTTGATCCGCTCTCTTTAGTCGACATTGTTGTTCGTTGTGGGGTGAGCTACTCTCTGTACGTTATGCGGTGATTCGGATCGCGCCGCTGGCCACCAATGTTAGACGGACCGGGAGGGTCGGCCGAGATTACGGGGAGAGGTCTCCAGGGAGAGCCGTCTCCAACGACTGTACAGATAAGTAACTTCCCCCCCCCACAGACGGACACCACACAAGATTGAAGGTTAACGAGACTTTATATGCAATTCTTAGGTTACGTCGATATGATACAAGGAGGTCTGGACTCAGGGGTCCCCTCGGTTCTGATCTCTGGTTGAGGAAAAGGGGTAGCGGGACAGTCTTAGTTACCAATGAGTTAAATAGCTCTCAATCCTCGAGCTCGGCGTGGTTGCTGATCGGGCCGTGGAGGAGCCAAGCAGGTCCCGAGATGGATGAAGGATGGTCGACGGGCCGTGGAGAAGCCAAGCAGGTCCCGATGAAGATGACGGTTACAACGGTCCGCGGCCTCGCCAACAGATCCGGACGACGGTGAAGGATGAAGGTTACGACGGCTGTGGCAGCGCCAACAGGCAGGACGGTGGTGCACAGGACAGAGCTACGGCAGCGCCAGTAGTCCGTCCAGGATGAGTTCCTCTTACGTCTCTCGACTCCAAGATACAACTGCCTTCCTGCTCTGGAGCTGCCCCAGTTATAGGGCTGGCGTGCTTTGATGTCCGGACCCTCGCACTTGGAGGTCGGGAGGTCCGGGATGAGGGAGTCCAGACACCCAGCAGGGGGGTGGAGCCAGCGCCCGGGGAGGCGATGGGCGAGCGGCACTGGGCGGGGGAGAGCCATCGGCACCTCTTTCTCCCATTGACTTGCCAAGTAGCCCGCTCACCTCCTGGGTGGAGGGTGGTGCCGGATTGTCTGAGGCTGGGCTAGGCCCAGGGTTGAGGTCGATCGGGGGCCAGGCGGCCTCGTGGCGAGGTGTCCAAGATGGCGGCCCGGGCTGGGTGCATGGGCCGGCAGTGGATCGGACCCACGAGGTTATTATGTTCGAGGGCAGGGGTCCCTGAGGGGACGTAGGGCGTGCAATGGTGGTGTGGGGTGCTTGCGTGACTGGGCTCGGGCCTGGTCGAGCCGGGGGAGAGCGGCCCGTCATGTGGCCTGTCCAACACCTTACCTTAGCTGTAGGATTTAAATACAGTGCCTGTATAGCTTTTATATAACCTGCTCCAATCCCAAACCACTCCATAGTCTTCCACAGATACCCCCAGGAGACCCTGTCAAAGGCCTTCTCTGCATCCAAGAAGATGGCCGAGGCAGGATCTCCTGTGGCACCTGCAGCATCCAGTATAGTAACCATCTGCCTTGTGTGTTGTGTAGTCCCCTTGCCAGGTATGAATCCATGCTGTGTTGAACATACCAAGCCCTCAATTACCCTACTTAGTCTTTGTGAGAGTGCCTTGGAGTAGATCTTTGCGTCGGCATTCATGAGTGTTATTGGCCTGTATGAACCGGGATCCAAGTGTGATTTATCTTTTTTTAAGATTACGATGATGTTTGCTCCGGCCCAAGATTGTGGTACATTTTCCCCCCTCTGTGCTTGGCTTAGGGTTTCCAACATATCAACCCTCAGTGTGTTCCAAAATTTTTTATAGAATTCCGCCGGAATTTGGTCGGGCCCTGCTGCTTTTCCTGGGGGGAGTTTAGTTACTGCATTATAGACTTCTCCCAATGACAATGGTAGCTCCAATGCCTCCTTATTCTCCTCACTCAGTTCCTCATGTGCAATTCCTGTTAAATATCCCTCTATCTTAGTTTCAACATTTCCCAGATCTTGGTCATATAGATCGGAATAAAACTCCCTAAACACCTCCCTCACATCCTCTACCTTAGTCACAACCTTTCCCCCTTTATCCTTAATTTCTTTAATTTCTCCCGCTGCCAAATTTTGTCTAATACGGACTGCTAGCATATGACCTACCCTCTCATTAAATTCATAGCACTGTTCTTTTTTCGTTAAGTAGTTACTTGCCGCTTTATTTGCCAGGTTTTCGCTGGCTTCTGCCTTTTTAAGTTCTATCTCTAATAAGATCTCCTCGATAGATTCTTGATTGATTACTGCTTGAATAAGCTGTTGTTCTAATTCCATTAAAACACGTAACTTATTAGTTAGCTCAAGCTTTTCATTTTTACTCCTACGAAGAGTATAAGCCAATGTTTCCCCTCTTATCCCTGCTTTAAAGGTGTCCCAGACCACTCCCGCTGATGCAGTCCCCCTATTTACTTCCCAAAATTGTCTGATCCATATCTTCATTTTATTTACATAATCTTGTTCCTTGAGTAACCCTCTTTCAAATGTCCAGTTGTATTCTTTAGAGATAGGGCTGAGGTTCTGAGGGACAGTTAATATTAGAGGGTTGTGATCCGAGAAGACTCGTGGCAGCCTTTCTATTTTTACATCTGATGCTGATGCTAAGGAGCTAGTGACTAAAAAGTAATCCAATCTAGCAATAACCTTGTGTGGAGCAGAATAGAAGGTGCTGCCTGTTCCACTGGGATTATATGCTGACCAAACATCAACCAGTGCATTGTTAGACATTAGATTAGCAATAGACCTTCGTGATCTCTTTTTGCGGTCTCCCTGCATCCCCCCACCCAACAGACCCAACCCTGATAGTCCATTAATGTTGAGGTCCCCGCAAAAGATTATCGGTTCTGTCCACAATGCTAACTCAACATCTAGCAAGTCAAATAGTTCAGGTTCGTCTTCATTAGAACCATATGCAGATACAATTGTATATCGACCCCCAGTAGTCTCCCCTTCTACCATAACCCATCTCCCTCCGTCATCTTCCTTCTTTTTCTTTACCTGCATAATTCCTTTTTTTGCCAAAATAGCCACTCCTTTTGTTTTTGAATCTTGCTGTGTACGTGCTAAAACTTCATAGCCTAGCTGATCCATGATGTATTTATCCTTTCCCCTCACATGCGTCTCTTGAAGACATATGACATCCAGTTTCAATAATCTACACATAGCGGCAACTTTTTGTCTTTTCCCGCCATCGTTTAGACCACAGATATTAATGGTAGAAAACCTTAATGCCATCTAATCTTTGAACTTAAACCATCAAACATCACCCTCTTTAAATTTCCTGCCCCTTGTATACTTTTACACATCTGCTTACTTTGTGCTGTACATGACCTTAAATCTCCTCCGCCCCCACTCCACCCCCCCCCCTCTCCCACCCTCCAGTCAACCCCCCTCCCCTTACTTACCCCCCCCCTGTTACAGGCAAATAGGTCAATCCTGACCTATGTGTGACTGCTCACTGCTGTAGTGCCGCCTCCTTCTCCCACCCAACCTACTCAGGTATTATCATATACCGTACTTCCTTGGTACTGTAATATGAATCTTATGCTGGTTCAGTATCTCTACTCTTTTTCCCCCTTTGGCTCTCTGTTATTTCTGCAAGATACTCGCCCGCCTTTATTTCTGAGTAGAACATTCTGATACTGCCCCCTGTGATAACTTTCAGTTTTGAAGGGTACATCAGATACGCTTCGGATCCCTGACGCTGAAATGGTGTAATTAACTGCCTAAGCTTCCATCTTCTTTCTACGGTTGTATGGCAGAAGTCCGGCCTAGCAAAGAATGTTACCCCTTCAAATGACATTTTTTTATCTGGTCTGGCAGTATCCATAACTTCCTGCCTGGCCAAGAAGTTACCAAAAAAAACTAGCATAGCACTTGGCAACACATTTTGATTGACGCCTCTTGGTTTCTTCTGTGTCATTGGGAATCTGTGTGCTCTTTGAACTGCTAGCTCCCATTGCCATTGTGCCTCTGGGTATGCGCCTTTTAGCAATTTGACTACAAATTCCCTTGGGTCCTTCCCTTCCACTCCTTCCTCCAAACCCAAGAGTCTCAGGTTATTCCGTCTCTGGCGATTTTCGAAATCCTCCAGCTTCCATTGTAGGTCCTCAATTACCTTTCCTTGTTCCATTCTAGAAGCCTGCCAGTCCGTAACTTCATCCTCCAGTCTGCCAGTTCTCTCTTCCACCTGCACCACTCTTTCTTCAACCTCTTCATATTTTTTATTCATTTTCCTGATACTTGCTTGTATTTTTTTAGTGTCCTGTCTGGCTCTTCTGCTTTGTAGTCTGGCCTCTATATGCATTTGTTTTAGCATGGCAAACATTCCATCTAGAGTTGCTTGAGGTGGTGTTTTGGTTGTATCTTGAGAGACATTTGTGTGGTAGTTATCTGGCGCATCACCTATGTCATGTTCCTGGTACATTTTAGAAGTACTGCCATAGTCCCAGAGCAATTTCCTGTTTGTACTTGATGCTGCTCTATCCATGTCTCTATCACGTCTTATCATGGTTCTTCTTTTCTTCCTCTGTGTTTCCTTACTTCTGTGCTCACTAGAGTGGGACCCTTCTGACTCTGTCCCTAATGAGAGATCTGTAGTAGTGTCCTCCTCCTCCTCTGAGCCCAATAGAGAGGAATCAGAACCTTCAGTCACAGAATAGAATTTTGTCCCCTTTACCACCCCTTGCCGTACGACTTTCTAGACTTTTCATGCTCCCCCAGTTAGACTGAACTAAAATTACTGTCCCCAGGAGTGGGAGCGAGATTTACCTGCATCAGCGCCTCAAGCATTTGGATATTATTGATATTCACCGGCTCTTCTGTCTCCTCAAGCTGTCCATTACTCAGCTTACCAGTTCTGCTCTCCGTAGATGTGGCTGCCTCTGTATCTGCCTCTGTACCTTCGCCTGCTTTCTCGATCGCCTTCTCGGCGTTCTTTCCTCTCAACGCGGCTCCCGCGTGAAGCGTACCTGACTGGAGCCCCGGTTGCCTAGCAACCGCCGTGCTTGCGTCCTCGCGGTCGGCGAAGGCAGCTTCCGTGTTTGTCTCCGTGTTTGTGGCTGCAGGGCTTTCAGAGACCATAATCGTCGCCTGGATTTTGCCCGCAAAAGCCTCCGTGACGGTAGATTGCCTTAAATCTTTACCAGGAGCAGGAGCAGGTAATGGTAGTCGCGTGTTTCATCGATCCGCTATCAGATTGAAGGCGCCTCTGTTGTTGCGGTCCTTTTGATCCAGGGGTTCCCGCTTGTGCCATTACCCTGGGTTCCGCCTTTTCCTTTTCTTTGATGACTTTGTCTGGCTTTTCTCCTTTCTTAGGCTGAGACTTTTGGGCAGCAGTGTTCACTGTGTTCGCTGCGGTAGCCCGTTTGTTCATAGTTGAATTTTTCGGGATTGCTCCAGCACGCTGTGACATCTCTGTGATTGTAGCGATGCCTTGTGTAAGCGCTTTCCTTAAATGCTCTCCAAGGTAAAATCGTAAAGCTGTCAGCGCCTTCTGTAACACCCCAGCACTTCCTTCATTACTGGTTGCTCTTTGGAAAATCAACATATCTTCATCGAACCAGCCTCATATGCCATGGGTCAGGAGAAGGAGTAATTGCGACTGCTCTCTACAGCAGCATAGCGGCCATCTTGCCTCACAGGCCAATTCAGTTATAGATTTCCAAAGTTTAGGCGGGCAGGGATCATCGGGAGAGCCCGATTTACATTTTTTGAGCTCCTTGGTGACTGAGTCCAAATCTATCTGAAGGAACTGCTCGAGTGCTACCCCTGGCATTGTTTTTTTTACTGTATCTGATTTCTCCGCCCTAACCTCCGGGCCAAAGGAGTCGTACACTTTTTGAATCTTACCCTCAAAAAACTCTGAGATACTGTTGCACAATGATAAGGATGGGGAAACCTCCCTTTCTATGCAGCTAGGTTTAAAAAAGGACTGTACCACTTTAAAAACTTCCTTACTAGAGTGCTCAGCTTCTCGAATAGAGGTTGCAAAGAAGGCTTTCTTGGCCCTTCTCACTGACTTCTGCAGATTTTTTAGTGCCTCCTTATAAAGGTCCCTTTCTGCCTCTCCATACCTTACTCTCCATAGCCTCTCTAATCTTTTACATGCCTTCTTTTCGGCTCTGAGATCACTCGAGAACCAGGGGGCCGATGGGGACTCCCTTTGTGAGGTTGCATGTTTGGCGGGTGCAACTGAGTCCACCATGTTCTTGATCCAATCATTGAATAATTGTGCATCAGTGTTACTGTCAGCCGTTAAAACAGGTTTTTTCAGGCCCAGGGCCGGGCCCATTGCCGCAGGGACTAGCTTGTTCCACTGCCTTTTAATAAAAGTACATTTACTCATAGCCGGTCTAGACGTAACTATTTCCACCATAAAGGGAATAAGGAAATGATCAGACCAAGTCAGCGGCATGGCCGGCTCAACCTTTACAATATCCCCATTATTAATAATAAGGGCTAACGTGTGACCAGCGTTATGTGTAGGGCCTTCATTACAAAGCGTCAAATTAGCAATCAACAAAGTGGACAGTAAAGTTTCAGCTAAGATACAATTATCCGTATCCACATGAACATTAAAATCCCCTAGAAGAAGAAAATGGGAGTGTAAGAGTGAACTCTGAATAATCATATCCAGCAATGATTCCAAGCTGGAGATAGAACCTCCCGGGGGGCGATATACTAATAAATCCCGCTAGTGTGACCTGTGCGCCCATCTGGATACCAAAATGTAGGCCTTCAGCTCCTGATATCTGTATAGGGGTAGATGAGGTAAGCGTAAAGACTGCCTTAATTATCACTGCTACACCTCCTCCTTTCTTGTCCTCACCTCGATTAGCAAAACACATTTTATAGCCCGTAGGTATAGCAAGTGCAATAGCCGTCATATTATCCTCCCTGAGCCAGGTCTCTGTTAAAAACAGAGCGTCCCACTCATGATCCTCAAGTAGCAACCAAATATCGTCCGCGTGCCTAGGCAGCGATCTGCAATTTAAAAGGGCTGCTTTAAAGCAAACGGACCTTGGCGCTATTATTTTTGCAGGTATCTCACCAGCCACCTTACCGTAGGCCCCTAGGGTAAACCCGCAGCGCTCACATGTCTTGGGTGAAGAATTTGCTTCCAACATCATCAAATGAGCTCTGCAGCCTTGGTCGATGTTTAACGCACACAGGTCTGCGGATGACCAGGCAATCCGGCCCCCAACAAGCACCTCCCGAGCAGCATGGCTGGCCGCGGTCGCAGTCCGATCGCGGACGGGCGCAGACGGGCTTTCCTTTGGCGCGCCGTCGGCGCGCTGACGGAGCGCCCGCTGCATCCGTCTGCTGCGCGTACGGGGAAAGTACATGATTTATAAAAAGAGGGCGTGGCCTGTTTAAAAGGGGGCGTGGTCAGTATCCGCTGGCCAATGGCGACAGCGCAAATAGTATGTTCCCGCTGCAGCTCTTCCAATCAGCTGCGCGAGACTGCCAAAGTTTCCCAAAAGTCTTCCCAAACCAGTGCCCAGAAGGGAGAGCGAGTAAGTTAAAAGCAAATATTTTTACACAGAAACCCAGTTACCGCCTTCTGCAAATGAGGCAGCTAGAGTCTATATCACAAATACTCTTCAATGAAAATAAGCTTGCCTGGATTGAACCAAAAAAGAAATCTGAGTTGCAGGTGGCAGGCATTCTAATTTGTTGTTTTTCAAACCTGTGGGCAAATACATAAACACCTAAAACGGTATTAATCACAGGTCGATGGGGTGCGAGTAGGACGGGTGTTGTATAAGTCACATGTGAGATTCTTGATTATTAACAGTGGGAGGAGTGGGTAAGAACTCCCACAAAGTTAGTGAACAAAGACCATGTTAGCTGAACCAACATGTGGTACCTTTCCTTTTGGCTACTTTCATGCTATACAAATACCACACATATACATATATGCGGTTAAACTGAGCAAACCCACCTTATTCTTTATTCCTGGTAACTATGGCAGAAATTAACAGGTTTTCTTTCTGATAGAAATATCCTTAAGGTGTATAAGTAGCACCAAAATAACATTAACAGTGGGAAATAAGTAGAATTCCCAAACAAATTTAGTGAAATTATGAAAATTTCCTAAACAAGACCAAATCAGATATGGCAAAATGACATGAATTTTTTAAATGCAAATGTCAAAAAGTGTCAGTAAAAAAATCAGAGCATCAATTTTATCCAATGGGCTTTAGTAACCTGTACTTCTTTAGGCTCACTGTGATGGATCGTGGGTGTGATATTATCCAGTCGTTCACCCAGTCAACAGTTTTAGGTTTTGACTTAGAAGAAATAATGGAAGTCAAACTACTCTAACAGGGCAGGACACAATGGTGAACGAGGGCTTCACAAGGCTCTTATGATAAATTCGCGTTCCCACTAAATCCTTGAGGTTTGACACCAACGATCTGAGTAGGAACCCTGAAAAACATAGCCATCAAGTTCACTTTATGGCTGGCGTCGCATAGCCTTCTTTTAACTTTCTTGTATTTTATCTTTGAACTTAGAAGACATTAGGGAAGTTATCTTGAAGTGGAATGAGGGTGAAAGCTGTGGCTGGGCCAGGCTGTACAAGACTCGATACCTTTTGCGTGAGTTCATACCAAAGCTTCTTTGCTTGTGATGAAAGCTCCAAACAGGATGACTCTGAAAATCATGCCAGCTGTGGGCATGTCAGTCTCGGGTGGACTCGATACCTACTCCTGGGCTGCTGAAAGATACCTTTTTTTTTAGTCCTATCTTTTTATAGATACTGTAGTTCTTTACCTTGGTGGCATAGTAAGTACAACAAGGCACGGACTGCTGTGGAAGAAAGCTCAGACATTCTATACAGCCAGGATGGAGCTATTGTACGCTCCTTTTGACCAGTGGTTCGTCAGCAAGACTCTCATCTTTCCAGCCACCACAAATGACCAGTAGGTTTGACCCTTGGGAGCCCAGTTCTTGGAAGCAAGGGAAAAGGAGGCCAGGCTTTAGTCCTTTCCACAAGCAGATGTAGGGTACATGATGTTCTATTTCCGTTCTTCTCTAAATCCAGATATGTTCTGAAATCTTTAGGTACTTTCTCATAGGAGTGCTGGCTCATGATTGGTGATACAACAACAACTCTGTTGTCTGGTGCAGATAATAAAGGAACAAATAATTGAAGTAATACAAATAATCAGGTTTAGCTGAAGTAGTGATTATGAATTAGCAAAGGCATTGTACATAAGGACAACATCAAATAATAAAATATTCTGAACTATATACGAAAAGGTCATGGTGGTAGGAAGATGGAATTACTGTCTCGGATCTGATGGGAAGAGTGGATAGGTAAGTGTTAAGAGATGAACAAAAAATATCCTTCCGTATAAGTTAAAGTGTATAGGTGGCGAATGCTCTTTAGAGTCTATGGTGATGACATAGTAAATTCCATCTATTGATTGCATATGGCCTAAAATATCATTACAGACTGGAACCGAAGTCCATATTTATGATATTTCATGCAATTCTGTAAGCCACTTTTCTGCACTATGCGAAAGGGAGAGGGCAGTATTTAGCATGATATGCCGTAATCCTGCTCTCTTCCTGCGCTAGTGCACACAATTCTGACTAGTGCCAGTCCAGGTACCTTTACACCAATGTGCAGGAGTGCCTACATTTTAGGCAGGATTGTTTTTGTGCAGAAAGGCCATCCTCTGAGGAATTTTCTTCTTTCTAAGTGTGCTGCAGAATACAGAGCACTTAAAAAGAGGAAACTACGAGGAACTTGTTGCGCCTCTGTTGGGGATGCATACAATTCTGATGCATTTCCAGGTCTGCCAGTGTTGGTAAATCTGGGAAAGTGTCAGAATGCATGAGAGGGTGCGTTTGAACATCCACTCTTCACCCATGGCATGCCTCCCTGCCTCAGAGTACCGCAAGGCAGCGTTACGCATTGCCTTGTGTTACTCTAGATATATCAAGCCATGCAAGGTGGCTTTACATGGTTTGCTCAACTCATTTAGGCTTTAGGTCCTCTTTGTGTCATGTTGCATGGTGCGAGGGCAACGCAAAACCCTGCTAAATATGGGCCTTCGTATCAGCCAATTCACATCTGATTCAACACCATATCTTAAAAAAATTAAAACTCACAGTCAGGTTTGTATGAGCTCATTGACACTGTCTATGGAATGCTTGTAATGTAATTCTGGAACCAGCACTTCTTTAGAGTACTTCTGAAACTGATCATGCAATTTGACTGAGGGCCTGTGGCTGCAAAGGAAAATATTGTGTAACAGCATGCCTACCTTGCAAATGCAGTGAATGAGTAAGTAACCTGAAATGTCTACTATGGGATGACATTTAGGAAAGTCAATATGTAAATGAAAAGAAGTAATGCCATGTAGCATGACTGCATAGAACACCCTGCTGTCTAGAAAGGCATACTGGCACTTGTAGAAACACTGACTGACAGACAATAGGAAAAACAGATTACAGGCCTATCCTAAGAGAAAAGCCAAATATTTGAGGTGTTCTGAAGAAAAGTAGTTTGATTAATAGTCCACAAATTCTAAGACAGTGAATTCTAGACTTTCGCCGCCATCACTGAAAAAGTGCGACCCTGAACCCAGACACCTTGAGCCTTTATATGACTAAGAAATGGACTGCTGAGGGCCTTCACTCATGATTGGGGCAGTAATGTTGAGACTTTTGTTGGTTGAAGAAATAAGTAACCAAAGCAGTGAAAAGATCAGAAGACCAGACAGAGTGCTTTAAAAGTCTCACTTTTAAGTGTATTTAAAGAGGAATAATTAGAAAACAACGGTGACAACTGAAGAGCCAGATTAGCAGCATCGTTTGAATCAATTGTAAACATTTCATCAGTCCAGTTCCCAAACCAAAGTGCTGGGAATTACAGCAGTCCAAGCGACTAAGACTAGTCACCTGAACTGCCAGTGGGCATGTGCATGCTGGGAGAGTGTGGCAAATTTTATGCAGAGTTCTCAGAAATAAGAAAGAGATTGATGATAATGCGTTAACTTGGATGTTTAGTGATAGATTTGACCAAATTGGAAAACAAAATACCATAGAGAGGAGACTGGTTTTGGACAGAAAAGGAGTATCTCTCAAGAAAAACCCCTGCAAAACTCCCAGGACGATAGGGAGGAAGAGACACCTCCTGCACTCTAGCAGATAATTCATATTTATCCACTCCAGTACTTGGCCATGGACGGTGCAGAGCAGGAATATCGACGTAAAAATATCGAGGAACAGAAACATCGCAACAGAAATATCGTGGGGAAGAAATATCGACAACAGAAATATCGTGGACAAGAATATCGATCAGCAGGTAAGTAATATCGATTACAATAATATCGATGTATTAAATATCGTTTACAAAAATATAGTTGACACAAATATTGAATTATTAATAATGGTATGTATTTTAGAGTTTTTAATGAGAAGTGTCTGTCATTTTATTATATGATTTAAATTTTTTGTAGGTATTAATTCATTTTAAGTTTAATTTTGTGTTTTTTGTTCAGTAGCGGGTTTTGGGTTTATAGGGGAATAGGGTGGGAAGTAATTTAATTATATAGATTTAATTTACAATTCATAGTAGTTGATATTTTTTTCATTTTAATTTTGTGTTTTTAGTTCCGTAGTGGGTTGTGGGTTTATAGGGGAATAGGGTGGGAATTAATTTAATTACATTAAATGTATTGAATAATTAATTTGTTAATTGTTTAATTAATAATAGTTTAATAATTAGTTGTTAATTAATTTAATAATTAATGATGTTAATTGTTTAATTAATTTTAGGTGTGTGTTGTGGTGTTTATATGTGTACATGGTGTGAAGGGTGGTAAGTAATTAATTTTTCTTGATTAATTATTACATATTTATAAATTAATTTCCGTTAAATAATTAGTAATTATTAATTGGTAATTTGCAATTAGTTAAGGGATGTGTTGTGGTGTTTATATGTGTAAATATTGTGAAGGGTAGTAAGTAATTAATGTTTTTTATTGATTAATTATTAAATATTTATGAATCAATTTCCATTAATTAGTAATTATTAATTGTAATTGTGTAATTAATGTTAGTTGTGTGTTGTGGATATTATAGTGTTAATTAATGTGTACTTAATGATTTTTTTATGATCTTTGTTAATTATAATAATGTTTTATGTAATTTTATATAGAAATTATGTTAATACTGGAAATTAAACCTAATAAAAATGTTGATGTTTTTGATTTTTATTGTTTTGATATCCCTATTGTTGCACTCACTGCAGTGGGAATAGTAATTTTTATCCCTCCGCTATCCAGCGCTTGCTCTACTGTTGCACTCACTGGAGTGGGAATCGTAATTTTTACCCCTACTCTATCCAATGCTTTCTCTACTTTGCACTCACTGGAGTGGGAATAGTCATTATTACCCCCTCGCTATCCAACATTTCCACTACTATTGTGTTTCTTTTGTTATTAAATGAATGTTTTATTTTATTTTTTAACAGGTTAATGTGTTAATTAAATATAGGATATTTTATTTAATTATACATTATTTATATATGTGTATATTTTATTTTTATACAATTTAAAAAGTTTATAAATTAAATAAATATAATAGTTAATAAAATGTATTTAAGTAAATATATGTATATGTACACATTTCTTGTGTATATATTTATTACATTTAGTTTATTAGTTATAATTAGGTAAAACATATTAATTTTAATTGTTTTTGTTAATATTATTAATATTTTTTAATTAATTTTATTTAAGTTATGTACTTTTTGACAGTCAATATTTTCACAACGATATTTTTTTTTGCGATATTTTTAACATTGAAATTTTAACATGGAACCGCCAGGGACACCAACTTCAGTCAGTCTGACAATCACACATTCGTAAGAGTCAGTATCAAAAGTGGCAGGTAAATTTAGCAATTAATGACCTTGATTATCTAGAATACCCTATGTTGGCTAAACTCGATACCAATTTCTTTTCAGTATATTCAGATGATCAAATAACATATTGTGCTGCATAGAACATATTATGTGTGCCAAAAGTGAGGAAAACTGATATTGTTATTAGCCTAACTAAAAAGGGGAGCACCGAAGTCAGCAAAAAATGAATTCCTATGATGGTTTTGCTGTCGGCTTGGTTTGCAGTGATATAACCATAGCTTTCTTCCAAGCCGCTGGTACTCAAGCTGCGAGAAGTGCTTTGCTAGAGATATCCAAAAGTGATTGCCGAAAAATTGAGGGACCAGACAGCCAGATTGTAGGAGGAATCGGATCAAGGAGCGAAAGATAAGAGATAACCAATAGAATCTTTCATAGTTTGTCAGAGGTCAGAGGATCAAATTGACTTAATGTGGAATGTGTATTGTTTAAACTCAGCAGGGCACTCTGCCTCCAACACATAACTGTTTAAAGACACGCAATAATTGTTGCAAACTGTATTGATTATGCCAGAGAACAAATTAGAGAGCTTATCACATAGTGCCTGTGAATTCTTGGTGGTTTGAGCCATGCAAATAGGTATGGGCGGAGAATTGGAGATTGAAAAGATTTCCTTGGACGTGACTTGGAAATCCTATGTGCATAATTCTCAGCCTTGGTCCGGGGTGTAGGTAGTCAGTGATATTCAGGGGGTGTGAACCTCAAATTTCTCAACTAGAAAGGAATTAGACTGCAGGGTGAATCTGTGAGATGGCCAAGGTTTGTTTGGTTTGGACTGTTCCTATGAGGAGTAGGCAATAACACAAAGGAGCCCAGAGGGAACAAAAAGGTACAAAGGTGATCGCCCTCCACTCTAGTCAAACAATTCACAAAAAGATCCCTGTACCAAGGACAGATAGTGTTGTCTATCTACTCAACATGAGTATACACTGTTCTGGAAATATTACTACAATTTGCCAGAAACAACCCCCTTTCTCTTCACAGTGAGGTGTGTTTTCTCTAATGTCTTGCTGTCCACAACAAACCAATGTTTGTATCTAAAGATCCTAAAAAAGTTTCAGGGTGGCAATCAACTCAACGTGCCCAATGATGTCTGCCCTCAATCAGACAGTACATCCACCCACAATCAAACAGATAAAGAAAATGAAAAAATGTGTGGTGGGAAGGAAGGCACCTCACGGGCGAACAACCCTCGGGGAACTTGGCAGATGTTACCAATTCTATGCCCCTTTCTCATCATCGGTTGCCATTCCAATCCCAAAAGAAATGAGTGTATAAAACATAGAAAAAGTACAACACAAAAGCACAAGATGCGTGCAAAGAGGTGCTAGACAGAAAGCTTACATCAATAGCTCACTGATGTGACCAACATAGAAGAGTGACATAAAATCATCAGACACACTCACTATATATCGTTATTCTTCATATTAGTGTGTACTGGTGAATTAAAACGGCTGGTAGCCTAATAGTGCATACCACTACCTGATACCGACATGTTTCACTGCCCCCATGCTTTTGGCAGATTCATCAGGGTATTAACACTCGGTCACTGCACTGATTTTGGACACCTCTTTTTGGACACCTGAATCAGCCCTGTCCTCTCATACCGGCTGATCAAGCCACCGTCCACTTCATTTCCTGTCGACTGATGCATCAATCGTACAGCTTCGTAACCCGGACCTTCAATCATCCCTATGAGGAGTAGGGTCAGCACTGATTTGCATGAGGTGGGCCTCTGGGGCTAGATTTGAGTTTTGTGGACAGGGTACCTCATCACAATGACAACAAAGTATCCTGTTTGTCAAACTCAAGGTCCGCAAGCTTGAGTTTTGAGTTGGAAAGATTGCAAGTATTACACCAAAAACGTAAAATTAAATGTTTGTGTAAAACGTCCTCAGTTGACCAGGCAGAGGAGGGGCCTTCTGATGTAAACCGTGGCTTTTTTTTACTACCAACGTGTACTGCATGGTGTATACTGGCAGTGAGGGGCAGTAACAAAATCAAAAACTCCCACACCATTGGAGACATTGTTCATGGTGTGGGGTCATTAGTTTTTTATTTTTCAAAAAACAACTTCTGCTTTAGGTGTTTGCTTTTCAAAAATAAAAAAAACCTTGTAAAAGTTTGATGGCAGTCTGTCATGTCAAGTTTTCTACCACTGTCTGCCTTCACTCCATCCACCAAACCCTAAATCAGGCTCTCTGGTTAGAGTGGCAAGTTGGGTAAAAAACGATTTTGTAGGTTAGACTATTTACAAGGATTTCTCCCATCAACTTTTGGGTGTAAGATTGCCAGTAGTAAACTGGGAACTTGAGACTGGCCCAGGTTTTTAAGCCTACTATTGACAATGGTTGTACTACCTTTATGGTAAACTGCTCACTAGATATATTTATGTTCCTGAACCAGAAACTAAACAATTAAAAACCTCTTAGTGAAATCAGAAGGATGAGAATAACCGCCATAGACCTAGAAGACCCAAGTCAGTACCCACAGACCAGACTGCCATGTCAAGAATTGATGTATTTGGGGGGTGACACACCCCAAACGCACCCCCTGAGGCTTCGCCTCTGGCATTGATGAATAAGATTAGTTATTTATAAGTCAAAAGGGCTTGTTTCAAATCAGCATTTGCCTCAAATGCATAATGCATGCACCATCTTTGTTCCAGTTTCCTATACACTAATTAGGTCATACCAAGGAAACAAAGGATGTAGCTGCGAGAAAGAGAGATGAACGCTGGATCTAAAATTAATCATTTTAAGTCTAAAGCAGAAAGAACACAATTACCAAATTTCGTGCCTCTTCATGTCATTTTGCCATGGTCACAATATCTCAACTGAACAATGTCTCTGTCATCATGCAAGCCAATATAATAGTCCCAAATTGAAATGTTAGGACACGTATAGTCACAGGGAAAGGCTGACACATACTTCACATAATGATTAGCTCAAGCTGTTACTAGTGTTCGAGAAACCTCCAGGTCTTGAAACCATACTCCATCTTTATACCAGAGCAGCCGTACCCTGTGGTTCCCAACTCCCACCAGCCCTCCCCTTTGCCAGGTTCAATATCGTCTACTTAACGGCTCTACAATTTTTTTTTTAAAAGACATAATTTTAGCTGTCTAATAACTAATTACATACAAGCAAGATGTGCAAATGGAACATTTTTAAAAGAAATATGGACAATTGATGGCTTCAATTTAAGCACTGGTATTCACGCCCACAAAAAAGAGCATGTGTTAGGAGCAAAAAAGACAATGTGATCTGCTAGACTCCAGAATATTGCTTTCTCTTTCAGAGTAAAGCAATTGTGAAAAGCTCCATACTTGCTATTAAAATTAATTTTTTTATGTGTATTTTTTTTAGGTTTCTGCATTTATGAGCTTTGTCTTGGAATTCAGATCGTAGAAATTGCTTAGGCAGGAGTCTCCAAGTTCCAGAAGTGATGCAGTGGAGGTGCAGAGACGTCAACATATTAAGAACCGCTCTATTAGAATATTCCAGAGACTGAATAAGGCTATCATTTTGCAGTGGGCAGCAAGAACAGGCAGGCGTATCACTCATGCGCTTGGCGACGAGGCCATGTGCTTTAATCCAAATTTGAGTCCTTCGAGATGCTCGTGGATCGAAGTGGCATCTGGAATAATGAGAGTATTACATAAATCCTTGGCAACAACAGGACACTTAAGAGCAAAACAAGTCTGTACTTTGCTCCTCAGTTTACAAATAGCTAGTTCGAGGTTACCCATTGCGACGACTACACCAGCTCCCACCAATGGGATATTTTATTTCTCACTTCACGCTAAATCTACTTTAATAACTCTAATTCTGCAAAGCGCATTACGTGGATGGAAAAAACATTAATGTGTAGTAGTGTGGCAGTACTGTCAGAAGCGGATTAGTTTATGCGTCTTTCATGCTGGCGCGGCAGTGATAAAAGCGTGATGAACCAGTGGGGAAAAAAATGCCCAATCTACTTATTTTTTCCCACCAGCCCCAAGCTTCACGAGGCTGAAAATGCCAGTGATTTAGCCTGAGGAGAGAAAGCTTTCTGTAATCCTCCAGGATTTTGCAATCTGCCTTACACATCAAAATAATATGGCAAATTGTCGAAGAACACAATAGAGCGCGCGGTGTAAGATTAAGTCTTCTGTTCTCACGAGAGAAACAAGATTTCCGCTTAGCTCTGCTTTATAACTGTATCCACTTTTATGGTAATGCTGCAAACATTTTCAGCACTTTCCCTCCAGTATTATCTCCTTGCATTTTAGGAATCCATTGGTGGCAGTACAAGTATGCATTATTTACAAATGCCAGTTATGTTCAACCTGTATGCAGAAATAATCAGAATAATTTATTCAGCATGATAAAATGACAAGGCTCAAACAGGTTCCAAGATAGGAACAGGCACAGGCAGGGAGCATTTCTTCAAGTATTCGATTCGAATGTAGATAGTTTAGTTTATTGTTTAAAATATTATTTTTACCTTTTCTGTGCACCTTTCCCTTTTCAATTTGTGCCTGTGGTACTAATCATTTAGTATAATTTGTCATTCCCTCTCTTCTCTGCAGCGTTGTGGCACTGTGTGTGTGTGCACATATATATTTACAGTATGTCTGTGAAGTCATATATTATAATGCCACACTAGCTATATGGGAACAGAGGGCTGTGCCAGAGTAGGGTTGCACCAAAAAAGAGGGGCACGACGAGCGGAGGTGGTAGGTAGAGGGAGGAGATGGGACGTGAACCGGTGTGTAACACAGGGCCCTAAATTCACTCCATTGCAGGGCGACCCCTGGGCTCCTGGGCATTGGTCTTGTAGCTTGGCACTAGCATGCACAGCTATAATAATGCAGACACTGAGGGGGCATATTCACATTGAAGTGACGGAGCGCTGTGTTAGCCTTGCGCACTCTGCTACTTCAGAAATGCAGGGCTGCACCGTATTTACAAGAATACGGTCCAGGCCCGCACTTCACCCAGCGCTGGCGCTAATTGCATCTTCTTAACTCCAACACATGCACTCTTGCACCATTGTGCAAGGGTGCCTGCGTTGCATGGGAAGATTGTTTATGTGCAGGAACGTGTCCCTTCTACATATAAACAATCACCAAGGGTGTTTTGTAACTTCCATGTGTGTTGCAGAATGCAGCACACATAGAAGTTGCAATGCATCATTTTGTTTTAAAGATTGTTTATGTGTAGGAAGAAATACCTTAGGCTCTCTGTGCTCCCGGTACCAGCCTTCTTGACCCGGACAGCACAAAATGGTTGCTGCCGACCAGAGACATGATTCTGCCCTCCTGCTGCTGAGCCAAGCTCAAGCAGGGGAAGGCAGAACAATAGGCATCCTGTCACTGGGAAGTATGACCATCTCCCAGACAGGATTTAGTTAATTGGGGCAGGGTGGGTGCACTTGCCAGTGCAACTCAGTCTGCATGAGGGGTAAAGATTCAGATCAGACACAACTTCTTCTTCTAAAATTTGGGCGCCCAGGACTTTGGTGGACTTCATTTTGGCTCAACTTTGTCTCCCTTCCAGTCTGCTGCATTTGCTGTGCCTATGCAGCATACAGGCACCTTCCAAGGCTTGTGTGGCATCAAAGACACTTGAGAAATCTCCCTTGAAGTGAAGGAGTCACTCCCCTGCATTTGCAGGCACCGCAACTAAGTTGCCCATTCTGCTGATACTGAGTTCCTCCGGACTCCGTAAAGTTCTGCTTCACAGGTGAAGGTTTTCCCCGGCTCCTGAGGCCTGCCCTGCCCTCTCCTCAAGTTTGAGGCCAGTATAGCTCATGGGTGTTACAATGTGCATTGCACCAACTTGCAGTTACAAAGGCTTGGTGGCTTCCTTCCAAGAAGATCTTTATGCTCCAAGTAGCCCCAACCTCAAGCACCTCCAGCGACCAGAATTGTAAGCCACACCACATCGTGTGCATCGTAGCCTTCATCTTTTGGTGAGCTGCTTGAGGTCTTCCCGTAACTCCAGTCCCTCTGGCCTGTTGGTCCATTTGACAGTCACCTTTGTTTCTTTTAGACTACCCTGATTGCTCGGGGCCTGTCCTGACTGCACTGCCTGTGGTGAGTCCCCTGGACATTGCTAGTCCCGACATTGCACTTTCTTCGACTTCTGTGTGGGTTGCACTTGCCAAGGTTTGTTGGTGCTCCTGCTGGACACCAACCCCTCAGCTCATGGACAGCTCTTGGTCTTCCTCAGTGTCAATCAATCAATCAGGAGTTTGTTATAGCGCAACTACTCACCCGTAAGGGTCTCAAGGCGCTAGGGGTGGGTGGGGTGCAGGTTCCATTCCATCAAGGAGGGGGCATGTCGAAGAGCCAGGTTTTGAGGTTTCTTGCGAAGATGGGGATCAATGTTGTCTGTCTGAGGTGGAGCGGAAGGGCGTTCCATGCTTTGGCCGCGAGGAAGGAGAAGGAGCGGCCTCCCGATCTGGTCTTTCTGGTGCGGGGGACCTCGGCGTAGGATAGCTGGGCTGATCGTAGTGTCCTTTGGGGTGCGTGGAATTTGAGCAGGCTGTTCAGGTATGCTGGTCCGGTGCCGTGGAGGGCCTTGTGTGCGTGGGTGAGCATCTTAAAGGTGATTCTCGCCTCGACGGGGAGCCAGTGGAGTGTGCGCAGGTGCTGGGAGATGTGGCATGGTTTTGGCAGGTTGAGGACCAGTCTTGCGGCGGCGTTCTGGATGTTCTGTTGCTTGCGGATGAGGTTTTTGTTTATTCCGGCATAGAGTGCGTTGCCGTAGTCGAATCTGCTGGTGACCAGGGCGTGAGTGACTGTCTTTCGGTGTTCGAGGGGGATCCATTTGAAGGTCTTACGAATGAGGTGGAGGGTGTGGAAGCAGGAAAATGAGACAGAGTTGATCTGGCGGTCCATTTTGAGCTCGGAGCCCAGGATGATTCCCAGGTTGCGTGCGTGGTCTGTGGGGGTTGACGGGTTTCCAAGGGCAGTGGGCCACCAGGTATCGCTTCAGGCGTCGGGGTTTGGGCCCATGATGAGTACTTCTGTTTTGTTGGTGTTTAGTTGTAGGCAGCTGTTTTTCATCCATTTGGCGACGGCTTCCATGCCTTCTCGAAAGTTGCGTATGGCGGTGTTGAGCTTGTTGGATAGGGAGAGGATGAGCTGGGTGTCGTCTGCGTAAGACACAATGTTGAGTCCGTAGATTATGACGATGGGGGCAAGTGGAGCCATGTAGACTTTGAAGAGCGTCGGGCTGAGGGAGGACTCCGCAGGTGGTAGGTGTGAGGTCTGAGAGGAAAGGGGGGAGTCCGACCCGTTGCGTCCTGCCGGAGAGGAAGGAGCAGATCCAGTCGAGGGCCTTGTCCTGGATTCCTTCATCGTAGAGTCTGCGTATTAGGATGCTGTGGGAGACTTTGTCGAACCCCGCTGATAGGTCTAGGAGGATGAGGGCTACTGTTTCTCCTTTGTCCAGTAGGGTGCGGATGTCATCTTTTGCGGCGAGGAGGGCGGTTTCCGTACTGTGTTTTTTTTCTGAAGCCGGATTGGGAAGAGTCGAGGAAATTGTGTTCTTCAATGAATTTGGCAAGTTGGCTGTTGATGGCTTTCTCGATGACTTTCACTGGGAAAGGGAGCAGGGAGATGGGTCTGTAGTTTTTGAGGTCGGTGGGGTTCGCTGAGGGTTTCTTCAGGAGGGGGTTGACCTCAGGGTGTTTCCAGTCGTCGGGGAACGAGGCGGTCGCCAGGGAGCGGTTGATGGTGTGGCAGAGCATGGGTGCGATCGTGTCAGCGGCTCTGTTGAAGATGTGGTGGGGGCAGGGGTCCGGGTGTCGGGGGTGGTTGCTGAGGGTTCAGTGTGTTGGTTGTCTTCGTCGAAGTTGTCGTAGATGCTCTTGATTTTGTGGTGGAAAAAGGTGCTGAGTTTGTCGCAGAGGTCTTGTGAGGGAGGGATGTCGGTAGACTCGCTGGTGGGTTGGGCGAACTCCTTGATGATGCTGAAGAGTTCCTTGCTGTTATGTGCGTGGGTGGAGATTCTGTCTTCAATCGCTTTTTTCCTCGTTTCTCTGATGAGATGATGGTGAGCGTTAGTGGCGGCCCTGAAGTTGTTGTGGGCTTCTGTGGATTTGGTGTTTCTCCAGCTGCAACACCTGGTCCTCACAGCTGCAGAGCCAATGTCATAGTCATCAATCTTGCCACACCCGACATCGGAGGGCATTGGACTTCCATGTCTCCTGGTCACTCCTGAGTGACATTGATTCTGTACCTTCTGCTTGCAGGTATCTCCCATCTGCAATCCGTCCTCGGACTCCACTGGACAGATTCTCCTTCTTCAGCAGTGGCACTATCCTGAAGTCCTCCATTGGGTTTGACGGAGGTTTCCGACCCCACTTAACACCTAAGTACCCGGCTTCCCTGGTGTATGTAACATGGGAACTAGGGTATCCACGGGTGGGGTGGCTCTCCAACCTTCTGTTTTCCACAGTGTTTCTTTAGGGTCCACTAACTCCATGTGGCAAGAATAAGTTGAAGAGCCCTGAGGCAGCACAAGGAGATATCTCCAAAAGGCGTTTTCCACCCTTCGTATTGATTCCACCTTCACGTAGCCCCATATCCCAGCCCCATAAATTACGGTGGATATGCATTTTGCCTTGCAGATGTTTAGTAACTCAGTTGGAGGCCGCCTACCCAGTCTACGTGAAAAATGAATTAAGGCCGCAGTTGCTCTTGTAAACTACAACTTCCTTGCATCAGTGGCCTGTTTCCATGTCTGCCTATTATCTATGACAATACCCAAATATGGATACGTAATCGCTGATTTCAGCTTAATGCTATCTAGGAATATTGTTTTGGACAGTTGTTGAGCGTTTCCTAAGATCATTACAAACGTTTTTTTGATATTAATTTTTAGGTCCAGAGCGGCCATAAATATTTGATACCTGTCTAGGGCATTTTGGAGTTCCCGCGAAGTACGGGCTAAAATGACCACTTAGATAGCTTTCTCAGGTTGTCTATTACCTCTTAAACCAACATAAGGATTGATTAAACTGGTCTACATCCCATACCAGGCCAGCTTCTCACATAGAGCAACAGGTGGGGTTGAAAAGAAAAAGAAATGGTTTAATCAAAGGGACAGATGCAAGGGACTTAACTGAGGTCAAAGGAGTAGGGGGTGGAGCTCCCAGGTGGAAGAGACACAAAGGAGGCAGGTAGCAAAACTGGAGATAAATAACAGGGGACGAGTTGTGGAGCAGGAAGGTGGGAACAGACACTGTGATATATGTGAAGATGGCCTTCATGGGGCAACAGACCCCCTGGGAGGCCCTTTACTAAGACCATTAAAGACAAAATCTGATCATTTGAATACATGGATGTATTCAAGCATTGCATCAGAAGATAAAGTGTAAAGAAAGGTCTATGGCAGAGGATAAGAATCCTGCGAGACGACCAAGAATACTGCCCGATGTTAACATTTGGGGACCCATTTATTAGGTTTTGACGTAGGACAGCACTGCGAGGAATCTTGCTGCAATGCCTTATGTCAAAACCAAAAGGCAGAAATGGGCCGGATCTATGTGATATGTAGTATTCCTGTCCTTTTCCCCAGACGAAGCAAACAATGCTGAAAGGATGCCTGCGTTGCAGGCTGATTGATTTTGTGCAGGAAGGGATACCTTCCTGCACAAAATCAATCAAATCAGGCAATTTCCTTTTTCTGTGTGTTTCCTCGTTGTGCCTCCCTAACGCCACTCTTGGGGTGGCATTATGTTCTGACGCATTCCGAGGTTTGCACTTTCTTTTTTATCTGGGAATATGTCAGGTTCCATTGGTGTTGCATGGGAACACCCACATCAGCACCCATAGAACCCCCCTTTTCCACAGTTTTCTGCATGAAAGGGGCACATATTTATAAGTACCAAAAGGAACTCAATCACGCTGTCTCCAAAAAAGGCTCTAAACCCAGTGAGTGAACCAACACACATATTAGTAGTAAAAAGAACCCTCACTCACTACCTAGTGGTGACATGCTTCATCATGGGGTTCTCACAGGAAGGACCGAATTTCCTCCCACTGTGCTACTACGCCTGTTTACAGCGGAGCTGGTATCTTGTGTGTTGAATAGTGCCAACCAAAAAGGTGTGATAATGTGCAAAGGTTAAAAAATGCCAAGTTGTGACTATCAACTACCTTATTAAGAGTCCAACTCGCATTGATTAAAAAGGGGTGAAAATAGGACTTATACCACGGTTTCTTTATTGAAAACCTCTAGTCCTTAGAAAATCAGTCAACATGTTTCTGCATGGGAGCCAAAAAATCGCTCTGCATTCGTCAGGACCTTCTAATAAATCTTCCGGCTGAATGCACACACTAAGGCGCACCCGACTGTGAAGATGTGAATGTGAAAAAGTAAAATAGACTTGTTTCGTTACTCACGGTTTTACCCGTGGGGGTACTCTCAGTATTTACTGGGGCCCATTCACTGTGAAGGAAGAAGAACATATTAGCATATTAGACAGTCAAGGCCATGTGTTTTCATAATTTACGGTTCAAGCCCTTCACCGTAAACAATGGGTTTAGTGCACTGTTATTTGCTAATCATGCTTCTATGCACGAGTGCGCCGGGAGTTAAGCATTTTGTCAAGCCCGACAAACCCAGCTATTAATCAAAAACAAAAAGTCAAGTGAACGACTATCAATGTCGTGGTCGAATTTAAGCATTTTATCTCCCAGGATTATTTCCTTTTGCTGCGACTGACTTTCAGAAAGAGTGTCGCATGAAAGACTATCATTGTCAGGATTAACCAGAGAGAACTAATTGGGAACAGTGTGCAATATCAAAGACGAAACTCATTCTTGGAGCCATTTTTCCAGAAAAAACTTCAAAAGTACAGGTGACCAAGACTGTAAGATTACAATAAAGCTTTAGAAGTGTTCCAAAGCTATCATAAGGTTCTTGTTAAAAATGTGCTGTGTTGCACAAACCTGGAAAGTTTCTTGCTTTAATAAAGCTCTCAAGGACCTTTCTGCCACAAGCAGTAGATTGTATGCCCATCTGATATAATTTATATTAGCCAGAGCCCTTGTATGTGCACTGACTACCGTAAGCCCAAGACGTAAGGCTTGTATTGCTATAGCTTGGCAACTTCTGGATATATTGCATGGAAGCTTCCCTTTATTCAAATTCAAGATGGACCACTTTTTTACAGATATGTACTCTGGTGCTTAGGACAAAGTAGAGGGAAACTTTGAGCGGAAAATCTCAAGAAGGGGATAAAAGTGGTCTTCCCTAAAGAAAAGTAGAATCTCTTTAGAGTGCGTATATTGAATGCATCCTTTAGCTCAATGTGCTGGAAGTGAGAAGTGGTTTTGAGTGACTGTAAAAAAAACTCTCCCAAGATAAATGTACGTTTCCCACCTAATTTCCAATCAACGTTCCTGTATTGTTTTCTTCTCCTAAATGGTAGCACTTTTGTTTTGAAGATGTTAAATTTATTTAAATGATCTCAGTATAGCTATAAAGGGCGTCCATGTTGTGCTGTAGACCGATAGGTATCAGGCCAGTAATGACCACACCATCTGCATACATTTGAATATTGATTTGCAGGATGCTATTTTTGGAGGACAGTTATTTACTTTTGCAAAATAGTCAGGTGGGTCGCTGAGGAATAATGAGAACAAAAGAGGGACTATTAGGCATCCGTGCTTTAGGTTGGTTTGTATGGAAATCTTTTGAGTCAAACTCCTGTACCCTCCCATCTGTACTCTACACCAATTTGATGACTAGAAAGCTACTATCAACCTTAAGGGAGCTGTATGAACTCCCATTTTTATTGGTTTCCTCCATAGGGTAGGTCAATTTATCCTATCAAAGGCTGTTTAAAAGTCAACAAACACATTTTATAGCACCTGCGATTTACCAGACACATACTTATCAATGTATGCAGAAGTGCAATACTGTCCATCACTGAATGCTTTTACCCTAAACCTGCTTGAACTATGGGTATCGGTCCTCTAGAAAATGTCCAGTCTTTTAGGTGGTCTAGAATGCTGGCCATGAAGCTCTTCCCTGTTGTGTCAAGGAGAGTGATTTGATGATAGTTACTCAGAGAGAATCAGGAGCCTTTTTTGAGGAGCAACAATGCTTCCAGACCACAAATGTGGAATCTTGCCAGTTACATAGCATTAAGAGAAAAGAGGGGATAAAAACTTGCCCCCACCCTTAGGATTACCCTGAGGAACTTTTACAGGTATCGTTGTCTGGACCTATTTCTGCCTAAGCTCTTACTTTTCTTATATATAGATCAATTTGCTTTTCAGATGGAACCATTATTTGCTGGTCATATTCTTTTAGATGTCAGAAGACAGGAGATTCCTTGTCACTAAGGTTGACCAGGTTTATTCCGTAAAGTTCAGAAAAAAACTTTCCCAATTCATTCTATGAAATCAGCATGGATTTGAGAGATTTTTTACTTTCAGTGACTTTAGTAACTATACCAACTATATCTGCAAGACTGCCTCCAGTGGGGCAAACCAATGTTTATCCATTATTTCTCTGCAGTTATTTCTTTTAATTAATTTCCATGTTTTCTGTAGAGCCAAAATTTCTTTCTTCCTGGTGGCAGAGAAGTCGATGTACTGGAGTCGAATTCCCTTTTTTAGCTTACTTGAGAGGCTGCCTTATTCTGTAGAGTTTGGATTACTGAAGTAAGGCTTTGCTTGAAAGTTAATACTGGGTTGTTTCCGGTATTAGTTAGATTTGACTGCCAAGATGTTAAAGCTACATTCATATTACTTATGCTATCTGTATTCTATATGATGTGGCCCCGCTTTTGTGCTATTAATGAGTCTCCTCTCCCACTAAACAGAGACCATGAAGATGTAGCTTGTAGATTTAGTTCTAGTTGGAGGTCAAGTATTGCTTGACTGCTTCTTTGCACAAATTGAGTTTTGAGATGTTGGAATTTCTGGAATAGATCAGTGGTAGTGTCCCCGACCCGCTTGGCGAGATAGGCCTGGGCGGTAAGTGTTCGGATAGCGCTTTGTTTAAAACTGCTATTTTACATGTTATCTGTGTTACTGTGTACTTTTAAAAACGTGTGCTTTCTGCTAAAATTTACAAAACTCCCCTGTACCACACGCCATCACTGACTTGCCTTGACTGCCAGAGCCGCCTCCCTGTCACACCTCGTGGGGGCCAGCAGGCACTTCCGGTCGGCCTGCACGAAGAGCGGTTAGCGCTCTAGTGCATTACTTCCTCTGGGCTATTTAGGCTGAGCAGGAACTGTAGCTCGCTGCGGGAAGGAGACAGTGGCAGTGTCCCCGACCTGCTTGGCGAGATAGGCCTGGGCAGTAAGAGTTCGGATAGCGCTGTGTTTAAAACTGCTATTTTACATTTTATCTGTGTTACTGTGTACTTTTAAAAACGTGTGCTTTCTGCTAAAATTTTGAGCGAGAGAGTTTTCAAAAAATTTGTAAAAAAATCAAATCTGGTTCCCCGGCTGATCCCTTAAAACCTGAGACTTTCTGTGAAGCCCACGAACTTGTCACAGAACCTATACGAGACATCATTAACCTGTCTCTCTCTACCGCCAGTATTCCCTCTAAATGGAAGCAGGCATGGGTATCTCCCATCTTAAAAAAACCCACATTAGACCCCACGCTTCCTGAAAATTTTAGGCCCATCTCCCTTCTTCCCTGGCCAGCCAAAATAATCGAGACACATGTTAACACCATTCTCACCAATTTCCTCCTAACCAACAACATCTTGGATAACTCTCAACACGGGTTTAGAGCTGGTCACAGCACCGAGACAGCCTTGCTCAGTGTAACAGAAGACCTCCGTACCATTCTTGACACCGGCGGAACGGCAGCACTGGTCCTGTTGGACCTCAGTGCTGCCTTCGACACGGTGTCGCACGAGGTTCTTCTGATGAGACTGGAGGAAATTGGAATCACGGGGACAGCCCTAGGATGGTTTAGAGACTTTCTTTCCAACAGGTCTTTCAAAGTCTCCACCCCCCCTTACATCTCTAAGGAGCATAACATCGGACAGGGAGTGCCGCAGGGTTCATCACTGAGCCCCACCCTGTTCAATGTCTATGTCCGTCCTCTTGCAGAGGTGGCTAGAAGGAGCGGACTGGCATTGGTGTCCTACGCTGACGACACCCAGCTGGTGGTGGCTCTTAATGACAACAGTGGTTTGGAGGCTCATCACTTCAAACAGACACTTACTGACATCACCAACTGGATGACGGCGAATTTCCTCCAACTTAACGCGGGGAAAACAGAGATACTACTCCTGGGGAAAAACACCGCGTCCTGGGGAGATAGCTGGTGGCCTGACACCTTGGGCCAACCTCCTAAGCCAAAGGAATGCGTTAAAAATCTGGGAGTCTGGGTGGACTCGGCATTGAAGTATACTCGCCACACTAAAAAGGTGGCTGCCACCTGCTTCGGCATCTTACGTAACCTCAGACCTATTTTGAGGTTCTTCGATTGCCGCACCCGCCAGGTAATTGTCCAGGCGACCATCTTTTCAAGACTGGACTATGCTAGCTCTCTTTTATTGGGGGTTAACCTTGCCGAAACCACCAGATTACAGAGAATCCAGAATGCGGCTGCCAGGGCGCTGGTAGGCCTCCCCCGCCACTCTTCGGTGGCCGGAGCCTTGAAAAAACTGCACTAGCTCCCGGTGGGCAAAAGGATCCAGTTCAAGGCACTTTGTTTAGCCTTTAAAATTCTTAAAACCGCCTCTCCCCCAATGCTGTGCCCCCTCCTGTCGGAGTATACTCCTAGGAGGTCGCTTCGCTCAGAGGGACAACATCTCGTGATCATCCCTCATACCAAACTGGCCAGAATAGGCGGTCGATACTTTAGCCTCCTAGCTGCCAAGCTATGGAACAGTCTACCGGAAACAATCCGTGGCAAGCAGGACCTTTTGGCTTTCAGAAAGGCCATCAAAACTCACCTTTTTCAGTAATGCCTCTTCTTCTCTCTGTGCTTCTAACTTTCTGCATTTAGTCTTCTCGCAGTGCCGGGGCGCCCCTTGGCTGGGGCAGCCGCGCGCTATACAAATCACTATAACATAACATAACATAACATATAGTCTAATATTGAGGAACCAAAAGCACCTTTTCTTGTAAATGCTGCATTTACTTCACCTTCTGTTCTCCCATTTAGGATCACTCCATTCACTCTGTTTAGTAGTTCTAATGACATCTTCCCATGTTTGTCAGCCTTAATTAAGTCGGAGAAGACTGGAGCCAGTATGTGCCAGGTTTCATCTAGGTTTTTAATCTGGGAGGCTTTTGTTAGGGCATTGGAAATTTTTTGCGTTAAAATCACCTATTCGTTTTGCTTGCAAATTACTGTGTGCCTCTAGGGGACATTCAATCAATTGAAATATTTCTACCAGCACTGGATTAAATTCAGATCTTGGTGGAACATAAATGGAAAATAAATGTTAAAGAGCATCAATGATTCGACTGAGTAGAATCTTTCTTTCAAAAACTTTATCTTGATGCACTGTAAGGTCTTATGGGGTAAGTGAATTATTTCGAATTCCCACCTAATGTCTTCCGATAATAGAATAGATAGTCAGCCCTTTGCATGGCCTTGTCTTACCCTCACAGCAGGAGTGTCGAAAACAAAATAGGTTTTTGGGTTGTATTTGTCTAAAAGCCAAGTCTCTTGGATGCAGACAATTGCAGGAGCATTTTCTAGCAGATATAATAGTTTTGGCCGATCTAATCCCATCATGTTCCAAGAGATGATCGTATAGCTTTTGCAAAAAGGTAGTTTTGATACTCTTCCTTCTATGTTTCCATTTAAATTGCCAAGACCAGGTGCTATTCATTTTTTATTTGTCTGTTTTTTGTAAAATTTGGCTTCAAATCTACCTATCTCAATCTTCTATGCTGATTGTTAAGTCATCCACTGAAAGATATTTTAGTTTGCTGCTGGAGTCATTTGTTTGACAAAGTTTTCTTTTTCTATGTACAGCTTGGGTAGGACTGCAAAGCTATCGTATCCAAATGCCTGTTATGTCAAACGCATTTTTGTACTGTTTTTCACTTTCCTGCAGCACTATTGATGGTATCATGCTTGACCAGAATTCTACTTGTGCCTTGGTTACATTGAGCTTATTGGGAAATTATACAAGCTTCTGAAGAGAGTTGAAATTAGGCAAGAGATTTTTAATCCTTCGGCAGTTTGAAGGGTCGTTTTCAGTAGGAAAGAGATTGGATATCTCGAGAAAGCAAAATGATCTCGTCCAAACAATACTTGTGTTGCGTTTTATCTAGGACCCTAATTAAATATTTCATATTCAGTAATAGCCAATGCAACCAAAGGCGGCAAGGCTACTTCCTTAGACTCCTAGAAAGCACAACGAGTTCTTACAACATACCAAACCTCCAGCAACCTGGGAATTCCCCATGCTTTTGTTTTGATCTATCTTAGAACTCCTGCAAGCACTAAAAGAACGGTCAGTTTTTAGTGATCTCTTTTATTGACGTCTTACGTCTTATGTCCAGCCTTACGTCAAACACGGCACCTTCCAGGTATAAATATACCAGCGTTTGCCTTAAGCCTTAAGCAACACACGGTGGTGTGGAGCAGAGCGGCTATCTACGTATCCGAAGCCCAGCTGATGCGAGTGCAGAGGGAAGCCGTCCCTCCCATTTGACGCACTGAAAAAGACGCTTTCCTGCCGAGAAAATCCAGCTCTGGTGTTTCCAGTCACCCTCTCGGGTTACTGGGAGATCGAGTCCAGAGAGCGAGATACAAGACCTCCTCCATTCTAAAACAAAAGGTACGGAGCTGATTAGATCCTTAGAGAATTCTTGGGTCCGATACTTGGCAAAAACTAGCTTAACTTAAAGTGCAGCCCATCTACTCCTTCCCAAGTACTAGGCTTAGGTTAGGTACACCGGGGTAGGCGTATTTAGAAGCACCAGTTGAGTACGTTTAGTCAAGCTTTTATCTTTGTATGTAACTGTATATATTTTATACCTTTTAAGTATCATATGGCTAAGAAACCATATGAATGCTTTTACAGTATTATTTCATAATACTCCTTTTACTGTATGCACTTTACTTTATAACAAGTATTGCAATCATAGCAATTCATTTCTCTTGCATGAGAAAGAAGACTGTTCAATAAATAACACCTTTTTATTGAAAAAGCCTGTCTCTCTATTTCTCTGCACTCTGGTGAAACTAAGTATGCACAACGGACTGAGTGAAATAGCTATCTATTGTTTTCATACGACTCTAGAGATATACTCCTTATTCGGGGGGAGCAAGTTGTCATGTTTATGCGGTTGTCAGAAGCTGAATCCCTTCTTGTCTAATCAGGGAAGTTCACTCCTCTCTTTTCATTCGAGAAAGTTTCTAGTGACCTCTGAGCTAGCTGGCAAACCTAAATTAAGTCTAACATATTCAATAGAGACCTAGTCGACCTCAGTCCTACGTCTAAACTATCGTTTATGTTATTCCAATGCGCAGAGCCTATTGGGAAATTAGGAACTACACTACATGGCACCCAACGTTTGGTAAGGCGATAATCTAACGCAAGATACTAGAGTAACTCAGTCGTGCTTTTTCACACAGACCCCTTTTCCTGTAAAAACTCCAATAGACGTCTGGAGTGGGTGAAAGGTTAATATCCGCCGGAACTTAGTAGGATGAGAATCCTATGTATTACTTTACGGTATAATCAACGTTGAAGGATACAGTGTTCCAAAATATTGTGCACCTAATCTTTGTTTCCTTAGAAAAAACTTGCTCTGCAAGACACTTTTCATTAAATAATGTCGCTTAACTGCGACAACAACGAAACCGGTGGAGCCGCAGTAAATACGAATCAACCGGGTGCAGACCTTACAGGGTTGTATGAAGACGACCATGATGCAGTAATCATCCCGGTCAACATAAGAAAAACCATAACTATAAAACTTATAGAAAATGGAGTATCATCAAGAGGTGGTACAGTCGTATTTGTGGTAGAGGTACATGAGTTTCGGCAGACAGAGATATTCTATTCCTGGATAACTTTTCCAGCAGCAAATGCTGTAACACATGAGTTCCACTTCTACAAAGTAGCGGAATCTCCAGAGAAATACTCTCCTTTTGAGGAAGTTGAAATTCCACTAACATACCAAGAGCATCTGCTCTTGTTTAATGGCCCCCTAAATCATCAAAATCACATTACCAGACTAGGTCCATTAGGTAGCCCAGGAGCCACATGGACGGTTCTAGCCAGCTACACACCACATCCTGACATTGAAATAATGCCAGCCAGAGAACTTTTAGTTCAGTTAAAACAACTAATTAAAATTCATAGACAATTGGTCCAATATGTCATGCAGACTTCAATAGTCCAACCTGCAATTAAACTTCCACAAAACACCCCTCAACAGAGGAACACAAACAAAATTACACCACAAAATATACAATCATTTCTTGGTAAAATACCCATAAAACTGGAACAAATTCCATTCTGGTTAGCTCAAAAAATCACTCAGATAGAGGTGGTCTTTCCTGATACCACCCCTCACGCAAAACACAGAATTCTGACTTTCTGCCTCCCAATGGGGATCGCACCACATGTGGAGGACTGTGACACTTGGGGCACAGTCTTTGCTTCTATCTACACAAAAAACACATGGTGTTCTGTCTATGGCGGTTATACCAGCTGTTCTAAGACAGATTCAAAATGAATACGGTCCAGAACCTGCTTTAACTCTGGGTATGAAATTACTAAAAGACTTTAAACAGGTCTCGGCTATATTATTAGCCAACATTAAAGGGGAAGCAGCATGTGTGGCGATCCGCCAAAAACTGAAGGAGACAGATATAACAGACCAACCTTTTGAGCTCGCAAAAATAATTGAAAAATCCTATGAAGAATTAGGCAGAAATAGTTTGGGTGGTAAACCAGTAAAACCCCAACTAATTGAAAATCCTGAAAAAACCTTTATTATAAATAATCTCAATTCTCAAAAGAAGAAATGGGAGGGTAACAAAAAAACCACTCCCAGAGAAAAAAAATTTCAGTCCAGGGGAAGGTCTCTCCAATGGAAAAATAGATTTCTAGAGAGGGGGGGGGGCAAGTCTCCCCAAAGGGAGCCCTCTGAGAAAAGATCCAACCTTAGAAATAGGGACAATTTAAGAAAACCTGACAGATATCAAGATATTGATACACGTTCCTCTCCATCTTTTCAGACTTCCCCAAAGAAATCGGAAAGAAGAGCACGGTCAGAACATAAAGAAGAGCACGTCAAGTCCAAAGACATAGAACCTGCTCATCAAAGTAAAAAATCACCACAATTTCCAAGAAAGAAGATGGCAAGTGTTAAAATAAAACATGCCGAGAATCCTGAGGACACAACTGAAAAATGGAGAGTGGGCCCAGACAATGCTAGACAGCGCAGCAGAAGTGAGCATAGCTCGCAAGATCCTGATGAATCTTCTGGAGACAGTGGACACAAATGAATACATTCAAGTGGAAACTGCAGACACCCGAGTGAGCGTGCTTCATAAGCTGTACGAAATAACATTGCGTATAGAGGGAGATAAAACTAGGAAAATAAAAAGTCTCTTTTGGGAGAATCTATCGAAATGCTATGTCATCCTTCTAGCAGAAAACGACTGGCCACCAGAGTTTGTAAGGGAGTGCCCACATGGCGAAGAAATGATTATGCCTGCCTTCTCAAATCATATCCCAATACATAAAAAAGACACACTTGCTAGAAAATGGGCAGTGGCCCAAGCCCCAGCATTATATAAAAATCATGTGGGATGGGATGAGGATTCTCCTCATCACAAAATCCAGTTAAAAAATCAACCTACTGGACAGAGGCAGTATCCTGTTAAGCAAGAATCTAAGAAACCAGTAAAAGAAATTTTAGACCAACTTGAATATCAAGGGGTGTGATTGAAACATGCACCTCACAAATGAACAATCCTTTGTTTCCTGTCTCAAGAATTGCCCATCTAACTGTCCTATTTTTAGGATATGAATTATCAAGTGAAGGCAAAAGCCTTGCAGGCAACTTCTTAGAGAAGGTGCTGTACTCCAAGATCCAAAAACACTGAAAAACCTGCAATCAATACTAGGTTTCCTGAATTTCGGAAGAACATACATTTTGAATTATGCAGAGAGGGTTAAACCTCTCTACGAACTAATAAAACAAGATTTTAAACCAATTAATTGGACTCAAAAACACAGAGAACTTTTAAGATCACTGCAGACAGATATGTTAACTAAAACAAAACTGCAAACACGCGCGAATGAACGCAACCTTGTAATCCGAGTCATTCCAGGAAGATGCGGATTCACATACCTGACCTCTAATGAGGGAGAAATGGTACCAATAGCTTATAAATCACATTTGTACACACAAGCTGAAATGAAATTCAGTTCAACTGAAAAAAGTTCTAACTGCTGTTCAAACTGCTGTAGCAAAAGAAAGAGCCCTCGCACAAGGTAAACGTATAATTATTGTTACACCAATACCTGCCCTAGAAGCAGTAACAAGAGCAAGCATCCCCAATGCTAAAGCTTTACATCTGAGATGGATACAATGGGTTAATTCTCTTGCTTTACCGGATGAAGTATACAGATTTGATCCTAATTTAAAAACACAAGAATTTCTACAATATGAATATGAATGTCCTCTGCCGATCGAGATTCTGCCTCTAGAACATTACGGTTGTATAATATATACAGATGGCTCAGCACAACCCCAGGTTGGGGGTAAACAAGCCTACAGTGCTGCGTGCGTGATTGGTAAAGGTCGTTGGCACGAAGGAAAATGTAAACCTTTGGTCACTAAAACTGAATCACTCAGAAACTGTTCAGCTCAGCGAGCTGAAATAAGATCCCTAAAAATGGTGCTTGAAAATGCTGACGTGAATTCCCGACACTAATAGTGTGCGATTCACATTACTGCATCCGATATTACAATAATTCCATGCAGACTTGGAAAAAAACGGTTACAAAGATGGGACAGGTGCCACAAAAAAACATAAAAAGCTATGGGAACAAGTAGTTCTTTTGCAGAAAGAACTACAAAAGACTCACGTGATACATACGCAGAGTCTTAAACGTGATGGCATTCACGTTGCAGGGAATTCATTGGCTGGCAAAGCCACTGCGGCAGCTGATCACTCGGCTCCCGTAGTTATAAAAAAGCATACGAAAACACAAATAGATGGCGAAACGCTACTTGCAGTAAAATCCTCAATGGAAGGCAATTATGCGGCGTTACCTCTAAACTATCCACTCAGTAATACATACATAATTGATGTGAACTCCGTTCCGTTTGCTCAAATCCCTGGAGTGGGGGATAGAGTAATTCCAAACACGTACCGGAGAGTCTTCTTGATACAAGAAGCACATATGGGATTGGGTCTGAGGCACGAAGAGATTATGAAATCTCTAATAGAACTACAATCTCAGTACTGGTGGCCGGGGATGAGCGTAGAACTTTATAAATTTGCAATGAATTGTGAGGACTGCAACAGAGATCGCAGTTGTGGACCGGACCAGACACCAGCCCAGACATCACTATTAGAAAGCATCAGGCTATCTATGAGCAGACGTCCGAACGGACAAATGCGGTCCCATAAAAATTAAGACAGGATTAATTTGGATGTGGCCCCAGCGCTCGGCTGAAGCCAGAACTGTTATAAAAGAATTGCGTGTCTTTATCAGCACATACGCAATTGGCATGCTACTTTCTTACCAGGGTCCTGCGTTTAGCACTCAGGGTTACAAGGAGGCCATGGCCAGCATGGGCATTGCATTGCGGTACTCTTCTCCCTTCCATCCTGAGGGAAATGCTGTTGTGGAAAGAAAAAACCGGTACATAAAGCAATCTATACCAGCGAGGGTATTAGGTTCGGTGATGGGTGGGTCAAACATCTAACAAGTGTCCAACATAGTCTTAATAATATGCCAAGAAATTCTCTAGGAGGTGTCAGCCCGTATGAACTTTTATTTGGTACTAGAATGCTTATTCAGGACATAGATCGTCAAACTTCAGTGGTGCAACAAAAAGCTTTTGATATCAAAGATCGTTTGGCTGTTTTACAGGACTAAAATGAAACAAGAAAAAGTCTGAGTAACGAAAAATTAAAGCCAACTACCACTGAAGAAAAACCACCTGTCCCAGCAAGACCTGTCCGGATTCTAAAGATTGAGGATCTGGTCAGAGAAAAAATCGTGGTGAAGAATGAATTTGGGCTTTCGTACAGAAAAGCAGTACCTGACAAGATCAGTAGTGCTACCGCCTCTTGCTGGTAAAAAGGAGAACCGAGTTGTATCAATCGACCTGGTGAAACCACAACCATGTGGCCTATAATAAGTAGTAGGCCCAGTGGACTTCCAAGAAATAGCAGAAGACCAAATCTTGCTACAATCCAAAATGTTCAAACTGAGAGATTAACCACATTTGATAAACCTACGGTGATTAAGAAAGGACTATGTAACAAACCCATGGAACTTGTGCCTCTTGAGACCCAAATTGCAACAGTTCATCAAGAAACTCCAGTCTACAACGATGTAGCCTCGGACTATACAAATGTAACAAAAGAAAATGCAAAGATCAATGGAAATCTGGAAGCAATCCCACCAACTGACAGAACAGCATCTGGCTATTTTATCAACTTTGATGATTTTTCCGATGATCCAAGTGAACATGGAGACAAGCCAGCAACGAAAACATTAAAAAAAAGTTAAAGAACTCTTTCATCAACTCAAAGAAACATATCTAACTCCTCAACGGATTAAATTATGGATTGTGTTAGGCGTACTTTTCCTCCTTCTATGGCTCATCTTGGTTTTAAGTTTGGGTAGATTTATTGAAGGAAAATATAGTACAATGGACACAGCAAGTCAGAACATCAACTTGGTCCTGAAACCACACAGATCATCACACATCGAAAAAAGAGAACTGTGATCAGTGAACATCACAGCCATCCCCATACCTGGTGGTATAGCATGGGACAAAACTGACTATGAAATTTATGGCCCGGTTGAGCTCTTGAAAATGCCACACCAATTTAAGATTTCGTTGAGTGACTTTGTATTACCTAGTAGATTCTCTGATGATTGGGACTTTGAAAATATTAATAATATGATGTCAGATTTAGAAATGTCAGCAACATTTACTGCACATGGTTATTTACAGGGTTCGTTGAATTATGAGGAAATGTACTGTTTTAACTATTATGGGCATCATTATCTACATAAATCCGCAAATCCTAGAAATACTTTAGTTTATAATCAATGGGAACATTGTCCAACCCCGCCAAAAGGCAGCTCGAAGACATTTTTGGAAAAATTCTCATACTTCTCGGGGTTTAAAGTCACTGATCCAGAAACATTCTATTTTAAAATGATAAATAATACAGGGGTGAAAAATATGTTGCCAAATACTAAACTGATTTATTCAGAAAAAGTTTATGAAAAAATGTCTACATTTGGTTTTGAATATTGGAAAAATAACATTGAGACCAAAACCATTTGGGGAACAAAAGAATGGCAGGTACAAGGTGTAGAAGCATTGTTCAGAACCTGCATGATCCCAGAACAAATAATGTTCTTGAATGACACAATTCAGCAAACAACCTGTTTACAACAAATTATTGGCTATTCTATTAGGTTTGGGAGCGCCCCCGTACTTATACTTGGTTTAGCCAAGATAAAAGATTTAAACAACCCGTCTATTCCAAAGCCAATAACTGATAGAAATACCACTACAGATGAGGGGTTAGACGTGGCCTATATTTTAACAATAAAGTAGAACACTTCCTGATTGGAAAAAATGGTTAATCTGGCCCACAGACACTAATAACTGTCATGATAGATTCCTGAACAAAATATAGGGGTTCAAACAGAACAGGCCAGACCCAAGATATTCCCAAAGACAATATCCAGGGATAATTACAACATACAGTGTGGGATCCACACTTCCAGAAATTAAGCAACACTTAACTTTACTTAAAGAAGGTGCTGGGTTGCGAGATTTCATAATGGGACCTCGCAAACAGCGTCAGAAACGTTTCATATACGCCGGTATATACGCAGCATAAAATGAAGCTTGGAAATTAAATCAAATTGAAACTGCTGAAAAAATACGGGAAATTGATCGTATTCATTTGGAAAAAGTGCTTTCTGTAGTGGACAATGGGTTAACGACTCTGTCCTCCAGAATCTATTCACTGGATAGCATTGTATCATCTGCTATTGATATAATAGAACAGGATATGATAATGTTACAACATGGTCAGTTTCAGTTGTGTTCTATTGTACAGCTAGGCTGGACGTTACAAAATTTGCGTTCAGGCCACGTGCCATGGCGTCTAATCAACATAACATCATTATTTTCTATCTTTAACCTTACTGATAGACAAATCTCGTTGGCACAGAAAGGAGCAAACTATACTGTGCTAAGCATTGAAAAACTTGAGAGATTACCATTGACAATATCAGAAAGACCTGTCAATGAATGGATAATACATGGCACCATTACAATCCCCATAACGACTTTTCAGTTTCAATACTGCCGAGAGTATATACCAGAAGGCCTGTATGAAAGGTTGGGTAAAGGGTACATCAAATCAATCTGGAATTTACCATTTACTCACAGGTGTTGGAGTGGGGGAAAGAAAGAGGTATTTCTTAATGGTAGTAACTGCAAAACATCACTGAGCGGTACACTCCTATGCAAAGGAATAAACCTACATGGACCTTGCAAGGGTTCATCAAATAACCTTTCATGTCACCTGCACGGAATCCCGGCTACACAGATAGAGCCATTTTTCAGACATCTTTCCAACGGTAGCTAAGTTATATTAAGTGACCGCAGCTGTTGTGGCATGGTGCTAGGAAACCCTATCTCGTGAGCGTCACTTCCAGGGTCATTTGTTGTATGCAAGTATTGTATCCAAAAAGCAATCCAGACATGGAGGCAGAAATTTGGCCTTCTGTGAATATCTCTTCTATTCGAATTGATACTTTAAGCAGAATGAAGTCTATTCTTTTACAGACAACTGTGCCTTTATCCTCGTCCAAAGAGATGTATGACCTGCAAGCTGCAAGGACAGCGGCATAGATACATACCCTTTTATCAACAAACTGCCCCGTGCATTTCGTAGAAATGTTAAGCTAAATTTTAAACTTGTCAGATACCAGTGGCATCACACATGTAATTAAGACAATTTTTTCGGGACTGTTAACACCCTTTGAGACAGTCCTGGGCATCTTCCCGAATTTTGTGCACTCTCTTTTTGGTGGCCTGCCACTTATTTTGGGACTCGCAGCGGGAATTTTATTTTTGTCCCTTCTGCTCCGATATGGCAAGTCAAGTCACAAACAAAACTCAGGCTTCGATGAAAAAAACGATCCTAGCAATACGATACCGAGACCGTATCACTAAGGTCCTCGGATTGGCCCGGCTAAGAGATCTGAATACAACCTAGTTTCTTTCATTCAGACCGATCTGGCAAAATTGCATCTTACCTGTGCTTCGATGTCTGCTATGCGGAGAAGAATGCGTGTTGGACGTTTGTCTTACACTACCATCTATAGTACCAATGGATATCGACGCTTTGCTTTGTCCAGTAACGACTCATGCAACGTGTTGTCCCCAGCGGCTACCGATTCTGATGACAGCATTCGTTGAGACTTCACCATTACGAGTAGGTGGCGGTGAAGTACGAGATGAAAGTGGTAGCACACAGGTACAACCTTCTGTGAACATTGCTGATCTAAACACCGATGATGGCAATGCATCGCATATATGCACTACTTCTGATTTTTCAGCGTTGGCCCAACTTTCACCTACTGTTGTAGACGAATTTTTGCTGGTCCAGCTGAGGTAATGTTCTCTCCTAACAACGAGAATAACAATTGAAATAGCGAGCACACAGCGTTCCCCGAACTCTGAATTCGCCCTTCAACTTTTATAAACATCACTGCTGAAAAAACTTGGAACTATTTTTTCCCCTGAAAGAAAATCTTTTTTTTCTCTCCCACAAAACTTCCAAAATATTTACCTTTTTTTTGGCACAAGGTACTCTGCTTAAAGTAGAACTATTCTTAGATAACAGAGCTTCTATTTCTAGAGACTCTAGAGACAATATTTTGAATCAGCCTCTAGCACACTTACAATCTTGTACGAATATGTGTTGAAATGGTCTCGGCCTTCTCTTCTGTATAAAGACCCATTTCATGAATGTAATTTTCACAATTCATTCGGCTAATATTTATGTTTGCGTTATCTGAATGATACCACTGCTTGAATGCGTACAGTATAATACTCATTTTCGTGTATCTATACCGTTTCAAATGCATTTAATGCATTTTGGGGTGGGATGGAAAAACACATGCATACCTATATGTTTATATATTGCTTAGTATTTAGTAATGATGGACATTATACGTGGAGTGGGTGTTTCGTTTTATCTAGGACCCTAATTAAATATTTCATATTCAGTAATTGCCAATGCAAACCAAAGGCGGTAAGGCTACTTCCTTAGACTCCTAGAAAGCACACCGAGTTCTTACAACATACCAAACCTCCAGCAACCTGGGAATTCCCCATGCTTTTGTTTTGATTTGTCTTAGAACTCCTGCACGCACTGAAAGAACGGTCAGTTCTTAGTGACATCTTTTATTGAAGTCTTATGTCCAACCTTACGTCAAACACGGCACTTTCCAGGTATAAATATACCAGCGTTTGCCTTAAGCAACACACGGTGGTGTGGAGCAGAGCGGCTATCTACTTATCCGAAGCCCAGCTTATGCGAGTGCCGAAGGAAGCCATCCCTCCCATTTGACGCCCTGAAAAAGACGCTGTCTTTTTCTCCTGCCGAGAAAATCCAGCTCCGGTGTTTCCAGTCACCCTCACAGGTTACTGGGAGATCGAGTCCTGAGAGCGAGATACAAGACCTCCTCCATTTTAAAAACCAAGGTACGGAGCTGATTAGATCCTTAGCAAATTCTTGGGTCCGATACTTGGCAAAAACTAACTTAACTTAAACTGCAGCCCATCTACTCCTTCCCACGTACTAGGCTTAGGTTAGGTACACTGGGGTAGGCATATTTAGAAGCACCAGTTGAGTACGTTTAGTCAAGCTTTTATCTTTGTATGTAACTGTATATATTTGATACCTTTTAAGTATCATATGGCTCAGAAACCATATAAATGCTTTTACAGTATTATTTCATAATACTCCTTTTACTGTACGCACTTTACTTTATAACAAGTATTGCAATCATAGCAATTCATTTCTCTTGCATGAGAAATAAGACTGTTCAATAAATAACACCTTTTTATTGAAAAAGCTCGTCTCTCTATTTCTCTGCACTCTGGTAAAACTAAGTATGCACAACTGACTGAGTGAAATAGCTAGCTATTGTTTTCACACGACTCTGAAGATATACTCCTTATTCTGGGGGAGCAAAGTTGTCATGTTTATGCGGTTGTCAGAAGCTGAATCCCTTCTTGTCTAATCAGGGAAGTTCACTCCTCCCTTTTAATTCGAGAAAGTGTCTCAGACCTCTGAGCTAGCTGGCAAACCTAAATTAAGTCTAACATATTCAATAGAGACCTAGTCGACCTCAGTCCTACGTCTAAACTATTGTTTATGTAATTCCAATGCACAGAGCCTATTGGGAAAATAGGAACTACACTACACTTGATAGGGCAGGAAACTGGACAATAGAGCAAACAGGGATACATATTCTGCCACTGGGGTACTTTTATAGGCCATCTGGCCCCATGCAGTCTCTGCAAGAGATGGACAGAGGTGGGGGTGGAATCAACCCAGATGCAATATTCCAGTGAATAACCACTATGCTGTGCTAGGTTGCTTGGAGGACAATGACTGACTAGAGACATTGATCATGGATTTAATTGATATAAGAGTTGTCACATGGGGCATCCAGGAACTTGAACCAATTAGCATTCGCATGGCCGAACAAGAGACTGTAGTTTTAAAGTCTCTGCATTTGCCAAATTTGAGGACCTCCCTTGAGATTCTCACTGAGAATAGCCTCTCAGTTAACAAACGAGGCATAATTAACATGTTGATTATGGCCCAGTTATCTCCCCCTGCTGGCAACCCCATGCTGGAAGATCACAAAACAGCAGAGGCTGGGGAGTAAGAAGTGCTGAAAGGGTGGACCTACAGGGAACACCTTTCTTCTACGATAATGTATGGTTAACGACGTTGACATATAATGATCACCAGTTGGCGAACCCACCACTGACACCCAAAGAAGTCAATAGGCCCATGGCCAGGAACAGCATAAGGCCTTTAGATAAGGAGTCTGGAAGCCTTAGTAAATCATCAAATGACTCATCGACGCTCCAAATAATATCCTGGAACGTTGCAGGCCTCCGCTCCAAAGTGGATAACCTGGAGTGGGGTGCCTTTATCCAAGATAAAGACATTTGCATGTTCAAGGAAACTTGGGCCATAGAGGACATTCATAGACTTGGCTTTGCAACTTTTAATTAAACAGCCATATCTGGGGGAAAGGGTAGACCATCTGGGGGCCTCAGTATCTGGATTGCAACTCACTTAGGCTGCTCAGTGAAACTTATAGAGACATCATCCAGCGACATCCTTTGCGCTATCTTTTGCCAGTTTGCCAGTGGCCCGGTGGTAGTGGGCAGACTGGTCAGTGCTTAGGAGAGCTGTCTTCACTCTACGCTTCTCGCCCCCACTGATCGCGAGCGGAGGGGCGATTTCATTGCTATTTCATCGCGCATTGTTTTTAAACACTGTCACTAACCTCTTTTAAAATTGTGCAGGTGCTAATTTGATTCTGCTCTTAGGGGTGAGCTGCCGGCTGGGGCTGATCGTGTTTTGCGGGCTCCCAGCGGCAGCGGGCGCCATCTTTGCTTGGGCTCAATTCTCCACCACAGCCCTGCCACTCCCCCGCCGCTCCGCCCCTATTTAGGAGCGTGTTTCCCCTCTTCCTCGTGTTTGCCAGTGGCCCGGTGGCAGTGGGCAGACTGGTCAGCGCTTAGGAGAGCTGTCTTCACTCTACGCTTCTCGCCCCCGCTGATTGCGAGAGGAGGCGCGATTTCATCGCTATTTCATCGCGCATTGTTTTTAAACACTGTCACTAACCTCTTTTAAAATTGTGCAGGTGCTAATTTGATTCTGCTCTTAGGGCTGAGCTGCCGGCTGGGGCTGATCGTGTTTTGCGGGCTCCCAGCGGCAGCGGACGCCATCTTTGCTTGGGCTCAATTCTCTACCACAGCCCTGCCACTCCCCCGCCGCTCCGCCCCTATTTAGGAGCGTGTTTCCCCTCTTCCTCGTGTTTGCCAGTGGCCCGGTGGTAGTGGGCAGACTGGTCAGCGCTTAGGAGAGCTGTCTTCACTCTACGCTTGTCGCCCCCGCTGATCGCGAGCGGAGGCGCGATTTCATCGCTATTTCATCGCGCATTGTTTTTAAACACTGTCACTAACCTCTTTTAAAATTGTGCAGGTGCTAATTTGATTCTGCTCTTAGGGGTGAGCTGCCAGCTGGGGCTGATCGTGTTTTGCGGGCTCCCAGCGGCAGCGGGCGCCATCTTTGCTTGGGCTCAATTCTCCACCACAGCCCTGCCACTCCCCCGCCGCTCCGCCCCTATTTAGGAGCGTGTTTCCCCTCTTCCTCATGTTTGCCAGTGGCCCGGTGGCAGTGGGCAGACTGGTCAGCGCTTAGGAGAGCTGTCTTCACTCTACGCTTCTCGCCCCCGCTGATCGTGAGCGGAGGCGCGATTTCATCGCTATTTCATCGCGCATTGTTTTTAAACACTGTCACTAACCTCTTTTAAAATTGTGCAGGTGCTAATTTGATTCTGCTCTTAGGGCTGAGCTGCCGGCTGGGGCTGATCGTGTTTTGCTGGCTCCCAGCGGCAGCGGGCGCCATCTTTGCTTGGGCTCAATTCTCCACCACAGCCCTGCCAATCCCCCGCCGCTCCGCCCCTATTTAGGAGCGTGTTTCCCCTCTTCCTCGTGTTTGCCAGTGGCCCGGTGGTAGTGGGCAGACTGGTCAGCGCTTAGGAGAGCTGTCTTTACTCTACGCTTCTCGCCCCCGCTGATCGCGAGCGTAGGCGCGATTTGATCGCTATTTCATCGCGCATTGTTTTTAAACACTGTCACTAACCTCTTTTAAAATTGTGCAGGTGCTAATTTGATTCTGCTCTTAGGGGTGAGCTGCCGGCTGGGGCTGATCGTGTTTTGCGGGCTCCCAGCGGCAGCGGGCGCCATCTTTGCTTGGGCTCAATTCTCCACCACAGCCCTGCCACTCCCCCGCCGCTCCGCCCCTATTTAAACGGGCGATATGAGGCAGCGCAGCGGACGAGCTCAGCGGGCGCGACGAAGGCGCGCCGGAGTTGCGCCTGAGTTAAGCCCGTCTGCGCCCATCCGCGGCCGGCCGGGGCTAGGGGCACGAGATGCTGCCGGTTTTATCACATACTCATCATCTCAGTTGTGCCTGCATTGGGCCCCCGGTTCCATTGATCCTCCCACAACAGCTTATCTGATACACCTTGGTTTATACACCCCCCCCACTCCCTCCCCGTAACTGTATCACATCTAGCTTCACTACCCTCCACCCCTCCCTCTACTTCCCCCTCACTCCCGGATCCTTCCGCTCCTGTATTTAGTACCTCGGCCACACTCCTAAACACTAGGTCGGCAGTTAGTCACCAATACGAACTTTTTGATTACATCGACTCCCATGAACCAGATCTCTTATTTTTAACCGAGACCTGGTTCAAGACCGACTCCCTGCCCACGTGCTCGCCACTTTACCAGCTTCATATTCCGCCATTCGAGCGGACCGTCCAGAAGGCAAGCGGGGTGGAGGAGTGGCCCTAATAGCTCGGACTGATCTTAAATTTCAAGTACTCCCTTCCCCCCTATTCCTGATGTTGACCATCTCGTAGCCCGATTGACTTCCCACCAGGCTCCCCTGACTTTTTTCTTAATCTTTAGCCCCCCCAACCTACTCCCTCGTTTCTTTCCAATATCCAGACCCTCCTAGCTACCCTGGTTATCAACAATTCATCTGTACTAGTTTTAGGGGACCTCAACTTTTGGCCTAACGATCCTGCTGAAAGTCTCCAATCTAAAGAGTTTACCAGCCTTATGAACAGTTTAAATTTCTCGTCGCTTATTCATAGTCCCACCCATACACATGGCCATATGCTAGACCAAATCTGGTCACTGAATGTCCCATTCACATCTCCCACAATATCTCCATGCTCCTGGTCAGATCACTCCACTATTACGTTCTCTCTTGCCTTAGGGCCCCTGGTTAAACCTCCACTTCCCAAAAACACCTGGGTACGGAAATGGGGCAAAACAGACATGTCTTCTCTCTGCTCAGCCCCGGCCAATACCAGCCCTGATTTATCCGGTCTTGCAGCTACCTCTCAGCTGGCTGCTATTAACAACTGGCTTACTGTGGCGGGTGATGAATTTGCCCCCTTAAGGCGGCTTACAGTCAAGCGGGCCCACGCAGCCAATCGCTGGTTCACCTCCGAACTTAAAGCAAAGAAACTAGCCGCCAGGAGGGCTGAGCGAGCTTGGAGAAGAACCTACGCCCCCGAACAAAAGCTAACCTATCTGTCTGTCTTACAAACCTACAAAAAGGGCATTCTGGAAGCAAAAACTGAATACTACACCAACAGGATAATGACAGCCGAGTCCTAATCGAAGGAAATTTTCTCCACCATCCACGAACTAGCATCATCCAGAAGAGCCACGGTCACTATTCCTCCTTCCCAGCCCCTCCGTGACTCGCTCAATGAGTTCTTTATCGACAAGGTTGTCAAAATCAAACACAACATTCCCCCCCCCCCCCCACATTTGTCAACCCCTCCCCTCCCCCCACAACCTTCAAATTGACCAACATTCCATTACTAACTAATGATACACTTCTTCCTTTGCTTCATCAGGTCAAATCAGGTTCTCCCATGGATTTTGCCCCGGCACGTATCCTCAAGGAAATTTATTCAGCTTGCCCCACTCCTCCCTTGACCCTACTGAACGATTCACTTACACACGGTACTGTCCCCAGCCCACACAAAGCGGCAGTTGTCATCCCAATTCTTAAAAAACCGGACGCCGACCCATCTTCCCCTTCCAATTACCGCCCCATTTCCCTCCTGCCTTACCTTGCAAAAATTCTTGAAACCCATGTTACCACCACTTTGAGCACCCATGTTGAGGCAAACCATTGCCTCTCTCCCTGTCAAGCCGGTTTCCGTCCCCTGCACTCTACAGAGAAAGTGGTCATCTCAGTAATGGACAAACTGCGTGAAGGTATCGACATCAACCTTCCGCAAGCTTTGATACTCCTAGACCTGTCCGCCGCTTTTGACACGGTGGACCACTCCATCCTCCTCAACCGTGTCAAGGTGGCGGGCATAGAAGGCCTGGCCTTCTCATGGCTTGAGTCCTTTCTCACTGGGAGAGCTCAAGCAGTCCGTTTGGCTGGCTTCTCTGCGGCCTCCCGCAAGGTAGAGTGTGGGGTCCCCCAGGGCTCATCACTTTCCCCTCTTTTGTTTAACCTATACATTTTCCCCCTCATTTTTATGTTACAGCAGCTGGAGGTCACCGTGTTCAATTATGCGGACGACCTCCAGCTAATCTTCTACTTGTCCCACTCATCCTCATCCGCTCAGAACGTCCAGTCAGTAATGACGTTCATTCAAGATTGGATGAACTGCACCCACCTCAAACTTAATCCGGACAAGACCGAGCTGGTCCTGACCGGAGGTGGTTGCAGTCCTTGGTCCCCTTCTTTCTGGCCCCCTTCCCTTGGTGCCCCTCCACTCCCTGTACCCAAAGTAAAAACCCTTGGGATTTTCCTCAACCCTCAACTCACCGTTCACTCACAAGTTGGTTCCGTGGTTTCCTCTTGTTTTTTTTCCCTTAGAATAATCAGGAAAGTCTCCCATTTTTTCTCTTCCTCTGCTTTAAAAGTAATTGTGCTAGCCATGGTATTGTCTGGTATAGACTATGGCAACATAGTCTATAACGGGGCCCCTGCCTACGCGATTTATCGCTTACAACTGGTACAGAATCAGGCTGCCCGCCTGATCCATGGCCTGCCAAAATACCACCACGTCACCCCACTGCTCAAAACACCACACTGGCTCCCTGTGAAAGAGCGTGCCCTTTTTAAATTCGGCTGCCTCACCTACCAGGCCAGAGCGGGCACTGCTCCAGAATTCCTCTGCTCTGCCATTAAGTCCTATCTCCCAGGCAGAGAACTTCGCTCCACCCATCTGGCCCTTCTAACCATTCCCCGTTTTAAAAAACAGAAGGCGGGTGGAGTGAGGTTCGCTGTCCTGGCTCCAGCCTTCTGGAACTCCCTCCCGATTACCCTGCATACCTCACCCTCCTACCTCCAGTTTCGGAAGGACCTTAAAACCTTCCTTTTTATGCAAGCCTTTCTGACTTAAACTCCTTCAGCTGCCGCCGTCCACTGTGCATCACTAGCGCCATGAAACCGCTGGGTAAACGAGCGCTGTACAAATGTTTTTAAATTCAAATTCAAATTCAAATTTTGAGTTTTCCAGCTAGGACCAGGATAGTGATGATCAATGTCTACTCACGGCCAGTAGGGTATGGCCAAGAGTCTGCTACCCTTGACATATTATCGTCATTTTTGCCTACTGTCATTGATAATGATTTGGTGATTCTGGCTGGCGATTTAAGTTGCCAGAATGAACCACTGAAGCTCCTGGATGCAGGTCAACCTAATTAGGAAGACCTGTGCTGGGCTATTCAAACACTCAATGCCCTGCCAACCCGGGTTTGGACACCACTGGTTATACAGATGAACACTCTCGCCCTAGATCAGTCGCTCAAGGCGTATAATGGGCGCTCCAAATCTGACTGCCCAGCTAATTTAAAAATGGGCTGTCCTTCCATTAAAGAAGGCCCAGACATGACAGCGACCATAACACCTTCATCCTAGAGTTGGCCTCGCCCTACATAGGGGATGTCCCAAAGGGCAAATCTTTGAACACCCTAGGGCGTACCCGAACTAGTTGCAGGAGGAGAGTAAGATGGGGTATCCTATGCCAATCTCAAGAAAGATTGGCTTCGCTCTATTGAACAATCTTGCCTTATCTGGTGGTTGCAAATCAACTGAGTGAGCTTGCTGATTCCACCTGTCCACAAAATGAAATTGCAGAAAACCATCAAGGCCTAGTGGCAGCCCTGGCTGATAGCTTTTCCTATGTATCCCGATCAAAGGAAGGCAGTGTACCCAGGCATTCCTGGTACAATGGCAACTGCCATACGGCCAAGGAAACCCTGGTATTAGCTATTAAGTCCAATGATAATCTGGCAATAAAGGCCAATAGGTTATCCTATAAAAACATAATTAAGCTAGCTAAAAAAAAATGGGAAGTAGAAAAAGGGGAGAGTTTGAGACACGCTCTAAATATTAGGGACATGAGGACCTTCTGGAAACTAATAGATATAGACTCCAAGGAGGACAAACCAGCACTCGAACCAAATCTAAGGGCTGAGGTTTGGAAGGTTCACTTTCAGTCACTTTATTCCAGAGTGGGGGACGACTCAGGGCAATCAGCAACCCATTGTCCACAGCCAAAGTTAGCTCACCTGGATATCCCCGAAATTTCCCAAAAAGAGGTAACAGCCGCAATTAACCAAGTAACTCCCGCAAAGGCTCCCGGCTTAGATAAGATCCCTGGAGATCTCTATTGTACTAAACATAGTATCTGGGCTCCGTACTTATGGACCATATTCAATGCCATTCTCCAGGGAATGGAGATTCCCACAACATGGTTAGGGGCGGAAATCATCCCGATTTTCAAAAAGGAATCACACCTCCATCCTTCGATTTATCGGCCCATTAGCCTCATTGATGTCGCACAAAAATGTTTTGCTCGAGTGCTCCTGGACCGTTTACAGAACTGGTTGAAAGAATTTTCCATTCTATCAAGCCGGTTTTAGAGCAAAAATGTCCACAATCGATCAAGTTTTCAGGTTGCAATTATTGCACTGGAAAATAGTAATCTTGGAGGGTGGCAGCCTCCATATGATCTTTGTGGACTCAAAATCGGCTTTCGATTTAGTCCCCAGGGAGAAATTATTGGCTATTCTATTAGGTTTGGGAGCGCCCCCGTACTTATGTCACATTTTGAAAAGATTGCTTGAACAATTCTTCACCCAAATCAGATATGGAAAGAACAGAGAGCTCACTGATCGCATATCTATAGAGAGAGGTGTGCGGCAAGGGTGCGTTCTGGCTATGACCCTCTTTTGTATTTTTATTAATGGTTTAGTGGGGGCTCTGAAAGCAGGAGGTGACAAATATGCTCCCAGGTTAGCAGGCCGCAAGGTACCTGCCTTGCTGTTCGCAGACGATACCCTCCTGCTGTCGTGGTCACCGATGGGCATACAAAGGGCATTGGACATCTTTCACTGGTTTTGCAAGATTAGGGGTCTGGAAAATAACACCCAGAAAACCAAACACATGGTTTTCAATGCAGGGCGCTCTAAACGACCCAATCCACAACTAGATGGGGAACTCTTAGAGAAAGTCCCAGCATGCGTATACTTGAGATTGTCTCTAAATGAGAAAATGGAGTGGGGATTTCAAATTAAGAAAGTTTGTCTAAGATTAGCACAAACAAACGGGGGCTAACGAAACAGCAGAGGAAGTGTGTTCATAAGATGCTGCGGCCGGTCCTGGAAATATATAAGGCACAAGCGAGAGGAGTGGCCTTATATGGGGCAGAAATATGGAGTCGTTGGTCATCTGAACAACTTGTTAAGACCGAGAACTCATTCCTCAGACAGCTTGTGGGACTTTCTAAAAGCACACCACTCACCCCACTCCGAATGGATCTTGGAGTTAGCCCAATTGCACTGGAGGTTTCCCTTAGACCCTTGCCATAATAGCACCATTTATGGAGCACTTCAGACCTATATATGTATAGAGAGGAACTGAGGGAAGTGGCAAACCTTAATGGAGCAAGTAAAATATCTCGGCTTACCCACATTAAAAACTCCTTGATATCCATTGGAATGAGAGATTTATTGGACAGTGCCGTAGCTAGATGTCCGTTAACACCTAGGAAGGTTTTGATAAAGAATTTCAAGGATCATGATCTTAACCTATTACTGAGGGGTCCCCGGATAGGTACACCTAAATCATCTTTACTAGAAGTCAAACTGCAATATAGGTTGGAACCCAGCATAGACGATATACAGCCATCTCTTGCCCAAAAACTTTATTTGCAGTTCAGGCATGGTGCACTTCCCTTACGTGCCGTCACTCATAAGTGGGGAGACAGCTGCACAAAAAATTGTCCGACCTGTAATAATAGTACGGAGACTTACCTACATGTACTGTTTTTTTGTCCAACATATAAGGAAGTAAGACATCGCTGGCTACGATAGTTATGTAGGAATCTTGGAACTTCCCATTGTTCACAGGCATTTAGGATCCTAAAATATGATTGTAGTATGCCTATTGTTTATTCAGTATCCCGCTATGTGTTTTCTACGTGATGTGTACGGCAAGCAATTTTAAAAGAAGAGCTAGTCCAACTAACTCACCATACTTTCCTATTATGATATGTAATTTCGCTTTTTATTATATGATTTTGTATAGAATGATTGAGATACTTGTCTTTGTTTAGAATATTTATTATACCCTACAATTTTTTAGCGATCAAATATCTTAATGTGTACACCTTTTTTTAATGTTGAAAAAGTTGCATTGATTTCGTTGTCTTTTTAAATGTTTTACCTGTGTTTTTATGGCCATATCAGGCCGAAATAGTATCTCTTGAACATGAACTTGAAAATGAAATTTTTTAATGGATTTGTTTCGATGGTCGCAGTACAGAAGTTAGCTTCTGCTGCTGATTGTATTGAGAAACTACAGTCTTGAGAAGGCTTTAATCTTTTAAAGTTTGGAGCTAGAGGATTTATTTGTGTTGGTACTTCCTTACTTGGCGATGAGAATATTATGCCTGGGAGTTGTAGAATCTCTAGATTAAAGGCATTTACATCTGCTGTCCTTATGGCTTCTTTTGATACTTCTTTTTGTGTGAGTTCATGATGTATGAACTTTATTTTGCGAGCTTTCCTCTTTGTAATTCTGCATTTGTTCTTTCTCATTTCCAGCATGAATGTTGTTTTTGCTTTTGTTTTTATCATTATATGTTTTAAAAAATATATTATTTCTCAGTTATCTCTGTTTCCTTTAATTAGGTGTTGAGTTTGATGTCTTGGGGTACTAAACAGACTCTGAAACTTTTTTACCATACAATATTAGGTAATAAGGTAAGGTTTTTAAGTCTGTGTTGGAGACATTTTCACTGATTGGATTGTTTAATAGCTTACGGAGCGAATGGACTATGCGCCTTTCCTTTTCCCTTTTTTCCATACATATTCCACTGGTTTGTGTTGCCCTTGTTATCTTTTAGTTCTGGGTTTGTATCTTCCCCTTAAATAGTGTTATTTCTTGAGCAGGGTCTTCTCTTTTTTGGGCCCAAGTTCTACATAGGTACTTTCCAATAGTTAGCTTCTTATGTTGAACTAGCAAATACTGTAATGTGGTGGTTTGAATTAACAGTAGAAGATCAGAGTTGTTAGTGTTTTTTTCTAGTAATGCATTGATTGGTTCTAAAACCCTCTGCAAGGATAATAGTGGTTCTGAGATAATTACTTGCTTATTGATTGAATTAAAGGACAAACGTAACGAAAAGTCCAGAGAATGGTACACATTTTCACCCAGATCAGATAGATTGCTGAGTGTACTGGTAAATAATGCAAGTTTCTCTTTAGGTAATTTTTTCTCCGCTGGGTTAGGGATCTGGATTACACTTATGTCAGGCATTGTGAAATTCATGACAGGAGTAATTTGAGAAGATTGCTGTTGCTGGTATATTTTAAAGGAGGGGTTCAACAAGTTGTTTCCTACACTAAGCTCTTCTTGTGGTGTTTGTGAAGCCTTGTTTACTTCTCCTAAATCTTCCTTTTTAGTTACAAGTTGCTCAGATTTTTCTTTTGAGGTTTTCTCTTTTTGGCAGGGTATGCCTAGACGTGGGTACCTTGCTCACCTTGCCTCAGGATTCAAGCTAGCCCGGCTGATGAGGGGTGTTACTCCAAAACTGGTTCCAAAATGCTTGTTTACTGTCCAGGTAAGACCTGCCTTGGCAGTTCAGGCTGGATTGTTCCCATAAGGTACAGGGTCAAGACTGATTTACATATGGCTGGGTCCGAACTGGGGTGGCAAAGTGAGTTACAGATGTTGATGGAATAAACCCAGATCTGTGACTGGGAGTGAGTGTCTGAAAAGTTTCAGCACTCTGTCCATCATCTTGTGTTTGCCCAGATACTACAATAATACAGACCTCCTGGTGACATTAGGGGTGTCAGATACTCCAGTATTACAGTCCTCCTTGTGGCATTGGGAAAGTGGCAATGAGAGCCACTACTGGGGTAAAGAATGCAGTTCCCCAACTGGGGCAAGTTTCATTGGCCGCGCCAGGCACTTCTGCCCCAAACTAGCACCGCAGCACTTACTTTGTCCACAGCCTGCCTCCTCTGCATTCAGTGTTAGGCTCAAGATGACGTCCATTTGGATCGGGCCTTATATGTCTTCCAATAGTTGGGACTCCGGTGTCCAGAGTCCACTTCACCCTCACTCCTCATCCTTACTGGTTGTTGTGTCAGGGGCTTTGGAGCTATAGAACAGAGAATAGAGTGCGACCGCTGAGAGCAGCAGCAGCCGCCTCCTCAAACTCCTCCGACTCGGAAACAGAAACTGATACGGAAATCTGAAATTCTTGGGTATGTCCTAGAACTCAGAAGAAATTGCAAAGCTAGCAGCAGCTTTGGCAACCGGGCTTTACTAAGGTATCACGAGGAACACTATATCACCCCAACAAAGCACAAACCAGGCTTCTACATAGTGAGTGCCATTTCCATATTTGCTCTTTCCAGGGCGACCCACCACGAGAAGGTGGAGGTTGAAAGAGTGAGTAGACCTGGGCAGATGGGAGCATTTGGGAATTTTAACAAAGAGAGATGCTATTTATATCTGTGCATGTTCCAGCATGAATGTTCCAAATGCGTAAGTAATAACCCAACCCAATCCTTCAGTGTGGGGCAGTGCAGGGAGAGAGGGGTGGAAGCAGAGGAGACAATGAAGTGTTTTGCGGAAGGACTGCTACACTGGTTAGAATTGTGAGGATGAGAATCCAGAAGTACTTGGACAGGGGAGCATCACAGCTGCTTTATCACTCTAAATGACTGCACAGTTATATATTCCAAGATGAACACAGCTATACTTATTGTTTGGAAATGTACATAGGAGAAGAAATGAGGAAGGTGGACATAAACTCCACCTTTTACTTGCTGCCAGTGAAGGCTTTCAGCTATTGAGCACTAAGTTCAATGGTCAGTTCTGGGTGGAAAGGCCAAGCTGAGGGGGCGCTGCTGGATCTGGCCCTATTGCAGGGCTGCTCCAGATTTTTGCCTGCTGTTGCTAAACCCATTTTTGCTACCATTAGGACTCTGAACATTTCTCTGCAAACAAGTGATAAAGTGTGTGTATCCTCTCGTTAAAACTAGGGGTGGGCGGCCAGCTACGCTCCATGCACGGAGTGTGCGTAGTGCCGCCTACTCCGCATTTTGCGGAGCGGGCTTAGCCAGGCGGCACTACACACGCTCCGCAGACGGAGCGTAGCTGGCCGCCACCCGCCTCCCTCCCGTCCTCCCTAAATACTTTCAATGAAAAGAGTAAAATAATTAAAACGCACTTACCTTGCCCGCCGCTGCCCGCCGCGTCCCCGGGGCTCGCTATCTGCATTCTTCCGTCTTGTTTACTAATGCGCATGCGCGGGCGGCCGCGCATGTGCATTTCTCACGAGAAAATGCGCATGCGCGGCCGCCCGCGCATGCGCATTAGTAAACAAGACGGAAGAATGAAGATAGCGAGCCCCGGGGACGCGGCGGGCAGCGGCGGGCAAGGTAAGTGCGTTTTAATTATTTTACTCTTTTCATTGAAAGTATTTAGGGAGGGCGGGAGGGAGGCGGGTGGCGGCCAGTGGTGTTTGCGTAGTGGGGCTACGCGGAGTGCGGAGGTGGGCGTAGTTTCTCGCCCACTTCACGTAGCTCGGCGAAGCCCCACTACGCCCACTACGCCCAGGCCTAGTTAAAACATGATACACATGGCATCTACCTGATTGGTACAATTGAGATCTACCTGATAGGAATTGAGTTGGATTCTGTTGCCATTGTGACCTGATTGCCTGGAAACAAACTGGACGGACTGAGGATGATGTTGGGCTACTGATAGGAAAAAACAGTGTGAGCTATGGTTAACACAACAGATGTTAGAACCTTCAAACTTTGCCCTTTGCTGTGTGGAGTTATGTGAGACCAAGCACGGGCTCACCTGGTTCTAGTGGGGATCTGCATTTATTTGGAAATATTGATGGTAGTGGTAGAGAATTGGATGCAAATAGAGTGCTCGGGGCAGGAAGAATAGCACAGTAGGAGTTTCTGGTTGTAAAGTGATGGCTAACAAAACAAGAGTTGAAAGGAGGGAATAGAATAGGAGGAGAAAAAAGTAAAGTCAGAAAGTAAGATTGGTCTCAGGGCAAGCTGGATGAACAACAAAGTGAAATGGATGCAGGGAAAGTAAAAGAGTTCAGAGAAATGGGCCTGTAAGTTGGCCAAACGTTATTTTAAAGCTGTGCTTAATTTGTAACAAAATAAGTGACAGGGTTCTCGTCAGGAGGCCACTGCAGCTTGTGCCACACATCGCCTGTGCCAGCACTGCTAATAATAGTAACAACACAACTACTAACTGTTGGAACTGGGGTCACCAGTCCCCTAGGGTAGCATGGCACGAGCGGGTAGGCATCAGGAAGCATATGTGTAAAGCAACCATGCAGCACACGCAACCACTGAGTCAGAAACCTGGGCACGCAATTAGTGACACCACTCCAGTGAGTTTGTGTAAAAACTCAAGTTAACTTTATTAAGATAGATAATCAGGTAGATGGAGCAGGATCAGGGTAGAAGAAATTCATTATATCATTAGCTTTTCAGTTTACCTTTAAAATACATGTGTTGCATTTCTCTGTAATAAATACCAGATGAATGAATCTTGAATATGCAATAAATATTAGATATTAGATAAATAAATATTTGAAGAACACAGGCCTGACTACCGCCTTGCTTTGAGTCAGCACCTGAAAGAAATACATTAAAGAGACAACCAAATAGCATTGCGTCTCATTGGTTCTGTGGGCATTTTACCCACTCCTCACCAAACAAGGGTGAGCGTTTCACATCTATAAATATGCAGATAACTAACGGTAGGTGTTAAATCCATATAGCACTAAATAGGAGTAAAACATTTGAGCAATCAGGCATATGCATTTCAGGCAACAAGGATGGCATCCCCTTAAGTAAACACCTCATTATGTAGACATCCCAGTAGTTCTAACTAAACATGGCATTAGGCAGGAATGTAGAACACCTCCTAACAGATCAAGCAACATCACATTAGGTAAATATAAACAGTTCCTTATTTAGGGCTTAACTTGCCATTAGACCTTATTACATCAGAACATCCAGACAAGGTGGAACATTCCATGGTTAATGAGCAAACATCTCACCACCCTCCCTGACCAACAGGCCAGTAACACCCAAGCAGGAAGAACCATCCCCTAAGCGTAGGTAAAACACTTCCTTAGTCAGGAATAAACATTTCCAATTAGATAGACATTCCATCAGTGTAGCATCCCTCAAAAAGGCAACCCCTCTCAATAGTGCTTGGATCCCAATTCACTCTGCAAGGGTACCCATTTCCTTTAGGTAACACTAACCAGTTCCTCAACTAGGAATCAACTTCTCATTAGGAGATTATTCCCATTCCAGTTCTCAGCCCCCAGGCCTTTTTAATATACAGGGGCTCTGTAGGCAATACAGCAGGGTTACAAATAAACTCCTGGCCCAGTTCAAGGGCCCAGCAGGCCTGTAGGCACTTAAATTCCCCTCTCTTCCACCAAAGGGGGGGTTGTACACATTAAATGGGGCCCACGGGCCAAGTAACAGGGTTTTCCCGGGGAGGGGCGATCATAGGACCCTCTGCCCTCCTCCCCGGGGTTTACCTGTCTCTTCGGGCCTTCTCCGGGCCCCTTTCGGTGGTCTCAGGTGAAGGGGAGAGCTCCTCCTCCAATCTGGAGCCCTCCGGTTGTAGTTCCTCCTGTCCCCGGGCCTTGCTCTGCCTCCGGGGCCCGGGATTCATTCAGGGTCAGCCTCGAGGTAGCTGTAGCACATCGGAGGGGGCTCTCGCTCCTCCGGCCCCCTCCGTGAGGATTCCCGGCTTGCCCGAGCCTCCTTGCAGCCGGGAGACAATCGCAGGCTTCACTGGGGAAGTGTGGTGCCGGCCGCCAATCACAGCGCGGCCGGCAAAGGGATGCGGCCGGGTAAGCCAATAACGTGATGCGGGGGCGCGGCCGATGATGCGGGCGCCCCCGTCACGTGAGCCGGTAGGGGTAGGCTTCTTGGGCCTAACGCGGCCCTCTTGGAGATCATGCTGACAGGAATTTACGAGGCCTACTGCGGCCCAGCTGACATCCGTGGCAGATCGTCGGGGCCCGGCACGGCCCTCCTCAGATTCCGGCGGCCCTCTCTTCACGCCGGGGGCCGCCGCAGGGGTTTCTACAGTGCTTCGGGCGCTCCAGTGGACTGGGCTGCGGCGGTGACCAGGCCGGCTCAGAGGTAGGTCGAGCGGCGCTTTCCGGGCACAGCGCTCGGCCACTGTAGCGCTTCTGGAATCTCACATAGCGCCTCAGTAAGCAGTGCTCTCAGATGCCCACACGGCGCTGGGAAGATGTAGCGCTTGGGCATTCAGCAGGTTCAAGCTGGTCAGTGGGCTAACGCTTCCCAGAACCCCACAGATGGGCAGAGCAGCTCCACAGAGCACAGCGTCTCAAGTAGAGATAGCGCCCATAAACTTCGCGGCACTTCAGGGCAAGGCAGCAGTTCCGTTAACAGCGCTGACAACACAGCACCACAGAGGCACATCAATCTACAGAGCCCCAGCAGGACAGCCGGCAGTCTCTGGTACAGCGCTTCATCATTTACTTTGTAGCGCTCAGATGGAGGCCCAGCAGGGGTGGTACAGCACATTCCTCCTCACAGCGCTTTGCTGATGTAGTGCTGGTCACTGATGACAGCTAAAAGATGTACAGCGCCTCACAGGGGCATTCAAGATAGCGTTTAGAGGCACTAATGCAGTGCTTAATATAGGTAGACTATAGCGCTTTCAGGGGCGCAGCAGATGACAGCCTTAGCAGAGTTAGCGCTTGGAGCCACATGTACAGTTCTCCTACAGTAACAGTCTTCAGGCAGTCCAGCGCCTGGGGGACATGTATAGCGCTTCTCAAGGGCAACAGTTCACAGCGCTCTACAAGCAGCTTGACAGGACAGGCAGTCTCTGATTCAGCGCTTCATCCATTGTGGATTTAAAGTAAAGGCAGCTCACAGGACAAGCCACACAGCAGTGGCAGGTTAGCGCAGGAACCCCAGGTGGCGTCAGGGGGGCACAGGGAGCGACACAGCGCCAATACCTGGTGGGTTCCTCAAAAGTCCTGTGGTGATTTAGTTTTCTTCTTGGCGTGATGTTTCTTGCGCCCTTAATTTAGTTACTTGGTTTCTGGTTCCTTGATTTCTTCTTGGCGCAGCTGTTTCTGGCGCCCTTGTAAATAGCAGTTGGGTTCTTGTTTCCTTGAAGGGGGTTAAGTTGGTGGCTGGTGTTGGATCTCCTCAGCCAATCCCCTCAAGTGGTCCCTGGGGGTTCCCTTCCGCTGGGCTAGGTCAGGGGGGATTTACAGGTGTGCTCAATACTTGAAAGGCAGCACTCAAAGCCCTGTCACTTCCAGCATCATAGTCCCTGACTAGGCCCCTCTGCCTAAACTCCTGCGTAGGTTCCTCCCCCAGGTCCTCCCCTCAGCTTCTCTCCTTCTTCTCCTCAGGAAAGTTCCCTCCCTTTCCTTTTATAGTGCCAGTTGACAGTTGATAGTGTCAGTTGGTGTCACCTCACCTCTTCCAGAAGGTTCCAGAGGCTTCCGGAGGTTCCACCATTCTACCTGTGGACAGGCTGGCAGGCTAAGATGGATACATTGCCTGAGGGTTCCAGCCTGCCCCTGGCTACTAGAATGCGCCCTCTAAACCACGCTGCTGCAGCAGTGGTCTGTGGCGGCCATGTTAGGGGTAGGAAGTACCTGCATTTTAACACTAGTTTTAAACTACACAGGGCATTCTCCACCACCCAAGGCCTACACACTGTGGTTTCAATGGGGGCATTCTAAATTAACAGGGGATAAAAAGCGAAAAATTTCTGGGGAAAGGGCCAAGTCTCACACATCTCCCCCCCAGCCAAAAGCCAGGGTAGACTGATCATTCCCTTGACGGGCTTCCCTGCTTGGGGCGGAAAAAGGTGGACGCAGGCCCAATACCACCATGACATCCTCGCTAATCCAACCACCCCACTGGTGTTCCTAGTGGGATGTGGCCAGGACAGACCTCCAATCCAGATGTCTCTGGCCCTTACTCTCTCTCAGAGTGGGGGGCAGTCGCCCCAGGCCCGTGGTACCTCTTTCCACTCTCCTCCTCAACCTAGGGTCTAAACCCTTAAGTTGAATTGGTGACAGGGGCGAGACCTACCTCTCCCTGCACCCCCTCCCAGGGTTCCGCACCCTCCCACCTGGAGTAGTACCCCTGAGAGTCACAACCGGAGGAACTCTGAATACAGAGATTCCTCCCGCCAGGTCAGGCAACCCCTGAACCTGGCCACCCAACCCAGGATCTTAACCCCGTGGCTGGACCGGTGCCAGAGGAGAGTCCTCCCTCACTCTGCACCCCCCTTCCAGGGTTCTGCACCCTCCTCCCCAGATAGGTACCCCTGGAAGTCACAACCGGAGGAACTCTGAATACAGAGATTCCTCCCGCCAGGTCAGGCAACCCCTGAACCTGGCCACCCAACCCAGGATCTGCGCCCTGTGGCTGGTCCAATGCCAGAGGAGAGTCCTCCCTCACTCTGCACCCCCCTTCTAGGGTTCCGCACCCTCCTCCCCGGATAGGTACCCCTGGAAGTCACTCTGGTAGGGTCCTTAGTTACCGGTACCCCACCCTCCAGGTCAGGCAATTCCTGATCCTGAAACCCCAGTCCAGGTCCTACACTCTGTGACTGGTCTAAACTCCGAACCTCGGGTACGCTGCCACCATTGGAAGCACCTGGTACACATAATTCCAAGGCCTTCAGCTCTAACTCTTCTAGCTGAAGCCTGTGCACCAGCTTCCTCTCATCCATTGCAAGGCTCACACTCTCCCTCTCATGCTCTATCATCTTAGACGACGCACACCCCCAGTTACTCTACTCCCTACCCCAGAACATCCTCCCGGTAGCACATTGTCAGACAACAATTTTGAGTAGGCCTGGGTCTTCTGGTGTGCCCGCCTCCCTGGGTGTGACCTGCCCCTCCTGTCCCCCATCCCCTCTCCCCTCTGGGTGGGCTCCTACCCATGCCCTCAAAGCGGTACGGAGTTCCTTCTTCCCGGTTCTCCGTCCAACAGGCACCCCCATCCCCTGACAAAACTCCATTATGCCAGGTGGGGACTCAGATAAATCTACGAAAAGATACCAGGACGTGGGTGACAGGATTAGGTCTAACAGATCTTGATACACTCTACAGGCTAGACAATGGAGGGGTCAATTACTTTGGCTTACACACACAATAATTGTGCAGCCCAATTGCTGTGCACCCTGTCCCAATGGAGGGTGCTGCATGGTCACAAGTCCTGGATCCCACCGCTCGACACCAATATGTTGGAACTGGGGTCACCAGTCCCCTAGGGTAGCATGGCACGAGCGGGTAGGCATCAGGAAGCATATGTGTAAAGCAACCATGCAGCACACGCAACCACTGAGTCAGAAACCTGGGCACGCAATTAGTGACACCACTCCAGTGAGTTTGTGTAAAAACTCAAGTTAACTTTATTAAGATAGATAATCAGGTAGATGGAGCAGGATCAGGGTAGAAGAAATTCATTATATCATTAGCTTTTCAGTTTACCTTTAAAATACATGTGTTGCATTTCTCTGTAATAAATACCAGATGAATGAATCTTGAATATGCAATAAATATTAGATATTAGATAAATAAATATTTGAAGAACACAGGCCTGACTACCGCCTTGCTTTGAGTCAGCACCTGAAAGAAATACATTAAAGAGACAACCAAATAGCATTGCGTCTCATTGGTTCTGTGGGCATTTTACCCACTCCTCACCAAACAAGGGTGAGCGTTTCACATCTATAAATATGCAGATAACTAACGGTAGGTGTTAAATCCATATAGCACTAAATAGGAGTAAAACATTTGAGCAATCAGGCATATGCATTTCAGGCAACAAGGATGGCATCCCCTTAAGTAAACACCTCATTATGTAGACATCCCAGTAGTTCTAACTAAACATGGCATTAGGCAGGAATGTAGAACACCTCCTAACAGATCAAGCAACATCACATTAGGTAAATATAAACAGTTCCTTATTTAGGGCTTAACTTGCCATTAGACCTTATTACATCAGAACATCCAGACAAGGTGGAACATTCCATGGTTAATGAGCAAACATCTCACCACCCTCCCTGACCAACAGGCCAGTAACACCCAAGCAGGAAGAACCATCCCCTAAGCGTAGGTAAAACACTTCCTTAGTCAGGAATAAACATTTCCAATTAGATAGACATTCCATCAGTGTAGCATCCCTCAAAAAGGCAACCCCTCTCAATAGTGCTTGGATCCCAATTCACTCTGCAAGGGTACCCATTTCCTTTAGGTAACACTAACCAGTTCCTCAACTAGGAATCAACTTCTCATTAGGAGATTATTCCCATTCCAGTTCTCAGCCCCCAGGCCTTTTTAATATACAGGGGCTCTGTAGGCAATACAGCAGGGTTACAAATAAACTCCTGGCCCAGTTCAAGGGCCCAGCAGGCCTGTAGGCACTTAAATTCCCCTCTCTTCCACCAAAGGGGGGGTTGTACACATTAAATGGGGCCCACGGGCCAAGTAACAGGGTTTTCCCGGGGAGGGGCGATCATAGGACCCTCTGCCCTCCTCCCCGGGGTTTACCTGTCTCTTCTGGCCTTCTCCGGGCCCCTTTCGGTGGTCTCAGGTGAAGGGGAGAGCTCCTCCTCCAATCTGGAGCCCTCCGGTTGTAGTTCCTCCTGTCCCCGGGCCTTGCTCTGCCTCCGGGGCCCGGGATTCATTCAGGGTCAGCCTCGAGGTAGCTGTAGCACATCGGAGGGGGCTCTCGCTCCTCCGGCCCCCTCCGTGAGGATTCCCGGCTTGCCCGAGCCTCCTTGCAGCCGGGAGACAATCGCAGGCTTCACTGGGGAAGTGTGGTGCCGGCCGCCAATCACAGCGCGGCCGGCAAAGGGATGCGGCCGGGTAAGCCAATAACGTGATGCGGGGGCGCGGCCGATGATGCAGGCGCCCCCGTCACGTGAGCCGGTAGGGGTAGGCTTCTTGGGCCTAACGCGGCCCTCTTGGAGATCATGCTGACAGGAATTTACGAGGCCTACTGCGGCCCAGCTGACATCCGTGGCAGATCGTCGGGGCCCGGCACGGCCCTCCTCAGATTCCGGCGGCCCTCTCTTCACGCCGGGGGCCGCCGCGGGGGTTTCTACAGTGCTTCGGGCGCTCCAGTGGACTGGGCTGCGGCGGTGACCAGGCCGGCTCAGAGGTAGGTCGAGCGGCGCTTTCCGGGCACAGCGCTCGGCCACTGTAGCGCTTCTGGAATCTCACATAGCGCCTCAGTAAGCAGTGCTCTCAGATGCCCACACGGCGCTGGGAAGATGTAGCGCTTGGGCATTCAGCAGGTTCAAGCTGGTCAGTGGGCTAACGCTTCCCAGAACCCCACAGATGGGCAGAGCAGCTCCACTGTAGCGATCGCTACCATCAGCAAGGTACAAGGTAGAGGATTTCGAATATCCTGTCCATGGCGGAAAAACTACAAGTCCCAGAAGGCCATCCGGCGCTGGGGGTTGGCTCAGTGGGAGGATGTGATATAAGCGCCACCTCCGGAATGTAACGGGGCTTGTCAATCGGATTCTGTACTCGCTCATTGTGGATGAGCCTTCCTTGCTTCAAGTCAAGATCCTGGAGAAACAGCGCCGATCAAAAGCCTGCGTGGTCAGTGATCCCAGTCTGCACGACGCCGAGCAACAGCCAGCGTGGTCAGATTCCTTAGATTGCCCGACGCCGATCAACAGCCAGCGTGGTCAGATTCCTGGTGGAGAACCGTTGGTCCATTACCCATTCCAGTCGTGCAAGTACCAAGAGGAAGCGGGCTCGCCTCCTCTTTAATTGTTGTGTATTGTTACTAATCCAAACGGCGTCTTTTCCGCCGCCATTTCTTGTTTACATTCCGGGGAAAACCTTGATACCTGTTGTCAGTGGCTACTGACACTTTTTGATAAGGAATAATAGTAACCACTAAGAAACCGTGGGTTTATTACGTGGAGGTTCCACGTTTTGTTAGTGTGTAAATCAAAGGCTTATTTGATATTACTAACTAGTGACAGCGGAGTGACGTTAACTCCTCTGTACTGCTGGTCACCTATCTTTAGGGTTCTGTAATTGAGGATTCCTTTAAGGATACATGGGGTGGAGAAACTGGTGAGTAGAGGTCAAGAGGGAAGGGATCCTGGGCTCCTGCAAGTCGTACCGTGGAAGTAATCCTTTCTTCTCTGTCTCCCCTACCTGCAGTGTCCCGGTACCAGTCACCTCATGGTAACAGACCAGATGATACCTGACGTGCCATTCCCCGATGCCAATCTACCTCCCGGCCCCTATTCGTACAGATCCAAGCAGTGGGTTTATTCCATTGTAGGGGTTTGTGCGGAGCGGAGTTGGAAGGACTATCGTCTATCGTCTCTGCGGGCCATCAGCAGAAGGTTAGTGGCGCTTGCGTACTCTTGCGCTACCCTCAATCCTGACAGATTGACAAGCCCAAGAATACAGCCCCGCCTAGACGATGGATACGAATGCCACTCTTACCGCCCTGTTGGAGAGTTTTACAGGCCTTCAACAAGAAGTCCAGAATTCCCGGTTAGAGAACCAGGCCTTATATAAAGAGATATCTGAACTACGTAAAGACGTATCAGATCTAGCTATGAGAGAGCCGGTGGCGAAACCATTGATTCGGCCGGCCACTCTACAGCCTCCCCCTTCCTTCCAAACAGGGGGTTCGCTCGCAGCCCCTTCCACTTCTGCGGAGGCCACACCGACTGTACATATCATCCAAAATCATGGTATACCCCTGGCTCCACCCGAAAGGTTTTATGGGGACCCAAGAAAATTTGACACCTTTTTGAACCAATGCCGTTTGCATTTTCTATGCAAACCTATGGTCTTCCAGGACGAAGCATCCAAAACGGCTTTTCTAATGTCCTATATGGGAGGGAACGCGTCCAGCTGGACTATTCCCTTATTAGAAAAAGACGATCCCGTTCTACATGATTTTGCTGCCTTTTGCGTAGAACTCCGGAAATTGTTTGATAGGAAGTCTCACATGTTGTCCTTGGATCATGAATTAATGACCTTGAGACAAGGGTCCCAAGATCTGTTGTCTTACATCACGACATTCAACCGTCTCATTGTGGAAACAGACTGGCCGGCCCAGAAACGGATCTCCTTGTTTTACCAAGGACTCCGGGGGGAACTAAAGGATGTATTAGCTCAGGTGGTGCAATTACCAACTACCTGTGAGGAGTTAATAGACCTGACTGTCCAACTAGATCACCGGCTATTGGAAAGAAAGGGGGATAGAAGAGGTGGAGATTACCGACCCTCTTATCCTTTATTTAAATCCCGACAGGGGGTAGATGACAAAGCTAAGACACCCGAAGGACCAGAACCAATGCAAATAGGGGGAATACGTGGGCCCCTTTCCCGGGAGGAAAGAGACAGGAGAAGGAGGCTGAAACTCTGCCTCTACTGTGGTAAAGGGGGGCATTTCATCAATGACTGCCGGGCAAGGAATTACGTCCCTGGAAAAAATCCCCTTCCCCGAGGGCAGGCAGTTCTTAGTTCTGATGAACCGGCGGAAAACTGTCGGTCTTAAATCAGGTAGAGACCTCTGGTTTGAGACGACCGCATGATCCGGTCTCTCCTTTTTTAGCCAATACCTTACACCCTGCAGTCGCCCATATGAATGTGAATGTCGCACTATGGGTTGCCAACCAGAAACCTATAAAAGTAGATGCCTTGTTGGATTCGGGGGCGACAGGTAATTACATAGACCAGACCTATGCCTTTCATATGGGTATCCCATGTGAGAAGAAATCTATACCTGAAACGGTTAAAACTGTGGATGGTACCATACTAACGTCAGGCCCAGTAACTTACCATACGTTGGCCCTCTTAATGAGGTTTGGGGAGGATCACTGTGAATATATACAGTTTGATTTGATCGATGCCCCTCAGTTCCGGCTCATTCTAGGCATGCCCTGGTTGACACTACATGATCCGGTGGTGAGTTGGGCTTCCCGTACTGTGAGCATGACCTCCGAGTATTGTAAGGAACATTGTCGAGAAGGAATGCATCACGATTTTCCCCTTGTTCCTTCGATCGCGACCTTCTTGGCTCATGAAAGTGTGGTGGATGCCTATTGTTGTGCCAGCACTCTTCCTGAAGAGTATATATCCTTTCAGGCCTTGTTCGATAAACAGACCGCTACCCAATTACCTCCACATCGTACATACGATTGTCGGATTGATCTTGTTCCAGGCGCTGATATCCCCTGTAGTAGGGTGTATGCCCTAACAGAAAAAGAAACGTTGTACCTCAAAACCTATCTGGAGGACAATATCGCATCTGGGTTCATCAGACCCTCTACTTCCCCGGCCTCGTCACCCATGTTCTTCATACCCAAGAAGGATTGTGATGAATTAAGACCATGTATTGACTACCGCGCCATTAACAGGGTGACCATAAAGAATCGCTATCCTCTCCCCTTAATTCCGGTCTTGATGGATCAGCTGAAAGGGGCGCGTTACTTTACAAAACTTGATCTCCGTGGGGCTTATCATCTAGTCCGTGTGATGAAAGGCGACGAGTGGAAGACTGCGTTCCGAACAAAGTTCGGTCTCTACGAATACCGCGTGATGCCCTTTGGCCTCTGCAACGCCCCCGCCGCCTTCCAGTTTTTTATGGATGAAGTGTTGAGGGGGTGCTTGGAGACATTTTGTGTGGTCTATATTGACGACATTTTGATCTATTCCGTGTCTCTAGCTGATCACATCTCTCATGTGAAAATCGTACTGGAAAGGCTACAGCAGAACTCCCTGTACGCCAAACTTGAGAAATGCCTTTTCCATGTCCAGCAAGTAGCCTTCTTGGGGTACGTGATTGACGCTCACGGATTTCGTATGGACATGAGTAAGGTGGATGCTATCATTACCTGGAAAACGCCAAGGAACGTTAAATCGGTGCAAAGCTTTCTCGGATTTGCCAATTACTATCGGCGTTTCATACAGGATTTCTCCAGGATCATCCATCCCATCACAGCCCTCTTGCGAAAGAATGCTCCCTTCAAATGGGGAGAGGAAGCCGATTCCTCCTTCCAACTCCTAAAGGAGAAGTTCACACAAGCCCCTATCCTTCGACATCCTGACCCCACGATTCCGTTTGTCCTGGAAACTGATGCATCTCAGTTTGCTCTAGGGGGAGTCCTTTCTCAACGCCATCCTACCTCTGGTCAACTCCACCCGGTGGCCTACTACTCGAAGAAACTCTCTCCTTGTGAAATCAACTACTCAATCACCGACAAAGAGCTTTTGGCCATCAAAAGAGCATGCGAAGAATGGAGGCATTACCTTTTGGGAGCGTTACATACGGTGGAAATCATCACAGACCACCGCAATCTTCTGTTCCTAAAGACGGCGAAGGCCTTGACTCCTCGACAATTGAGGTGGACACTCTTCTTTTCTGACTTTGATTTTGTGATCAAATATAGACCGGGAACTCGTAACGGGAAAGCAGATGCGCTCTCCAGGTTGGGTGAAGAAGAAACTACTACCTGTACGGAACCCCCTTTTATCTTGCAAGGAGCTGATTCCACGGATAAAGCTATCGCCTTGATCACCTCCGAAGATTTCCTGGACGACGTTCGGGTTGCCCTAACGGACCTTGATATTACTGATTGGGTACAAAAAGAGCCCGATCATCGATGTGAGAAAGATCAATTGGCCTATCATTTCCATGCCTTATATGTCCCAAACCCTGCATTACAACGCAAAGTCCTGGAATGGTCTCACGATTCTGCTCTAGGGGGACACATGGGCATCTTTAAGACTATCGCCAATGTGGAACGCTCTTTCTGGTGGCCTGGGGTCAGAACGGATACCAAGGAATACGTGAAGAACTGTGCTATCTGTGCACAGGGGAAAGCCAGTCACATCAAACCTCCGGGACTGCTACAACCGTTGCCCATTCCACCCAAACCTTGGCACACATTGTCCATGGACTTTATCGTAGAGATGCCCCCGTGTGAAAAACAAACTGTGATCCTGGTAGTGGTGGACCACCTCACGAAAATGGGACACTTCGTTCCCTTGCCTGGACTACCTTCCTCCAGTGAATTAGCCAAAGTATTCCTCCAACACATCGTCCGTCCGCATGGATTACCGAAAGTGCTGATCACTGATAGGGGGACACAATTCACTTCCCGCTTCTGGAAGGCTCTATGTGCCATATTACAGATTGATGCGCGACTCTCGACGAGCTTCCATCCGCAAACAGATGGCAAAACGGAGCGTCTGAATCAGACGTTGGAGCAATACCTGCGGTGTTTCTCGCTACAGAACGCCAGCGATTGGACCATACTCTTATGGTTGGCAGAGTTCGCCTACAATAACGCGGTACATACCACTTTGGGATGTTCCCCATTCTTTTGCCTCTATGGATTCCATCCTAACATGCTCCCTTTTGAATGGCCTGCTGAATCTTTGGTTCCTGCCATACATGAACACCATGCTCATCTTCGAGCTATACTGATTGAGGCCCGAAACAATCTCGAACATGCTCAAGACTCCCAGAAAACCTACGCGGATAGGAGACGTACTCCTGAGCCTGAATATAAGGTAGGGGACAAGGTATGGCTTTCTACGCGCAATCTACATATCAAAGGTCTGACGAAACTGAAACCGAAGTATGTGGGTCCCTATGGCATCTGCGAGAGGATAAACGCTGTGGCCATGAAGCTCTCATTGCCTGTATCGTGGACTATACATCCTGTTTTTTCATGTGTCACTCCTGCGTCCGTGCCTCCCGAGCGTGAGATTGCCTGATCGTCCCCATCCGGTGGAAATCGAGGGCCACGAGGAGTATGAGGTGAGTTCTGTTCTGGACTCCCGTTTGGTACGAGGTCGCATTCAGTACTTGGTGGATTGGAAAGGGTTTGGTCCCGAGGATAGAACCTGGGAACCCTTGGACCATCTGCATTGTCCCTACTTGGTGGAACGTTTCCATGAAAACTTTCCGGGGAAGCCGGGTCGTCTGCCGGGACGGCGGTCCACGAGAGGGGGTTCTGTAGCGATCGCTACCATCAGCAAGGTACAAGGTAGAGGATTTTGAATATCCTGTCCATGGCGGAAAAACTACAAGTCCCAGAAGGCCATCCGGCGCTGGGGGTTGGCTCAGTGGGAGGATGTGATATAAGCGCCACCTCCGGAATGTAACGGGGCTTGTCAATCGGATTCTGTCCTCGCTCATTGTGGATGAGCCTTCCTTGCTTCAAGTCAAGATCCTGGAGAAACAGCGCCGATCAAAAGCCTGCGTGGTCAGTGATCCCAGTCTGCACGACGCCGAGCAACAGCCAGCGTGGTCAGATTCCTTAGATTGCCCGACGCCGATCAACAGCCAGCGTGGTCAGATTCCTGGTGGAGAACCGTTGGTCCATTACCCATTCCAGTCGTGCAAGTACCAAGAGGAAGCGGGCTCGCCTCCTCTTTAATTGTTGTGTATTGTTACTAATCCAAACGGCGTCTTTTCCGCCGCCATTTCTTGTTTACATTCCGGGGAAAACCTTGATACCTGTTGTCAGTGGCTACTGACACTTTTTGATAAGGAATAATAGTAACCACTAAGAAACCGTGGGTTTATTACGTGGAGGTTCCACGTTTTGTTAGTGTGTAAATCAAAGGCTTATTTGATATTACTAACTAGTGACAGCGGAGTGACGTTAACTCCTCTGTACTGCTGGTCACCTATCTTTAGGGTTCTGTAATTGAGGATTCCTTTAAGGATACATGGGGTGGAGAAACTGGTGAGTAGAGGTCAAGAGGGAAGGGATCCTGGGCTCCTGCAAGTCGTACCGTGGAAGTAATCCTTTCTTCTCTGTCTCCCCTACCTGCAGTGTCCCGGTACCAGTCACCTCATGGTAACAGACCAGACGATACCTGACGTGCCATTCCCCGATGCCAATCTACCTCCCGGCCCCTATTCGTACAGATCCAAGCAGTGGGTTTATTCCATTGTAGGGGTTTGTGCGGAGCGGAGTTGGAAGGACTATCGTCTATCGTCTCTGCGGGCCATCAGCAGAAGGTTAGTGGCGCTTGCGTACTCTTGCGCTACCCTCAATCCTGACATCCACAGAGCACAGCGTCTCAAGTAGAGATAGCGCCCATAAACTTCGCGGCACTTCAGGGCAAGGCAGCAGTTCCGTTAACAGCGCTGACAACACAGCACCACAGAGGCACATCAATCTACAGAGCCCCAGCAGGACAGCCGGCAGTCTCTGGTACAGCGCTTCATCATTTACTTTGTAGCGCTCAGATGGAGGCCCAGCAGGGGTGGTACAGCACATTCCTCCTCACAGCGCTTTGCTGATGTAGTGCTGGTCACTGATGACAGCTAAAAGATGTACAGCGCCTCACAGGGGCATTCAAGATAGCGTTTAGAGGCACTAATGCAGTGCTTAATATAGGTAGACTATAGCGCTTTCAGGGGCGCAGCAGATGACAGCCTTAGCAGAGTTAGCGCTTGGAGCCACATGTACAGTTCTCCTACAGTAACAGTCTTCAGGCAGTCCAGCGCCTGGGGGACATGTATAGCGCTTCTCAAGGGCAACAGTTCACAGCGCTCTACAAGCAGCTTGACAGGACAGGCAGTCTCTGATTCAGCGCTTCATCCATTGTGGATTTAAAGTAAAGGCAGCTCACAGGACAAGCCACACAGCAGTGGCAGGTTAGCGCAGGAACCCCAGGTGGCGTCAGGGGGGCACAGGGAGCGACACAGCGCCAATACCTGGTGGGTTCCTCAAAAGTCCTGTGGTGATTTAGTTTTCTTCTTGGCGTGATGTTTCTTGCGCCCTTAATTTAGTTACTTGGTTTCTGGTTCCTTGATTTCTTCTTGGCGCAGCTGTTTCTGGCGCCCTTGTAAATAGCAGTTGGGTTCTTGTTTCCTTGAAGGGGGTTAAGTTGGTGGCTGGTGTTGGATCTCCTCAGCCAATCCCCTCAAGTGGTCCCTGGGGGTTCCCTTCCGCTGGGCTAGGTCAGGGGGGATTTACAGGTGTGCTCAATACTTGAAAGGCAGCACTCAAAGCCCTGTCACTTCCAGCATCATAGTCCCTGACTAGGCCCCTCTGCCTAAACTCCTGCGTAGGTTCCTCCCCCAGGTCCTCCCCTCAGCTTCTCTCCTTCTTCTCCTCAGGAAAGTTCCCTCCCTTTCCTTTTATAGTGCCAGTTGACAGTTGATAGTGTCAGTTGGTGTCACCTCACCTCTTCCAGAAGGTTCCAGAGGCTTCCGGAGGTTCCACCATTCTACCTGTGGACAGGCTGGCAGGCTAAGATGGATACATTGCCTGAGGGTTCCAGCCTGCCCCTGGCTACTAGAATGCGCCCTCTAAACCACGCTGCTGCAGCAGTGGTCTGTGGCGGCCATGTTAGGGGTAGGAAGTACCTGCATTTTAACACTAGTTTTAAACTACACAGGGCATTCTCCACCACCCAAGGCCTACACACTGTGGTTTCAATGGGGGCATTCTAAATTAACAGGGGATAAAAAGCGAAAAATTTCTGGGGAAAGGGCCAAGTCTCACACTAACCATCACACTCCTAAAAGTGTCGCAATTTGGACTATTTCAGGCCCCTAAGGCTATAGGAATGGCTTGGGCAGCAGGTAATAGTATTTTTTATGTACATTGACTTAACAATTAACTGTTGTTGTGCTGATCTCTAAATTAGCCAGATTGCGCCACCTTGTGACTCAAATTAAGCACTGTTTTAAAGTAATATGGTTAGGTACGAAAAGGGCAAGGAGAGAATTGTGGTATTTTATTTATTTATTTATTTATTTATTTATTTATAGAGTTTTTTATAGCGCGAACAAGAGCCGTGGGTATCAGAGCGCTTAACATAGATGATTACAGATTGACATTATAATAACAATTATAACAGTGATAGCAGCAAGCAGATATGAAGGTAGAAGGTGATATGCTATCTAGGGTGATTAGATAAATATATTCATAACGCCTGTGCAATTAGCATTTAGAGGTGCATAGAGTTTCGCTTGTGTCATAGTAATACAGTCAGCTCGGTGAGGTAGGGTTCCATATTATTATCAGTACAATTACCTGAGTAAGTTAGTAATAAGAGTTGAATAGGTTTAGCTAGTAGCAAGGATCAAAGATAAACAAAGTAAGGTAGAGGTAATATCTTTTGGGTGTGAGATACAGTGTTGAGATCACATAAATATGAGGTAGCAGTAAAGTGTACAGCCGAGGCTTGAGCTGCACTCAGTCAATTGTCTTATTGATCTTCAGCTTATTCATGATGAGTCAGATTCTCTTTTGGCGTAAATGTTCATACTAATGGTCTGTAGGCATCTCTATGTAGGGTATTTACTCATCATGTGGCTTTTCAGTTCTCGTTTAAATGTTGCATGGTAGTTCCCATGATGAGAAGAGCGGCCTGGGTGTCATGGACAGGCAGGCTGGAGTTTCACATTGGCAGTCCTCTGCAGACAGTCGATGCTGCTGTGTGAAGAGGTGGGATAGCAGTGGCTCACACTAACTTTCAGAGCAAGGAGTGTGGCTCTGCTGCAAACAGGCACATTCATAGTTGTGAAGAACCCAAAAGCTTGATTTCAAGAACTTGAGAGTCTCACCAAGGACCTAGGACCTGACAAGCACCACTTAGGGGTCATGAACTCACTGAAGACAGTTCCAGGATCTGGTGGGGAGCCTTTTATGCCCCTGATACTCAGATCAGGAATTTAACAAAAAATGGGGGGGGAGGTAGAGGGAAAAAGGCATAGGCTCACCCTCCAGAAATGTATAAATCACAAACGATCTCTGAGAAGCAGAGATCAAGAGCCTAGCTACTGACCATAGCCCTATTCGCAACACCCACTGGAGTTGGAATAGTGTGTAAAGTGATAGAACAAAGAGTGCTGCTCTTTTTCTTGTTGTCCCCTCACTCACCAGGGTTGCCCCACGGTGACATGCTTCATCATAGGGGCCATCCCAGTCCACTGCGGACTGGGGTGTGCTGCGACTTGCGAATTACGTAGGAGCACTTATAATTTTTGACTATGTGTGGTGCGAGTGTTGTGATGTGATGGAGTGGGGTGTGTGTAAATAGTTAAAATTACCTGCCTAGTAAGCTTTAAATTGTTTATTCTTGCTTCCAGGTGGTAGAGTTAAAACCGGGGTAGAAGAATTAGGATACCCAAATGACAATGTGTTTAGGTGTACCTATCAACTTCTGTCTGTCAACATGTTTCGTGCATCCCCCAAGCACTTCCTCAGGACTACACAGGGACCAGCCCTGTGCTCGCCACTCCTAAAAGATGCCACAATAAGCTAATAGTGAAAAAATGATGCAACAAATATTAATGCATGCATCCGGTACCTACGTAACCAAATGAATCATGTGGTACACTGATGCATGCGTCTCCGGTCTGAATTTGGACCGGAGACGCACGCATAGGTGTACAAGAGGGAGGTATGCCCTAGAGGTATGGTACGGACTGGGATGGCCCCTATGATGAAGCATGTCACCGTGGGGCAACCCTGGTGAGTGAGGGAACAACAAGAAAAAGAGCAACACTCTTTTTTCTATCACTATAAACACTATTCCAACTCCAGTGGGTGTTGCGAATAGGGCTATTGTTAGTAGCAAGGCTCTTGATCTCTCCTTATCAGAGATCGTTTGTGACTCAGATCAGGAGACCAGCAGGCTAGCCCTTTGAATCACTCTGGGGGTCTTGGGTTCAAGATGAAGTTGCAGGTCCAGTTCTTCTTCCCCATGCAAGAGGGCAGCAGGACAGCACAGCAGGGCAGCAGTTCATTTAGAGCAGCAATCCATCAAAGCGGCAGTCATTTTAGCAGCACAGCAGTCCGTCTTCCTGGTTGAATATCCACTGGTCCAGAAGGATGCTGAAGAGTTGGTGTACACTAGACAGTGTATTTGAAATGCATGGAATTTCCTGCCTCCCCGTACCTGGATCCAAACTGGCTGAAGTGACAATACAGGGTTGTTAGAACAGTCCTTCATTTAGGCATAATAACACCTGCCAGAATTATCAATTTTTGTTTTTGACACAATGTGTCCTGCTGGTGTATGCTATCGGGGGTCGCTATCTGAAAGTTTATACAAGAGGAATAGGCATTCTGCCAATATCTCCCAAACAATGTTAGTTTGTTGTGAATATTCTTCCCCCAGAGGCTAGGCCAAGCCTCTTGGGGAAGAATATTCAAAATAAACTAACATTGTTTCAAATTGAATGAAAAAACGTTATTGTTCATTGTTATTATATGTTTTTGTATTGCTATATTGTCAAACATGTTTGAAGGGTATATATTTTTTTTATTTAAAAAAAATCTTTTTTATTAGTTTCAAAACAAAGAAAGTTATAGACATATCAGGTGCCATACATTCAGACATAATAATAAGGCAAACAGATGTAGATACAGGATAGATACTAAGCAGTGAAGAATTGGCTGAGACGCCTACGCCACTGTATGAGAAACAGGATGTGCCACAGTACAATATACGATTCACATTAAGCGCAAGCTCTCAGAGTCTGCCCACCCATAAAATCAGGATAATAGAAGAAGCATAAGGACCAGATACTGGAATACCAACAAAGTCAGGATGTTCCACCAACTATACTTATAAAAGGAAAGTGAAAGAGAGTGTGAAGAAAAAGAAACCATAAAAACAAAAATGAAGACAAAACAATAAACCCATACCCAACCCTGCACCCCTGCATATGGCTTTCGCCTAACCCCAACTATCAGTGTGCCTTTCGCCCCAACTAAATCTATTATGATGCAAATACGTAGCGCAACAGGGGAAACTCCAAACACCGCCCAACCTCCTGAACGCATCATGGTTGCAAACCCCGTGTCCAGTAATACCTGATTTCAAACTCAATCACACAGTCTCATCCTTGACCCTTCCGATCAAACATGTGAACCCCTTCCGGACAAACTGTCGCTTCCACAGGATAGTCAATGCACGAAAAAGCTGTAGCAAAGTTCAAACCGAGACGAAGCAGAGAGATGAAAGTGTTGAGAACTCCGCTAAGTCCAAAGACTCCCCACACCGTCATGGATTCCCAAGGTTGTTTCGTCCACCATCTTAGTGGTGTCGATGTATAGGGGAGTGACGCAGTTTCAAACCAACAACAGTTCCCATCAAAAGTCTCCGGAAAGGGAGCATCAAGTAATCCATCCATAGTCTGCAATGATTGTAGGCCTGACAATCCAATTGCAGCATCAAGCTTGCTCTCAGCACCCAAAAGGCTCCAACGCCTCCCATAGTACGGGGTCTGCTTCCTCCATCGAAGTGGCCATCTTGGGTATCTCGAGTTGTTTCGTTTCTTGTAGTGGACCAGGGCCCGGTCCCATCCGCCCAGTTCCAGACAAAAACACCATCATTTTATGGATGTGGGTTTCAACTCAAACATGAAGTGACCCTAAGGCTGCCAACACAGTTCGTAGTGACGGGTCACTTTCAGTCCGCTCCACAACATCACGCTCAGTTTCGGTCATATTCGCGTCCCCATAGAGCCCGGTCTCCCCGGGGAGAATAGTGGATGCGGAACGGATGACTTCAGCGGGGGACTTATCGTTGGGGACAATAACAATCCAAACTCAGCCACCGCAGGCGGACATCCCAACCCGGCGAACACCGGCAAGGCCCTAACCGGGCAACCGGGCCAGGGACCCCCGTCCACCGCTCCAATTGTGCGTCCTCACCCCTCCTTCGATATTCACCAATTCAGCCAACCATCGTCAACTTCGGTCCAAGAATTTTTTTTTACCTCTGTAGACCGGACCCTGTCACACAACTACAGCCGATGTTGTTCAACTGAAACCCGGCTGGGCCAGTACTCGAGACCCCGGCTTCCAGGCTGGTCTAGGTCGCAAACTGCCACACGACATATCTTTGTCTACCAAACTGGTAAAAATCTCGGGATTGCACCATTAAACTACAGTCCGGTTCATACATGCAGAGGCAGGGCGCAAAAAACAGGATAAATAGCAGGATCTTCTGGCAGGAGTCGGAGGTCGGCGTAGCCGGGAGCTTACGCGGCCATCTTGTTTGCTGGCGTAGCTTCTCGTGAACGGTATATTTGAATTCTTTTTCTGAAAAAAGGGTTGCCCTTCAAAAAGACATGTGAAAAGATGTGCTACAATTTTGGAGTCAATATAAAAGAAAAGTGAAATAAATCACAAGGGCTAATGAAAATTATATTTTTGGTCCTTTGTGTTTAAGTCAGCTCAACAAAATATGGCAACTAGATACTTTGTTTGTTTACACAGTTCAAAGAGGCCCACTCTAGCTTGCTGTTTAGGGCCCAACCCCCTTTTTCATATTAACTTTCCAAAAGTGGCTTTTTCAGAATTGCAATTTGAAATTCGGCTTCACAGTAATTTAGGATTTTTTATTGTGATTTTAGAGACACCAAACTTGAATTGGATATTTCTTCTAAATTGTAAATTACACTTATACAATGTAATAAGGTCACTCCAATGTTATCCTATTGGAGAGATAGGTCTCGCAGTAGTGGAGGACTACCAGGACTAGGAAAACTTAAAAGTGCATGCCCTACCTTTTAAATACAGTGCACGCTAACCTCTGGCCTTTCCAGGGCATACCCGAGGGGTGACATGGACACAAATTGAAAGTTAGGACCTAGAAAAGGGGGAATTGTGCCAGTTTGACATGGCAGTTTAAAACAGCACACACAGGCTCTGCATTGGCAGTCATGAGACATGTTTGAAGGGCTACTTCAAATGAGTAGCACAATTTGTGATGCTAAATGCATAACAACAATTGATGGACAGAATACAGAACAATGTCATACATTCACCCCAGTACAGAAATCTGGACCTAAATCCATAGTTTTTTTGCTCACAATACCATTCCAGTTTAAACCCAGCCATATGCAAAGCAGTCTTGACTCTGTGCCCAATTGCAACAGTCCATCCAGAACTGCCTGGCGAGGTCCTTGCCTTATGAAGCCCTTGTTCACCATTGTGCCCTGCCCTGTTAGAGTATTTTGACTTCCCTAATTTGTTCTGAGTCAAAATCTAAAACTGTTGACTGGATAAAATGAAATGAATTTAATCTTTATTGTTCAATTAATTAAAATTGTTACAATATTCTATCAATAAAACAAAAACTTGTTTAAGATCTCACACAATTAGTTAAGACTGAAGTAGTTGTTTAAAAAGATTTTAAATAATTTAAATAACTGTTATTAAGATTATTGTCTTATCTAGCAGTGAAGTGTTGTGCGTTGGATTTAAGGAAAAGTTTTTATCATAGTCTCTCTAGCTTGATGGTCGACTAAGTACTGTTATAATTCAGTTTTCAGTTTCAATTTGGCTCGGATTGCGTCTGTGTATTTCCCTAATCAGGCCGCAATTTAAGGTGTTTTAATAGAGAAGCACAGGTCAGAAACTTCCCTGCAACTTTGTTGGCCAAATAACCTACAGATGGGGAGAACTAAGCGCTGCCGCTCACTGACTAGCTCTGGGCAACAGCACAACAGATGGAGCCACGATTCACGGTGGTAATTGCAGAGTCGGCAATCCACTGAATTATCCGTCTGGGCCCAAGTTGGGTTAAAATCCATGATGGGCAAAGCAAGAAGTCTCATATAGGCGATTCTTCCCCTGCCAGGACTGTCAAAGCTTGCTCCAGGTAGGGCTGCTGTTTTCCCATGGTGTATTAGGAGTCCAGCGAGGAAAGATTGAATTGGTAATGCAGGCTTTCCAAGTCCCTCTCAAATTCTCTTGGCCTGAGTATTCACTGTTTTCCTCCAGGCTGTTAGTGGGATGTCAGGGTTATGCAGATTTTGGATGTTGAAGTCCAATAATCTAATGCCTGCTGCCAAATACACCTGCCATGGGGAACCCTCCTCTTCGGAGAGCGTTTTAATTTGTCTTTTTAATGACAATTCTGGTGCTCGCGTGGTCTTGATATAATATTTTATTAAATCACCTGAGCAAGTGATGTCCGGACTGGTAATACCCAACTCCAGCCTTACTCTTGCTCTCCTGGCCTCTCTAGGGAGAGCTAGGACCTTTTTGTAAGCCAAAATGTGATGATTTGCGAGGAACGTATTGAAGGCACCGGGGAAAACTAAATGGCCATAGTTAAGGGAGGGCACTAGTTTTGCCTCAAGAACTTTCAAAATGGGTTCAGCAGTTGGACTGTGAAGTCGCTGATTAATGCTTTTTAAAAAGGAAATGATGTCAGCCGCTTTCCTTCTCAGATGTTTCAGATGGGCGGTAGGTTTTGCCCCTTCAGATAGCCAGAAGCTCAAATTGTTGTAGCTCATACTTCTTTTAATTTGCAGGGCCCCAAGTTGCCAACGTGTGGTCTTCTTATGAGGGTACTTCCCAAATATAAGTATCCTGGGGGCATATTATCAAGCATGGGCGATAAAAGTATCTCTGCTTTATCGCCAGGAAACTGCCGATAAAGTGACGATAATGGGCTTGATAATATGCTCTATGGAATTCCAATTGAAGCTCATGCTAGATGTCCTTCACATTTAACATGAGCTTCGATTGGAATTTCATATAGCATATTATCAAGCCCATTATCACCACTTTATCAGGAGTTTCCTGCAGATAAAGCAGCGTTAAATTTATCGCCCAGGCTTGATAATATGCCCCTTGGTCTTCTCCTGGTTCATCAGGAGTTTGTTCTGTTGGTTATATCCATGTAAAGCTTTTAGGGCCTTCTGTAAGCTTGTCCTCGTGTGGTCCATAATTACGATGTCATCCGCAACCTGGAGTATTTGAAACCATGTTTTTCACCAGTCTAGGGGGCAATAGACTTGCCCCCCTCCAGCCCTTTCCCCAGATCAGCTGTGTACAGATTGAAAAGTATAGAGGCAAGTGCACACCCTTGTTTTAAGCCGTTATTAGTTGGTACCTTAGCAGTGACTAATGTTTGACTGGTTTTAATGCGGACCCAGGTCTCCTGAGATAGGGAAATTATGGCTTTTAGCAGCTGTTGGGGGATTCCCCAAGTATGTAATTTTTCCCACAGCTTCCCACGATCAACCCAATCAAAAGCTGCAATATCATCCACAAAGCAACAGAACAATGGTAACTGAGATTTCTGGTTAGCACAGTTAGACAGGTGGACTAGTACTAAGTTGTTGTCTGTGGTAGAGCTTTGGGCCCAGTATCCTGTTTGAAATGGGGACAGAATGTTACCCAGGCTTCAAATTCTTTCAAAAGTATTCTGGCGTATGCTTTAGCTTCAACGTCCAATAAATCAATGATCCGGTAATTTCCGGGTTTTGAGCTGTCCCCTTTTTTGTAAACTGGAGAAAGTATTGAGCCTTTCCATGATGCTGGAACAGTGGAGGTGGCAAAGATGTGCTACAAAAGTTTTGTTAACTGCTCTGCCCAGAATCCCTGTGAAGCTTTAAACACAGATGTGGGAACTCCATTGGGTCCTGGAGCTCCATCTGACCTCATATTTTTGATCAGGATAATTACCTCGGCCACTGTGATATTGGAGGTTTTAATTACTTTATCTTTTGTTGGAGATTGTTGATGGGAGTAAGTTTGGGTGATATCCTGTTGGGTTGAGTACAGCTGAGTTGCATGTTTAACCCCTCCAAGGCGACCACTCCATTTTCTTTTGTCTGGTCGGCGTTGGTAAATTGCTTAATATATCTCCAAAGTTGTATGTGTCCCCTTTCTTTGAAGAAGGTAAACATTTTCACCCATTCTGTCTCGATTTTCTTTGAGCGTATTTCCGAAACTTTATTCCTGTGCGCAGAGGGGGGAGCTATTATTTGCTGGGGTTTGGGGTATTTTGGTGCCTTTCCCTTTTGCCTTCAAGGCCCTTAAAAGACTGCATTTTGTGTGAATTAGGTCTCTTGTTTTAATAGTTTGCGGAGGTGCCAGAGAGTGGGTATCCTGCACTTGGGTGCCTCCAATTTGTACCCCTAGGGCTAATTGTAATTCTGCTAAGAGTGCTTCAAAGTGCACCTGGGGCGAGACTGGACACGTGACTGTGGAATGTGATTCTTTGTGAGTTACCCACTCCAGGATTTTGGGGCCAAGATTGATAGTCCATTTTATTCTCCTTAGGATTTCATAGCGTTCTTCGCCGGTTGAAACCTCTAGGGTTTCCAGTTGTGTTGCAGATTCCCCACTTTGCTGCAGGGTCATCCTCAGTGGCCTGCGGTGACTTTCGTCCCTATTGCCCACTTCAAAGTTGTTAAAGTATAGTACTAGATGGTCCAAGATAAAAATGTAGTCTATTGTGGACTTGTCTCTAAAGGTGGGTAGAAGGAGCCAGAGAGGATCTGCGACTGTTTTGATAGTGTAAGCAGAGACCAAAACTTGATTTAGAAAGAGCTGTGAGGCACCATCGATGTGTGATAGAATATACACTTTCGACTGCACTAACTCCCGAGTGTTCAGATCACCAGCGATAACGGGAAGGTGCAAAACATATTTGTTTATGAGCTGGTCCATTTTTGTTGTCATTATTTTTAGAACATGTTTTTTTGTGCTGGGAGGCAGGGTTTACATAGCAATTGATTACCAAGAGATGAATTGGATTTTTGTTAATTTTCAGTCCGCTAACTAGGACCGCTTGCATGTCTGAGATGTTGGTTGCGATAAGAGTAGTTTCTAGTCTGTGGGCTTGGTTTATGTAAATTGACAGCCCACCAGAAGCTCTCCCAAAATGTTGTGTTTTATAGCTGTAGTGCGTAATTCATAGAAGCAGTGAAGAATTAATGGTTCAGTGGCCCAGGTCTCTTGTAGGCAAAAGATGTCATTTCAACGGAAGTAGTTACTCACTAAACTATAGTCAAGAAGACTTTTTAAGCCCGCTGCATTCCAGGAGATCATGGACAGCTGAATGTTATTTCCCGTAGTCTCGGGGTTGAACAGTTGGCATGCAGCGTTTTTTTATGTTAGAAGTGCTGTCGTAGTTGCTGCTCTGCTGGACAAGACCGGGTACCCATCCCAGGGGAATGGCTTGGCCTACTTGCATACACTGTCCTATATTCAGAGGTACTTGTGATCCTAAATGTATGGTACATACTCGGCTCAGTGGCTAATTTTCTCGCTCGTGAGTTACACTCTGTTCCCTTTAGGACTGAGTAGACTTCCTTAGTAGGTGGTGGTGTCGCTAACACGTGCGGATATTTCTCTGGACAGGATAGGCAATGTCAATGCCCCAGTCTGCCATTTGCAATATTTCTTCTGGAGTTAACCCCGTACTGGTGTGGCGACTCAGCCCTATCGAAGTTAAATCCAAATGGGGATCACTGGTAAGGCAAAGGAACTTAACCCAGATGAATTCATCCGAGTGTGTTCCTGACAGCGTCGGAATGTGTTTAAATAGACGAAGTATATTGCCCTATTTAAGATGTCATGTTGGCCTTTGATGAAATATCTAGGCGTGAGGATTACCTCATGGGTTTTTTTGCAGACTTTTCTTGGATTACTGGTTTGCTCTACTTTATGATCGATGTCTGGACCAGTGTATACAATACTTTGGTGGATGCTTGGGCATATATCGCTCTGAATAGTCTCTGTACTGGCCCTAGGATTTTGTGTTGGCGGACTAGTCCTCAAAGGAACCAATGGGGAAGAGCCCTGTGGGGCACAGATACCAATATCAGATCCTTGTTCATTAGGCGGGCTTAGTTGATCTTTGTGCTCCAACTTCTTGATGTTGATATTTGGCAGTGGCGGTGCGTCCATTGGGGGCATTGGGGCGTTGCCCCCCCGCCCGCACACGCAGCTCCACTCCCTCGGGTACTGAGTTTACTTAAGTTCAAACAAACTTATGTCGAGGCTGAGGGGACAATGCCTGTCAGTCAGCATGATACAGGACCGCCCACCCCCTTCAGAGTCTGAAGGGGGTGGGCGGTCCTGTGTCATGTTGACTGACAGACATTGTCAGGGGCACACAGCAGCACAGGTGTGCATGAGTGGGGACGGAGGCACATTTTTTAGCCTTCCCCACGCATGCGCACGTGTGCCTGCTCGGCTGGCGCATGCCCACTAGAAGAGCGCAACCTCGCTCTCCTAATGGGCAGGCGGGCAGAAAGCAACCATGCCCTGTGTCAATCCTGGCTGAGGACGGAGGGCGGGGTTTCCTCTCCTGTGAAGGCGCCAAGGTTCCGGAAGATGGTGTGCTGACGCTCCGGCGGTCAGGTAAGTTTAACTTTAATTGATTTCTTCCTTCTTTTCTTTATACACATAATCGCCTCAGCAGCCCCCGACTCATGCTCTCCTGCCTCCTCCTTTCGCCCCTGTGAGCCTCCGTAGGCCGGTGGTAAATGTGTTCTCCGCATGGCCTCTGCAGTGTATGTGGAAATGCTGCACTATGTATGGATGTGTAATACACATCCATACACAGTGCAGCAATTCCACACACACTGCAGAGGCCGCGCGGAGAACACATTTTCACTTGGCTCCAATATACTGCATACATTTCATTCCGATCTTCGCAGGTGGGTTCACCAGGCAGCATTACGTTAGAAAGGGATCCGAGTAATTCAGAATGTTGAAATGCGATTTTTTGGAGGGTGGGGGGGGAGTTGTTACTGTCGCTCGCACATTGCCATTCATCGTTTGGTCACATGTTCCTCTCTCGAACGAGTTTATGGCTTTTAAGAAGTGATCCTTTTTTGTCAGGTTTACTCAGCACCCCCAGCCCAGCTCCATTTCTATCGGGTCTAGGGCCATCCTCGGATGGACGGGCGAGGGTTCCACTCGCACTGGGAGCTGTAATTGATACTCGGCAGGCAGTGGTGGTGATTACATAAATTTGAGGTGAGGAGATCAAGGCTGCGGATAAAAATAAAGGCCGATGACCTGGAAAGCATTACCTGCCCCCTGTCGGCTAGCCATTCTGTGCTTCCTTTTCCCGGCAAAGGCCCCCATGACACGGTGCAGAGCCGCGCATGGCTCACAGTGGCAAGCAGTACAACCTGCACATTAGTTGACAGCCTAATGACCAAGATTATAGGCGAGGGGTCTAGCCTGTTGTCAATGAAGGAAGGGGGATACAGAAATAATGTGCCTGTAAACAGCCGCCTCTTTACTTTTTGGTGACATTTAGAATTAATGTGCCACCTGGCGTGCCGTGGCCGTGTTCTCTAGTGTTTACAATCAGGACAACACCCTACTCCTCAGTTTCCTTGATTACAAAATGCTCAGCGCTCTGGAACTTATGCACCTTGTTCCTATATTGTAGTTTTACTAATAACTTCATTAGTTTCTAATTTTCTCATTCGTAACCGTGGCCCCTGACTCTTTTCGGCTATTTCCTACATTTCTTTCCCAATTTCCACTTTTCTATCTTCTAACCCACCTGCAGCTCCTAACTGCTGACGGCGTTGCAGGTAGGGCCTGTTCTGGCGATCCTTTCTAGCTTCTCACTGTCCCCCTCTCCCTCTGGACCTGCGAGTGCCTCTCGTCTGTCAAGGGCTCCAGAGAGTCTCTCTTCTGGAAGGCCGTCCCTAACTCTTCTCTCTGTCACTCAGTGGATGCCCCCTAGCCCCGCCTTGTCTGGTGTCATACATTTGTTTCTTGGGAGGGAGGGCGAGGGGTGAGAGAAAAGTAGTCCAAAAATTGTTTGTGTGTGTGTAAAAGGCCGCTTTATTAGGAAACAGGTGCACATTACAAAATACAACCTCGGCAAACGCCTTACAAAACTAAACCTCACTAAATAAATAAATAACTAACCAAACGGGCCCCCAACCCCCAACCCCTACATATTTGGGCCCTCCCCACAATACATCAATAACATTATAACATCCATATACATTACGTCATGATAAAGCATTACATCATCAATAAACATTACGTCATGAATATAAAACATACGTCATCAATAAACTTTATTCATCAAACCAAAATTGAATTAACATTTGTCATGGCCTCCGTAATCATCGATCCTGCCTGACCCTGCACTCCTGCAGAATACCCCTTTTCAAAACTGAACGGTCAAACCATGATCAACCTGCCCCGGCCCCAGTCCAAGAAAATTCTAACGAACTTATAACCAACCATCAACCTAAAACCGAACTGATACACCACGACCCCGCACTGCACCTGCTCCTAGCGACAAATACCAATACAAGAAACAACCCCTGCACACCGGTAACCCATAAAACAGCCTTTTGAAAAAGAAAATTATCAAAAAGATAGGAAAAAACGCGGGAGCGAGGGGCGAAAATACTACAGAAAAACAGGGAGGGAGGGTGGGACAAAAAGTTAAAGCACCTAGCCACCAGGTCACCAAACCTAAAATGGTGGCGGATAGCGGGAAAGGCGGAATTTATACTTGGGCTGGCTGGTCCTACTAGACCAGCCCAAAACTAGAACATTCTGGCAACTTCTGGAAATAACCCCTCGCAGCCCTCCCAAACCGCCCGGGGGAGGAGACCTCCCTTCGGTCGGCTCCCTCCCCCAAGCCCCCCTTGGGAGGGAGGGCGAGGGGTGAGAGAAAAGTAGTCCAAAAATTGTTTGTGTGTGTGTAAAAGGCCGCTTTATTAGGAAACAGGTGCACATTACAAAATACAACCTCGGCAAACGCCTTACAAAACTAAACCTCACTAAATAAATAAATAACTAACCAAACGGGCCCCCAACCCCCAACCCCTACATATTTGGGCCCTCCCCACAATACATCAATAACATTATAACATCCATATACATTACGTCATGATAAAGCATTACATCATCAATAAACATTACGTCATGAATATAAAACATACGTCATCAATAAACTTTATTCATCAAACCAAAATTGAATTAACATTTGTCATGGCCTCCGTAATCATCGATCCTGCCTGACCCTGCACTCCTGCAGAATACCCCTTTTCAAAACTGAACGGTCAAACCATGACCAACCTGCCCCGGCCCCAGTCCAAGAAAATTCTAACGAACTTATAACCAACCATCAACCTAAAACCGAACTGATACACCACGACCCCGCCACCCAGAAAGGTAGGCCAGAGGGGGGGGGGTGAACACACGGAGCCTTCCTTTCTGCCCCCCAACCGCGTAGCGAACGGAAAGATAATGGGAATCAACGCTGCAAGGCCAAAGCCCGAGCTAACACCTCACGAAGCTCTAAAAGATAAAGGTCCATACCCACACGTGACAAATGTACACCGTCATCCCGGAAAAACTCTACCGATTCAAATTTGATTTCCCTGTGCGATATCCTACTGAAACCGAGGCCCCTGCAGCAACGAGACACCTCCGAATTCACCTTCTTCCTCGCCCGATCCACAGCCCTGGGGTTCACAGCCCCTCTCCATGACCTACGCGGTATCAATTCTGTCCAAAACACATGGCACCCAGACCATAGTTCCTTAATGAGGCTTAAATCCCGTTTCATAGCCCGCAGTAATACAACCCCTTTCGTGGCACAAAGATCATTTTCACCCAAATGAATGACTAAAATATCCGGGCATAAACCGCCCACCATGTTATTGTTCAAACAAGGGATTAACTCTCTCCAGAGCATCCCACCTTTACCCTTCCATACAATATTAAACATACGATCATTAAAGCCGAGTTGTTCTCCAAAGTAGCTCCGTGCCGCCTGGACTCTGGCCCATTTAACGAAGGAATGCCCCACTATCCAGACCGTGACCACTGGCGATCGAGGTCCAGCAACGGATCCTGAAAGAGAAAACACAATTAGAACACATGTCTAGGCTGAGAACGCCTGCGCGTCTTCTACCGGGCTCCGCACATAGCGCCTGAAACAATTAGAAGACCAGCGCCCCAACCTCATAATATCCGTCTCCGTCCAACCTCTGTGAAAGGCCTCCGTGGCTGCACCTATACGAAAAGAATGAGTACCATATAAACTACTATCCAGCCCAATGTGTTGCAGGGCTTTACGGAGAACCATCCGTAACTGATAAGATGTGACAGGTAAACCATTAATGTGTTGAAATACGAGGGCCTCATCCCCACCCCCGCACCATGAACGCCAGCGCCGCGCCAGCACTAAAGGGCAAGTGAGCTTTGGGACGCGCGCCTGTAACCAAACCCCTTTACCTTTACCCGTTTGATCAGTTTTGGAGCTGGATAGCCAAACATGAACACCTTCGTCATAACAAAAAACATCCCTCCAGTGTAAACCACTCTTCTGCTTGGTCCCCAACAACTCAGAGACCCTAAAAGCTCCAAAAAACATAAACGCCATGAGCATAGAAAAGACACACGCCTCAAAATCATCTGAACATACCAAAGGTAAGACTGTAATTAACCTAGCCAGTATTTGCCAGGATAGTGGAGCCCGAGATCGAACAACATGGCCCTGTTCCCTGGCCCATCCCTCAAGCATTCTCCTGCCTATTTCCCCGGCTGACGGGGTGTAACCCCATAATAACTGTCCCATAAAAGCAATACCCGCTAGTTTCCCCGCTATAGTCACTTTAGTGAGGCCCTTATCCATGAGGTCTAGTATAAAATTAACAACATCCTCTGACCGCTGCGACATATCCTCCCGTCTGACAGCTCCAGAAGCCAAGAATTCCCTCCAGGCCAAGGAATAGGCCGTACGTGTGGACACCGATAAAGAACCTACCACCAATTGTACGACCCTACTTCTCCTACACGCCACAGATGAGTCGGCATCCGAGTCGGGGATCTGTCTGCCTCCCTCGCCAGTCCACGGAATCTCCCCCACTGTGAACGAGACAAAGCATCCGCAATGTCATTGTCCACACCAGGAATGTGCAAAGCACGAAAATGAATGTCGTGTTTCAAACAACCCAGAACGAAAACTCTCATTAATTTCAAAACCTGTTCTTCTCTGGCAGACTGTCGGTTCACCATCTCCACAACAGCCATGTTATCCACACGAAACAAAACCTTCTTGTGTGCCAATTCCTCCCCCCACAGTGTCAAGGCCACCAAAAGAGGGAACAATTCCAAGAAGGTGATGCTGCGACCACCATTCAACCATTCATCCGGCCAACGTTCCGCACACCATCTGCCGTTCCAGAAAAGGCCAAAACCATCACTACCAGCCGCGTCAGAGAACATCTGTACGTCCCACTGGAAATCCACATCCCTGACCAAGGGAACACCATTGAAAGAGATCAAAAAGAACTTCCACATTCTCAAATCTTCCTTTACACCGGCAGACAGGCGCACACGATGATGAGGCAAGTGGTGTCCTGCTAAAGCCCTACCTAGTCTCCTACAAAAAGTCCTACCTGCTCTCACCACCCTACAAGCGAAATTCAAATGACCCAATAGCACTTGGATTTCTTTTACCAAAACTTTCCTTTTGGCCAACATTGTCTCTAGTAGTTGCACCATGTTGCTCCTTTTATCCTCAGGCAAGCGCGCAGACATGCGTATAGAATCAATTTCGATACCCAAAAAGGAAAGGACCGTACTGGGGCCCACTGTCTTTTCCGGAGCTAAAGGAACTCCTAGATCCTCCATGAGCCCATGGAATGTGTCCAGAGCTGCCTGGCACTCCGCGGAGCCCGGGGATCCGACAAAGAAAAAGTCGTCAAGGTAATGTGTCACTAGGGAATGACCAGTCTGATTCGAGAAATACCACTGTAAGAAAGTGCTAAAACATTCAAACAGCGCACATGAGATTGAACAGCCCATAGGTAGAGCCTTGTCCACATACCATTGACCACCGAATTGGATACCAAGAAGGCACCAATCATCAGGGTGTACCGTCAACAGTCGAAAAGCAGATTTTATGTCACACTTGGCCATTTCAGCGGCTGCCCCCGCTGACACAACTAGTGACATGGCCACATCCACAGAAGAGTATGATACCGACACATCCTCCGGGGCAATAAAATCGTTAACTGAGGATCCCTCCGGCCATGAGAGATGTTGAATGAGTCTGAACTGACCTGCCTCTTTCTTAGGAACGACTCCGACTGGAGAGACAATCAAATTGAATAACGGCCACTCTGTGAACGGGCCAGCCATCCTACCCTCCTGAACTTCCTTAGTAAGTTTGTTCTGTACAACTGCGGGATGTTCTAAAGCCGATTTTAAATTGGCAGACCACCTCCGCTCCCTGGACCCTAGGTAACCCAGTCGGAAACCAAACTGAAAACCATCTAATAACTTGATTTTCGCAGACTCGTCGTCATAACCCTGTAAGGCAATCCGTAGCTTGTCCAGTTTAACCGGAGTACGAGCCTTTGGCCCCAGAACCCTTATTACCTCTGGATCCCCGACCCCTTGAGTTGGAAGTACCTGAACCTGACTGTTTCCCCTGGTGGCTGCTCGAAGGCTCGTTGTCCCAACATTTAGATAACGGGTGTTTCCTCCCGCAGCCTGAACACTCATGCCTGAATTTACAGTATTCCCTAATACAGGAACCCCTATTGAATTCCCAACAGAAACCTGACTCTGAGTGGGTGTTAGAGCTGGACCCCACCCCCCCCCGGGTGGGCTTCCCCTGAAAGGGCCGGTACACTAGAGGTAAACCACTGGCCGTGAACACAGTCTTCCCCCCAGCTGATGACCCCATTGTGTGTTGCCATAAATCATTATCAAGTTCACCCCATTTTGCCTCAGGGTCCCACGCCATCCTGGCCCTAAATTCCTCGTCGTATTGAGACCAGGCAAAACCACCCCCTGTAATCTGAGCTTTACGAATCACATCCATGTACTTAAACATGGAAACGCTGCGCTCAGGGAACTTTTCACAGTACACACTGGCATAAATCAAAAACGCAGCCGTCCAATTTTCAATATTTAAAGGGACCTTCGGGCGTTTAGCCAACTCGAATTCTTCCTCTTTAGAGCCCTCCTTAGACCGGACTTCTCGATGGAGAAGCTTCAGGAGCTCCACATACTCACCATTCCAAATTCTTTCTTTAGTACTAAGCATCAAGTGGGCACCCAGTGGCTTCGTCACCCCCATATATGGTAATTTTTTGATTTTTAGCTCTTTACTAGCCACAGGCTCTTTAACAGTGCTGGAAGCACCAGCTATAACACCACTGACTGATTTGTCTGAAATCTTGCTGGAAGCACCAGCCATAACACCACTGTCCATCGTTACTGTAACATTGCTGGAAGCACCAGCCATAACTCCACTGTCTACTTTGTCTGTAACGTTGCTGGAAGCACCAGCTATGACACCACTGTCCCCTTGATAAGGAACTTTGCTGGAAGCACCAGCTATAACGCCACTGTCCCCTTGAAGAGTAACTTTGCTGGAAGCACCAGCTATAACACCACTGTCCCCTTGTTGTGTAACTTTGCTGGAAGCACCAGCTATACCACAGTCCCCTTTCTTTGTAAAAACATATCGTCAGTACCCACTGCAGTGTCTTTGACATAACGACCTTTAACCAACCGGCCATCCGTAATGACCACATCAAGATCACCACCGGTACCCACTGACACCATCATAGGTTTGGCCTGTGGGACCGTTTTCTCACCTTGTAACAGAGAGACAGCTCTCGATGGCTCCGCCCGTGGCGCCGAAGACAATGCATCCGGTCTCCGAGGTGCCCTACCCGATGGGCCGCGCTCTCTTCTCCCTTGCAGTTGCCTCTGGACCACTGGAGCCTGTAAAACACTATGAGAGGAATGAGAGGGCACCCCCCCCTCAAGATCCCGCAGTTCACCTTCTTCGGGACTCTCTTCGTCATAGTCCAACACCACTGAGTCCGCACTAGTATGCATCATATCACCACGGGTCTTACCTAACCCGGTATCAACCACAGTACATTTTAAAGATTTCGAAACTCCAAGAGGGGGAGCAGACTGTACACGCCTGTACCTCCCTGGGCGCTGACTCTGTTGCTCCATAGCCGCCGGCAAGGCCTGCCACCTATACCTGCTACTCGTTGGGGCCAGCGGGATCACGCCAGACCCTCGTGTGCTGGCCGCGTCGGGTTCCCTCGGTGGAACAGAGAGGGCCGCGCTAGGCACTCTCCTCACTTCCCCTTGGCGAAAATGGACTGGACTGCGCCCTGCCAAGTCTGGAACGCCGCGCCTAACCTCATCCTGAAAAGAAAAAGTTTGGACTGGTGTGCTAGGGTTCCTACCATCCACAGACCAACCATACACCATCTCCCTACGAGTCGAATCGACAACCCCTTTCTGACCTCTCTCCAAAGAACGGCCTCGTGCGTCATGCCTCAATGGAACCACCGGAATCGGAGAACCGCCTACCACCTCGTCGTCGTCACTATGGTCCAAATTATCAAGTGCCGAAAAGGAAGCGCGACTAACAGCTCTAGGGGCTGAGTCCTGGCCTGCTAACTCCCTCTGAAAAGTGCGATGTGCCAGGCCCGCCGCGCCAAAATGTTCCCAGCCTGGGGAACCACACATGAAAAACGGACCCCCAGAGGCCCCGGATAAGTGCGGAGCTGTACTCCTGGGTCCTTGTATAGGCCCGCCACTCACCTGACCAAAACCTCTATCGGGGCCCAACAAACTGCCCTGGAAGCCAAACCCCGCCGCATTCATGGCCCGAGGAGCCGGAAAACCACCCATACCCATTCCGGACGTACCAACAACCGCAGGACCCCCAACAAAAGCCATCTGACGATTCTGTAATCCCGATTGAAATGGGCCACCCCTCAAACATGGAACACCCCCACCTTCAGCTCTTAAACCTTCACCCTGGTCCAAACCATACCTCGCACCACTAAAGGAAACATTGACGCCCATTTGGGCCCATTCACCCTCACCTCGAGAGCCACCGCCCCCAGAAACCACCTCGCCAACCGCCGATCCCGGGGTAGAAAACAATAACGGACTCCCCACATTGCCTCCAAAATCAACCGCTCCCGCGCCAGCCTCTGGAGCCACCACCTGTACACCAGATGATAAAACCGTACTGGATCCCACCAAACCCCCCTCATGGCCCTCCCCAACTCGAACATTGAGTGGAAAACGACCTAAAGGAGTTAACAAACGCTGACCATCGTCAGTGGCGAACTGAGTTTCACCAACAACCAAACTGTCCTCCTGAGCCCCAAGGGCAACCTGGTCCCGTGCGGAGTCCTGCAACACAAATTGCACCGAGCTCCTACGACCTCCGCGCCCGGGAACACCGTCCTCAGACTGTCCCCGCCGCTCAAAAAGCGGATCCGAGGCGGAGCGTTTCTTGCTACCTCCCCGTCCACTCTTGCCCCCTTTTTTCGACCCCTGACCCCGTCCCGCCTTTAACGGAAAGTCACCAGTACCAGAAGGAACACCCGTCCCCCCACTTAACATGCCCGGGGCCACCGGAGCCTCCGAAACACCTGGCTCTCCCCGAGACGACCTTTGCGGGACCGGCTTCCGGGACCGGGAGCGGCCCCTCTCGCTTACCTGACTCGGCCGTCTCCTCTTCGGCGACGAACACGCCATTACTGCGGCCACTACGCCGGCAGAGGCCTGGCGGTGCGGCCTATCCTGTCCACCTCCCGCGAGCAAGTCCAATCGACCGGCATCAGCCAATAAGCGCATCGCCTCCAGAACTCGAGCGTCTTCCATTACTAAGCTCAAAGTATATCTCTACAGGCAAAGAATGAAAAAGAAACGCACACACACAAGATACTCTCACAAAAAGTTAAAGCACCTAGCCACCAGGTCACCAAACCTAAAATGGTGGCGGATAGCGGGAAAGGCGGAATTTATACTTGGGCTGGCTGGTCCTACTAGACCAGCCCAAAACTAGAACATTCTGGCAACTTCTGGAAATAACCCCTCGCAGCCCTCCCAAACCGCCCGGGGGAGGAGACCTCCCTTCGGTCGGCTCCCTCCCCCAAGCCCCCCTTCTCGCGCATTGAGTGATTCCTATCTCCATTCTGCATGGAAATCCTTCAGCAAGGCAGCGTTGTGTGGCATATATTATTTTCATATTATAGAGCCGAAGTATTATTGTTTGCCATGTGACAGGTACTATTACATGGTAAAGATGTTTCTCACAGAAAGAACGCGCCTTTAGTCTCTGTGTTACAGACCATGTTGCTGGTTTCACCATGGCATGCCACGGGATCAAGAAGTAGTAGGGAGTATTCTTAAAGGTGGGCTAAAGTCTGAAAAATAGAAGCAGCGGGCAGTGTGTGCTTTGTATAAACCCCAGGCCCACGCTCTGCACAGTGACACATTTAGCATGCATGGTGCCAAAGGGTAGTTAGAATTACAGTGTGCAGAATGCCTTTGTTTTGGAGTCTCACCAATTTTTTTTTATAGTAACCAGTTATTATTTTGAAGTGTGTCATCTTTCTGAAACCCCGAAGCCCTAACCAGTATCTAGATAGGTCCCACCACAGTTTGTGTGTGAACGTGAGTATAGGTGCCTCTTTATTTAATTAGCTTCCTTATAGCGCCTCGTGGCCACAACGAAGCAGTGCAGCATTGTCTCAGAATGGAGTGCCTGAAGGAATACATGAGCTCCATTCTGTCCAAATGCATATTCAGAGCTGACTCACAAGGCAGCAATTAGACCGGATCAAGAATTTCCATTTCCCATTCTGCAGCGCCGACAAACTTGCTTATTTTAATTGGATGGCTGACAATTAGAGAGTATGGGAGCTTGTTTCATTCTCAGGTTAAAGGTTATTAGAAAGAGCATTCAAATAAATAAATAATATAAAGTGAATTCAGGATTCTGCATTTTAGGCCTCACCATTCTGGACATAATCCTCCGTACTCCCTATGCGTGTTTTTGCTTGCATTGCATGAGCAAATCTTTTTTATATTGCACAAAACAGTTACAAGTGTATCAGTGTGTTCACAAGTAAATATGGGCAAATGATAACATCAGCATATGCAAATATTGTCCTCTATAGCTCATAAAATGTGTCAATTTCTCAAATGATGATTAATTCAATTGTATTGCTTTATTATCCTTCCTGCTTTCTTGAATTTGCTTGAAAATGCTCCATTTGTCCACTCTTTAAAAAAAAAAATTCTCGAGTAGGTTCTTTGGGCGTCCTCGTTACCATCTTTCGCCGCAGTCGGATACCAGAATAAGTTTACACCGCACCACTTTCAAATGTCACCAGCCGCCACTGATATTTGGTGAGGGAACTGATTGAGTATTTATTGCTGGACCAAGTGAATTAAACAAGTCCCTCGTTCGGGGAATTGACTGTAATGGTCTTTCAGTCGCTTGTTTTGCTTCTGGTGGAACTGATACTGTAGATATTTCATTGCTCAAAGCGTGTTTTATAGTGAAGATTGGAAAATTCCGGATTTCCCATTGTCGACTTGGGGTATTTGATTACAGGTTGACACAGAGGAGGCAACCATTTTAATAGCCTTTGATTTTTTCTCTAATTTCCTTAGCTTTGTTTGGGCCCTCCTTGTAAGAGGAACGTCCATTCTTCCCTGGATGGAATCGTTTCTCCCAAGCACTTTGGCTAGGTGTGTAGATCTAGGGCTGGAGTTGAGGCCTAGTGACCTGGTGTTAACTTTGGTGGATGTGGGTAAAACTTGGTTGTTGGGTTTTATTATGGATTACTCGGGAAATTATAGCCAAATTGGCTTGATGCTCTTCACTGTTTGTTGTGGATGCCATGCCACTGTTGTTTGATTGGCAAGTGGTTACTTCTGTTTGTTCCTTCAGTGCGGCTGCCAAGGCTGTTAGGTTTTCAGAAGTGTTGCCCATTTATCGATGAGTTCAGCGTACGTGCAAGTACAGTGTTGGGTGTCCTGTGTGTCACTGAGATTATTTTCTATAAAGTCCACCTTGTTGTTTAGCTCCACCAAGCGTTGTGCAATTGTTGATAGCAAATCAATTTGCAGCTCCATTTTGTTGGACTGCCAAAGTAGTGCCCTCGCCGTTGATTCATTCATTTCGCCAGTTTAGGTTGGATCAGGGTCATTTATGAAGCTGCTACTGTGTAAACTTTGGCTTTGGAAGTTCTGGGTTGGTGAAGAAGAGAGCCGAGTATCTTTGGCCAGTCTGAGGAGTTTTGGGGTAAGCTCCAAGGTTCTTTGTATCTTTGTTTCCAAATTCTGTAAAAATATTGGTGATAGGAAACCGCAGTTTCCTTGTTGTGCTGGTGTTTTGTTCTTAGTTGAGCCAAGTCCTGATGGCTCTAAGGAAGGCATCGAAATGGGGGACTGCAAAGTTGGTTCCTGGTGGGAGTGTATTTGAACTGGGACAACCTGCACATGTTTTCAAAGAATTGGAGCAGAGGTGGTCCCAGGAAAGTCGGATAGATCAGTTGCTTGATTGTATTAATTTCCAGACCAAGTGCAGGATTGGCTCCGGCGTCTCCCAGTTTCAGTTCTTTAGCCTGATATCACAGTGGGCTGGATGCTATAAAATCTCTCCAGGAGGGAGTTTGTGACATTGCTGGATTTAGTCCTTACTGGTAAGTCAGGCGAGCAGGGGGGATTCCTGTCACTGAGATTACGTTTGTGAAAAAATTGAGTGATAAGTCCTCCTTTTGGTGTTTTTAGAAATGACTTCGGGTTAGGTACTGTGTTCCTTGAACTCCTTAAGTTTCGGGGTGAGACTTGAGTCAAGGGTTTTGATTTTACAAGAACATTTCCTTGGCGTTGGGAAGCAGTTTTTTTTAGTCATGCTTCGGTTGAAGCCCAACTGCCAAAAACTGTCTTTTACCCCAGTAGTCTATACCCTCTTCTGGTGGTAGCTGATTCCCTGAAAGAAAGACTTCAGTAAATCAACAAGTCATCTCACACCCGGGGGGCAAATGGAAATAACCCCTCCATGCCTCCGGCGTACCTTCCTGCAGCCTCCCTGAATCACTGCTGCACACGGGACGCCAGCGAGGCAATTTGCTTCCTTCGGGGATGAGATGCACGATCAGAGAGAGCCTCAATGGCTAGCAGCTTCTGCCGCTACGCCAATTCCCCCACTACTACTGCCCCAACCAGGGCCACCATTGATGAGATGCCCAGGAGTTGAGGGTTGCAAGCAGCCAGACTCAGCGTAATCCCTGGCTCCACTGGCTCAGTCTGCAGGGTTTTGGAGGCAGGAGTATCAGAATCTAACAAGTTTATGGTTGGTATGAATTTTTGAGTGCTGTACCTACAAAGGTTCCAGAGGTAAAGTGCAGATCTTGCTTGGCGTCCTAAGAGGGAACCTCTTGAAAGACTCAAACTACACAGAAGGCCGTCTCAGTCGCCATTGTGATGATCAGCCTAATACACAGCTACCCTGCAGCTCGTGGTGGTACACAGCAGCCCCGAGGCCCCCCCGCGGATCTCACCTCTGCTCCAGAAGTCCGCTCCAGGAGGAGAAGCACCGAGCTGCTGGCGGCAGGCAACGGGCGGGGCAGGCAGCGAGCAAAGGCAGCAGGCGACGGTGGTGGCATGTGGCTGCTCCTCTTCCTCCTACCAAACAATCAGGCAGCCCAGCAGGCGGCAAAGCGATCCACGACCCCCCCGGAAACCCTGTGGCTCCCGCTGTGCCAATAGACAGCCCTCCACAGGCCTCCGTAGTGCACAGGCCCCCGCAGCTCCTGCCAACAACCAACAGGGAACGCAGCAGGCAGCACTGTGCACTGCCTCCTGCCCAGGTAATGGTTCAGGTGGGGGAAGACCGTGGGAAAGGGTTGAGTGGGCTACCTGCTCGCAGATTCCGGCTCTTAGATCTCCCACTTTCTGCTTACTGGCCCACAGCAACAGCAAGCAGCGGCATCACAGCCCCAGCCACCCGCAGCCTGGCTACTTAATTTCCACGACTGCTGCTCCGAACACCGTGACTGAAGCAGGAGGAGCCGTGGAGAGGGGGAGGGTGGGCGGTTAACCTGCAAGGATGCAGAAGGGCCGCAGTCTCCCGCGAAGGTCACAGAGACGTTGCCAGCCGTTGTATTTGCTGTCCTTGCTGGCCGTGGGTGCCGGTTGCCAATTGCAGATCCTCGGTGTCGCGAGCGTGGGTCACAGGCCTCGAGAGCTGCGGCGGCAGCGGCCTCTCTCCTCACCAGATTCTTACGTATGACGGGACAGCGGAAAACCCGCTTGTGGTAGATGATTTCACACCCATGATTCATCACAGTGAGCCTAAAAAAGGACATAGAACACGTTTCTAAATCCCAGTGGCTAAAATTGATGCTCTCATTTTTACTGACACTTTTTGACATTTAAACATAAAAATGCAAGCCATTGTGCCATATCTGATTTGGTCTTGTTTAGGAAATATTTCATATTTTCACTAAATTTCTTTGGGAGTTCTATTTATTTCCAGCTGTTAATGTTGTTTTGGTGCTGCTTATACACCTTACGCAAAAAGAAAAATTGATAGATAGAATGCAGAACAATGTCATACATTCACCCCAGTACAGAGATCTGGGCCTAAAAACATCGTTTTTTTTTTGCTCATCATGCCATTTCAGTTTAAACCCAGCCATATGCCAATCAGTCTTTACCCTGTGCCCAATTGGAACAGTCCAGCCCGAACTGCCAGGCCAGGTCCACCCTGGACTGGAAACAAGCATCCTAGGACGGGTTTCGGGGTTTCACCCCTCATCAGCCAGGATAGCTTGACTCCAGGAGCATGGAGAGCACAGGACCCACATCTGGGCATACCCATCCCACTTGGGGTGACAAATGCAAAAACAACAATTGATGGACAGAATGCCGAACAATGTCATATATCCACCCCAGTAAGAGATCTGGGCCATAATTCATCATTTTATTTGCTCACCATGCCAACCCAGTTTTCATTCCAGTGTAAACCCAGCCATATACAAATCAGTCTTGACCCTGTCCCAATGGGAAAAGTCCAGCCCGAACTGCCAGGCCAGGTTCTCCCTGGACTTGAAACACACATCCTAGGACCGGTTTTGAGTTTTCACCCCTCATCAGCCAAAATAGCTTGAATTCTGAGGCATGGAGAGCAGGGACCCGAGTCTGGGCATACCCGTCCCACTCGGTGGCACAAATGCAAAAACAACAATTGATGGACAGAATGCAGAACAATGTCATACTTTCACCCCAGTACAGAGATCTGGGCCTAAATCCATCGTTATTTTGCTCACCATGCCATTCCAGTTTAGACCCAGCCATATGCAAATCAGTCTTGACCCTGTGCCAATGGAAAAAGTCCAGTCTGAACTGCCAGACCAGGTCCTCCCTGGACTGGAAACTAGCATCCTAGGACCGTTTTCGGGGTTTCACCCCTCATCAGCCAGGATAGCTTGACTCCAGTGGCATAGAGAGCACGGGACCCACGTCTGGGCAAACTCGTCCCACTCGAGGAGACATATGCAAAAACAGCAATTGATGGTCAGAATGCAGAACAATGTAATACATTCACCCCAGTACAGAGATCTGCGCCTAAATACATTGTTTTCTTTGCTCACCATGCCATTCCAGTTTAAACCCAGCCATATGCAAATCAGTCTTGACTAATAAGTAAATTAGATACAGTTGTTGGGGAGAAGCCAAAATTACCATGTTTTAAGGAGTGAGCTGATGCACTTTAGTACTGGTTAGCAGTGGTAAAGTGCTCAAAGTCCTAAGGCCAACAAAACCGGTCAAGGGTAAAGGAGGAGTATAGGCAAAAGGTTTTGGGGAAAATCAGGTCAACACCCATTGTGCAGTGTACAATTCTATTCACTAGTGTCAATATCAATAGATTCTGGTTCTGTGATGTAGGAGCTAACATCTGTGTATATATGTAGTTTTCTGCACACCTAAGTGCACCTAGATATTCAAAAAAGCAATGTTTGGGGTATTTTTCACTGCAGCAGGTCTTTTGTAATTTTATGATCAGGATTAAAATTCTAGCCATGGCTTTGCTTTTGCCAATGCTTGTTTATTTGAAGCATCCCCTAATCAAGATAAAAATTATAGCAAGAGCTTTGGCTTTACCAATGCTTGTTTACTTGAAGCAGCCCCTGTCCTTCAGGAAGACAGGCATTGCTTTAATAAAGAAAACACACATGCCAGGTATATAAATGGATGCAAAATATTACACGCACAGAGACTTGATTGTGTTGCACACTCTTCACCTGGTGTGAAACACCACTATATAAACATTCCATTTAATCAGTTTGTTCTAATTTTTATTTCTCTATTTTTCAACGTTCTTTTCATAAGACGCAAAAAATAATTTTACAGAATTTTTTTTTACATTATCATCATATCAGTGAATATGTCATGTAATACTAATATTCATCACATACATATAAAAGAACAAAAACAATTGCAATTGCATATATTAATTCATTCAATGTTCATTGCCGGTGCCCAATGCATTTCGGAACTTGAGGCTGTTCCTTAATCAGGGGGTAATCTGTAAACAAAACATATGATACATATATGAAAAATACATTAAGATTCCATAGGTGGCTCACAATCTCATTACTTTTCTATGATACTTCCATTGTGGTCACTCTAGACATTAGTGTCAAAAATGACCAAACGACCAGAAAATGTGTTGGGTGTGTATCTCCCTACCTGCCACAGCAGTGTGCTTGCCTCAATTTCTTGTGCACCAAGATGTGAACTGAAACCAACCAAAAATACTAACATCCAATCAAGTAGCCACAAGCTTTGAGAATGATGAAGGATATGTACACAAGACCTGAATATTACAACTCTTACCTTCTGATAACAATGCCAACTCTCAAAATCTGAAATATATTTATTAACCACAATTAACCACTTGGTCGTGGAACTTTCTCAAAAACACCTTGTAATCACTCAAGCCGCTAGCCGCCATGGCTTACCTCAATCTTTCAGTATGTACACCATGTATTCTGTAAAAATAAAACAGAATACCAATAGGTGCCTCTCCGTTGAGGACCGCTTAGCACCAAATGCCAAATAGACAAAATATAACCTACATCAGCCACATACCTGGCAGTATACTCGCGGAGGCACGTCTGTGCTCTGTGCGCAGGATTCGGGTTAGGTACAAACCGCCATTGCAATGCCGAGAGACTGAAATTGGGCCGATGACCCTCGGTTTAGTGAACAACGATGATGGACGAGAGTAAAAATGAGATAGTGCCCGCATTGTAAAATGGGCGCCATTTTGAAACTGTAAAAATAGGCAGAATGGTATACCAGATAATGTTAATGCTAGCCGACTAGATTGCAAGATTTCATCAGCCAATAAGGATATTAATATGAATGCGGTGCCAGGTTTATGGTGTTGTTAGCCAGTGGAATTGTACAATAAATGCGAATACAAGCTGTCTTTATGTCAACAATCCTCCTTTAACGTCATAATAGCGAGAACTGCATTCACCATAATATTATAGAGATGTGCGTGTAAATACATAATTCCATCAGTATCCCAATCTAAAAAATCTCAAAGCCCAAATGATAAATAGCTAGTCAATAAAAGTCATGCACGCCCGCAGAGATCTATGAGACTAACCTAACGAGGTCAAAAAATAGAAACTTGTGGAGATGTGTAGTGTAAATAAGTGAATGGCTTTTGTACACAATGTGTGCTAATAGTCAATTCTGACTGATAGTCACTAGTAACACAAGTGATCAGGTTGGTGATCTGCTTAATTTATTTTTAGTTGCCTGAATATTAACAGATGTATGGAAAAAAATCCTAGGAATTTATTCAATATTTTGCCTGATTAGAATTTAAATGGCATGTAGATATTCTGACTGTTGATGGGACATGAATGCCTTTTAATCTTGGGAGAAACAGGACATATCTAATCTGTCATTAAGACCTGTCGGGATCATTAAGTTTAGACTTTTAATCCAGTATACTTCTCATTCGAGCAATTTTTTCTGATTGTTAGTGCCTTGTTTCATTTGTACCTGCTCAATGACCTGAAATCATAGTTGTGAGATGGAATGATTAACCTCTGCCCAATGTACTGCTAGAGCTGAGTTGGCATTCTTGGTTCGGATACGACTTTTATGCTCTGTCAGCTTGAGTTTGATGTTGCGTTCAGTCTTGCCCACATATAACTTTCCATATGGGCATTTGATACAATATATGACATTTTGTGTGTTGCAGTCGCTGGTATGCCTTAATTGTATTTGGGTACCGCTTGTGGGGTGCATTAACACGTTGCCGGAAATTGCGTTATTGCATTGATTGCAATTATGACATTTAAGCATCCCCTTCCAGTTTTTACTCTCATTGCACTTTGAAGATTTCGATGATAGCGCCCGAAGATTATGCCCTCTAGTGTATGCATGTATAGGTGGGTCCTTATAGATATTATTGAAATCTGGATCATTAGCCAGAAGTTGTGTTCACAATTTTCTTGATCGTCGCTGACATGGTAGTGTATCTGGTGACAAACATTATTGAACTTTATTTGCTGGTTGTTTTAGGGGCAAGTCAATCCTTGCGATCTTTACTCTGTGCTCTGGTCATGCACTCCTTTAAAATCTTGTCAGGATATCCTCTATGCTTATATCTTTGTTGGTATTCCACCATTTTTGCAGAGCTGGTAATAGGATCAGAACATATTCTCTTGATTTGTACAAATTGTGAATATGATAGATTTTGAATGAGGCTTCTTGGATGAAAACTCGAATATTCCAGGGCATTATTGCGATCCATTGGTTTAGTGAAAATTTGTGTATGTAAACCTGTACTATTTTGTGTTTTAATTATTGTCACATCCACATTTTCAATGGTCTTATGATCAATTTTGTAAGTGAATTGAATCCTAGGTTCAAATGTGTTCAATTGTTGTATAATGATTTCTAGTTCTTCACGAGTGTCCATCCAAATCAGAAAGATAGAAGCCATAAAAATGTTTGCATACGACGGCGCTCCTGAAAAACCCATGGAGGTTCCAGTGAGCTGTGCGCAATATTTGACGTTCCTGTTGAAGTAACTGTATTGAAGACAGAAATTCAACAATTGAAGCAATACCACTTTGTTTGTATTGAGTTTTTCCAACTGCAGTAAGGCCCATTCCATGGCTTCCAGTCCTGCAGCGTGTGGTATTGAAGTGTAAAGGGCCACCACATCTATAGTGCAAAGTAACCATGATTCCTGCATATCTTGTTGAATGTTTTCCAGTTTGCATAAAAAAACTGTTGTATCCTTTATGTACGATCTCCAATGTTGTACGAACTTCTGCAAAAAATTATCAAGATATCTCCCAAGTGGGTCAAAAATTGACCCGCAACCTGATACAATTGGCCTGAATGGGGGGTCCAGAAGGTTCTTGTGAATCTTTGGTATCATATACAACTTTGGTCATATGGGGTTAGGTGTCGTAAGATATAATTTTGTGGGTTCATCAATCCATTCCATATCAACTGCATCTTGTAGTAGTTTCCCCAATACTCCAGCCAATTCAACAGTTAGATCAGTTTCCAGTGGTAAATACGTATTCACTGACATGTGTGTTAACTTTTTGGTGATAGAAAGCGGTGTCCATAAGGACAATCGCTCCCCCTTTGTCAGCCGTCTGAATTGTCAGGTCAGAATTATTCGCTATTGATTGGATAGTGACTCTGTCATGTTTGGTTAAATTGTGTCTCTTAAATTTTTTCAAGTTCAAAGCGTTGATATTCTTTTTTAGCATAATTTCAAAGGTATTCAATTCTATTCTATTCTGGGTTTGGTAAAGCGCAACAGCTACCCCGGCAATGGGGCGTCCCGGCGCTGGGAAACAAACACACACCCTACCAGTCGGGGGAGAGGGGGGGATCTGAGAGAAACTCTAGGGGGCAGGAAAAAGGAGGGTCTTGATTGCCTTACGAAAGACAGAGAGGCACTCTATGAAACGTATGTGGAGAGGAAGATCGTTCCATAGCTTGGGACCAAGAACCTTGAAGGAGCGGCCTCCAGTACGACAGAGCTTTATTCTGGGTACTTTCAGAAGGAGTTGGTTGGAGGAGCGTAGCTCACGGCTAGGGACATAGGGGCAAGTCAGGTTTCGTAGCAGAGGGGGGTTTCCCAGTTTGACAATTTTAAAAATCGTAATGAGAGCTTTAAATTTGACTCTGTTTTCCACGGGCAGCCAGTGGAGTTTGCGGATGGTGGCTCTGGCTGAGCATCTGCGGGGAAGGCTGACCAGCGTTCTAGCCGCCGCATTTTGGATTCGTTGGAACCTAGCAGTTTCTGTTTTGTTTGCGCCTAGGAGGAGGACGTTCGCATAGTCCAGGCGTGATAAGATGGTTGCCTGAACAATCAGCTGGCGAACCTTTGAATCAAAAAAGCAGAGTATAGGCCTGAGATTTCTTAGAAGACCTATAAAGGTGGCTGCCACGTTTTTGGTGTGTGTCTGGAAGCTGAGATTGGCATCCATCCAAATTCCCAGATTTTTTTTTTTTTTTTTTTTTTATGGGATGGCACTTGTTATTTTTTTTTTTTTTTTGAAAAAGACTTTTATTACAAAAGTTGCCAACTGTCTGAAATCAAATGTCATTACAGTCCGACCATACAGTGCATCAACGTGTACACAAGTTACAGAGACAGATTCGCAGCGCATAATACACAGCCGGTGTGCTGGCATCCCGGAGGCCCAGCGGCGTCACTCAGTGTCTCAACTCAATCAAAAGTAAAGCGATCTTGCACTGTTGGTCCCCAGCGTGTCAGCAAGACAGTCGATAGGCAGTAAATGGAGGCATAATAGTGCCGTCTTTCATGAACCAGGGAAGAACAAGAAACCAGAAGTAAGGAAAAGGGAAAAAACTAACCTAATCTACCCCCCAACCCTCCCCAGGCCCACCCCGTGTGCTATTGAGTACCGTAAAGGAGTCCTAGTGTCCCTTCCTGCCTACGTAATGTCGTGTGCGTACCGTGTATATTCTGCACCCGCCCCCCGTTAGCCCTGTCCCCAAGCCATGTCACACCCCTCCCCCCGTCCCCGTCCCATACCTACACCTTCCCTGTGCCCGCCTCCCCCCAGAAGAACATTAGAGCCCCTCCTGCGGCGAGTGATTTCGCTCCAAAGCAGTATCTAGCCCCTCATCTTGTGGGTCCACCTCCTCCGATATGTCACTGTCGTCTACCTCCCCCCTTTGGTGGTACTCCTTGTAGAGTTCCCAAAATGACTTCGGTCTACTCCTGGGCGGCAACAGCTCGCTGTACACCTCCGTCTGTGTGCAACAGTATTGGAGGTCCCTGAGCCATCTCGCCTTTGTGGGGAGAGGACCACGCATCCAGCACGTAGCCACCACCCTCCTGGCCAGGAGTAACGCCACGTCCACTAACCTGCGCAGCGCAGGAGCCAACGGTTTGGAGAAGCCCAGTAGCGCAAGTGCCGGAGATCTCAACAGAGGTTCCCCTATAATTTGTCCCAATTCCGCGAAAACCTCCTCCCAGTACGCACTCACTCCCGGGCACAGCCATGCCAAGTGTAGAAAATCAGCGGACCCAGTCCCGCAACGCTCACACTCCGGGGAGCCACGTAGGCCATAGCGGTGTAACCGCTCTGGAGTATAGTACACTCTCTGCAGATATTTGAAGTGCACCAAGCGGTGTCTGCCATTGAGCGAGACCCTGCGAGTGTTGGCGCAGCAGTATTGCCACATGGCGTCGTCTATAGGGGATTGCAGATCTGCCTCCCACGCCGCTCTAGGAGTCGAAGTAGGGAATGTCTGATATGAAGGCCCAAGCCTGTGAACCGCAGAAATCAGTTTGGCCGGTGTTTTCGTTCTGATGACGTACGTCAGTTCTGGGACCTCTTCAGGCTCCTGTAGCGTGGGGCCCAGTATCGCCCTGCAGGCCGACCGTATCCTGTGGTACTGAAACTTCTGCAGCAGCGATGGGGCCGGGGCGACGGGAGGGAGTTGTTCCCAGGTTTTCAGCGTTCCATCCAAGAATAGGTCCTCCATGGTGTGCACTCCTAGGGCCTTCAAAGCCTCTACCACCCCCCTCTCATTGAGCGGATCCAACCACAGGGCCCAGGATACCGACATCCGCGGGGAGTACAGCAAGGGGCATCCCCTTTCTCTCTGCAGGGCTCGCCACGCATGGTTCGTTGCTTTAAGCGAGTCCATGCGCCCGATTGCCCGGTCCGTAGTGAGACAGATCGTGGCGGGTAAGGGAAGAGGATCAGCAAATAGCCTCTCCAGTATGAGATGCGGAATGCGGGCATCCCCATGGACCCAGGTGTGTAAATGGGTCGCTTGTGCCACCCGGTAGTAGCGCTCCAAGTCCGGCGCCCCCAGGCCCCCCTTTTCACACGGGAGCATCAGTGTCTCCCATTTAACACGAGGTTGTTTCCCGCCCCAGGCGAGCTTAATCAGTACCTGGTTCAGGCGTCTAAAGAACGCTTTCGACAAGACCACCGGAATATTAACAAAGAGGAAGAGAAACCGGGGGAGTACCACCATCTTCATAAGGGCAATCCTGCCCATCAGTGAGAGAGGGAGCTTGATCCAGGCTTCCACGTCCTCCTCAAGCTTGGTGAATGCGACCCCATAGTTATCGCGGATCAGGATCTCTGGGTCCGTGTGGAGACGGATGCCCAGGTATCTCACTGAGTCGTCCGTCCACTGTAGAGGATATTCCATTTCGAACGGTTGCGTGACTGGGGTCAGGGGGAAAGCAATGGACTTATCCCAGTTCACTCTGAGTCCCGATAGCGCCCCAAAGCGTACCACCTCCCTGAGAATCGGAGCTAGGTTATTGACCGGGTCTCGGACGTACAGTAAGGTGTCATCTGCATAAGTAGAGATGCCAATCTTATATGTGGGGAAGCTGACACCCTCCAGGCTATGATATTCTCGCATGGCGCACGCTAATGGCTCAGCAACCAATGCATACAGCAGGGGGGACAAGGGGCATCCCTGCCGGGTGCCTCTACCAATGAGTATCGGTGCCGAGACTCTGTCGCCGATACGCAGGCGGGCCGTAGGGTGGTGATAAAGAGCCCCAATCCTCTGAAGAAACGGCTCTCCCAGCCCCAGTTTGCGCAGGACCCTAATCATGAACGGCCATTCGACGGAGTCGAATGCCTTTTCCATGTCTAAGAATATTGCCAAGGCGGGGTTCTCCTGTTTCACGTGCTGCATCGTCCCCAGCACCGTGCGGATGTTATAGGTTAGGTTCCTGCTGGGTACAAAGCCCGATTGTTCCGGCGCCACTAAGTTCGGGACCAGCAGCGCGAGTCTGTTGGAGAGGACTTTCGCGTAGATTTTCGCGTCCACATTCAGCAAGCTGAGCGGACGGTACGACCCACATTGGTCCAGGGGCTTCCCCGGTTTCGGGATCGTGACCAGCAACGCTTCCCGCATCGAGTTCGGCATTTCGCCCTCATCGCAGATCGCGTCAAAGAGGGCAAGCAAATATGGGAGCAAGAGGTCCTTGAAGGCTTTGTAAAAGCCTGCCGTTAGGCCGTCAGAGCCCGGGGCGCTCCCCGAGCGCATGCCACTCAGTGCATCCAGAATCTCGTCCTCATGAAAGGGGGCCATCAGGAATTCCCTGTCTGAATTCTTAAGGAACGGCATCGAGATGTAATCCAAGTAATCGTCTATCCCGGCTTCCGCACCACCCGCCCTGGCTCGGTACAGGTCTGCATAGTATCGGCGGAACGTCTCTAATATTTGGTCCTCCTCGACCACTCGAGTGCCCCCCGGAGTCCGCAGTTCATCTATCACCAATGGTTTACGGGACCCCTTGGCCATACGCGCCAGCAGAGCCCCCGGTCTCTCCCCCTCACCAAAAGCCCGGGCCGTGGCATACTTCCCCATATAGAGAACCTCCCTATCCGCCAGCGCGTGGTATTCCGCTAGCGCGGGCGCTAGATCTTGTTCCGCCTCTCCCCCCGGGTCCATCAGCCGTTCCCTCTCCAGGGTAGCTATCTTGCCTTCCAGGGCGGAGAGGTCTCTTCTAATGGTGCGCAGGACACTGGAGTGTCTGGACATGGCTATTCCCCTAATATAGACCTTAAAGGCCTCCCACACGGTAAAGAAACTGTCCACTGAGTTGGTATTGGTGGCGAAAAACTTTTCAATGTCTTCCGCAATTTCCCCGCGGAAGGCGTCATCAAGGAGCGCGTAGGGCGGGAAACGCCAAGTGAATGGCGGTATCTCCTTCCTAACAGTGGAGAGACTGAGCAATATCGGGGAGTGGTCCGATAGCGTGCGTGGGAGGACCGCACAGGAGCTGATGCCACCCAGCATTGAGGAGGAGGCGAGCCAGTAGTCTATCCTAGTATGTATGTTGTGGTATGCGGAGTAGTGCGTGTAACCGCCCTGCGTAGGGTGCTTTTCCCGCCAAACATCCACCAGGTCCAGCTTCGTCATTTCCGCTTTCATGTAGATAGCTGACGCAACTGGCCGCCTTACGGGGCCCGCCGAACGGTCCCTGTCTGGGTCAAACACAAAGTTGAAATCACCCCCCCATAACATTTTAGTTTGTGTGTGTGTTCTACATGCAGCTGACAGTGCTGTATAAAACTCCGGGCTATCATGGTTAGGGCCATAAACATTTACCAGGAGCAGGTCCTGCCCCCTCCCCGTGCACCTAGCCACTACGTATCTGCCCTCAGTGTCCACAGTTAGTGGGGTAAGTTTCAGTCTCGAGGCAGGGTTGACCCAGGTGATCACACCGCGGGCGTGGGAGGTGACACCCGCTACTGCTATATTTCCTACCAACCCTCTGACCTTTAGCATCCTACTGTGTACAGGCAGGTGTGTCTCTTGTAGCATGGCCACATCCACTCGATGCCTATTCAGGAAGCTCATCACCTTCCTCAGCTTCCGATGATCATTCAGCCCTCTCACGTTCCAAGTTAGCAGGGACAGTGCGCGCCTCGGTTGCGGGTCCCCAGACTCTACAGCGGCAGACATCTTAAATCACAGCACATCGTATTGACTCCATCGGGTGATGTCGGACAACCAAGCATTACATCATCGCTCAGGTCAGGCAGACATCCACCCAGCACATTCTCACACATCATTCGCCAGTCATCAACAGCTAGCCACGGGCCCCCCGGTTCCCAAACAGCAAACCCCTCAACTTTCGCCCATCCACCCTCCCCCCTGACCCTGCCCCACCCACAGCTGACCACCCCCAACCCGGCCAGACAGCACCCCCCACTTTTCCCCATCAACACAAGTGCCCCAAAGTAGCGGGCAACACTAGTCCTAACTCCCTGGTGAGTTCCTCAGCCAAAAGCACAGGGGCAAAGCGTGCCGAGACTACGTAGTCACCACCAGTGGTGCAACAGTTCACTTATTTCCAGGTCCGTCCCCCCGCTTTGCCCCCCGTGTCGTAATACCTCAGACTGGATTCACCCGGTTCCCCTCCGCCCCCCCACCCGTATCAATCATATCCCAGTGATCACCACACCAGCTGACGTGTTTGGGACCATGAACAACAATGCAGCATGAGTCATTGCGACACGTCGCTCGCCGTCTCTCGGCCATTGTCTCTAGTCCAGGCCGCAGCCCATAACCGGGAGACTCCGCGTGCATTCATAGTACATCACACAGCAATTACACTCTTACTGGGAATACAGCCGACCTGGCGCCTCAGTCCTGTTCTTCCATAGTCGATACTTCCTCCGTGTCCTCCTCGTGTCGCTGTCGGTGTTCCTTGCGTTCTTTGGCCCAAGTTTTCAGTGATTTCTGCAGTTCCTTCGGGTCCGTGAAGAAGTACGATTTCCCGCCGGTGTTAATTCTCAATTTGGCCGGGTACAGCATCGCATAGTCTAGGCCCAGCTCGCGCAACTGCTTCTTATGTGGTATGAACTGGCGGCGTTCCTCCTGTACCTTGGCCGTGAAGTCCGGGTACAACGATATCTTCATGCCGTCCACCTGTAGTTGTCCTTTCTCCCTGGCCAGTCGCAGGGCCGTGTCCCTGTCCCTGTAGTTAAGGAGCTTGGCAATTATGGGCCGGGGTGGCAGTCCGGGTTGGGGTTGAGGGCCCAGAGTGCGGTGTGCTCTCTCCACTATGAACATTGGGGAGAAGGCCTCCTCCCCAAGTAGCGTTTTCAGCAGGCGTTCCACGTAGAGCTCCATCTTGCCTGTCTGCGTTGTTTCCGCCACACCCGTTATGCGAATGTTCGATCTACGGGAGCGCGCTTCCAGGTCCTCGGCCTTATCACGGATCACTTGGAGCAGCCTGCCGAACTGCCGACGGTCTTTGTCCCACTCGGACTGTGCCTCCTCCGCTTCCGTGAGCCTCCGTTCCGCCATGTCTAGGCGTTCGGCATGTTTGTCCACACGTTCCGCCATGCGGTCCATGCGGTACGACAAATCATCGATCTTGGAGCCCACCGCCTCTATGCTGTTCTGAATGCCTTTCTCCATCGCCGCTAGCAACTCTCTAAGGTCCGCAGGGGTCGAGGACGCCGCGGCTCCTTTCGGGGAGGCATCCGCCGCCTGTGACTCCGGCCCCCTCGTTTTCCGGCGGTCGAACGAGAGTTTCGCTTGAGTCGCATCATTTTTCCCCATATTGGCGGTCCAGTACCAGCGCTGATCTCACCCTGGAAATATTCAGCAGTAGCCGCGGGCGTAGCGTAGTGCACTCTCCACAGTCCCCGCTAGCGAGCCTAAGATGGCGGCCGCGTCGCGGGAGCGACCTCAGGAGTGCCCCTCGTGCCTGGGTGCGCCAGCCACTCGGTGCATGGACTGGCCCCGATGGTGTGCAAATGGTAGGGTCCCTGCAGACGTATCCTCCCTACGCCTGTACATCCAGATGGGCCTTGGTGGGCTTGCGGGTCGCGCCCCGTCCCAGTATCTGCAGGCTGCGTTCTCCGGCTCCTCCGGGTGTCAGGGCCGCACGTCTGGTGACGTCGTGCGGGCCGCGCCACAGGGCAGGCCGCGGCTTCAGGCCTGGTCCGCGCCTCTCTCCGCCGCCAATCTTGCGCGGGTCTTTACCCACTGCCACCGGCACTCCGGGCCACACAACCGGGTCAGGGGGCCTCCGGGGGTCACCAGGCACCAAACCCAGTCAATTCGGCATTAAGCAGGATAGTTTGAAGGATTTTTAAGGGGCTTCAGCGAGGAGCCGAAAGCTCACACGTCCGCCATCGACGCCGGCTAGCTCCGCCCCCCAATTCCCAGATTTTTTACGCTGGTTTTAGGGAGTGGGGTGGTACCAAGGGATGACAGCCACCAGTGCTCGTTCCATTGGCTGGTGTTTCTGCCAAGGAGGAGCACCTCGGTTTTACCGGCGTTCAGTTGGAGGTAATTGTCCGTCATCCATTGTGCCACTGCTGCCAGGCCCTCTCTGAACTTGGACGCCGTGCTGGAAGGGCTTTCAGTGAGGGTAACGACCAGCTGGGTGTCGTCGGCGTACGATACCAGCGTGGGCCCCCACTCTTTGGCCACTTCCGCAGGAGGCTGGACATATAGGTTGAAGAGGGAGGGGCTCAGCGCTGAACCCTGGGGGACTCCCTGTGCTATCGGATGAGGTTTTGAGAGGAAAGGGGGGGCTGATACCCTGAAGGATCTGTCATTAAGAAAGGAGCGGAACCAGGTTAGAGCAAGGCCAGACACACCGGCCATCTCCAGACGTTTCAGAAGAATGTCATGCGATACCGTATCAAAGGCTGCGCTGAGATCTAGAAGAATCAGCGCAGCACTTTGACCGGAGTCTAGAATCGTCCGGAGATATTCGGTGGTGGCCAATAGGGCAGATTCGGTGCTGTGGCCCGGTCTGAAGCCATTTTGGGATGGGTCCAGAATTCCATTAAGGTCCACATGTTTGGAGAGAATGCCGTTGACGTGGGCTTCTGCTATTTTAGATATCCAGGGGAGAAGGGATATGGGTCGAACGTTTTCTGGCTTTGAAGGGTCCAGGGTGGGTTTTTTGATTATCGGTGATACCCAAGCTTGCTTCCAGGCTATAGGTACAGTAGCAGATGTGAAAGAAAGATTGAGGATGTCGATCATGGGGGGTAGGAAGAAGTCAAGCGAGTCCAGGAAGTGAGAAGGGCTCATAGGGTCCGCAGGGGAGCCAGATTTCACTTTCTTGCAAAGTTTAATCAAGTCAGTAGCCGTGATGTCAGGGATTTGGTTAAGAGGGGTGATGGTGGAGGTTGGGTTCTTGGGTTCCCCAGAGTTAGGAGGGTTCTGCGGAAAAGTTCTGTAGATGTTCTGGACTTTCTCTACAAAGTATGTAGCCAGCTGCTCGCATTGTTCATTGGATGCAATTTTGGGAGAGGGTGTTGGGATTTTGTAGTTCTTTGACAAGTTTAAAAATCATTTTAGATGGGTTCGGGTTGGAACTGATTTGGTCAGCATAGAAAACTGCGCGGGCAGTGCTGATGGATTTGTGATATATTTTAAGCTTGGATAGGTAGTTAGCTTTATCCTGACCGTCAAAGTTTTTTCTCCATTGACGCTCGGCTCTTTTGCAGTCCTTGCGCATGGCTTTAAGGGTGTCATCATACCAGGGATTAGAAGGTGTAGCTCGTCCTTTGGTTAGTTTGGCTGGAATGAGAGTATCAAGTCCCCCTGTGATCCAGGTAGTGAAGGAGGTATAGGTCGTGTCTATATCCTGATTGGCTTCCCGATGGAATCCTCCTAGGGTTTCATGAAAAATAGAGGTGGAGAGCTTGTGCCATGGTCTTTTAAGGCGACGGTTGGATTCAGTTTTATACTGCCGTCCTGGAGCTGGGACAGTTAGCTTGATGAGGTAGTGGTCCGTCCATCCCATATGAGTGGGGACTTCTGTGACTGCCTCTTGGATGTTGGTGAAAACCGGGTCTAGAGTATGGCCGGCTAAGTGGGTGGGAGCGTGAATGAGAGAGTTAAGCTGCAAAGCCGAGAGATCGGTGAGGAGATTAGCAATAGTGTGATCATTGGTTAGGTCAAAATGCAGGTTGAGGTCGCCCAGAATAGTGAAGTTGGCGGATTTGGTAATGAGCACAGTAGACGTCTTGAGAAGGGCTTCAATGAACCTGGAAGCAGGGCCAAGTGGGCGGTAGATATATAGACCCGACATTGTGAATTGAGGGCTAGTGCTAATTTTAAATTGGGCGCATTCACAGTCAGGGAGAGTTTCTTTAGTAAAGGAGCAGGTGAAGTGCTTCTTATAAATTACTACGATGCCACCACCTCGAGTTTCGCGGTTTAGGGTGGCCAGGTGATACTCATCTGGAAGCGTAAGGTTGGGGATGGTAGATGCGCCATCTCGTAACCATGTTTCGCAGAGGAAGAGGATGTCTGGGTTTTCATCCAATATGAGCGAGTTTACATCTAGATGGTGTTTGGAGAGTGACCTGACATTAAGTTGGAGTATCGTCAGGGGTGGGGTGGTGGTTATGCCTCGGTATCCCCGAACGCAGGTTGGGTTATCGGTAGAAAAATAGCAGGAGTTGCACTGGAGTTGCGAGTGGCCAAGGACACCTGTAGCATCAGGACATCTTTGACTAAGCTTCATGGCAAGGAGTGCCTCACGGTCGTACCGTATGGGCATGTGGGGCACGGTTAGACCAGGGGGACTGGCGACTGGCGATGTCGTGGCGATGACGGGCGCAGACGGGCTTGCCTTAGGCGCTCCCGCTGCGCTCGTCCGCTGCGCTTCCGGTGACAGCACATGATGTAGGGGGTAGAGGGGCGTGGCCTTCAGGGGGCATGGCCATCTAACATCTTATGTTAGGTGGGTGGTTGGAAAGAGCTCTTAGGTTTGACTTTCTGTTGGTCAATGGTCTGATCCCTTTCTTCAACAGTGACCAATTTGCTGAAAAAGTGACGTAATCTTAAGGTTCTCATAAATCGATATAGGTAGGCCTCGGATTCGGAGTGTTAGTGGGTAATAAACTTAACCTTTATTGAGTACATTAGTTTGCAGTGTTGTAAGTTGTTAAGATGAAATATTGATTATCAAACTATTTTCTTCCCACTTCGTAAGGATTTGCCTGCCTTTTCCTCTCCTTTTTGGGCGGGGCCTCCTACTGCCCCTTTCTGTGCTGCCGGCGGTAACCCTTGGACCGGGGCCTGTGATAAAAAAGCCTCTGTGCTAGGAGCTGGTGCATTCTCAATGGATTCTGTTGTGGGTCCCATGTTGCTTGTGCCAGATGTGCCCGGTTGTACTGGAGTTCTATTGGTAGATGTATCCTTATCCGTTACCAAGCTCTCTTCAGAGGAATGAGTAGTGGTTGTTCTTTGGTCAAATCTTCTGGGAGCATAAATCTCTGCCCAAGTGTAGACTTAATTTAATTTGTAGTCTATTGTGTCCCGTTTATACTTTCTCAGCTTCCCTTCCTGTAACTTCTTCCTGTATTTCTCCAATTTTTTATTTAAACCTTCCAAAGTGATCTGCCATGTGTTATGTTCCATCCTTAGTTCAAGTTTTCCTTTAAGTACTGAGATCTCTTCTTCTAGTTCCCGTATTGTTTTAGATAATTCCTCAATAATCAATAAGATAAGGTCTAGCGAACATTTATTTACAATGGATTACCACTTATACATAAAAGCTGAATTCAAATGAAAACCGAACAACATTGGTTTGATTGACAGACGTAATCCTCTTGGTATCCGCTTGGCTTTGTGATATTGAAAGATCGTGGAGGCATGTAGTTCCAGTTAGATATTCCAGTTGCCTTAGTTGCTGTGAGATTGAGCCACCGTGGGCATATAAATGAAAGCATAGAGGTCTTCCGCAGCCTATCGCAGGGGACATTCCCTCTTTTCACAAGCACTCACTGGTCACAAAATCGTCCTGATTTTTAAAAGAATATCACAGCCTGCAAATGTGTGTTTTTCAACCAGCTGTACATCACTCACATTGCAAAATGATGGATGGGTGGTAAAACAGTCTTTGTAATGCTCCTTTCTTTTTAAGATCCTGCTCATATAAAATTTAAAAAAATTAAAAAGGCAAGATTGTGTGCAAAAAAGCACTGAATGAATTGCATCCAGCCCTGTGTGCAAAGGGCCCTTAGTAATTTAGCAATGTTATAAAAAAAGTTCCACTCACTATTATATTGAACACGTTTTGGCTAGTAAATTGGAAAAGTAAAGTCTTCTGAGAACTGATGGATTACATGCACTATTTAACAAGCATTTGCAATGTAATCAGGCTGGCTTTTGGGACCTTATATGTATTTATCTATGCAGCACATTAGCTTGGGTGCTGAAACATCTACTGTTCTTTAACATGGAGGGAAAGTAAGCACCAAACTGTGTGACACCCCAGGTATGGAGAGAAATATTGCCTTTCAGCGGGAAATGGTAAAGTCCAAATCTCTGTTTTTAATATAAAAACAGGGCCTTCGATGGTCATATCCCTAAAAATACAAGATCTGAAAAAAATATTATTGTCTACGGGTGCTGGTGGTAGACAATTTCTACGGACTGGAAACTAGAAAAACCTAAAGTGATTCTGGTATTTTACTGACCTCTGCTTTTCGTTTTCTATCAAGACAGTTAGATAGAAGCAGTGGCCAGAAAAAAAAATAATAATAAATTCCTCAGCAGAAAGCAATTCTGGTATTTTACTGACCTCTGCTGGTCGTTTTCCATCAAGACAGTTAAATGGCGGCTGTTGAACAGAAAAAAAGTCTTTAAGCAGAGGCAGACAAGTCCTAGGGTTGATCTCAAGAGCCCATAAAGTACATATACATATAAGTATATAAGAAGTATATACTAATGTATATACAAGAGGTCTCGAATGCTTGACCTAAAAACAAGAGGTATGCTATGTTTTTATTTGGCATAAGGGTTAATATTTACTAAGGTTTTGTGCAGGCGCTCATTTCGTAGAAAGAAATTTAGGGGCAGATTTATGTTAACTAGCGCATCACCAGGGATGCGCCAGTTAATGTGCGCCACAGTGCGCCACCGCTCCGCCACCCATGGTGCGCCGCATTTACAATGCGGCGCACCATGGGGCAAAAACGGCACAGATGCGTGACGCATCTGTGCCGTAAAGGTGGCGCATTGCTGGAGTTGATGATCCCGTTTTACTAAGAGCCCTTAGGGATCGAAACGTTGACGCTTTAAACAGTGTAACATGTAACTTAATGTGTATATCCAAGTGTTGACACTGTTGGGTGTGTTTTGCGAAATTTTTTATTGAAATCGCAAGCCACTCTTTGGCTCTAAAGAACTTTTTACTTGCCTGCAAAACCTATTTCCTTCCTTCTGCCTTTCTTGATTCTGTTGGTTTTTCTACCTTCTCGGGATAGGTACAGGATTGTACCCTATCTTGATGTTCATATTTGACCCTCTCCAGGTCAATGAAATTCTTTGTTATTCCTGAATAAACTACTCCACGCCCGGCTGGGCGTCGAAAAAATATAGTACTGATTGTGGTCTATATTGTCATCTCTTGCTAAATTGTAACTCCTTAGGACCCTTGTTTCCTATAATAAGTAATTTAACCCATGGTCCGAAGGCCTCTCTTGGGTTTCCTTGTGTTCCAAAATGAGTGTTGTAACAGTAGCCAGAGGTCTAGTGAAGACAGCATAGGCCACATAGCACTACAATCCATATCTCTCTCTCAGTTGTGGTATGGAAAATTGAGCAGGGAAAACAGAGATACCAGAATATAGTAGCCAAACTAACAAGTACCAAAATAGAAGTAAGTAGAGGTTTACTGCACTTAACTCCACATATATGTACCTCGATGATGCAAGGCATTTAGATGTGATAATGGCTAGAATATTCCAGTACCTAAACGTTTCCTACTTGATATTCCAAATTACAATCAAGGGACATGATATTTAGATACCAGCGAAACACAAAATCTACTCGGGTCTGTGCTAACATGTAATCAGTTATGAGAAAGAAAGATATGGAGTCTCACAGAAAACTAAAGGGGAAGATCCTTTTAGGATGAATGCCCTCGCCCACCATAGGTGGCATGCTTCAGCATATGGGCTTCTCCTCCCAGTGGGAAAACGTAGTCCCACTGAGGGCTACAACTACCTCACTGTGAGGCAGGATCTCAGGGATGTTTTTTTAGATACTTCCACTGTCATGGGGATGCTAAAACCTATATATTCATATGTGAGATATTGGTGTAGTGAGGGCTCAGCGCATGAGTCATTAATTAGTGCAATAGAAAAAGTAAATTAAAACTACCTAGTGGGGGCAAAATGTTCTTTATTTGCTTGCTCGTATTGGTAGGATTAAAAAGCAGTGCAGAAAGCAGTAAAAAATAGAAACTGCTAGATATCAAAAACGGTCAACATGTTTCAGCTCAAGCGATCTACATGAGTATCTGAGCTTTCTTCAGGACCAAAGAACAAAGCTGCTGCAAATAGTGTAATAAGAAAGAAAGGAAAAATGATACAACACCAGTAATCCTATGTGGAGTAGAATACTACTGGAACTTATATATAAGAGTGAGACAAAAAATCAAACAAAACTCAATTTGGTTTTGTAGTTCGGACATGCTGTTTCACAAGGACTACTATTGTATCTTCATTTGAGTTCAAAAAAGTACTCAAACATGCTTTGTTTTATCCACTTACCTAAATGATAAGGACAATAAGCCCCACCTCAACCTGGTGACAACTCAGGGAAGAGGGCCCACTCTGTAAAAAACACAAGACCATGTGTCACATATATAAACTCATAATGTGGGCACCAGTCTATTAGGAAAAGTGTACTGCTGGTGGACCCAACACACACATACACACAGTGTGGGAGGACTAACAACTGAGAACCAAATCCAGTCCAAAGTGAAGGTGGATGCAAGTATTACACATATGCTGAGATGAAGAGGCTATAATATTCACAATTTCAGCAATCTAGTTCATGCGTCCTAGGATGGCTGGGTGTTTCTATAAACGAGTCCCAAAGCAATGACGTGTATGTTAAGCGTGGGACCGTCCGGACCTCGTTGTTATATAAACTACGTACAAGCGCTATGAACAGAAGATTACTTGTCTATTAAAGTCGGTTAAAATGGATACCACATGCCTATGAAAAAAGGTGTGTCTCAAAGTGCAACTAAAACGCGCAAATGCATTTTCAACTGATGTTTTAAATGCCTCACAAATGGATATACTGAAATACAGCCAGCTAGAGCCGTTTACAGCACACCAATGTTATTCCAAAGTAAACAGAGCACAAATCACCCCAAACTCACCTCTCAATCGGTACCCTGTCATGGTACATGTGCTGTGACAGGAGGTACGGACGGGAGGCCGAATGCGCAATTAAATAGTGGCCGGAGGATGCAACTAACCCTGCGCACCTGGGATAGGACCCATGGGCGTCCTTGTACTATGCCTGTGAAAGCATTCATTCAGGAAAGCGCCATGCCAGGACAACTTATTGCGCATTCACACTGGCGTTACACTTGGCCATATTGAATTGTGGAAGCTTTACTTAAAATGCAGACACAATGGCATGCAAACTAAATGTGAGATTGGTCAAAACAGTATGGACAGTACTACCGGTCATTATGTACAGTAGAAAGCGTCCAGTACGTAATCAGTGTAACAGTACTAACGATCATAATGTACAGTAGTAAGCATCCAGTATGTAATCAGTGTCACAAAGTCTATTGTAGAATAACTAACAGCCCGGTAAGATATAAGAGTGGCGATTCTAAGTAACAGGTCACTTGTACAATGCAAGCCATATCCTTTTTCCTTTCTTTCTTATTGCACTATTAGCAGCAGCTTTGTTCTTTGGTCCTGAAGAAAGCTCGAATACTCATGTTGATCACTTGAGCAGAAACATGTCAGCCGTTTTTGATACCTAGCAGTTTCTATTTTGTTCTGCTTTCTGCACTGCTTTTTAATCCAACCAGTGAGAGCAAGCGAATAAATATTTTTTTGCCCCCACTAGGTAGTTTTCTTTCATTTTTTCTATTGCACTTATGAATTACTCTTGCGCTGCACCCTCACTTCACCAATATCTCACATATGGTGTTGTAGCATCCCCAGGACAGTGGTAGTATCTCAAAAAACATCCCTGAGTTCCTGCCTCACAGTGAGGTAGTTGTAACCCTCAGTGGGACTAGGTTTTCCCACTGGGAGGAGAAGCCCATATGATGAAGCATGCCACCTATGGTGGGTGAGGGCATTCATCCTAAAAGGAATCCTCCCCATTAGTTTTCTGTGAGACTCTATATCTTTCTTTCTCATAACTGACTACATGCTAGCACAGACCCGAGTGAATTTTGTGTTTTGATAATATGTATTACCTCTCTTTTCTGGTTGTGACAGATTCTTTGCCACTGCTGAGCATTGTATCTTGTAGTGATGACCCAGTCTCATTCTCAGAACACATGCCACTGGACTAGGGCAGTTCTTACAGTGGGTAGTCTCCTACCAATTCCAAATTATTCTGCATTAAACCTCCAGCAACATTCAGCATGCATTCCGCCTGCACTCCTATTCACGGTCACTCCGATCCTTTCGACATCCTCCATTTCCATCTCTCAGCAGATCAGCCTATTCACTGTGTCAGTTCTTCGGGGGGGTCCTGACTGAGCCATGGCAGTCTCCAAATACTTGTCCTCTATCTAACCAGTCCCACACCACCTCTAGGTAACCAAAGAAGTGGAGAAATCCCCTGAGGTTAAGCGTGCAAACTTTCTGCTTGACACCCACAAACATGGACTCTGTGGGTGTAGTAAGGGAAAATGTAATTGTCCCTCGAACCTGGGGACCCCATTTTTTGCTGCCCCATTTCAGGATATCATCTCTGTTGCTATAATCGAATCATTTTGCAACTGTGGTCCTCAGAGGGGCTACCGAAGGTATGCCCAAGCTAGCCCATGATGGGCATGCTTCACCAAGAAGTACACTGAAAGACGCTCCTGCCCAACGATCTCCCTAAGCCATTGCTGCAGAAACAGATCTGCAACTTCTGCTTCAGCTCATTCCGGGAACCCCACTACATGAAGGTTACAGCTTTGCAATCTTCCTTCAGTATTCTAGTCACCAAAGCATTCCACCTGTTCAGATAGGCCACATACCATGTCTTTCACTTCTTGTGTAAGTACAGTCACGTGGTCAAGATAGGCATAGCGAAAACAGCACCATTTACATCCTACTGTTTCTCAAGTTGCCTTCTTATTAACACATGATGACTTCTGAGATAAATTAGAGTGCATGTCAACGCAGGATGACATTCTCTGAATCTGTATTGCACACATTCAACTTTGTATGCACGCTATCATGATACTGTGAACATTCAGTGCAAGGGATAGATTTACTGCGCAAATGTCATATTTGTTATTTTTCCAGTTGTCAACACCACTATCAAACTAGAATGAACACCTGCGGCACAAACATAGGTTGCAACATGGCCAATTGGGTTCTATTGGTATAAACACACAGCTACTTCCTGGTTTACACACAGGAGCATTCAGACGCTACTGCAGGGTTACCACATGTTAGAATTCTAGCTCAGCTGATTAATGCGTGCCAACACGAGGGATATCCAGCCCTACACAAGACAGCCAGCCTGATGACACTTATCCACACGTACCGGGAAGTTAGTCCATCCGGCACGGAATTGGCAGATGACCCACCTTGGGCAAGCCTAGTTTTGGGAGCACTTGTTAGGAGTACATATCCAAAGCAACGGTAGAAATGTTTACTCTTTTCACTGTTCTTGTAATGCTTAGTACACTAATCTATTTAATTCTACTCACAGCGCATATATTTTATGCAAGAATCACAGCCATACAATAAACATTGTAAAGCCTTGCTCAGTCTTTCTTGCATACTTCTTTGGGAATGTATGAGAGACCAAACAAAAATAATCTAGATCTATTGCAAGATTTCCTTGGGGGGGGGGGCAGGGTTGTTATGTTCTGAGGTTGCACACGCATCTGCTAGCTCACAGTGCACCACTGGGATTCGGTTAAGGATTCGGATGGTGCACGGTGAGCTAGCAGGAATATAGGCCAACATCTTCTGAGAGAGTGCGGTGAACCAGACTTAAACCATTCCTACATTTAAGTTGTCCAACAAAAGTACAATTTTAGGGGGGAGGAGCTTCGCGGGCAAGCAAGATGGCCGCGTAAGCTCGGAGCTCGCAGACCCTCCGACCCTCCGCACATATCCTGAAAGAAATCCTGATCCACGGTGGTGGATTCTAATTGGCGAGTGGTCGTAGACACCGGAACCGCTTTCCGTTTCCGAATCCGACCTTTCTTGGCGAAGTTATGTCATGTTGAACTTTGTGCCAGGGAGGCACCATTGTCCCGGAGATGGCCGGCGGTCGGGATGACGCATGATCGATATGCTGAGTGAGTGCCTTCTGATCCTGCTGGCGGAGTGAACGTAGCTGCGGAGTTGCCTGCTGTGGACTTGGCATTCGGGGAGGCTCCGCTCCGCGCCCATTTGAGTGCTTACAGCGCCATCGGACTACTACCCTTTGTTCTGCCCGGACCCAACATGGCTGGCAGGGGTGATCCCGACAGGACGGCGAACCGGGCCAGCAGGAAGACGGTCCAGCCCCAGACCAACAAGATCGACCGGTACGCCCAGCAAAGGACCTCGCCCACAGTTGTCGCTCAATCTAAGGACTCCCTACGGGCAGGCTCGCCCGACGGGTCGGAGCCCACTCTCCGCGACATCATGGGGGCTATCGCTGGCATCAGGACTGAGATGCATAAACAACACGAGGTCCTGGCACATAAGGTGGACACCCTGGCTATCGATCTCAATTTGATCAGGGCCGACCTGGGCAAAACGAATGATCGAGTGAAATCTCTCGACATCAAAACTTCCAGCCTCACGACCGATGTCTCGGACCTGCAAGCGGAGGTCCGTACCTTGCGGTCGGTTAATGACCTGTTCTCGAGGCGGCTGAAGGATTTCGAGGGACGTGCCAGGTGGCAGAATGTGCACATTATTGGGGTACCGGAGGGTGCGGAAGAAGCGGCCGCTGACCTCTTTGTCGAGGACTTGGTTAAGACCCATCTGGCTCCAGCAGGCCTCAGTCATTTCTTCTCTGTTGTGCGGGCCCATAGAATACCGGGCGGCCCTCCGAAGACGGGCGTCACACCGAGACCCATCATCGCCCGTTTATTCAACTTCAGAGATCGAGATGCGATCCTCCAGGCTTCGAGGCGACATGGGCCTCTTAAGTTTCAAAACGCAGACGTGAACTTTTACCCGGACTTCACCAGGGCTGTTCAGAGACAGCGCCAAAGTTTTGCGGGAGTAAAGCGGCGCCTCAGGGACTTGGGGCTGAAATACTCTATGTTGTTCCCCGCAAAACTGCGCATCGAACGCGATTGCCGCGCCCTGTTTTTTGATATGCCTGAGTCTGCGAGTGACTGGCAGGACACTTTGCCGAACCGGCGCGAGGAGCAGGAGGAACATTCTGAAGGCGCCTCCGGTGGCCCTGATCCTCAGGAATAGTACTTCTCGCTTTACCTTTGTCGGTTGGTGGGACCGTTGACTATGACCGATAATGCCAAGCTGTTGCACTTTACTGGATATATCCTATTTTCTCATGGAGGGTGGCAGGAGAGGACTGCGGGGGTTCCTTACTCCTCTAGGGTCTTTTTGTAGCTTAGTTTATGGGGCGACAGGCACACTGCTGTTTGGGGGGGCTTTTTAGTCTGCTGCAGGGGTGCAGGGTGGGGGTGGTGTGGGGGTTGGTTCTGTGTGTTTTCTTTGTTTCTTTCTTCTTTCTCTTAGGCAATGGGTCGTGTGCTCTGCTTTGTCTCATGCATCGGTGGGGCCTCTGGGGGCTGGCGAAGGCTTGGGATACGACGATGGGGGGTAGGAAATTGAAAGTTCTTTGTTGGAATGTCAATGGCTTGGGGGATCGTATTAAGAGAGGGGTGGTATTGCAACTGTTCAAAAGACATATGCCCGATGTTGTTCTTTTGCAGGAGACACACTTGGTTTGGAATACGTGCCGAGCGCTCAATAGGAAGGGTTTCAAGATGGTGGCACATTCTGGGTTCTCTTGGGGGTCTCGGGGGGCGGGTGTTATGGTGCGCACATCTCTCCCTTTTGAGATTGACTCTACTATTGTGGACGAGAGGGGGCGGTACGCAGCCGTCGCAGGGCGATGGGAAGGACGTGTATTGAATCTGGTTTCGGTTTCTGTTCCCCCGGGGCTGCAAAACAACACTTTTCAGGACCTTGGAAGCGCCATTTTGAATCTGCCGGCAGGGTTGCTTATTGTTGGGGGTGACTTTAATTCGGTTTGCTCCGGGTCCTTGGACAGACATCCGCCTAGAGACCTCCGTAGCTCGCAATTGTGGTTGCCCACTTTCCTGGATACTATGGGGTTGGTCGACTGCTGGAGACTCCTACATCCCACCCAAAGCCAGTACTCCTTTCATTCTGGTGCACATGGTAGCCTCTTGAGGATTATGTTCTTGCCTTGGCTGCTCATGCACCGGCGATCTCTGAAGCCCGCTTCTTGGCGAGGGGCATCTCGGACCACTCCCCGTTGTGGGTCTCATTCGATTTTAGCATTGTTGTCACGGAGCGACCGGTGGTGGTCAATCCGTGGTATTTTCTAAACCCGAAGACGCATGGTCTCTTGGCCAAGGCTATCGAGCTCCATTTTGCCGAGAATATGGGATCGGTTGCATCGGTTGCCACCTTATGGGAGGCGTTTAAAACGGTCTTGCGGGGTGAGGCACTTGCCTTCATAGGGGAAGCTCGCAGGAACAGAGACGCTGACATGGTGCGCATCGAGACGGAGATTATGGAGTTGGACTCTCAATTGGAGGCGGGCCCTATGCCGGAGCTGCTACATGATCTCTCCCGTAAGCAATCGGAGTATCGAGACCTTGCCACTGACGCTGCTCTTGTCATGGGTAGGGAACAGCAGGGTCGGACTTACGACGTTGGTGACAAGGCGGGCAAGCTACTAGCTTGGCTCGATAAAAAAGAGAGGGCCAGCCGCGTGGTTCCGGAGATACTGGGAGACGACGGTTTGTTGGTTACAGACCCGAGCGCAATCGCTGAGTCATTCTCGGATTACTTTCGGGGCGTTTACTCCTCTGTTTCAGACCGGTCTGAGGCCGACTCAGGCGCTCTCCTGTCGGATATCGATCTCCCGTGCTTGTCGGAGGCGGATCGAGACGACCTGGACAGGAACATAACTGCGGACGAGGTTGCACTCGCAATTCGCTCTCTGAGTTCTGGCAAGGCGCCGGGCCCTAACGGTATTCCGGTAGAGCTATATAAAATCAAACCAGACGTAGTTTCCCCGCACTTGCGAAACATGTTCTTAGAGGCGCGGGAGGTGGGTATGCTTCCCCACCACCAGAGGTTGGCCACCATTGTGGTTATCCATAAGGAAGGGAAGCCGAGAGATTTGTGCCGATCATATCGCCCCATTTCTCTGTTAAACGCGGAGCCTAAGATTCTAGCCAAAATGCTCGCCAATCGTCTGATTGGCGTCATCGGCGACTTAGTGCACCCGGACCAGTCGGGCTTTATTCCACACCGCAACACTGCTCTTAACCTCCGTAGACCTCACGGTGTCCTGGCCAGGGCCCATACGCTTGAGGAGCCGGCTGTTCTGGCATCGTTGGATGCCACGATGGCTTTTGACTCCCTTGAGTGGAGTTACCTGTGGGCAGTGCTGGCGAAGCTCGGTTTTGGCCCCGAATTTGTGGGGTGGGTCAAACTCCTGTACGCTGGTCCGCTGGCTAATGTAGCGGTCAACGGTCGAGTTTCAGCACCCTTTGTTCTTCAGAGGGGCACCAGGCAGGGCTGTCCTTTGTTGCCCCTCCTGTTTGCACTCGCACTCGAACCGTTGGCGGCCTGGTTGCGCAGCCACCCCGACCTGCATGGTATCCGATGGTCCCCTGACTTCGAGGACCGAGTGTCACTGTATGCAGATGACATTCTTCTGTACCTCACTTCCCCCTGCAACTCCCTCATTGCGGCCTGCGACGTGTTGCGACTTTTCGGTCAGTACTCCGGCCTAGTTATCAACTGGTCTAAGTCACATTTGTACGTCTTGAAAGGGGGAACGCCTCGCCTTCCCAGAGGCTGCGGCATACAGGTGGTGAGCCACGGCTTCAAATACTTAGGGATCTATATCTCTACTACTTCCAAAGCGCGCTATGAGCAAAACTTGCTTCCCCCTCTTCTCGGCCTTCGTCGCGACGTAGAGGGGTGGCGTAAACTCCCGCTCTCACTGCTTGGGCGCGCGGCGTTGTTCAAAATGATGTCCTTGCCCAGGTTCCTTTACGCCCTACAAAACACTCAAGACCCGGTCCCAGCCCGATACTTCGGTGAGATCGAGAGCCTACAACGCGCCCTGCTTTGGGATGGTCGCCCTCGCATCGCTATCACGAAGCTTACACTACCGTGGTACGATGGGGGGATAGCGCTGCCAGATGTGCGGAGGTATTACTGGGCCTCCCAGTTAGCAGCCATTAACCACGGCCTCTATGGTCCAGTCGACAATCCGGGGTATGCCATGGATCGGTGGCTTCTGGGTGGCGGGAAATATCATAGGGCACTCTACACGAGGTCTCTTGACAAGCGGATGTCTGGTCCAACGAAAACTGCTGTTCATATTTGGAGGGCGATTACTAAGGCACAGGGATGGCAGGGTAGGATAACAAAGATGACCCCACTTTATGACTCGGACATACTGGGTAGACTGTGGCATACTAAAGGCTTTGATAAGTGGGACTTGATTGGCATCTCCAGGGTGGAGGACATGTTGCTGCGTGGCGAGGTAAAATCTTTCGCCCAGTTACAGGCAGAGTTTCAGCTGGGTGGAACCGAATTTTTCCGGTATGCTCAGCTGAGACACGCACTACTGTCCGCCATGCCAGAGGGGGAGGCTCTTCCCGAAAGCTCTCCCTTGGAGGACAGGATACTGGATGGGCACATGCCAGACAGTGCCATTTCATTGACATACAAGAAGCTTATCAATGTCCGAACAGACCTCCTTCTGGGAGTGAGGGATCAGTGGGTGCGGGACGGGATAGAGATTGATGACGAGGATTGGCAGAGTGCGGTTTCTTCCCCTAAAGAGGTCGCTATCTCTTCCCGTCTTCGGCTGGTGCAGCTCAAAATCTTGCACAGAGTCTACGTCACTGGCCCCAGACTTGTGCATATGGGATACTCTGTTGATGGCCTCTGTAGGCGCGGCTGTGGTGCCCTCGCCACGTTCATGCACATTGTATGGGAATGTGACGCAATAACTTCTTACTGGCGACGTGTGCACTCGATTATGAGTGAGGTGACTGGGGTGGAAGTGCATGCAGAAGCCAGAAGATGCCTCCTGAACATATGGGGCCCGACAGATCACAACGTGGCTCAGACACAATGGGTGACATGGTTGCGAAACGGGACATCGCACAGATGTGGGGAGCCTCAACGGCTCCGAAGGTTGTACAGTGGAAGGCCAACATGGATTGGTGTATGTTCCAGGAAAAGACAGTGTATGTCGCCAGGGGTAAGCCTAAAAAATGGCAGAAAATATAGGGGGCTTGGAACGCATATAGGGGTGACGTTTGTGTACCTCCAGAATCCGCTCCACAGGAAGAACACTTATCACCATAGCCAATGATTCCAACTGGAGATTTTACACTCTGCTATCCTGTGTTTCCCTCCCCCTGCATTCCTAGTATCCCTATTATACTGGTTATTGCTGTGTTTATTGTGTTTGTCGGGCCCCCTTCACTACGCCTCACTGTACCTTAAATTCCATTGCCTTCTTCACTGCGCCAGTTTCGGCGCCTCTTTCTTTCCCCTTTTTCTCTTTCTCACATTTGTTTTTTAAAATTTGAAAAATTAACCTTCACTCATACTGATGTTCTGATTCTTGCACCTTGACTTACTGTGTCCCGCTCTGCTGCCTCGCCTCCGGGATGTAAGGCCGAATAGCTGTGTGCACTGTTTTAAAATAAAGGTTTTAAAAAATTTTTTAAAGTACAATTTTACCACACTTGGTACAAGCCGTACAACAGTACCTGAACCTTCCCCTCAGCTTCTTGTGTGTGCTCAGACACTCAACAGAGGTCTGTATGCAGCAGGTTGACTCCAATAGTTATGGTATCCATTTTACTTGAATCCCCCAATAGCCGTAAATATTTGCCCCTGCGTTGGCTTCACTCTAATCACAGCTAAGCACTCTAAGAATATGGCAGAAACTCTCACTGTGGCTATGGGACCCTTACTTGCCGGCAGTCCGTTTAAGTTCCTATCTAAAGTAATAGTGTAACCAACCAATTTTTCCTTTGCAAGGAGAAAGAGTAGCCATTTTCTGACTGCCTTGAAACAATTGAAAGAATGGAAGCAATGCCTTGCTGTTATTGGACCTGCCTTGACTTTCATTTGCTAGCCACCGCCTGGTTGCCTTATGTGTCCTTGTGCACAGGCATGCATATGTTTATGCACTGGCCCCTACTTGTGTATTTGGGGCTTAATGTTTTTTTGTGTGCATGGGCAGGCATGCATATGTTTGTGAATGTCTGTGCTTGTGTATGTGCTCCTATGGGTGCAGGAATGCATGTCTGTGCCTGTCGGTGCCTCGGAGAGTGTTTTATGTGTGTAAGACTCCCTCATTCTTCCTACTCTTTACCCATCTGATTTTATGTTCACTGTCCTTTATCAGTATCTTTTGTTTGTTATTTTACCTCCATCTCACACATAAACTGAAGACTGGCGGAGAAATTAAATTAAATTAAATAAAACAATTTTCCTTAGGCGCGCTGCATTGCCAACTCGACGTTGGAGCACGCGTAAGGTTAATTGTTTTATTTATTTAATACTTATGTTATTCCTGTTCATCATATGTCGACTCCACTACTCCCCCACCCTGCCCCTCCCCCGCCCCACCGCAACTCCCCACAGAACTCCCACGCCAAGCCACCACTTATAGGGTGGTACCAACGCGGTGTTTATGTCAATGATTTCGCAAAAAGTAAGGGCCCATCAGCTGCGGGTGCTTGGGTGCCTGGGGAACATATTCCATCTGACCATGCAATGCAAAAACACATTAACAATGACAAAGCTAATATATCTCACACTGCCGAGGCCTCTTGACTCTGCCAATGCTTGTTTAACTGGGAAATCACACCTTGTGGATCAATTGAGAGGGGAGCCTGAGAAATGAATCAAAGAAACTTAACAGTGAAAGAAATCTCAAAATAGACTTTCTCACTTAATCATAATTCTGCCCACATCCTCCCCGGCCCAGTCATCGATCCCAACAACTTCATTATCTCACCTGACTGCCAGGATGAGGCCTTGTACAGCCCTGTGTTCAACAGTCGGGATAACTCCTTCCATCCAGCATATGTGTAGCTGTAATCTGCTTTATCCCTGGCTGCGGGCATCGATGAGGAGAGGCTTGGATGATAGTTCGCAGTGCATTTAGAAGATGTCTAAATGGCCCCTCTTTATTACGAAGGCCATGTGATGTACCGGCCTTTCTTTTACCAGGCTGGTGGGAATACGGTGTACTTCACTCGCTTCATCAGCAGCAGGTGCAGGCCATCGAGTACCAGTCCCACCCTGGAGTGATCTGAGCAGCGTTGAGCAACAGCAAGTAAGGGATCTCTCTGGCTCTGGATAGCTAAACATCTCACCTGCATCTGTGCATTGCTTCTTACCGATACGAAACTTACTTTTCTGGAAGCTATGCGTATTATGTGAAATATCATTTGCTGTTGTCTATGGTAACTTCTGGCAGGGGACCCATCACATTTGAAAGTCAAGGACAAACCGAAAGGAGACTATTTTCGGGATGAAAATCCTCATTCGACGAGCAATTCCCACGAGGCAAACTATTTTCAACAGAAACCAGTTTCTTTTGGACAAAACCATGCCAATCGATGAAAAGTGTGTACATTTCGCATAACGTAAAATTCGTGAATTACGCAGTATTACGCTGTTGTTGTAAGGGTTTTTGCACAGGCCCAGCGAAAAGCGAACACCAGTCAGCAGTGTATGCTAACATTTCCATATTTGTTGACAGGTAAATACAGGCAGCAGTTTATAAGCCCTAAAAAAGGAAGTGGGGGTACTAACCAAGAAAAAGCAGTATACAAGCAATAGCATGGCGTGTAACACCTACATGGTGTATCCCACATTGGTTTATGTAACATATCCTATACATTGATTTACACATTTATGCTGTTTATTGTGAATGCGTAATGTGCACGTATAATGCAAAGCGCTTCGAAACTCTACACTTGGATCAGTAGCGCTACCAAAGAAATAAAAAATAGTGGGACATATTATCAAGACAGGCGATAAAATTATCACAGTTTTAGCGGCAGAAAACTGCCGCTAAAACGCTAATAATGGGCTTGATAATATGCTCTTTGGAATTCCAATTGAAGCCCATGTTAGGCGTCCTTCACATTTAACATGGGATTCAATTGGAATTCCATAGAGCATATTATCAAGCCCATTATCGTTGTTTTAGCTGCAGTTTTCTGCAGCTAAAACGGCGATAATTTTATTGCCTGTCTTGATAATATGTCCCTGTGTTTTTTAAATTGTTATTCGTTTACATACTTGTATAGACTGATACATCTGACATTCTAAAGCGATTGAACAAAGTCAAAAGTTGTCTTCCAAATTGTAGTTTCTCTTGAGTACATGTTTTGTGCCTTTGGTTACCTCCTTTGCATTGGCACGTAGGTGTGAGACTCCGATACCTACCAGACAGGATCGTACTGGAAGCAAAGCAGTGCTGCTGGATCCTTAAATCCAGCCTTTGTCTTTGGCCTGGCTATAGTGAACTGAAAACAGACAAAGTGAAAGTCCTGCCGAATGTGTCCTGGAGACAGAAAATTACACCGGAAGAAGCTCAGCATGTTTCATTGGGATCCAACTTCTTTTCGTGCGCCCATTACTAACCTTCTCGCAACTGCTGTGGTGCCTGCTTAAGGACTTTGCTCTTTTTTAATTTGTTCTGCACATTGATATATTGCTCTTTAATTGGCCACTCGCTCCCTCACCCTTGCATCTCAGTGCCTCAGCCCCTACCCTGTCCACCACTGGCGTGCCCGATTGTTGTGGGAGGTAGAGTAGGCTGCCGGGATCTCGCTTCCGGTGTCACCGAGGGGAGGAATCATGGGTTAGCGTTCTAGCGCTAACAGCCCAGCTGCTACTTAAAAGCAATGTCAGTTCCAACGCGCTGCGGACTCGCGCAGTAGTAACTTTGTCATGCCAGCTGCTGTGTCTGCTTAAGGACTTTGCTCTTTTTTAAATTGTTCTAACTGTTTTAACCTGATCTCTGCACATTGATATATTGATCTGCACATGGCCACTCACTCACTCACCCATGCATCTCTGTGCCTCAGCCCCTACCCCAGTCCACTACGGGCGTGCCCGTTTGTTGTGGAGGTAAGAGTAGGATGCTGGGCTCTCGCTTCTGGTCTCGCTGAGGGGAGGAGTCACGGGTTAGCATCGCGCAAGAAATCACTGTCCACACTTCTTCAAGGAGCAAGAAAGGCCACTTTATTTTAAGACAGGTGCATAATACATTTCTTGACCACATTCGTTATTTATTTATTTCATAAAATTCCAATCTACACAGTATGCCTAAACATCCCTACCTAACAGAACCCGAAACTAACTCTTGACTACTACCCCAAGGATTACCCAATGAGCTACCCTTCAGGATGGCCAACCCGCTCCAGGCTGCCCACCCCTCTAGCAAAAACCGCCTCCTAAAAGAACAAAAACACCTGTCCTAACAGTGGCAAAGCCCGAGACCCGAGCAGCGCCTAGAGCACCGCAAAATAAAAAAATCTAACTGAAGGAATAAAGGGAGGGCGGGTGGGGCAAAACGAGCCTCCCTTCCCTTGCCTCCCGCTACGCAGTTCCCATCCGCCAGCCTGACTTCCCCTTATCTACTCCCCTAATTAACCCCACCTGCTTCCTGATTGCTCGCACAAACGCACCCAGGGAAAGACCAGCTCGCGCCTGGCTCTCCCTGGGTCCCCCCTCGCGCAAGAAATCACTGTCCACACTTCTTCAAGGAGCAAGAAAGGCCACTTTATTTTAAGACAGGTGCATAATACATTTCTTGATCACATTCATTATTTATTTATTTCATAAAATTCCAATCTACACAGTATGCCTAAACATCCCTACCTAACAGAACCCGAAACTAACTCTTGACTACTACCCCTAGGATTACCCAACGAGCTACCCTTCAGGATGGCCAACCCGCTCCAGGCTGCCCACCCCACTAGCAAAAACCGCCACCCAGGAAAACCTTTAGCGTTTTCCTGCCCCACCTAAAAGCGGAAGGGAAGGAGCACACCACAACTGCACCTGAAGAACTTTGGCAATCAAATCCCTGAGCTCCAGAAGGTAAAAAGAAGTGCCTAATGTAGACAGATGGACACCGTCCTCACAGAATAAATGCGTTTCTGAAACTTTCAAATGATAATGAGGCAAACTGTATACACATAAATGGTTACAAAAAAGTCGCATTTGTTCTATTCACTTTGCGTCGTGCCTTCTCCATGGCGGAATAGCTCCTCGCCCCACGCCATTGCAATCGAGGCACGAACTTAGTCCATATCACCATGGTGCTCACCCATGTGGCCTTGATGACTTCGAGATCTTGTTTCATTAATTTTAGCAAAGTCAAACCAGATAGAGAAACTAAGTCGTTTTCCCCAAGATGCAGCACCAATAGATCCGGAGGGCCCCCCCAACCCTTTGAAACCAGAGAAGCCAAGGCGGGAAAAAGACCGCCCCAGCGCATGCCCCCCGTGCCATGCCAGGAGACTTCATGGGTCAGACTGCTTAAACCAAGAGATCCCCCACAAAGCTGACGTGCAGCGGCTACAGCAGCCCTTTTAACAAAAGAGTGCCACAGGATCCACACCCTCCTTTTGGATCCAGCAACTGAGGGCCAAGGACCTAGAAGAAAAAGAAATGTTAGGCAAAGCAAAGGCGGACTACTTTCTCACATACTTCTCACAACATTTAGAGCGCCAACGCCCAATACGACGAATTTGGGACCAATCCCACCCCAACCTAGCGGCCTCTGTCGCCGCCCCAATCCTGAATGAATGGGTGCAGAACTGAGAAGGATCCCTCCCCAGGCCCAACAAAACCTTGCGGAGGACAGCTAGCAATTGGGGAGCAATGATGGGGCTGCCATCAGCATGACAAAAAATTGCCCCCGGGGTAAAATGAGGAGAGGACACAAAAACCTCCCATTCCCCAACAGGGAAGCATGCAGACACACCACTCCTACCCAGAAACACCCACTTACCCCTCCCCATCTGATCAGTTTTGGACATCCTCAGCCACACACGCACCCTGTCATGCTCCACCACCACCTCACTGCTGGTCATACCCACTCTTCCCCTCAAACCCAGCAGTTCAGAGGCCCGAAATGCCCCAAAGAATAACCACACAAAGCACAAACAAAATTTGTGGCACTCAAAAGCATCATAGCAGCACACCTCCAATTGCGATAAAAGCAACTGAAGCAAATCAAAGGTCACTGGCTGCCTTAGCTTCTGACCACCAGCCCAAAGCCTACCCAACCCTTTTAGAACTTTACGAACCAACACCCCCCAACAGGATCCCTCCCACCAAAGCTGGCCATAAAAAGACACCCCGGCCAACTTGCCCGAAATGGTCGTGTGAGAGAGGCCTTTGTCCGCTAAATGTAAAACAAACTGCAATAAGAATTGTTCATCAGATAACCCAGCCCTGACCGGACCCGCCATCTCCTCACCAAACTGCAAAAACTCATGCCAGGCCTTCACATAACTCCGCCGTGTAGAGGCAGCCACTGAATTTTCGACCAAATGGTGGACCCTCAATCCCCCAAGTCCCATACGTACTGTGGGATCGCCGTTGGTTCCAGGTCTGCCCCGGGAGCCAATTTGCGGAATTCGGACCACTGAAAGCGAGATAAAGAATCAGCGATACAATTAGTGGCTCCAGGAACATGCCGAGCTTTAAAGACAATATTCAGTTGTAAACACCGCAACATGAAAGTGCGCAGGAGCCTCAATACATGCAAATCGCGGGCCCTCTCTTTACTAACAAGGTCAACTACTGCCATATTGTCCACGTGGAACAATACGGAGCGATTCTGAAATTCCTCCCCCCAGATACACAGAGCAACCAACAACGGGAAGAGTTCCAAAAACGCAATGCTGCGACCCTGTTCCTTCCAGTGCACTGGCCAGCCAGCCGCGCACCAACGACCTTCCCAAAAGATGCCGAAGCCGTGAGCTCCTGATGCATCCGTGAAAAGATGCACCTGCCACACAATATCCTCATCCGCAAAAAACAAGGACACGCCATTGAAATCTTGCAGGAAATGCAACCAGACAGACAAATCGGCACGGACAACAGTTGTAATGCGCACCCGATGATGAGGAAGGCTGGCGCCGGACATCAATAGGCCCAGACGTCTACAAAACGTCCTACCCGCCAGAACAACCCGACAAGCAAAATTGAGGTACCCCAAAAGCTTCTGAACTTTCCGCAGGTCTACTTTACGCTCCCCCAACACCAATCGGATTAAATCAGCCATCTCCCGCACTTTTGCAGTAGGCAATCGCGCCATCATAGTCATTGTATCAATTTCAATTCCTAAAAAAGTCAGGGATGTACAAGGACCTTCGGTCTTATCCGGCGCCAAAGGAACGCCCAATTCCTTGGTCATAGCCTGAAAGATTGCCAAAGCCGACTGACACTGCCCAGACTGACCCTCACCATTGAAAAGAAAGTCATTAAGGTAATGGCAGACCATGACGTGGCCGCTGACAAAAGTGAAGCGCCACTGCAGAAATGTACTGAGGGCCTCAAAGAGGGAACATGACACCGAGCAGCCCATGGGTAATACTTTATCAACATAGAAACAGCCATCAAAATGCATGCCCAAGAGACCAAAATCCCAAGGATGAATGGGCAGGAGCCGGAAAGCCGACTGAATGTCACTCTTTGCCAGCAAAGCCCCAACACCTGCCATGCGAACTAGCTGCAAGGCATCATCCACGGAAGCATATGTCACAGTTGAGTCAGCTGGATCAATGAAATCGTTGATGGACGCACCCTCAGGCCAAGACAGATGATTGATAAGGCGAAACTCCCCCACCGCTTTTTTTGGTACCACACCCAGCGGAGAGACGATCAAATCAGGGAGAGGACAACTCAGAAAAGGACCAGCAATTCGACCCGCTGCAAGCTCAGCATCCAGCTTCTTCTGCACAACCTGAAGGCACTCCTTCGCAGACTTTAGATTGTCAGACCACCTACCCACCCGGGGACCCTGGTACCCAATCCGGAACCCAACTCTGAAACCCCAGGACAAAGTCTTAGCAGCCTCAAAATCAGGATAGTCCACCAACCACAAATCCAGAACATCCTGCTTAATAGGAGTAGGAGCCCTTATGTACAAAGTGTGGAGGCTGTCCCCTGCCCCCTGAACCTTTCCCCTGGTCTCCAACACGCTGTCCGGGAAAACACTGGGTGAGAGCATGTCGCCCCCCACACTGCGCACACTCATGCTTATATCTGCAGGCTGGTCGGTTACACGAACCCCTGTTAAAATGCCAGCATGCGCCAGAGGAGGAGGACTGTCCTCTGCCCCAAACCCCCGCCCCAGAAAGAGCGGGGCGAAATGGAAAGGGCCGATAATGCACCGGCTGTCCGCTAGCCGTGTGGGTCGTAGCGGGCGGGTGAGCAGATGCCATCCACTGTAGCCACAATTCCGCATCAACCTCACCCGATGAACGCTCTGGAAAAACACTCATACGGGCCCTGAACTCCTCGTCGTATGACAACCAGGCAAAACCTCCAAAATAACTGTGAGCTTTACGTATGACATCAGCATATTTAAACATGTCTACCGCCTTACCCGGATGACGCTGGCAATAAACGCTTTCATAAATTAAAAAGGCCGAAGTCCAGTTCTCAATAGACTTCGGGACTCGAGGCCTCCGAGCCAATTCCAATTCCTCCTCCTTCGACCCTTCCTTAGCTTGGACATCTCTATGGAGAAGCCGAAACACATCCACAAATTCACCATTCCAGATGCGAGTTTTAGTTTTCTCAGACAAATGGGACCCCAAAGGCATCCCCACCCCAGAATAAGGCAATCTTTTTGGCAGGATACTATCCTCCGTAACCGGTTTTGGAACAGCCACACCATCCCCAACTGCAGAAACTTTCCCTGTAGATTGCATATTAGAAACATTCAAAACCACCGGCCGCTCAAGCCTCAGTGCCAGAGCGACTCGCTCACCAATAACCCCATCCCCGTACCAATTGATCTTGTACTCTTAACAGGGAGACTCTCCTTTGGTTTCCACACGGCCCACCATCCATCCTTACCTCTTGGCAACTGTGCCGACTGCTGCTGAAAATCAACATGATCCCCTTTAGAAGGTCTACTCCTCGCTGCCTCACGTACTGCTGCATGGTCCGCACGTGACTGCTGCAAAATACTAGAAACAGGGGGTTGCCCCAGACCACCCCTCTGGTCCCGTGCTGCCAAAAGCCCAACATCTTTATCCCTCAATTCCCCTTCTTCCAAATCATCATCTTGTAAATCCAAATATAAAGCTTCTCCAGAAAATGAAACTTGCGCACTGCCTCTTGGCAGTGCCCCATCACCAATTCCCCCATCATAAAACTGCCAGTCAATGTCCTGAAAGCTCCGCCCACGCAAAACTGCAGAAGAGAGATCCGCTCCAGATAACTACCCAGTGAGCCCACCACTGGAAACAGCCGTAGGGACAGTTTCCGAGCCCGTAGAACCAGCCAACAGCCGCCCAGCCGGAGGAACAACCTGAAAACTGCGGCCGCTCAAGCCAGACAATGGAGAATCAGCAAAACTGTCCCCCCCAACAGCGGCAAGGGAAACACCCCTCGAGGACCTAGCGACCGACGCCAACCCAGAGCCACCACCCGACCCGGTCGCCAACACACCCTGGTGGGCACCAGGCTGCCCCTGAGGAGCCGAACAGCACCTGGCTGGGAACAGAGGGCGCCCCCCCGAGGTCCAAACCCAACCCACCTGGTGCCAAGGGCTGCAGGGAAGCAGAAGGGGGGCCAACATTAACAGGAGCCATGGACCTGGTGGCCAGGGAAGGCGAAGGGGGGGGGGGCACATCAACTGTGGTGTCCAAGCCAGTGGCCTGGGGGGGAGCCCCAGAGAGTGAAAAAACGGGCAGCGCAGCAGTGTGGGGTCCAAAGTCTGAGCAGCCCTGAGCCAAATCACAGTTTACAGGTGGGGGGGCTGAGCCAAGCACAGGGGTGGTAGGAGAGAGCAGGTAGCACTGCCCATTTACCCACAAATAGGGTGAAACCCCGTCGGACAAGTCAGGCACTGAAGGGGAGCGGCCCCCGGAAACAGCAGCAGGAAAATGAGCCCGGGCGGGGCACTTGGCGTCTAGGCTCCGCCCCCGTTTCGCCCCAGGACCCACAGAAGGCTTCCTGGACTTGCCCGGAGGAAGACCACCCAAGCGCTGGGCCTTCCGGCCCACAGAGCGCCCCCGCCTCCCCCCGGGCGCCCCACGCAAACCAGCACTCTGCAAAGGTAAAAAACATACCTGCTGGTGGGGGCCCGGGTCACTCGGCGGGGGCTCCACAGCTGCGGGAATCAGGGCCAGCAGAGGCAAAGCCGCCGGCATGGCCGCAGTACTGTCTTCCTCCTCCTCCGAGCCGGGGGACATACAGGCAGACACCGCCCGTGACACACCCTACGAAGCCTTGCGAGGGGGGCGGGCCAACCCGACCCACGCCTCCGCCGGCACTCCGGGCCGCAGAAGGTCTTCACGCCCGGCTGCACACAACGTTTGTACAGCCCTCCGCACCTCCGCCGCCTCCTCCATGGCCCACTTCCAAAAGGTAAACACAACGCGAAGCAAAACGAACCTCCCTTCCCTTGCCTCCCGCTACGCAGTTCCCAACCGCCAGCCTGACTTCCCCTTATCTACTCCCCTAATTAACCCCACCTGCTTCCTGATTGCTCGCACGAACGCACCCAGGGAAAGACCAGCTCGCGCCTGGCTCTCCCTGGGTCCCCCCTTCTAGCGCTAACAGCCCATCTGCTACTTAAAAGCCATGTCAGCTCAAACGCATAGCGGACACACGCAGCGGGCGCGCTGCTGATGCATCGAAGGCAAACCCATCTGCACCTGTACGTGCCTGTTCTGTGGCCAGCGCCAGCCATGCTGCCGGTTGCCCCGTCTGAGCACGGATATACATTGGACCAGGTCCCAACTAATGGAAGTCAAAGATAATGGGTGCAATACCCTGTCAGTATATGTAAGTTTTCAGGGTCTTTCAACGCCCATTTTAACTGTGTCACTTGTCAATTCTCTTTTGCGCCAGGTTCTAATGCGGTATTCAGACTAGTTCCCTCTCCTGCCAGACCTGTACTTGAGCGCATGGGCCCCTTTCCAAACAGTATACAGACATAATATCGACTCAAAAATATAGAATGGCACAAATATGAAGTAAAAATATAGAATGGACAAAATATTAAATGGACAGAATCTAGTGGTGAAAAATATCGTTTTGAAGGTAAGAAATGTATTATCGGTTTTTAAAATAAAGAAAGTTAAAATATCGAAGTAAATATTATAGGTATTAAGATATATCGAATTTTTAATAATATCGAGAAAAAAAAATTAAGTGTATTTCTTTATGTTATTTAATTTGCGTGTAATTTAATTCTGTAGCGGTTGTGGGTTTATAGGAAAATAGGGTGGGAAGTAATTTCATTGTAATTAATTAAATGTGTTAATTTAATTATCAGTATTTATTTTGAATTAATTGTTAATTCATTATTAATTTGTGATTAATTAATTATTAATTGTTAATTAATTTTTCCTAATTGATTAATTGATAATTATGTTAATTTTATGAATGTATTTTCCGTAGCGGGTTGTGGGTTTATAGGGGAATAGGGTGGGAAGTAATTTAATTGTAATTAATTAAATGTGTTAATTTATTAGTATTCTTTTAGAATTAATTGTTAATTGATTTTTAATTGGTAATAATTAATTTTTGAATGGTAACTAATTTTTATTAATTGTTAATTGATAATTATGTTGATTTTAATATTTTATTTTTCTGTAGTGGGTTTTGTGTTTATTGGGGAATAGGGTGGGAAGTAATTTAATTGTTATTAAATTAACCATTTTCATTGATTTATTGGTATTGATTTTTAGTTTATTTTAAATTAATTGTTACTTGGTAAATAATGTGTATTTTTACCCCTACGCTATCCAACGCTTTCCCTACTGTTGCACTCTCTGGAGTGGGAATAGTAATGTTTACCCCTACGCTATCCAACGCTTTCCCTACTGTTACACCCTCTGGAGTGGGAATAGTCATTTTTACCCCTACGCTTTCCAACGCTTTCCCTACTGTTGCACTCTCTGAAGTGGGAATAGTAATTTTTACCCCTACGCTATCCAACGCTTTCCCTACTGTTGCACCCTTTGGAGTGGGAATAGTAATTTTAACCCCCTACGCTAACCAACGCTTTCCCTACTGTTGCACCCTCTGGAGTGGGAATAGTAATTTTTACCCCTACACTATCCAACACTTTCCCTACTGTTGTACCCTCTGGAGTGGGAATAGTAATTCTTACCTCTACGCCTTCCAACGCTTTCCCGACTGTTTCACCCTCTGGAGTGGGAAAAGTAATTTGTACCCCTACGCTATCCAACGCTTTCCCTACTGTTGCACCCTCTGGAGTGGGAATAGTATTTTTACCCCTACGCTATCCAATGCTTTCCCTACTGTTGCACCCTCTGGAGTGGGAATAGTAATTTCTACCCCTACGCCATCCAATGCTTTCCCTACTGTTGCACCCTCTGGAGTGGGAATAGTAATTTTTACCCCTACGCTATCCAACGCTTTCCCTACTGTTGCACTCTCTGGAATGGGAATAGTAATTTTTACCCCTATGCTATCCAACGCTTTCCCTACTGTTGCACTCTCTGGAGTGGGAATTGTAATTTTTACCCCTACGCTATCCAATGTTTACCCTACTGTTGCAGTTGTTGAAGTGGTAATAGTACATTTTACCCTCTTGCTATGCTACAGTAATAATATTGTATATCTTTAATTAATATTATGTTAATATATATATGTGTTAAAAATCACGTTGTATTTTTATTTTTTTAACTTAAATTATTTAATAATTTGTACATTCTTTAAATATTTTTAAGTATGTTTTAACTAATTATAGTTATTATTTCATTAGTTTTAAATTATGTTTAAGTTATTTTAATAAATTCGATATTTTTACTGAGTATATATATTTTTTCGATATTTTTGATTCAATATTTTTGTACTTACCTGTTTGTAGATAGGATTGCGATGTTTTGTCTTTCTATATTTTAACTTCAATATTCTTTTCGTCTATATTTTTGTATTCTATATTTTTTCAGTGATCCTTCCAAACATCAAGGTGTGCCTGCTCAACTGTTGTTCGCTACCCCGTCGTTCGTGAGATATCTGGTTATCCCCCACAACTCATTCTTGGGACTTAATGTTTCTAACCGAAACTTGGGTAAAAGATTGCTCAAATCCTGACCTTCACCTTGCTATCCCCCCTGACTATCGTTTTGTGGGGATTAATCGTACTAGCACTAAGGTGGGTGGCTGGATTGCTGTGATTTTATGCTCAGGATGGAAGATCTTCTCTAGGAAACTCTCTAACATTAGCCCTTTAGAAGCCATGTATTTCAGTATCTCTGAAGCTGCACATTCAATTCGGCCAGGTATTCTTTTATACAGATCTCCTGTTTTCCCCCACATTCTCAGTGATTGTTATACTACGGCTGCTGACCTATCGCTTAAACACTCCCATTTCACTATATTAGGTGATGTTCACCTGCATGTGGATGACACCTCTTCCACGAAAGCGGGGCTGTTCCTGGACACCATGGAGGGCCTCAATCTGACCCAGCATGTTAGTGGCCCCACTCATCTGGCATGCCATATGCTGAACCTATTGTTCACCAATCATCCTAATCTGACCACAACATCTCCCCTTCCTCTAACCTGGTCAGACCATTTCCTAATCCCATTTAGTCTGGCTATAACCCCTCGCTCTGGCATACCAGTTAAGGCCAGGGAGTATGGTAGGAAAGAGTTCAAAATCACCTGCTCATCGCTGGCTCCCCACTTTCCTATTCTTCTTGGCAGTCAGTAGGGGATCTAGACACTGATGTCTCAAAGTTTAATGGCTGGCTATTCTCAGCCACTGACACTATTGCCCCTATGCAACTGATAATTTCCTCTAGGTTAAAGCTTTCAGCTCCTTGGTTCTCCCCCGCCTTGTGTGCTGAGAAGAGCCACAGTAAAAAGCTTAAGCGAAGCTGGAGACAATTCATTGATCCAGAGGTTAAAGCTACTTATGGAGCTGTCGTTAAGAAATTACACTAACTGAAATGTACCGTAATGAGAGAGTACTTCATTATGAAAGTCAGCTCTGTTGATAACTCCTCAAAAACTCTGTTCAAATAGTGAAAGTTTTCAAAACCAACTGCATTATCTAGCCTGACCCCGCTAGACAAGGACTCTGTGATGGTTTATCCAACTTTTTCATGAAAAAAATTAGACATTTTTTCTACGTTCAATCCGTCCATGGATGCCCCAGTTCTTGACTCCAGGGTAACCAAGGAGGAGGCTTTTACTTCTTTTAAATCTATCTCTATTGATGCCTCTTCACAAAATATATTGGCATGCTGGTAGAACTGGGGGTCTCTAGTTGGCAGAGGTAGGTACCACTGTCCAAATAGGGACCCTTGCTTCTAGTCAGGGTAAGGAGGAAACCCTCTGAGATAACCCCTGCTCACCCTCTAGGTAGCTTGGCACGAGCAGTCAAGGCTAATCAGAAGGCAATGTGTAAAGTATGTGTACCAACACTCACAGTAACACAGTGAAAACACCACAAACTGACTCCACAACAGTTTTAGAAAAATAAAGGTATTTAATCTAAACTACACAAGACCAAAACCACAAAAATCCAACATACACAGTTCAAGAATATGGTTGCAATAAAGTTCTTTAGGTAGCGATAAAATAATCCATAGATGCGTTAAAAGTTCACAGTTGCGTCACTTTTAGCTCACAGTACCTTTAGTTGCGACAAAGTTCCAAAAGCAGAAGCTGGTGTGGTGGAAAACAAGCGATGCGTTGCTCCTGAGACCTTGGGGAGGCGATGGAACAGCCCCGCTGCAGCAGCGGGCGTGTTGCGACGAATCCAGTCTGTATGGGAAGGAAGGCCACTTGTATGGATTTGGGTGCGTAGGTTCCGTAGGAAGTTTGTTCTCGCAAAGGCACGATGCGATGATCTCGTAGTGACTGCAACGATCTCCGGGGCGATGATGCGCGATCCAGCGGCGATCTCTCTCTCGCAGCTCCTCGATGCGATGGTTCTGCGACGATGCTCGCAGTGACGTGATGCGGTCCGCAAGCAAGCGGTGCGGCGATCTCACCCAGAGACGACAGGCTCTGCAACGACACTCGCAGCGATGGTAGTCTTTCCGCACCGGTCTGGTACATCCCACAAACGAAGGATGCAATGGCTCTGGCAGCAGCAAAAGGCGCTGCGACGATCTCGGCCTTCGTAGCGGCAGGAATTTCCTCGCACTGTCGGGGATGCGCAACGCAGCGAGCGATGCAATAACTTTTCTGTAGAAACGTTTTTAAATCTTGGTTTCCAGCTTCCCAGCACAGGTACAACTTCCATATGTACCACACATGGGCCACGCACTCTAGGAAGGACAGAACTCTCTCAGTAGAGCTCAGGGGAAGCTGGGGGTGAAGTCCTTTTGTTCCTGGGATTTCAGAACGGGGAGCCAGCTCTTCTCAGGTCCTTGGAGATTCTTTCAAGCAAGGGGACATAGCACAAAGCAAAGTTCTTCCCCTATCCTTGGCAGAGGTTCCTTCTTGATTCCAGGATGATCTAATTTTCTGTTGTCAGGGGTCCTGTACTTATACCCCTAAAAGTATTTGTTCTCTTTGTGCAAGTGGGTCCTGAGCCCGGTCTGAACCAGTTCTGGGTGTTCCTTGAGAGCTTTGTTTTTGTGGCTTCTCCTTTCCTTTCAGAGTGAGGGCCAGACCCAAGATATTACCAAAGACAACATCCAGGGATAGTTACAACATACAGTGTAGGGAAATTATGCCTTGAGTGGCTACATAAATCCACACTGGCTGAAATTAAGCAACACTTGACTTTACTTAAAGAAGGTGCTGACTTGCGAGATTTCAAACTGGGACCTCGCAACAGCGTCAAAAACGTTTCCTAGTGGCCGGTATATATGCTGCATACAACAAAGCATGGAAAATAATGCAAATTGAAACAGCAGACAAAATATGAGAAATTGATCATATAAACTTGGAAAAATAACTTTCTGTAGTGGACAATGGGTTAACGACTCTGTCTTCCAGAATATATTCACTGGACAGTATTGTATCATCTGCCTTTGATATAATAGAGCAAGACTTGCTAATGTTACAACATGGTCAGTCCCAATTATGTTCTATTGTACAGCTAGGCTGGACGTTGCAAAACCTATGTTCAGGCTACGTGCCATGGCGTCTAATCAACATAACATCATTATTTTCTATCTTTAACCTTACTGATAAACAAATCAGTTTGCCACAAAAGGGGGCAGACTATACGATTCTGAGCATTGAAAAACTTGGGAGATTACCATTGACAATGTCAGAGAGACCTGTCATTGAATGGATAATACACGGAACAATTACAATTCCAGTTTAAATATTGCCAAGAATATATACCAGCAGGCCAGTATAAAAGGTTGGGTAAAGGATACATCAAATCCACCTGGGATTTACCTTACACACACAAATGTTATAGTGAAGGGAAAAAGGAGGTATTCCTTAGTGGCAATAATTGTAAAAATCACTAAGCGGTACACTTCTGTGTCAAGGTAGTAACTTGCATGGAGCCTGCGAAGGGTCTTCAAATAACCTTTCATGTCACCGGCAAGGCACTCCTGCAACACAGATTGAACGATTCTTCAGACAACTTTCCAACGGTAGCTACGTTTTAATAAATGACCACAGCTGTTGTGGAATGGTTCCAGCAGAATGCTATCTCGTAACTGTTACTTCCAGGGTCGTTTGCTGTATGCAAGTATTGTATCCAAACAGCAATCCAGACATGGAGGCGGCAATATGGCCTTATGTGAATATCTCTTCTATTCAAATTGATACTTTAAGCAGAATGAAGTCTATTCTTTTACAGACAACTGTGCCGTTGACCTCGTCCAAAGAAACGTATGATCTGCAAGTTGCAAGGACAACGTCAGAGATACATACCCTTTTATCGACAAATTGCCCCGTGCATTTTGTAGAAATGTTAAGTCAAATTTTAAACATTGGCATTTCACATGTATTTAGGACAATTTTTTCAGGACTGTTAACACCATTTGAACAGTTCTGGGCATCTTCCCGAATTTTGTCCATTCTGTCTTTGGCGGCCTACCTTTAATTTTGGGACTTGTAGCAGGAATTTTATTTTTGTTCCTTCTGCTCCGATATGGCAAGCCAAGCCACAAACAAGACTCCAGCAACGATGGAAGAAACGATCCTAGCAATACGCTACCGAGACCGTATCACTAAGGTCCTCGGATTAGCCCGGCTAAGATATCTGAGTACAACTTGGTTTCTTTCATTCAGACCAATCTGGCAGGATTGCATCCTACCTGTGCTTCGATGTCTGCTATGCGAAGAAGAATGCGTGTTGGACGTCTGTCTTACACTACCATCAGAAGTACCATTGGATATCGATACTTTGCTTTGTCCGGTAACGACTCATGCAACGTGTTGTCCCCAGCTGCTACCTATTCTGATGACGGCATTCGTTGAGACTTCACCATTACGAGTAGGTGGCGGTGAAGTACGAGAAGGAAAGCAGCACCAAACAGTTACTACCTTCTGTGAGCATTGCTGATCCCAACATCGATGATAGCAATCACGCACATAACTGCACAGTTACAGTATTTTCAAACCTGGTCGAACTTTCACCTGATGTTGTAGACCAATTTTTTGCGAGCCTGTCTGATATGATGTTCTCCCCTGAACAACGAGAATAACTTTTAAAAACAACAAGCACACAGCGTTCCCTGAACTCTGAATTTGGCATTCAGTTCTGTTAAACTAAGCAACTGAAAACATTTTGATCTATTTTTTCCCATGAAAGCGAAAATATTTTTCTTTCAAATCAAAAATATTTACCATTTTTTCCGGCACATGGTACTTTGCTTAAAGTAGAACTATTCTTAGAGAACAGAGCTTCTATTTTTAGAAACATTAGAGACAATATTTTACCTCAGCCTCCAGCACATGTACATTATAGTATAAATATGTGATGAAATGGTCTTGACCTTCTTTTCTGTATACAGAGCCATTTCATGTGTAATTTTCGCAATTCATTCAGCTGATATATATATGCATTTAACTGAATGATAACCCTGCTTGAAAAACGTACAGTACCAATACTCATTTTGTGTATAAACCATACACCATTTCAAATGCAATTATGTATTTTGGGGTGGGTAGGAAAACACACATGCATCGTATGTTTAATATTGCTTATTTTTTAGTAATGATGGACGCGGAGTGGGTGTTGTATTTCTATCTAGGACCCAAATTCGATATTCCCGATTCATGCCCTTATGTGGTATAACAAATAGTATCCTTATATAGACATAAGAATCATATCCATATTTAGTAATAGCCCATGCAGTACAAGACACGGTAAGGCTACTCCCATAGACTCCTAGAAAGCACAACGCATTCTTTAAACAAACCAAGCCTCCAGCAGCCCGGGAATTCCCCCTGCTTTTGTTTTGATTTGCACAAGAACTCCTGGAGCCCAGAAAGAACTGTTAGTTCTTAGTGATGTCTTATGTCCAACCTTACGTCAAACCCGGCACCTTTCAGGTATAAATATACCAACGTTGCCTTAAGCAAACACACGGTGGTGTGGAGCAGAGCGGCTATCTACTTATCCAAAGCCCAGCTGATGTGAGAGCCGAAGGAAGCTGCCCCTCCCCTTTGACGCGCTGGAGAAGCTGACTTTTCTCACGCCGTGAAATCCAGCTCCGGTGTTCCCAAGTCACCCTCGTGGGTTGCTGGGTGATCGAGTCCTGAGAAGCGAGTTACAAGACCTCCTTCATTCTATAACCAAGGTACGGAGCTGATTAAAACCTGAGAGATAATTCTTGATTCCGATACTTGGCAAAAACCCAACTCAACTTAAAACTGCAACTTACTTACTCCTTCCCAGGTATTAGGCTTGGGTCAGGTACACCGGGGTAGGCGTTAAGCATAGGCCTAAAATCCGTTTCGCTCACGGAATTTGCAGATTTCGGCAAATTCGCAATCCGCGAATTCTCGCGAATTTCCCGAAAATTTGCAAATTCGCACACAGCGATTTTTTTGCTTGGTGATACAATATTGCGGCGCGCGGCGTTCACTTACCGTCATTCAGCGTTTGCAGAGTTGTTTTTCTCCATGTTTTGCGTGTGCTGCGCCATTTTGGATCTTGCTGCGGGATCCCGCGGGAGTTTGTCGACCACCATTACCTCATTGCGGCTTGCCACCTTGCACAGCGAGAGTTTGTCAACGCGAGTATGTCATAAAGGCCCGTGATCACGCATCACGGGAGTTCGCAATTACGAACACGTAGATGCGGCGGGCAGCAACAATTTAGGACTCGCAAAATTGCAAAATTTGCAATTCTGCACAAGAAATCCACCAGCAGGCGGCATAAACCTTCTGAAAATGATGATTTCTATCAGAATAACTCCTCAGGTTGACATTTGCTTGCACTTTTTTTTTGCAAGGAGTCCATTTTTGGGGGGGGTGGGAGGAAGTAAGTGCCCCACAGTCTCCAAATTCCTCTTCCAGACCAGCAGGTTCCTCCCAGTGCTTTGTTCATGTCCTGGTCACTTTGATTTGGATCTTGACCTGGAAGGATTACTGTTTGTGGATGCTGCTGGATATTTGGATTTGAGGCCTTTTTGACTTTCTTTGGATCACTTTTGGATTAGAAATTTCACAAGTAAGTTTGTTTGGGGCATTACAGTTGCTGCAACTACAATTTTGGAACTTTTTCAGAACATCAAATAAAATATATTGTGGGTAGCCACAGTATCCAGTATTCAATTCAATTCAATTCAATATATTTATATAGCGCGCTACATACCCAGAGGGTCTCAAGGCGCTTGAGGGGAGGTGGGGAATTACTTCTCGAATATCCACGTTTTAAGTTGTTTTCTGAATGCTAGGTGGTTTTGAGTGAGGCGAAGGTGCATGGGAAGTAAGTTCCAGGTTTTGGCCGCTAGGTAGGAGAATGATCTTCCTCCCATTGTGGTTTTGTTGACGCGGGGAACAGCAGCGAGGGCTTGGTTGGAAGAGCGCAGTTGGCGGGAGGGGGTGTAGAAGGAGAGACGTGTATTGAGGCATTCGGGTCCAAGTTCATAAAGAGCTTTGTGTGCGTGGGTGAGGAGGCGGAAAGTAATCCTCTTATTGACGGGAAGCCAGTGGAGGTTTTTCAAGTGACCAGAAATGTGTTCTTTACGCGGGATGTCTAATATGAGTCTGGCTGATGCGTTCTGGATGCATTGGAGTTTTTTCTGAAGTTTTGCGGTGGTACCGGCGTAAAGGGTGTTTACCGTAGTCCAGGCGGCTTGTAACCAATGCGTGGGTGACCGTTTTTCTAGTTTCGGTGGGGATCCAGCGAAATGTTTTTTTGAGCATGCGAAGAATGTTGAAGCAAGATGAAGAGACGGCGTTGACTTGTCTGGTCATCGAGAGTGAGGAGTCCAGGATGATGCCCAGGTTCCTTGCGTGATCCGTCGGGATGGGTGCTTTTCCGAGGGCTTCTGGCCACCAAGAGTCGTCCCAGGCGGAGGGGGAGGTACCTAAGATAAGGACTTCTGTTTTGTCTGAATTCAGTTTCAGACGGCTATGCTTCATCCATTCGGCTACCTCTTTCCTTCCTTCATGTAGGTTCATTTTGGCGATGTTAGGGTCTTTGGTGAGTGAGAGGATCAGTTGGGTGTCGTCAGCGTAGGAGATGATGTTGAGGTTGTGTTGGCGTGCGATGGTCGCGAGGGGGCTCATGTATATGTTGAAGAGGGTGGGGCTGAGTGAAGATCCTTGTGGCACGCCACAGATGACTTCAGTGGCCTCTGACTTGAATGGTGGGAGGCGTACTCTTTGAGTTCTTCCGGCAAGGAATGAGGTGATCCATTCCAGAGCTTTTCCTTGGATTCCGATGTTTCTGAGTCGTTGTAGCAGGGTGTCATGACAGACCGTGTCGAAGGCTGCGGAGAGGTCGAGGAGGATGAGGACGACTGTGTCTCCATTGTCCAGTAGAGTTCGGATGTCGTCTGTTGCTGCGATGAGTGCGGTCTCTGTACTGTGTTTGGCTCGGAAGCCAGACTGTGAGGAGTCGAGGGATTTGTTGGCTTCAAGGAAGGTGGCGAGTTGGTTGTTGACAGCTTTCTCGATGTCTTTGGCCGGGAATGGAAGGAGCGAGATGGGGCGGTAGTTTTTGAGTTCGGTGGGGTCAGCTGTGGGTTTTTTCAGAAGGGCGCTGAGTTCGGCATGTTTCCAGCTTTCTGGAAAGGTGCCGGAGTTGAGGGAGCAGTTGATGCCGTCTCGGAGGTGTGGTGCTATGATAGAGCCTGCTTTGTTGAAGATGTGGTGAGGGCATGGGTCTTTGGGGGATCCTGAGTGGATGGAGTTCATCAGGCGGATGGTGTCATCAGTGGAGATTGGGTTCCAGTTATTGAGGGTGTTCAGGGGTGGTGAGGGATCAGTAGAACGTTGAGTGGGTTGGCTTCCGGGTTGGTTGTCGAAGCTGTTGTGGATGTCTGAGATTTTGTCGTGGAAAAATGAAGCTAAGGAGTTGCAGAGGGTTTGAGATGAAGTGATGTCGTTGGAGTTGGCAGTGGGTTGGTAAACTCTTTGACGATGTTGAATAATTCCTTGCTGTTATGGGTGTTTTTGTCGAGTCGGTCTTTGAATGCGGTTTTCTTGGCAGTCCGGATCAATTGGTGGTGTATGCGGGTGGCGTTTTTGAAGGCGTCTCTGGTGTTGGTGTTTGGGTCTTTTTTCCAGGCCTTCTCAAGGGAGCGACAGAGTTTCTTGGATTTCTTAAGATCATCGTTGAACCAGGGTGCGATTTTGTTGCCTAGTTTGATTTGCCGTTTTTTCAAAGGTGCTAGGTTGTCGGCGGTGTTGGTTAGCCATTGAGTGAGGTTAATGGCTGCTTGATCAGTGTTCGATGAGTAGGCAGGGGGGTTCTGAAGAAGCGATGTGGAGATCTGGTTGATGGTGATTTTGTTCCAGTTTCTTCGCAGGGTAGGTTGAGGATGGTTGTGGGTTGTGGCCTTATTGTAAACAAAGTGAACGCAGCTGTGGTCCGTCCATTGGAGAACTGTGGTGTGACTGAAGGAAATATGTTTGCTGGAGGTGAAGATAGGGTTGAGAGTGTGTCCTGCGTGGTGTGTGGGGGTATTAACGAGTTGTTTGAGTCCGAGGTTGGCGAGATTGTCCAAGAGGGTGGTGGTGTTGTTGTCGTTGCTCTTTTCCAGGTGAAAATTGAGGTCTCCCAATAGAATGTAGTCCTCGGAGGAGAGGGCGTGTTGGGTGATAAAATCAGTGAAGTCTTCAGTGAATTGTGCACTGGGTCCTGGTGGCCTGTAGAGGAGGGTGCCTCTGAGTGTGGTCTTGGGGTCGGTGTGGATCTGGAAGTGAAGGTGTTCGGCACTAGTGAGGTTGTCGTCTGAGCTGGTTGAGACAGGGATGGTGTTCTTGTGGACGATAGCGATGCCTCCTCCTGTTTGCTTGGTGCGGTCTTTTTGGATGATCTTGTAGCCTTCCGGGATGGCTATGGTGATGTCTGGGGCTGAAGAGGCGTTCATCCAAGTTTCTGTTAGGAAGGCGACGTCTGGGGAGATGGTGTCTAGTAGATTCCAAAGGTTGATGGCGTGGCTGTGGACCGATCGGGTGTTGAGTAGGATGCATTTTAGGTGGTTGGCGTCAGATCTATGTTTGGTGTTAGAGGAAGAGGAATTGGTTTTTGTGCCGTCAAACTTGCAGGAGTTGCATGTGAAGGGTCCATGGGTGTGTCCAGGTGCGGCTTGGGCGCAGTTGGGGAGTCGGCCGGGGTTTAGCGCAAGGAGGGAGGAGGAATCATAAGTAATGCGGGTGGGATGGGAATTAAGAGAACCAGGGGGTCTGGCGCTGGGCGCGGTCCAGGCGCGGACGGGCGTAGATGGGCTTACCTTTGGCGCACCTTCGGCGCGGCCGAAGCGCGTGGACGCTGCGCGTTGGGACATCTGTCTTAAATGGATAGTGGGGGGGCGGAGCGTGGGAGGGTCAGCTGGGAGGGTAGGCGGGCCAAGGGAACACACAACAAACCAGACACCAAATGGAGAATGGAAAGTGAAAACAGAGCTCGGCTAAAACTAATTTCTATTTCCAAGTAATGTACCCAGTAAGGCCGCGTTAGAAATTCACAGAGCAGATGGCAGCAGCAGCCACAATTACGTCAACTTTCTATGTAATGCAGTCAAGCGTTACCAATGTAAGATGTTACCAGTGAAAGCAGTCGGGCGCTAGGTATGAAACTTGCTTTTGAGACACGCGCTAAACTTTTCAAGCAATGCAGTCTGGCGTTAGTTATGGGTGCATGATACAACTGTTTTGTTGAATTTCAACATGATTTAGGGCATGGATGGCATTGGATTGTGGTGACTTTTGTGTGTTTTTCGATTTTTGGGCTGTTGTTGGGGCCTTTTGCCCAGGGGTACTCAGTGGTGCACGGACTGAGTCTTTCTGTGGGGTCTCTTTAATGTAAACATCATGGAGGGGTTGGATGGCATTGGATTGTGGTGATTATTGTGTGTTTTTCGATTTGTTGGGGCCTTTTGCCCAGGGGTACTCAGTGGTGCATGGACTGAGTCTTTCTGTGGGGTGTCTTTAATGTAAACATCATGGAGGGCATGGATGGCATTGGATTGTGGTGATTTTTGTGTGTTTTTCGTTTTTTTGGGGTGTTGATGGGGCCTGTCCATGTGGGTGGGGGCCATTTTGAGGACTGGTACAGGCAGGGCCTGGCCACTGGTGGGGTTCTAGGGGCCATTTTGAAGCCAGGCAGTGTGCTTTGTGCCATAGGCCTGCATCCAATTGCCATGCTTTCATCCATTATGCCCAGGGGTACTCAGTGGTGCATGAGCCTAGTCTTTCTGTGGGGTGTCTTGAATTTGAACTTGATTGAGGGCATGGATGGCATTGGATTGTGGTGATTTTTTTGGTGTGTTTTTCGATTTTTTGGGGTGGTGTTGGGGCCTTTTTCTCAGGGGTACTCAGTGGTGCATGGACTGAGTCTTTTTGTGGGGTCTCTTTAATGTAAACATCATGGAGGGCATGGATGTCATTGGATTGTGGTGGTTTTTTTGTGTTTTTTGATTTTTTGGGATGTTGATGGGGCCTGTCCATGTGGGTGGGGCCCATTTTGAGGACTGGTACTGGCAGGGCCTGGCCACTGGTGGGGTTCTAGGGGCCATTTTGAAGCCAGGCAGTGTGCTTTGTGCCATAGGCCTGCATCCAATGTGCCTTGCTTTCATCCATTATGCCCAGGGGTACTCAGTGGTGCATGGGCCTAGTCTTTCTGTGGGGTGTCTTGAATTTGAACATGATTGAGGGCATGGATGACATTGGATTTTGGTGATTTTTGTGTGTTTTTCGATTTTTTGAGGTGGTGTTGGGGCCTTTTGCCCAGGGGTACTCAGTTGTGCATGGACTGAGTCTTTCTGTTGGGTCTCTTTAATGTAAACATCATGGAGGGCATGGATGGCATTGGATTGTGGTGATTTTTGTGCGTTTTTCGATTTTATGGGGTGTTGATGGTGCCTGTCCATATGGGCTGGGGCCATTTTGAGGACTGGTACAGGCAGGGCCTGGCCATGTGGTGGGGGTCTAGGGACCATTTTGAAGCCAGGCAGTGTGCTTTGTTGTGCCATAGGCCTGCACCCAGTCTGCCATGCTTTCATCCATTATGCCCAGGGGTACTCTGTCAGTGGTGCATTTTATTGGTCTTTCCATTTTGGGGGGTGGGTATAATAAAAATGCTTACTTGCAAACTATTAATTGAAGCACTACATATGCAACATTTATTTAACTGATGTTCCTCTGGCTTCATTTGCTTTTAGGTGCAGAAAGACGAATCATCAGCCTCATCGTTCCTCATCAGTGCCAGGAACAAGTCCTGCTGCGGTGTGTGCAGCACAATGTCTCGTGTGGCCACAGACAACCCTGCAACTTGTGCAACTGCGGCCTGCTGTTCTGACATCTGAAGAAGATGGCCCCAAAAAAAGTTGCCCGTAGCTCCTCTAGCAAGAAAGTTGCCAGTAAGGAGCAGAAGAAGCAAGTGGTGCCACTTACCAAGGAGACTGGTGTGCCGACCGCCGCATTTTTGGGGAAAAAAAAGTACCCCTGCAGCAGCAGCGGGGTCTGCTGGGGACCAAGCTGGGAGCAGCACCCCCGCTCCATTGGGCTCAGTGCCACCACCACCACGCCAACTTAAGTCCAAGCCCTTGAGTGCTGCAGAGGCAGCCAATATAGTTGTTCAATCACCATCGACCAGTGATGTTGGCTCATCGCAAGAAAGTAGCAGTATCCCTCAATCAACACAGGTTGTTGTAAATCATCTGACGAGTGTTCAACAACCACAGCCGCAACAACAACCACATGTGCAAATACAAGCCCAAGTACATGTGGAAGGAGATGCGGCGCAAGGAGATGCGCAAGCAGAGGTGCATGGCATGGCACAAGTGCACACAATAGTTGTTCCTCCCGAAGTAGGGGCACATCAGGAAATCGACATTCAAGCCGAGGTATCATTTGAGGATGCCACTCCTCCTGCTCATTCATTGTCTTCCAGATCCCTAGCAAGGAAAAGATCAAGGATGGTGCCTACATCTTCTTCAAGCACCCTTCCTTCTGATGATATGGATGAAAATTGGGAACCACCACAGCCATCTGAGAGTGAGGCACACCACGATTTGACAAAGGTAGCTAAGCGTAAAAGAAAGGTCCCCGAAAGTCTCATAGTTATGGAGTGTGATGATGACGCTGAATAAGAAGTGGTGTATACTCCTGCTGATGAAGACTCTCACGACGACGACGCAGTCATCATAGACGTCACTGCAGCCCCAGCGGGCATGCAGCAAACAGACATTTTTACCCTAGCCCGAAATGCTGCTGAGCGTGATGTTGGCAACGTGGCAATGGGACCACCACCAATGCAGTTAACTAGTACACCACCACCTACCGCTTCCATATTTTCTCGCCAGAAGGGACCTCCATCCACCTCGACCTCCATTTCCTCAATTAGTGGTGCTGTAAGTGCACAACGTAGTAAATTTCGGCAACACACATCCTCCATTTCATCTGGCATTAGCATTCCCAGTATCGCCTCCTCCGCCCCCCACAGACATTTGAAGTCCGCAGTTTGGGACTTCTTTAGTGTTAGCCCAACAAGGGAAAACATAGCCATTTGTACCATTTGTAAGCTTCGAGTTAGTCGTGGTAAGCTTGGTACCAACTATGGTACCGGAGGCCAGAGAGGTCATCTTGAGAGACAGCACACTGTCAAATGGCATGCGCACCTAAAGGAGATCAAGGCAGCCCGAATTGCAAGTCAACAAACTGTATCTGTTGATGTTTCATCTGATGATGACGAGGAGGAAGAAGCGTCAAACCTTTCTTCCCTTACACCCAGTACCCCTGTCAGCAGCACACCCCCTGCAAGATATATGAGCCACACTAAGCGTGTGGGAGAGAGTGAGACACCAATGCGAAAAAGTTCATCATCACCGAGCGTAACTGGGTCGAAGAAGTCATCATCATCCCGTAAAATGGTCCAGCCCACCATTAGAACCATGGAAGTTTCAGAAGCGCCATTTGAACGCAACCACCCAATGACGCGTCTGTATAACACTAAGCTGGCTAAAATGCTAGCGCTGGACCTTCTCCCTTTTTCTTTTGTGGAAGGGGTGGGTTTTCTTGAATTAGTGGCAACGCTCCGCCCTAAATGAAAGGTTCCTAGCCAGTTCTATTTTGCCAGAGTTGCGGTTCCAGCACTACATGAAGATGTGCTGGAGGTGATTGGGGCAGCTTTGCAGAAGAGTGCTGTTCACACTATACATCTGACAACAGACATGTGGACCAGTTGCCAAGCCGTTGATTAAATGTGCATCACTGCACACTGGGTCTCTTTTTCAGGGGTTAAAGCAAAGGTAACCGCAGGTGTTGACCCGGACAAAGTTTATAAAGCTGCTCGGAAACATGCAACACTAGCCATGTTTGCCATGGAGAAAAATCATACATGAGAAAACATTTTACATGAGTTTAACACAAAGGTCTTTCAATGGCTGTCCTCAAGAAAATGCATGGCTGGTTATGTTTCCACGGATAATGGCGCCAATGTAGTTAAGGCCATGGATAAGGGTAACTATGTCAGAGTGTCGTGTTTGGTGCACTGTATAAACCTGGTTATTAAAAAATTCTTCAGTGAAGAAAGTCCAGTGTGCGAGTTACTGACCACCTGCCGAAGAATGTGCACATATTTCAACCATTCTTTTAAGGCCCGGAAGCAGCTGAGGTGCCTGTAACATGAACTTAAACTGCCAGTGAAAGCACTCATCCAGGAGGTGGTAACATGTTGGAACTCAACCTTCTACATGCTTGAGCGTCTGTATAAGCAGTATGCAGTAGTCGATCAGTATTTCTTTACACAGGGTACACCTATGATGGACCTGAGGATACAGGTGGAGCAATGGAAGCCAGTTAAAAGCCTGACAGACATGCTTCGTCCTTTTGAGGTCTTCACACGTGCAGTCAGCAGGGAGGACTGCAATTTGGGAAAAGCTATCCCATTGTTGCGCATGCTAGAGCACCAACTGAAGGCGGTGTCTTCTACGTTTCTAAAAGAGGGAAAGCAACAAGCCTTTGAGTTGGCGGAGACCTTATTACAGCGTCTACTCTACGATGAACGTCTTCAAAAGATCCACACAGAACAACATTACATTTGTGCTGCTAATCTGGATCCACGGTACAAAAAGGCAGTGGCAGGAAGAGTATTCTTTCCTTTTGATGACGCAGATGTTACAAAGTACAAACATTGGCTAGCTGTGTCAGCCAGTCGGTTTGAAAGAGAACAGCAGGAAATTGAAGGAAAAGGCAGTACATCAGCATCAGCAGGCCATCCGGAGTCAAAAAAATCCACTTCTGCATCTGTGGCTGTGGCAGAAGTGAGTGATTTTCCCTCTCAGCCGTTAAAGACACCAGCAACCGTATCATCTGCACCAGACACAACAGTAACATTGTGTGAAGAAGAGGATTGGCTAACTCAGCTTGGGTTGCTTCTCAAAAGGTCCAAGTAAAAAGTGAGCAAAGTGGAGGAACCCTGGAGAACCTTGAGTCGATGTTGCAGTACTATCTGAATGACTCAACAGAGGTCTATGTTCATGATGACCCATTGGCGTTTTGGCATGGAAAAAGAGAATTGTGGCCAGAGATTACCAACCTGGCTATAAATTACGTGTCTTGCCCACTCGCAAGCGTGTCTTCTGAACGTGTTTTCAGTGCTGCTGGTGGCATTGTAACTTCCAAAAAGACCCGCCTCTCACCCAAAAATGTGGAGAGGTTAACAATGATCAAGATGAATCAGCGCCTCATACCACCAGATTACAAAATACGAGAATGCACGCAGGAAGAAGATGAGGAGGACACCAACTTAGATGAGGGAAGTTCTTCTCTGTTAGGTGAACTACTCCCGTCTGAATTCACAGAGTTTGACGACGAGCTCTTCTTCCCTGACACTGAGCCCTGAAAATGAGTCAATGAATCACTAACTTTCTTTTTCGTCCTTATTCACTTTTATTCCTGTGTGTCTTTCTTTCTTTGTTTTGCAAAATCTATATAAATAAAAACTTTAATCACCTAATCACAAAAACAAGCCCATCAGCAGAACTGTCTTCACTTATTTGCTTATTGATTTGAAGGTGCCGCAGACTGCATTCCTCAGGTTCACAAGTTCACAGAACATGCTCCTCTTTCCTCCTCCACCATACTCCTATTTCCCTCAAAGCAGATGGCTGTATTAGCCCAATGAAGAAAGACTCTGACTTGTGGGGGTGTTCTACTTCTTTGCGGGTGAGTTGACGGGTCTGGGGCATTGCTGTGAAGGTCTAATACCGGATAAAAGTAGTTTGGAGAAAATCGGAGCAGAAAAAGTTTTTGCGCTTTTGATCACTTGCCTGTCTTTGGGGTGCTGTTTGGTGGGCTTTTAGGTTGTTGTGGGTGGGTTTTGGGGTTTGGGATCACTGCTGGCACAGTCAAATGTTGATTGCATTTGTTTTTCAGGAAATCCATGGTGGAAAAGGGGAGTTAGGGCCTAGCTGCACAGCGTATCTGGACTGAATTGAAGGTAGTTGGCCCATTTTTGATTTTTGCCTGTTTGGGGGTGTTCCGCTTTTTTGCCGGTGGCTGCAGGTGTCTGGGGCCATTGCTGGGAACGTCTAATACCGGATAAAAGTGGTTAGGACAAAATCGGAGGTGAATTCATTTTGCGTTTTTGCTGACTTGCTTGTCTTTGAGGTGCTGTTTGGGGGGGTTCTGAGTGTCTAGCTGCAGAGCGCGCATGGAGTGATTTTGGAAATTTGCCTGAAAATTTCTAAGTCCCCATTTTGGTAGTTTTGTTTTTTTGTTGTTTGGGGGTCTTCTACTTCTTTCCGCCTGGGTTAACGGGTCTGGGGCCATTGCTGGGAATGTCTAATAACTAAGTATGAGCGGAAAATCCGTTCCGCTCGCGGATTTTGCGAATGTTCGGTAAATTCACGATCCGCGAACTCCCGCGAATTTACCGAGAATTCGCAAATCCGCGAGCGGCGGATTTTTCCGGGGGCAAAAGTTGAAGGCCTGTTGTAACTATTTTAGGATGGCGCTGGCAAGCTGCCAGCGCCATCCTAAAATAGTTACTAAGTTAGCTTCATCAGGAAGCTCTAATAGATAAAATAAAGCAGGTGCTCGATTTTATCTATTAGAGCTTCCTGTTGAAGCTAATTTAGTAACTATTTTAGGATGGCGCTGGCAGCTTGCCGGCGCCATCCTAAAATATTTACCATGCCCTTCCTGTGACTTCTTCACAATCTACCGTGGAAAATCAGCTGTGATGCTGGATAAAGGCTTTTGCATCCGTGACTTTCACGAGCGCAATACCCGTGCTGTTTCTGTGACCAGGAGCTTATTTCTCTTCATCTGCTGAACTGATCTTTCTCTGACCTTTTATACACACTAAAAGCATGTGTGAACTCACATGGTAGCCCTCCCGTTTGGCTCACACTCGCGGTTTGCACCGTCTTCCCGCCATTCACCCACTATGATGGACAGCTCACTCAAGGGACCCCTGCGCCCTTCAGGGCGATTGCATAGTAACACACACATGGTCGCTCGAACTAGTTGATGCTCAAAATCAGTGACTCATTCATTAGCCCAAAAACAATCATGAGCGTCTTCGAGGCGGGACAGGTGTGCCTCTTCCCAAATCTACTGTGGAAAATCAGCTGTGATGCTGGGTAGAGGCCTTTGCATCCTTGACTTTCATGAGCCCAATCCCCGTGCTGTTCCTGTGACCAGGAGCTTCTTTCTCTTCATATTATTGTGTTCGCACGGGTTGCTGCAAGTTCGCACGCGTTTTGTACAATTTTGTAATTTGCGAAATTGTACAAAACCCTCGCGATCTTGCAGAAACCCGTGCGAACATAAAAATAAAAAATCCACAAATTCGCGATAATTCGTGGGTTTTGCGGATTGCGAGTTCGCAAATCCGCAAAATCCGCGAACGCGAGATCCGCAAAATTCGCCCATGCCTACTAATAACGGATAAAAGTGGTTTGGACAAAATCAGAGGTGAACATTTTTTTGCGTTTTTGCTGACTTGCTTGTCTTTGTGGTGCTGTTTGGGGGGGTTCCAGGTTTTTGTGGGTGGGTTTTGGGGTCTGGGAGCACTGCTGGCACAGTCTAATGTTGATTGCATTTGTTTTTCAGGAAATCCATGGTGGAAAAGAGGAGTTAGGGCCTAGCTGCACAGCGCATTTGGACTGAATTGAAGGTAGTCGGCCCATTTTTGCTTTTTGCCTGTTTGGGGGTGTTCTGCTTTTTTGCGGGTGGCTACAGGGGTCTGGGGCCATTGCTGGGAATGTCTAATACCGGATAAAAGTGGTTAGGACAAAATCGGAGGTGACATTTTTTTTGCGTTTTTGCTGACTTGCTTGTCTTTGAGGTGCCGTTTGGGGGGGGTTCCGGATGTTTGTGGGTGGGTTTTGGGGTCTGGGAGCCTTGCTGGGTATGGATACTTTTGATTGCAAGAGGTTTGAAGAAAATCCATGGTGGCAAAGGGGAGTTAGTTTATAGTTTTGCTTTTTGGTTGTTTGGGGGTCTTCTACTTCTCTACGCCTGGCTTGACAGATCTGGGGCCATTGCTGGGAATGTCTAATACCGGATAAAAGTGGTTTGGACAAAATCAGAGGTGAACTTTTTTTGTGTTTTTACTGACTTGCTTGTCTTTGAGGTGCTGTTTGGGGGGTTCCAGGTTTTTGTGGGTGGGTTTTGGGGTCTGGGAGCACTGCTGGCACAGTCTAATGTTGATTGCATTTGTTTTTCAGGAAATCCATGGTGGAAAAGGGGAGTTGGGGCCTAGCTGCAAAGCGCATTTGGACTGAATTCCAGGTAGGCCCAAAGTTTTCTAAGTGTGGCTTTTCCCGGGTTTTGCCTTTTGGCTTGTTGGGGGGGTTAGACTTGTTTTGCCTGGGTTGACAGTTCTGGGGCCATTGCTGGGAAGATCTAATACCCGAAAGAAAGTGTTTTGGAGACAATCCCAGGGGAAAAAGTTTTTGCATTTTCTGAGATTTTGCTCACTCTACCGTTTTCGGGGGGCTGTTTGTGGGGGTTCCTGGTGTTTGTGGGGGGGGGGTTTGAGAGTCTTGGAGCAATGCTGGGTATGGATACTTTTGCTTGCTTGCAAGTGGTTTGAATACAATCCATGGTGGGTAAGGGGGGATTTGGGCCTACTTTACTTTCAAAGTAAGTTTTGTCACCATTTTCTACTAGGCCTCGTTTTTGGAGATCTGATTGGGGGTCTTCTACATTTATGCGATTGGGTTTAGTAAGGGTCTGGGAGCACTGCTGGGAAGGTCAAATTTTGTTCTAAAACACAGTTTACAGTACACCTAGCTAGAGGGGAAAGAATCGCTAAATTAATTCACCCATACTTATTTATCCTTCAAAAGGAGACTCAGACAGAGTACGCAAATATTGTACTGTTTATTAGGAAACTCAAAGTGTGACTTTTTGCACTACACAGCGTACATACCCTATATGGCTGAGATACCCGCCACCCCCTCTCAACACGATCCCAAAAGGAGGGAAACCGGAAACAGTTCTTTAAAGTTTTTGGATGTGGGAGGGAGTGACCCTCCCGCGGCCGTATTTATTAAAACAAAAAATTAAACATTAAACGTTTCATGTTATGTACAATTTCATTATCACATTGCGATGTTTGGCTAATCTTAACATATTCTCTAATACAGAGGTTCTCCTAGCCGAACTAGCATCCTACAAAAAACATTCTCTATAAACACTGAAATTGTACATCCTAACGTTTAAGGGCCAACGGCAAGGTCATAACCGGTGTCAAGATCCCTAACCAGACTTACCCCTCCCACTTGGGAAGGGCGACAGCACAGAGGCTTACCTCAAGTGCAACTACTAACAATTTCCCTTGACTTGACGGGGGCACTTAAGACTCGACGCCATTTAAAGGTCGTTCGAATACTTGTGTGTGGTATCTAGAAGGTATCGTGGACCTCCCCCCACCCCACACAACTTACCGCATCTGCCGTCGCAGATGACACTGGCCCCGGGAAATTCCTCAGGAGGGGGCTGTAACCCCTCCTACACAGGAAGGGGCCTTGACCGCCTTTCCTTAACTTCCGGCGACCCGCCCTTAGACGGGACCGCCTCCCCATTGAGGGGCCAATGGCCACCTCCCCCGAGCGCTCCCATCCGTGTTGGGTGACGCCCACTCATAGGGATCTACCAATTAGTGCTCACCGATCATGACCTTACCGCCTACCAAAAAATAAATACGACAATTCTTACTCGAACCTATGAAAACATTGGTCGCTACGACCGAAAGAGCATGCTTAAAATGCAACACTACATCAAGTCATTTTAATCGTAACAACCTAAACGATATTCACCATACTTTATTATGATAAACAACAAAACTGATACTTTCACAACCTGTAAACGAAAACAGCAAAAACATACTTAGAAAATTCACTTTATTGCACAACAACTTGCTGTCCTCAGGGGCTGGTGGGCGGGTCAAAATTGGCTCTTCGTTCTGTCCCGAGCTCACGTGTAGCGAGGAGGTGCAGCTTCGGAGCACAAGAACAAGAGGACGTCTTCTGGTCTTGCGTCTCTTTTTATCCGTCTTCAGGGCGGGCGTAAACCCGCCCCTGCCCGTCCCGGGGGCGGGGCTGGCTACGTCGGTGTCTAGGCCAGCCCACTCTAGAGCGGGAAAAAGCGCGCCCCGGCTACGCCGCTTCGGGCATACCAGCCGAGACGCGCCTCCCGCCAAAAAATGGCTTCCCGGGGGGATCGAGGCACTCCGCCATACGTTCGGGGGGACCGAGTGGTCGCCCCTTTCCATATGGCTGAGATACCCGCCACCCCCTCTCAACACGATCCCAAAAGGAGGGAAACCGGAAACAGTTCTTTAAAGTTTTTGGATGTGGGAGGGAGTGACCCTCCCGCGGCCGTATTTATTAAAACAAAAAATTAAACATTAAACGTTTCATGTTATGTACAATTTCATTATCACATTGCGATGTTTGGCTAATCTTAACATATTCTCTAATACAGAGGTTCTCCTAGCCGAACTAGCATCCTACAAAAAACATTCTCTATAAACACTGAAATTGTACATCCTAACGTTTAAGGGCCAACGGCAAGGTCATAACCGGTGTCAAGATCCCTAACCAGACTTACCCCTCCCACTTGGGAAGGGCGACAGCACAGAGGCTTACCTCAAGTGCAACTACTAACAATTTCCCTTGACTTGACGGGGGCACTTAAGACTCAACGCCATTTAAAGGTCGTTCGAATACTTGTGTGTGGTATCTAGAAGGTATCGTGGACCTCCCCCCACCCCACACAACTTACCGCATCTGCCGTCGCAGATGACACTGGCCCCGGGAAATTCCTCAGGAGGGGGCTGTAACCCCTCCTACACAGGAAGGGGCCTTGACCGCCTTTCCTTAACTTCCGGCGACCCGCCCTTAGACGGGACCGCCTCCCCATTGAGGGGCCAATGGCCACCTCCCCCGAGCGCTCCCATCCGTGTTGGGTGACGCCCACTCATAGGGATCTACCAATTAGTGCTCACCGATCATGACCTTACCGCCACAGGTCCGGATAGTTGACCGGCTATCCGGACCCCCCACAAAACTCCTACCTAAAGGTCATGTTTTAACGATTTTAACCAAGCTAGGAAGTCTCCTATGAGTAACTCATTGCCCACCCTCGACAAATGCACACCATCCCCCAAATACATACTGTCATCATTAATACAACTATGCGAGATCGAATGCAATGTCTTGGAACGGAACAACCTACTCACTTTGTTATTCAATTTTTTAACGGAATGATTCAAAGCAGGGATCGAGATAGCCCCCCGCCACACTTTTCGTGGGATCATATGAGACCACGCAATTATACACCCCGGAACTCTCCTTGCTAACCAACTTACCGTGGAAAGCATAGCTTCCAGGAGAAGTCGTCTACCGGTGGTGACTAAATCATTGCCCCCCAAATGTACTATGACTATGGACGGCGGTGACCTCATCCGCTCTAACAAACCCTCAAAGAATGCCTGAAACTGGTCAATACAGAGACCGCCCCTTCCGTAGAAGGACACTCTGTACCCGTATTCCCCAGGTACGTGAATCATATCACCTGCTTTGAATACGTCTGCGGCCCGTCTCACGTATGAGTGGCCCACGACCCACACCTCCTTTCTCACAGCCGGTGATGTGCGACCGCTGGCCTGGTGTTGGGTCGACTGCACAGTCCGCCCTGCCGCGTAGGCTTGCGCAACTGAAAACAAACAAAAGACAAGAAGCGTGAGTACATGATTACAGCTTCACAACATGTGCAATCGCACGTACCTCTTATAACAATTGGAGGACCAGCGCCCCACACGTTTCACTTGTTCTACATTAAGACCCCTGGCTGTAGCTTCAGTGGCAGCCCCTATCCGAAAGGAATGGGTCCCAAATTCGCCCGGGTCCAAGCCCGCTGCGGCGATGGCCATTGCAAGCACCCGCTGAAACTGAAACCTCGTCAGCGGGGTGGCGTCTACATGCCTCAACAATGTCCCCCCCCATGATGCCACCCTTCGTGCTAGGTAATCTTCTAAGCACTGTACCGGACACATGGAGGACTCGGGGATCCTGCGAATGATCGTGCAGTCCCCCTTCCCATCTTGGTCAGTCTTGGACCTGAGAAAGGAGACAACCATCGCATCACCCCTGATCTGAACATGTTCCCTGCACAAGCCCCCCGTCACATCCTGTTTGTTCCTTGCAACTAGCTCACTAACTCTCATAGCCCCGTGAAATGCCAGCGTAAATGCAGTCCGGAACAAACAGGTCTCGAAAGGGGACGAGCATGTGCTAGGGAGTGTGGCCAGTAACTGGGACAACCTATCTAAACCTATCGGTCGTCTTACGTCCACCCTGCGACCCTCTAGGCGTTGCCACCCACGCAGCGCTTTTTGTACTGTAAAAGACGCTGTTGGGTCCAGGATGCCATGGGCCCTGGCAACAAAGGAAATGGCGGCACGATGCCTTTGGGCCGTAGCCACCGATTTCCCAGCCCTACGTAAGGACATCAGAAAAAGTACTACCCACTCTTCCTGACCCCAAAGTCCCCCTCTCTCTGCCCCTAAAAAGGCTAAATAGGCCTGAAACGCCCCTTCGTATGCCTTCCTTGTCCTGGGTGCTAGGCTCTCTCCCACGAGGTGACGAAGTTCGGGGCACCGAGAGACCAGAGAGCTTCGGGGAAGGGTGCCGGCTCTGGGTCCGCTGACGGAAGGAAACCCGAGAAAGCCTGCATGTGAAAACGAGACAGTGCATCAGCAGCCTCATTCATTACTCCTGGGACATGTTTTGCTCTGAATACCACGTTCAGTTGCATACACAGTAGGACAATTTCTTTGAGCAGCCTTAAAATCAATTTACAATGGGCTGCCTGACTGTTGATGCATTCTACTACGGTCATATTGTCGGACCAGAACACGACAGAATGATCTCTGAACCCTTCTGGCCAGGTTCTCAGGGCCACCAAAATGGGAAATAATTCAAGGAAAGCAATATTACTCGTTAGCCCCTTCTCGTGCCACCATAAGGGCCATCTTTGAGCAGACCATTTTGTGCCGAAGATGGCGCCAAAGCCTATGCTTCCTGCTGAATCTGTCCATAGCCCCAGCTCCTCTGAGGACACGGCTGGCTTGTTCCAGACGACTCGGCCATTGAAGTCCGCCAGAAATGCTAACCAAATCCGCATGTCCCGGCGGACCTCAGCCGATAACCTCGTGCGATGATGACCCTCCTTTAGGCCAACCATCGCTTGGGCAATCGAGCGGGAAAAAGGGCGAGCCATTGGGATCACCCTCAAGGCAAAGTTCAACTTACCCACTAATTGTTGCAACTGATGCAGTGTGACTTTAGATGCATTCAAACATACTTGGAGGGCTGCCCTGAATTTCAACACCTTGCTAGCTGGCAAACGGAAACACCCCTCCCCTGAGTCCAACTCGATCCCCAAAAACTCGAGGCAAGTCGCGGGACCCATAGTTTTACCCGGTGCCAATGGCACGCCAAAATGACCCATCAACACACGGAATTCAGCTAAGGCCTGGGCACATTCGGGATTTCCGGCAGGGCCAAGGAACAAAAAGTCGTCAAGGTAGTGCATTACATTTCGGAAACCCGATTTCTTAGTGAACACCCATTGCAGGAAAGTACCGAATTGTTCAAAATAGGCACATGATATAGAGCATCCCATTGGCATACACCTATCCATGTAGAATGACCCCTGGAACCCGAATCCCAGAAGACGCTGATCGTCTGGGTGTACCGGGAGCAACCGGAACGCTGACTCGATATCTGATTTCGCCATCAACGTCCCGGGCCCCAGGCGATTCAAGATGGCTACTGCCTCATCGAACGATGCGTATCGCACCGAACAAACTTCTGGATCAATTGCATCGTTCACCGAGAGACCATGTGGAGCAGACAGATTATGGATCAGACGAAACTCACCTGGGTCCTTCTTGGGGACCACCCCTAACGGAGAACAAACAAAATCCGGTACCGGGGGTAAACTAAACGGGCCGGCGACCCGACCCCGGCTAACCTCTTTCTGGATTTTCTCTCGGACCACAGATGTGTGTTGTAAAACGGACAGTTGATTTTTGCAAGTCCCTACACCCTGAAAGTCCCCCACCGGGATGCGGAAACCATGTGTAAAACCGTTCCGCAGCACCCCAGCAGAAGTACGATCCGGGTATTCACTGAGCCAGGGAATCATTGCCAAGGTATCAATCGGGGTTGGTAAAGGCGCCCCTCGGACTGGTTCAGACCTGTTTGGCGCCTCCCCTACCCCCATTTTCACCCGTTCTGGCTCTGCACGATGACTCAGGATGGGACGACCCACACGTGCTACACTCGTGTTTGAATTTACACGATCCCGGAGGTCTGGTACATTTCCCTTTGTTGAAGTTAAAACAGAAACCCTTCCTCCCTGTATTGGCCGTGGGCCTTGACTGGTCGTCGGTGCTCGTACTCGGTCGAAAGGGCGTCCCCACATTTTGGCGGGAGTAATCAACAACATTGCTCCCGACCAATGGCATTCTTAACATTCCCGATTCTTTCATTTTATCCCATGTTAGAGAATCGTAACAATCCCAAGTCAAACTCTTGTTATGTTCCTTTTCTTTCCTGAACAGATTGTCGTAACAAAACCAATGGTTACCTTGATATGTTGTCGAGTAACCCATAATCCGTGATTGATAGACGGGAAACTCAGGAAGCAACTCGGGCCTACGTTCCCCCAAAATTGATGCAAAAATACCCCATGCATTGCCCCAATTGCCAATGTTCTCATTTACCTTAAAGGCGGCCATTTTTGCGCGCCAGACACTCGGATGCATTAAGTCCTTCTGACTTTTCACATGCTCCACATCATAATGATCAACAAGCAAGGAAAAAATATTCACGTATTCCCCCGCCCAGATCTTTTCCTTTATAGCTAAAGGCACATGTTGTCCCAATCTCTCTCTACGAGAGGGTGCTGACTCGTCCCTTGCAATCGGCAATGGCCGCTTACCTGAACTGGACGCAGCTTCTGCCGCTTGCGGCTTGTCTATCCCCGCCAATGACGCAGCCACTCTAGCTGCCTCTCTCTTCTCACGAAGCCCTTTTATCAGCGCCTGTGCCTCGGTAGCCGTGGCGCCATCACTACTATCCCCTAACCAAGCTGCTAGCTGTGCTGCCAGCTCGGGGGGCATGTCATCCTTGGGTGTCGGGGTGACGACAACGGGGATTGGATTCCCCTCCATTGGAACTGGGGCCGGCGCCTCGAGCGGTGCGGAGGGAACCGGGACGTCTCCACCGGCTGGAACCCTTTTCGGCCTCTTAGGTCTACCCCCAGCCGGCGCAGGGCCCGAACCCTCCTCCCCGTCTCGCTCCGCCAACCGTTTCTTTATCTCGGACATCTCTCTGCAAAGGTTCCGCACCATCTGGTCGGTCGTCAGTCTCTTTGTGAGTTTCTTTGGCATCTCTCCGACGAAGTATCTAGAAGACAAAGAAAAAGATCAAAACGCTCAAAATTGGCTCTTCGTTCTGTCCCGAGCTCACGTGTAGCGAGGAGGTGCAGCTTCGGAGCACAAGAACAAGAGGACGTCTTCTGGTCTTGCGTCTCTTTTTATCCGTCTTCAGGGCGGGCGTAAACCCGCCCCTGCCCGTCCCGGGGGCGGGGCTGGCTACGTCGGTGTCTAGGCCAGCCCACTCTAGAGCGGGAAAAAGCGCGCCCCGGCTACGCCGCTTCGGGCATACCAGCCGAGACGCGCCTCCCGCCAAAAAATGGCTTCCCGGGGGGATCGAGGCACTCCGCCATACGTTCGGGGGGACCGAGTGGTCGCCCCTTTCCATATTTATTTGTCAGTGGTGTTCTAATATCACTTCCTGTTTTTCCATCAATAATTACAGGCTGGGTTTCAGCCTGTGCAATGGGAAAAAAAGGACGAAGTCAGGCTTCACATTAGCGAGCCGCAATTCATCATCCGCCAGGTGGCAGTGGACAGGGTGTCTTCTGATCACCAACATTGATGGACGGAGCATCAGATGGAATGGAGGAGTCCCGCTAATAAGAGGAATGGTTAGATGCTACAACAACATACAGATACAGTATCCGTTCTTTTCTAATTATCTTTTAAGTAATGTTATTGCTGTGAACTTCTATGAGTGTGACTCTGCATTTATTTGATCTCTGCTTCTAAATTCATCCCTACAGCCATTGTATAGGTTTTACGTCTGCTATTTTTTAAACCTAATTTAATGTAAGACGTGTTTCTCTGAGTGCAGGGATAGGCAAGTGAAAACGCATAATTATTACTGCAGCCCAGTACTGTCGCATTCTTTCATTCACGGTTGTCGAAAGTACTACTTACTTTTCAGTAACCATGCATGCGGTAGTGCATGCACTTCCTTTATGTCACTTAAAAGATTTATGGTTAGCTTTGTACCCAAAGATTTGTTTATCTTCAATTATTGTTTGTCCATGTCTTCTCTCAACAAAACGTTCCCAAAAACCCCCATTCCAATCCATTTTCCAAACCCTAACCCTCTTCCCCCGGGCTGTGTGGTTTTGATTGATGTGTGACTAAATGACAGCAATAATTCCACACACTTGCTGGGGAGGATAAGGTCATAGCAACAGGCTGGTGAAGGCTGGTGAAGGAATCCGAGGATATATTCTTACTCAGCTTGACACTGAGTCACTATTGGCAAATGAAAGCAGATTTTCATGTGCGCCATCAACTTGATTAGTCATCAAGAAAATCCTCCTCCTAGATGTAGCAAATTATTACACTGCTGTGTCTTTCACCTTCAGTACTATTTCTTGTAGTAGTATCCAATGTCAAAGAAATTCAACACAAGTACTAGTTATACTTTTAATACTTTACCATTTGTTAGTCTACATTGTAGCACTGTTCTAGTGTACTATCACCTGCTATATTCTCTATCGTACCGTTCTAATGCTACGGTAAGGACAGACAAGGTTTAATTTTCTTTTTTTCAGATGCTGCAACTGCCACTGTGTAACACCACAAGTACTACCGCAATGATGACATTTCATCCGCCCAGGATTGCCAACCTTAATTGCCATTTCCTGTGCAGCCAGCCCTGTGCCTAGCCCTATTTCCAAACACAAATTACAGGTAAGATAAGCATTTGGGGGGAGGTAGTATAATGGAGTATTAGGAGAGATGATAGACTGACGGTCCTAGGACTATTGAATTCACTTACTCTGTGAGAGGCACTTAGTTTTGAAAACATTTGGGCAATTAGTACTTACACAACTTGAATCAAGATGCCACTTAAGTTTCAGGAAAACAAACTTACTGTTAAACCCCCACCCACCAGCCTCAAAAAGCAGGAAAAAACACGTATGCTAAGATAAAGTTTAAAGTGTATTTATATATCCCTAACATAAATATTCTCCCGCAAGACCCAACCCACCCCCCCTCCCGAACCCCAACGAATGTCAGTGAAAACTACGTCCAAAAAAGTTGAAAACCCAACTCCCAATTCCTACCCCCCGGAAGTCTTTAAAAAAGGGGCAAGGGACAGTCTCCTCCTACTGCTGGCTGCTGTTGACTTTTCGGGCCAGGTCGGCATGCTCCTTGCGGAGGGTCTCGATCAGGGTTTTGGTGTGGAGGAGCTCCTACTCGAGGTAGGACACCCTAACTGAAAGGCGGTGCACGCGTGCCTTGCACCTGCTGTGGGGGGCAGCTGATTTCTTTGCTGCTCGGCGGTGGCGGGTGGCTGCGGTACCCCGGCTCCGTACCGCTGGAGACCTGCTACGCTGACTGGCTGACCCAGGGAGTGCGGAGGAGGATGCAGGGGCCGCAGTGGATGTTATCGACGTACTCTGCGTGTCCTCCTCCTGGGCCACCAGCCGCCGATATTCGGCGACAGTTGCCTCCAGTCTCCGTTGCCGGGCCCTTTTAGCCAGCTCCTTCCGTGTTGGTTTGGAAGGAGCATCTATATGAAGAAAGAAAGACATAGTCTGTAACCAATGCTCTTTAAGATTCACACAAAATGATTCAGCAGAAAGTTGTGTCACAGTAGAACTAGCAACTTGCAAGCGCAGTACATAACTATTGTGGCCAGTATCTATCTAACCTCCCAATTCTTCATCCTTGCTCTAACATTAGTGGGAGTTTAAGGAATCAATTCTACGAGCACTATGGACTCACTCCATTAGAGTCGACTATGACAGTACACCAGTCTTATTCTTCTTCTTCTCTCTTGTTTAGCAAAATTGGTATGTTAACTTCTGCAAGCTGTCATAATGCCAGCGCAGTCAACTTGCACCCGAGAAAAACAGACGCCCGCCATGATGAGTGAGACAGGCTTGCGTTACTGTACCAGTCCAGTACATGCAGGTGGTGATGCTTTTACTTTTCTATTACGGGTGGCACTGAGAATACTCTGTAACAAGGGCTACTGCTTAATTAATTTAACTTTCACCCTACAGTGCCAATGAATACTAGAAAAGGAAAATGAAGAAGATAAATATTCTGATTATCTATCACTGCACATTGTATGTATTTGCTTACATATGGGATGACTTTAGGTGCTTTGCTTTTTATTGAGTGAACAGTGATACATCCACACATGAATGACCGAGTTCTACTAAACTTATTACCAGAGGTAGTGAGTGGCCATCGTAATAGCCGGATATATGCTGTGCTTGCAATACAAACTACTGCTACTATTCATGGTAGTATTCGGACAAAATTACAACTTCTTTTCCTTGCCTTTCCTACACTGGGACGGACGTGCGGGTGCGGTGTTACATGCTCTTCAAAGTAACACTTAGTTCATCCAGTGACCGTCTACTCTCTCTAGATACACATATGCTATCTAAGAGTCAGATAGTACCATGATCCAGGCATCCATCTATTCAAACTATATGCCAATTATTCTTCTTCGTGTCTCTCATCTGGACAAACCTTACGCTTTCTCGCGATAAAACAACCTTTTCATTTTATTTGGGAAACCACAAGCCATACATTCGTGCTTGACTTGCATTTGAATTTCAACCAAAGCATATATTGCGCACAAATACAGTTTCTGTTTCACCCACCCAAGCTGTTCTCCTTCCACCCATCCTTGCTTCATCCTTCACCCAGACATGTGTCATATTCCGTCCCAGCCACCTCGGGCACCAAGGGAATGCAATGTCAATAAGTAAGGAATATAAGAGCTTACCACTGCCCGCCACTACCGTGGCAACCCGCACAGCAGTTTCGTCCGGTACTTGCACCGCCTCCTCCACCTTCGCGCTGGGCCCAGCACCAGATGTTCCACCTACAAAGTACATTTAGACATACACCACTCACTAGTATTTTGTCTAGAAATGAAGAAATGTGAATACAGAAACCAATCTAATAATTTGTGACTATCTACTCTAAAGTAAAAATGTCCCTTTTTCCAGGGAAGGGTGTTGTCTTGCTGCACTTTTTGGCACAACTGATAAATGCTTGCTTTTTAACACGGACCATTTTTCTCATAACTGACAGAAGCTTCACTTCTAAGAACAAATCATCATCACTAGGACGGAGTGACCAACGATTCAGCACCAAAAAGAAAAATTAAAGTTCAAACCAGGTGAGGGCTCGACTCGCCCACAATACATGTGTGAAATAAATCACTAAGCACTTTTCCATTTTTAATCAACCGTTCATGTTTTATGACAAGCTTGATTTTAATAAATATTTTTACTTTCAATAAAGCTTTAAAACTTAAATAGACTCTGTAGTTTTTGGTCAAGAGTGAATGAGCAAAAGGTTTTGCAATTTGCAAGCATGAGTCGGTGCCTCTGACACTTCTGGACTCTGACTCCGTGGGGATCAATCATCGATGAATTTGGGAGCTAAATGACTCTGCCGCACTATCTATTCAGTAAGGAGATTGGGGGTTCTTCAAAGTCTGATATCACTGAGGTATGTGGAAAGTCTACCTGCGCCTATTATAATTGATGAACAATGCGCTATTTAGTGTCCATAGTTCTGTTTGTGCAGTTTTGTCCCTGCAACAGTAGTAGAATGGATTGTCCTCCTATCCTAACCAAAAGTAAAGTAGTATCTTATTCTTTCTTGGTGGCCATTCACCTTTTTATTATTGGTAATTGTCAACGCATAAACATTTAGAAGACTTGAAAAGACATTATGGACAATCCCAGAGGACTGCACTCAGTGCATCGAGCTATTGCTGACTAGAATGGGAGTTTCGTTTAACACCTTTTGCCAAATGTGCAATCTTAGTTAGCTACACAGACAGACTAATAAGAATAATCTAGTAATACCACAGGGAGTCATAGTAGAGGCAGGATAAGAATTTAGATACAGTCTACAAGAAGATCAAAGACGATTTAGAAAAAACTGAATGAGGAACGCTAGGAAAAAATAGGTACTCTATATTAAAATTAAAACTTACCGGGGCCAGCAAAGGAGCCCTCGCCTGACCGATCCTGCCCTTGAACAGCAGCAGCAGCCGATAACCCCTCCTCCTCTGTCCTCTTGCCCCTGGGGGAAGCTGATGTACAACATGAAAGAAAGAAAGACCTGAAAACATGGAGGATTGTTGTCAAACAAATCAAACATTTCAAAAGAACAATAACAAAATATTTTGGCGAAATAGCAAATAGACAACTATTCCACGGGATATATTGACCTATCTCATGTGGTCTGCTCCGATATTAGTATTGCTTGATTTGCGGAAAGTTATGTAACTCACTAAACAAACTACTAAAAAGGTTTGCCTAGGACTGGCAGGCAGCAGTCCGCAGCACGCGAAGTGACAGACAAACTCCATCGTGATTGCAGATCAGCGACAACACTAAAAAGTTTCCTACTACATTAACCAGTCATTAAAATACTCAAACTATCAATCCACCACCACTATTTCTTCTTATTGCCAGGTGTACAAAGGAAGGACTGGACTTGAGTCTGTAGGGGCAGATTTACAAGCCCCTTGCAGCTCTTTTGCTCCATTGTTGGGTGACTTTTGTGACACAGCTGCAGAACAAAAGAGGCGCCATGGTGCGGCGTATTAACAACGTGACGCATATGGGAGATGCATCACGTTGTAAAGCCCTGCGCCATCAGGGGGCGTTCCGGCACAAGGGAGGGCGTTCCTGCGCAGGAACGCATCCTAAAAGTGGCTGAGGGAAATCTACAAGATTTCAATCAGTCACTTTTAGGACAATGATGCGTGACTCAAACCCTGCGCCTGCTTTAAGCAGACGTACGGCTTGACGCAGCATTGGGGGGATAGGGCACCCCAGAGGATTGCTGGAGCTGCGCCATCGTTGCGACGCAACTCCAGCAATGCGCCTCCTTTACGGCACAGATGCGTAACGCTTCGGTGACGTTTTGGTCCCATGGTGAGCCGCATTGTAAATACGGCGCACCATGGGTGGTGGTGGCGTGGCGCACAATTACTGGCGCATCACGGCTAATTTGCAGGGATGCACCGGTAATTGCAAATCTGCCCCTTAGTGTCTAGCAGTACGCAGTTCTTTAAACTACACTCATACATAATTTCTCAGGCCAATGAAATGAACACAAAATCGAAAACAAATAAGCATAGTAGCAACGCTACTAAGAAGGAGAGCAGTGCACCTGAAATGCACAGAAGATTTTGAAATATAATTTACCTACAATGTAATTGGCAGCATTATTGCTCTTGGTAAAAAAACTAAACTTTGCAATATAATAACACACAGAGCAGGAGAAAACAGAGTAGTGATGAAATAGCTACTACTACTCACCAAGCCCGGGGATCTCGAGCAAATCGAGCAAGTCGCGTTCCCGGTCCAGGAGATCCGTCCAACGGTGAGTGGCCTGGTTGTAGGTGCGCCGGACTCGAGAGTGTTGATACACACCTTCTCCCACCGCTTCCGGTGCTCCCGTAGCCCGTATCCGCTAGCGATCTTGCCTCCTGCCACAATGGTCCTGGGGAGGCTGCGCTGGACATAAAACACTAGTGCGGCCACCTCCTCCGCGCTAAAGATCTCCCGTGGCATCACTAGCTCCCCCCTCAAACACCCGCACGGGAGCCGGGCACGGGGTGCGGGACCCTTCCCCTTCCCGGGCTGCTTCCCGGCTCCCTATACCATGGTCTGGGCATGAAGGAAGGTAAATAAGAAATAAGAAATAGAATAGGGAAGAAGAAAAGAAAAGAGTTTAAAATTAACCAAAAGTAGCAGAAAACACAAAAATATAGAGCTAAAATAAGTAAAATAGATTTAAAAAAACTTCAAACAAGCAAAGAATGGCAGAGATTGAAAGAGGATACAGAAAGCATGCCCAGAACCATAGCAAAGAATGAAAAACCAGATGGCCGTGCCCGTTCACGACCGCGTGGGTAAGTTCGCGCGAGATTTTCCTCGCGATCACACGCAAACTTGTCCCAGCGAGCCGCACACTTTGCGAGATTACACATAGCGCCCGGAAATGGAAATATGTCACGCAAACAAGATGGCCGCACCCATGTATGGCCGCTAGGGTACCTTCGCGCCGTTGCGCTACAAGCGGCTCGCTAAAACGCACAAAACCACGTGAACTAACAGGCCGCAAAAAAACAAATTGCATATTCGCATGAATTTGCGGCTTCTGAATTCGATCTCATGCAAATTCGCACCCCGCAAATCCCGCGAAAATGCAGAAAAACTATTTTTGCAAAACTGAAAGCACTTTGCAGGTGCAAAAGTTCAAGCTCATCATTACTAGCCATTCCCTGTAGTGCTTCCTGAGGGCCCACTCCAGAGTTCAGTTGCCTACTTGCAACTATTCTATGACCCTGCTCTGACCCTCACAGCAGGCTCAGAGAATAGCTACAAGTATGCCACAAAGGCCCTGTTAAAAAAAAATTACTCTGCAACAGAAAGCAATTACAGATAAGGAAGCAGGTGCCAGACTGGAAGTTCAAATTCAGTGACACATTAATCAACCCCTAATTCATTCATGTCAGTTGAGGCAGGGCAGGTGTGCTAACGAACTTTGCAAAACTGAAAGCACTTAGCAGGTGCAAAAGTTCAAGCACATTATTAATCAGGAAGCACTTACAGCTAAGGAAGCAGGTGCCAGCTCCCAAATTCAGTGACACATTAATCAGCCCAAATTAATTCATGTCATTTGAAGCAGGGCAGGTGTGCTTTTCCCTCCATAATCTACAGTGATGAACCAGAGGGTGGCAGTGATGTACCAGTGGGTGGGATGGGTAAATCAGAGGGTGGCAGTGGTGAAACAGAGGGTGCTGTGATGAACCAGACGTAGAAACAACATGGTCGAGACCATTGCGACCCGACAAGTAAGTTCGCGTTTGCGAACTGGTACAAAACCCTTGCGAACTGGCAGAAACCCTTGCGAACAAAAAAAAATAAAAAATTTGCGAAAGTTCGCAAATTTTGCGGATTGCAAATTCGTGAATACGCAAACTCGCGAATCGCGAATTCGCAAAATTCGCCTATTCTTAGTAGGCGTATCCTAGAAGCACCAGTTAAGTTCATTAGTCAATGTTTTTATGTATGTATATATTTTATCCATTTTAAAGTATCATATGGCTAAGAAACCATATCAATGCTTTTACAGTATTATTTCATAATACTACTTTTACTGTACGCACTTTACTTTATGATAAGTATTGCAATTGTGGCAATTCATTTCTCTTGCATGAGAAAAAAGACTGCTCAATGAAATAGCACATTTTATTGAAAACGCCCGTCTCTCTATTTCTCTGCACTCTGGTGAAATTAAGCATGCACGATTGACTGAGTGAAATAGCTGTCTATTGTTTTCACACGACTCTAGAGATACACTCTTTATTCTGAGGGAGCAAAGTTGTCATGTTTATGTGGTTGTCAGAAACTAATCCCTTCTTGTCTAAATCAGGACGGTTAACCCTTTCCTGAACATTCGAGAAAGTTTCTAGTGACCTCTGAGCTAACTGGCAATACTAATTAAGTCTAACATAGTCTGTAGAGACCTAGATGACCTCAGTCCTACGTCTACACTGCTGTTTATGTTATTCCAATGCGCGGAGCCTATTGGTAATATAGGAACTACACTACATGACGCCCAACGTTTGGTAAGGCGATAATCTAACGCAAGACGCTAGAGTAACTCAGTCGTGCTTTTCACACAGACCTTTTTCTCCCGTAAAAACTCCAATAGACGTCTGGAGTGGGTGAAAGGTTAATAGCCGCCGAAACTTAGTATGGTGAGAAATCTATGTATTAGTTTTTGGTATAGTCAACGTTGAAGGATACAGTGTTCCACAATATTGTGCACCTAATCTTTGTTTTCTTGAAACTTGATCTGCAACAAAAAACTTTCTTTCAGTAAAATGCGGATAGTGAAGAAGAAAGAGAAAGAGAAGCCTTAGCAACTCGACTCCTAGAGGAAGCCACAAGTCTCCAGCAAGATGACCCGAATGCTTTAATCATTCCGGTCAATATAAGAAAAACTATAACTCCTAAACTTATAGAAAATAGACTATCACCAAGAGGTGGTACAGTCATATTCGTGATAGAGGCACATTATTGTCGGCAGACAGTGGTATTCTATTCATGGATACATTTTCCAGCAGCACACGCTGTGACAAAAGATTTCCACTATTACAAAATAGAGGAACCTCCGGATATATACACTCCTTTTGAGGACGTTGAAATCCTACTAACATACCAAGAGCACCTGCTCTGATTTAAAGGTGCCCTAAAACATCAAAATCACATCACCAGGCACGGTCCACTACGTAGACCAGGAGCCACGTGGCCGGTTCTAGCCAGCTACACACCACACCCAGACATTGATAAAATGTCGAACCTGGAACTTTTAGCTCAGCTAAAACTATTAATTAAAATACATAGACAATTGGTCCAATTTGTCATGCGGACTTCAACAGTCCAACCAGCTATTAACATCCTACAACTGACCACTCATCAGGGGAATACAAACAAAATTACACCACAGAACATACAATCATGTCTAGGTAAAACACACATTAAATGGGAACAAATTCCATTCTGGTTAGCTCAAAAAAAATCAAATAGAGGCAGTATTCTCTAATACTACACCTCATGAAAAACACAGAATTCTGACTATCTGCCTCCCAATGGAGGTCGCACCACATGTGGAGGACTGTGACACTTGGGGCACGGTCTTTGCTTCCATCTACACAAAAACACATGGTGTTCCGTCTATGGTGGTCATACCAGATGTACTAAGACAATTCAGAACGAATACGGTCCAGAACCCGCTTTAACTCTGGGAATGAAATTACTAAAAGACTTTAAGCAGGTCTCGGCTATATTATTAGCCAAAATAAAAGGAGAAGCAGCATGTGTGGCAATTCACCAGAAATTGAAGGAGACAGATATAACAAACCAACCATTTGAACTTGCCAGAATCATAGAAAAATCCTATGAAGAACTAGGAAGAGATAGTTTGGGTGGAAAACCAATAAAACCCCAACTAACTGAAAATCCTGAAAAAAACATTTATTAAAAATAATCTAAATACTCCAAAAAACGATTCCAGTCCGGAGGAAGGTCTCCTCAACGGAGAGAGAGATCTCCTGGCCGAGGAGGCAAGTCTCCCCAAAGGGAACCCTCTGAAAAAAGATACAATCTTAGAGATAGGGATAAATTGAGAAAACCTGATAGATATCAAGATATTGATACACGTCCCTCTCGCTCTTTTCAGACTTCCTCACAGAAATCAGAAAGAAGAGGACGGTCAGAACACAAGGAAGAGCACGTCAAGTCCAAAGACAAAGAACCTGCTCATCAAAGTAAAAAAATCACAATTTCTCAGAAAGAAGGTAGCAAGTATTAAAATTAAACATGCAGAGGATTCTGAGGACACAATTGAAAAACGGAGAGTGGGCCCAGACAATGCTAGACAGCGCAGCAGAAGTGACCATAGCTCGCAAGATCCTGATGAATTTTCTGGAGACAGTGGACACGAATTAATACATTCAGGTGGAAACTGCAGACACACGAGTTAGCGTGCCCCATAAACTATATGAAATAACATTACGTTAGGAGGGAGATAAAACTAGGAAAATAAGAGGTCTCTTTTGGGAGAATCTTTCTAAAGGCTATGACATCCTGTTAGCTGAAAAAGACTGGCCACCAGAGTTTGTCAGGGAGTGCCCTCATGGCGAAGAAATGATTATGCCTGCCTTTTCAAATCATATTCAAATTCATAAAAAATACACATTCGCAAGAAAATGGGCAGTGGCCCAAGCCCCTGCATTATGCAAAAATCATGTAGGATGGGATGAGGACTATCCTCATCACAAAATCCTGTTAAAAAATCAACCCACTGCACAAAGGCAGTACCCAGTTAAACAAGAAGCTAAAATGCAAGTCAGGGAGATCTTAGATCAACTTGAATATCAAGGGGTGATTAAAACATGCACCTCACAAATGAACAATCCTTTGTTTCCTGTCTCTAAGCCAGACGATTCATATCGCCTAGTTTTGGGCTACAGACATTTAAATTCCTGCTGCAAAACTTTTGCAGTACAAAATTCACACAGTGCAGCACTAATGAACAACATCGTGCGCAATAAATATAAAACAACATTAGATATCTCTAATGGATTCTTCTGTCAAAACATTGCACCTGAAAGCAGGTATTTGACCGCTTTCTCAATAATGGGGTCACAAAAACAATTTTGCCGACTCCCACCGGGATTTAAGAATAGCCCAGGATTATTCTCAGCAAGGGTAACAGAATTACTACAAATATATGATGAGGAGGCATTATCATATGTTGATGACATCTATCTTACAGACGAAACCCTGGAGACTCACTTAAAAAGAGTGAACACCATAATTCTTGGGTTCGGATCAGAGGGTTACAAATTCAACTTTAAAAAGTCAAGAATTGCCCATCTAACAGTCCTATTTTTAGGATATGGTTTATCAAGTGAAGGCAAAAGCCTGGCAGACAACTTCTTAGAGAAGTATGCAGTACTCCAAGCACCAAAAACGCTGAAGAATTTACAATCAATACTAGGCTTCCTGAATTTTGGTAGAACATACATTCTAAATTATGCAGAGAGGGTGAAACCTCTCTATGAATTAATAAAACCTGATTTCAAACCAATACATTGGACTCAAAAACACAGAAATTTTGAGATCATTACAGACAGACATGTTAACTAAAACCAAACTGCAAGCTCGCGAAAACGTACGCAACCTTGTAATCCGAGTCATCCCAGGAAGATGCGGATTCACGTACCTGACCTCTAATGAGGGAGAAACGTACCTATAGCTTACAAATCACATTTGTACACTTAAGCTGAAATGATATTCAGCTCTACAGAAAAAAATCTGACAGCGGTTCAAACTGCTGTAGCAAGAGAAAGAGTCCTAGCCTAAGGCAAGAGAATAACTGTCTATACAGCAGAATCAGCTCTTGAGGCATTAACAAGTCCACGCAATCTGAAT